>NC_081847.1:30576957-31899457 GCF_963259705.1 Myotis daubentonii
CCACAGTCTCCGGGTTCTGCAGGTTTTCCCGAACGCCGAACTCCTCGCTGCAGCGCCGCCTCCAGATGCTGTCGGTGTGCAGGATGTGGTGGAATCTGGTGCAGGCCTGGGCCAGGCTGCGCAGAGCGGTGCCGGGGAGCGAGGCGAAGATCTCCACCAGGATCTCCACCGGCAGGTCCTGCAGCGAGCAGTACGGGGGCGGGGGCGGGGGCGGGGGCGGCGTGGGGCTCGCGATTCCTCCCCTCACCGCACAGCACCGCGCTGCCTCGTCCACCTCGACGTGCTTTTCTGCCGGGGACGGCTTTCTGTGGGCCGCTGCCATCTCAGCTGGGCGCTGGCGCTCCTGACGACACCGCTTGGCGTCGGCCGCTGCCGTCTCAGCTGGGCGCTGGCGCTTCTGACGACACCGGTGTCCCTGCGAAGAGCCCACGCCGCAGAGGCCCGCGCACTCCTCCATGCCTCTGCGTGTAACCGCCACTACAGCCGGGGCTTTAAACCGGCTCAATCCGCCCTAGAGTCCAGCCACGCCCACAGGTCTGGCCACGCCCACAGGCCTAGCCACGCCCCCTCAGAGAGGAGCCAACTGGAGGACTTCTTTTTTGGCCAACTATGCTGAGAACCATTTATTTAGATGCTGTCCTTTGATTCCTTTCTCTTTTTTTATTGTTTTATTGCTTAAAGTATTACAAAGAGTATTACATAGGTGTCCTTTTTTTTCCCCGCCCTTGACAATCCCCTGGCCTCCCCCACCCCCCAGTGTCTATGTCCATTGGTTATGCTTATACGCTTGCATACAAGTCCTTCGGTTGATCTCTTACCCCCCTCCCTCCTGCCCCCCAACCCTCCCCGGCCTTCCCGCTGCAGTTTGACAACCTGTTTGAGGCAGCTCTGCCTCTGTAGCTATTATTGTTCATAAGTTTATAACGGTCTTTATTATCCATGAATTATTTAACTTTCTTGTCTTGGTTTCCCTATTCCACTTGCCCAGGAATTTTTCTGGCTTCTTACTATGCTGGTACAAAACGGGCATAAAACTTACCACACAGGTGTGTTGGGAAGTGAGCCTAAGGCCCCCAACATAAGATAAGGTAAGTCCTCAGTGATGGGAAGCTACCATTCCTATTGCTTGTTGAAGTCATTTTAGCGAGGAGGTTAATTCTGTGTGTCAACTTGGCTGGGCCATGGGTGCCCAGACATTTGATCAAACATTATTCTGGATATTGTTGCTGTGAGGGTGTTTTTGGATGACAATACATTCAAATCAGTGGACTTTGTGGAAAGCAGATTGTTCTCTTTACTGTGAGTGGGTCTCATTTAATCAGTTGAAGGCCTGACTAGAGAAAGAGCCTGACCTCCCCGAAGCAAAAGGAAATTCTGCAAACAAATGGCTTTTAGACTGGAACTGTAACATTAATTCTTTGAGTCTCCAGCCTGGTGGTAGCTCACTCTGTAGCTTTTGTACTTATCAGCTTCTATAATTGTGAGTCAATTCTTTACAATCAATCTCAATCTCTCTCTCTCTGTCCCTCTCTCTCTCTCTCTCTCTGTCTCTCTCTCTCTCTCTCTCACACACACACACACACACACACACACACACACACAGCCATTCCTCTGCCAGGCTTTGACTCCACCTGCTGGGGTCCAGACTCTCTCATCCCCACGGGGGAGGGGGAGTGGTGGAAGGGGACACTAGTTCTCACACATTTACTGTCCTTGAGCTGCTATCTCTCAGAGAAGGCTGGAGGCTGCCTGGGAAAGCAGAGGAGAAATTCTAACTGGAGCAGGCATGACGGGGACACATCCAAACTTCCAAGTTATGGAAATACCCAGCAGTGGCCCTGCCAGGGTGATGACTCAGCAGTCCCACAGGCAGGGGGCTGTGAATGGGGGCTTCGGACCACAGCCTAGGCCTGGAGCCTGCTGACCAGGCGGCCTGCCTGTGGGCTTTGGCTCACGCTCTCTCCCAAGCTGCAGCTCAGGACTTTGAGAATACACCCCTGTTGCAGCACATCTGGCCTCCGGCTCCTGAAAGCCAGCAACTGTGCTCTGAGGAGCCTGGGGGATGAGACTCTCAGACCCACCGCCTCCCTACCCACAAGCACACACTTTAACTTGCCCCTCCCTGCCCCTGTGGAGATACCTAACAGGGCAGCTTGTTGCTGGTGCCTGGCTTTGTGAAATTAGGCAGCAGCAAGGGGTGCACAAGTGAGGAAGAGGGTGACAAAGCCACCAAGCTATGGACAATGCATGGGGTCATCAGGCTGACCTTGAAGTCAGCAAGACCTGACTTTAAATTCCTCACTAACCAATGTCTTAGATCACATTCTCTCCAGAATCAGAGATGGGGATTCACACGATTTCCTGAGGAAATTGTCTTAAGAGAAGGGAGGGAAGGAAGCAGGACAGGGCAGGAGAAGATGCTCTCCAAGGATGTCAAGTCTGACCTCAGTGAAGTCTGACCGCAGCCTGATCCCTTATGGAGCTCTGGGGGGTGAATAGTCTCCAGAGTTGCCCTCCCTTGAGGTAAGCAGGCCAGGCTCTCACCCCCCTGTATCGATCTGTCATTGTCCAGCCGTGGAGAACAGGGGCTGAGGGGTAAGAAGGGGGTAAATAAGTTCCCAGAAGGTGCTGGACAAGGGCATCAGCTCTTAGCCACCACACGGCAGCACCTGGGAAAAGGGACCAGGTAGGGCACTAACATCAGCTATTACACTGGGCAAGATTCCGTTGACTCCTCTCTAAATTGTTTGGGAAAGATACAAACTGGCTGCAAGCTGCCCAAACGGTTTGGCCTTATTTAACTTTCTTTTTTCTTTCTTTTCTTTTTTTTTTTTTAACAGATAAATCTACAGTAGTTTCTTTATATAATAAGTTAATTATACTTCAATACAGCTGTTTGAAAAGGTTTTGTTTTAATTTTATAAGCAATGGGAAACCACTTAAGATTTATAAATGAAGAAAAACTATTGAAAAAATTGCCAGTAAAGAATTATTCAAACACAAAAACAAAAAAGAATTATTCAGATTAAAATATAAAACTAGACTCAATGTCCTTGAGCATCTCCAGGAAGGCCTGCGGGGATGGCGCCTCCACATTCTGGAAGGTGTCCTGGACTCTGTCGTACCAGAAGAAGTATTCCTCCTCCAGCCAGATGAACCCGAAGTGGTCCTCATCGAACAGGATGAAGACTCCGGGGCAGCAGTGCCTGGGGTAGGCGAAGGACTCAATGTCCACGCCGTAGAAACACATCCTGCAGGTGCGGGGGTAGTTCTGGTCACTGGAGCGCACGCCCACAGGCAGCACAAACGGGACAGGCTGCTCCTCCGGAGCTGCAGCCCCGGACTCCCCGACGCTGGGCTGGGCAGGGCTCGGCCAGCCATGGCCCTGGCTGTCCTCAGTCCCGTCTTCTTGCTGCTGCTGCTGCTGCTGCTCCCGGGTCACCTGCTCGTCAATCTCCTGCACCACGCGGGAGAGCTCGTCGAAGTTGCGGAAGATCTCGCCATCTCGCAGCTGGATGCGGCGCCTGAGGTGGATCTCTAAGGTCTTCGTGCCGATCCCCATGAGCCTCGTGACCCTGGCGTACTTGCCGTGGAAGCTGAGCATGACGGTCGTGGGGCCAAAGGCCTTGTATTTGCCTTGGAAGAGGCCTGGCCTGATGAGGTCGTCCGGGCGGCGTGGCGGGAGGTAGAGGCGGCGGTAGGTCAGGCAGTCATACCGCTGTCCGTCCTCCCGCACCCGCCCCCGTCCTCCCCTGAGCCGCGTGGGTGAATCCGTTCGGTGGTCGGTCCTCTTGCACTGGACGGTGAGCCTGTCCTCCTGGATCTGCAGGTGGCCGCGGTGGGGCCTGCCGAGGAGGCCCTCCAGGCACTCCACCGCGGCCGATCTCCTCTCCGTCAGGCGAATTCGGAACGAGGGCTGGAAACGTATTGGGCCACGCACACGGGTGTTAAGGGGAGGCCTGTACCTCCCGCCAGTAATGCCTAAGCCGTCCACCACGACGTTCAGCAGTGTTCTAACGCTACAATTGAGCTGCCACAATCCCAAAGTGTGTCTGTATGAGAACAGCTTCGCATAGAATTCCCGGTAAGACATACCCACAGTCTCCGGGTTCTGCAGGTTTTCCCGAACGCCGAACTCCTCGCTGCAGCGCCGCCTCCAGATGCTGTCGGTGTGCAGGATGTGGTGGAATCTGGTGCAGGCCTGGGCCAGGCTGCGCAGAGCGGTGCCGGGGAGCGAGGCGAAGATCTCCACCAGGATCTCCACCGGCAGGTCCTGCAGCGAGCAGTACGGGGGCGGGGGCGGGGGCGGGGGCGGCGTGGGGCTCGCGATTCCTCCCCTCACCGCACAGCACCGCGCTGCCTCGTCCACCTCGACGTGCTTTTCTGCCGGGGACGGCTTTCTGTGGGCCGCTGCCATCTCAGCTGGGCGCTGGCGCTCCTGACGACACCGCTTGGCGTCGGCCGCTGCCGTCTCAGCTGGGCGCTGGCGCTTCTGACGACACCGGTGTCCCTGCGAAGAGCCCACGCCGCAGAGGCCCGCGCACTCCTCCATGCCTCTGCGTGTAACCGCCACTACAGCCGGGGCTTTAAACCGGCTCAATCCGCCCTAGAGTCCAGCCACGCCCACAGGTCTGGCCACGCCCACAGGCCTAGCCACGCCCCCTCAGAGAGGAGCCAACTGGAGGACTTCTTTTTTGGCCAACTATGCTGAGAACCATTTATTTAGATGCTGTCCTTTGATTCCTTTCTCTTTTTTTATTGTTTTATTGCTTAAAGTATTACAAAGAGTATTACATAGGTGTCCTTTTTTTTCCCCGCCCTTGACAATCCCCTGGCCTCCCCCACCCCCCAGTGTCTATGTCCATTGGTTATGCTTATACGCTTGCATACAAGTCCTTCGGTTGATCTCTTACCCCCCTCCCTCCTGCCCCCCAACCCTCCCCGGCCTTCCCGCTGCAGTTTGACAACCTGTTTGAGGCAGCTCTGCCTCTGTAGCTATTATTGTTCATAAGTTTATAACGGTCTTTATTATCCATGAATTATTTAACTTTCTTGTCTTGGTTTCCCTATTCCACTTGCCCAGGAATTTTTCTGGCTTCTTACTATGCTGGTACAAAACGGGCATAAAACTTACCACACAGGTGTGTTGGGAAGTGAGCCTAAGGCCCCCAACATAAGATAAGGTAAGTCCTCAGTGATGGGAAGCTACCATTCCTATTGCTTGTTGAAGTCATTTTAGCGAGGAGGTTAATTCTGTGTGTCAACTTGGCTGGGCCATGGGTGCCCAGACATTTGATCAAACATTATTCTGGATATTGTTGCTGTGAGGGTGTTTTTGGATGACAATACATTCAAATCAGTGGACTTTGTGGAAAGCAGATTGTTCTCTTTACTGTGAGTGGGTCTCATTTAATCAGTTGAAGGCCTGACTAGAGAAAGAGCCTGACCTCCCCGAAGCAAAAGGAAATTCTGCAAACAAATGGCTTTTAGACTGGAACTGTAACATTAATTCTTTGAGTCTCCAGCCTGGTGGTAGCTCACTCTGTAGCTTTTGTACTTATCAGCTTCTATAATTGTGAGTCAATTCTTTACAATCAATCTCAATCTCTCTCTCTCTGTCCCTCTCTCTCTCTCTCTCTCTGTCTCTCTCTCTCTCTCTCTCACACACACACACACACACACACACACACACACACAGCCATTCCTCTGCCAGGCTTTGACTCCACCTGCTGGGGTCCAGACTCTCTCATCCCCACGGGGGAGGGGGAGTGGTGGAAGGGGACACTAGTTCTCACACATTTACTGTCCTTGAGCTGCTATCTCTCAGAGAAGGCTGGAGGCTGCCTGGGAAAGCAGAGGAGAAATTCTAACTGGAGCAGGCATGACGGGGACACATCCAAACTTCCAAGTTATGGAAATACCCAGCAGTGGCCCTGCCAGGGTGATGACTCAGCAGTCCCACAGGCAGGGGGCTGTGAATGGGGGCTTCGGACCACAGCCTAGGCCTGGAGCCTGCTGACCAGGCGGCCTGCCTGTGGGCTTTGGCTCACGCTCTCTCCCAAGCTGCAGCTCAGGACTTTGAGAATACACCCCTGTTGCAGCACATCTGGCCTCCGGCTCCTGAAAGCCAGCAACTGTGCTCTGAGGAGCCTGGGGGATGAGACTCTCAGACCCACCGCCTCCCTACCCACAAGCACACACTTTAACTTGCCCCTCCCTGCCCCTGTGGAGATACCTAACAGGGCAGCTTGTTGCTGGTGCCTGGCTTTGTGAAATTAGGCAGCAGCAAGGGGTGCACAAGTGAGGAAGAGGGTGACAAAGCCACCAAGCTATGGACAATGCATGGGGTCATCAGGCTGACCTTGAAGTCAGCAAGACCTGACTTTAAATTCCTCACTAACCAATGTCTTAGATCACATTCTCTCCAGAATCAGAGATGGGGATTCACACGATTTCCTGAGGAAATTGTCTTAAGAGAAGGGAGGGAAGGAAGCAGGACAGGGCAGGAGAAGATGCTCTCCAAGGATGTCAAGTCTGACCTCAGTGAAGTCTGACCGCAGCCTGATCCCTTATGGAGCTCTGGGGGGTGAATAGTCTCCAGAGTTGCCCTCCCTTGAGGTAAGCAGGCCAGGCTCTCACCCCCCTGTATCGATCTGTCATTGTCCAGCCGTGGAGAACAGGGGCTGAGGGGTAAGAAGGGGGTAAATAAGTTCCCAGAAGGTGCTGGACAAGGGCATCAGCTCTTAGCCACCACACGGCAGCACCTGGGAAAAGGGACCAGGTAGGGCACTAACATCAGCTATTACACTGGGCAAGATTCCGTTGACTCCTCTCTAAATTGTTTGGGAAAGATACAAACTGGCTGCAAGCTGCCCAAACGGTTTGGCCTTATTTAACTTTCTTTTTTCTTTCTTTTCTTTTTTTTTTTTTAACAGATAAATCTACAGTAGTTTCTTTATATAATAAGTTAATTATACTTCAATACAGCTGTTTGAAAAGGTTTTGTTTTAATTTTATAAGCAATGGGAAACCACTTAAGATTTATAAATGAAGAAAAACTATTGAAAAAATTGCCAGTAAAGAATTATTCAAACACAAAAACAAAAAAGAATTATTCAGATTAAAATATAAAACTAGACTCAATGTCCTTGAGCATCTCCAGGAAGGCCTGCGGGGATGGCGCCTCCACATTCTGGAAGGTGTCCTGGACTCTGTCGTACCAGAAGAAGTATTCCTCCTCCAGCCAGATGAACCCGAAGTGGTCCTCATCGAACAGGATGAAGACTCCGGGGCAGCAGTGCCTGGGGTAGGCGAAGGACTCAATGTCCACGCCGTAGAAACACATCCTGCAGGTGCGGGGGTAGTTCTGGTCACTGGAGCGCACGCCCACAGGCAGCACAAACGGGACAGGCTGCTCCTCCGGAGCTGCAGCCCCGGACTCCCCGACGCTGGGCTGGGCAGGGCTCGGCCAGCCATGGCCCTGGCTGTCCTCAGTCCCGTCTTCTTGCTGCTGCTGCTGCTGCTGCTCCCGGGTCACCTGCTCGTCAATCTCCTGCACCACGCGGGAGAGCTCGTCGAAGTTGCGGAAGATCTCGCCATCTCGCAGCTGGATGCGGCGCCTGAGGTGGATCTCTAAGGTCTTCGTGCCGATCCCCATGAGCCTCGTGACCCTGGCGTACTTGCCGTGGAAGCTGAGCATGACGGTCGTGGGGCCAAAGGCCTTGTATTTGCCTTGGAAGAGGCCTGGCCTGATGAGGTCGTCCGGGCGGCGTGGCGGGAGGTAGAGGCGGCGGTAGGTCAGGCAGTCATACCGCTGTCCGTCCTCCCGCACCCGCCCCCGTCCTCCCCTGAGCCGCGTGGGTGAATCCGTTCGGTGGTCGGTCCTCTTGCACTGGACGGTGAGCCTGTCCTCCTGGATCTGCAGGTGGCCGCGGTGGGGCCTGCCGAGGAGGCCCTCCAGGCACTCCACCGCGGCCGATCTCCTCTCCGTCAGGCGAATTCGGAACGAGGGCTGGAAACGTATTGGGCCACGCACACGGGTGTTAAGGGGAGGCCTGTACCTCCCGCCAGTAATGCCTAAGCCGTCCACCACGACGTTCAGCAGTGTTCTAACGCTACAATTGAGCTGCCACAATCCCAAAGTGTGTCTGTATGAGAACAGCTTCGCATAGAATTCCCGGTAAGACATACCCACAGTCTCCGGGTTCTGCAGGTTTTCCCGAACGCCGAACTCCTCGCTGCAGCGCCGCCTCCAGATGCTGTCGGTGTGCAGGATGTGGTGGAATCTGGTGCAGGCCTGGGCCAGGCTGCGCAGAGCGGTGCCGGGGAGCGAGGCGAAGATCTCCACCAGGATCTCCACCGGCAGGTCCTGCAGCGAGCAGTACGGGGGCGGGGGCGGGGGCGGGGGCGGCGTGGGGCTCGCGATTCCTCCCCTCACCGCACAGCACCGCGCTGCCTCGTCCACCTCGACGTGCTTTTCTGCCGGGGACGGCTTTCTGTGGGCCGCTGCCATCTCAGCTGGGCGCTGGCGCTCCTGACGACACCGCTTGGCGTCGGCCGCTGCCGTCTCAGCTGGGCGCTGGCGCTTCTGACGACACCGGTGTCCCTGCGAAGAGCCCACGCCGCAGAGGCCCGCGCACTCCTCCATGCCTCTGCGTGTAACCGCCACTACAGCCGGGGCTTTAAACCGGCTCAATCCGCCCTAGAGTCCAGCCACGCCCACAGGTCTGGCCACGCCCACAGGCCTAGCCACGCCCCCTCAGAGAGGAGCCAACTGGAGGACTTCTTTTTTGGCCAACTATGCTGAGAACCATTTATTTAGATGCTGTCCTTTGATTCCTTTCTCTTTTTTTATTGTTTTATTGCTTAAAGTATTACAAAGAGTATTACATAGGTGTCCTTTTTTTTCCCCGCCCTTGACAATCCCCTGGCCTCCCCCACCCCCCAGTGTCTATGTCCATTGGTTATGCTTATACGCTTGCATACAAGTCCTTCGGTTGATCTCTTACCCCCCTCCCTCCTGCCCCCCAACCCTCCCCGGCCTTCCCGCTGCAGTTTGACAACCTGTTTGAGGCAGCTCTGCCTCTGTAGCTATTATTGTTCATAAGTTTATAACGGTCTTTATTATCCATGAATTATTTAACTTTCTTGTCTTGGTTTCCCTATTCCACTTGCCCAGGAATTTTTCTGGCTTCTTACTATGCTGGTACAAAACGGGCATAAAACTTACCACACAGGTGTGTTGGGAAGTGAGCCTAAGGCCCCCAACATAAGATAAGGTAAGTCCTCAGTGATGGGAAGCTACCATTCCTATTGCTTGTTGAAGTCATTTTAGCGAGGAGGTTAATTCTGTGTGTCAACTTGGCTGGGCCATGGGTGCCCAGACATTTGATCAAACATTATTCTGGATATTGTTGCTGTGAGGGTGTTTTTGGATGACAATACATTCAAATCAGTGGACTTTGTGGAAAGCAGATTGTTCTCTTTACTGTGAGTGGGTCTCATTTAATCAGTTGAAGGCCTGACTAGAGAAAGAGCCTGACCTCCCCGAAGCAAAAGGAAATTCTGCAAACAAATGGCTTTTAGACTGGAACTGTAACATTAATTCTTTGAGTCTCCAGCCTGGTGGTAGCTCACTCTGTAGCTTTTGTACTTATCAGCTTCTATAATTGTGAGTCAATTCTTTACAATCAATCTCAATCTCTCTCTCTCTGTCCCTCTCTCTCTCTCTCTCTCTGTCTCTCTCTCTCTCTCTCTCACACACACACACACACACACACACACACACACACACAGCCATTCCTCTGCCAGGCTTTGACTCCACCTGCTGGGGTCCAGACTCTCTCATCCCCACGGGGGAGGGGGAGTGGTGGAAGGGGACACTAGTTCTCACACATTTACTGTCCTTGAGCTGCTATCTCTCAGAGAAGGCTGGAGGCTGCCTGGGAAAGCAGAGGAGAAATTCTAACTGGAGCAGGCATGACGGGGACACATCCAAACTTCCAAGTTATGGAAATACCCAGCAGTGGCCCTGCCAGGGTGATGACTCAGCAGTCCCACAGGCAGGGGGCTGTGAATGGGGGCTTCGGACCACAGCCTAGGCCTGGAGCCTGCTGACCAGGCGGCCTGCCTGTGGGCTTTGGCTCACGCTCTCTCCCAAGCTGCAGCTCAGGACTTTGAGAATACACCCCTGTTGCAGCACATCTGGCCTCCGGCTCCTGAAAGCCAGCAACTGTGCTCTGAGGAGCCTGGGGGATGAGACTCTCAGACCCACCGCCTCCCTACCCACAAGCACACACTTTAACTTGCCCCTCCCTGCCCCTGTGGAGATACCTAACAGGGCAGCTTGTTGCTGGTGCCTGGCTTTGTGAAATTAGGCAGCAGCAAGGGGTGCACAAGTGAGGAAGAGGGTGACAAAGCCACCAAGCTATGGACAATGCATGGGGTCATCAGGCTGACCTTGAAGTCAGCAAGACCTGACTTTAAATTCCTCACTAACCAATGTCTTAGATCACATTCTCTCCAGAATCAGAGATGGGGATTCACACGATTTCCTGAGGAAATTGTCTTAAGAGAAGGGAGGGAAGGAAGCAGGACAGGGCAGGAGAAGATGCTCTCCAAGGATGTCAAGTCTGACCTCAGTGAAGTCTGACCGCAGCCTGATCCCTTATGGAGCTCTGGGGGGTGAATAGTCTCCAGAGTTGCCCTCCCTTGAGGTAAGCAGGCCAGGCTCTCACCCCCCTGTATCGATCTGTCATTGTCCAGCCGTGGAGAACAGGGGCTGAGGGGTAAGAAGGGGGTAAATAAGTTCCCAGAAGGTGCTGGACAAGGGCATCAGCTCTTAGCCACCACACGGCAGCACCTGGGAAAAGGGACCAGGTAGGGCACTAACATCAGCTATTACACTGGGCAAGATTCCGTTGACTCCTCTCTAAATTGTTTGGGAAAGATACAAACTGGCTGCAAGCTGCCCAAACGCTTTGGCCTTATTTAACTTTCTTTTTTCTTTCTTTTCTTTTTTTTTTTTTTAACAGATAAATCTACAGTAGTTTCTTTATATAATAAGTTAATTATACTTCAATACAGCTGTTTGAAAAGGTTTTGTTTTAATTTTATAAGCAATGGGAAACCACTTAAGATTTATAAATGAAGAAAAACTATTGAAAAAATTGCCAGTAAAGAATTATTCAAACACAAAAACAAAAAAGAATTATTCAGATTAAAATATAAAACTAGACTCAATGTCCTTGAGCATCTCCAGGAAGGCCTGCGGGGATGGCGCCTCCACATTCTGGAAGGTGTCCTGGACTCTGTCGTACCAGAAGAAGTATTCCTCCTCCAGCCAGATGAACCCGAAGTGGTCCTCATCGAACAGGATGAAGACTCCGGGGCAGCAGTGCCTGGGGTAGGCGAAGGACTCAATGTCCACGCCGTAGAAACACATCCTGCAGGTGCGGGGGTAGTTCTGGTCACTGGAGCGCACGCCCACAGGCAGCACAAACGGGACAGGCTGCTCCTCCGGAGCTGCAGCCCCGGACTCCCCGACGCTGGGCTGGGCAGGGCTCGGCCAGCCATGGCCCTGGCTGTCCTCAGTCCCGTCTTCTTGCTGCTGCTGCTGCTGCTGCTCCCGGGTCACCTGCTCGTCAATCTCCTGCACCACGCGGGAGAGCTCGTCGAAGTTGCGGAAGATCTCGCCATCTCGCAGCTGGATGCGGCGCCTGAGGTGGATCTCTAAGGTCTTCGTGCCGATCCCCATGAGCCTCGTGACCCTGGCGTACTTGCCGTGGAAGCTGAGCATGACGGTCGTGGGGCCAAAGGCCTTGTATTTGCCTTGGAAGAGGCCTGGCCTGATGAGGTCGTCCGGGCGGCGTGGCGGGAGGTAGAGGCGGCGGTAGGTCAGGCAGTCATACCGCTGTCCGTCCTCCCGCACCCGCCCCCGTCCTCCCCTGAGCCGCGTGGGTGAATCCGTTCGGTGGTCGGTCCTCTTGCACTGGACGGTGAGCCTGTCCTCCTGGATCTGCAGGTGGCCGCGGTGGGGCCTGCCGAGGAGGCCCTCCAGGCACTCCACCGCGGCCGATCTCCTCTCCGTCAGGCGAATTCGGAACGAGGGCTGGAAACGTATTGGGCCACGCACACGGGTGTTAAGGGGAGGCCTGTACCTCCCGCCAGTAATGCCTAAGCCGTCCACCACGACGTTCAGCAGTGTTCTAACGCTACAATTGAGCTGCCACAATCCCAAAGTGTGTCTGTATGAGAACAGCTTCGCATAGAATTCCCGGTAAGACATACCCACAGTCTCCGGGTTCTGCAGGTTTTCCCGAACGCCGAACTCCTCGCTGCAGCGCCGCCTCCAGATGCTGTCGGTGTGCAGGATGTGGTGGAATCTGGTGCAGGCCTGGGCCAGGCTGCGCAGAGCGGTGCCGGGGAGCGAGGCGAAGATCTCCACCAGGATCTCCACCGGCAGGTCCTGCAGCGAGCAGTACGGGGGCGGGGGCGGGGGCGGGGGCGGCGTGGGGCTCGCGATTCCTCCCCTCACCGCACAGCACCGCGCTGCCTCGTCCACCTCGACGTGCTTTTCTGCCGGGGACGGCTTTCTGTGGGCCGCTGCCATCTCAGCTGGGCGCTGGCGCTCCTGACGACACCGCTTGGCGTCGGCCGCTGCCGTCTCAGCTGGGCGCTGGCGCTTCTGACGACACCGGTGTCCCTGCGAAGAGCCCACGCCGCAGAGGCCCGCGCACTCCTCCATGCCTCTGCGTGTAACCGCCACTACAGCCGGGGCTTTAAACCGGCTCAATCCGCCCTAGAGTCCAGCCACGCCCACAGGTCTGGCCACGCCCACAGGCCTAGCCACGCCCCCTCAGAGAGGAGCCAACTGGAGGACTTCTTTTTTGGCCAACTATGCTGAGAACCATTTATTTAGATGCTGTCCTTTGATTCCTTTCTCTTTTTTTATTGTTTTATTGCTTAAAGTATTACAAAGAGTATTACATAGGTGTCCTTTTTTTTCCCCCGCCCTTGACAATCCCCTGGCCTCCCCCACCCCCCAGTGTCTATGTCCATTGGTTATGCTTATACGCTTGCATACAAGTCCTTCGGTTGATCTCTTACCCCCCTCCCTCCTGCTCCCCAACCCTCCCCGGCCTTCCCGCTGCAGTTTGACAACCTGTTTGAGGCAGCTCTGCCTCTGTAGCTATTATTGTTCATAAGTTTATAACGGTCTTTATTATCCATGAATTATTTAACTTTCTTGTCTTGGTTTCCCTATTCCACTTGCCCAGGAATTTTCCTGGCTTCTTACTGTGCTGGTACAAAACGGGCATAAAACTTACCACACAGGTGTGTTGGGAAGTGAGCCTAAGGCCCCCAACATAAGATAAGGTAAGTCCTCAGTGATGGGAAGCTACCATTCCTATTGCTTGTTGAAGTCATTTTAGCGAGGAGGTTAATTCTGTGTGTCAACTTGGCTGGGCCATGGGTGCCCAGACATTTGATCAAACATTATTCTGGATATTGTTGCTGTGAGGGTGTTTTTGGATGACAATACATTCAAATCAGTGGACTTTGTGGAAAGCAGATTGTTCTCTTTACTGTGAGTGGGTCTCATTTAATCAGTTGAAGGCCTGACTAGAGAAAGAGCCTGACCTCCCCGAAGCAAAAGGAAATTCTGCAAACAAATGGCTTTTAGACTGGAACTGTAACATTAATTCTTTGAGTCTCCAGCCTGGTGGTAGCTCACTCTGTAGCTTTTGTACTTATCATCTTCTATGATTGTGAATTCTTTGATATCAATCTCAATCTCTCTCTCTCTCTCTCTCTCTCTCTCTCTCTCTCTCTCTCTCTCTCACACACACACACACACACACACACACACACACACACACACACACAAATAGAAAGGAGAGCAGGAGGTAGGCAGTCCAGGGCTCAATGACACTATCCTAAGGGCATGTCCCTATTGCCATGCAATCATATTTCTTGGAATTTCAAGACACTCCTGAATTTTTGAAATTCAAGATAGAGGCACTCATGAGTCCTCAGAAAAGGGAGATCGAGGTCTAAAGGGAGCAGCACTTACCAGAATTCATTGTTCCCACCTACTCCTGGTGATCTCACCAGGATGCTGAGGACCCTGGGCTATCTCAAGGGATCAGGAGGAGATATGAGGACCCCCAAATATCCTCTCCAATAGCCTAGGCTCCATAATGTTCTCTCCTTTCTTCCTGCAATGAGAACTGACAAATGCATTGTCGCACACTGCCTCTGGCCTCTGCAGAAAAGTTAGCACTTTGGCAGGGGGCAGTGGCAGCCCCCCAATAGAAGACACACCCTTAGAGAGAGCATGGACCAGTTGACTCCTTGATTTCAGACTTCTGGCTTCCAGGACTGTGAAATAATTTCTGTTGCTTTAAGCCACCTAGTTTGTGGTACTTTGTTATGACAGTCCTAGGAAACCGATACAGCCTGGCCGGCATAATTCAGTGGTTGAATGTCGACATATGAACCAGGAGATTATGGTTCGATTCCTGGTCAGGGCACATGCCCAGGTTGTGGGCTCAATCCCCAATATAGGGTGTGCAGGAGACAGGCGATCAATGATTCTCTCTCTCTCTCTTTCTCTCTCTCTCTCTCTCTCTCTCTCTTTCTCTCTCCCCCTTTCTCTCTGAAATCAATAAAATATATTTTCAAAGAAACCAATATAGGGAGTTCACTAGATATTGTCCAACAGTTTGCCAAAGTGCCAACCACTAAATTTCTGAGGGAAATCCAAGGATTAGTTTATGGAAATTGGTGGCCACACCCATGGACTGCCCTCCTCAAGGATCTGTCAGAGAAGTCAGCTGCACTTCCCCAGGCCAATCCTCCACCTTGAAA
Source organism: Myotis daubentonii (assembly GCF_963259705.1). Lineage (NCBI taxonomy): Eukaryota > Metazoa > Chordata > Mammalia > Chiroptera > Vespertilionidae > Myotis > Myotis daubentonii. The sequence continues at coordinate 30,591,829 of NC_081847.1, forward strand.
CCATCACCATTGCCCTAATGTGGAAACAAAAACTCAGGGAGGGTTAGTGACTTGCCCAAGCGCACACAGCTGTCAAGGGCGTGGGGTCAAGACTTAAACTCAGACTCTAAAGCCCAGGTTGCGACACTTGGGCCCCAAAGAGTATCCTGGCTGACACCACATAGACAGGTTCCTCCTCAGAGCTGCATCCCTGCTGGCTCACCTCCTGATGTCTCATGCGGTGAGTCAGCGCAGCCGAAGACTTTATGAGCCCTGTAATGGGCTAACTACCTGACAACCTAGTTATACAAAAAGCCACATGAGAAACTCCCACCTTCATAACCACATAATTTATAAGGAAATAAGTCTACCTTCTCCCAGGGCCTTTGGCTGCCTGCCCTTCATAAGACCCACAGGACCTTTTCAGGCCAAAGCAGAGAGCAAAGAGGAGCACCCTCGGCCCTGCCCCACTCTTGGTCCCCAGAGCCTTCTCTGCTCCAGGCTGCCTTCCCATCTGGGCCTCTACACCGTGGGTCCTCCTTGCAGTGGGGACCCAGGAGGAGGGAGGCTGGAGAAGAGACAGTAAGAGGCCATTTTGGGGGGCAAAAGAGAGTAGGGGATGGCCAAACGAAGAGATAGACAGACGGAATGGAGGGGACGGGATCTTTCAGCGCCTACTACTCAGAAGCTGGGGCTGAGACAAAATCCACCAATGAAACAGGAGTCTATTCCCTCTGTCCTGGAATGCCAGACCCAGACACGAGGCTGGGTCCAGAGTTGGACAATGGCCGCTGTGCAGCAGTCCACAAGACAGCTGCCCATCCCCCATGTCTTCCTGCAGCTTTCTGAGTGAGGGCTCCACAGTTTTCTCTGATTCTTTCTGACCGACATGTCTCCTTCACTGCTTTCTCCTTCCTTCCCCATGCACCTTAGCTCTGGAAATTAGAAGTCTGAGATCAAGCTGTCAGCAGAGACATGCTCTCTCCAAAGGTGTGTTTTTCTGTGGCTGTGACCACTGTCCCCTGCATCGTAGGATGCTAACTTTTCTGTAGAGGCTGGGGACAGAGCATAGTAATGTACTATTTGTCGGTCATGATGACTATGGGAGGACCCAAAGGGTAGAAAGATAAGAAGGAAGTAGTAGAAGGAAGCCACAGTCACTGTCTCCTCCAGCCTTGGCCCTCCTAAGTTTCAGGTCAAAGGTGAGACAGGCCAGTAGCCAGCGCAGTGGACTGGGGAAACAGACAGATAGCTGGACAAACTGACAGAGCAATTTACAGCAGATGCAGAAGGTCACCTCCCTAAAGATAACACCTATTGTGTTTCAGCTCCAGACCCAGAAAAGCATCAAAACCAAGTGGGCAACACCGGGACCAGCTGCAATGACTAAAGACCCTCTGCCCTGACACTGACCAATCAGTGGAGATCATGACCCTGAAGGAGCACACCTAGAAAACTGATGAATATTCTGCTGAGACCCTCCCCTGAGATCTTCCCTAAGATTCCTGCCTGCAAGAGAGAGATAAAAGCCTCAAGACAAAGGACCCAGCTCATGCTCTCCCTCCCAGGAGCACATCCAGGTCTTTCTCTCCCCTCTCCTCTTCCCCCATAGGCATACATCTCCTAACTCCACGGGACCCTATAAGGCTTGCAATCAGGGCAGCAATGGGCAGTGGCAGTTCATCCCGGGCAAACCCCTTGAGCCTGTCCCCAAGACCCCCTTTTCTCTGACTTTTCGGTGAGCCAAAGCAAACCAGCCTAGGCTCATTTCCCCAGCCCTTCCTTGTTTCACTGTCCCCAGCTTTAGCAAACATTCTCTAAAATTCACTTGGACTCGTCTTGTGAAATTTTTCCTGCACGAAGTCAAGAACTCACACACTAGCGGCCAGTCCCAGGCAGACCCGCTCAAGGCCAGGTCCACTTTCTGGTAACAAAGGGAGACATGGGAGAGGGTTTATCGGCAAGGAGAAGGGGAACAGAGGAGGAGGAATGAAGAAAAGAGAAGCTCCAAGGAGGAGTGTGGGGAATATAGGCTTCAAAGCTGCTCCCCTGGCCAGGTGGGCTGTAAGGTAAGAGCCTGGCAAGCCTCTCTCAGCAGGTGACAAAGATCCTGCAACCCCCCATTATCCTCTGCCAAGAAAAGTCTTTTCTGCCTCATCTACTCACCCACTTGCTCCTTTATATCCCTGTCTTTTTTTCTGTCACACCTGATTCTCTGACTCCATTCACTCCCCCTCGTTTGCCCACTGTTTGCACCTCCAGTGCAGAGAAATTTGCCCAGTACCTGGCAGCAGCTCAGTGTATATTACATGAATTCATGAAAGGCTTTATAGAAGTTGCAAATATAGAATTCTTCCCCAGCCTGCTACCAGCCCTATGCTTATACTGATCACATGCAGGCACTTCCAAGTAGGAAACCATGGCCCCATTTCCCATAACAGACCTAGTTTCTCTTTCTTTTTCTCCTCCCTGGTCTCAGAGCCCTGGCTCTTCCCCTCTCCCTGCAATTCTAGACACTGTGAGAAGGCTCCACCCACCCTCTAGGCCACACTCCCTTCCTCTATTTTTATCTCTTGTGCATTCTTGGCGGCCTTTATAATTCCCTCTGGAAAATCCATGGGCTCCACCCTCACCCTGCCTCTCTGCAGCCCCACCTCAGACAGGGCCACTTCCTCAGAGGTGGACCCACCCTACCCGTCTGCTCACTGTTCCTCCTGTTCCTTCCAGGCCTGGTCATTATTACCCTCATCTCACTTCCTTCACCTCCCTCCCTCAGACACACACACACACACACACACACACACACACACACACACACACATACAGGCACACACATGCATATACAGGCACATATAAACACACATATACACACACACAAACATGTGTGCATGCACACAGGCACACACAGACAGGCACAGGCACACACACATACAGGCACATATAAACACATACACATATACATATACAAACACATACACTATACATGCACATATTATATGTATAACATTATTTTTTTTTTCCACTGAAATAGGGTTTCCTCTGTCCATTTCTTCATTCTATATGAGAGCCCCTTTTGTCACCTTCCCTTTACCACAAAGTACTGGCTTACTCTAGACAGGTGTTGCCAACTCACATCCCCTTTATTCTGAGAGCTTGTTTGGAGGTTCTACCAGGAGCTACTCGTACACCTTGACCCATCCTCTCCTCTTCCAGCACGCAGCTTTGGGAGGGATCCCTCCCACCCCCCTAACCAGCCAGATCAGTCCGGTCAACCCTGGCAATCAATGGGGTGATAGATGTCGCAGCCAGATCATCCTCACATCGAGCCCCTTTATTCTGGACCTTAAACTGTGGGCACTGTGGTAAGCACAATAATGGCCCCAGTCCATGTCCTAATCCTTAGGACCTTTGAATATGTTACCTTATATGGCATAAGGGTCTCCGTGATGCGATTAAATTAAGGATTTTGAGCCCTGGCCATTGTGACTCAACTGGATGGGTGTGGTCCCATGAGCCAAGGGGTTGCTGGTTCAGTTCCTGGTCAGGGCACATGCCCAGGTTTCAGGCTAGATCCCTGTTAGGGGGTGTCAGGAGGCAGCCCATAGATGTTTCCCTCTCTCTCTCTCTCTCTCTCCCTATCCCTTCCTCTCTCTTTCTCAAAACCAATTTTTTAAATCTTTTTTAAGATTTAAACCAACAAAAATTAAGGATTTTGAGTTGGGGAGCTTATCCTGGGCTATCCAGGTTGGTTTGATATAGTCACAAGGTTCCTTATAAAGAAAAGAGGGAGGCAGGGAGGTCAGAGAAGATGTAATGATAGCAACAGAGGAGTGAGAGGGAAATGTCAAGGTGTTACACTGCTGACTTTGAAGATGGAGAAAGGGACCACAAGCCAAGGAATGCAAGAAGCCTCGAGAAGTTGAAAAGGCAAGGAACCAGGTCTCCTCAACAAAGCCTCCGGAAGGAGCACGGAGCTGCCAACCCCTAGATCAGCGGTTCTCAACCTTCTGGCCCTTTAAATACAGCTCCTCATGTTGTGACCCAACCATAAAATTATTTTCGTTGCTACTTCATAGCTGTAATGTTGCTACTGTTATGAATCGTCATGTAAAGATCTGATATGCAGGGTGGTCTTAGGCGACCCCTGTGAAAGGGTTGTTCGACAGCCAAAGGGGTCGCGACCCACAGGTTGAGAACCACTGCCCTAGATTTTAGCACAGTAAATCCCATTTTGGACTTCTGACCTCCAAAACTGTAACACATTTGTGTGGTATTAAGCTCATTTGTTACAGCAGCGATAGGAAAATAATATAGGCATCAATTTATACAACTCCAGTAGCTGTTCATGGCAGCCCTATCTGGTGCTGCCCACGCATGCCTTTGCTGGTTGCAGTCTGTCTGTGACTGAAGGATAATGGTGCCCTTTAAGAGTTGCCATAGTTTAGGTTCCCACAGAAGCGGACTCTGAAACAAGAAATTTGATGCGAGTTGTTTAATTGAAAGGTGATGCCAGGCAACACTGGTAGGGGAGTGAGACAAAGAAGGGAAGGCAGCCAATAAAAGTGCATTATTACCAAGTTACCAATCCACAGAGGAACTCAGAGCCAATGCAGAGCATGCCTCAGTATTATCCTCACCCTCCCCCAACCCCCACGGGAAAGGGAGCTGGGGTGTTTCTATGCCTACTGCCATCAGTCATAGGTAGAGGGCTGCCTGGAGGTGGTGAGAGAGTATTCTGGTCTCTGAACAGCACAAACAAAACCCCTTACATGCTTTGGAGAAAGCCCTCAGGCAAAGAAATATGCATTCTAGTCACAGAGCACACTGAAGACTACTCAAGCAGTGAGGTGTGTGCCTCACCAGTCAGCAGTGTGTCCCCCACCTCAGAAAGGTAGCACCCCTATACCTGTGGTCTTCATACCTTTCCTGACTAGACTGGAAAGAATATGGGCTCTGGGTTCTAATTCATACAGCTCTGTGGGATTTTGTAGGCTGCCTCTCTATTTGGGTTTGTCTGGGGTTTTATCATGATTAGATTGATGTGAGAAGCAATATTGTACCCTTCTCAGTGCATCACACCAGGAGGTGCATAATGTCAATAGGGCTACTACTAGTGATCTTAACCTTGAACCCTTGGTTAAAGTGGTGTGTGCCAGGTTTCTCCACTTTTATACTTTTCCTTTATACTTAATAAATATGCTGGGGAGATACTTTGAGATTTTGTTTCTCATCAAATTTTCTCCCGCTAATTTTAGCAACCATGAGTGGATCTTGCCTGCAATTGTTATTACCATAAAGTTTGCTTAATGGTGATTTTCTACTTCCCTTCTTTTTAGACCTAGTTTTAAGTTCTTTTGCACCTCAGGTTCCTCATCTGTAAAAGGGATAATAATTTTTCCTGCTAGAGACAAAGAGCTACATTACATATGGATCAAAATATCCATCTACCAGGAAAGCATGAGAATCCTAAATGTGTATACATCAAAAAGAGCTTCAAAGTATATCTCAAAACTAAGAGTTGAAAGGAAAAATAGACAAATCCACAATTATAAGTGGAGACTTCCTATTCACAGAAAATAATAAAACTATTAGAGAATCAACAAGATGTAGAACTGAACAACACCATCATCCAACAGGATATAATTGGCATATAAAAAATACTGCTGCCCTGCTGGTGTGGCTCAGTGGTTGAGCCACCTATGAACCAGGAGGTCACGGTTTGATTCTCAGTCAGGGCACATGTCCAGGTTGCAGGCTCCATCCCCAGTGTGGGGTGTGCAGGAGGCAGCTGATCAATGATTCTCTCTCACCATTGATGTTTCTATCTCTCTCTTCCTCTCCCTTCCTCTCTGAAATCAATAAAAATGTATTTTTTTAAAAAAACTGCACCTACCTATAGCAGAACACACATTCTTTTCAAGAACTCATAGAATGCTCACCAAGATAAACCAAATCCTGGACCATAATACAAACCTCAACTAATTTAAAACAATCAACATAGACAACAGTATGATGATAACAGGAGGGAAATGAGGATGGGGAGAGACAGAAGAGGATAAATGGAGAATAAATTGTGACAGAAAGAGACTTGACTTTGGATGGTGAACACACAATACAATATATAGACGATGTATTATATAATTGTACACTTGAAATCAATAATGGAAAGACAACATGAAAACCTCTCAATTTTAAAAACTAAACACACATCTCAATAATCCATCATCAAAGAGGTCTCAAGAGAAATTTTTAAAATATGCTGACCTAGCCCTAGCTGGGTTGGCTCAGTGGATAAAGCGTCGGACTGTGGACTGAAGGGTCCTGGGTTCGATTCCGGTCAAGGGCATGTACCCTGGTTGCGGGCACATCCACAGTAGGGGGTGTGCAGGAGGCAGCTGATTGATGTTTCTCTCTCATCTAGGTTTCTAACTCTGTATTCCTCTCCCTTCCTCTCCGTTAAACATCAATAAAATATATTTTTTAAATAAATAAATAAAATATGCTGACCTAAATTAAAATGCAACATATCTAAATTGGTGGGATATAAATACAGCAGTGCTCAAAGGAAAATTTAAAGTGCTAAGTGCTTAACTTAGGAAAGAGAAAAGGTCTCAAATCAATAATCTAAGCTCCTACTTCAAAAAACTAGAAAAAGTAAAGCAAAATAAACCCAAGTCAAGCTGAAGAAATGAAATAATAAAGAGCAAAAATCAGTGCAATTGAAAATGAGAGGACAATAGAGAAAATTATTGAAACAAGAAGCTAGTTCTTTGAAAATTTTAATAAAGTTTATAAACTTTTAGCAAGACCGATGAAGAACGGAGAAGACAAATATAACCAATATCAGGAATAAAACAGGATATCACTTCATTTCTAAAGCCATTAGAAGGATAAGAGAATACTATGAAAAACTTTATGCTCAGAAATTTGACAACCTAAAAGAAATGGACCAATTTTAAACTACCAAATTTCAACCAAGATGAAATAGATAATTTGAGTAATCCTATAACCATTAAAGATATTGAATCTATAATTTAAAAGCTCCTGAAAAAATTCTCCAAGTCCAGATGGGAATTCTAACAAACACTTAAAGAAGAATTAACACCAAATGTTACACAATCTCTTCCAGAAAATAGAAGTGGGAACATTTTCCAACTCATTTTATGAGGTCAATATTACCCTGATACCAAAACCAGACAAAGACTATACCAAAAAAAGAAGAAGAAGAAAGATACATAAATGATGAATACGTTTGGAGATGTAATGTACAATATGGTGACTTGTGGTTATTATAAATTAACAATACTATATTATAGTTAAAGAATAATATATTGTATATTTGGAAGTTGCTAAGAGAGTAGACTTTAAAAGTTCATACATACAGCCCTAGCCGGTTTGGCTCAGTGGATAGAGCATTGGCCTGCGGACTGAAGGGTCCCGAGTTTGATTCCTGTCAAGGGCACATGCCAGGGTTGCGGGCTTAATACCCAGTAGAGGGTGTGCAGGAGGCAGCCAATCAATGATTCTCACGCATTATTGATGTTTCTATCTCTCTCTCCTCCTCCATTCCTCTCTGCTATCAATAAAAATATATTTATAAAAATAAAAAATTAAAAAAGCAACACAAGGGATCCTTGTGGTGATCTAACTGTTCTATATATCAACTATGGTGGTGGTTACATGAATCTATTTATGTGACAAATTACATAAAACTAAATACAAAACATACCTGTAAAACTGGAGAAAACTGAGTAAGATTGGTATATTGGATCAATGTCAATTTCCTGGCTCTGATATTGTGCTATAGTTATGTAAGATGTAATCAGTGGGGGAAACTGGGTGAAGGATACAAAAATTTTTCTGTATTGTTACAACTTCATCTGAATCTCCAATTATTTCAAAATTAAAAGTTAATTTTAAAGAAAGTCCACTAAGAAATAAAACCTAGAGGAATGTATGCGCAGACAATACAATATGACTGAGAGAATGCGTTTGATTTGAGAGCAAGCAGTCACCCCCACCTACACTAGAATAAATTTATAAACTAGGCAGTGAGGAGAGTTACATGATGGTGGTTGTCTGAGAAAAGAAGCTCTACATCTTGCCTTCTTCCCGATAACGGTGTGGGAACTACAAGGGCAGAAAGAACCCTTGGTAGGGTTCGAGGTTGCAAGAAGACACCCAACAACAACAACAACAACAAAAAGACTGCTCAACAAAGATGGCTGTGTGCACATGGGAAGTTGAGCCAACCCTGTCAGGGTTCCCCAAATCCAGCAAAGTGTGGAAGTAATAGAATGAGTTGCGTACATCTGTGAATAGCCCAGAAAAATATGAGGTGTCCTGGATAATCCACCATGTCCCCTTGACGCATCACAGAACCTTAGAATACCTTATGAGTCAAGAGGAGCACCGGAGTGGGCTAAGATATCCAGCCCCCAAGGAATCATGCAGTCAAGGATGAGAGTTGTGCTAGAAAGGACTCTTGTGAACTGATCACCAAAAACAAGGTCAAAAGAGCACATCTCCTATGATGCTGGGGTGGACAGTGATGATGCAGACAGGACGTCATCTGCCAGTGCTTTGGATTCCTGAAAGTCTCCTAGAAACTCAGCTGACAGCTAATTAACATCAACACAGAATGAAATACACAATAGGAATTGTATTGGTTTCCTTCCTTTCCCTGTCTCACCTCTTAATTCCCCTAATTGGTGCTTCCTGGGATCACCTCTCACATCAACCACTTGCATTTGAATTGTATCAGAATCTGCTTTGGGCAATAACTAAAAATAAGGTGTTAATTGCTGATCAGTGTCTCAAACTAAATGCACTGTTAAATGAAAGAAGCCAGACTCAAAATGCTTCATACTGTATGACTCCATTTATATAACATTGTAGAAAAGGTAAAACTATTAGAATAAAAAATAGATCAGTGGTTGCCAGGGGCTTGGGGGTTGACTACAAAGGAATAGCATGAGAGCATTTTTTTAGCGTAATGGAACTATTCTGTAGCATGATTGTGGAGGTGGTTACATGACTCTACAATTTTCAAAACCCATAGAACTGTGTATCATGAAAAATAAATTTCATATAAGTACAGATCACCTTAAAAACACATGGAATTCACTTTGTCTATCCTTCACATGTACAGAGGATGATCCTTAGGTCCAGGAAGGCAAAGATACTTTCCCAGGTCCCACAGCTACTTCAAGACAAAGCCAGGAGTGGATACCCAACCTCAACAGTATTAGGCTAGTGCTCTTTCTAACAATAAGTGGGGTCAATGTCATTTAGCCAATGTACCTCAAAAGTCTGTGCCTGTAAGAAAAATTTGTTATGAAGATGGCACAATGGCCGAAACCGGTTTGGCTCAGTGGATAGAGCGTCGGCCTGCGGACTGAAGGGTCCCAGGTTCGATTCCGGTCAAGGGCATGTACCTGGGTTGCGGGCATATCCCCAGTAGGAGATGTGCAGGAGGCAGCTGATCGATGTTTCTCTCTCATCGATGTTTCTAACTCTCTATCTCTCTCCCTTCCTCTCTGTAAAAAATCAATAAAATATATTAAAAAAAAAAAAAGATGGCACAATGGCAGTGATCATCTTGGTGATGACAATCCTTATTATATCTGTCTTGAGTATCTCTGCTCCAAGTCTCCTCAGTTTACCTTATATCAGCCTTGTGGGGATTCCCATACTTCTGCCTGTGTTGGATCCCCTGCTTCCTGTATCCTGTATCTTTCTCTTTGCTTTACTCCCTCAGTTTGGTAAAGTACACACTTCAGTTACTTCCTAGAAAAGGAAGCTTGAGATTGTGCACATCTAAAATTGTCTTTATTCTACTTATCTCTTGATTGATAGTGTGGGTGGGTATAGAATTCTAGATTGGAAACAATTTTCCTTTAATTTTTTTTAAGATATTACTCTAGTATTCTACCTTCCACTGTTTCTGGAACAGTTCCAGTGAAGTGTGAAGCCATTCTGATTCTTGGGACTTGGTAATAGCTGTTGTTCTTTTAATTCAACTTGTGGGTTCTTCTTGTCCCTATGCTTCTAAAATTTCACAGATACATACCTCGGTTGGACCTATTTTTAACCCATTGCACTAGGTATAAATGATGGGTCCTTTCAACCTGGATATTTGTTTTTTCAGTTTGAGAAATTTGTCTTGAATTATCTCATGGATGATGTGCTCCCCTCATTCTGGAATGCCTGTTATCAGATCTTAAATCCTCTGTACTATTCCTCCTTCATTCCTCTTTCTTATTTTTTTTTTTTCATTGCTTTGGCTTTTGGATCTATTTTTTGGGAAATCACCCAGACTTTATTTTCCAAACCATCTGAGTTTTTCATTTATGCTATCATGTTTGTTTCTCATATTTTAAAAGTTTATTTTTGTTTTCTTTCTTCTAAGGTAGCATCTTATTCTTTTTTCATAGGTGTAATATTATCTCTTATCCTTGAGAATGTCTTGGCTTTTTTCCAAGTTGCTTTTTTCTGTTTATTTTGATCCTTAGTTTGTGTGCTTATTTTTTTTATTTGTACTCTGTCTCCCTTGTTATCAGTTTTCCTCAGATGTTTAGTAATCTGTAGATGTTATTGGTATCCTGTGGCTACCCCCAGCTGCTGTGGATGTTGGTTATTAATAGAGTTGCCTCTTTCTCTAAAACAGCAATTTCCAACCTTTTTAAATCTCATGGCATACATAAATTACTAAAATTCTGCAGCACAATGGCCAATCTGACCCAAAAAATAGGTATAATTTTTATTGATTTACAAACTAATAATAATAATAATAATAGTAATAGTCATTGCCTACCCCTTTTGCTCCAAAGTGACTTTTTTTAAAATCAGGTACCTATCCTTGGACTTCTGGTACCAAGAATTAACCCATCAGACGCAACCTTATTATGTGACGTGACCAATAAGATGCAGCTCTATCATACGACCTATATATTTATGGTTCAGAGACAGGGCATTCACACCAGAGAGCTATTGTTGTGTTGGCTGTTGTCATTTTTTAAATTGGACAATCTAAGGGGGAAAAGGTCAGTGCCCCTGACTGGTCAGGTGCTGCATGTTTTAAAAATTCTTGTGGCACACCAGTGCGCAGCACACTGGTTGAAAATCACTGCTCTAGAGAATTGACTTCAGCCAGGAGTTGCCTAGTCTGGGAGGTTATGGCCACTTCCCTGGCAGCCCAGAGCCAATGATTAATATATGGACACAAAAAACCCCTCTTGCATTAAGGTGAGATCAGTTCTGTGATGCAGTTCACACTCCAGGGTTCTCTGGAGGCTAGACTCCAGCTGAGACCACAGCCTTGCTCTTAGCTCCTTCCACTGCTGCTTTTAGAGAAGTGAGATGCATGGTGGGTGGGAAGGAGGGCTTCTCCTGAGAAACCACTCTCAATCAATCACCTGCACCTGAATCTCCACCTCAGCCTCTGTTTATAGCAGTGGTTCTCAACCTTGGCTGCACATTGGAATCACCTGGGAATCTTTTTTAAATCCTGGTTTCTGGGCCTCATCCTCCGGATATTCTGTTTCTTTGTTACTAATGTTGTGGCCCCACCCCATAACAAAGAAACAGAATTTCCAGAGGATGAGGCCCAGAAATCAGGATTTTAAAAAGATTCCCAGGTGATTCTAATGTGCAACCGAGGTTGAGAGCCACTGGTTTATAGGCAACCTAAGACATCATCATTAGCTGCCTGCCCTTAATTAAGAGTAAAGTTTATTGAACGTCCTGAATGTGGGAGTCAGACTTGTCAAGTCAGAGATTCACTGTAGGTAGATATTGGTGGTCATTTACTGGAAACGCCCATGCCAGTTCCATAGTTCTTTCCTTTAGGGCTGGTCAGAGTACCGGAGAAGAGGGGTAGAGTGTGGTTGCCAGTGATTTGGGAAGTGAGCAGAAAAGAAAGCTGAGGATCTCAGCCTGCAGTAAACAAACACTCACTTCATGGCCCTGTTCTTCACCTGGAACTTTGTTCTCAGCTGTGCCTGGTGTCCCCAGCCCAGAGACCCTCTGTTTTACCCCCTCCAGACTAAGTCTCCAGCCCTCTGCCTGGTGGGAGAGGGCCCTGGCAGCATGAGGGTGTGAGAGAGGAACTAGGACTTTAACTGCTTTCCAATCACCTTTCACCCAGTTTTCCTGATTTTGGCTTGCTCCATTCCAGAGGTATCTAAGACTGCCAATTCCTTTTTTTTTTTTTTTTTCAATTTTAGTATTTACCATGAAAGTAGGCCTGTTCTTTGCTTTCCCTGGGTTTCAATTTTCTTGTGACTGCTAACTCAATTACCATTCACCCATCTGTTTTCCAGCTCCCAAAATTCTTTTCGCTATTGCCTCTTTTGTTCCCTCTGTCCTCATAAGTTTGTGTCTTTTAAAAAAATATCTCCTTATAGTAGTTTTGGTGGGTTTCAGAAGGGAGAAAAAGTATTGAACCCGTGTGCGGGTTCAATACAGGATCTTAACCTGGGCTGGGAGGGACCTCTGGTCGTATTAAGATTTTTCCCTCCTAGCAGCTCCCCCTCTTGTGAGCCACTTTGTATGACAGGCCAGTGAGAACTCCGGGTAAAGGAGCCAGAAGCCTGTGATGACACCTGTTTCTCTCGATGGAGGAGACTCTCCCCTATGGAGTTCAAGCTTCTTCCCCCGATCATGGCCTTCACCAGCTTCTGAGGGCATAAAGCAGTGGTTCTCAGCCTTGGCTGCACATCAGAATCACCTGGGAATCTTTTTAAAATCCTGATTGCTGGGCCTCATCCTCCGGAAATTCTGTTGCTTTGTTACTAATGTTGTGGCCCCACCCCATAAGAAAGAAACAGAATTTCTGGAGGATGAGGCCCAGAAATCAGGATTTTTAAAAAGATTCCCAGGTGATTCTAATGTGCAGCCAAGGCTGAGAACCACTGCTTTAGGATGAGGTGATAGTGGCTCAGAGCTATTTGGGTAGATTGGATAGGTTGAAAAGAGGAAAGAAATAAACCACTATAATTCTTATTTCCTGGAATGGTTGTGGTCAAAGTTATCATCCCACTTCACTTCCTCCTTCAATCTCAGACCTAAGAACCCAAAAAAAGAAAAAGGCAGTGACACAATTGGGTGGAAGAACTTAGGAGGGGCAGGAATTGTGGTGATGATAGTGGTAGAGGCTGGGTACCCAATAGCAGGAGGATCTGAGTTAGGCAGCTCTCCTTGCTGCACAGATGTACCTGGAAAGTTCCCCAATGGAAAAAAGATTGGGAGAACCAAGATGGCAGGTAAACCCCGGTACTCACTGCCTCCCACAACCACATCAAAATTACAACTAATATACAGAACAAGATAGTGAAAACCTATTTGAAGAAATAATGACAGAAAGCTTCCCCCACCTGGTGAAAGAAATAGACTTACAAGTCCAGGAAGCGCAGAGAACCCCAAATAAGAGAAACCCAAAGAGGCCCACACCAAAACACATAATTAAAATGCAAAGGGTTAAAGACAAAGAGAGAATCTTAAAGCAGCAAGAGAAAAGCAGTTGGTTACCTACAAGGGAGCACCCATACGTCTTTCAGTTGGTTTCTCAACAGAAACTTTGCAGGCCAGAAGGGAGTGGCAAGAAATATTCAAAGTGTTGAAAAGCAAGGACCTACAACCAAGATTACTCTACCCAGCAAAGCTATCATTTAGAATTGAAGGTCAGATAAAGAGCTTTCCAGACAAGAAAAAGCTAAAGGAGTTCATCACCACCAAGTCAGTATTACAGGAAATATTGAAGGGCATTCTTTAAGAAAACAAAGACAAAGAAGAAGAAGGAGGAGGAGGAGGAGGAGGAGGAGGAGGAGGAGGAGGAGGAGGAGGAGGAGAAGAAGAAGAAGAAGAAGAAGAAGAAGAAGAAGAAGAAGAAGAAGAAATACGAACAATAAAATGGCAATAAACACATATCAACAACTGAATCTAAAAAAATAAACAAACAAGGAATCTAATGAACAAAATAAACTGATGAATAACAGAACCAGAGGCATGGAAACATGGAACAGACTGACGAATCTCAGAGGGAAGGGGGGTGGGGGCGGGAAGAGATTAACCAAAAATCTTATATGCATATATGCATTACCTACGGACACAGACAATAGGGTGGTGAAGGCCTGGGGCAGGGTGGGAACTGGGTGGAGGAGGGCAATGGGGGCAAAAAGGGGGACATCTGTAATACTCTTAACAATAAAGATTTTTTTTAAAAAGGCGGTTTGGCTCAGTGGATAGAGCATCAGACTGCAGAACAAAGAGTCCCCGGTTCAATTCCTGTCAAGAGCACTGTACCTCAGTTGCAGGTTCCTATCTGGCCTGGGCCCTGGCCGGGGCGCATGCAGGAGGCAACTAATCAATGTATTTCTCTCACATCAATATTTCTCTCTGTTGTTCCCTCTCTCTTCCAATCTCTCTAAAAGTCAATGGAAAAATATCCTTGGGTGAGAATAAAAAAAAGAAAAAAAATAGGAAGTTCCCTGGTGGTCATCTATAAGCAATGGGAAGTCAATGGATACATACTCCAGCCTCTTTCATCATCAGCTGGGAGGACAGTCTGAGGATGTTACCACAAAGTTTCTCAAGATGGAGCCCAGTTGCCCATGACAGTAACTGGCCCATCAACACACCCTAGTATTGGCTTCTCTCCCTTCCATATCTTGCTTTTTCATTTATTTATTCCTATTTCTTGGGATCACCTCCCAAGTAAATTACCTCCATCCCAGTCCTTGTCTCAAGGGCTGCTTCGTGGGAGAATTCACTCTCAGACAAGTGTCCTGCAATCCAAATGCGAGTAAGAGCAGGCTGCACCCCCTGGGAAATTATGCTTCCACTTCCTGTCTGCATCTGGTCTCAGATAGAAGGAGCTCACCACACGGGATCCTAAGCACATTTATATTTTTAGGAGCTCTGAGTTCTGTTTGGGCCATTGGGCCTATATGTGCCAAAAAAGGCAACATGGATTGTTGGTGGCTGGAGAAACAGAATGCTTGGCTTCTGCCTCAGGTAGGAAACACAGCTCAGTTCAAAGCTACTGTGCACATAAGAACCTACACTTCTGCCCCACTCATACAGTTTCATAGTCATGCCCACACATCCTTTGAGGCAATTCCATCACTCTAAGGGCAGGGTCACACCCCAGCTAGAAGTCCATATGGGCTATGATGAGGAGGGGATGACTATTGGGAGGATTCTAGTAGGAGGAGACCCAGCAGGAGACTCTTTGGAAATCTATGAAAGGGTTCAGGGAACATAGGACCACACCTCAGTCTCTTACAGAAACGTGAGACTCTTCTGCTGACCCAGTTCAAGGGGTCAAAGCATTGAATGGCCAGCCCTTGAAGGGGTTATTCAGATCTCTAGATGATTAAGCAGTCAAATGGCCAATACAAAGGATGTTTTTCTGAGCTAGTGCCCACCACTCAACATATGGATAGGCCCCACTAGGTAGGGAGGACAGGTAGAGGAGTTGGCTACAGACAACTTTTGATTTCTAGCTTTTGTATGAAAGACTGATTTTTGCCTTTATTGGTCAAGCAGTCATTCAAAAACCTTGTATTGAGCCCTGGCTGGTATAATTCAGTTGGTTGGTGCATCATCCTATACACCAAAAGGTGGCAGGTTTGATTCCAGGTCAGGTCACATAGCCAAGTTGTGGGTTTGATGCCCAGTTGGGGTGCATGTGGGAGGCAACTGATTTATGCTACACTTCTCTCATATCAACCTCTCTCTCTCTCTCTCTCTCTCTCTCTCTCTCTCTCTCCCTCTCTCTCTCTCTCCCCCCCCCCCTCTCTCTCATCAATAAAAACAAAACAAAAACCTGTATTGAGCACCACATCCAAGATGAATAAACTCAGCCTCTGCTCCCACTACAGCTACCATCAGAAAGCTGCTATTCCAAAATTAGTCATAGACATTTCATTTAAAATTAGATATAATTTCTTTCCCAGAAGGTAGAGGAGTCTTAAAGGACTTCTGATCATGTGGGTAGGGGCAGAGTTTTCTGAGAAGTGGATTGGGGATAACGAAAATGCTTTAAAGGAGGTACAGTACAGGGAGAAGATGAGAGAAAATTGGGGGAGGGAAGATAGAGAGAAAGAGGGACATCCTCTGAAGGCCTAAACAGTGAAGTCTTTCCCTCCTCCTCCCACCCCCATTATGTGGAACAAGGGAACATGTTAGCTGAGAAAGCAACTACTTCAAGTTCCTGGATGCCTGCTGTTTTGGAGTACCCACCTAAACTGCCATTAATAAACCCACACCCCACACCCCTATGCATTTTGCCTAAAGAGCGGGGGTTTGGGAGTGATGAGGGGGGAGTAAAACCTTCTGGATCACTAGGCAAATAGGATGATGGACTAGCAAGTGAACCTCCAGCTGGAGATACCAGGAGAACAAAAGCTCTGACTTCTATCCCAAGGGGGAGAAGGAACAATCCACTGTTGAGGGCAGAAAGGCAGGATCCTGTCATATGTATTGTGGGAACAGTGAGGCCAGGTTTCACGTGTCCAGTCCCAAGGGAGACTTTCTCTCTGACTCAGTGGGCAATTGGGCTACCCAGGGGTGGGCAAACTTTTTGACTCGAGGGCCACAATGGGTTCTTAAACTGGACCGGAGGGCTGGAACAAAAGCATGGATCGAGTGTTTGAGTGAACTAATATAAATTCAAAGTAAACATCATTACATAAAAGGGTACATTTTTTTTTTTATTATTCATTTCAAACAGGCCAGATCTGGCCTGCAGGCCGTAGTTTGCCCACGGCTGGGCTAGTCGATGCCTCAACAAAATTTTCATAAGATGGGCTGCCCTGAAAATAGCAACGGAACACAGACCTACTCCTTACATCCTTACATTCTCTCTCCCTCTCTTTTTTCCTCTCTCTGCCCTGATTTTCACAAGGACAAAGGACTTGAAGCTGGAGCCACTCCACCCGCTAATCTACAGCCTGTTTGGACTAGTGAATTTCTAGCCAAGCTTCCTAAGCAAACAAAACAGGTTTCCAAACACTGGTCAGGGGAAGGAAGCCACAAGAAGGGAGGAGAAAGAAAAGGAAGCTCAGCCTTTCTCTCCTCTGTGGAGCCTCCTTCACCCACCAGTGAACATCACCTCTCCCAGTGACCATTGCATTACCACTGTGCATTAGTCACCTGTGAGGTCTGGAGGAAACGTTGTTCCTACTACTGAAGGGGTCACATTCTGGCTGGGAAGGAAAACATTCAAATGAGTAGGAGCCCTAAGAGTGCATGGTGCTGAGAGAAAAGTTGGTACAGGGTACAGGTGAGTATTCCAAAAGAAAGTCTGTCAGCAAGGTGGGAACGGGAAGGAAGACTTCATTTAAAAAGTGAGTTTTGAGTGTTCCAAGGTAAACGGTGCTTTCATAATAAAGAGAACAGCAAGAACACAGGCACTAAGGGTGAACATCATACGGTGCTGCTCTGGAAATGGCTGGAAAATCAAAGTGCCAAGTGGGTCAGGAAAAGGGAAAAGGACAGAAACGTGCATATCATGTAAGTTGATTTGACTTCAGCAATAGCCCTGGAGAGAGAAGAGGAGGCCTGGTTTAGACAGAGTGAGAAGTGTCAGTAAATCAGAGTTGAGAAGGCCCTCCTGCTCCAAATGAGAGCTAGGACGAAGCGGGAGAAGGGAAAAGGATCCTGAGGTTCTTGGCTTCCGTGGTAGGGGGGAGAGGTGTTGACAGCAACGTTGGAGGAAGAATGCATCTCCCACATCTTTCCTTTGCCATACTCTACCTAGCATATGCCTGCATCCATCTCTCACTTTGGAGACTGTGACAAGTGGGTAACTTCTTGATATTTGTCTTTACTTCCCCCTTGCTTTGGAGGTTTATGGTTTGCCAAAGCAGAAGGAACTTGCCTGCAGGCCCTTTCCACGATGACTTTTGCTTCCCAACATTAAGTCACTGAGCTGTTTACCGTTTATGTGAGAGGCCTGGAAGGTAGGAGAAGGAAGGAGAACCTCAAGGGGCACAAGGAGACTAAGGAAAAGAGAGACAGTCGTTTCTGTAAGCCCTGAGCTGCCGTGCCTACACTCTCAGCTGAGGAGCCTCAGAGGGAATAGCTGTAAGCCTGCAGGAGGCTCCCAGAATCACCAGAGACTTTCTTTTAGCCCAAGACTGACAGAGCCAAACGTTTGGAAGCAGGAGGGTGCCTCCGCAGAATACACTGTCTCCCAGAGATACTTCCCCAGACCCTCAGAGCTGCGTTGGATAGAAACTAGGCCTTAGAATTAGATAAGGGCTGGGGGAGGGGGTCAATTGGGGGAAAAGGAGACATGTAAAACTTTAGACAATAAAAAAACAAAAACAACACCTGAGCATATAGAAGAAGAAAAACAAACAGTTGCTGATCTTATATAAAAAAAAAATGAAAGGAAGAAAGAAAGAAAAAAAGAAAAGAAAGAAAGAATTAGACAAGGGCTGAGCCAAGGTCAGTTTCTTGACTGCCCCGTGGAATTGGAGCTGGGGCTGAGGGGACTAGGTCAATGCAAATAACAAAGGGATGCGCTCTTTCCTGCATACTTTCCACCCACTGGGCAGATCCTGGATCTCATTCATCACTGAGGTCCAGCACTCAGCCGCGAGGACCTGCAGCAGGCGAGACAGATGGAGGAAGGGGGCGGTGAGCACGTTATTTCCATCAAACTAATGGGAACACCTGTGCCCTGGGGGCTGGCAGACTGGATGCTAGGAAGCAGATGGCGTTCCAAGGTTTCGCTTTTAAACATGCTGATAGGACATGCAAAAGTACCAAAGATTAAGCGAGGGGACCGATTCGCGGCAGCTCCGCCCGTGGGATTTCCCCAGCAGGCGAGACGGGACCTGGACCAGCCCAGCAGCACGGCGCCTGCGCACTGCAGACCCTGAAGCCCGAGCGTCCTCAGCGAGGTGGGCGGGGGAGGCCGGGGCATCCGGGTCCCTCACCCCGCCCCGCTGCTTGAATGAGAGGCGCGGCGCCCGCCCCTCCCCCGCCGGGCCCGCCCCTCCCCCGGGCCGCCCCGCGCAGTCTGCCTCCGCCACCTCAGCCGCACTAGGTCCGGACCGACGCTCTCCACCCACAGCCTGCCGCTCGGCGCTGACGGTCCCGCACGCCCGCCGCTGCCTCCGCCGGCGCTCCCGAGTGAGTGGACGGGCGAGGGGCGAGGGCCGCGCGCCGAGGCCCGTCGCCCCCGGGCTGGGGCTGAGGGGACCGGGCGGGTCCGGGTTCGGGATGCTGAGGAGACCGCGGGCCCCCGCCAGCCTCCCACACACTCACTCCGGCCGCTCCGGAGGGGGGCGGGGAGGAGCGGGACCGCGGCCCGGGCGGGGCGGGGCGGGACGCGGAGGAGGGTCCGCCGAGGTCGGAGGGTGAGTCCGGCACAAAGGGCTGCGCGGGCTGTCACCGGGAGGCCACGGGGGAAGGTTCGTGGCGCCCCGCACGCCCCGCATGCCGGTGCCCGGCGTCGGGCCCCGGGGAGTGGGAGGCGGCTGGGATGTGCAGGAAGGAGAGGCTGGCGAGCACGGCTGCCTCCTCCGTGTCGGCGGGGGGAGCGCGCCTCGGGGAGCGCGGCGTGGCAGTGTTTTCCTGGTCCCCGTCCGCTCCTCCCCTTTCTTTGTGGCGTTGGTCTCGTGGTCGTTTGTCACTGTGTGTATCGCTGTGGTCTAGGGTGCGAGCTCCCGCCTCGGCTCCCCCGGGGCGAGTCAGGCGGCGGCCTCCCGTCTGTGGGTGGGGAGCGCGAGTGCTTGCACACGCCGGGGAATGAAGGACCCTTCTTTGTTTGCAGAAGCCTGGTGGGGTGTGTGCGTGTGTGCGTGCGTGT
The DNA here is from genome assembly GCF_963259705.1 of Myotis daubentonii. Classification (NCBI taxonomy): domain Eukaryota; kingdom Metazoa; phylum Chordata; class Mammalia; order Chiroptera; family Vespertilionidae; genus Myotis; species Myotis daubentonii. The sequence goes on from NC_081847.1 coordinate 30,611,633, forward strand.
CTCCTGTGCAATGAATCCGAGATCATTCAAAAGGGTCTGAGGAAGAAAGGACTTACTACTTCAGCAGACTTTTACCCAATTCTGTCCCTGCTGTTCTTTCAAACAGTATTTTGTTTGTTTCTTACTGTAAAACCGGTGGGTTTCGGTCATGGAAAATGTATGTCTGTATTCCCGTGGATCGCTATGTTTAGGGCACATTGTCTGGAGGGCTCAGTTAATGACCATGCTCTATGTGTGTGCCTGGGGACACTCCGGCACACGCAGGACACCGCTTGCGGGTGTCGTTCGTTTACCATCCACCCCTATGCCCATACACGTGTATAGAGAAGTGCTCCGGGACATCTAGGGCCCCGTTTTCTCAGCTCCTCGGTCCGGGAAGGTTTTGTTTCTCCCTGCCCCGTGTGAAGGAGAAGGCGGTCCAGCAGGTTCTGTCCACCTTGCTCTTGTTCTTAATGCTTTGGCACCGGGTTTTATTGCATATTATTACCCTGGCATGTGCCCTTGCTTTGATCTGAGTTTTCTTGTCTTCTGTGGTCTGGCTGTGCAGCCCAGCTCAGTGGCTCCTCTTACCGGACCGCTGGAAAACAGAACACCTTTTGTCGCTGTCCTCATCCCCAGAGAGAGGAGGAAACTGCAGGTTCCCACAGGCTTGCACTTGGTCAGCAAGACTAGATGCCTGACTTTGTCGTCTTCCTAAAGTTAGGAGACCCCGAGTTTCAAGCTGATGGAGACCATTTAAAAAGGAGCCATTCTCATAGCACCCGAGCTATTCCTTGCTATTTCCTTTGGACTTTTTTTTTTTCTTTCTCTTTTTAAACCAGATTTTATAAGCTTTAGAAGATAGTTGATTGCATTAGCTTTTACAATATTTTTTATTATTCACTTTTACCCTTATAGTTTTGTAAAGTGATGGGAAAGTAAAGTTGGTTATAAGGAACACACCTCCAACATATATTTTTGTGGTGATCTTTGATTCAAAATAGTGGCGGTAAAAATAATTAGAAGGGCTTACTGGATGATTTAAATAATTGAATTGGTTCAGTTTTAAGATTCTCATGAAGATTCTTTTTTAATCACGTGTATTTTAATTTGTGGTAGTTTTCAGCACAAAATAAAATGTAAACTAAGCAGTCTTCCACAGCATTGTTTATTCCCTCTATTAAAAACATCTGCTTTTAATTTGAAGGGGAAGCTTTCCGTCCGTTGTATTGGGATCCATTATTCTTCGTAAAATGCTTACCTGATGCTAGCATGGTCAAATTCTTTTTTTTTTTTTTTTTTGTAAATGTTAAAATTGGTAAAAGTTGACTTTTCAATTTGGAGAAGTTTTGGTTTTATGAAATAAAATTGTAATAAAAGTTTAATATCAATGAATTTTACTCAAAATAAGTTAACTTAAAAACAAGGGCTTCATTGATTTCCTTAACTGGTATCACTAATATTGAAGCAACTCCAATAATTTATAAACTGCCCACATTCAATTTTTTATTTTTATTTTTTAGGAATCCCCTTAAAACAAACTATAAGGGGAAGTCTTAGATAAACAAAGTAGTAAAACCGGAATTGTCGCTGAAATAGGCTTGCATAGTACCACAATATTGTGGAACTTTAATTTTGCAAGAGTGACTTAGCTATTGTTTGAATCAACAAAGGAACCTAAAAACATCCTGGTCTTGTTCAGCATTCTGTTAACTAAATCTTTACCAACCCATAGTTTAGCATTTCCTATGTAATATGATTTTAAAAAGAATTCTAAAGTAATGTCTGTATCATCAAAATAGATTAAATTATGTTAAATGCTGTTTTAGTAGTAAATATATTCTTTATATTCATTAGAAATATCAATATTGTTATGTCAGTGATGGTAATAGCAGGTATGGTGACAGTTACCCAAAACAGGGATACATTATCCCCCCAACAATGTCTGATAATAAAAAGTAGAATGTTTTTTCTGCTGAGCATTTTCTATCAATATTTGTTTTCTGTTTCAAGTGACAATTTAGTCTAAAATCAGTAGCCAAGTAACAGTATAATGTATTGACTTAAACTATATGAAATTGCCTTTTTTTTTAGATTGGGGAGTAGTAAAAAATCAGCAGTTTTATATGGTTCAACCACTTTCAACTCTCAGCAGTTCCTTCTGGTATTTACCTTTATTATTTCTATTTCATTTTTAATGTTTAAACTGCTATTTCTTTATTTTTCACCTTTGGATATTTGGGTATTATCTATTTTAGAAGTCTTTCCACCCCCTACTCATACTTAAATTTTATAGTTCCCAGTTAAGTCAGTTTTCAGTATTTATATGACTGTGACAATGTACCTGTTATTCACAGATGAGCCAGGTAGGGTCTAATATTACATTTTCTTTCTTATACAACTTTTGTTTCTCTTGAATTAAATAGTTACCTCTCTTATTTGTTTTTCATTTACTTTTTTTCTATGTACCAGTTACTAATTCATCCTCAAATTCTATGACAAAACTAATAGTCTTTCAGTATTTTCAAATAATCTGTTTCATTCTTTTTTCTAGCTGTCATCTAATACTTTCTTTTATCATTTTGGGAATTCCCTTTGCCTTCTTCCTGTGTTAGATCCTTTATTTCCTGAATCCTGTGTTTCCCTTTCTTTTTTAAATACATTTTTTTTTATTGATTTTTTACAGAGAGGAAGGGAGAGGAATAGAGAGTTAGAAACATCGATGGGAGAGAAACATCAATCAGCTGCCTCCTACACACCTCCTACTGGGGATGTGCCCACAACCAAGGTACATGCCCTTGACCGGAATCGAACCTGGGACCCTTAGGTGCCTACACTCTATCCACTGAGCCAAACCGGCTAGGGCTAGTATTGTTCTTGAGAAGTCCAATGCCATTCTAACCCCCATTTTCCTTTTTCCTCTCACTCTGAAAGATTTTAAAATCTTTTGTTTATTCCTGGTGTTTCTGATATTTCATGATGTTTCTTAAAACATCTTTTTTTTTTTTTTTTTTGCCATGGGACAGATAACATTTTTCCCAAATGACTATATGGTATATATGTCCATGCAAACACTATACACACGTCTCATCTCATCCAATATGCTATTCTTTATGGTGTTGACATGCCTCCATCAAGAGGTGGGGGTCTTTGTTTCCTCTCCTTGAACCTGTGCAGACATAAATGCTCTCCAGAATGTTGGGTCTTAAGACAAAATCATAATTTAAGAGCACAGCAAAATGATCAAGAGCATGCACCTTGTGTGTGTGTGGAAGGGGGAGGTAGGGAGTATCTTTTTATTTTTTACTTTTAAATGGAATCATCACTGAAAATGTCAGCATCAGAGAAAATTTTTTCAAGCAGTGAAATGCAGTCACCTTTGAAATCAACACAAAGACTACCAGGTACATTTTTAAAAATCCACCGTAGGGCGTGGCAAAACCATTCATGACCAAAAAAGAAACACTCTTTAAGCTTCATGATTAAATATGTCATGACTAAATATGACATGTATTATTTGCAACAATTTCTGTGATGAGAAGATAGACAATGGAGCTATGTAGACCACAGCTTGATTGGACATTGTCAGTGACTTTGTGTTTATCTCATAGATTTTTTTTTAACCCATCAGTTTTTTTTTTTTTCCTATTTACAGCTCCTTCTCCCTCATCTAGCTTTTCCATGAGTGGCTGAATATTACTGGAAAACTTCAGAGTCATGATTAAAAATCTGAAGTGGGCTCTAGCCCTGGCCGGTTTGGCTCAGTGGATAGAGCGTCGGCCTGCGGACTGAAAGGTCCCAGGTTCGATTCCGGTCAAGGGCATGTACCTGGGTTGCGGGCACATCCCCAGTAGGAGATGTGCAGGAGGCAGCTGATCGATGTTTCTCTCTCATCGATGTTTCTAACTATCTCTCTCCCTTCCTCTCTGTAAAAAAATCAAAAAAATATATTTTTTTTAAAAAAATCTGAAGTGGGCTCTCAGCACCACCCAGGAAAAAGCTACGAGATTCCTAATAAGACTTTTTTGCCTGTGACTATTTAATAATTTCTCCCCACTTTTTAAACTCATGCACAGCCCACCCCTTTCCATACTGATAAGCAGACCTCATACTTCATTGAGGGTTTAGAAGTATTCAGATACCCTTCATCTTTCCATCACTAAATCTAGAAATTTACCTTCCTTAAGACTCATGTTTTCTGTTTCTATCAGAGGTTAACTCCCCTCCAACTGTATTCCCTCATACCTACTCAAGGACTCGACTCCTGCATTTGTGCCCTCTCTAGCATTAGCAACTCCCCAGGGTACCATTCATATCAACATACACACATGCTCTGATATTGCCCATCTTTGAAAACTGAAGAAACAATTACAACAAACCACTTTTCTCTGACCTCGCATTCATCTCCTTCTGTTTACTTTCATGGTTATATGTCTCAAAAGAGAACTCTGTATTTCCTCCCTACCTCCTGTATAATACATAGTACTCTCTGAAAATCTGTTGTTGGCTGATATTTTTGTCTCTTTGCCCCCATTGGAAGGTCAGCTTCAGGAAGGCAAGGATTTTATCTGTTCCCACTATGTCCCCTAGGACAGCAACTGGCACAAGTACCTACTCAATTATATTGGTGGGGGGCGAGCACAACTGACATTTTTAATCTGGTAGAATGAATAGCTCTTTCCTTTTTAAGTTTTTCTAACAAAGTCAAGTTTTTTTAAAAGATATTTTTATTGATTTCAGAGGGGAAGGGAGAGGAAGAGAGAGATAGAAACATCAATGATGAGAGGGAATCATTGACTGACTGCCTCCTGCACGTTGGGTCGAGCCCACAACCCAGGCATGTGCCCTTGACCAGAACTGAACCTGGGACCCTTTGGCTGATGCTCTATCCACTGAGCCAAACTGGCTAGGGCAAGTTTTATTTTTAATTATTCACCACTTTTTGCTACACTTAGAGTGACAAATTATGAAGATTATATTAATGATTGAATTTTCCCCTACATTACATTACATTAAATTCTTTCATAAACGTGATTTCATTGGCAGTCTTGCACCTGGATTCTGGAATCAGACTGGTTGGAGTTGAATTTTAGCTCTTTCACTTTTTGCCATGTGACCTTGGGTAGGTTTCCTAACCTCTCTGTTTCCTCATCTGCAAGATGGAAGCAAGAGTATAGTACCCAGCTGATATGTTTGTTATGTGGATCAAATAACATGTAAAATGCTAAACTCAGTACTTGATGTGGGTATGAATCTAATGAAAAATCTAGTTATTTGTATAGCCTTCTTCAATTTCTAATATTTGATCTGACTTAGTCACTGTAATATTTTTGTCCAGAGTACTTACGTCTTAAAAAGATTCCCAGGTGATTCTAATGTGCAGCCAAGGTTGAGAACCACTGCCCTAGAGTATGTTGGCTTTAAATGTGATTTAGCTGTTTTTAGTTTTATGTTCGTTTGTTTTTTTTCTGATTCCTTGCCTCTCTATTACCCAGATTATCCCAGGTGATAGATGGGTAAAATGATCTACGGTTGACACATGAGCACCCCATAGCACTTCCCAGTAGTTTGATCACTTGATTAATCATTTTGATCACTTGATAAAATATTATTTCAAGCTAAGCCCTGTTCTTTATTTGGCTTGCCTAGGAATGAGATTCCTTCTTCATGTTATTCCACATTAAGTTTTCTTATTTCTGGAAATGCAATACATCATCAACAGATTTTTTTTTTTAAGTAGCTATAAGACACTGTTGTTTCACTTACTAGTTAGCTGGGAAGATAAATATGTGTAGCAACACAAAATCCACTATGAGGGCCAAATGAGGGATAAAGACAGGCTCTGTAGAAGTTCAGAGTAGGAAAAGTCATGCCCTGCCAGCCTTAAGGAATTCTTACAACTTTTTTGCATGTTAAAAGGTTTGTTTTAACCTATTCCCATATTATTTGTTTTAATTTTAAAAGCTTGCTTAATAATCATGGGAATAGCTTAGATTTTAAGCTGATAATATACAAGCTAAATCCTAGAGCAGTTTTTAATTTTAGAAATTGTTTCTTGACGTAATTAACTTAGCAGTTACTCTGCCTCTTCTCTTATCTAGGTAAGCAGTGGGGACTCCAATTACCTGAGCATTTTTGACATCAGAGTGTGGTGTTGGGTAAATTTAAGGTTCAAAAAGAATGCCAGATGGTTTAAAGGAATTGTGAGCACTCCAACTAGTGCAGTCCATTGAAAGCCAGCTGGCTGAGCCTCATCTGCTCTGGAGGTAGGAACCAGACACTTTGTTCCATGCCAGCTGGCCCAGGAGTAGCTGGCCAGTGGCCTTATTTTGGTTGGCCATTCCTGGGAAAGCCAGCCTGGGGCCCTCCAGCTGTCCTAAGGATCGTCTGAAATCAGAAAGTTGCTCTGTGCTTCCATGATGCTCTAGGGCAGTGGTCGGCAAACTGTGGCTCGCGAGCCACATGCGGCTCTTTGGCCCCTTGAGTGTGGCTCTTCCACAAAATACCGACTTCTGCGCATGGGCCACGAAGTTTCAGTCGCACTGTACGTGCGCGCCCGCACATAGTATTTTGTGGTATTTTGTGGAAGAGCCACACTCAAGGGGCCAAAGAGCTGCATGTGGCTCGCCAGCTGCAGTTTGCCGACCACTGATAGGCAAACCAAAAAATTTATGAACTACCTGTATCTCCTATTGTTCTTACCCAACTCTAAGCATGAAAAATTATGCTCAGTACTCTAAATTTGAAATAGAATTTAGGTATCATCTCCAAATAGGCTCTTCACCTTGGACTAGAAGAGTTTGGCAAATAATGAAACACCAGAGTATGAGCTAATTTAGTTTATGGGAAATGGGTGGGAAGGGAAGTCAAAGGTGTAGGCTTCCATTCTTTTCCTTTAGCGGAAAAGAAATTGCAAAACTTTTTCAAAATATGTTGAACATCTCATGCTTGGCGGTAATTAAATGAAAGTTTTTGCTTAAACTTACTGTCCCTGAAAACAAGCGTTAAGACATTTTTGTGGTAGTAAGAGAGATATTTTAAAAATCATAGTATATCAATAGCCAGGGGCAATATTATACCCAGAAAGTCATCTTTCACCTCAGCTAATCTGTGCCAAAAAATCTTTTATGCTAATACTTTACATGCATTGCTTATTTACTCCTTACAGCATCAACCCTCAAAGAGTTTTTTATGGGTGATAAAACAAAAGGTCAGAGAAGTAACCTGTTCAGGTTCACAAGGTCAGAGGCCAGGTTTAAAACCCAAGCCTTCAGTCCTAGCTGGTTTGGCTTAGTAGATAGGGCATCTGCCTGTGGGCTGAAGGATCCCGGGTTGATTCCTGTCAAGGGCACGTGCCCGGGTTGTGGGCTCGATCCATAGTAGGGGGTGTGCAGGAGGTAGCCAGTCAATGATTCTCTCTCATCATTGATGTTTTCATCTCTCTCCCCCTCTCCCGTCCTCTCTGAAATAAGTAAAAATACATTTTTTTAAAAACCAAGCCTTCATCCTTTAGCCCACCAGATAGCACAGTTGATGTTATCAGTTTTCACAATAATATATATCTCTTTATTATTTAGATACTATCCTGCACTGGCACTTTTGGAAGATCATTGATAAAGGAAATTCAGAAACCTTTGCAGAAAATAGCTGGAGAATAATGAGACATTTGGGGAGCATCTATATTCTGATGCTCTTGAAGTAATCATTGCAAAACTACTGCAATAAATAAAGATGAAGAAAATAAAAATGTCTTGTTAGACTTAGAATGGGACAAAAGAGCTATATAGTTTCATAAGGTTGCCATAACAAATTGCCACAAAATTGATGGCCTAAAACAACAGAAATTTATTCTCTCACAGTTCTGGAGGCCAGAAGTCTGATGACTTTCTGGGTATTAGCAGTGCTGCTATACTTCCTCCAAAAACTAGGAGAGAGTGATTCTTCCAGCTTTTGGTGGTTCCACATGTTCCTTGGATGTAGCTATATAACTCCAATCTCTGCTTCTGTCTTCACATAGCCTTCTCCTCTTTTTCTCTCTAATAAAGACACTGTCCTTGGATTTAGGGACCACTGGATAACTAAAAAATGATTTCATCTCCAGATCCTTCACTTAATTACATCTTCAAAGACCCTTTTTCCAAATAAGGTTACATTCACAGGTTTCTGGGGCTATGAATGAACATTTTTTTTTTTTTGAGGTGGGAGGCGGGGGTTACCATTCAACCCACTGCAGTGGTAAGCACTTCCGTAGTGATTTTCATTTTGACTACTGCATCACACAGAATCCCATATTAGACAGGTATTCGGTAGATAGGGATATAAGATGGGAAAAGGTATTGGAAGTATAGAAGGACTGAAGTTCAGAGGAAGGTTAGGGGAGTCAAGGAAGGCTTTATAGAAGCTGTATTGCTTGTGACAGGTCTTGAAGGATCAATAGACTTTTTTCAGATGGTTGGGGTAGCCTGGAATATGCAGATAGTAGTAGTTGCAAAGATAAGGATCCTTCTTCATTTGACTGAAGTGTGGTACTTCGAGAAATAGTGGAGAATAGAGTTGAATAGCCTAAGCCAATTCCTAGGAGGCCTTTAATATTAGTAGATTAATTTGTATTTTGTTTAGAGTTGCTTATCCAGAGCACTGTATTACAAGGGTTTCTAACAAGCCTTCATAGCTATTATAAACCCTTTGAAAAATAATGTAGTGTTTTTTTTCTATAGAAAGATTTTCAGGTTAAGAACCACTGCTCCATTAGAAATGTTGCTTTATGCATTGAAAGATGTCTCTGGAAGATTATTGATTTTCTGTTTGGTTTACTTTACTTGGAAGATAATTTGAAAATGGAGTTTCAAAGAGTCTTAGTCAACACTAACTGAAGAATACGTTATAAATTTTGCATACTAAAAGTTAAAATACTCTCAGGGGTGAAGTAGGTCCTGCGTTCATAGAAAACTGATCAATTACACAAAAAGGAAAAACAGCATTCATTTCAAAATGCAGCTATGACTTCTTTGTTTCAATTTTCTCTATTTCAATTCACTACCACCATCCATTTAGAACTCCAGAATTATATAAAATCATGGCACAGTTCTGAGGGGAGAAAACAGACAGCTGCATTTCTAAAAGTTGTGGTTTTTTAAAAATATATTTTGTTAAACTGTTTGTTCTCTACTGTGGGTTTTCAGTGGAATATACTTCAGGACTAAAACTATATATTATACCGCTGTCCGACTGTTTTAGTCCGATCAGGCTGCTATAACAAAATATCATAGTCTGGGTGCCTTACAAGCAACAAAAATTTCTCACAGTTCTAGAGGCTGGGAAGTCCAAGATCAAGGCCTTGGCAGATTCTGTGTCTGGTGAGAACCCACTTTCTGGTGCATAGACGGTACTTTTTGTTTGTCCTCAAGTGGTAAAAGGAATAGGGAAGCTACCTGGGGCCACTTTATAGGGCACTAATCCCATTCATGAGGGCTCCACCCTCGTGACCTAATCACCTCCAGATATCATCACACTGGGATTTAGGTTTCAGTATATGAATTTGAGGGGGTGGGGGGGAAACACAAACATTTAGTCTATAGCACTGACCATGTGATACAAGGAGAAAATTGATGTTTTCCATATAACTGACTCAATTTCTAAATAATCAAATGCTTTGTTAATTTTTTCACTGATCTATTTATATTCTACCTGAGATTAATATTACTTAATTGATTTACCTGTACTTTTTTTCAGGCTTCTCTGCTAAATTTTTTAAAAAATTTTATTACAAAACACTGTAGAGCCCTGACCAGTTTGGCTCAGTGGATAGAGCATCGGCCTGCGGACTGAAGGGTCCCAGGTTCGATTCTGGTCAAGGGCATGTACCTTGGTTGCGGGCTCATCCCCAGTGTGGGGTGTGCAGGAGGCAGCTGGTCGATGTTTCTCTCTCATCGATGTTTCTAACTCTCTATCGCTCTCCCTTCCCCTCTGTAAAAAATCAATAAAATATATATATTTTTAAAAACAACAACACTGTAGATACACTCAAAAGTAGGTAGTACAACACACCCCTATATGCCCATCACTCAGTTTCAACTATTATCAAGATTTTGCCATATTTGTTTCATTTGCTTATTTTTCTTTTGTCTTCCTTTGCTGAGGTATTTTAAGCAAATCCTGGGTATTTCTGTATATATACCCTGACATACTTCTATATGCATCTCTAAAAAATAAGGATATTGCCTTATAGAACTAAAATACCGTTCTCACACCTAACAAAAGTAACAATTACACCTTGGTATCATCTAATAGTAAATCCTATTCAGGCTTGCCCAGTTGTCTCAAGAATATCTTTTTAGAGATGGTTTGTTCATAGTGGGATTCATAGTCCACAGATCATACATAACTGGTCATTTTGTCTCTCATGTCTATTTTGATCTAGGGCAGTTTCTCCTCCCTCCCTCTCTCCCCACCTTTTTGTGTGTGCCATGAACTAGTTGCAGGAACCGGGTCAGTAGTCCTGTGGAACTTCTCACATTTAGGATTTGTCTGTTTGCTTCATCATGATGTCAGTTTGTTGGTCTGTTCCCTTTGTTTCTTACAAATGGAAGTTAACTCTAGAGGCTTGATTAAAATCAGGTTTAAGTTTTTTGGCAAGAATGCTTAGGTCTGTTGTGTCTGGCTATGCCACTTCTTTTGAAGTTAAAAGACCCTAGTGATAATCATGCCAGTATCATTTGTTTCCTCCTATGTGGCAAAATGCTGATAGTCTTATTTTGACATTTCTTCCACATTTATTAACAGTTCTATAAAGAAGACCTTTACTTCATCAACTAGGGCTGTTTGGGGTTACCCTGAAATATATTCTGTATGAGGGACTGCCAAGTAATTTTATACTACTGTATTCTTGATAAAAGATAATGAGTTTGAATAAGAATAAAAGGAATTGAATTTATCTTTTGATTTAATGAGTGTTACAATAAAATTCTGAGTACTACAGCAAAATGTGGATGATTGCTTTTCTTTACAAGTGAGATGTGTTTACCCATTGCTCTGAAAGTTGAAGGTGGAGATATATAAAAGCCTTTTTATACTGGAATCAAGCAGTGGAAAGAATACTAGATTTGGATTAAAAAACTGAGAGATCTCTGTAGTTAATTTGGCTCAACCCCTAAATGTATAATCCATTCATTCTGCATAGACTGGGGTGTGTGTGTGGGGGGGGGGGGGGTGGCGGGTATATAAAATATTGTCAGCATTTTCATGAAATTGTTTATAGACTAAAGAAAACAAGATTATGTGTTATCGAATTAATGCTTAAAAATGTTTAAAGGCAGGGAGAATTCTCCACTGAATATTATTCTTTTAACTTAAATTACACTTCACAGGAAAAAGTTCTAATGATCATAGTTTCTCATAATACATACCTCTTGTTTAACTTCATGGCTTCACATATTTATTCAGCACAATTACTCAAGAAAGTTATGCTAAAAAAAAGCCTTATTTATTTGCCCTCCACTTTTCCTTAGACAAGTTTGTTTTTAGTCGTCATCTGAATATGTGTATTCTGGGAAAAGTAAACTTGATATCAAATGAAAATTAAACAGGTCAGTGTTCTTAGGTTAGTTACCATTTCTAGACAGCCTCTAAACATCATTTGAGAAGGCCATTAAAAGTATATGCTAGTATGATTTCTCCTGAGGTAAACTTTTGCTATGATTATATTGTTTATTTAAAAATGATAATACCATGGGTCTTTTTGGAATGATAAAGAATGTCATTATATGAAGAAAAGCTTTGCTTAAGGGTTGCATACTTTACTGGAGTAAATCTGAATGATCCTACTCCTTGGGAACAAACAGTGCTTACTGGTTTCCAATTGTATTTAGCTTTGGGTTGGAATTTGAAAAAATGAAAACCAAAATAAAATAGGTGAAGTTCCCTGACTATTCAGGTGAATACACAACAAAAAAAAAAAGTCATTATAAAGGAATACCTCAAAAGATCATAGATAAGAACAGTATACTTATTTTAGTCTGTTGAGCTAAGCATAAAAGCTGATTATTCCTCATTGGGACACTAAAATGGTTTTAGTGCTGAAAATTACATTTTCCTGTTGAATTAAACAGATGCTTGTAGAATACCTACTGTGTGCAAGTCATTAGGCTAGGGCAGTGGTTGGCAAACCGCAGCTCACGAGCCACATGCGGCTCTTTGGCCTCTTGAGTGTGGCTCTTCCACAAAATACCACAAAATACTATGTGCGGGCGCGCACGTACAATGCAATTGAAACTTCCTGGCCCATGCGCAGAAGTCGGTTTTCGGCCTGGGCGAGTCTATTTTGAAGAAGTGGCATTAGAAGAAGTGGGGGGTGTCGGTCGGTCGACAGGAGATGTGGTGCAGTGAGGGGGAGGTACATTGTTTTGAGGTACGTTCACTGAGGTCGACCCCTTCCAACTCTCCCATCCACACTCATCTTGTATACTTGTTTCAGATAGACGAGTGTGGATGGGAGAGTTGGAAGGGGTCGACCTCAGTGAACGTACCTCAATCAGATTGAGGACATTTTTAGCAAAGGCCAGCTTAGGAGTACCCTAATTAAGTTAATAACAGTGTACCTACCTATATAGTTTAAATTTAAAAAATGTGGCTCTCAAAAGAAATTTCAATCATTGTACTGTTGATCTTTGGCTCTGTTGACTAATGAGTTTGCCAACCACTGGGCTAGGTGTTCAGTAGTAGAGTTGATTTCAATATTTGACAGAAGATAGAAAGAGCCCTCTAAAAGTTGTGTTTCAACTATGTTATTTCATCCTAACTTAATGTAACCAATAGTTTCTGGGCTTAGGCCTCATCATGCAGCCTTTGTCCTATTTTCTTGTTTGTTAAGTGCTGTGTGGGCTAGAGAGTGGTGAGCACAGGGATTAGTGGGGTTGAAGCTCTGCCCTTTGGAGGCCCCAAAATATATATTATATATATATATTATATTATATTATATTATATTATATTATATTATATTATATTATATTAATTATATTATATATATTTTCTCCTTTTCTGTCCTCTGCTAGAAACCACCCTTTCTGTAAAGGGTGGTTTTTGTCTGTTTAGGGATATTTCAATTATTTTATCCAGTATGCTGCTTGGATTTACTATCTTACCTTTAGTCATACTAATACCAATTTATTGAATATCTTTTAAGTGCCAGGTATTGTTCAGTCTGAATTTATAGAAATTCCACATCTTGTGGTAAGAAACTTTATTATTAATGAAGCTTAATGAAGTTAAAACCATTACAGTTAATAAAGTTAAGGTACATAGTTCACTTGTGGATTTATTATATCTGAGGTTGTAATTTTAGTATTGTTCTGGAAATTTTACATATGATCTCACTTAAAAGATCCTGTAAAGCTGAACAGAACTGGCTCCTCATGAAGAACTTCCTTCAGGCTAAGATAACTCACCACAAATGCAATGAAATTGATGGAGCCTGCATTTAGATTTTATTCAGACTAACCTCCAGCTCTTAATAAGTTCTGGGATTTGAATAAGTTCTGGCCCTACTATTTGTTAATAGTGTGACCTTGGTGAGTCACTACCTCTCAGCTTCAAATAGACATATTTATAATGGAATGCTTCATCGTTATTGAATTTATTGTAATAGAATAACTTCAGGGTTATTGTGAGTGTAATTTATCTCCTTTAATAAAGTGCCCTCGTAATGATTGTTGTTGTTAGGCAAGGGATGGGACAATGGGTACGTGAAAATAATCTCTGCTACATCTCAGTTCTCTCCTTTGCACAAATATGAGATCAGTTATTCTGCCAGCTTAGTCTGGATGCTGAGCTGTGGCTGGTTAGAGGTTCTATTGCACTAATGGTCAGATGATGTAAAAAGTTGTGACTACTTAACTGTCCTACATACTTTCTTTTTAGGAAATAGTGGATATATAATTTTTTAAAAGTATATTTTTATTGATTTCAGAGATGAAGGGGGAGAGAGAGAGAGACATCAGTGATGAGAGAGAATCAGTGATTGGCTCCCTCCTGCACGTCCCACACTGGGGATTGAACCCTCAACCTGGCATGTGCCCTGACTGGAAATCGAACTGTGACCTCTTGGTTCACAGGTCAACACTCAACCACTGAGCCATGCCAGCCGGGCTGGATATATCTTTTTTTTTTTTTTTTAGGATATATCATTTTTGATGGTTGTCTTAAGTCAATTCTCTCCCTCCTCCTCTTTTTAAACAGCTTTATTGAGACTTAGTTTATATTCCATATAGTTCACCCATTTAAAGTATACTGTACAATGTATATTCATAGAGTTGTGTATTCATTACCACAATCAATTTTAGAACATTTTTGCCCTAGCCAGTTTGGCTCAGTGGATAAAGTGTCAGCCTGCAGACTGAAGGGTCCCAGATTTAATTTCAGTCAAGGGCATGTACCTTGGTTGCAGGCTCTATTTCCCCCCAACCTCCCCCCAACCCCCGTCCCCATCCCCCACTTCCTCCCACACTGGTCTGGGCAAGTGCTGAAGGCAACTAATCTATGTTTCTCTCTCTGTCTCTCCCCAACCCTTTCACTCCCTCTAAAAATCAATGGAAAATATCCTTGGGTAAGGATTAACTAAAAATTAAATTTTAGAACATTCTCTTTATCATCATCCCAAAAAGAAATCGTACTTCCCTAGCCATCACTTCCCAATCTTGCCACTCCTTTCCTGGCCTAAGCAATCACTAATCTACTCTTTCTGTCATATAATATGTGGTCCTTTGTGACTGGCTTCTTTTACCTAGCATGATATTTTCAAGGACTACCCATGTTCTCTTTTTGTCATATTAAGGTGCTCAGAGGGACACTGACCTATCCTGTAGGAAGAAGTGATGAAGTGACTCTTTTTCTAATAAAGAAAGTTGACTGGTGTTCCATAACTGGTGTCCCAGTCACAAAGATGAGAAAAGCCCTATAAACATTTACTGTAGCTGCAAACCAAAGAACGGTGTTCTAGTGTAGAATGTGGAAAAGATTTATGCCATTTGTGTACATGAATAATGTCATGATTGTTTGTACATCTTTCACTGTGGATAATAATGTGTAACTCTACAGGTGTATTTTAACTAAAACTGTTGCACCACTGTCATTTTTATTTGCTATTTTCTTCTCTCTCTTTTTTTTAAACTGTAAAGCACCATACAAATATAAGGCACTATACTTTATTACGGCATTGTCCAATCACTCTGGGACTCTGTTTCCCCATCTTTTAAAAGCAGGAATTACATTAAATTGGTGTTTCTTCTTTTTTTTATTAAATTTATTGGGGTGACATTGGTCAACATGAGCATATAGGTTCCTGGTGTGGGTTTCTATGTTATAAGATCTGTATATTGCACCATGTGCCCACCACCCAAAGCTATTTTCCTCTTGTAGCTAATTTTCCTGCTGAGTGTTCTGCATAACTCAGACAAATTATGTATAATACCTTTAGTTATATGCTACATATTTTATCTTTATGTGAGCCTGATGAGCTAAATGCTAGGTATTTTATTTAGGGATAAACAGTGATTATGTATTAGTATAAATGAGTTGTTGGAAACAGGATATATGTAAGTACAATCCTCAGAGCATATGTCCCCCTCAAATTTGTGGCTGTAGTAAAAAAAAACAAAAAAAACCCCAGCCATTTGATTTTGAAAAACTCAACCTCTCTGTGGCTCAGATTCTTCCTCTGTAAAAGTGGGGCAATTGGGCCCTAACCAGTTTGGCCCAATGGATAGAGTGTAGGCCTGTGGACTGAAGGATCCCGGATTCAATTCTGGTCAAGGCACGTAGGTTGCAGGCTCGATCCCCAAGGCGTGAGGCACCCAATTGATGTGTCTTTCTCACATCAATGTTTCTCTCTCTCTGTCTCCTCCCCTCCCTTCCACTCTCTCTAAAAATCAATGGAAAAATATCCTTGGGTGAGGATTAACAACAACAACAAAATAAGTGGGGCATTTGGATTAATACAGCGGTTCTCAACTTGTGGGTCGCGACCCCTTTGGCTGTCGAACGACCCTTTTACAGGGGTCGCCTAAGACCATCCTGCATATCAGATATTTACATTACGATTCATAACAGTAGCAACATTACAGTTATGAAGTAGCAACGAAAATAATTTTATGGTTTGGTCACAACATGAGGAACTGTATTTGAAGGGCCAAAAGGTTGAGGACCACTGGACTAATAATTAGTGCTGACGTTCTTTAACTCATGGTTCTGTGAAAATAATTGGTAAATGTGTTACGGATCATTCCAGACTACTTTCTACGTCACATAAAGAAAATTGAATTGTAGCCCTAGCCAGTTTGGCTCAGTAGATACAGTGTCGGCACGGACTGAAGGGGTTTGGGTTCTACTTCAGTCAAGGGTACATATCTCGGTTGCAGGCTTAATCCCCGACCCCTGTCAGGGACCATGCGGGAGGCAACCAATCAGTGTATCTCTCTCACATCAATGTTTCTCTCTCTGTGTCTCTCCCCCTCCCTTCCACTCTCTCTAAAAATCAATGGGAAAATATTCTTGGGTAAGGATTAACCCAAAAAAGGAAAATTGCATTCTAATGTCTGTTTTCCTGTGTTCTAATTCGCTATCTAATTTATTGTGACAGAAGGCAAATGGTATGTATAGTCTTAGCAAAAATCATAGTTTTCTAAAGTAGAATTAGGATCCATGATCTGATATTCCAAATTGTCTATTAATACAAAATAATTTAAAATAGTACTCACCTAGAACATCAGTATGTTAAATAGATGGGTTCATCTGTGACAGAAAACCCAGAATAAGTACCTTAAAATGAGATTAAAATTTATTTCTCACTCATGTAATAGTTGTCACAGATGTGGTATGGAGCTTCATGGCATCATGGATCTTTTACAGATTATCCCTTTTTCCCTCTTAGCACTCTACCCTCCTCTTAGGTGTAAACCATATTCTTATTGAGCAAGATGGTGACATACACAGGGAGCAGGATGGAGAAAGGGATGAAGTAGAAGGTAGAAGGCACCTTCAGTGCTCTGTTAAGCATGATTCCCAGACATTTCTATGTGCATCCATCGCATTGGCTAGATTTGAGATATGTGGCCATTCACAGCTGCAAGGAAAACTGGAAAGTGTAGCCATGTGCCCAGCTAAAAATTCTAATTAGAGTGGAAGAAAAGGAGAAAAGATTTTCGGGTTTGGGGAGTCTCTACTATAATCTGGTTAATGATAAACAAAAGAGAAAACTAAGGAGCATTTGCAATTACATCTCTTCCTTCTTTAGTAGCTGTTTCTAGTAGGTGATATTGGTTCTCTAAATGGAAATGTCCTTTTAAAGGAGAAGAGCTGACACCATCTTGGAAACATCTCTTAAGAATGTTATTTTTGCCCTAGCTCGGTTGGTTGGAGTGTCGTCCCATGCATTGAATGGTTGAGGATTCAATCCCCAGTCCGGGTGGTTGTGGGAGATAACCAATTGATGTTTCTCTCTCTAAAATCAACTTAAAAGAAAATAAATAATAAAAAATGTAAAATATTGTTAAATGTCATCCTCTTTTCTGTAATTGGGTTAACGCACAAGGATCTTCTAAGAGAGAATTGCTAGATATATTTCCTAATTTTAATTCATGAGTTTATATTATGATTTATGAGCCAGCCTCTTGTGAGTTCAGTAACCCCTGGGGAAACTAATCAAGCAGAGAATAGACTCAACTGTACAATGAACATACTGGGAACATATAACTGCAAGGCTTCATGTGACCTGAACCACCCCTCTCTCATTCCTGATCTTGAAGGGAAGGAAATCACAAACTTGTATAGTTTTACTATATCCATCTATAAAATCAAAATAATAGTGTTTAGCATGATGAATATGACGGGCGTGCTGGGGCTGTGGTCTCCTCTCCGCGTCCCGCACGGAGGGGGAGACTTGAACCGGTTTGTGCAAGTAGGAGGCGCTTTCGGGATTAAAGAATAATGAAAGACGGACATAAAATAGATTAAAAGCTTGGGCTGGGTGTGGTGCCTGCCCTCTGGATGGACAGAGCACTCAGAGAGAGCCAGCTCCGAAAGCTGATTTATTATATACTCAAATTACAGGAAGTTACATCACGTCTGGGTGGGCCTTTGACATCATGAGATCCATCCCCTGGACACTGGGCAGGAGAGTCAGACTGGGTGACGTCCAGTCTTCGACTGGTCCTGCCCTCAGGGAGTGGCTCTACTGTCCCCCTGAGTCCCAGCTGACGTAAATTAAGCCAAGTGTATTCTAACGGCCCTTAACACCAGTGGTCTTATAAAATGTTTTAAAGTAGGAAAGAACTTCCAGGGTTAATGATATGGCAAGTCTTGACTCTTAAAACCCCATTTAGAGAATTATTCATGGTTCTAGAATGTTGTGGCCTTTTCAGAATTTTTGAGAATAAATAATCAGCAGAACCAGACTACACTCCAGAATATTGAAATAATATATTTCACCTGCATCATTCTCTCAGCTGCTCCATTACCTGCCTGAAATCATCTTAAGGATGAAGTCTTCCCATCTCTTAAGAGAACAAAGTGATCCCAGTAAACAAAGGAGACCATGCTTAGGACTATACTATCTAGACACTTCAGTTCATTTTCACCAGTGTCAAAATACCAGGCAGCCTGTACACTTTGCTGGATTCATAACTATTTGAGGTTTGCTCAGTGAGTCATGAGCATTCAGATGCTGCTTTATGGCTGTAGAATTATCTTATAAAAGTAAGATCTCAAAACCAATAGGCTTTTGATTTACACAGATTAGCCATCTGGAAATTGTGTTGAAGAAATGCAGCTAAACTAATGACTGTTTCCCAAAATTCCCTTCTCAATCTGAGTCACTTCAGAAAGGAGTCCACTTGTGGCCCAGGCTCAGAGATTTGGATCTGAACCAGCATGGCCCAGGGAGATGAGGCCCAGGCTCGAATTATCCCTGACTCAGGAATATTCAAACACTAACCTCAGTGCCAACCTTGCAACAAAAAACCAAAAGACCTTGATCATGATGATGAGCACTCCTGTATGCCAGGCACATCCCCCAGAGACAGATGTTGTAATTTGCCTTATTTTACACATGAGGAAATTGAGACTTGCCTATGGTTCCAGAGTGGGGAGTAGCTAAGCTCAAGTCTGCAGTTAATGCCTTAGCTATGGCATCTTCCATGAAGCCCTCTGATGTACCCTCATTTCCTGATTAATGAATTTCTAAGCCACAGAGACATTGTTTTCTCTTATTTTCAGGGATGTGTTTTTCATTTGTTAGCTAGTTCTCGTTTTACCACTCTAGAATTGCTTGTGGTTTTACTAAACTTCCTTGTTTCCGTTTCAATACATATAACTTATCCATCTAAATCTTTCCTCTTCAGGGATCCTAAGCTCCTGTATGAATTCTGAAAAACTGATACCTTTTCTAGAATCTGAGAATTCAACAGTAAAGTATTGGAATTAATGTGCTCAATCCAGAACCCTAGAGAATGGGAGGTAACCTATCAAGGTTTATAAAGGACCCTCTCGCCACTTCCCTCACAGTAACTTGAACAGAGTCTAGAGAATGTACCTTCCCAAGGGTTCAAGGTTTGAAATAGAGTCACCCACAGCTCAGTAACTTTTTTATGCTATAGTTTAGAAAAGGAGATGAAAGAACGAAAGGGGACATCTGTAATACTTTAAACAATAAAGATAAATTTAAAAAGAAAAAGGAAAAAAAAGGAGGTCCATATGTAGAGCAAATTCAGCGCTAATAACTTTTTTGTATACTTGGATTTAGTTATTAAATTACCCAGTCTGTAGACTGAACAACTTAAGTCCTTTAATTTAAAAGCAAATTAATCTTTCATGACTGCTCCATTAAACAGAGTTGTATTGATTTCTACCTGGTACCCTGTGCTTTTCCAGGAAATTATAACTGATTGTTGATTTATTTTCTATGAACATGTGTCTTAAATACAATTGACTATCTAGATTATCACAGCCAACTCTTCCCTTTATTTATTTTGTAATTGATTTTAGAGAGAGAACGGGAAAGAAAAACATTGATGTGAGAGAGAAACATCGGTAGGTTGCCTCCCGCATGTGCCCTGAATGGGGATCGAACCTACAACCTGGGTGTGTGCTGTGACCAGGAATCGAACCCATCACCTTTTGGTGTATGGGATGACACTCCAACCAACTGAACCACACTGGCCAGGACAACTCTTAGCTTTATTTAAAGAGTGGCTCTTTTTTTAGTTTTTAGGACCACTCTGGCTCTTTATTTTAGGGTGTTTCTTGGTTATCACATAGATCCAGCAGTTCCCCAGGGTGGGTTTTCAATATTCAAAGCTGTTTCCAGAAATACCATGACATTTTCAAAATCAAATAAACCTTTATTAGTTTTAAAGACACAGTCTGTGTCACAGATTGGGAAAGACTAAAGAAACATAACTAAATACGATGTGGGATTTTGGATTGGATCCTAGAAAAGAAAAAGAACATTAGTGGAAAAACTGGTAAAATTTTAATAAAGTCTACAGTTCAGTTAATAGTGTTATATCAATGTTGATTTCCTATTATTGTACTATGGTTGTATAAGATTTTAACATTAGGGAAAGCAAGATGAAAGTTATATAGAAATTCATACAACTTTTCTGTAAATCTAAAACTATTTCAAAATTAAAACTTTAAGTAAGTATATATGTATATATATATATATATGTGTGTGTGTGTGTGTGTGTGTGTGTATACTGATCCAACGTGTTTGTGAATTATGATATTGGCCTTTCTTGAGGTTCTCTAAGGCAAAGATGACCTAAATGCATCAGTATACTAGCACACTCACTGCCCATAGGAACCAGTGACAGAAATTGTTTCATTTGTGTGTTATTCAAATACTGCCAGTCTGGTGCAAGCTTAGTAAGGCCCATGGAAGGCAGCAGGATCTCATGGGAAACATAAGGATTTGGATTCAGTCCTGAGTTTCAGTCCCTCTTTACCACTGACGAGTGGTTTCAGTTTGGCCAGCCAACTTGACCTTTCTGAGTCTCAGTTTCTTCATCTGAATATGGAGGAAATAATTCCCAGCCCATGGAGATTATAAGGATTAAGTGGGATTTTTGTATTTGAATATTAGTCAGAAACTCTAAAACACTGTGTAAAATGTTCATTTGATTAATATCCTAAGGAATGGTTTGAGGGGCGGGGAAGATTCCCTAGTTTTGGAGATTATACATTAGGCTTAGGCTGGCTCTCCTGAGAGTTTCTCTCCCACCTGCCACCCCCCTGCCCTTAAAGCTTGCCTTTTATTTCTTTCTCCTATTTCAGCATTATTTTGTGCTCTTTTTCCTACATACTCTTAATTCAGAGTCCCATCCTTAGTTAATTAAAAAGACTGTAAAGTAAATAGAAATTAATAGTTAAATGTTAATAAGCAGATTATTTGTGAAATTACAGTGCATGTATGGTTGTCTGCAATAGGAGTCAGAGGGGAATATAAGACATCAAATTTGAATCCTTCTCCATCATCAAGTTCTCATAAAGGCCTGATGGAATTATTTAAATTGAAAATAGAGACTTTATCATCACACAAAAAATTAGACAAAAAATCTTTAAGGAGCCAATACAAAATAATTACTGGGAATCTGGCAGAGTAACAATAGACCCACCAAAATAACAAACATCTGAAATAAAATAGTGTTTTAGAAGATAAACTTCAAGTGTGATAGCAAAGATAGCACCTCAGACTTGATTTAGAAACTTTGGTAACACCAAGAAAGAGAAAAACTGTGCACAGATCCAGAGAAAACAATGGGAATAGAAACAGGAAGGGGGAAAAAAAAACCTGCAGAAAATGGAATTGCCAATAATAGGATGGAAAATGATAAGAGATACAAATACTATTAAAAGAAACTGGCTAGAATTTAAGAAAAAGAAACCCTGAAGACTGTGATAAAAAGTATAAAGAAATTTACAACATGCCTTATGGGGAAAAAAATGGTATCAAAATAATGGAGTGGTCAGTAAAATTGAGGCTAGATGGAGAGATCCAGATTAAAATACAGATGGAGCCCTAACCGGTTTGGCTCAGTGGATAGAGTGTCGGCCTGCGGACTGAAGGGTCTCAGGTTCGATTCCAGTCAAGGGCATGTACCTTGGTTGCGGGCACATACCCAGTAGGGAGTGTGCAGGAGGCAGCTAATCGATGTCTCTCTCATCGATGTTTCTAACTCTCTATCCCTCTCCCTTCCTCTCTGTAAAAAATCAATAAAAATATATATATTTTTAAAAAATACAGATGGAACAGACAAATAGGTTTTAACAAATCCTATGGATCTCGATTTTTGCTCCTACAGCTTCCCTCTAAATAAAGGGGGTGAGGAGTGTTGTAATTAGGAGGATACCTCAGAAAAGGAAAGCTTGAGGATATTATTATAGAGAAAAATGGACTTTTGCCTACAGATTGAGAGTTTGTGGAATTTTCCAGATTTGGCACTTAATGATATTATACCTACTTATCAGTTTCTTAAAACTGGAAATAAGGAAAAACTATCCACTGGAGAATAAAAGATAAGAATGACCAGACTTTGCAATTTGGGTTATAGAGAGAGAAGATGCATTTAGGGAAACATCTACGAGATACCAGCCAATTTATTGTGCCTAGCTGTCTGCCTTTTGAAGATAAAAGATTTTGAACCCTGATATCTTAGAAGAATTACCAATAGCCAAGTACCAGAGAAGATTACAAAAGGAATGCAGAGGAAACTTCTGAAATACAAGTGGCAGAGACTGGAGTACTTGGAAAGAAGTGAGGTAGTGAAATCATCCATGACTGGCAGCTTAGGTATTTGGGCAAAGAACTTCTCAATGCAGGATTTGTACCTGCACTCCAGGTATATTTCAGGATGTGGACCTCTAAAAGTACAGAAATGAAACCTTCCCTTAACTCAGGGATATAACCAGGGCCTAGGAAAACCTTGCTAACCAAAGCTGTCAAGACTGCCAATTTATAGATTTGTCATGAGAAATGGAATTTTCAGGTGAGCTTGAACCTTGATTAAGCATGAGTAAAATTTTTGCACTCTTTGTCACATGGGGAAAACAGATTAAAATCATTGTATTACTTTGGTGAATTTAGAGTTAGAATAAAGAAACATAAGTGTTATAAGCCCTAGCCAGTTTGGCTTAGTGGATAGAGCGTCAGCCTGGGGACCAAAGGGTCCCGGGTTTGATTCTGGTCAAGGGCACGTACCTTGGTTGCAGGCTCCTCCCTGGCCCGGGCCCTGGTCAGAGCTGGTGCAGGAGGCAACCAATCGATGTGTTTCTCTCGCATCGATATTTCTCTCTGTCTTTCCCTCTCTCTTCCACTCCCCCTAAAAATCAATGGAAAAATGTCCTGGCGTGAGGATTAACAAAAAAAGAAAAAGAAAAGAAACATAAGTGTTTAAGTGTTTAAGAAGTGTTTCTCTGCTAACGTTTAAGTATTCTTCCCTGGTGTAGTGCTTTCTGGTGGGCCTGTAATGTCTAAGTCGTTTGACACTCACGCTGGATATGGCAGGAAATGTATACTTAATTCTATACATATAATCTCTGCTTCTCTACAGACAGATATGTACTAACACCATCTCCTTTTAAATCATTTAATACCATTGTCTCTATAGCTTTTATGTAAAGATGTAGGCAAATATTGGTCAAGTACATCACTTTAAATTTATTTTAAATTCAAAACATGCAAAAGGATATATCTATAGATATGACTGCCCTCCCTAGGGTGCTTGTCCTCTCACCAAAAGCAGCTTGCATTATCAATTCTTGGATATTCTTTCAGGGATAGTTTAGCATAGTCAATCAACTTTCTGTATTCTTTAGTAGTGACATCTATCAAATCCAACTAGTAATAGATGTTTGTAGTTTTATCAGTGACATGGTGCTGTGGACTGAGCTGCAGAGCCTTCACATCTACCCCTGATTGTGTTTTTTTGTTTGTTTTGTTTTTTAAATATATTTTATTGACCTTCCATAGAGAGTAAGGGAGAGAGATAGAGAGCTAGAAACATCAATGAGAGAGAAACATCGACCAGCCGCTTCCTGCACACCCCCCACTGGGGATGCGCCCGAAACCAAGGTACATGCCCCTGACTGGAACCAAACCCGGGACCCTTCAGTCCGCAGGCCAACGCTCCATCCACTGAGCCAAACCGGTTAGGGCTACCCCTGATTGTTAATACCAACATATAACATATAACATACAACATATAACCTTCTATCTAATTCTCTCAGGCTCAGGTTATTGCAGTAGGGCCAGGCACTGGCCAGTCCAGTGAGACCACACTGGCTCATCAGCTGAACTTTAGTCACAGGCCTGAGAGAATAATCTCTTCTGCCATTGGTTCCTATACTCTAGCTGAATAGAACAGGGATGTATCCTGGTTACTTGTATTTATAATTTGTTCCTGAGACCACCTTAGATTATGTTAGAAAACAAAAAGATTGCACTTTCTGAAGTGCAGTGTTTGGGCACTGACCCATTTGGGCAGGGTCTTGAGAGTCAACTTGCCAGTTTGCTATTTTGTTGTCAGAAAGATGAGCTAGAGGTCCAAAACAAAAGTTATATTTGGTGATATGTATTCTTTATAATTCTTTTAGGCTCTGTAAAGTTAAAAACCCATGTAGAAAGTCACTGTAGTCCTGGCTGGGTGGGCCAGTCACTTGGAGCACCATTCCGTACAAAAGGTTGGGAGTTCAATTCCTGGTCAGGGCACATACCTAGGTTTTGGGTTTGATCCCAGTCGGGGCACGTACAGAAGGCAACCAATCAATGTTTCTCTCTCACATCTATGTTTCTCCATTCCTCTCTCTCTAAAAATCAATAAAAACATATCCTCAGGTGAGAATTTTAAAAAAAGAAAGTTACTATGTTTAGTTGCCTTAGTGTATATTTTACAGCTAGTTTTTCTTAGAGTGCTCACTGCTCAGAGCTGAGTGTTCTGTGAGGTCTTTATTAAGATTTATTTGCATGCAGGCAGCTTGTTGTATCTTCCCTAAAAAAATTTTCTAGGTTCAGATCCAAAATAAATACAGATGCCCCTTGACTTATAATGGACTTACATCCCAATAAACCCTTCATAAGTTGAAAATATCATAAGTAAAAAATGAATTTAATACACCTAACTTACTGAA
The DNA here is from genome assembly GCF_963259705.1 of Myotis daubentonii. Taxonomy (NCBI): domain Eukaryota; kingdom Metazoa; phylum Chordata; class Mammalia; order Chiroptera; family Vespertilionidae; genus Myotis; species Myotis daubentonii. The sequence continues at coordinate 30,636,785 of NC_081847.1, forward strand.
CATCATAGCTAAGCCTACCCTACCTCAAACCTGCTCATAACACTTACATTAACCTTCAGTTGGGTAATTATCTTGAGTTTCATCTCAAGAGTAATTGTCTTCCTTTTACCAGAAGCAGAGACACAGATAGGCATTTTGTAGACATCATGGGGTGTAAAAACACAAAACATGCCCAGTCAGCATGGCTCAGTGCTTGAGCATCGAGCTAAGAACCAGAGGTCATGCATGGTTCGATTCCGATCAGGGTACAGGCCTGCGTGGTAGGCTTGATCCCCAGTGTGGGGTGTGCAGGAGGTAGCTGATCAGTGATTCTCTCTCATCATTGATGTTTCTATTTCTCTCCTCCCTTCCTCTCTGAAATCAATAAAAATATATTTTAAAAAAACAAACACAAAGCACATCCAAAAAACACTGGCAACACAGCACACTGTGGAGTATCAGTTTTTACCCCAGTGATCGTGGCTGACTGGGAGCTGCAGCTTGCTGCCACTGCCCAGCGTCACAAGTATCATACCGAATATCGCTAGCCTGGGAAAAGATAAAAATTGAAAAGTACAGTTTCTACTGAATGCATATCACTTTTGCAACATTGTAAAGTGGAACCATCATAATTTGGGGACCATCTATATACAAAAAGAAGTTGATTTTCTCTATGCTGGGAATAACCAACTTAGAAAATGTAAGGGAAAAAAATCCCATTCATAATAGGAACAAAATAATATATATAATAATTGGGAATAAACTAAAAAAAAGTGTAAAACCTATGTGAATAAAGCTATGCAAATCTGAGAAGCATAAAATCTAGAATAAATGAAAAGACATATCATGTGTTTGGATATAAAGACCCATTCTCCCTAAAGAAAGCTATAAATGTAACATACTGTTGGTTAACTTCCCAACAGGATTTTTAAAAATTTGTTTATCTCAAAAAAGAAATCGCCTTGAAAATATTAAAAAGGAAGAGTAATGATGAAAATATTGACCTATTTTGTGTATGAATTGTTGTTATGCTAAAGTTATATTAAAACAAAACATTGAGTGCTGAAGCAGGACATCATAGACAGAAAAAAGGGAACAGACTACAAAATCCAGTAACAGATCAGGCATGTGTAAAATGTGATTCTGCAAAAGGTACAGCTTAAGGCAGTGGAGAAAAAATTTTATAAATGCTATAAAAAGAAATGACCATTTAGAAAACAATTTTAGGTCTTTTTTCCATGCCATAGAACCAGTTACATTTAAATATTTTAATTTAACATGGAAAACCATGTAAGTATTAAAAGACAATACAAGTGCATATTTCTATAATCTGGTATGAGGAAATCAAAGATAGAAACCAGGTTCACAGTTCTATAACACATCATCTATACGCTGTATTGTATGTTTACCACCCCAAGTCAAGTCTCCATCCATCACCATTTATTGCCCCTATATCCTCCACCTCCCTCCACTCCTTTCTCCCCACCACTCCCCGACAATCACCACACTGTGTCCGCGTCAATGAGTTTTCGCTCTTTTTTTTCTTCTTTTTTGCTTAACCCTGTCATCTGACCCACCTGGCCCCCACTCCCCATCCCCCAATCCCCACAGCTGTCAACCTGCTCTCTATGAATCTGTCACTATTTTGCTTGTTAGTTCATTTTGTTCATTGGATTTCACATATGAGTGAAATCATATGTTACTTCTCTGTGGCTTATTTCACTTAGCACAATGCTCTCCAGGTCCATCTATGCTGTCTCAAAGGCTAAGATTTCCTTTTTCACTGCTGAGTAGTATTCCATTGTGTAAATGTACCACAGCTTTTTTATCCACTAGTCTACTGATGGACACTTGGCTGCTTCCAGATCTTGGCTATTGTAAATAATGCTTCAGTGAACATAGGAGTGTGTATATTCTTTCAAATTAGTGTTTCGGATTTCTTTGGATAAATTCCCAGAAGTGGAATATCTGGGTCATAAGGCAGTTTCATTTTTTATTCTTAAAAATACATATTTTTATTGATTTCAGGGAGGAAGGGAGAGAGAGAAAAACATCAAGATGAGAGAGAATCATTGATTGGCTGCCTCCTGTACACCCCACACTAGGGATCAAGCCCACAACCCAGGCATATGCCCTGACTGGCAATTGAATCGTTACCTCCTGGTTCATAGATCAACGCTCAACTGCTGAGCCATGCTAGCCAGGCCCACTGCTTTCCACAATGGTTGCAGCAATCTGCATTCACACCAACAGTGCAGGAGGGTTCCCTTTGCTCCACATCCTCAGCAACACTTGTTTGTTGATTTATTGATGATAGCCATTCTGACAGGTGTGAGGTGATATCTCATTGTGGTTTTAATTTGCATTTCTCTGATGATTAGTGACTTGAACATCTTTTCATATGTCTTTTGGTCGTCTGTATGTCTTCCTTGGAGAAGTGTATATTCACATCTTTTGCCCATTTTTAAATTAGATTGGTGTTGTTGGTTTTTGGGGTTTTTTGGTGTTGAGTTTTCTAAGTTCTTTATAAAATTTGGATGTTAACCCCTTATCAGATGTATCATTGGTGAATATGTTATTCCATTCAGTGGATTATCTTTTCATTTTATTGATGGTTTTCCTTTGCTGTGCAAAAACTGTTTAGTTTCATGTAGTTCCATTTGTTTATTTTTTTGTTTGTTTCCTTTGCCCGAGAAAGGTATATCAGAAAAATATTACTAAGAGAAATGTCAGAGACTTTACTGCCTGTTTTCTTCTAGGATTTTTATGGTTTTTATGTCTAACACATGTCTTTTTTTTTTTTTTAATCGTGGCCTTTTAAAATTTTTTTATTGATTTTAGAGAGGAAGGGAGAGGGAAAGAGAGAAACATCAATGATGAGAGAGAATCATCTATCAGCTGCCTCTTGCACGCCCCCTACTGGGGATCAAGCCTGCAACCTGACCATGTGCCCTGACCAGGAATGGAACCATGACCTCCTGGTTCAGACGTCGATGCTCAACCACTGAGCACACTGGCCAGGCTAACATTTAATCCATTTTGAGTTTATTCTTGCGTATGCTGTAAGAAGGTGGTCTACTTTCATTTTTTTTTTTTGCATGTATCTGCCCAATATTTCCAACACTGTTTATTGAAGAGACTGTATCTTTACCCCACTCTATGTTTTTTGCCTCCTTTTCGTCAAACATTAACTGACTACAAAGGCCTGGGTTTACTTCTGGGCTCTCTATTCTGTTCCATTGATCCATGTGTCTGTTTTTATGTCAGTACCATGCTGTTTTGATTACTATGGCTTAAAGCAGTGGTTCTCAACCTCTGGCCCTTTAAATACAGTTCCTCATGTTGTGACCCAACCATAAAATTATTTTCGTTGCTACTTCATAACTGTAATGTTGCTACTGTTATGAATTGTAATGTAAATATCTGATATGCAGGATGGTCTTAGGCGACCCCTGTAAAAGGGTCGTTCGACCGCCAAAGGGGTCGCGACCCACAGATTGAGAACCGCTGGCTTAAAGTATCGTTTGATATAAGGTAGTGTGAGTCCTCCAACTTTGTTCTTCTTTCTCAAGATCACTGTTGCTATTCATGGTCTTCCATGATTTCATACAAATTTTTGGAATATTTATTCTAGTTCAATGAAATACACCATTGGTATCGTAATAGGAATTGCATTGAATCTATAGATTGCTTTGGGTAGTATGGACATTTTAATGATGTTAATTCTTCCTATCCATGAACACTGTATAGGCTTCCACTTTGTATCTTCTTCAATTTCTTTCTATAGTGTCTTATAATTTTGTGAACACGGGTCTTTTACATCCTTGGTTAAATTTATTCCTCAGTATTTTATTCTTTTTGAAGCAGTTGTGAATGGGATTGTTTTCTGGTAGTTCATTATTGGTGTATAAAATTGTTTTTTTAATAGAGTTAGAAATATTTATCTCATTTAAGAAATAACAGCATAAGCACAACAATAAGTGACCACCAATATTTGGTTAGGGAGTAATAGGGGGTAGTGGAAATTGTGACAAATGAGAGCATACTGATCTCATCCCAGGCACGCCCCTCCTCCCCTCCCAACTGTGTGACAACATGGCAGTTTAGAGGCCCCAAAGCCACTCAGTTCCAAGCAATTGTTGCCATGCAAGAATGCAGCCTCAGAATTATCAGATCATCTGAGCTTTTCTCATGTAAAGCTGAAAATTGCAAATTTTATGTTAAATCTCCCAAATTTACACTGTTCTCAGTTGTTAAAATTTGTATAGGTGCCGGGCCAGTGTGGCTAAGTGGTTGAGCATCCAGCCATGAACCAAGAGTTCGCTGGTTCAGCCCTAACCAGTTTGGTTCAGTGGATAGAGTGTCAGCCCGCAGACTGAAGGGTCCCGGGTTCAATTCAGGTAAAGGGCACATACCTCAGTTGCAGGCTCAATCCCCAGCCCTGGTCCGTCCGATGTTTCTCTCTCTGCCTCCCTTCTTCCCTCCCTTTCATTCTCTAAAAATTAATGGAAAAATATCCTCGGGTGAAGATTAACAAAAAAATAAAGTAAAAGAGTTCACCGTTTCATTTCCCAGTCAGGCACATGCCAAGGCTCTATCCCCAGTAGGAGCTAGCTGATCGATGTCCCTCATGGATGTTTCTATCTCTCTCTCCCTTCCTCTCTCTCTAAAATCAATAAAAACATTTATATACACACACACATATATATATATCAACACTAATAAAAGAGAAAAATGGTAATTGGCGTACGAGCTACCCTTTTCATTGGCTAATCAGGGCTATATGCAAATTAACTGCCAACTAAGATTGGCAGTTAACTGCCAACAAGATGGCGGCTAATTTGCATATGTAGGCACAATGCAGGGAGGCGAAAGGGAAAGCAGGAAGAAGCCCCCCCCCCCCCCCCCCCCCCCCGCCACTGACAGTGATCGGAAACCCAGGGGGGAGCTAAGAGCCGGGGGGCAGGGCAAAGGCAGCCCTTTCCCCCCTCAGCTGTGTTTCCTTTTTTTTTTTAATTGTTTAAAATATTTTCCCCCAATTGACCTCCCTCCTTCCCCCAAAAAACATATTTTTTTAAAAAAAATTGTGTAGGCAAAACAAAACATATTCATAAGGCCTCAAAGTTAATGAACTCTGGCTGTATAGTTTTGCTTTTGGTTTCCGGATTATGCTTACCACTTTAAATGAGTTGAGACACTTCCTTCCTCCTCCTCCCCACACCTCCCTCTCTAGATCTGTAATTCTCTGGATAACAGAGGAATTATCTATAGAAGTTTAGTTTGACTTCCACATCCATTGCCCTCAGGGTCAGGGACCTTTTTGTGAAGACAGAGTTTTATATTTCCGGATTTTTTCTTGAGCCAGTTTTGGTAACTTTATCATGGGTATGTATGTATCCAAAAAAAACAGAGTTTATATAAATATATAGGGTTTGGTACTCTTCAGGAATCCAACTGAGGATCTTGGAATGAATAGTATTCCCCAAGGATAAAGAGGTACTACTGTGCATGTACAAAGATGATGCTGTCTTGGTTCTTAGTCTTTATAACCTAATTTTTAAAATTCTTTTTCCCCCCACAGTTCATCCATGAGCTCGGATTTCCCACATTACAACTTCAGGATGCCTAATATTGGATTCCAGAATCTGCCTCTCAACATATATATTGTGGTTTTTGGCACTGCTATATTTGTCTTCATCCTTAGTTTACTCTTCTGTTGCTACTTGATTAGGTAATCAATTTTCATTCTGTGTTACTTTAGAATATGTTAAACAATCACTAATAAATTAACTTTCTCCCCTTAGGTTAAAAAATGTTATAAGTATTGTAGGGGAGGAAGAAAATTTCCTCTTCTAGGCTCTTTCAGCTGGTCTAATAATCAAACTGACACAAGATAGATTAATAAGAGAAAAATAACCAAATTTAATTACATACGTACATATGGAAACCCCACATACATGAGAAGATTCAGAGACAGAAAGTTAAAATGAGGTATATGTGGCCTTCTGAGCTAAGGATGAGATAAAATGCCTTGGAGCTTCAGAGGGGAGGAAGGTCATTTGAAGGAAGATAAGATGAGCAGATGTTCAGTACATAATTACATGTTTGCCCTGCCCTGTAGGTCATAAAACATTATTTATGGTAATAACTGTTATTATAGACAAAGCACCTAAGTTAGATTCTTTAAGGAAGAGATAAAGATTTCTCTTGACTCACAGAGCCTCAGTTGCCTTCAGCTCAAAATAATCTACAAGTCAAAGTAGCACATCTTAGGGAGGCCTGTTCTGAACCACTTCAAAATGATAATTAGCAAATTTTTATTTTTTTCTTTTTCTTTTAATTAGCAAATTTTTAAAACTTAAAGTGGCTTAACACTTTAACATTCTATGAGTTACTGGCCAATAAAACACCTTTATACAGTCTTCAATCCTATTTGCTGATAGGGTGTTTTATTGTAGGAGAAAATTGTTCTCATTTGTTTTTCCAACATATTAGCATCTGAACTGGATACACTTCTGTCATTGTCTGTCTCCAAGATTTAATCTACTTTCACAAAGATTTCAAGATTGCTTTTTTTTTTTTTCAGAAGAGTGCTACATCATTGTTAGCTAAAGTCATTAAGAATTAGAAAGCAATCTCCAAATAAGATCCAAACCTTTAAACAAATTCTTGTTGTCTCTCAAGAGTATTTTTATTTTAAGCCCTGGCTGGTTTGGCTCAGTGGATAGAGTATCGGCCTGTGGACTCAAGGGTCCCAGGTTCGATTCTGGTCAAGGGCATAAACCTTGGTTGCAGGCACATCCCCAGTAGGGGGTGTGCAGGAGGCAGCTGATCGATGTTTCTAACTCTCTATTCCTCTCCCTTCTTCTCTGTAAAAAAATAAATAAAATATATTTTTTTAAAAATTAAAAAAAAAAAGAAGAGTATTTTAAGCTCCCGTTTGTGTTGAACTGATCAGGTGTTCAGGTGATTGATTATCTGCATAAATCACAAAGTATTCCACAAGCTCTGCAGCACATGTACTGACAAGTAATGAAGGGTAACAGGTCACTTAACGGAGTAATGGATTTGGCCAGTAAAGATTCACAGTTAAAAAAAAAAAAAAAAAAAAAAAAGATTCACAGTTGACTAATTCATAATTGTTTAAGCAAGCATTTTTCTCTTTTTAAGTATTTAAAATAGGGCCTAATTTTCAAAGCCAAACCTCAGACTATAAAAAATTTTATAATGTATTGTTCAAAGAGCTTTATGAAATAAAATAATAGAAAATTAAATGTTATTCTACAGCTATACTAGTATATCTGATAGTTTTTAGTGTTTGTACAGTATATTATTATGGTTAAGATAAATACGATCATCAGATATCTTTCAGCAATAGTTCATTATTGCCCCCAGTGTTCCAGGGTACTTATTTACTGACAGTCAAATCTGAGTGAATTTAGTGTGTAGTTTCTAATTTTCTGACAAGTGAATTTATATTCTTCACAGAAGGTGAATCTCCTCTGAAGTTCTCACAAAATGTAATCACTCCTTGTATCTTATAGATATGCTGGCTGCCTATGATTTTTTGGTCTTGCTTAGAGAAATAAATACTTAGCTAATATAATTATAGGATTTAGGAAACACTTTAAAAAATCTGTTTATTACTAGAAATTTACTTTTCCTAACATTTCTTTAATAATTGTTTGATAAATGTTATGTAAATATTTAGCTTTTTTTAAAAATTAAGGAACTAGCCATAATTAAACAGGACCTCATAGCATTAAAATATTCCTTTTTTCCAAACCTAGTAAATTTTTTTTGGAAATTTCTCTACAAATACTGGCTTAATTCAAATTTGTGAATTTAATATTTGAAACCAAATTATTTTTTAAAAGAAGATAAAAATATTTTAAAAGATTCATTAAGGAAGAGCTTATATAAAATATTTTGAAATGTAGATAGCTCATAGTACAGTTTTTACTACTATGTCAAAGAATTAATTAAGCCTTAGATTTTTGTTTGCTTTAGGAAAAATACTAATATACCAATTGTGATTCTGGGTAAATTTTTTGAGAAATAATTTATGAAACCCTATTTTACCTCATTGTATTTCTTTCAGTAATCAAGCAAGCAAAGGGATAAAGAAAAAAAATAGCAGTTGTTTTTATGCTATGATTTCATACTATGATCGCCCTGTTGGTCGCTCCGCAGAGAGAAGCAAGGCGGCAGCAGGGGATGGGGCTGGCAAGTGGGCAGTGCCAGGCTGGCCAAGGCAGGTGCCAGTGGCCCCCCCCCCCCCGATCACGCTGCCGGTCGCCCCACCTATAGGCCCTGATTGCCAGCCAGGCCTAGGGACTCTACCCGTGCACAAATTTTGTGCACTGAGCCTCTAGTTTTTAAATATAACTTAAGTTCTTCAGCACCTTCCTAGGGAGCTCTTTTGTTCTCATGCAGAGAGATCCCTCCAGTCATAGCTAGACTCACCAGAACCATTGGAGGAACACAGCTTAGATCTAAACTAAACACCCTCTACCAACCACAGTCTTACACAACATTTTAGTATAGAATCTGTTGCCCATGACAGGGCTATGAATAGATCACTACTGGAACACAAAAGGACTCTTACCTTGCTAGGAGTTATCCTATATTATAATGAATCATATAATATTCTAATTTATGTTTGTTATTTATCTCTCTCCCTGGATAGAGTCTTGTCTGTTCCGTTTGCTGTATCCCAAACACCCAAAACTGAACAATATCTGGCACAGTATTGGTACTCAATAAATTTTGTTGAGTAAATGAAAGTATGGTGTTTCTAGTAGGAAGTCATTAGTTACACACTGGAAAACAAGGGTAAAATTAAAAACTAAAAATGGAAGGAAAATATTGAGTTACCTAATAGATACTATAAAGTCTTGAACCAAGACAATGACAGTAGAGCTAGAGAGTGTGAGTGTGTTATGGATGGTTGTGAAAAATACTGGGGAGGTAAAAATGAACAAAATTTGGTGACTGGGCATTAAGGACAAGAAAATTATGAGCTTAGAATTTTTCCTGGACTTTTAGCTTAGCTGTTGGTTGGATAGCAATCCCTTCACAGAGATAGAAAATGGATGGCCAAATTGGGTGAAAGGATAAAGTTTCTGTTTCACACATGGGAGAACTGTATTCCCTGTGTAACAGTCAAGATGTTTAGTATATAGTTGGATATATAGGTCTAAAGCTTATGAGAAGTCTGGTCTAAAAATAGAGGGTCATGTAATAATAGGTGGAAGTTGAAGCCAAGAATATCCCCTAGAAATAATGTGTATTGTGAAATAAAATGGATGCAGGACAAAATCCTAGGGAAACATTAATATTTAAGAAGAGCCCTTGACCTGGCCGGGTAGCTCAGTAGGTTGGAACATCATCCCAATACGCCAAGGTTGTGGGCTTGATCCCCACATACAAGAAGCAACCAATGAATGTATAAATATGTAGAACAACAAATCAATGTGTGTTTTTTCTCTCAAGTCAATTTTTAAAAATATATATATATTATTGATTTTTTACAGAGAAGAAGGGAGAGGGATAGAGAGTTAGAAACATTGATCAGCTGCTTCCTGCACACCCCTACTGGGGATGTGCCCACAACCAAGATACATGCCCTTGTCTGGAATCGAACCTGGGACCCTTCAGTCTGCAGGGTGATGCTTTATCCATTGAGCCAAACCGGTTAGGGCTCAAGTCAATTTTTAAAAAAAGAAGAAGATCCCATAAAAGAGACTGGGAAGGGATAGCAGGAGAAAGAAGAAAATCATGAGAGACGTGCTCCACAAGTAGGGTTTCAGTGGATTGAGTCAGTTGTGTCAGCTGCTCCCAGGAAGGTCTAATAAACAAGATATTTGTTAATCGATTGTTTACATTATCAGTAAGGCTTCTGGTCAACAGTAGGTTATTAGTAATTAAGTTTTGGGGGAGTCAAAAGTTTTCTGTGGCTTTTTAATTGTGCAGGAAATCAGCATCCCTAACCCCTGCATTGTTCAAGGGTCAGCTTTACATTTGACAATTAGGTTTGCATCCAAAATCTTTTTTTTTTTTTAAATATATACTTTATTGATTTTTTACAGAGAGGAAGGGAGAGAGATAGAGAGTTAGAAACATCGATGAGAGAGAAACATCGATCAGCTGCCTCCTGCACATCTCCTACTGGGGATGTGCCCGCAACCCAGGTACATGCCCTTGACCGGAATCGAACCTGGGACCTTTCAGTCCGCAGGCCGACGCTCTATCCACTGAGCCAAACCGGTTTCGGCATGCATCCAAAATCTTGTAAAAGTTTCAGTAGCATGGGTACAGGGGTGACAAAAGGTAAGCTATAATGGGGCAAAGCTTCAGCAGCAGGTAATAAATATAACGTTTTTGAAGAATCTTGGCTGAGAAAAGATGGGGGGGGGGGGGGTTGCTCTAGAAATCAAGGAAGTATTTTGGTGCTTGATTATGTTTTTAAGCTAGAGATTTATAATATAAACTAGAGGCCCAGTGCATGAAATTCGTGCATGGGTAGGGTCCCTAGGCTTGGCCAGCAATCAGGGCTGATCTGTGGGGAGACCGGCAGGGCGATGGGGGGGGGGCCCTGCTGGCACCCACCTTGGCTGGCCTGGCGCCACCCAATCACTGGCCCCACCCCCTGCCGCTGGTCACCTCCCTCTGCCTGCTGGCACCGCCTTGGCTGGCCTGGTGCTGCCAACTCACAGGCCCCACCCCCCACCAAACAGTTGTTCCACAGGTCGTTACGCTGTTTGGTCAATTTGCATATTAGAGTTTTATATAGATAGATATTATATTTATAGGTATTAAGGGGAATGAGCTAGTTACGGAAGATTTGTGAGAAATAATGAATCATGGAGATGAAAAGAGACATACCTAAAAGTTATAGTACTATTATTCGTAAGCAGGAGAATACCTTCTTAAGACAGGGATGAAGGTAACTTCAGAAAACAATACATATGTAGGAATGTGGGGCTGGGAGTGAAAGAACTGCATACATGGCAACCTCTTTATGAAGTAGTTGAAAATGGTGGGGAGGGAGGTGATCGGATAAAATTTGAGAACAGTGGCAAGCTTTTAAAAAGAAGCTTATGCCGAAACCGGTTTGGCTCAGTGGATAGAGCGTCGGCCTGCGGACTGAAAGGTCCCAGGTTCGATTCCGGTCAAGGGCATGTACCTGGGTTGCGGGCACATCCCCAGTAGGAGATGTGCAGGAGGCAGCTGATCGATGTTTCTCTCTCATCGATGTTTCTAACTCTCTATCTTTCTCCCTTCCTCTCTGTAAAAAAATCAATAAAATATATTTAAAAAATAAATAAATAAATAAATAAAATAAAATAGAAGCTTAGAATATTGAGCTTGAATATGTAGAATTAGAGAACAATGTGGAGGGTTTCATTGAGAATGGAGACCACAGATTTGTAGCAGCTGTAAGCTACATGGTTTTATCATTTTCTTTAGCACTGTTCAGCATTGCTAATCATACTCTCTTAGATATATTTTTAGGAATTAATATTTATTAAACACTTAATATATGTCAGACCCTGTGCTGTGCACTGCAGTTAAATAGGTAATTTTAATATCTTTATTTTACAGAAGTTAAATAATTTTCCAACAGCCACACATACACAGAAGTTGGTTAGAGTTGAGACTGAAATTCAGTTGTATCTGACCCCAGAGCATGTCCTCATAATCACTTAAAAAATAATAATAAGTTGTATTTTTCAGGCTTCATTCAAAAATAACCATTTCAGGTTTTCATAATCATTTTCAAAAGACAGATTTGCATATTGAGGCTATTCTAAAACCATTATTTTAATTTTGAACCTGAAATTTTTAAATGAAGACTGTAAAAAAATATATTTTATTGACTTCAGAGAGAAAAGGAGAGGGACAGTGATAGAAACATCAATGATGAGAATCATTGATCAGCTGCCTCCTGCACACCCCCTGAAGCCCAAGCAACAAAAGAAAAAATAGATAAATTGGACTTAAAAAAATTAAAAATATTTTTGCATTAAAGAACATTATCAAAGTGAAAAGACAACCTTTAGAATGGGAGAAAAATACTTGCCAATCATATCTGATAAGATATTAATATATGTTTTAAAAACTCTTACAGCTCAACAACAGAAAGACAACTGAATTGCCCAGATGGTGTGGGTCAGTGGTTGAGTGTCAATCTATGAACCAGGAGGTCACGATTCTATTCCCAGTCAGGGCACATACCCAGCTTGCGGGCTTGATCCCCAGTAGGAGGTGTGCAGGAGGGAGCTAATCAGTGATTCTCTCATCATTGATGTTTCTATCCCTCTCCCTTCCTCCCTGAAATCAATAAAAATATATTTTTTTTTAAAAAAGACAACGGAACCGAAACCGGTTTGGCTCAGTGGATAGAGCGTCGGCTTGCGGACTGAAGGGTCCCAGGTTCGATTCTGGTCAAGGGCATGTACCTGGGTTGCGGGCATATCCCCAGTGGGAGATGTGCAGGAGGCGGCTGATCAATGTTTCTCTCTCATCGATGTTTCTAACTCTCTGTCTCTCTCTCCCTTCCTCTCTGTAAAAAATCAATAAAATATATTTAAAAAAAAAAAAAAAGACAACGGAGCCTAGGCCAGTTTGGCTCACTGGATAGAGTGTCAGCCTGGGGACTGGAGAGTCCCGGGTTCAATTCCAGTCAAGGGCATGCCACCTTGGTTGCAGACACATCCCCAGTGCGGGGTGTGCAGGAGGCAGCTGATCGATGCTTCTCTCTCATCGATGTTTCTAACTCTCTATCCCTCTCCCTTCCTCTCTGTAAAATATCAATAAAATATATTTTAAAAAAATAAAATAAAAAGACAATTGAAAATAGGCAAATGACTTAAATAGTCACTTTTCCAAAGAAGATATACAGGGTGGGGCAAAAGTATGTGTACAGTTATTCATATGGAAGATAATACAATAATTAATAAAAGAATAAACTTTTGCATACTCACAACTATTAACCCACTTTTGCCCTACCCCAGGGGTGGGCAAACTTTTTGACTCGAGGGCCACAATGGGTTCTTAAACTGGACCAGAGGGCCGGAACAAAAGCATGGATGGAGTGTTTGTGTGAACTAATATAAATTCAAAGTAAACATCATTACATAAAAGGGTACGGTCTTTTTTTTTTTTTTTTTTAGTTTTATTCATTTCAAACAGGCTGGATCCGGCCCGCGGGCTGTGGTTTGCCCACGGCTGCCCTACCCTGTACAAATGGCCAATAAACACATGAAAAGATGTTCAACATTATTGGTCATTAAGGAAATGCAAATTAAAACCACAGTGAGATACCACTTCACACCTAAGATGCTGTACTCAAAAATACGGAAAATTACAAGTGTTGGTGAGGATGCGAAGAAATAGAAACCCACACATGTTGCCTGTGGGAGTGTAAAATGGTGCAGCCACTGTGGAAAAGAGCTCAGCAGCTTCTCAAAAAGTTAAGCATAGAATTACTATATGACCCAGACATTTCACTTCTAGGTGAATACCCAGGACAAATGAAGAGCTATGCCTACACAGAAACTTATACGAGAATACTTATAACAGCATTATTCATAATAGTCCAAACATGTATAAAACCCAAATGTCTATCAACAGAGGAATGGATAAACAAATTGTAGCATATATTCAGCCTTAAAAAGGAGTGAAGAACTGATGCATACTACAATTAGAATGAGCCTTGAAAACATTTTGCTAAGTGAAAAGCCAAGCACAAAAGATCACATATTGTATGATTTGTTATATAGACATACATATTTCTATCCATAATAGGCAAATCCATAAAGACAGAATGCAGATTAGAGGTTACCAGGAGATAGGAGAAGGGGGACTACCTAATGCAGTGATGGCGAACCTATGACACGCATGTCAGAGGTGACACGCGAACTCATTTTTTTGGTTTTTCTTTATTAAATGACATTTAAATATATAAAATAAATATCAAAAATATAAATCTTTGTTTTACTATGGTTACAAAGATCAAAAAATTTCTATATGTAACAGGGCACCAGAGTTAAGTTAGGGTTTTTCAAAATGCTGACATGCCGAGCTCAAAAGGTTCACCATCACTGACCTAATGAGACCACTTAGTGAGATCTCATGTTTTTTGGAGGGTGATGAAAAATTTTGAAACTAGAGAGAACTAGTGGTTGCACAACATTGTGACCACACTAAACACCACTGAATTATACAATTTAAAATGGTTAATTTTATGTGAATACAAATAAAGGAATATTAAAAATTTTTATTAAAGGAATAAGAAAACTGACTCAAGAAGAAATAGAAAATATTAATAACTATATACCTAGTAAATTGAATGTGTTATTAAACATTCCTACAAAGAGACTACAAGCCAGGTAATTGCACCAGTGAATTCCTTCAAACAGTAAAGAAAACAATACTTCTTAAATGACTTCCAAAGAATAGAAGAAATACTCAACTCATATAATGGGGACAGCATAATTTTGATTAAAATTATACAAAGCCTCACAAGGACATTACAAAAAAGGAACTTACAGACTTATGTCTCTCATGAACAAAATATTAGTAAATCAAATTCAGGGATATGCAAAAATGGTAGTACATTATATTCAAGTGGACATTATTCCAGGAATGAAGGTATCAACACAATATACCACATTAACAGTAAAAAAAAAAAAAATGGTAGGGAGAGTGATGGGGGGAAAAAATTTATAAAGTCCCGCTGGTGTGCTCAGTGGTTAGCATCAACCCATGTACCAGGAGGTCACCAGTTCAATTCCTGGTCGGAGCACATACATGGGTTGCAGGCTCAATACCCAGTGTGGGGCATACAGGAGGCCACGGGTTGAAGTTTCTCATTGATGTTTCTCTCTCCCTTTCTCAAATCAGTAACATATTTTTTAAAAACCAAAAACTAATACCTATTCATGATTTTTAAAAATCAAAAACTAGGATACAAGGGAACTTTGTTTATTTGAATCAAAGTTATGCACAAAAAATCTAGAGAAAACATACTTAATAGTGATGGGTTTTTATATTTAGTTATATAATTTTATGCATTTAAATTTTTTAAAAAATTTTATTGTTGAAAGTATTATACATATGTCCCCTGTTCCCCTCCATTGACCTCCAGTAGTGATGTCACCACTTTTATTTGCCATTGTATTAGAGGTCTTAGCCAATGCAGAAAAAAAGGAGTAATAAAAGAAATGAAATAAAAAATAAAGAAGTAAAATATCTAAAGATTATAAAGGCAGAGTTTAAACTGTCATTATTTGTAGACAGGAAGATTGTATATATTAAAAAATCCAAAATATTCTACAGATAAACTATTTAAAAATAATAAGTGAACTTAGCAAGTCATTAGATACAGGACCAATGTACAAAAATTGTTTTTTCTATGTAGTAGCAATAATGAATTAGAAAATGAAAAAAATTATAATTTATAGTAGATCAAAACTTACTAAAATCTAGGAATAAATCTAATGAAAGATATATAAGCGTTCTACCAAGAAATGTATAAAGAGAAATTAAGATATAATAAGTAGGATCATAGATTGAAAACTCAATCTTGTGAAGATGTCAGTTCTTCCCCAGTTGATCTATAACTTCCATACAATCTCAGTCAAAATCCCAATAGATTTTTTGTGGAAACTGACAAGCTCATGAAATTGGTATGGAAATGCAGAGGACCGAGAGTAGCCAAGACAATCATTAGGAACAAAGCTTGAGGACTTCTAATACCAGATCCCAAGACTTGTTACAGAGCTCCAGTACTTAAGAGTGCTATTCACCTAGCACCCAGATCCTGCTTTCTAAATACTATTCTCCAGTAAAAGGAACCAAGGTTCTTTGGAAGAAGTGGCTAATTCCACAAATGGGGCATGGAAAATACAAGATGAGCCAGAAACATCTTTCAGTGCTAATAAGCAAGGAAATTCATGGAAAAAGATGAGGGCACATTAAAAGGACACAGAAGTCAGCCTGATGAAGCTCCTAAAGGCCAAACCTAAATCAATGTGAGCAATAAAATAAATAATGATCATATTGAATTCTTACCCATAGAGTAAAACAAATATCCATGAGTCATGGTGATATAAGCAAATGAGGGAGAAGGGACTTATGTTCCTTACAGAAGAATTCCAGTTAATAATTATGCAAGGAATTAGGAAACTACAAAGCCACCACCAGGCAAACACTACAGTAATTGTTGCAAGCAAGATGAGTGCTAAATCAGTGGGCAAAAGCTTGAGAATAAATAGGATTTTACATAGTTTCAACATCTCTCCCCCAAGATGTTGGTCAGTTTCAAAAAGGAAAATAGTAACTACAGTGGAGAGACCCAGTAGACACTCCATGAACAAGTGATCATGGTTAATATGTCAAAATCTTGAAAGAAAAGAAAAACTAAGGCTCCTGCCACAGATTGGAAGAGGCTAAGGAGACATGGATTGGGTCATAGAAAAGGAAAAGGATATTAGTGAAAAAACTGGTGAAATTCAAATAAAGTCTCTTACTTTGTCGATATATCAACATTAAATCAATATATCAGTGTTAATTTACTTACTTTGATTTTTGTACTATGGTTGTGTGAGATATGAACATTGGAAAAACTGGGACTAAGGTATATGTGAACTCTTATTTTTTGCAACTTTTCTGTAAATCTAAAATTATTTCAAAATACAAGTTTTTTTAAAAAAAACTAGCATGGTATTGAAAACAAGGTGCATCAGTTTCCCAGGGCTGCTGTAACCACGTACTACAAACTGGGTGGCTTAAAACAACAGAAATTTAATCTCACATTCTGGAGGCTAGAATTTCAAAATCAAGGTGTCATCAGCAGGGCTATGCTCCCTCTGAAGACTCTAGGGTAGGATCCTTCCTTGCCTCTTATAGCTGCATCACTTCTGTCTGTCTTCACCTGGCTTTCTTCCCTGTGTCTGTATTTCCACCCTAAATCCAATATGCACCCTACATCCACTATAACTTTATTTTAATTAAATAATCTGCAAATACTATTTCCAAATAAGGTTATATCCTAAGGTTCCAGTTAGATATAATTTTTAAGGGGACACTGTTCAACCTAGTATACAAATATGGGCAAATAGACCAATGGAACAGAATAAAAACTCTTGAAACAGACTCACATATTGTGTCTGACTTACAACAGATGTGCCACTGCAATGCAGTGGGGGAGGAGGATCTTTGTAATAAATGAGTCAAACAAAAATCTGCATGTGGATGAAAAGAACCTTGACTTCTACCTCAAATCATACATAAAGACTAATTTCAGATCATATATATATCTAAATGTAATAGGTAAAATAAATTGTTTTCAAGAGAATATCTTCATGATCTGGGGGTAGGCAAAGGTTTTTTTAATTGGACACAAAAAGAACTGACATTATTGGGACTAGTTGATAAGTTGGACTTAATTTAAAATAAAAGCTTCTGTTCATCAGAAGATACCATTAGGAGAATGAAAAGGCAAATGCCCCAGCGTAGGAGTAGATAATTACAGCACATAGACCAAACAGAGGACTCACATCTAAAGTATATAAGGAATTCCTATAAATCAATAAGAAAAAGGTAAACAACTCATTTTTTTTAATGGGCAAAAAAATCAAACACGCATTTCATAAAAGAAGATATCCAATTGGGAATAAGCATATGAAAGGGTTCTGCACACCATTTGGAAAATGCAAATTTAAACCAAAATGAGATACCACTAAATACCCACTAGATTGGCTTAAAATTTTTGAACTGACCTTACAAAGCAGTGGCAAAGATGTGGAACAACTATAACTCTCATGCTTTACCCACAGGAGTAGAAATTGGTGCAAGCACTTTGGACCAACAGTTCTACTCCTAGGTATATACTCCACAGAAATGAGTCTATATGTCTACTAAATGACACGTAGAAGAATTTGTGTAGCAGCTTTATTCATAGTAGCCTAAATTGGAAGTAATCTAAATATCCACAGTAGAATGGATAAATAAATTATATTTATAGTGTTCATACAATGGAACACTATATGTCAGTCAAAAAGAGAATTACTGCAACAACATAGATAAATTTCAAAAGTAACTGTTGGCTGAAAGAAGCCAATGCAAAAGAGTGTATACCAAAAACAAGCATCCTATATGATAAAAGGCTAATATGCAAATAGACCAAACGGCGGAACAACCGAACAATTGGTTGCTATGACATGCGCTGACCACCAGGGGGCATGTGCGGAACATGGCAGGTGTTGGCTGCGATGGGATGGTGGAGCGGGTGAGTGGGGGAACCAGACCAAGGCAGGGCGCCGGTTGCTGTCATTGGGATGAGCCTCTGGTGGTTACTGAAAATACTTTGCTCCTGTGTGCTGCAGTCCTGCCCGGCACTCGCACCTGCTGCCAGTGCTGGGCCTGCTCACACCCACAGCCAGTGCCAGACCACCACTCGCACCCGCTGCTGGTGCCCGGCGCCAGTCCCGATCATTCGGCTCCATCAGTGGGTGTGAGCGGCAGCTGCTGTCCCTGATCACCCGAGGGCTTCTCCACCTCCCCCTGCTCCTGAGGGGCAATCGGGGCAGCAGCCACCACTCGCACCCACTGACAGTGCTGGCCCCAATCGCTCTGCACTGTCAGCATGTGGGAGCAGTGGCAGCAGAAGTAGGGCTGCCTGCAGACGGGACAGGGGGAGGGTTTGGGCGGGGTCGCAGAGGATGGGCTGAGACCCAACCCTGTGCCTACTGCAGCCTCGCAGCCCACAGTTCCTTTCAAGGTGCACGAATTCGTGCACTGGGCCCCTAGTTAATCTATGAGAGAAATCAGGATAGTGGCGACCTCTGGGTGGATATTGATTGGGAGAAGTCATTGAAGGGGTGCTGTAAATGTTGTGTATCTTGACTAGGTGATAGTTACACTGGTGTATATAAATGTGTATGTGTATTTTTTTAATTCACTGAATTCTTAAGGTTTTTGTAATTATTAGATGTATATTTACTTAAAATTTTAAATAAAAAATGTATATTAAATACTTAAACAAGTGGACTATCATCAACATAAAAAAAATTGAGCCTTCATTAAAATATTTGTTGTGTTAATGAGATTTGGTTTTAATGAGATTTTACTTGAATTTACATTTAGATATCATTCTATGGTTCACTGTTCACTTACTCATGACATGTAACAGATGTGTCATTTGGGTGTATTCCAGGATAAAGACTCTGGATTTTAAACCATAAATAATATAAACTGATACTGAAATTAGCAGTTTCCGTATTTTTTTCAAATTGTTGTCTTGGAAATCTCAATATCACATTGTTCATTTGTCTTTTAGGCTAAGACATCAAGCACACAAAGAATTTTATGCCTATAAACAGGTGAGAAATTTACTTCAGATTGACTTTGATAGTGTTTTGTACCCAAAAAATGAGAACTCAGATTTGCACTCATTTTAAACTAGGACTTGTGTTCATTTTAGCATTTTATTTGCCAGTTTACAGTAAAAATAGATCAACTTTAAGTACTCTTCTTTCTAATTATTTGAAGTTATAGAAAGTTCACATGATACAATAATATAGTTTAACAGGGAACTTAAGCTAACATTTTGCTATAGAGAAATGTTGTAGCTTATAATTCTTAAAGGTTATATTAAACTAGTGGCTCAGTGCATGGATTCATGCACATTGAAAGGAAATTAATTAGAAGAAATATTTTAATATCGCTGTTCTCCCTTTATAATAGAACTATCAGAGATGAAAGAAATTAGTAAAGTGTATATGAAAATAATATATAAATTAATAAATAACAACATGATATAATAACAACAAAGACATAATAGCCACTTTCCTTTAGCTTCAGAATGTCAACCAAAACAAACCAAATTCATGATCAACGATGACAGATAGAAACACACGCGTGTGATTGGCGCTAGCAAGAGCTTTATATGTATCACATATGTGCTATTCAACATTTATTTTTAAATTGCCAGTGCCCGTCATGTGTACTGGCCAGTTGGTCAGATGGACGTATGATCAGTCACTTAGCCTTTTATATATATAGATGAGATTACATTAAATAATTTTTTTTACCTCCCTCATTAAAAACATACAACTTCCTCAGAGATGACCAGCTCTGTTCTAGTGATCTCATCTCCTCCCCTTTTGTACTTTAAATGTTAGCTAATGTCATACCATGAGAAGTCTACTTGGATCATCACTGGTAACCCTTGCCCCTTTGTACTGTCCCTTTACTGATTTGTTCTTTAAAGTAATAAACTTAGCTTTACTTGAAAGCAAAGTAAAAATTTTTTTTCTTACATGTGTCATCCATTAACATTTTACCACTGATACCAAACAGTGGGCCTAGTTGTTCCTTTCTTTTGAACCAAAGCGTGAAATTATTTGTTGTTCTTAGCTCTTTGGGGGGAAAGCTTCAGCTTTTGTGGGGCAAGCTGCAGCTTATTTTGGTCTTTAACCTTTATGACATGATGTTGCAGAACCATCTCACCAGTTTAGGATTATATATCATTTTGTCCATCTTTTGTCTGTGTCTCTGAAATATGAGCTCATGGGCGAGTTTCTTAGATGTTGACATTGATGTCATAGGTAACCCCACACTCTTCCCTATAGGTCTCATGTGGGATTCATACCCAGACTGGAATGTTTTAGTTTTCTAAATAATTGAATCTTTTTGTCTCAGTTCTTTCACGATCTTGACAACCTACAAGATATTTGTATGTAAAAAAAGCTAACTAGAAAGTAAAATTGGCCCTAACCGGTTTGGCTCAGTGGATAGAGCATCAACCTGTGGACTGAAGGGTTCCAGGTTTGATTCCAGTCAAGGAATGTGCCTTTCTCTCTCATCGATGTTTCTAACTCTCTATCCCTCTCCCTTCCTCTCTGTAAAAAAAAAAATCAATAAAATATATTTTTTTAAAAAGTAAAATTGGCCTTGCTGATCATTTAAAAGGTGAAATTGACTGATAGAACTATTAAAGTCACAAGATGTGGTAAAAATTATCCTTAAAAAATACTGACTTTGAAATGTAATGCATTCCTGCATAGCTAGATGGTAGCTTTTGGTTGTGATTTCTGAAAATGTGATTTGCCCTCAAAACTATTTTTGATTCAGGTATATAAGATACTCAAAATAGAGATTTTTCCCAAATTTCACTTGTCTGTTTTTTCACTTGAAGATGACATATAATTCTAATAAGCTAAGTTTATTCTCAGAACTTTTCAATTTAAGTAGTCATTTGCCCTCTTGTCATTTGGCATTCCTTTTAACTGATATCCAGTCACTGCAAAGTCAGATTAGAAACAGCACCTGGATAAGTTTTAAGCCTCTTTACATAACTCTAGAGATAAAGTTTTCTGAGGATAGTGATGTATAATAATGAGCAAAACTTTTAAAATTAAGATTGATTTTACTTTTTAATCTTTAATAATTACTAATTAATCCCATCAGTCAGTGCTATGCTTTACTGAACCATAAGGCAGTAAATTTCCTACCCTGTGTTTGTACTTAGTCTATATGGGCATGTTTTAATGTCTTTTCCCAAAATTTAATCTATTGTCAAAGAGACTATAAAATTGCTTTCCAGAAGAATATTGCATCATTGTTCAATTTCAAAGAATGTTGATAAAATGTGCTAAAACTGTAAAAGAAATTCTCTTCAATACTGAATAAGAGGGGAAATTAGCTATATATACAAAGAAAACTGTAAGTATGAGAAATTTTTTAAATTACAGACTTAAATGGGCATAAAAACATACTTTTTGTCTTACAGGTTATATTAAAAGAGAAAGTAAAAGAACTGAATTTACATGAAGTAAGTTGCCTAATAAGTATTTTAATCTTTTCTTGAACTGTTTTCTAATAAAGTGGTATGCTGTGGTATGCTTAAACATCTTTATTTTCAGAAGTTGAAAAATATTAAGTTTATTTAGCCTGGTCAGAGTAGCTCAGTTGGTTGAGCATTGCCCTGTGCACCAAAATGTTGCAGATTCCATTCCTGGACAGGGCACATACCCAGGTTGTGGGTTCCATCCGCGGTTGGGGCATTTACAGAAGGCAGCCAATCGATGTTTCTCTCTCACATTGATGTCTCTCTCTCTCCTATCCTCTCTCTAAGCATGTCCTCAGGTGAAGATTTTTTAAAATTAGGTTTATTTTGTCGTATACGGTTTGGCTCAGTGGATAAAGCATCGGTCCTTGGACTGAAGGGTCATGGGTTCAATTCCGGTCAAGGGCACATACTTCAGTTGCAGGCTCAATCCCCAGCCCAGGTTGGAGCCCGGGGTGCATGCAGGAGGCAATCAATTTATGTCGATCTCTCTCACATCCATGTTTCTCTCTCTCTGTTTCCCTCCACCTCCCTTCCACTCTCTCTAGAAATCAGTGGAAAGCCCTAGCCAGTTGGGCTCAGTGGATAGAGTATCAGACTGCAGACCAAAGGGTCCTGGGTTCGATTCTGGTCAAGGTCACACACTTTGATTGCAGGCTTCTCCCGGGTCCTGGTCCTGGTCGAGGTGTATGCAAGAGGCAACCAATCGATGTGTTTCTCTCACATCGATATTTCTCTCTCTGTCTTCTCCTCTCTCTTCCACTCTCTCTCAAAGTCAATGGAAAAATATCCTCAGGTGAGGATTACTATCTAAATAAATAAAATTTGGTTTATTTTGATCAGCTTAATAGAATACTTGAGGATGAGGTCATAAAAATCAATTGTGTGGCCGAAACCGGTTTGGCTCAGTTGATAGAGCGTCAGCCTGCGGACTGAAAGGTCCCAGGTTCGATTCCGGTCAAGGGCATGTGCCTGGGGTTGCGGGCACATCCCCAGTAGGAGATGTGCAGGAGGCAGCTGGTCGATGTTTCTCTCTCATCGATGTTTCTAACTCTCTATCTCTCTCCCTTCCTCTCTGTAAAAAATCAATAAAATATATTTTAAAAAAATCAATTGTGTGAAGACTTTAAGAGAATAACATAACTCATATTTTTAATAGGGATGGTGCCCATGTAAGATCGCATAGCAGCAGGGATGCTGCTGTCTGTCAATGCTCTATGAATAGGAGATAGATATGTTGGTTTTTCTACTCAAGGTGAATTTGCAGTAATTTCACTCTTAAAAATGTTCCCAGTAGTTCCTTCTTACCAATGTCACAAAAATGGCAGTGATTATTTCTTGGAGGTAGGAGTTTGGGGAGATGAGGCAGAGTAGTGGAATAGGGAAGAACACACAGGGAGAGGTATATCCTTGGGATTATCTTGTGTTGAGGTTGCATGGTGTGGTCCATAGGGGTTCCCTATGTAATTATGCTTTGTAACTTAAATACAAAAGTGTGTGTGTGTGTCCTGATGTATACCTTAAGACACATAGTCTATAAGAATTCTAATTTTATGCCTTGTGTTGCCTCTAATTACAAATGTTCAGAATTTATTTTTAATTTTAGGGCCCTTTCTCTTTCTCTCTTTCTGAGTTTTTGAGTTGGTGTTTAAAACAAGGACTTGGAAAGTTGCACGTGTAATATTTGTTTTCTTAGATTAACTATGGTGAAGCTACATTGCCCATCTCTTCTTTAAAGATAGATTGTGAAATTATTTGAATAATAATAAAAATGATTTATATTGTTGAACACCTTGAAATCCTTTGCTCTTTCTGCATATTTTTAATCAGAATTGATATGTTACAGCACTTTAGGCCTAACCTTGAATTAAACTCAAGCATCAATTACTGTTTGATTTTTTAAATTTCCCAGAAGTTAACTTTGGCACATGGCCAAAATTAACATGAAGTAATAGAGAGTGATCCCTTTTCTGTTTAGGGTCTCTTCTGACATACATTAGCAATATTGAATAACCAGGTTTGTCAGGAATAGAAGTCTTCCTTATTGGTCTGACCCATTGGTTTAGAGTCTTTATCCTAAGTGCACTGTGTGGCAGCATTGTCTATCAGAGTTAGTACCCCAGCTGTACCCACCAATTTCAATTCTGTTGGGTCTGACCAAGCTACTGATTTACCCTTCCCCTGCTATTTAAAACTATGGCTTGGAAAACCTAACCTTGCTCTACAGCTTGTGTTTAGAGGCATTATGCATTTTTCACAATTCATTTGGTTCTTTCCAGCTGCATTTTTTGGTAATGAAACTATTTTTTGTCAAACTTTTGTGTGTGGGTAGCCTAATTATACAGTGATTTCAGTATGAATACTGTTATTGAATAATTACAATAGTGAAAAATCAGAGACAAGCTAAGTGTCCATCAGTAGCATAATTAATAAATAAAGCACGATACACTGGAAGATCACCCACTAAGAGAGGGCGAGAGGAAAGAAAGGAAACCTGATACAGTGACTCATACAATGAGGTACTATAAAGCAGGCAAAATTAAGGAACAAGTTCTATCTAGAAGTACAGCAATCAACCTGGAAAAATCTCTAATGGGATCTTTTTGTTGTTGTTGTTGTTGTTGTTTTTTTCTCTAATGGGATCTTGATAAAAGCAAGTTGCAAGATGATATAAATGTTTATATCGTATATGTAAAATGAAATAAACACTAGGTTATTCATGGGTTTTGTATGCAATCTGCAAAGTGTTTTACTGTTTGAGAAGGACACAATGATCACACAGAGGAGGAGAAAAGAAGAAAAAGATTAGGGGAAATTGGTCGAATGGAAGTCAGTTTTATATGCAATGTTCTTGATTTTAAAGAAGGAAAATAAGTTAACATTAAATTTTAAAAATAATTTTTAAATTATTGAATACATAAAACATGTCAGGCATTGTACTAAATCATAGAGACACAAAGAAGCATAAAATACATACTAATTTATGCTCTCAAGAAGTCTCACAGAATGCCAAAACCGGTTTGGCTCAGTGGATAGAGCGTCAGCCTGCTGACTGAAGGGTCCCAGGTTCGATTCCGGTCAAGGGCATGTACCTGGGTTGCGGGCACATCCCCAGTAGGAGATGTGCAGGAGGCGGCTGATCAATGTTTCTCTCTCATCGATGTTCCTAACTCTCTATCTCTCTCCCTTCCTCTCTGTAAAAAATCAATAAAATATATTTTTTTAAAAAAAAAAAAAGAAGTCTCACAGAAGAGCGTGTAAATGAGAAAGTCATGGAATGTTCAGAGGGTGCTATTACCTGGTATATACACTGAGAGGTCTGGTATCACATGATCCATGATCTTTTTGGCTTTTGCTCCCATAAGGGAACCTTCCTGGGACCTTTCAGACTCAGATGCCCAGGCACCACCCCACTCCACCCTACCTCCCACAGCATCCTAGACAGTTAGCTCTATATCTGTGACTATTTATGTCATTTTTTGTTTATGTTTTTCCTACCAGTCTAGGAGTTAGGCAACACTTATAAGTGAAGCTAAAGGGTGATATATACATATTTGAGCATCTATACTAATAGTAGAGGAACATGCAAATTGTCTGGGGCGCCGTCACAGTAACAGTAATGACTGAACAGCAGGCTGTGTGGGGCAACCAGGCCAGAAGGGGGGGGAAGTTGGGGGCGACCAGGCTGGTGGGGGGGGGCAGTTGGGGGCGACCAGGCCAGCAGGGGGGACAGTTAGGGGCGATCAGGCCAGCAGGCAGAGGCGGTTAGGGGTGATCAGGCTGGCAGGGGTGGCAGTTAGGGGCATCAGGCAGGCAGGCAGGTGAGCAGTTAGGAGCCAGCGGTCCCAAATTGTGAGAGCGTGCAGGCTGGGCTGAGGGAACCCCCCCTTCACAAATTTTGTGCACCAGGCCTCTAGTCTATAATAATAAAAGCATAATATGCTAATTAGACCGGACAGCCGAACGACCTTCCAGATGTCATTCCAGACGTACTTCTGGACAAAGCCGCTGCGGCGGGGGCCAAGGCAGAGGTGGTTAGGAGTGATCAGGGAGGCAGGAAAGCAGTTAGGGGCGATCAGGCAGGCAGGCAAGTGGTTAGGGACGGTCAGGCAGGCAAGCAGTTAGGAGCCAGCAGTCCCGGATTGCCAGAGGGATGTCCAACTGCCGGTTTAGGCCCATTCCTGCAGGGATCAGGCCTAAATTGGCAGTTGGACATACCCCGAGGGGTCCCAGATTGCCAGAGGGTGCAGGCCAGGCTGAGAAATCCCCCACTCCCGTGCATGAATTTCATGCACCAGGCCTTTAGTATATATATATAAAAGCTTAAGCGACTGGTCAACTGGTCACTGTAATGTGCATTGACCACCAGGGGGCAGTCAACTTGGACAGACGAAAAGAGAAACAGGCGATTAGTCTATGAAAGATTGCAAGTAGAGGAGGCTAAGCTGCAGTTCTCATTGAGAGGCCAGGCTATCTGCCCAAATTTCACTGCTCCCTAGGGAGGCACGCATCCTGACCCCATCAACCCCTCCAGCCGCGTCCTCCCCAGGTAGCTGGGACCATGGGATGGAGGGAAGGAAAAAAGAGACCGCAAATTGCCAAACTGATTTGGCTCAGTGGATAGAGCAGCCGTGGGCAAACTACGGCCCATTTGAAATGAATAAAACTAAAAAAAAAAAGACCGTACCCTTTTATGTAATGATGTTTACTTTGAATTTATATTAGTTCACACAAACACTCCATCCATGCTTTTGTTCCGGCCCTCTGGCCCAGTTTAAGAACCCATTGTGGCCCTCAAGTCAAAAAGTTTGCCCACCCCTGGGATAGAGCATCAGCCTGCGGAATGAAGGGTCCCAGGTTCGATTCCGGTCAAGGGCATGGTTGCGGGCACATCCCCAATAGGAGGTGTGCAGGAGGCAGCTGGTCGATGCTTTTCATCGATGTTTCTAACTCTCTATCCCTCTCTCTCTGTAAAAAAATCAATAAAATATGGAGTTCGTGGTCTCTTTTTTTAAAAAAAAATATAGAGACTGCGAACTCCATCCCTAGCACCCACCTCCTCCTATCAGACTGGAGCCGCCCCAGGACTTGCAGGAAGGCACACAAAGTGGGCAGCCTGGCCATGCAGCTACCGCGACTCCCCAATCTGCCCTGGGCTACCCTTGGGCACTCACCCCACTTCTCTGAGCCTCAGTCTGCACCCCCAGCGAGGCCACGGGAGCTCCACCCTAGGAACACACTTCTCCATAGCTGGGTGTGGCAGACCAGGAGATGCGAGGGGCTGCAGTGGAAGACGGGGGCCAGATGCTCAGCTGACCGGGTTGAGTGGGGCCGGGATGAGCAGGAGCAGCTCCTTCCCAGCCGCCTGCTACTTCACGCACTACCACATCTCTGGGGGACGTTGGATGCCGATTTCAGCCCTATTCCCGCAGGCCACGCCCAGGGACCCATTTGTGCTCTGGGCCTCTAGTGATAATATATTGTCTTTCTATAAAGAAAAATATCCTCTCTTAAAACTCATAGTTTACCCTTTTTTTTCTTCCTCCACCTTTTAACAGAAACATAAATATAGAGGAACACATTTCTAAAAAAAACAAAAACATGTTTCTAGTTCTAACCATGCAAGTGAGATAATAAATGGCATCTGATGGATCTTGGGGTCAAGAGAAACAGGTGCCATGGAAGCTGTGACACACTGGGACATGCACGTACTGTGAGGGGAGTTGCTAGCACTCAATTCTAGCTAATTGTTGCCAATGGGGACAACAGTTGTTGTCAGATCTGGGGCTTTTCAGGTGAAGCCTGAGAGTCTTGGCATTAGTCTGTCATCTACTTGCTGTTTGCATTTATTCTTTAATTTGTTCACCACAATGTCCCCAGCTCTGGTTATGATGAGTAGTTGTTTTCTCCATTAAATTTCTTTTGCACCTTTGTCAAAAATCAGATGGCTATATTTCTGTGAGTCTGTTTCTGGATTCTCTATTCTGTTCCATTGATTTATTGTCTATCTCTTTAGCCGTAATTACTATAGCTTTATAGTAAGTCTTAAAATCAAGTGGTGTAATTCCTTTAACTTTATTCTTCTTTTCCAATACTGTTTTAACTAGTTCCTTTGCTCTTCCAAGTAAATTTTAGCATCAGCTTGCCTATATCTTAAAAAAAAATCCTGCTGGGATTTTGGTTAGTATTGCTTTAAATCTATAAATCACTTGGGGAGAAATTGGCATCTTTAACCATGTCAAGTCTTCTAATTTATAAACATATTATGTCTTCTCATTTATTTCTTTTTTTAATCTTTATTGTTGAAAGTATTACAGATATTCCCTTTTTTCCCTCATTGTCCCCTTCTAGTCCACACCTGCCCCCCACCCCAAGCCTTCACCCCTCTATTATCTGTGTCCATGGGTTATGCATATATACATACAAGTTCTTTGGTTGATCTCTTCCCACCCACCCACCCACCTCCTCCTTCCCTCTGAGATTTGATAGTCTGTTCCATGCTTCTATCTCTCTATATCTATTTTGTTCACCCATTTATTTTGTTCACTAGATTCCATATATGAGTGAGATCATGTGATACTTGTCTTTCTCTGACTGGCTTATTTCACATCCCCCAAAAGTTCCCGGACTGCAAGAGGGCGCAGGCTGGGCTGAGGGACACCCCCTCTCCAGTGCACAAATTTCATGCACCAGGCCTCTAGTATAATTATATTTGAACTGAGTTTTCTTATATGCAGCACATAGTTGAGAAATGTTTTTTGATCTACTCTGCAAATCTATCTTTTAATCGGTGTGTGTAGAGCATTTACATTCAATGCAATTGTTTTGTTTTGTTTTAAATTAAATCTTTATTGTTCAGATTATTACATTAGTTACTCTTTTTTCCACCATAACTCCCCTCCACCCAGGTCCCACCCGACCCTCGGCCCTCACTCCCCACCCACTGTCCTCATCCATAGGTGCACGATTATTGTCCAATCTCTTCCCTCACCCCCACACCCCTTCCCCCCCCCAAGAATAGTCAGTCCATTCCCTTTCTATGTCCCTGATTCTATTTCAATCACCAGTTCATACAGTTCATCAGATTATTTATTCACTTGATTTTTAGATTCACTTGTTGATAGATATGTATTTATTGTTCATAATTTGTATCTTTACCTTTTTCTTTTTCTTCCTCTTCTTAAAGGATACCTTTCAGCATTTCATATAATACTGGTTTGGTGGTGATGAACTCCTTCAGCTTTTTCTTATCTGTGAAGCTCTTTATCTGGCTTTCACTTCTGAATGATAGCTTTGCTGGATAAAGTAATCTTGGTTGTAGGTTCTTGGTATTCATCACTTTGAATATTTCTTGCCACTCCCTTCTGGCCTGCAAAGTTTCTGTTGAGAAACCAGCTGACAGTCGTATGGGTACTCCCTTGTAGGTAACTGAGTTTCTTTCTCTTGCTGCTTTTAGGATTCTCTCTTTGTCTTTTGCTCTTGGCATTTTAATTATGATGTGTCTTGGTGTGGTCCTCTTTGGATTCCTTTTGTTTGGGGTTCTCTGTGCTTCCTGGACCTGTAAGTCTATTTCTTTCACCAGGTGGGGGAAGTTTTCTGTCATTATTTCTTCAAATAGGTTTTCAATATCTTGCTCTCTCTCATCTTCTGGCACCCCTATAATTCGGATGTTGGTACGCTTGAAGCGGTCCCAGAGGCTCCTTACACTATCTTCGTATTTTTGGATTCTTTTTTCATTTTGCTTTTCCGGTTGGGTGTTTTTTGCTTCTTCATATTTCAAATCTTTGACTTGATTCTTGCGCTCCTCTGGTCTGCTGTTGGGAGTCTGTATAATATTCTTTATTTCAGTCAGTGTATCCTTAATTTCTAGTTGGTTCTTTATCACAACTTCGAGTGTTTCACCAGTCTTCTTGAGGATCTCACTACATTTATTGGCGGTCTCACCAGTCTTTTCGAGGGCCTTATTAAATTTATCGGCGGCTTCTAGACAGTTCTTTAAAGACCTTAAAAGTGTGGTTTTGGCCGAAACCGGTTTGGCTCAGTGGATAGAGCGTCGGCCTGCGGACTGAAAGGTCCCAGGTTCGATTCCGGTCAAGGGCATGTACCTGGGTTGTGGGCACATCCCCAGTGGGAGATGTGCAGGAGGCAGCTGATCGATGTTTCTCTCTCATCGATGTTTCTAACTCTCTATCTCTCTCTCCCTTCCTCTCTGTAAAAAATCAATAAAATATAATAATAATTTTAAAAAAAGTGTGGTTTTGAACTCTATATCCAGCAGTTTGCTTTCCTCCAATTCTGTCGTTTGTGTCCTGTTTCTTTATCTCAGCATTTTTTATGCTTCGCTGTGTCGATAGAGTGCCTTTCTGTGCTAAGTGTCCCAATTACCTGAGGTAGACACTCTTGGTGCACTCCCTTGTGGGCTGTGTGCACAGACTTGTTGTAATTAAGCCTTGATTGTTGTAGTTATCACTGTGAGGAATTGCCCTCCAGGCCAATTGGCTGTGAGAATCAGCTGTGTCTGCAGTGGGAGAACTTCTGTGCTAGAGACACCCCTCTGGGGCTAGACTTGCTTCGATGGGGCTTTGGTGCTCACTGAGTCTGCCCCCTGAGTGTGTCTTTTATGGTTCCACAGAGCTGCAAACTGGATGGTCCCACTCTGACCTCTGGGCTTCCTGGCTCCTGGATCCCTAGGGAGGTGCTGATCTAGCCTTTGCATGAGGCTATCCAGTAAAAGTCTCCCTGCAGGGCTTGGGCGGGGTGGGTCCCACGTGATCAACAGGGCGGGGTTAGCAATTATGGCTGCTCTCAGTCTTGCCCTCAGAGGCTCTGCTTCTCAGTGTCCCAGTAATCGCTGCAAGCCCCTCGGAGAGAAAGCTGCCCTAGGTTTCTGAGCGATACAAGACAGTCCCGCTTCTCCCGTATGAGTCTTGCCCGGAACTGGAGCTCAGAGCCTGAGACTCCCTCCCGATTGAAAACAACCACCACGCCCTCAGCTGCCAGCCTGCTCTACATGCACCTCCGCACCTTAGTATTTTACTTCAGCACTGTGCCTCCTCTGAGTCTAGGTATGCTTTTCTCTTTCCTCCTAGTTGTAGAACTTCCACTTAGCCAGCCTTTCTGTGGTTCTGGATGATGTCCGTTCCGTCTTTTAGTTGTATTTTTGAAGTGGTTGTTCGAGGCAGCAAACTCCGGTGTTTACCTATGCTGCCATCTTGGTTTCTCCTTCAAGGCAATTGTTGATATATTTAGAATTAGGTCTACCATTTTATTATTCGTCTTCCACTTTTTCCTCTCTTTATTCCTTTGTTTTCCTTTTCCTACCTTCTTTTCAGTTACTTGAACATTTTTAGTATTCTTTATTTATTGTGATTTTGACTATTTTTTGTATAATTTTTTAGTGATTTCTTAGAGATTACAAAAAGAATCAATATTTTCACACTTCAATTGGAATGTAGAAATCTTATATCCATATAGATCCTTTTATGCTTTCCCCTTTATGCAATAGCTGTTATAGCATATCTATATACATTGAAAATCCCATCAGACATTGTTAAATATTTTTACTTTTAACCACTAGATATATTTTAGAGAATTTAAGACAGGAAGAATAGTCTATTATATTTATCTAGATAATTATCATTTCCGTTGCTCTTTATTTCCAGTGTTCCAAGTTTACTACTTTTGTCATATTTCTTCTGTCCAGTGACCTTCCTTTAACAATTCTCATAGAGCAGATCTGCTGGCTATGAATTCTATTAGTTTGCCTTTATCTGAGAATATCTTTATTTTACCTTCATTCCTGAAGGTTGTTTTTGTTGGATATAGAACTCTGGGTTGACAGTTCTTTTCTCTTACCACTTTTAAAATGTGCCACTTTCTTCTGGTTTTTTTTATGATTTTCTGATAAGAAAACCCACAGGGAAAAAATATTTGCAAATCTTATGTCTGATAAGAGTCTAGTATTCAGAATATATAACTCTTACAGCTCAGTAATAAAAAGCCTACAAAATAAAATATCTTCAAATATTTATCCCAATCTTTTACCCTAAAAGGGTCTTTTGCAAAACAAAAGTTTTGATTTGATGAAGTCCAATTTGTCAGTTTTTTTTCCCCTTTGATTGCCTGTGCTTTAGGGATCATGTCATGCTTCTATGCCTATGGATGTCTAGTTGCTCTGACACCATATTGGAAAGTAAAGCTCATTTGCAAAATGTGATCTTTAAAGTTGTAAAATTAGGCCCCGGCCGGTGTGGCTCAGTTGATTGAGCATTATCACATACACCCAAAGGTCATCATTTTGATTCCCAGTCAGGGCACCTGTCCAGTCAGAGTGCATACAGGAGGCAACTGGATTCTCTCTCTCACATTGATGTTTCTCTCTCTTTCTCTCTCTCCCTCTTACTTCTTCTCTCTGTAAAAACTCAATTAAAAAAAATATTTTTTAGTTATAAAATTAATTTGACCCTTCAGGGAGCTTCTAAGAAGTCAGACCCGAGGCTTTTCTCTTTGTGATTGTCCTTGACTTTTGGTCCCTTTAGCACTTAACATGTCAGAATTTATCTTGTGGGATCTTTTTTTTCAGGTGACTGTGGTTTTAGAATGAGGGATCCTGGAAAAATAAGCAAATAAAAATGAGTGACTTGTCAAGTTCTTGTCCTTTGGTAGGATCCGTGCTGGATCGGAGTCAGCAGTCCCGACCGTGTTTCGGAGGCTGTGCAGGGAGGGAAGCTGGGTGTTTAAGGCCATAAGGCCTATTACACAGCTTGGAGATGGGAACATCATTCCCCCTTTACAGGTGGGAAGCTGAGGTCCCAAAAGGTCACTGCAAAGCTAGAGCTGCTAGAGTCTCATCTTTACCAACAGCGTGTTCTCAAACTTCCTCCAGAGTAAAATGGGCTTGAAAATAGTGCTCCCATTGCAGCATTGGGATAAAAGTCACTGATATTGGTAGACTGCCGTACTGCCTCCTCAGCTCTGGTCCCACCAGCCTGAGTTGGTAACAGTCCTAAGAAGGAGGTGGACAGGTAGTGTCCTCACGTTACATAGATGAAGGAACAGAGCTGGAGAGGCATCAGAATGGCAGAGATGACGCAGCTAGTGGGTGTCCAAGCCAAGGTTAGTGGTCCTGCCTTCCTCCCTGCTCTCCTACTGTCTTGGCAGTAATGCCAAGTCTGATAAGATAGTTATTCTTTCTCCCCTTCCTGAAGATCCTGTCTGCTGTAAACACAAGGCCCTGAGGGAAGAATGTTGGAAAGCCAACATTCATGGCACCGGCTGTGGGGCACCAAGAACCACATGTCCTGTCACGTAACCTAAGAAGACTGGGTTACATGTCGGAGGTTATAAACAAGTGAAAGAGAGGCCATGTCATCGGTCTGGGCAAGAAGTGTTCATGGTTGAACCAGGACAGGGAAGCAAGAGAGAAGGAATACAGCACATCAGTGCAGGAGACCTGGGACCCAGCCCAGCCACACTCACCAACTGCCTGGCCTCAGGAAACATGGTGTTTGCTCTGAGCTTCTGCCTCATCTGTAAAATGGGTAAAAGTGGTGATAGTTGGTGTCCCTGCACACTGGTAAGTGCTCAAGAAGTGCTGGCTGAACCCCAGCTTCTGGGTGTGAAGGAGAAGCCTGTTCAAAGCTGTGGAGCCTGGCCACCTGTCAGCTGTCCTGGCCCCATTTGCACATTTTCTCCAGTTTAATTCAGAGACTCTTGAATACATTTTTAAAAATACGTTTTTATTGATTTCAGAGAGAGGGAGAAAGAGATAGAAACATCAATGATGAGAATCATCTATCAGCTGCCTCCTGCACTCCTCCTACTGAGGATTGAGCCTGCAACCCAGGCATGTGCCCTGATCAGGAATCAAACTGAGACCTCCTGGTTTATGGTCAGTGCTCAAACACTGAGCCACACCAGCCAGGCTTGCATAACATTTTATATGACAAAGACAGATACTGACAGAAGGACAGTGCCAGAGTGAGGGCATGTTACCAGAGAAAGGAGAGCCCCAGGGCCTGCCCCGGGGCATGAGCAGTCCCTGTCAGAAGCTATGCTGCAGAGCAGGCAGAGCACCCCTGCAGAAAGTCAGCCCCTGGGCACACCACAGGCAGATTCCATCATGTCCAGCCTAGCTGGTGAGGACTCACCTAAGTCAGACCCTTCTGATTCACTAAAGCAAAGGAAACTGCCTTTTGCTTGCTTTCTTCTGCCACCTGCCCTTCATCTTTGAAGACATGTGACAGGAAGAGCAAGGAGGCTCTTCTTCAGAAGGCCTTGCCCAGTCAGCCTTTCTTTCACTTAAACTGAGGGACATTGTAAACCCCTTCAAATGGCTGGGCCTCAGGGGCCTGCACTTTACTTTGTGACCTGGGAGAGTGCTTAGCAGACACTTTTCCTCATCTGTGAATTTATCTTTCAGCTCTGTGCCGTGTGTCTAGAAGACTTCAAGCCTCGAGATGAGTTGGGGATTTGTCCGTGTAAGCATGCCTTCCACAGAAAGTAAGTATTGGCATGGAACTGTTTAAGGGAGCCTGAGTTTGAGGCACATCAACCTACTTGTGGGCTTGGAATAGTGCCAGACAAGCCTGAAGGCTTCATGATTGGTCTACAGTGCAGAAAGCACCCTACAGGGCAGGGTATGTGTGCATGGCACCGGAGGAATTGGGGTTGTGGAACACGAGCACCGCGGCAGGACTTTGGGCAGAATGCCAGACAAGCCCACACCTCCTGGGAGCCCAGGTTATAAAACCATTATTTAATGGAATGCTCTAATGAGAACTTCCACTCCAAAAAACTTACGTTAATCAAAACTGTAATTATTTTAAATCAAGATAGATGAGTCTGAATGTAAATGGTAGTGTCGGGCTCTCTCCTCCCTCTTCTTGCAAACATATTCATATTCCTCTTCTCTTGCAATTTTATGCATTTTGCATGTCTATTAGAAAGTGTCATTTCTCCTACTTTGCACCACCCTCACTGTACTTCCTCCTTTAAGAAACCATGATGACTGAGGGGGTAGCATGTTTGGAGCTCTGGCTCCTCCAGAGGATAAAGTGGGTTCTCCGTGGAGGGTGGAGCTCGTTAGGACCTGGCTGTCCTGGGCAACAGATGTGTTCAACATGCAGAATGTGTGGGCGGGTGGGCGGGCTGGTGTGCTGTGGGCAGGGGACTGATGTCTTCCCTCCTGTGGTGTCTCATTCTGCAGGTGCCTTATTAAGTGGCTGGAGGTTCGGAAAGTGTGTCCACTGTGCAACATGCCAGTTCTGCAGCTGGCCCAGCTGCACAGTAAGCAGGACCGTGGACCCCCACAGGGGCCCCTGCCAGGGGCAGAGAACATTGTATAGCTCACCACAGGATCAAACTGTTGCAGGACCCACGCTCACAGAGGCAGGCGGAACACACATGCTCTGTGTTGGCTGTTCTACCCAGGCACCAGCTGCCACTTCCTTTGCCTCATGAAAAACTCCTGGGCCAGCTAAGACCCAGACTTCTGGGTCATGTGACAACCAAAGCTGACAGTACCCACGTCCCACGCCAAGAGAAGAGAAGTTAAATGAGCCTGCAGGTTTGGTTCAAGGAGCTTCATGAGAGTCTCTTGCCAACTCAATTATATGCTGTTGTCCAGACACTTCTCTCCATGTCAGGTGACTTTTGTCAAGCAGAAGGGAAGATAAACACAAGTGCTAGAGAAAGGAACTGAGGGCAGGTCTTTAAAGCCACCCACACCCCGCCCCATGGACAGATGAGCTTCTATGCAGACTGTGCATGTCTGAGCAGCAGCAACCCTTCCCGGCAGCCCCTGAGCCAAGCAAAACCAGTGGTTACCTCAGCCGAAGCACGACTGGTTGCCTGGTTGGTGAGACAGTGCCAACAAAGGCTTTTCACCTTATATTCCTTTGATAAAATCATCTTGGAACCCAAGGACTTTGGTTACAGTGCCCCTCACCATCACTTCTCCCTCAGTTTTACAACATCTGCTTATCAAGTTACCTAAGCTAAAAACATTAGATGCGCTTGGAAAGGCCTGGTCAGAAGCCATTTCCTCTTATTCCACACCCACCTCACCAGTGAGGCACAGCCAAGCTGCCCATCAGGGGCCCCAGTGGGCCTGGGCCTCTGAGCCCTTGCTGTCCCTGTGTGCTCCAGGGGGCCCTGGAGAGCTGTCCACATTCCCCCATTCACAGTGTGGTTCCAGCATAGCTGCTGGTCTTGGCTCACTGTCTTGGGAGGGAGCCCCTGGGAGCCCTCAGACAGCTGAGAATGGCTAGTCCTCCTGGCCCTGCTGAGACAGGAGGATGCTGGCCCTCTTTCCCCTTCTTGCCCTCTCTCTTCCTACTTCAGAAAAAATGCTGGCATTGACTTTTTAACAACTTAAAACATCCCAAATAAGATCCCTCTGTAATTCTTTAGCCAGGGACCCACTTGAAATTGTAAATAGTTTCAGGAAGCTCCTGCAGGGCTGTTCACTCACTGGTGTGTGCCTCAGTATTCAGACTTGCGAAAACTAATTGCTATTGCAAGTATCTTTATAGGAGAGAAATGCATGTTACTCTTTGGCTCTTTCTGTCCAACTTTTCTAGAAGTGACTCAGAGTCCTTTAGATTCATGAATATTGTATAAATTAGCTAAGAACTTTGTAGTTCTTTTCCACAGCCCTGTTCTCCATCTCCTTCCATTCTAGGGATGGGTTCCTTGTCATCAGCTTTGCCTCTGCTCCCTCAGGACGGCTTCTCACTGGAAATGCTGTCTGCATGGTATGGAGAGATGGAGGAAGCTTGGCAACTCTGATGATGGCACTTATCCAAGAACTTTTTCTGGAATCCAGCCTCTGCCGTCTTAGAATGGGAAAGGGGGCCTGTCCGTGGCTCAGGTAGCTACAGTCAAAGGGTGAGGAAAATTCCTGTCAGCCCAGGAAAGTGCTGGGCAGAACCCAGTTTGGAAAATTACAGTCCACTTGGTCAGAACTGGCTGTTTCCGTGTGACCTAGTGTATGGTATTCCTATGGTATGCCGACTGGACTGTTTCTTAAACAGGGCAAGTAAAGTGTGGAATATTTTTATATGAAAGCCTTAGCCTGTTTGGCACCCATGAAAAGAACTATTTGTACACTTGGACTTTCACCCCGTTTCTGCATTCTCTGTAGCATAATAGAGTTGAATGCTGCAAAGCACCCAGTTTACAGTGAAATATTGTTAGTGACCAAGTAGGCTTGCTTCTGGACTAGCCTAGTTAATGACCACCAACCCATCATTTTCCCTGGAATGGCGTTGAGACAAATGTCATCTTGTCATTATGGGCTTCGAATAAGAAAGAGAATTTTTTCCCCTCAGAGGAATGCTTGTGCTCTATACTGCAGATTTCTTCCACTCAGTTCTGTAGGATTATAGCCTTCCAGTTGCAGCCTTTTTCTGTCCCTGTGTCAGTAACAAGGAGGCAGCTTCACCAAGTCCCTGTGTTTATAGGGAGGCTCATTAATTCATTTCACTGTGTCACAGCTAAAAGCAGCGGTCATTGGTATGCACTGGACCAGAGGTGCAACGCCAGTTTGGAGGAAAGCTTGAGAAGGCTGTGCCCTCTCCACTTGGCACCATAGTGGGTCTGCTTTGCCCCAGGAGGTGCCACTAATATGACCTCAACACTTGTGAATGTGGGGAGGCTTTTAAAAATGCATCATTTCCACTCCGATGGGGCTGGACATTGAAGTGCTGAGTGCCCGCTCTGCTCAGTCTTCTCCCCTTTCTTGGTGTGGTGTCCTTTTGCAGCACAGCCATTGTCACTTGGCAGTTAGCAACACAACCTGAATGCATTTGCCACCCACATTTGGGCCCTCCTCCAGCACTTCCCTGTACTGCACGTGGCTAACAGCGGTTAGTCACAGCACTGTGTGACAAAGGTAAATTTCCATCTGGACTTTTTTTAAAGAATGAGGCAAGGATCCCTCAATACATTCGGCTCAGGCTCACAGCGCACAGTGAGGCTGCTGTCCACATTTGTCTGAGTAGGTGACCTTTCGATAATCTGTAGACACGTGGGGACTCTGATCTGCTTTTGGGCCACTGGCTAATAACTTTTTTTTTTTTTTTTTTTTACTTAACACATCTTAAGCAGCCCCAAGATTGGACGTTACTTGTGTGCCATGGGTTAGTGGACTAGAACTCAGCCCGGAGTTCACCTGGTTTTAGAAATGAAACGAAACCAGCCGGACTTGGTTCTTGGTTGTTATATTTACTTTGAGACTGTGAGTTGGTTAGGCCTATTCCTGGAAGGGAGCAGGACAAGACAGAAATGACCAGATTGGAACAGGTGGCCCATGGGTGAGGGCATCTGGGCTGAGGGATACCAGGGACCTCCCACCATTGTCATATAGCCAGTTCTTCACATGTCTTGACAAATGAGTCTTTTCCCCAATGCCAAGCCCCTTGGATCCTAACCTCAGGCCCTTTCCACACACCAACTCCAAAGTCTGTCATCTCCATGGCCTCATCCCACTCTGTAAAGCTATTCTTAATGACTGTAGAAATTACTGGGAGGCATCCCCAGAGCTCTGGACAGAAAAAGTGACCAGACTGATTTGAAGCATCTTTGTCACTCACCAGCCAGGTGCCTTTCTGTCAGTTGCCCATCACCCAGGGACTATACTGGTATCTATCTACTGGCCCTTGCAAGGATTAGCTGTGTCCAGAGCCTGGCAGGTGACAGATCTGAGTCATGGGAGCTGATAATGGGCAACGTTTGTCACGCAGGTCATGTGGGGCTCCTGTTGTCCCAGGTCTGCTGGCTCCCTTCCTCTTCCCCTCACCTCCATCTGCCTTTGCACAGTGCTCACTGATTGGTTGCTCACTGTGGATATCTTTTTAAATTTAACTCTGAATAGGTAATCCCTCCCCATGGTTCATAAACCAGTCTTCCTTGTATCCCTGACCCAGCAAGCCCAGCTTCTCACCCCTTGAGCATCTAGTTTTGCTCCTTATGTATCCTCCCAGAGGTCATTTATGTATATACAAGTGCACACACGTGTATGTATATATGTGCGTGGAAGGGGGGGGGGTGTTCTCTTTTGCTCATGTGATACTGAAGTACATTCAGGAGCATTCCTATTCATATGGGAAGAGCTGTACCAGAAGTCAGAATATCTGTAAAAGGTGAGCCCAGAATGGGGGATGATCCTTTTACAATCACATTCCTTTTGAAAATGGCTTTTTTATTATTGATTGCAGCACACTGGAATTCTAGTTTTCTAAACAAATCAGAAACTGCAGTCCCTCCCTGACTCCTATCACACATGTCCAGATGACGGGAGCACAACCAGTTTCCAGACTTGCTGATCTGTGACAGGACACACAAGAGCAGGCTCTGTAGCCAAGAGCAGCAGTGCAGGCCCAGCAATTTTGCAGCCACCTGGACAAGCTGCCCCACACCATCTTGGCTAGTTGCACGGGAAGCCTGAGTGCAGCAGTGATGTCTCTTCACAACTCGCTTTCTTAGGCGAGCACCCATTTTTGAGGCAGGAGTTCAAGCAGCAGCAGCAACTGAAGGCGGAGGCACCTTTCTATCTTGTGAGGCAGTTGTCTCAGATGTTGCTAAACAAGTAGGTGGTCAATCATAGATGTTCGGGTACATGGGTCAGGCTCCTTTTCCCTCCCCACTCTAAAAAATGCTTCCCCTAGTTTTTTCCTAGCCCAACACTTTTCACTCAATGACATTCCCCACCTTTTAAGAAATATTTTTAAGTTCATTTTTGCCCCTAGAGGATATGGAAATTAAAGCTTCCTTTAGGTAGCCATGGGGTCATGGACTGGTGCCTGTTGGTCCTCACCCACCTCCCAGTGTCCTGCCACCCAGAGTTTCCCCAGGATTCACAGTGCTTTTGTGCCCCTGACCTGAAACTTGAAAAGGAATTGCAGGGAACCTCCACCCTTCTGTCATGTGATGAATCTCTGGCCCTGGGTTAGTCTTTCACGTTAGCTGTTAAGAACTTGAGTAAAGGACATGTCTAAATTAAGTGTATAAATTTAGGTGAAATTTGCAGTTGATAACTAGAATATGCTGGGTCATGGTTCTTTAGTAGATAAGATTAATGTGCTTCCATTTGAGAGTATCAAGAGGAACATAGAAAGGGTTGGTCAGTTTTCCAGTTGTTTTAGAGCCCACTTGTTCCAAGATGCTAATTGTTTTCTCCGTTTTAGACCAAACATCAGCATCTTTGCTTACCAATCCAGGGCTCACTTCTGTGGCTACAGGGACAAGGAGAACACCCCGCCTGCTCTAGGGGCATGTACTCACAAAGGGGCCTGCCAGTATTAAGGCACGTGTCTGTACTTTGATGTAGCTCCTGTGCCAGTACAAGCCTGGTGGATCAGCACCTCGGGCCAGCTGCACACCGTCCCTGTCTGCTCCTTCCCTCCCAGGTTCCGAGAGAAAAAGGAGGCAGATGGGACCAGTGTTGAAGTCCCTCCTGGTGACACCGTCTTCCAAGATAGTGTTCCTGATCATTGTCTCTGGTAACAGATCACTGCCAGGAAGGAAGGTAGTTTAGCCATGTAGTCTAGCCCACTGGGGTTCATTCACTAGACATAATGTAACTCCCTCAATAAAAGGTTTATGAAATGCTGAGCCTCAGGTTTCATAGACGTGTTTGTACACTAAGAATTCTGCAGCAGAATATTTTTAAACATTCGCAGTTTTTTGTAAGCTATATTTTTGTATATTTAATTGCTATTTTAAAGTTTTAATGCATTTTTTGCTAATTACTCTTGTTTAAAAAAATAAAACATGCATGTAATTGACTTAAATGTAAATAAAGAGCAGATTTTGAAAACTACTTAATGTTAATCATGTATCCACTGGTGGACACTCACGCCCCACCTAAGCTTGTGTAGCAAGAGTGGGAAAGTCAAGGTGAGTAGGACACAGCAACAGGTGACTGTGATGAAGGAGCTCCTGGCCTGTGCCCCCCCCCCCCCGTGTGGAGTGCAGGTCAGAGGTGACGAGTAAAGCACTAGGCCACAGGGAGGGGGCAAGCAGAGAAGCCGAGGCCTCACCTGCCCCTGGCCTCAGCTTTGCAGATGCGGCTGGACACAGGCAGTTTCCAAAATGCAGGCACTAGTCTCGGGAGTAAAGTGTCAGAACGAGGCCACTCCTCACACCTCTCCCTACACCCCAGACCTGCAAATAAACTTCTATTAGGAAGGAAAAAAACATCTCTTGGTCCAAAGTCACCCTGTGGTAGCTGCTATTTCTCCTCACCAACCCTCGCTGGGACTTCCGCAGACCGATCGGCTTCTGCCCCAGAGCTTTGGGGAAACTGTTCCCCTCGAGGCCGTCTCTGGGCCTCCTCGTAACCCTCAATGCAGGTGTCTGAAGGCCTCCTCTCCCGTCTCCTGAGCAACAGACCGCTAGCAGCCCCCTCTGACCTCGCTTCAGTTTTCTTCGCAGCCTTTCCCTTCTCTGCCCATCAACTGTTGTTATTCTCACTCTGCCTTGGTATTCACTAAATCCCCACCTACAGTTTGCCCACCTACATACACCATCATTCTTAGGTGTGTTATCTACAACCCAAAGATCCAGTTGCTATTTGGTATCAATTACAGCTCAAAACCAAGCCTCCCCAATAAGCTTATGCCCTTATAGAAACTTCCTCCCCCATATCCTATCATCACATCCCAATACTCAACCCTCTAACCATCCACCTGTCCCCACTGGGCCATCTACTGCTCCCATTTTCGTGTGGGCCTCTAGTGGGGAGCGTGGGGTAGGGCCCTCAGGCTACCATCTG
Organism: Myotis daubentonii; assembly: GCF_963259705.1. Taxonomy (NCBI): domain Eukaryota; kingdom Metazoa; phylum Chordata; class Mammalia; order Chiroptera; family Vespertilionidae; genus Myotis; species Myotis daubentonii. Next base: position 30,678,400 of record NC_081847.1, read on the forward strand.
GAGGGCAGATTGCAAAGGACAACTGCTGAGATAAGATGGCAGTGGTTTAAACTAGGGTGGTGGCAATGGTGAGTGGAGATTGAGTTTACGTGCATCTCAAGCTGGAGGGAGTGAAGAAGATGAGGGGGAGTGCAGGGGAAAGGATGTGGATACTTCTGTGTAGGGATGGCCTTGTAGATAGACAAGTAGAAAGAAGGGAAGGAGTCACTGCCTTAGGACTGGAGCTCAGAGGAGGTGCTGGGCATAGTACCTTGGAAGTCAGAATCAAGGTGAGTGCTGATGACTGCTTAGGGGAATCAGGACTGTGCCTGGAGCTGGCTGAGACAAAGGGGTCTGGAAGACAGAAGGAAAAGCAAGAGATCCACTGTGTTAGAACTGAGGAAAGCGAGGACATAAATGTTTGTTAGATTTAGTAAGGAGACTCAGTGGACCTAGCAAGACCCTCTCATGGAGTGACAGTGTGAGCTAAGAACCACCCACAAAGTGAGTGGCAACTGGGCCCTCGGAGGTAGAAGGCAAATGCAGAAAGGAGAGGGGTCTCTGCCTGTGTGCGCTCAGGCGGGTTTGCTGAGTTGTGATCACAACAGCTGCATGAAACAACCCATGTAAAGCACTGGCACAGCCTCTAAAACACAGGCGGGACCCACAACACAGGAGGTGGGGCCTGGGTCTCCACTAGAAATGGCTCGGGCTCCCTCCCCTTCTCTACCTTCTCCGCCCAAGTAAGCAGAGCCGGGCTGGGACAAGAGGGGCTCGAGAAACACGACTATGTTCCAGCGAAAGAGTACTAGCTCTGTCGGTGGTGGCTGTGAGGGAAAGGTGGGGCCACCAAGCGCATATCTGCAGGTGACAGAGAACAAAGGACAGGATAGGGGGTGAGGGGTGGGGGCTCAGGCTGAGGCCAGGAAGGGGCAGCAGCACGGAGACCCAAATGCCACCCAAGGGCTACAATTTCCACCTCCCGCAGTGTCCCTCCAGCTCTGCGGCCTGCATCAGGGAGCAGCACCCTCAACCCAAGGGTGCCAGAACCGTGCGCAAAAGTGGCCACCATCGGAGAAATGACCATGCCCTCACAAACATGGGCACGGGCCTCTGCTGCCCCCACGCGGCCAACACAGGCGGCCTAAGGATCCCAGCCAACGAGGGAGGAGCCCCAGCCCAAGCACCTCCTACCTGAACGACCCAGCCCCGCCCTCTGCACCCCTCCTTTTTCCCAGAACCCTCCCAGGCCAGCCTCCTGGCCTGAGACCACAAGGGCGAAAGCACAAGGCGGCCCCAGAGCCTTGGAGTTTCTTTCTAGTTCAAAAACCACTTTATACAAACCTTCATTGCCTTCAACAGCGATGCAGGCACCAAATAAGACACAAAATAAGACACAAACATAGCTCAATCTCTAAGGGAAAGGTTTTTAAAAATTATTCTGCACAGCAGAAAGAAAAGGTCCAAAGTCAATCTATATTAATACTCAGCTCAAAACCTGTCTCTCAAGCTGCCTTTTGAGCCAGCCTACCAGAGAAATCAGGGCTGCGCCTGGAGGTTTCTCTAAGTGCCAAGACCAGGAGTGGGTGAGAAAGGTGGGAAGAACCCCGCCCTGCTCCCCATAAGTTAATGGACACCTCAATTCCTTGATTTCTACTTGCCTAAAAGTGTAACCAGATTCTCTCCCCAGTTCCCTGGGGAAGAAAAAAAAAAGCAGTCCCTTTTATCTGGTTTTAGTTTTCCAGATTATGTCTTTTGTAGTAGCTTACTTCCATCAGCCCAATACTCAAGGTAATTCTGTTCACGGAGGAAATCCTGTCTTTCCAGAGAGACCGCCCTAGGATTTATGGTATAAAGTAACCTGCAATTGTCCTTCTAAAAGTTGCTGAATTGTCCAAGTTACAGGTATTGAACTAACCTGCCCAATTGAGTTTGCAGAACCTTGAAATAAAACATTTTTCAATATGTTCACACAAAGGCTAAATGCTCACCAGAGTTAATGCACAGGAGATGATCTCCAAGGCCATACTGCCAAAACTGTGCTTCGATTATGTAACACATAGTAGCTTTCCTTACATTTAGCAAGTTCAACAGGATCCCAAAACACAGTATGCTGAACACAGAACAGCTCTCCCCTGAAGTGGCTCCAGTGAGTGACACTGAGTTTCAAAAATATATAGCAGGTATTATAGCCAATCCTCACTGCCAGGGACATGGTCCACTTTATACATATACACATATACATATATGTCATTCCTTACTGGTTACTAGTTTAGGCTGAATTTTTAAGGGTTTGTCTTGATGACTTAGAAAAATCCACTTGTCCTTTCTTGCTTTGATTCAGGTAATACACAATCATAAAATTAAGTCAGTCTCTTAAAAAAAAAAGTTCACAGATCCCATTGTGGAAGGTTCCAGGAACCCCTTCCCCAGGTAATGATCAGGGGATCTTCAACAGCTCAAGGAGTGCTCCAACGGCTCCAAAATAACCCTGAAAGAAAAACACACAAAAAAGAGCAACTCTCCTTAGAATTGTTTAAATTGCCATAAATATGATTATGTTAAAGCCAACACTGCCCTTGATTCCTGACGCCCTTTTCTGAGCACCCATTTTGCGGAGCCCAATATTTTTGATCCATGTTTGGGAATTTAAAAATACTGTTTTTGATTCACAGCTCGTTAAATCCATGAATACGAAACTGATGGGTACAAAGGGCCACTGTATTTACTGAAAAAAGATGCACGTATACATGGACCTGCACAGTTCAAACTCATATTGTTCAAGGGTCAATTGTATTTCAAGACTTCAGAGAGCCTAAAATAATCTAAGTTCCATATGTACAGAAATCAACACGAGAGTCAGAAGCCTGAATGCAAATAGAAAACAGAGAAATGGACCAGCAATACTAACCAGAGAGGAAAATTAAATCAGCAGGCAATAAAAATGACAATATAAAAATCAAAATTTCATAAAGGGTTCATATTATAACTGTTGATATGAAGATATAAGTTAAAAAAATTTTACAAAGTTACTCTAAGAAATTAATCTCCCTGGCCAGGTGGCTCAGTTGGTTGGAGCATCATCCCAAACACCAAAAAGGTTGCAAGTTCAATCCCCAGTCAGGGCACATACAGGAAGCGACCAATAGATGTTTCTCTCACATTGATGCTCTCTCTCTCTCTCTCTCTCTCTCTCTCTCTCTCTCTCTCTCTCTTTCCTTCTCTCTAAAATCAATAATAAACATACCCTTGGGTGAGGATTAAAAACATAAAAAATAAATAAGAAATTAATCTCCAGGATCTACCTAGGAAAAAGGTTCAAAAAGAGGTAGAAATTCAGGAGAAAAGTTATATTACACATGACTTTTTATTCTAATATGAAGCAAACAAAACAAGTAAAAGTTCACAAAAAGCAGATGTAAAGGTATAAAAAAACAATAACTCAGTACTGATTTACTAATATAACATTAGAAGTAATAAGTTAGATGTCTTGAACTTTAAGCTTTTGATATGGGGAAGTTGGGCACTTTGGGTTTTAACTATGAACTTAATCAACTTAAAGGACAAATTTAGCCCTGAGTGGTTTGGCTCAGTGGATAGAGTGTCGGCCTGCGGACTGAAAGGGTCCCAGGTTCGATTCGGGTCAAGGGCATGTACCTTGGTTTGCGGGCACATCCCCAGTAGGAAATGTGCAGGAGGCAGCTGATCAATGTTTCTCTCTCATCGATGTTTCTAACTATCTATCTCCCTTCTTCTCTGTATAAAATCAATAAAATGTGTATATATATATATATATATATATATATATATATATATATATATGACAAATTTAAAGCTAGTTTAAAGGAAAAGCAATCTATAGCACTTTACATCCTACTTTGATTTCTGTTGATTCATATAAACTGTTAAAAGTGCACATATAATTTTGAAAGATGTTCATGATAACACCACTATCTAAAAGCCAACAACACTTGAAATCGTTCAACTGCCCCACAACCAAGGGGAGGAAAGAGGGAGCCGCTTCCATAGTTCTGGTTCTATTTTTTCCCAAAACTGAAGAAACAAAAAGGCATTTTCCAAAAGAAGACATCAGGTTGAGCAACTCAATGATTCTTTTCTATTGTGTCATTTCTAGCCTGTCTACATATTAAGTTTTTATTATATTGTGGTTCTAGTCCTGGAATGTTTTTTACTGATCTATTTTTCAGAACAGACATCTTAAATAAATGGAATGTGAAAATATCAATACATAAAAACTGACATCAAAAAATGGAAAAGAGCAGAACCCAGAGTAAGTGCATTTATAAAGTACAATGGGAAAAATATGATGGCTCAGAAATATGGCTGAATGTTAAGACTTCTTTCTTGCCCTAGCTGGTTTAGCTCAGTGGATAGAGCATCAGCCTGCGGACCGAAGGGTCCCACATTCAATTGTCAAGGGACACGCCCGGTTTGCCAGCTCGATCCCCGGTGGGGGGCATGCAGGAGGCAGCCGACCAATGATTCTCTCATCATTGATGTTTCTATCTCTCTCTCCCTTTCCCTTTGTCTCTGAAATCATAATATATGTTGTTGTTTTTTGAAGACTTCTTTAATATTGCTGAAGCTCACAATGAGATTAACCAAAACTCTACCTTGCATTGAATTGGGTAAGAAAGAGCTTTTACACATTACAATCAAAGTTAAACCCAATATCATATAATTACAAAAATATGTAAGTACTATTTCACCTCTACTTCAAATTCCAACACAATGTGAACTGCATGCCCTGTAACATATTGCAAGAAATAAGTCTGCTTACCTCGTGTTCCGAAAAAAGTGCTTTCAACTGTCCCTTGGACCAGTAATCCAAAGCATATGCCAAAAGCCGCATGGCGATCGTATTAATTCTCAAGAAATTTCCAACAAATACCACCTGGTTAATATTCTGAGCACATCAAAGAAGGCAATTAGTTTTCATCTTAATTTCAGTTCTCTCATAAAATCTACTCCAAACAGAGACCATGTGCATATAGTTTTTAGAAGCAAATTGACTTCTGATTTTAAAAAAAGTATTTATATTAATCCAATTGATCCAGGACTACTTAATTTGATGCCCACACACCTCTGGACCCACTTGAAAGCATGACAGAAAATATCACAGGATAAAACAGATAGAAAAAACATGTGTATTAAATATGACAAATAACTACTATTAAGGTTTTATACAGATAAGTAAAAGAAAAAGACCCAATTCAAAGAGGAAAATGACGCAAATAGGCAAAATTATACAATAAATATAACGGAAAGAAATTCAACCTCACCAGTGATAAAAAGAAAGTAAAAAATTTAGACCTATAAATTAGCAAAAACAACTAACTGAAATTCTACCCCCAGTATTAGTCAAGTTGTGTAAACTGACCCATTTATTTATTGCGGAAAATGATCTAAATTTGTATAGCCCTAGTGCAAATAAAACACCTTGGCAATACCTATCAAGATTCATAACACGGTCATAGTCTTTAGATGAAAAACCTCACTCCTGATTAAGTCCTTTATCAAGAATAAAATTCACCAAGGAAAAGTTTCACGTTTACAATGCTTTACCACAGAGCTGTCATTGGCAAGCAACCAAATGCCAGTGACTTATATAAAACGGAATCAAATCATACAGCCATGAAATTTATGTAAAAAATAGAAAATGTACACAACTAAAATCTTAAATACATAAGCACAGGAAAGGGAACATGCAATAAAGAAAATAGTGTTAACATAGTCAAATGAAGAATTTTTTTTTAATTACTTGCTGATACAGACTTTTAATTTAAAATGAAACAATTCTTTTGTACCTTTTAAGATTTCCTTTTTAAAGCCACATGTCTATCTTATCTGTTTAAAAGAATAATTTTAAACAAAAATATATAAATAGGGACAAGCTATAAAACTGCACCCACTGGGTCCCCAAGGGAAGGCCACTCTTGGTTCTTTCATAGCCCTGTACAATGCTGCTTGACCTGAATGCTACAAGGCAGCACTGTAAAGAAGCTGAAAGCACAAAGACAGCTCTGCTGCGGTGGAGGGGGAGCAGGGTGGGCAGTGCTTGGCCTGCTCAATCTTCTCCCAGCTTCAATGACTTCCTCTGGATTCCTTCCAGAATTCTAGAGCTCCACAATGAGCATGGAGACTAGATTCAGCATCACTAGCCATCATCACCACCCAATAGTAGTCCCCCCACCATCTGGCATACTGGCTACCTTCCTGCCTTCTAGATAGTAGCAGTGTTTATTTTCACTAAGGGGGGGAAAAAAGTCAATTAAGATTAATCTACATGTGAAGAGTTTTAACTTCTCCAATGAAACTAACTCCACTACATATGACTACAATTAGACCCATTTGGGCAAAACAGATGTTGTATACATGGTGAGGCCCACTTAGGATGTTGTCAGAGCAACTACAGAAATTCATGTCCCCTTACTTCATTAAGGGCACACATTCTTGCTATCGAGCCAATATTGTTGGTGATGGTGATCAAAGTTGCTCTGGCGAGGTCCTCTTTACTGACAGCCTCTCGCTTCTCCTTGCTCATCATGTTTCCAAAGCTGTGATGGGGAGAAAAAAATCCCTTTGATAAACCAAAGGCAACACGGCCCAACAGAACTCGAATGTTACTTTACTAAGATAAAAGTGACTTTTAGAGCAATGTTACTCAGAACTTCAAACTTTTCATTAAAAAAAAAAAAAGGAGCATCTGCTCAAAGAGAAATACCACTTCAAAGAGAACCCTCAAGCATTATGAATGAGCAAATGGCTTTCCTTGTGGTTTCCACTGAAATATATTGAGCTTTGATACCAGATATGCACATATTGTTAGATCTCATCAGATGCACTGTAATGCACCACTGCTCCTTCTGCAACCAGGGAAAGTTCCAGAAAGATACCTCTATTAGCAATCAATTCCTCCCAACTGCCCAGCTGTTCCATCCAGTTAAAGGGTCACATTCAAATCTGGTAAACTGCTTTATCCTAACAAAGCAAACTATAGCCAACCAGTCCCAGAGTAATCGAACAGTTTCAGATTTCTCTAGAACAGCGGTTCTCAACCTGTGGGTCGCGACCTCTTTGGGGGCTGAACGACCCTTTCACAGGGGTCGCCTAAGACCATCGGAAAACACATATATAATTACATATTGTTTTTGTGATTAATCACTATGCTTTAATTATGTTCAATTTGTAACAATGAAAATACATCCTGCATATCAGATATTTACATTATGATTCATAACAGTAGCAAAATTACAGTTATGAAGTAGCAATGAAAATAACTTTATGGTTGGGGGTCACCACAACATGAGGAACTGCATTAAAGGGTCGCGGCATTAGGAAGGTTGAGAACCACTGCTCTAGAAGATTAAGAGCTTCAAAGCACCTGACCTACAGAACTGCTACATTAATAACTGTGACCAGAAAACAAACCCAACCAAACAGAAAATGAAGTAATTACCAATAAGCAAATGCTGCAAACACAGAAAATGAAATCTACAGCATTTACAAAGTACCTAAAATTAGTAAACAAGCATGTGTATGACTGCCTTTTCTATTATTAAAAACCATGTGCCCCAATGCGCACACAAAAATTTTATTTCCAAACAATCAAAATATAAAATTAAGAAAACAATTCAACTTACAATAGCATCAAAGAAAACAAAATACTTAGAGATATATTTAACAAAAGTATAACACTTCTACACTGAAAACTACAAAAACAATGGTGAAAGAAAAGACCTAGCTAAGCAGAAAGACATGCCATCTTCTTGAATCAGAAGACTATAGTCAAGCTGCAATAGTCTCCAAATTGATCTACAGATTCAACACAATCCCTATCAAAATCCTAGCTGCCCCTTTTTGCAGATATTGACAAGCTGATCCTAAAATTTAGACAGAAAGTTAAGGGACCCAGACGAGCCAAAACACTCTTGAAAAAAAATTGCAGGACTCACACTTCCCAATTTTAAAACGTAATACAAAGCTACAGTAATCAAGGCATAATGATAAACATCAATGGAACAGAACTGAGTTCAGAAATAAATTATACATTTATGAACAACTATTTTCAACAAAGGGGCCAAGAGAAGTCAATAGGGAAAGAATGATCTATTCAACAAATAGTGCTGGGACAACTGTACATCCATACACAAAGGAATGAATTTGGATCACTACCTCACACCATACACAAAAAGTAACTCAAAATGGATCATAGACCTAATATAAGGGTTAAAACTATAAAACTCATCCAGCCAGCGTGACTCAGTGGTTGAGCGTTGACCTATGAACCGGGAGGTCACAGTTTGAATCCTGGTCAGAGCACATGCCCAGGTTGAGGGCTCGATCCCCAGTGTGAGGCGTGCAGGAGGCAGCTGATTAATGACTCTCTCTCATCATTGATATTTCTATCTCTCTCTCCCTCTCCCTTCCTCTATGAAATCAATAAAAATGTATTTTTTAGCCCTGGCCGGTTTGGCTCAGTGGATAGAGTGATAGCCTGCAGACTGAAGGGTCCCGGGTTCGATTCCAGCCAGGGGCACATGCCCGGGTTGCGGGCTTGATCCCCCCCCCCCCCGGTGGGGACATGCAGGAGACAGCCAATCAATGATTCTCTCTCATCACTGATGTTTCTCTCTCCCTTCCTCTCTGAAATCAATAAAAAATATATTTTTAAAATATATATATATATATATACTTTTAAACCCTATAAAACTTTTAAAAGAAAATACAAAAGTAATAAATCTTCATATTCTAAGGTTAGGCAATAATTTATTATATGTAACACCAAAAATAAAAGCAAGGAGCCCTGGCTGGTTTGGATCAGTGGATAGAGCGTCGGCCTGGGACTGAAGGGTCCCAGGTTCGATTCTGACAAGGGCACATGCCTGGGTTGCAGGTTCAATCCCCAGTAGGGGGCGTGCAGGAGGCAGCTGATCCATGATCCTCTCTCATCATTGATGTTTCTATCTCTATCTCCCTCTCCCTTCCTCTCTGAAATCAATAAAAATATATTAAATAAATAAATAAAAGCAAGGAAAGAGAACATAGATAAGATGTACTTCTTTTTATCTATTTAAATTTAAAACATCTATGCTGTAAAGGACACCATCAAGGAAGTGAAGACAACTAACAGAATGGGAAAATATATTTGCAAATGACAAATATGCAAATACAAAATTGTATTTGATAAAGTACTTGTTTCTAGAACATATTAAGAATTCTTACAACTCAATAATAAAAGACAAATAATTCAACTACAAAATGAGCTAAAGACTTGAACAGACATTTCTCCAAAGGTAGACAAATAGTCAATAAGTACATAGATAGATGTTCAACATCCTTAGTCATCCTTAGGGAAATACAAATCAAAACCAGGAGAGATCACTTGACATCTTTAAGGCAGTTTAAACTAAAAAGACACTAAGAAGTGTCAGCAAGGATGTGGATAAGTTTAAATCCTTATATATTACAGGTGGGGTTGTAAAATGGTGCAGCCACTATGGAAAACTGTCTGGCAGTTCCTCAAAAGATTAAACATAAGAGTTACCACATGATCCAGCAATTCCAATCCTAGGTATATTCCCAAGAGAATGCAAAACAATATGTCCACACAGACTTGTACATGAATGTTCCTAGCAGCATTATTCATAACCAAAAAGTTTAAATAACCCAAATGTTTATCAACTGATATATGGATAAATAAAATGTTACATATCCATACAATGAAATATTATCCATCAATAAAAACAAAACACTGATTCATGCTACAACATGGATGAATCTTGAAAACATTAAACTAAATAAGTCAGTCACAAAAATCACATATTGTATGATATCATTTATATGAAGTGTCCAGAATAGGCAAATCTATAGAGACAGAAAATAGATTAGTGTTTACGAGGGACTGTAGGGTAGGGAATGTGGAGTGACAGCTAATGAATACAGGTTTTTTTCTGGGATGATAAAAATGTTCTGAAATTGGATTGTGGTGATTACTGCACAATTCTGTAAATATACCAGAAACCAATAAATTGGGCACATTTAACAGCTGACTTTATAATATGTAAAGCTACTTAAAAGGAAAAAGATATACCCAATTTTTTAAAAATTTTGAGAGAGAGAGAGAGAAAAAAACATCAATGTGAGAAACATCAATGGGTTAACTCCCGCGTGTGCCCTGACCAGGGATGGAACCTGCAATCTGGATATGTGCCCTAGCAAGGATCAAACCTGCCACCTTTTGGTGTACAGATGACGCTCCAACCAACTGAGCCACACTGGCAAGGGCAACCCAATATTTAGTATTTTATTTCTGCATCTCTTAGAGAACACATGTCCCCTTACCTTGAAGCCACAGCCCAGCCTGGCAGTCCAAACCTCTCATAGTCCCCTCCATAAATGTCCCGGACTAGTTTATCCACTTTGGTGCTATCTCCACGAGATGCCATTTCAAGAGCTTCTTCAAAAGTGGTACAGCCAGTAAGCAGACAGCAGAGACCAAAAAAAGTTCCTCCTCCAAGACTGTAATTGAAAACAAATATGATTATAACATTTTTTACAATAGGAAGGTAATATTTATGAACTATAAAACCATATCCACATGTCAATCTACTCTTGCCTCAACCCAATCGTGCAGGAGCCACCAGTGAGAAGTCTGTAAAAAGATAAAAAGAGGTCCCTAATAGACACCTTGAAGGTATGCATTCATGTGCACCAACAAGCAACATGGCAAAATACAGGGCCCACCTCTCCACCCATGTCTCCAGTTCAGTCTGGGCATCTGCTGAGTTCAAGAAACCTCAAGTATGTAGTATCAGCCCCTCACACCTAAGACCACGTTGGTGCCTCCTCCCTTTCTCTCTCCAAGTGCATGCCGTAAGCCAGCCGTGGGCAAACTACGGCCCGTTCGGCTGTTCTATCCGGCCCTCGGAGCCGAAAGAGCGGAGGGTTGTCTTGCTCTCCCCTCCGCTCCTTCACCAGCAGCAGTGTTAACATGTATTAGTTCACACAAACACTCCATCCATGCTTTTGTTCCGGCCCTCCGGTCCAGTTTAAGAACCCATTGTGGCCCTCAAGTCAAAAAGTTTGCCCACCCCTGCCCTAAGCCATCCTCATTCAAGCATCTTTTTTTTTCCTTTTCATTCAAGCATCTTGTCACTCTGGCTCATCAGCCCCCTACCCAACAAGAACTCTTCCATGAATGTGTTTTCCCCCCAAAAATTATTTCTTTCACTCCTTAACTCACACCAGTTAAAAAACTTGTTTACCCCATTCCCACCTCCTAGTTTTTCTTCAAGTGATCTCTGATCCTTAAAGTGCATTCCTTTCTCATCTGCCACCTAATTCTCCCTTTCAGACCACCCTCCCCCAATCATTTTTCTATTGCTCAGTATCTCAACTTCTAAATTTCACATCATCCTCGGGCCGCGCACCTGGGCACATGTGTTTATACGCTTGTACAAAATCTAGGATCTTGCCTTGCCTTCTCCTTATACACTCCACTGAGCTTTGCTTACTTTATGGTATATGCACATCGTACACTGTCTGAGGGCAGGGACTATGGGCTTAATGAGTCTGTTGATGAGACATTTTAAGAAACGTGGAGCAATACAGAGTAAAGAAAAGTAGGTCATGAAATCAGAAATTTCAAACAGAAATAACACTTGTTTGCATAATCCCAGAGAAAGTTTTATTTTCTACATAATTTTAAACAGATTCTTAAAGGTATACTTACATGCAATACCTAAAAACTCAGTGTTAAACCATATGATATCAAGAATATAAAAGACCTACCTGGTACCAGTGACGCGCTTGTAATTATCTTTGGAATATACTGCTAAGATGCTAACCCCAGAGCCAATGTTCACCAGAAGCAGAGGGTATGGATTTTTCAAATCAAACGGTAACTTCTGACATTTTTCAGAATCAGCAGGGTTTTCAAAGTAATAGCACTGTGACCGTCCATTGAATCCAACTGAATCAATGTATAAAATTCCTTTTATTAAGCAATCTAGTTCATCAAGTTTGCAAAGCTGAAGCTCACCTATCTGTAATAAAATGAAATGTTTTCAGACTTTTTAACAAGCCAAACAGAAATAAAAACTCCATTTAATAAGGCATCCCATCCATATTAAACAAATCATAAAAGCACTCAAGGATGTGTAGTATCTGTGCATGCTTTACAGAACGTATCTGGAGACAACAAATAGGAATGGACTGATAAGACAGACTCCTGCTCCCACAGACCCAAATACTCTCTACCTACAAACCACTGCAGCAGCTGGAGCAAGGTGCCCACACCCAAGCGGAAAACAAGGTGTCTGCTCACAGGCATGAAGCAGCATAGCCAAGGTCACAGCCCTATCGGAAAGCAGACCCCCAAAATGTAAGTGATGCAAGCACCTGGTGACCCTTGGCGGGAGACACAAAGACTGACATCTGCCTTCCAAAAGACCATCTTCAAAGCTATGGAGCAGTAACAAAATAGGCCACACTTTATTATCAATAACCTAAAGCCAAAAGGCTGCAAGTGGCCAATTAGAAGGTTAAGATTTTTCACTAAATGAGTTAGACCCTGGAGGATATGGAAATTTTAGCAGAATCAGAATTTAAAACTTTATTAACAACTTCATTTCACTTAAATAATTAATAAATAAATGATTAAGCCCAGCAGGCATGGCTCAGTTGTTGAGCGTCGACCTATGAACCAGGAGGTCACAGTTCGATTCCCAGTCAGGGCATATGCCCAGATTGTGGGGCTTGCAGGGGGCAGCCAATCAATGATTCTCTTTCATCACTGATGTTTCTTTCTTTCTCTCTTTCTCTCTTTTTCTCTCTCTCTCCCTCCCTCCCTCCCTCCCTCCTTCCCTCCTTCCCTTCCTCTCTAAAATCAATTAAAATATATATGTTTTAAAAAAAGGTTATGGGTTCAATTCCTGGTCAGGGCATGATACCTAGTTTGTGGTTTGATTACTTGGTTGGGCACTTATGGGAGGCAGCCAATGGATGTTTCTCTCTCACATCAATGTTTTTTCTCTCTCCCCCCCTTCCTCTCTCTCTATAATCACTAGCAGCCCTAGCCAGTGTAGCTCATTGGTTGAGTGTCATCCCACGCACCAGAAGATCACTGGTTGGATTCCCAGTCAGGGCACAGGCCCAGGTTACAGTTTGGTTCCCGGTTGGAGTGTATACAGGAGGCAGCCGATCAATGTTATTTCTTTTTCTTTTTCTTTTTTTAATCCTCACTCAAAGATATTTTTTCCATTAATTTTTTAGAAAGAGTGGAAAGGGAGAGGGAGAGACAGAGAGAAACACCAATGTGAGAGACACATTGATTGGTTGCCTTCCACATGCCCCCAACCAGGGCCAGGAGCCTTCAGTCCACAGGCCAAGGTTCTATCCACTGAGCCAAACCAGCTAGGGCTCAATGTTATTTCTCTCTCTCTCCCCCACTTCCTCTCTCTCTCTCTCTCTCTCTCTAAAATCCATAAAGACGCCCAACCTGCATGGCTCAGTGGTTGAGCATCAACCTATGAACCAGGTCACAGTTTGATTACAGGTCGGGGAACATACCCAGGTTGTGTGCTCAATTCCCAGTGTGGGGCATACAGGAGGCAGCCAATCAATGATTCTCTCTCATCACTGATATTTCTATCTCTCCCTCTCCCTTCCTCGCTGAAATCAATACAAATACACACACACACACACACACACACACACACACACACACACACACACACACATATATATTTAAAATAAACTCAATAAAGACACATTTTAAAAAATAAATTAAATATAACCAATAAGCATATACCCAGGTGAAGATTAAAAGGAAAAAATACATATTAAGGTACTCCTCTAACCAAACCCAGGCCCTTGAATTGTTCATCACTATCCTTATTTCATCTGCTCAAGCCCTCCCTGCCAAGACAAATTTAAGTATCGACTTCCTAACAACTGAATCTCAAGCGCTAGCATCTTCATTTCTTAGGTAAGTCAATTTTTTTTACTGTTTTTATTGATTTCAGACAGATGAAAGGAGAGGGGGAGAGGGGGAGAGGGAGAGAAGGAGAAAAGGAGAAAAGGAGAAAAGGAGAGAGGGAGAGAGGGAGAGAGAAAGAAACATCCATCCGCTGCCTCATACACAATCCATACTGGGGATCGAGCCCGAATCCCAGGCATGAGCCCTACCCGAGAATCAAACCAGTGACCTCCTGGTGCATTCAACCAACTAAACCACACCACCAGCTGGGCTTACACTGTCATTTTACACTGGTGACCTATTAGAATCCTGAAGTACCCCACTGTGCTATTATTCCCAATGAATCCCACCCTAACTGATAGATGACAATGAATAAGTCATTTCATTAACTAAAGTTACTAAATGTAAGCCGAAACCGGTTTGGCTCAGCGGATAGAGCGTCGGATAGAGCGTTGGCCTGAGGACTGAAGGGTCCCAGGTTCGATTCCGGTCAGGGGCATGTACGTTGGTTGCGGGCACATCCCCAGTGGGGGATGTGCAGGAGGCAGCTGATAGATGTTTCTAACTCTCTATCTCTCTCCCTTCCTCTCTGTAAAAAATCAATAAAATATATTTAAAAAAAATAAAAAAGATTTAAAAAAAAATAAAGTTACTAAATGTAAGTTTTGCACCAACATGCAAACTCAATGTGAGGAAATCTGATTCACTTTTTTTTTTAAAGGGTAAACTCAATATTTTAAAACTATTTCAGAGATTAAGCTTTGACAACCTGTCAAGATAGTGGTGTAGGTAAATGCAGTACTTGCCTCCTCCCACAAGCATATCAAAATTACAACTAAACTACAGAGCAACCATCATTCAGAACTACCTGAAATCAGGCTGAATGGAAGTCATACAACTAGGGAATTAAAAAAGAAGCTACTGAGAGACTGGATGGAAAGGCAGAGACTCAGAATTGGCTGGTCCCACACCCATGTGTAACGGATAAAAACTGGGACAGCTATCTCCACGGCAGAGGTTCCCTCCCACCCCCACCCCTACGGCGCAGGGGATCCCAGCCCCACACCATTCCCCCTGCCCAAAGTTTCATTACAAGGAAGGTAAGTCCCCATAACTTCAGGCTGTAAAAACCAGCGGGGATTGAAGACAAATAGAGACAGACTCTTAAAAGCAGCAAGAGCCCACCCAGTGTGGCTCAGTGGTTGAGTGTCAGACTATGAACCAGGTCAGGGCACATGCCTGGGTTGCAGGCTCGATCCCCAGTGTGGGTCACACAGGAGGTAGCCAATCAATGATTCTCTCTCATCACTGATGTTTCTCTTCCTCTCCCCCTCCCTTCTTCTCTGAAATCAATAAAAATATATTTTCAAAAAAAGCAGCAAGAGAAAAGCAATTAGTTGCCTACACTGTCTACAAAGGAGCTCCCATAATACTGGCAGCTGGTTTCTCAACAAAAACTTCGCAGGCCAGAAGGGATTAGCAAGAAATATTCAAAGTGATAAAAAGCAAGGACCTACAACCAAGATTACTCTACTCAGCAAAGCTATCATTTAGAATTGAAGGACAAAGAGCTTCCCTGACAAGAAAAGGCCAAAGGAGTTCATCACCACCAAACCAGTATTACATGAAATGTTAAAGGGTATTCTTTAAGAATAAGAAGAGCCGAAACCGGTTTGGCTCAGTGGATAGAGCGTCGGCCTGCGGATTGAAGGGTCCCAGGTTCGATTCCGGTCAAGGGCATGTACCTGGGTTGCGGGCATATCCCCAGTGGGAGATGTGCAGGAGGCAGCTGATCGATGTTTCTCTCTCATCGATGTTTCTAACTATCTCTCTCCCTTCCTCTCTGTAAAAAATCAATAAAATATATTTTTAAAAAAATTATTAAAAAAAAAAGAGTAAGAAGAAAAAGATTAAAAATATGAACAATAGAATGGCAATAAATACATAACAATCAACAATTGAATCTGAAAGACAAAATAAATGAACAAGCAGAACAGAAACAGACTCACACTTAGATACAGAGAACATTTTGATGGTTGCCAGATGGGTGGGGGGTATGGGTGAAAAAGGTGAAAGGATTAAGAAGTACAAATTGGTAGTTATAGAATACTAGTAGTCATGGGATGTAACATACAGCACAGGGAACATAGTCATTAATATTCTAATAACTGTGTGTAGTGTCAGATGGGCATGAGATTTATCAGGATGATCACTTAGTAAGTTATGCAATGTCTAATCATTTCAGGTGTACACCTGAAACTAATATAATGTATGTCAACTGTAATTGAAAAATTAAAAAACTATCTAAAATTTTTTTTAACTATTTTACTGTGGCTTATTAAATACTAGTATTAGTCAATCCTAATAATTAGTCAGTCCTAACAAAAGAATTGTATAAGCATTTCATTTTCATACTTTTCAAGGACAGTGCTGGTACATACAAATGAGAAACCCCAACAGCCTAAGAATTCCTAAGATCTAATATCTACTTTGCCCTGGCCAGTATTGCTCAGTGGTTTTAGAGCATCAGCCCATGCACTGAAGGGTCACAAGTTCAATTCCCCATCAAGGGCACATACCTGGGTTGCAGGTTCTATCCCCAGCATTGGTTGGGACACATGTTTGAGGCAACCAATCGATGTGTCTCTTTCACATCAAGGTTTCTTTTTCTCCCTCTCCCTCTCCCTCCCTCCCTCCCTCCCACTCTCTCTAAAGAATAATGGAAAAAATATACTCAGGTGAGGATTAACAAACAAACAACAATAAAATCTACTTTGCACGCTCTCCTTGGAGTTACAACACTGAACCTCTGGTTAACAGCCTGAATGATATTTAAATATGTTCCAAAGGGCATCTCTGCAGGGTCCGGAAATAGAGAAGTTTTCTCCTTTACCCATCAGTTATGATCCTTCCACAAAGAAGGGGAACCTTCTCTCCTCCTGCTACTTTCCCCTACTCACAGGTGAAAAAGAAACCACTGAAAACCAACAACCAAGGGAAATTCAAACAAAGAATATAAAACCTTGTTTAAAAATTCATTTTTTAAATTCACTTCTATATGATTATGATCAGTTATGG
Organism: Myotis daubentonii; assembly: GCF_963259705.1. NCBI lineage: Eukaryota > Metazoa > Chordata > Mammalia > Chiroptera > Vespertilionidae > Myotis > Myotis daubentonii. The sequence continues at coordinate 30,695,459 of NC_081847.1, forward strand.
GAGAAAGTCAGGAGATAGAGGACAAAGAAAGAAAACAAGGTCATAAATCATACAGTGACACACAGAGGGAAAAAGAAATGTACACTGACATAAGTAAAGGCAGAATCTCTAGAATAATATTCTCATCGGTGGCATTAAAAACATGGTCACTGAAGATATGTTAAAGCTAAAGATCAGAGTCTTAGTCAGTTCACTTATCAATTCTCTTACCTACAACCACATCCACTTTCAAAGGACCTAGCCCCAAAGTTTTGCACACAATGTTCACTGAATGAAAACAAAATCCAGTGCCCAATTCCACTCCCCTAGTGTCCAGAGATTCCTGTTAACAAGTGTGCTGCACAGAACACAACAGAAGGCATTTGAGGAGAGAGAAGTCTATGCTGCAAACCATCTCCAATTAGTTTTGAGACCTGAAAACCACCACTTTGAAACAGAGTTCCTTGGCTTTTTTCTTTTTCTGTTCTTATTTGTAAATTCCTGGGTGTTTGGGGTTTTTTTTTTAAGTAAACTTGCCAAGAAACAAGGGGACAAGAAAAACTAGAGGGGAAAAAGATTGGAAACAATTTTATGACATGAAATGACATTACTTTTTTTAAATTATTCTTCCCATCTCAGTGTCCAAGATTTTCTTTATAAAAAAATATTTTTATTGATTTCAGAGGGGGAGAGAGAGAAGGAGAGAAAGAGGGAGGGAGGGAGGAAGGGAGGGAGGGAGAGAGAGGGAGAGGGAGAGGGAAAGAGAGAGAAAAGAAATAAAAGAAAGAGAGAGGGGAAGGAAGGGAGGGAGGGAGGGAGGGAGGGAGGGAGGGAGGGAGGGAGGGAGGCGGAGAGAGGGAGAGGGAGAGAGAGAAAAAAGAAAAGAAATAAAAGAGAGAGAGAAAGGAAGGAAGGGATGGAGGGAGGGAGGGAGGGAGGGAGGGAGGGAGGAAGAAAAACAGCTGCCTCCTGCACACCCCCTACTGGGGATCCAGACTACAATCTCCAGGTTCATAGGCTTATGCTCAACCACTGGGCCACACCAGCGAGGCTCAATGTTCAAGATGTAATGACCTTGTCTTGGCTGGTGTGGCTCAGTTGGTTGGGTGTCATTCCACACACTGAAAGGTTGCCAGTTCAATGCCTGGTTAGGGCACATGCCTGGGTTGCGGGCTCGATTCCCAGAAGGGGGTATGCAGGAGGCAGCTGATGTTTCTCTCTCTCCTTCTCCCCTCCTCTCTCTCTAAAATTCAAAAAGATCTTTAAAAAAAAGAGAAAATATTTAATGATGTTGTTTCTATTTAATCACCTACTCTGCTTATCACAGTGTCACTATTTTTTTCATACTAAAAGAATTAAAAAATACTATGTTTAGTAGTCTGGTTCTCATCATTTCATCTGAATTGTGCAAAAAGTAAACTATACAACAAAATCTCTAGATGGCTAACTCCTATCGCTAATTTGTATTTAATCTTAATTTGAAAAGAATATTCACATTCCATTAGGGATGGAAATGATTCCACCCCTTGCTACTGGTATTATTTTAAACAATCAGATTCCCATAAATTGTATATAAGCTAAAAAAATGCATACTGTGAGAAAATCCTGCTCAAATTTGTACGCTCCACCTCCAGTGGCACAAAAGACAGTGTGGAGACTTGAGAAGTTTTTATCTCTGCCCATTTGAATAAAAGCAGGCATGTCATGAGTGGGAAAGCGTATAAAGTGCAGATTGCCTTTGCGTCCACACAGAGTCAGGTCCTTCAGCTCCAGGTGCACATCCCGAATACCCGTGGACCCATAAGCCACATTGGAGGTCAGGTACTTCCGAATGCTTTTAAGACTTTCCACTTCTTCCTCTTCTTCTTCAGCAGTGATATCTTTGGGTTCAAAATAAACCAGCTTGACTAGGGTTCCACCAATATCCAAGCCAAACCATGGAAAAACTAAGTGGGAAAGAAAAAAAAAAAGTCAGAACAGCTTTTTCATGAAAACTAAGTTTACACTTATTAGATTCAAAACTTATTTCATATCCTGAGGTTTCCCAGGAACATATAAACAAAAAGGCTTTGGGGGAGCCCGGCTGGTGTGGCTCAGTGGTTGAGCATTGACCTATGAACCAGGAGGTCACGGTTCAATTCCTGGTCGGGGCACATGCCCGGGTTGCAGACTCAGTCCCTGGTGGGGGTGTGCAGGAGGCAGTTGATCAATGATTCTCTCTCATCATTGATGTTTCTATTTATCTCCCCCTCTCCCTTCTCTGAAATCAATAAAAAACATATTTTTTTAAAAAGATTGAGAATAAAAATCTTCACCCTTGCCCTTGGCTTAGAGAAGAAAAGTTGGAAGTTTTCGGAGCTCTGTTAGTACTCAAACTAATAAGCTCCACGGTTCAATTTCTCTCAAAACCTATGTCCTTAAGAGGTTTCAATGGACTTCAGTCAAACAGATGTTTCAAAATTAATATGTTACCAAAAAAACTGTCCAAAAATAATGGCCTCAAGAGATTGGATCAAGATGGACTGCAGATATACATGACTTCCCCTCCCACCTTAAACCCCAGAAGTAACTGAAGATATAGACTTATTGATATATTTTTCTAAAGTAACTCTGGAAACAAGAAGAGATACTATCACTAGAACAAGGTTGATAAAGGCAATAACTGTCCAGAAACCTCAAAAGAGGAAGGCTGTGTGGCTCAGTGGATGAGCGTCAACCCATGTACCAGGAGATCCAGGTTCGATTCCCTGACAGGGCTCATGCCCAGGCTGCAAGCTCAATCCCCAGCAGGAGACATGCAGGAGGCAGCCAATCGATGTGGATATTGATATTTCTATCTCTCTCTCCCTCCCCCTTCCTTTCTCTCTAAAATCAACTGAAATATATATATTTTTAAAAACAGAGGAATGCTACAATAATTGGCAGCAGCTATGAAGATGTGGAGAGCATGTGGTGTTACCCCATGACAGTTACCCCAAGCTATAGATGGGGTGACTGTCATGGGAAAACAGGAGCTCTGGTGCAGTCATGCGTGACCTGGTGGGGAAATGTGGACAGGCTCTCTACTTCCGTCTACTGAGAACCACTCCCCTTCTCCCCCTTCTTCCAGCCAGCAGAGGCGATGAGCACAGGCACTTGAACCCAAGATTTAGGACAGCATCCAAGTAGCTGCTATTACCCAGAAAAAATAGGTGTCCAGTTCTGGCCATATGACCCATCTCTCCCCTACAGTCCAATCTGACAGAGTGGTAAACAGACACGGCATCCTCTGACAGGAAAACAGCAATCCTCACACCAGAGAAAACACTTTACAAACTAGGATCACCAAAAGGGAAATCAACACCACAAATAACAAGAAGCTAAACAGCTGAAGAAAGAATTGCAAGAATAAACAGGAGACTTAAGAATCATAAATATCACCGTGGTAAATGAGATCTCATCCATGAAAACTGAATAAGACAACATTTAAAAAAAATGACAAATTGCTTGGCCAGCGTGCTCAGTGGTTAAGCACTGACCTATGAACCAGGTCACAGTTCCATTCCCGATCAAGGCACATGCCCAGGTTGCAGGCTCGATCCCCAGCATGGGGTGTGCAGGAGGCAGCTTCATGGGTGTATATATCTGTCAAAATGCATGGAACTGTACACTTGTAATGAATGTAGTTTACTTTAAGTAGATTATAATACCTCAATAAAGACATGTTTACAAAAAAGGAGAAAAATGATTTCCAAAATAAAGCTGAACAAGTACATTCAGCAACAAAATAGGCATAGGAAAACAGAAATTCTTTCAAAATGCCTCTTAAGTATGAAGGTAAGACAGATATACAGAATATAGAACCAGAGTCCAACACCTATTTTATATGAGTTCTAGAAATTTTCAGGGGAAGATAGGGGAGGAAGGACACTAATCATGAGGTTGAAAGATCCACTAAGTGTTAAACAGAATCAATTAGTGGAGAAAGGAAAGACTTAGACACGTACTGAAATTTCAGAAAATCCTAAAATTTTCCAAAGGAAAGAAACTGAATTCCTACAAAGATACATAAATCACATAAGGATGAAATCAGATTTCATCAGCAACACAGATGCTAGAAGACAACGGAGCAATAGCTTCAAAGTGATAAGGAAAAAGATTTTGGAACTCATATCCAGACAAATCAGCTTTCAAGTGGCAGTGCAAAACACACTTTCACATATAAAGGAGCTCAACATTTGCTACTCTAAGACCTTTTCTAAAATAATTAGGAAAATACACTCCAATATAATCTTAAAAGCATCTACGACCTATAAAGTGCAATGATAAGCAAAAGAAGCAATAAAGCCCAGCCAGCTTGGCTCAATGGGTGAACATTGATCACAGTTCGATTCCTGGTCAGGGCACATGCCCAGGTTGCAGGCTCCAACCTCAGTAGGAGGCATTCAGGAGGCAGATGATCAATGATTCTCTCTCATCGTTGATGTTTCTATCTCTTCCTCTCCTTTCCTCTCTGAAATCAATAAAATAAAATAAGAAGCAATACATGCTAACTTTTAGAAAAATAAGTAATCTGGAACTAAAATACTTACATGATTTCAACACAGGAAGTAGAAGAGGGAAGAGAAATAGAGTGAAGTGAAAGCAAGCAGCAGTTCTATCTTTTTAGGGAAAGGAAGATATGGATTCTCATTAATTTTAAACAATGAAGAAGTGATGGCTTAAATGCATTAAACCATCCAGAAGAAGAAAAACGAACATATGATCTTCAAATACGTAGGAAAAAATCAGTTCAAAAATAAAGAAATAATAAAAATATGATAAACACAAAAATTTGAATGATAAGAATGAATGCGAACATGTCAGTAATCACAAATAGGTCACATTTCTCTTTCAGATTGAAGAGGGAATTCAATTATATGCTTACTTTAAAAGATGCATCTAACACAAGATTATACAAGTAGAGTGAAGATGAATAAATGGTAAAATACCCACACTGGAGTCCCATAATAAGGAAGAGTTGGATGGATGCTTTAAGAGAAAAACAGCTTTCAGTCAAAAGTAGTCATATCGAAATCTTAGGGGAGAAACCTAGATGGCGGCATAGGTAAACACCTGAAATTGCTGCCTCGCACAACCACTTCAAAAATACAACTAAAAGACAAAACGGACATCACCCAGAACCACAGGAAGGCTGGCTGAGTGGAAATTCTACAACCAGAAGGAAAGAGAAAAGCACACTGAGACTCAGAGGAGGTGCGGAAGTAAAGTGCAGAGGTACAGATGCGCACGCGGAAAGGGCTGGAAACTGAGGACACAGTTGTCTTTTTCAATTGGGAGGGAGTCACAAGCTCCCGACTGAACTGAACTGCAGTTCCGGGTGAGTCTCTGGGGACCCAGACTCATACGGGGAGAAACTGGACTGTCTGGCATCGGGCGGAACTCGAGGGCAGCTTTCTCTCAGAGGTGCTTGCAGTGATTACCAGGACACTGAGACGCAGGGCCTCTTAGGGTGGGACTGAGGATCAGCCATAGCTGTTTGCTCTGCCCTGTTGATTCCTTGAGACCCCACCCCACCCAAGCTGTGCGCAGAGGCTTTTGCATATGAATGGCCTGGCCCTTTGCAATCTAAAATTACCTAACAAACTGCAGCTGGGTCAGAGAGACCCAGAACTTCCAAGAGAAGGCCCAAGGCCCCACATCAGCTTGCAATGCTTCACAGCTGGGCCTCATCTGGGCACCTCCAAACCCCAAACAAAGAAGAGTAATCTGCAGATCTCTCCATAGCTCCTGCTGGATAGCCTCAGGCAGAGGCTAAATTAGCACCTCCTTAGCGATCCAAGAGCCAGTGTACCCAGTGGTCAGAGTGGGACCATCCAGATTACAACTCCTCAGATCCATAAGGGACACACTCAGGGGGCAGACTCAGTGAGCACCAAAGCCCCACTGAAGCAAGTCTTGCCCCATAAGGGTGGCTCCAGCACAGAAGTTCTCCCACTGCAGACACAACTGATTCTCACAGCCAATTGGCCTGGAGGTCAATTCCTCCCAGTGATAACTACAATTATCAAGGCTTAACTACAACAAGACTGTGCGCAAAGCCCACAAAGGGGTGCACCAAGAGTGTCCACCTCAGGTAATTGGGGAGGCTGAGACACTGGGCCCTATAGGACACCTAGCACAGAAAGCCACTCTATCAACACAGGGAAGCAGCCAAAATGCGGAGACAAAGAAGCAGGTCACAAATGACAGAAATGGAGGAAGGCAAACTACTGGATATAGAGTTCAAAACCACAGTTACAAGGTTTTTCAAGAATTTTCTAGAAACCGCCAATAAATTTAGTGAGACCCTCGTTAAATCTAGTGATACCCTCGAGGATATGAAAAAGGACCAACTAGAAATTAAGCATATACTGACTAAAATAAAGAATATTATACAGAGGTCCAACAGCAGACTAGAGGATCTCAAGAATCAAGTCAAAGATTTGAAATACGAAGAAGTAAAAAACACCCAACCAGAAAAACAAAAAGAAAAAAGAATCCAAAAATATGAAGATAGTGTAAGGAGCCTCTGGGACAACTTCAAGCGTACCAACATCCAAATTGTGGGGGTGCCAGAAGAAGAGAGAGAGGAAGATATTGAAATCTATTTGAAGAAATAATGACAGAAAACTTCCCCTGCCTGGTGAAAGAAATAGACTTACAAGTCCAGGAAGCGCAGAGAACCCCAAACAAAAGGAATCCAAAGAGGACCACACCAAGACACATCATAATTAAAATGCCAAGAGCAAAAGACAAAGAGAGAATCTTAAAAGCAGCAAGAGAAAGAAAGTCAGTTACCTACAAGGGAGTACCCATATGATTGTCAGCTGATTTCTCAACAGAAACTATGCAGGCCAGAAGGGAGTGGCAAGAAATATTCAAAGTGATGAATATCAAGAACCTACAACCAAGATTACTTTACCCAGCAAAGCTATCGTTCAGAAATGAAGGTCAGATAAAGAGCTTCACAGATAAGAAAAAGCTAAAGGAGTTCATCACCACCAAACCATTAGTATATGAAATGCTGAAAGGTATCCTTTAAGAAGAGGAAGAAGAAGAAAAAGGTGAAGATAAAAATTATGAACAACAAATACATATCTATCAACAAATGAATCTAAAAATCAAGTGAATAAAAAATCTGATGAACAGAATAAACTGGTGAATATAATAGAATCAGGGGCATAGAAAGGGAGTGGACTGACTATTCTCGGGGGAAAGCGGTGTAGGGGTGCGGGAAGAGGCTGGAAAAAAATCGTACACCTATGGATGAGGACAGTGGATGGGCAGGTAAGGGCAGAGGGTGGGTTGGGAACCGGGTGGAGGTTAGCTATGGGGGGAAAAAAGAGGAACAACTGTAATAATCTGAACAATAAAGATTTAATTAAAAAAATAATAAGATAAATAGAAAAAATCTTAAGCACCTCACTGAAGACTGACAGAGTAGTTGACTTACTAGTACATATAGAAACCATGGTACTGTCAAAGTCAAACCTATGTTTCAAGACCAGCACTGCATTTAACAGGGGCTACGCTCACAAGATGAAAGGTACACCTCCAAGATGAAAGGTGACCTACCAAGAGAATAAGATTCACAACTCTCATCCCTATGTTCACTAGGAATTTTATATATATATATATATATATATATATATATATATATATATATACACACACATACACATACATACATACACACTAGAGGCCCGGTGCACAAAATTCGTGCACGGGGAGTAAGGGTACCCTCAGCCCAGCCTGCACCCTCTCCAATGCGACATCCCTCTCACAATCCTGGACCGCTGGCTCATAATCGCTCACCTGCCTGCCTGACTGGTCGCCTCTAACTGTCCCCCCTCCCCCCACTGGCCTGATCACCCCTAACTGTCCCCCCTGCCAGCCTAATCGCCCCCAACTGCACCCCTGCCAGCCTGGTTGCCCCACACAGCCTGCTTGTTCAGTCGTTTGGTCATCCCTCACTAACCCCCTGCCAGCCTGGTTGTAGGCAGCCATCTTGTGAGGGTGTGAGGGTTAATTTGCATAGACCTCTTTATTATATAGGAGGATACATATTCATTAATTAAATCAGTGGGTAGAAATCACTGGCACCATTTATTTAATTGGTCTGCCGCATTTATATAGTTGAATTTGGATAAGCAAAATAAATGCTTGGACAATGCTACTCCACTGTATCAAGCAAATGTTAACAGAAAACAAATACAATACTAGGAGACTAAACAGAATTCAAACAAAAAGCACTGAAAGGGGACAACAAGGAATTATGTCATTATATAAAAAATTAATTATCCTACCATACTTCAAAAAAACAAGGGTGCCCTAGCTGGTTTGGCTCAATGGATAAAGCACTGGCCTGCAGACTGAAGGGTCCGGGTTCGATTTCAGTCAAGGGCACATTCCCTGGTTGTGGGCTTGATCCCCAGTGTGGGGTGTGCAGAAGGCAGCCGATCAATGATTCTCTCTCATCATTGATGTTTCTGTCTCTCTCTCCCTCTCCCTTGCTCTCTGAAAATTAATAAAAATAAAATTTTAAAAATATATCTATTAAAAACAAGAATAGACAAATCTAAAAATCAGTGTGAAAATGACACAAGTCTCAGAAATTTGCACATATATACAAATAAAGCTTTACAGAGGATTTGACTATCACAGCTAATATGGTGATATGATTTATTAAACACAAATATAACTCTGTATCAAAAAACCAAAGATACTTTCCTTTCAAATACCCATAAACCATTGACAAAAGATAACTGCACTAAGAACCTCAAATTCTAAAGAACAAAAACAAACCACACTTACTTTCCACAATACCTCAAAATTAGAAATTAATCCAACAAAGAAATGTATCCACCTACAAATTTTAAAATCTACTATTATTAACTCTGAGATTAAAGTGAAAATCAAAACACATGACATTTTAAAATGAATAACAATGAGATCACTCTACATAAAAAACAATATGATATACCCAAGGTGATACTCAAAGGGAAACTTCTGGCCTTAAATGTGTATCAAATGTATTCAAAAACAAGAAAAGACTGAATAAAAGGAAATGTCGCATACAATTTGAAAAGGAAATGTCACATGAAATTTGAAATGCTAGAAAAAGAATAAGCAGACTAAACAGAGCCAAAATAAACAGTAATAAAGATAAATGCAAGGTGTAAATGAGATTAGAAAAAATATCTTCACCATGAACAAAGCCACACAAGAATTGATCAATAAAATCAAGCTTTCAAACAGCCATCAAAACAGACAACTTTATGATAAATATACCAAGAAAAAAGAGAAGATATAGCTTTTCCTTTTAAAATTTAAAAAAAGATGAGCCCTAGTTGGTTTGGCTCAGTGGATAGAACATCAGCCTGAGGACTAAAGGTTCCCGGGTCCGATTCCGGTCAAGGCACATGCCCAGGTTGCAGGCTTGATCCCCAGTAGGGGGGCATGCAGGAGGCAGCCGATCAATGATTCTCATCATTGATGTTTCTATGTTTCCCTCTCCCTTCATCTCTGAAATCAATACAAAATATTTTTTAAAAAAAGAAGAAAGAATACATAACAGATTATCCAAATAAGTTTATATACAACTTTAGAACAGTAAGTTTAAAATGTAAACTGAAACAGGGGATTAGCTAGAAAAAACAGAGTACAAAATATGGCTTAAAATAAAGTGGAAAACACAGAAAAGAACTGCTAAGATATAACACCCAAACAAAACAATAAAAAATCACCAGGCCCTAATGGTTTCCATGAAAAACTTTAGGAGCTTCTGGGGCACACGCACATGCGCGTGCACACACACACAAAAACCTAGAAAAATTCCTAAGTCATACCTCATATTGAAACTGTAAAAGTATCACACACACAACACAAATGCAAAAGCATGAAATTATTAAACAAATAGAGGCCTGGTGCATGAAATTCATGCATTGGGGGGGAGGGGTCCCCTCAGCCCGGATTGCAAGAGGGCGCAGGCCAGGCCAAGGGACCCCACCCATGCACGATCAGGGCTGGGGAGGGAGGATGCCAGCCAGAGAGGGGTCATGGGATGGCTCCAAAGCGTGTCCGGCCCATCTTACTCAGTCCCAATCAGCCGGACCCCAGCAGTAAGCTAACCTAGCGGCCAGAGGGTCTGCCCCATGGTGTTCAGTGCACATCATAGCGAGTGGTTGAGCAGCCTTAGCACATCATTAGCATATTACGCTTTGACTGGTTGAATGGCTGACTGGACGACTAGATACTTAGCATATTAGGCTTTTATTATATAGAACTAGAGGCCTGGTGCACGAAATTCTTGCGGGGGGGCGGGGGGTGGCCCTCGCAATCCGGGACCGCTGGCTCCTAACTGCTCACCTGCCTCCTGCCTGATTGCCCCTAACCACTCTGCCTGCCTGCCTGCCTGTCTGATCTCCCCTAACTGCTTCTGCCTCGGCCCCACCACTGTGGCTTTGTCCAGAGGACATCCGGAAGACGTCTGGTCTATCTGGTCTAATTATCATATTACCCTTTTATTAGTATAGATAGAATCGAGTTATGCAATAGGAGTAACACAACCACAGCCAAAAGAGATTCTTCTCAGGAATGCAAGGACAGTTTTCACATTAGAGATTCAATTAATGAGGCTTGCTTACATTAATAAATTAAAGGAGAAAAAGCATTGATTTCTCAATATATTCCAAAAGAAAAAAATTAAGAAAATCAAACCAACAGAATAAAAAAAATTTTAGTATGTTACCAAAAAACAAATACCAATAGCTTTTCCCCTATAAGAAAAACCACAAGAAAATGACATAAAAATGCCATGCACAACAAAGTCATAAAATGTTTAGAAATAAATTTAATACTAAATATATATGATAGCTATTAAAATGGTGTGCTGTAAGACACAGCAGTGAAAAGATGTATCCTGTTCCAGGAAGGAAAATTAAACATTATTAATCATTCAATTTTCCCCAAATTAATCTAATAATTGTGTCAATGAAATTCTAAAGAGAACACTGTGGTTGACTCCTCAGCAACCATTCTAACTCAATCCTAGGGAGAGTCCTGAATTTTTTTTATACCAACAGAAATTCTATTCCCAGTAACAAGACTAACTCAACCTGGCAAGAACCACACAAAGTCCATCTATCCCTGGCACCTAGCAGAACAAAAAGTTTTCTCACTCTTAAAAAAGCAACAGTGCCCAGCCGGCGTGGTTGACCGTCACCCTATGAACCAGGAGGTCATGGTTCAATTCCCGGTCGGAGCACATGCCTGGGTTGCAGGCTTGATCCCCAGTGTGGGACATGAAGGGAGCAGTCTATCAATGATTATCTCTCATCATTGATTTTTTTCTCTCTCTCTCTCTTTCTCTCTCCCTCTCCCTCTCCCTTCCTCTCTGACATCAATAAAAATGAATTTTAAAAAAAAAAGGAACCTCAGTTCTTGAACTTAATTTATTCCAGAAGGCTGTTTGAGAAGTTATTTGTTAGAAAACCAAATCTTTTTCCCATTAAAAATAATGTAAATTTAATTAATCCATTCCAGACCCCCCAAATGATTCCATTTTAACCGTTTTTATATATAGTACGACTCGAATGTACTGTCTATCTACACTAATAAAAGAGAAAGATGCACATTGACCATACCATTGTGACACCCAACAGCCAATCAGGGGTGAGTAGGCAAATTAACCCAACAAAGATGGCGTGTTGATTTGCATACACAGGCAGCAAGCGGCCGGGGGTGGGGCGGGATGCTTGCGTCGCCATGGCGATGACGCAGGCTTTCCACACCACCCCAGCCTCTCTGGGCCAGTGGCAGCGTGGGAAGGCGGAAAGGCGGCTCCAGGCCAGAACAAAGGCAGAAAGGCGGCTTTGGGCCAGAATGAAGGCGGTGCCAAGCAGCCAGGGGAAGGAAGGCCCATTCTTGCATGAATCTTCATGCAGCAGGTCTCTAGTAATCTATAAACAACTACTTTTTTTTAAATTGATCAAACCACCCCCTACTAGCCTTAAAGAATTTTTCATATACCACTGCCTCCGAAATGCTGTCACAGGCTGCTTTTTGTTTATCCAAATCAACAATTTTTCTACCTGTTCAATTGCCTGTGATTGTTGTCTTATGAGTACTTTCACACCCTTAGCAACATTAGCACTCTTGATGGTCTCTGTATGTTTTTAAATTGTGCTAATGGTTTCACCAGCAACAAACACATTCTCTCCTTTGTTGCCTGAGATGCTTTTTGTCCTGGTGAGGTACCGGCATGAAAGGGTTGTCAGGTCTAAAACTGAAGTTTTGTTCCACAACAAATATTTTTTCAGTGAAACTTGCTCGAGAACCGAACTGATCAAGAGATAGGAGACTTCCAGAACTGAAGTTTGACTGTAACTGAAGCAAGAAGTTTCAAATTCCCATTTTCCTACTAGCAGTGCTATTCTTTGACCAACAACTTTAGTATAATGCCAACCTAATGGGTAGTAAAGAGGCACAGCACTCCACCAACAAACATTCACATCAACAGGAATGGAATCTGAAGATTTGGACATGTATCTAAAACCAATGGAAGATTTTGTAATGCCTAAAGCAAATGAAGCCTTATTCCTGCCTGTTTTCTTAGATTAATAAAACATTAATACATAGCCATTAAGTAATCATCTATTAACAGCCAAACACTATTAGGACTTTATTACATAAACTCATTTAATGTTTACAATGACTATCAAGTTAAGTACTATAATCATCCCACTTTATAGCTTAAGACCTAAAGTGCAAGCCCAGACAGCGTTGTTCAGGGATTTGAGCATTGACCTATGAACAAGGAGGTCACAGTTGAATTCCCAGTCAGGGCACATGCCTGGGTTGCGGGCTCTATCCCCAGCAGGGCGCGTGCAGGAGGCAGCCAACAATGATTGTCTCATCATTGATGTTTCTATCTCTCTCTCCCTCTCCCTTAGGCGCTGAAATCAATAAAAATATATTTTAATAAATAAATAAATACAGTGCAAAAGAGCCCAAGGTCACAGTCAAGGAAAGATAGAGGTGGGACTCAAAAACCAAGATTTCCTAAATCCTTTAACAAGTATCTTCTCAAAGGTAACTGTACCAACTTAAGAGCACAGAATACATATTCTTGGGTTAATAAGAAAATAAAATTAAAAAGCAGTTTAATAAAACTCACATACTTTAAATAAAAATTAACAACATATAAGGAAAAAATAGAAGCAACGAGAGTACTCAGTTCATCTCCTTGGTATATAGCCTTTAATGGTTTCTGGATTTTTCTCTGAACTACTGATCAAAGCCTTTTTCTAATCCAAGAACTAAGGCACTGAGAGGCACGGGAGGTCAACTAGACATATACTCTCTGATAATGGCTAAGGAAATTGTCTCAGGCCATACAATTCTGTTATTTATAGGCATCTAGCCTATCTAAAGGGGCTTAGATTCCTATCATTCACTGTGAGACTACCACATATACTATATACTATATACTATATATAATGAATACTTATTCAAAATAATGTGTGCTCCTGAATGGAAAAATCAAAGCAATTCTTGCTATACCATCACACTTCTCATATCTCATCAAGAGAACACCTATCTACACTAATAAAAGAGAAACATGGTAATTGGCGTATGACTGCTACACTTTTCATTGGCTAATCAGCGAGATATGCAAATTAACTGTCAGCCAAGATGGCAGCCGGCAGCCAGGCAGCTTGAAACTAACATGAGGCTTGCTTGCCTCAGTGAAGGAGGATCGTTGGAGGAAACCAACGTTCCCCCCCGTGCGGCTGCAGGCCTCTGAGCGGGCAGTTTAAGAAACATTGTAACAAATACCGCTGGACTTCAGCCAGCAGATTCGCAACATTGTAAGCAAAGGCCAGAAACCTACTTTCAGCCGCGGAGGCCTAAGAGCTGGAGCCAAGCCTCAAGGTAAAGCTGGCCCAGAATAAAAAAAAAATTAAAAAAAAGAAAAAAAGGAGCAGTTGGGAACTTCAGTCATTCCCAGCCTGAAAACAGCCCTCAGCCCCTCACCCAGACTGGCCAGGAACCCCAGTGGGGACCCCCACCCTGATCCAGGACACCCTTCAGGGCAAACCAGCCAGCCCCACCCATGCACCAGGCCTCTACCCTATATAATAAAAGGGTAATATGCCTCCTGGCACCGGGATCAGCGTGACAGGGGGCGGGGCCGCAGCCCTGCTCTGTGCCTGATAGGGGGGAGCTCCCCAAACCCCCCCCCCCCACGGGCCCTGCTCTGTGTGTGATGGGGTAGAGCCATAACCTCCCCATCGGCCCTGCCCTGAGTGTGAGAGTGGTGGCGCCCCAACCCCCTGATCGGCCCTGCTCTGTGGGTGATAGAGGGCGGTGCCCCAACCCCCTGATTGGCCCTGCTCTGTGTGTGACAGGGGGTGGCGCCGCAACCTCCCCATCGACCCTGCCTTGAGTGTGACAGGGGATGGTGCCCCAACCCCCCAAATGGCCCTACCCTGAGCGTGACTGAGGGTGGCATCACAACCTCCCAATCTGCCCTGCTCTGTACATGACGGGGCGGCACCCCAACTCCCCAATCGGCCCTGCTCTGAGCCCGACCAGGGGCTGCACCTAGGGATTGGGCCTGCCCTTTGCCACCCGGGAGCAGGCCTAAGCCAGCAGGTCGTTATCTCCCGAGGGGTCCCAGACTGGGAGAGGGCACAGGCCAGGCTGAGGGACCCCCCTTCCCCCCCGAGTGCACAAATTTTTGTGCACCGGGCCTCTAGTTATATATAATTAGTGAGTCCTTCCATTAATTTTCACTGATATTTTAGTCTGTTTGCAGCCCTTTGCATATTAAGACCTCTTGATATTAAGACCTCCAAAATACTCAGTCTAGACAATCTATACCTGACACAGGACACATTTCTAGAAAGAATTTAAACTATCCCTCACAGATTATTTATGTAAAACCATCTTTAGTACAATGTCTCTCATAATAGGTCCCAACAACTGCTATGCTTTCCAATGGGAAATATATGATCTATAAAAATGCTCTTAATTCTCCAACATGTGGTTAAGATATTGTAAACGCAAACCCTAGGCTGGTCTACACAGCAATCCTTGTCCTCACATTGAAAGATATTATCTTAGGCCCTTGGCCAGGTAGCTCAGTTGGTAGAGCATTGTTTGCAGGTTTGATCCCTAGTCAGGGCATGTACAAGAATCAACCAATTGCCCTAACTGGTTTGGCTCAGTGGATAGAGCATCGACCTGCAGACTAGAAGGTCCCAGGTACGATTCCGGTCAAGGGCATGTACCTTGGTTGCAGGCACATCTCCAATAGGAGGTGCGCAGGAGGCAGCTGATCGATGTTTCTCTCCCATCGATGTTTCTAACTCTCTATCCCTCTCTGTAAAAAATCAATAAAATATACTTAAAAAAAAAAGAATCAACCAATGAATGAATGCATAAATAGGTGAAACAACAAATCTATTTTCTCTCTAAAATCAATAAATTAAAAAACAAAAAACTGTATTTTGTCCTGGCCAGTATGGCTCAGTTGTTTGGAGGGTCATCCCATACACCAGAAGGTCACAGGTTCGATTCCCAGTCAGGACACATAACTAGGTTCAATCCCCAGTCAGGGCACGTACAGGAGACAACCGATTGATGTATCTCTCTCACACTGATGTCTGTCTGTCTCTCTCTTTCTCCCTTTCTAAGTCAATAAAATTAATTAATAAAAAAGATATAACAATTATTCTTATTCACAAAATAGTTTTAACTCAGGGGCTAGATACTTAGAAAATACAATGCTATAAAATCAGCAGGCTCAATAATAAACTTTACATTCAGAAAATATAGACACACAAAACCTAATATAGACAACTAAGAACTGCAAGATGACTTTCATTCTTAAATGTTTTTTAATTGATTTTTTTTTTTTTAGTGAGAGAGGGAGAGGGAGAGAAAGAAAGAAAAACATCAATTGGCTGCCTCCTATATGCCCCCACTGGGGATTGAGCCAGAAACCCAGGCATGTGCCCCAACCAGGAATCTAACCAGAGACCTTTTGTTACAGGGGAGGACGCTCAACCAACTGTGCCACACCACACCGGCCAGGGCAATTACTTTCCCTTTTAGACAGCAAAACTTAGGCCATTGTTTTAAACAGGGGATTTTCACTGACATAAATTGAGAAAGAAAAGTACCTGAACAAAAGTTATGAACCTAAAAAATGCTAAGTTATAAATAAACTTAAGCCCAAGGAACATCATTGATCTTTTAAATGACAAGTTAAGATAGTCATTCTTTCCACTACTTTATAAGGTCCTCTCCAACAGTCTACAGTCTACTATCTTGTTCCTTGTCTTTCCTTTCAAAATGTTTTTAAGCAAGTACTTTTTGTTGTTGTTAATCCTCTTCCAAGGATGTTTTCTCCATTGATTTAGAGAGACTGGAAGGGAGGAGGAGAGACAGAGAGAAACATGGGTGTGAGACAGACATATCAATTGGTTGCAGGTGCCCCACTGGAGCAGGGATTGAGCCAACAACCCAGGTACGTGCCCTTGACCAGAATCGAACCAAAGACCCTTCAGTCCGAGAGCCCATGATCTAACCACTGAGCAAAACCAGCCAGGTCTAAGCAATTACTTTTTTTTTTTTTTTTAAGCAAATGATAGAGTTAGGATTTGAACCCACGTTTGGTGGTTCTAGATTCCTCACTCTTTTTTTTTTTTTTTTTGCTTAAAGTACTACAAAGGGTATTACATGTGTGCCCTCCCCCCCCCCCCCCCGCCCTTGACAATCCCCTGGCCTCCCCTACCCCCCAGTGTCTTATGTCCATTGGTTATGCTTATATGCATGCATACAAGTCCTTCGGTTGATCTCTTACCCCCCTCCCTCCTGCCCCCTAACCCTCCCCGGCCTTCCCGCTGCAGTTTGACAATCTGTTTGAGGCAGCTCTGCCTCTGTATCTATTATTGTTCAAAAGTTTATAATGGTCTCTATTATCCATGAATGAGTGAGATCATGTGGTATTTTTCCTTCATTGACTGGCTTATTTCACTTAGCATAATGCTCTCCAATTCCATCCATGCCGTTGCAAATGGTAAGAGTTCCTTCTTTTTTACAGCAGCATAGTATTCCATCGTGTAGATGTACCACAGTTTTCTAATCCATTCATCTACTGATGGGCACTTGGGCTGTTTCCAGATCTTAGCTAAGGTGAATTGTGCTGCTATGAACATATGGGTGCATATATCCTTTCTGATTGGTGTAAGCAATTACTTTTAATAACACACATCTCTTCTTGCTTATGGTTCCCCCAGATAAACAGAAGTTTGGGATGCCAACACTGAATAACTGTATTATCGTATTTTCTAAATACATGATTCATACAAAAGGTCCCTTTAAATAACAAAATGTACCATTTTATTTTATACAGTTGCATAATGGGACTATTTTTAGGACCTAGTTAATGTTTTATATATGTTATATATCCAAAAGAAGGGTCATGTTTACTTCGATTTCATTTAAAGTTAGTAAGCCATTTGTCTCTCAAAAATGGGCTACAAAGCAACATATTTAACCTTTTCCCTAGCTTCTATTGGGCAGCCCTTCCTAATTCCCCAACTGAAAACAGAACACTGCATCTGATAAAGGGCAGTCTCCCCAGGACCCAGCACCAGTTCCATTCTGCTAACAGTGATGCTCTCCCAAAGCCAAGGAAAAGCAATCCATTTTCTAGTTTAAAATTATCAAGCTACAAACAAAAGCTTTATTTTCTAAACTAATGGAGGTTAAGGATATTCTATAATTGAGATGAGCCCAAAATCAGTTAAGTCCAAAAGATCTCCCAGGCAACTACAACCTGCTTGGGAGTCACCTTGAAAGAGCCAGCTCATCCCCACAACTGCTATGGAACACTCTGATCCTGGGTTCTCACATCTCCTGCATATCTGGGGCCTTTGATTAAAATGTTCTCCTATTACATGAGTATATACATTTGCCAAAATTGCACTTTACTGTATGTAATCATACCTCATTAAAATTTGAAAAATTAAAAGGTGCGTGTTGAGAGTTTCTTTAAACTTCTGAGTGATTTCATATCAGACCACTGCTCTGGATTAAATCACATTCCAAAACGGGGTAAGTCAAGAACACTGGGTTTGAATTCAGACACCTAGAACCAAAATACATCTCCCTTACTAACTCACTGCATGCCCTTGGACAAAGGGACAATTTTACGGAGCCTACTTCCTTATCTGGACGTTAGAAATAAAAAATATCGCCCTAGTTGGCTTGGCTCAGTGGATAGAGAGTCGGCCTGTGGACTGAGGGGTCCCGGGTTCGATTCCGGCCAAGGGCACATGCCTGGGTTGCGGGCTCAATCCCTGGTGCGGGGTGTGCAGGAGGCAGCCAATCAGTGATTCTCTCTCATCATTGATGTTTCTATCTCTCCTTCTCCCTTCCTCTCTAAAATCAATAAAGAAATATATTTTTTAAAAAAGAAAAGAAAAAATATCTACTTCAAGGGATAATTGTGAGACCTAAATGAGATGTTTATAAAATATTTGGCATAGTTTCTAACATCAACAAGTAAGCACTATGTTACCATCATTAGCATCTTTGTTTCCATCATTTTAAACCAATCTTTATTTGGTATTTCTCTCAATCCTAAAATACATACTCCACCTAATCTAAAACTTTTAAAGAATTTCTTAGAGCCCTGGCCAGTGTGGCTCAGTTAGTTGGACATCGTCCTGTGCCAAAAGGTTGCCGGTTCAATTCCTAGTCAGGACACATGCCCAGGTTTCAGGCTCAATCTCAGGTAGGCGGTGTTCAGGAAGCAGCCAATGGATGTTTCACTCTCACATCGGTGTTTCTCACTCCCTCTCCCTTCCTCTCTCTCAAAAAAAAAAAAAAACAACAATCAACTATTCAAAAATAAAATAAAGAACTTCTTAGACATACACATGCCTAGCCTCACCCTAATGACTGTGATGTGTTAAGTCTGGGATGAGGACAGTTTTGGGAACCACACTCCTGTAGGGAACATGTGTGGCAGAACATGACTATAACCAGAGCCCACAAGAACTCCTAAGATAAACTGAATAGCTCATGCTAGTTTCAAATGACAAGTAGTATTCTACCTTTAGACTATTGTAATAATGTCAGAACAATGTTTGCTAACCTCCAAAGAAAAGTGGCATCCCCTCATACCCAACTCTCCCAATAATAAATACAGATTTAGTCTTTATTTTATCAAAAGTTAAGAACAAAGTAAGGTTGCCGCTTTTAAAAAAATGTTTTTATTAATTTTAGAAAGACCTAAAAAAAAAAAGGGAGAGACAGAAGACACTGATGTGAGAAACACTGACCAGTTGCCTCCCACATGCGCCCCAACCGGGGATTAAACCCACATCCCGAATGTGCCCTGACCGGGAATCAAACTGGTGACCTTTTGGTGCACAGGACAACACTCAACCAACTGAGCCACACCAGCCAGGCCAAGGTTGCCTCTTGAACAACATGGGGGAGCTGGGGGAGGGGGGGGGTGCTGACCTCCATGCAGTCAAAAATCCATATAACTTGACTCCCCAAAAACTTAGTTGTCCCACAATATCTAAGGGGGAGTGGTTCCAAGACCTCCCGCTCCAGATACCAAAACGTGAGAATGCTCAAGTATAAAATGGCACAGATCAATGCACACACTCAGCCCTCTGCATCTGCAGATGGAAAACAGTACAAGTATTTATTGAAAAAAATCCTCATGTAAGCGGACCCATGCAGTTCAAGCCCGTGTTGTTCCAGAATCAACTGTATATTCTTGGAGGGTTCAGCAGTGTGACACGCTGCCTCTCCCTCCAACAGGTGCATCCTGGCACAGTACAGAAAGAGCAAATGGGAGGAAGAACAATACTTTACTTATTTCTTCAGCAGGTCTCTACCTGATGGCACCAAACAGCAGACGACAACAAAATAAATCCTTCGACATATTTGTCTTAGTTCCTAAAAGAAGTTTCAAAACCACCTTATATAATGCTACCCCACCCCCTATACTGCCCACGAAACCACTGTTTTTTCAGAGTGGTCTTTGGTGTCACCTGTTTCTGAATGATAGGAGGAGCTTCTTAGAACCCTCTTCAGATTTTGATACAAAAAAAGAAAACTGAACCCAAGGAATCTGCATTTTTAATTCCCCGGGTCATTTTTTATGCTCAAAATTTGGAAGTACACTATAACTTGAAATTTTCACCTCAAGTAAGAAAACCTTGAACACAAAAGATCATGATTATGCTTGCTCTTAGAGTAATGAAGAAATATCTACTAGAACATGAACAAACTGTAGATGATGGAGGTCAAGAGAAGATGCTATGAAGCTAAAATACCTGAGTTTAGAGTTCTGTTCACTAGTCATTTGACACCAGGTAAATGGGCCCCAGTTTTCTCATCTGTAAAATGGAATACTACCACCTACCTCAGAGTTGTAAGGACTACTGAGTTATTAAATCTCTCAGAAGTGTCTGAAAATTTTTTCATTAAAAAATAAAGTTTTTAGAGAGCCTGGCCCTAGCAACACTCAAAAAATACTTATTTAGAATCCTTGTGGCCAATGGCCGCAGACAACTAGCTATAGGGCTGTGATTCTTATTTGCTGAATCTCTGGAATTTGCATCCATATCCAATGATTCACAAAACCATCAAGGATCGAATGTTTTGCACTGCTTAAAAATCAGGTGCTCCTCAAGTAAAACACAAACCAGGTAAATTGGCCCTAAAAATGGTATAGGTTGAGAGCAGATGCTTTCCACAGCTCTCTAAGAGGGCAGGAAAAGACAATATAACTGAAAACTCCCAAACTCTTCATAGCAAAATAGGGCTGCATTTAATGATCCAAATCCTGTAAGTTGAAAGTAAAGCAACTGGGTGGCCGGACCAAGGTACAAGACCATCCCAAAAACAAACAAACAAACAAACAAAAAAAAAAAACCTCACTCATCCTGCCACTTTCACTCTCATAATCTGCATTTAAAACAAGCTGATTTCCTGACATGGGAATTTGGCTACAACAGGAAGAAAAAAGTCTAACCGTATGTAAAATGCTACTATACTGTAATGCTCATATTAGAGTATCAGGACAGCGGATACTTTCAACTGCATCAATGGTGCTAGACAGACGGCCTGAACTGAAGACGTATAATGGGGAGGAAATATTTGGGCTAGATCTGAACACGGGGAAAAGAAACTAATAACAAAATGGAGAAAACGATTCTCTGGGAAGAGCGTGTGCCAACTCCCAGGGCGAGCTTCAGGAAGATTAGAATCCCTCCAAACAAACAAACAAAATAAAAGGCCTTAATGCCCAGAATGCTCCAGTCCTGAACTGTGAATTCTGGCAAATAGATGTAAAGAATATAGAGGAGGTAGCTAGGTGAAAGATGACCCGAATTCTCACGGGGGCGCGGGGGGGCAGCCAAAGCTTGGTGCACAGAACACGGAATCCAGTCTTAGCCTTGCAGCAACTCAAGGGTCAATTAAGCATGTTCCATTAAGCCCGAAATTTCCAGACAAAAAAAAAGAGATGTAACGTCTTGGAGAGCAGCTCTTTGAAAATCCACGGCAGACAGACATTGGGGATGCAAAGGACTTGGGGGGAGGGGGGAGTGGAGACGAGTCAGAAGAAGCCTTCTCCAAGATGAAATCCTGCGACTCGCGGTGCAAGAACGTGCAGGGAGCTAAGAGGGAGGAGGGGTCTGGGAAGGAGCCCTCCACGCCGACCAGCAGCTACCGCGCCCGAGGGCCGAACCCCGAAGCCCCGGCGTGTGCGGGGGCCCCAGGCCTCCAACCCGCCCTCTGCCCACGCACCAACCTGGGACCACCGTGCGGGGGCACTGTCCCCCCGCGACCGCGCGGGAAAAACGGCGGCCGTGCCGGAAGGGGGCAGGGCGAGCCGCGAGGGCGCCCCGCCGGGCACTTACGCGGCCGCTTCTTCCGCAGGCTTTCCACGCGCTGGCGGGAGCCCGAGGTACCGCCGCTGTAGGAGCCGTGCCGGTCCCGCCTGGCTCCCTCCGCCGAGGTCCCGGCCGCGGGGACCGACGTGCTGTTCGCCCGGCGCCGCAGCGGCTCCTGCCCCCGCCCATCTGGCTCCTCGGGCGCCGGTTCCCGGGTCGACGAGGCGGAGGTAGCGGCGGCCCTGCCGTGGCGCTCCATGGGCGCTCGCAGCCGGCCCGCTCCCATCCGCAGCAGCCACTGCTGCCACCCAAGCCAGCCCCTCGCTGCCTCCTCGGCGAGTCCAGCCGGAGCAGAGGCGCACCCTCGGCCGGCCGCCTCTTCCGTTGCGACAACGCGCAGCAAGCCAATCCCAGCAGGCTGGGGGCAGCCCGCAGGCCTCGTGTCCAATCGGCTCCCTGACTCGAGGTGGAGTGACTGCAAGTTCGTCCAATGAAAGACTCTCAGGACGGGGGGGGCGGTGCAGGGAGCGAGGGAGGGGCTCCGGGATCAGCGGAGGAGGAAAAGGCGGTGGGGCTGACAGGGGAAGCGATGGCGGCGCCGCCCTATGGACGCGTGGGTGGAGTGGCCCCCACCCTGGGCGGAGAGGTCGGCGCCCCGGGAACCCAGAATTCTCCCGGGATGCCGCCGCGCGCTCCCACGCCAGGCCGTGCCCCGCAGCGTCTGTTGGCGGACGGAAGGGCTGCAGCTGCGGCTGGCTTGAGCCTTTGTCCCTCGCCTGGTCCCTCCGCTGCCGTGTAGGGAGGACCCCAGCCCCTCTGCGCCGTTTCTCACCACCACCCTCCTCCCCCGGCACCGCCACTGTTCGGGCTAAACCCCCTTCATTCCGCCTGCGATGGAGAAATGTTCCCGGGACCAGAAGGAATGATAGGACTGGGGTTGGTCTCTATGACAACTGGAAGGAAGAGGTGGGTTTATGGATCCTTCGCCATTCTCCTGTAGTGGAGAGAGCGTGGGACCCGGGAAGTATGGCTGTCTTTTTTTAAGGAGAGTCTGGTCCCCCCTTTCTGTGTAGTGCCCTAGGGGACATAGGAAGATTTGGGGGCCGCCTTGGAGCCTGGGGGGAAGAGGGTGCTTTTTTAACATCTTAATTGCCTTCTCGTTTGGGGGCGAGAACATGGTCACCTCCAGTCCTGAGATCCCGACCTCTCACGTCTACCAAAGGCCCTGCCAAGCACCCCCTCTCCCAGAGGTTACACAAGCCCGTTAGGATCCTGCCCCCCACCCCCAACTTTCAAGGCATTCCCTCACTCCGTCAGTTACAGGACCATGGGGTTATCTCGTTTGCTAATTATTTCCTAAGTACCTCCCCTGGGGGATTTTAATGGCCCTTGGTTGATAGCCCTTATTTCCCCGTAATGACTGCTAGTAGCCGACTGAACCAGAAAGATGAGCTTTTCTCTTGCTGGTTGAGTAGAATTACCATGTTCACTGCAAACTTGCTCCCCTCACTGTAGGAATAACTCTGGAACCCCAGTCTCCTAACTCTGGAAATTCCAGTTCCTGCAGGAAGCGCGGGTTTGGGGTTCAATCCCCAGTGTGGAGCATGCAAGAGGCACCCAATCAATGATTCTCTCTCATCCGCAGGAACCAAGAACAACTGTAACTACTCTTCCAAGTCTCAGTGCCCAGCAGTGCCTATCTTTCTGCCTCCTCCCCACCCCCACCACCACCACTACAAAAAGTACATATATGAGCCTCCTGACCTGAGGAAGCTTCTATCCAAGTCTGTGAGCTCCCATAGATCATCCTGAGGCATCAAAGAATCATCATCATCTGAGGCTGTCAAGATGAATTTCAAAACCACACCTGACACACGTTTTATTACCGTTTACAGAGTGCCTTTACATTTCATTTATTCCTCCCAGCAACATTTGGATGATGAGGCAGTTTACCCAGAGGTACACAGTTTTTAAAAATGACAGAACCTAGACAGACTTCTGAGAAGTTAGCTACTCTGCCTTATGATAATCAAAAGAAGGCATGGATTCAGTGAAAGTCCAATACATTCCTGGAAGGCTTTTGCTCCTCTTAAATACATATGTGTGTCTTCACTCTCGAATGTGTCTGTGAACTTGCTGACAATCTGTGGCTATCATTAAAGTTTATCCAAAATAACAAATGAAGCATATACTACTTGCAGTTAAGGCAAGATGTATATAATCCTAAATCAAAAATGCAAATTGATCCCTGGTTTAGAGCACATAAGGAAGCAACCAATGAATGCATGAATAAGTGAAATTGATCATTTCTTTCTCTCAAATCAATTGTTTTGTGTGTGTGTGTGTTTTAGTTTTTTAAGCCTGGCCAGTTTTGCTTAGTGATTGAGCATTGACCTATGAACTAGGAGGTCATGGTTCGATTCCTGGTCAGGGCACATGCCCAGGTTTCAGGTACAATCCCCAGTGTGGAGCATGCAAAAGGCACCCAATCAATGATTCTCTCTCATCATTGATGTTTCTATCTCTCTCTCCCTCTTCCTTCCTCTCTGAAATCAATTTTTAAAAAATTTTTTTAATAAACAATAAAGTTTTTTCTCAAGGCAAATAAATTGAGCAAAAGAAGCCAGACACAAAAGAATGTATCCTATGTGATTCCATCTACATGAAGGTCAATATTCATAAATGATATTGCAATGATTCTCATCATTAATGTTTCTATCCCTCTCTGAAATCAATAAAAATATATTTAAAAAAATAAAAATAAATGATATTAGAAGTCAGGATAATGGTTGCTCTTGGGGAAAGGGGAGAGAGAACTGCTGAGAGGATAGCAGGTAGGTTTATAGACGTTGGTAATGTTCAGTTTCTTTGGTATGGGGGTAGTTACGTGGGTATGTTCGCTTTGTAGTATTTCATTAAGATGTTCACTTGTACACTTTTCTTGTATGTGTATTATGCTTAAATAAAACTTTTTTACAAGAGAAATTGAAGATTTGCCTTGGAGCAAAGTAAACCCATGACTAAGTTTAGGTGGTGTGTGTGTGTGTGTGTGTGTGTGTGTGTGTGTGTGTGTGTTTTCATAGCCTCTAAATGAAAGTAGCAATTAAGAGGTTTCCTTTTCTGTGGTTATTATAATAGGTTTTTTAAAATATGTTTTCATTGATTTTTAAAGAGAGGAAGGGAGGAGGAGAGAGAGAGAGAAGCATCAATGAGAAACATTGATCAGCTGCCTCCTCCACATACTGAATCAAGCCCAAAACCTGGGCATGTGCCCTGACCAGGAATCCTCTTGGTGTATGGGTCAATGTTCGACCACTGAGCACACCGGCCAAGCATAATATTTTATTTTTCAAAGAGAGCATTATTATTAAGTTCTTTACCACTTCTCTCAATTATTTAACCTTGGGGAGAAGCTAATTTTCTGGTATACAACCAAAATAAGAAGCACTAGAGTTATGGTAAGCGTTGTGCTTCAAAGGAACTAACCAAATTCTTTCATTGGGTTCCATTGGTGCCAGGAAAATGAAGGGTGAAGCTCAGGCCCCTTTCAAACACAAGGCCTTTTTTTCCTGAGTGTATTGGTGGGAATTTTGGAAAACCTTGCCTATTGTGTCTCCCAAAGGGCAAAGAAATGAAGAATATGAAGTTCTCAAGCCACTAAACATTCTTCCAATACCTGGCCCCTGACCCAGAGTTCACTTCTGAAGAAGGGTAGAGATGGTGGGGTGTGTGTGTGTGTGTAACTAGCATGTGGCTTTCTGATGGCCTCACCAGAGCTCACAGGCAATATAAAAGTACTATTGCCTGCTTTCACAAGTAAGGCTCAACTTTTCTCAGAAGAACAAAGAAAGAAAATTCAAGATGAAATAACAATGAGTTTAGACCACAGAGTTTCCTAGATATGGAAAATGCTATTCCTTCCCAAGTATTGAAAGGACTGAAATTTTCTCTTAGTTTTCAAGAACAAAGCCTATCTTTGACTAAATATCCCGGACTTGAATACTATTACTAGGTAACCACTAATAGTTTTGCACTTTAATAATTGTTAGAAAAGCAATGTGTGCTCAAATAAGCTTGGGAGATATGAGATAAAGTTTAGAGCAAATTTTTTTTTAGTATATTTTTATTGATTTCAGAGAGGAAGGGAGAGAGAGAAACATCAATGATGAGAATCATTGATTGGCTGCCTCCTGCACGTTCCCCACTGGGGATCAAGCCAGCAATCAGGGCATGTGCCCTTGATCGGAATCAAACCCGGGACCCTTCAGGCTGCAGGTCAATGCTCTATCCACTAAGCCAAACCAGCTAGGGATAGAGCAGTGTTTTAAAGCTTTTAATATGCTGATCAGCATGTTGAATCTCCAAGAGGAAACAGGTATGTAGCTATCTTCCAAATGTAATTGACCATGGAACCCTTTTTTCACAGTATTTGTTCCTCAGACACTGCGCAAAATTCATCTCGGTATAAAAATCACTTGTATCTCTGTTATATTAACAGCAATGAAGATGATAATTCTTTCCATTTTGAAAGCTTGATAGCTAATATTTCACTCCCCAATAAACATTTTGTAAAAGCATTGGCTTTCTGAAAACAGGCTTGTCCTCTTTTCCTTTAAACAGTTCCTCTTTCTTTAGTTCTCTTAATAGTATTACCGTTGCTATTGCCCTGTGTAACTTGATTCTTCCTTCTCATTTGCCCATCTCTCCTCTAGACTGCAATTCCATGAGGCAAGGACCCTGTATCACTGGTTTGTCACTGTGCCCAGAAGGCCTCGCACAGGTTCTTAATGTATTTACTTATTTTAACCCTCACCCAAGGATATTTTTCCATCGATTTCTTAGAGTGGAAAAGAGAGGAAAAGACAGGGAGAAATATTGATGTGAGAAAAATACATTGACTGGTTACCTTGACCAGGATCCAGGCTGGGGAGGATCCTGCAACTGAGGTACATACCCTTGACCGGAATCAAACCCAGGACCCTTTGGTCTGCAGGCCAACTCTCTTTCCACTGAGCCAAACCGGCTAGGGCTTTAATGTATATTTTTGGTTATGTGTCTGAATCAAAGAAAAGTCAAATTGTCCCTGTCTGAAATACCTTAAATTTGAAATTAAAAAGTCCAAATGGCCCTGGCTTGGTAGTTCAGTTGGTTAGAGTATCATCCTGATAAGCCAAAGTTGTGGGTCCCATCCCAGTCAAGGCACATATAAGAATCAACCAATGAATGCATAAGTAAATGAAACAACAAATCGATGTTTCTCTCCCCTTCCTTTCTCTCTCTAAAATCAATAACTTTCTTTTAAAAGGCTCAAATAGCCCTAACCGGTGTGGCTCAGTGGATAGAGCGTCAGCCTACAGACTCAAGGGTCCCAGGTTTGATTCCGGTCAAGGGCATGTACCTTGGTTGCGGGCACATATCCAGTGGGGAGTGTGCAGGAGGCAGCTGATTGATGTTTCTCTCTCATCAATGTTTCTAACTCTCTATCCCTCTCCCTTCCTCTCTGTAAAAAAACAATAAAATATATATTTAAAAAAATAAAAAGGCTCAAATAAGTGAGATCTTAACCATAAACTCCGAACAAATCTAATAATTTGTAAAAATAAATACATGGGCCCTGGCCGGTGTGGCTCAGTTGGAGCATCGTCCCATGCACTGGAAGATCACCAGTTTAATTCCTGGTCAGGGCACATACCTAGGTTGCAGTTCCATCCAGGTTGGGTTACTAGTAAATATGTTGGCAACTGATAATGTATTTCTCACATTGATGTTTTTCTTTCCCTCCCACCCTCTCTAAAATCAATAAAAATAAATTATTTTTTTTAAATAAAAATCTCTCCAAAACACCTACCAATCCTGAAGGATAAGGTATGCATAGTGGCCTAACTCTCCTGGACACTGCAAAAGTTAGAGCAGCTAGGGTTCTGGAAAGCTAACAAATCAACCTGACAAACCTAAAGAGCCATTGAGTTCCTGTTACGTGCACAGCTATCACAAGGCAGTGGGGCTGACGCTGTGCGTGCCAAAGGAGGCAGCTGCCTATGTGGTGCAAAGTTAGGAAACTTCCCTCACCATAGGAGGAGGAATGAATTATATGGTTGATAAATTTGAGAAGGAACTGGGCATGTTTTGCTGGGCCCTAACTCCCTTCCCTGTGGTTGTCAGGGAGGGGCTTGTGGAGTGTGTGTTGTCTGGTCTGCTAGCTGTCACCTGGTAAGAGGCACCCCCTGTGGGAATCGGGGGAGGCCTGAAGTATCCGGAACCACTGAGAAGACTGTCAAATCCAAGACTTGAGCACACAGCCATCTGCCTAAAACCATATTCAGAAGTTTAAAAAGATGGTATTTTGATTACTATCTGATTCCTAACTCTGTCTCTCAGAAAAATAAAAGGGTGCTTTCAGCTCATAAACCAGCACTCTCTATTCTTCTTACTGTTTCTGGGGCTTATGGGTAATAAACACCTTGAAAGAAGAAGCTGTTTTATTTTTTGTATATTCTTCCCCAGCCTAATAGATATGTGACAGCACACAGTGGGCCATCATCTGTGAAAGTAGAACTAACTCCAGTAGGTAATTGGAGCAGGGTGTAAGGTGGCACCGGGTTGCTCTAAATTAGCTGTCACTTGATGGCAATCACCTCCTGCCTAGGAGCCAGCTGGGTAATCAGTAGGTTAGTGATGGTGGAAGAATTCCTCAAAACAAGCAGACTTCTGGGACAGTTTGCATCCCAGGTTGCATATGGTAATCACTTGGGGAGCTTTTTGGGGGGGGGGGGAGATAGCCAGGCCGTATGCAACCCAGACAAATGAAGTTGGCATTTCTGCAGGTGGGACCAGGCATCAGTAGTGTTTAATAACCCCCAGGTGATTCCAATGTGAAGTTAGGGTTGCGATCCAGTGTTCCAGGCTGGCCTTTCTTTAGCATAATTAGTAGTTTGTAAGAAATACAGAATTTCAGGCCCCACCCCACACTCACACTTTCTGCATTTTTAGCAAGAGCTAAAAATGACCCATATTGTCTTGAAGTTTGGGAAGTACTAGTGTAGAATACAGCTTTGCAGTCAGCTGGATCTTGGCTCTAATCGTGGCTACACCAGCTCAGTGATAGTGGGCAAGCTAAACCTCAGTTGAATAAACTATGACAGATTCACACAACAGAACACTATGTAGCCATCAAAAGGAATTTTAATATCTTTAGATACTATGGAGTTATTTACACAGTATTTTAACTGATACAAATATAGAAATATATTGTTTTAATAGAAAAAATTTTAAATGGGCGTTGGGGGGAAATTAAAGAATATATAAAGAGCAATTAGCATTGTTTCTGTACATAGTAAGTACTTAACAAATATCTGTTATTGTTATTTCTCTGTTGGTGCAGTTACTAGCTGGTAGCTCAGAGAAATGATGTGGGTGCTATGGCTCTGTGGTTTTAGTGAGGTACTTAGGGAAGTCTCATGCCATCAGGACACAAAAGAAAAATGTAGGCTTCTTAACCTTTCATTATGGAAAACTTCAAAAACATACAAAAGTTGCCCTAACTGGTTTGGCTCAGTGGATAGAGTGTTGGCCTGTGGACTGAAAGGTCCCAGGTTCGATTCCGGTCAAGGGCGTGTACCTTGGTTGCAGGCACATCCCCAGTGGGGAGTGTGCAGGAGGCAGCTGATCAATGTTTCTAACTCTCTATCCCTCTCCCTTCCTCTCTGTAAAAAATCAATCAATAAAAGAGCAACTGGACTTAAAAGAAAATTTTTAAAAAATATATTTTATTGATTTTTTACAGAGAGGAAGGGAGAGGGTTAGAGAGTTAGAAACATCGATGAGAGAGAAACATCGATCAGCTGCCTCCCGCACCCCCCACTGGGGATGTGCCCGAAACCAAGGCACATGCCCCCGACCGGAATCGAACCCGGGACCCTTCAGTCCGCAGGCCGACGTTCTACCCACTGAGCCAAACTGGTCAGGGCAAAAAGAAAATTCTTTAACAAAAAACATACAAAAGTCAAATATCGTGAACCCTCACATTCTGATCACTCTACTTCAACAATACAGTGGGGCCTTGACTTATGAGTTTAATTCGTTCAGAGACCAAGCTCGTTAAGGAGCTCGTTAACTCAAATTACTCTGTCAACTCAATGCAAAAAATCGGTGGAGAGATAGCTGGTATCTCAAAAAACCCATTAGTTGGGACACTCGTAAGTCAAGGCCTCACTGTATTGAGTTCATAGTCTTTCTCTTTTTTATGTATACTTTTATTGATTTCAGAGAAGAAGGGAGAGAGATAGAAATATCAATGATGACCTCCATTCAATTCCTGGTGGGGGCACATGCCTGTATTGTTTGTTTCAATCCCCCCCCATGCAGGGGCGTGTGGAAGGTGGCCGATTGATATGTCCCTCTCACATCAATGTTTCTTTCTCTCTCTGTAAAAATCATTTAAAAATCTTCTTAAAAATTATTGTAATACCGAAATCCAAGAAAACAGTAACACTTGGAGCTGATAGGGAATAAGAAATATATTAAGTATAAATTTGCAAAGACACTACCAGAAAGGCTAAAACAAGAATGTCTGACAAGATCAACTGTTGATGAAAATACTATAGAGTAACAAACTCTCATGAACTTCTGGGGGCATGTAAGTTGGTATATAACCTCTTGGAAAACTGGCAGTACTTACTAAAGCTGAAAACATGCATAACCTATGACCCAGCAATTCCACTTCTGGGTCTGTACACAACAGAAACAAGGGTTTACATCTACCAAAATATGTGCAAGTATGTTTTTTTTTAATTTAAATCTTTACTGTTGGAAGTATTACATATGTTCCCCCCCCCATTGACCCCCCTCTAACCTGTCCCCCGCCCCAGGCCTATTGTCTGTCCATGGGTTATGCATATATACATAAAGGTCTTTGGTTGATTACCTCCCTCCTACCCTCCTTCTCTCCGAGATTCCACACTCTGTTCCATGCTTCCATGTCTCTGGACCCACTCTGTTCATCAGTTTATTTTGTTAATTAGATTCCACATATGAGTGAGATCATGTGATACTGATTGGCTTATTTCACTAACATATATTCTCCAGGTCCCTCCATGCTATCTCAAAGGGCAAGAGATTCTTCTTTTTTACTGCTGCATAGTATTTCATGGTATAAAAGTGCTCCTCTACTGATGGGCACTTGGGCTGTTTCCAGATCTTAGCTATTGTAAATAATGCTGCTATGAACATAGGGGTGCATATATTCTTTCTGATTGGTGCTTTGGGTTTCTTAGCATATATTCCTAGAAGTGGTATTACTGGGTCAAATGGCAGTTCCATATTTAATTTTTAAAAAAATATTTTTATTGATTTCAGAGAGGAAGGGAAAGGAAGAGAGAGATAAGATAGGAACATCAATGATGAGAGAGAATCACTGATCGGCTGCCTCCTCTACGTCCCCCACTAGGGATCGAGTCCACAACCTGGCATATGCCCTTGACTGGAATCAAACCCGGGACCCTTCATTCCCCAGGCTGACACTTCATCCACTGAGCCAAACCGGCTAGGGCCCATATTTAATTTTTTGAGGAAACTCCATACTGTTTTCCATAATGGCTGCACCAGTCTGCATTCCCACCAGTGCTGTACTAGGGTTCCCTTTTCTCCACATTCTCATTAGCGCTTGTCATTTGTTGATTTGTAGATGGTAGCCAGTCTGACAGGTGTCGTTTTAATTTGCATCTTTCTGATGATCAGTGACTTTGAGCATTTTTTCGTACGTCTCTTGAACATCTGCATGCCCACTTTGGAGAAATGTCTATTTAGGTCCTTTGCCCATTTTTAAATGGGATTGTTTGTCTTCCTGTGCAAGGATGTTTCTAATGGCACTGTTCATGATAGCTTTAAACTGGCATCAACTCAAATGTCTATTCATAGTAGAATGGACATGTAAATTGAAGTAAAGTCACACAATAGATTGCTAGTATACAGCCATGAGTATGAATGAACATATGATACACAACCATATGGACACATCTCACAGAAATGACATTGAGCAAAAGAAGTCAATATACACAAACAAATGCTCACTGTATGATTCAATTCATATAAAAAACACAAAAGTAAGGAAAATTGATCCATGGCATTGAAAGTCAGAATGGTCACCTTTGGGAGGTGTAGTGTCACTGACCCCTGCTGGTCAGGGGTCCCAAATTGTGGTTGCTCTGTACTGTGTCTCATCAATAGGATGAGACAGTATTCGGTAAGGCAAGTCAGGAACTATTCCTTGGCCAAGGAATAGAGAAGGATATTGAATGCTCTAGCGATTTCTTGTTCCTAATTCTGGGGAATGAGGAAAGTAATAAAGAGTCTGGGGGGAGATAGGTGGGTCCAAGGGTGGGGATTTTTGAGGAAGGGTGGAGGGTTCTCAATTTCCAAGGGAGTATGCACAGTCCTCAAACATGCTTGGAACATGCCTAGCCATACATTGCATGTCTCATTTTAATGTTAAATCTCCACCTCTGAGTGTGAATTTTAGTATGCTAATTAAGAAAGTTTCGCCCTGACCGGTTTGGCTCAGTGGATAGAGCGCCGGCCTGCGGACTGAAAGGTCCCGGGTTCGATTCCGGTCAAGGGCATGTACCTTGGTTGCGGGCGCATCCCCAGTGGGGGGTGTGCAGGAGGCAGCTGATCGATGTTTCTCTCTCATCGATGTTTCTAACTCTCTATCCCTCTCCCTTCCTCTCTGTAAAAAATCAATAAAATATATTTTAAAGAAAAAAGAAAATTTCATCAAAAGGTTGCTTAGAGGGGTTTTAGCTGCTATCTTGGATTTTTGGGGCATAAACTGCTTTCTTGGTGGCGGTCCTTGGGTTCTTTTTTGTGTTATTGTTACGCCTCCCCCAAGGATGTTTTCCCATTGATTTTTAGAGAGAGTGGGAGGAGGAGAGACAGAGAGAAGCATCGATGTGAGATAGACACATCGATTGGTTGCCTCCTGCACACACAATCGAGCCTGCAACCAAGGTACATGCCCTTGATTGGAACTGAACCCAGGACCCTTCAGTCCAAGGCTCACACTCTATCCACTGAGCGAAACCGGCTAGGGTGGTTCTTGGGTTCTTTATCTGACTCCTGCTGGCAGGCTTAGCTAGCTAGCCCTGGAATTCCCACCTTTCCTTGAGGTCGGCCTGCTTTTGTCAGGGGATGTGTTGGAGAGAATACAAGAAAGTGTAAGTTTAAAGATTAACTAATGATGTGGTGGCACAACCCAGTGACCATAGAACTGGATTTGAGAGTTGGTTTCATGCATATGTTCACGTTGTGTTCAGACTCCCTGTTGGAGATACGGAAATAAACCAAGAGCACCCAAATGAAAACAAACAGAAGCTATTTATTCAGATAGTCGGCTGCCATCAAGTGCATTTGCCAGGGAGGGACTCAAAGGCAGAGAGTGAACAAGCTTTCCGGTGAGGAAAGAGAGGAGGCTCAGGCGTGCTGTGATTGGAGGTGTTTGCCTAGGACACTGAAGGGTGAGACTAGAAGAGGGGCATCTCTATGGTTGGTTGGGGAGCATGTTTGGTTTTCTCTGGTTGGTCCTGAGTTGGAAGAGAGGAAGGGGAGTTGCTGGGATTGGGGAGAGGCTGGCAGACATTGACCATGATGTCCTGGTCATCCTGATCGTTCTGGGCCCATTACTACAGAGGTTGTAGTTTGGCTTTCCAGGCTGGTTACTGCAGAAGTTTTGGTCAGAGATCTTTGTCACATACCGTCTGGCCATTGTCCACTTGCTCCCAACAAGGTAACAAGATCTTGGTTTTTGTCTTCTTGAAGGAAAGATTTCAATCAAGAGACAAAGTATAGCAAGGTAAGTAAGAATTGATTGGCCACAGCAAAAATATACTTAGGACAGTGAAACAAGGAAGGATGTAGAAGAAGTAACAGGAGAGCCTAGGCTGGTCTGCTTTGGCTCCCTGAGAAGTCAGAGAAAAGGGGACCTTGGAGATAGGTTCAGGGGATTAGCATGGGAGGAGCTGTCACTGCCTATTGCTCCCCTGGTTGCAAGTGGACCCGTAGAGGGAAGAAGGGGGAAAGGGAATGGCATGGGCTGCTCCCCTGCCATGATCTCTCTTTTGCATGTGGAAATCTTAGGGTAGATCTCAATAGAATATTAATCAGTTTTCCCGTGCGCTTTTTCAGGGCTGTAGTCTCCACTGATTGGTCAGCAGCAGGGGTCATTAGTTAATGCAGCTGGTCCTGAGGCAGCCACTGTGTCACTTGTCTGGTTTTGTTGCTTTTCTGGGCCTGGAGTTGAAATACGACGTGGACCTAGATGTTATCTTTAGGGAGGAAAAGACCACGGGGTCCAGACCACAAGACCGGTGAAATGCTAGGGACGGATAGGTTAACCTGGAGGTGAGGCTCTTGCTTTCCCCGTTTTGCTGCTTGCTAGTCATCCAGGACTTTCTGCCCTGGTGAGTTTCTGTACCTGGCCCATCATCGTCCTTGCTCTGCTCATGTCTAACTGCCTATCGCACATTTGTGTATTAAGTCTCTCTGAGGGAAGGGCATGAGCTCTGAGAAGGGCCTCTACTGCTGGAATAGGAGGGGCTGGGCACATACACACTGCCTCCAGCTCTGGGTCTCTCCAGTGGTACCACCATGAGTCCAGTGGCTAGTGTTCTGCTTCCAGTCAGCTCCAAGTCATTGCTTAGCTACTACACCTGCCAAGGTTCTTTTTTCCTATAAGGCTTGGCTGAAAGCCCAGCTCCTATGGGAAGCCTTCTTTGATTAGACCCCTTTCATGTATCAGCCTTCCTAGATGGCCATGGCTTACCCCAAACCCTGCAGTGTAAATCCCCATCTCTTTGCCTGCATTCTAAAAACCTATTGAATACTGTGGACAAAAAAAGTGGCCTCATACTAAACTGGAGAAGCTCAGGGGAGGCCTGTGTGGCAGCCTTACAAACTCAGAGACCAAAAGTAGCCACACAGGATGGTCTGAAATTAAAACTTTCTAACTAAAATCGAGTCATGGTGTCTAGCCATGTCCTCGGCCGGTATCTTCCTTTACAGAGGTCAATCTTTACCTTAACTGGGCCTGTCTGTTGTCTTTTTTATTTATGAAAACACTAGAGGCCCTCTGCAGGAAATTAGTGCAAGAGTAGGCCTTCCTTCCCCTGGCTGCAGGCACCCAGCAGCCCCAGCTTTGTCCGGAAGGACATCCGGTCTAACTAGCATATTACCCTTTTATTACTATAGATACCTTTGGAATGCCAGGGTAATTTTCTTTTTCCAGACCCCTCAGGGCACAATCACTGCACCAGAACAGGAGACCACAGAACCCTTCACCGTTATTGTTAGCCTGTTAATCATGTTAAATATCCTGTACTCACCAATGTAGGGAGGCTTTGCTTTCTCTCACCTCCCTAATCTGTCACCAGTGGATTTCATGTAGCCCCCTGAACTGCTTCTCGGCTTCTCCTTTGATTCGGATGTATAAAATAAGTGGTAGAACTGCCATCTCCCGGAACATTTTCTCAATTCCTTGAGATTTTGTCGTCAGTTTGGCTCAAATAAACTCATAAAAATTTTCTACAGGTTTGAACATTTCTTATATGGACAGTACCTTTCTTCTACTTAATGCAGTTTCTGTAAAAAAACAACAGCAACAAAAACAAAAAATAAACCCGTCCCCAAAGCCACACCTTTTTTTTTTTTTTAATCCTCACTCGATATTTTTTCCTTTTTTTTTTTTTTTTTTTTTTTTTTAGAGAGAGAGTGGGGGTGGGGATGGAGAGAGGGAGAGAGAGGGCGAGAGGGAGGAAGAAACATTGATGTGAGAGACACATCAGTTAGTTTCAGTTGGTTGCTTCTCACATGGGGCCAGGGATCAAACCTGCACCCAGGTAAGGTGCCCTTCGACTGAAATAGAACCCGAGACCCTTGGGTCGGAGGGCTGATGCTCTAACCACTGAGAAAAACCAGCCAGGGTCACACCTTTTTATTAAAGTAAAATATACATACTGAAAAAGGTACAGATAAGGCAGGGGTGGCAAAAAGGGTAGAAGTGGGTAGAGGAAGACGGGAGGGGATGGGAAAGGTGAAGAAGGGGAGGAAGCCCTGGGTTCTGGTTCTGGGTCCAACTCCTGCATCCTTTACCTTCTTGAACCCAGAAACCATGAGGCTGGACCAGGTGATGTCAAATCCTCCCTCTTCCAAAGCCCTTTGAGTGTCCTTGGCACAGATGGACACTGCAGTGCTGCCTCCTCCCCTACCCCTAGGAGCCATTGCCTGGCCATCTGAATGGCTGATTTCCCAGTAATCAGTGCTGTCTTCTATTTAATCAATTCTCTTGTACGTAACATAGGAAGAAAGAAAACTCCTTTCATTATAACGAACAGCTGGAAATCAGCTTCTTGCTGGAGGCCTACCCAAAGGAATTTGGAAAGAGAGAAACTGGCAATTGCTAAAAGAATTACTCCTTTTTCCACTTGCTATCACGATGTCCTTAGAATTGAAAGTCCAGTGATACTCTTTTGCAGGAAACAGAGTGAAGAGTTCAAGGGTAGAAGCTATACTTCTCTGGATATACCTTGTTTTATCGACTGGGACCATGTTACTGTTTTATATAACCATATAACAAAATTAAGTAAACATATTTCCTTAAAAATGGAATCAAAATGGAAAAAATAAGGATTTGATTTCATATTGAGTTGATGGCTGAGCTACACAAGGGGAATTCAAACAACTTTATTTATTTTTTAAAATATATTTTATTGATTTTTTTAGAGAGGAAGGGAGAGGGATAGAGAGTTAGAAACATCGATGAGCGAGAAACATCGATCAGCTGCCTCCTGCACGCCCCCCACTGGGGATGTGCCCGCAGGCAAGGTACATGCCCTTGACCAGAATGGAACCTGGGACCCTTGAATCCGCAGGCCGACAATCTATCCACTGAGCCAAACCGGTTAGGGCTCAAACAACTTTAAAGCAAGCAATTTGATTTTTCATCCCTTGTGCAAAAAGAACTACAAAGAAATCTTAAACAGTATTTAGTAATCACATTGTTGGAAATAATATTGGCATTTTTATTCTGAAACTAATATCTATATATTTAATGATAAAGCAAAAAAGTAGTGAACATTTTTAAGAACTTAGATTTTCACCCTGGCCAGGCAGCTCAGTTGGTTAGGGACGGTTCTGATACATCAGGTTGCAGGTTCAATCCCCAGTCAGGGCACATACAAGAACACAAGAATTAACCACTGAATGCATAAATGAGTGGAACAACAAATGGATCTCTCTCTTACCCTGAAATAAAACACTTTTTTAAAAACTCAGATTTTCAGGTAAGATAAAAGACAAATATAACATCAAATAAATTAAGTAAAAACAATGTAACATGCCCTGGCCAGTTGTTCAATGGTTAGAGCGTCGGCCTGGGGCCGAAGGGTCTGTTGGGTTTGATTCCCAGTCAAGGGTATATACCTGGTTTGCAGGTTTGATCTCTTGCCCCAGTGCATGAGTAGGCAACCAATTGATGTGTCTCTCTCTCCCCTCCCTCCCACTCTCTACAAAAATCATTGAAAAAAATATCTTAAGGTGAGGATTAACCAAACCAAACCAAACCAAACAGACAACCACCCCAAACTCTGTAACCTTAAAAATGAATGGACATATAAGCCTAACCAATGGACACAGACACCAGGGGGGTGAGGGCATGAGTGGGGGGTAGGGGAGTTAATGGGGTGATAAGGACACATATGTAATACCTTAATCAATAAAGAAAAAAATTTAAAAATGAATGGAAAATATTAATATAAAGTCATAATATAGTTTTCTCTTTAAAAATGTATTTTCTAGTTCTACCCATCAAAAGAACCTGGAACAATGAACAACACAATAGCAATGAGCACTCCTAGCGGCCTTTAAATACCACTTCTCACTGAAAGGAACAATTACTGCCTGAAGAAATGGCTGACTCAACATCCAGGCAGGAAGTTTCAAGAGTTGAGGTTGGAAACTCTTGTCATACCACAGACAAAGGAAGCTATTTAAGACTAGTAGAGTCTTGTTAAGTGACTGAGGAGTCAATCTGGATGGCTTCTACTGGCCAAATGTGGGACAATTTTTTTATTTTATTGATTTTTTTTTTTTTTTTTTTTTTTTTTTTTTACAGAGAGGAAGGGAGAGGAATAGAGAGTTAGAAACATCGATGAGAGAGGAACACCGTTCAGCTGCCTCCTGCACACCCCCTACTGGGGATGTGCCCACAACCAAGGTACATGCCCTTGACCGGAATTGAACCTGGGACCCTTCAGTCCGCAGGCCAATGCTCTATCCACTGAGCCAAACCGGTTAGGGCCAAATGTGGGACAATTTGAATATCAAAGAGAAGAGTGATTCCAGTGGATTGAAATTCATCACAAAATGCATGAGTTCATACTAATACTAAAAAGAAAATAATTCATTAGTTGCCTCTAGAGCAGTGGTTCTCAACCTTGGCTGCACATTAGAATCACCTGGGAATCTTTTTAAAATCCTGATTTCTGGGCCTCATCCTCTGGAAATTCTGTTTCTTTGTTATGGGGTGGGGCCACATTAGGAACAAAGAAACAGAATTTCCAGAGGGTGAGGCCCAGAAATCAGGATTTTAAAAAGATTCCCAGGTGATTCTAATGTGCAGCCAAGGTTGAGAACCACTGCTCTAGAGGCTGATAGGAAACCAACTTATTCTGAAAACTGGTCAATTAAATAATCAATCTTGCCTTTCTATACAAGTTGTACTTCAGGGTACCAAGGAGTTGATTAAGGAAGGTTCTTTGTTATAAGAGAATTACAGTTATTAAGTGCAAAAGAGACAATAAGATTAGAATGTCACAATTTTGCAGCCCCTAATGAAATAATGGCTGAATCATCATTAAGCAGTATCACAAATAGCTGCTAAAACCAGTAGGTAAAAAGGTGATGAAGAACTTTATAATGGACTAGTGGCCCAGTGCACAAAATCTGTGCATGAGGGGGTGTCCCTCAGCCCAGCCTGTACCATCTCCAATCTGGGACCCTTCAGGGGACCACTGGCTCCTAATCACTCACCTGCCTGCCTGCTTGATCACCCCTAACCACTCTGCCTGCCAGCCTGCTCATCCCAACTGCCTGCCCCCGCTGGCCTGCTCACCCCCAACTGCCCCCCCTGCCAGCCTGCTTGCCCTCAACTGGCCCTTCCTGCTGGCCTGCTCCCCCCCCAACTGTCCTCCCCTCCTGGCCTGATCGTCCCTAACCACCTCTGCCTCGCCCCCACCACCAGTGGATAGCGCATCAGCCTGCCGACTGAAGGGTCCCAGGTTGGATTCTGGCCAAGGGCACATGCCTGGGTGTGGGCTCCATCCCCAATAGGGGGTGTGCAGGAGGCAGCCGATCAATGATTCTCTCTCATCATTGATGTTTCTATCTCTCTCTCCTTCTCCTTTTCTCTCTGAAATCAATAAAGAAATATATTTAAAAAAACAAAAACAAAACAATGTCTGTTAAACCAAATTGGCTTCCAGAGGACTGGCATTTTAGGCTTACCCTACCTGACACTGCCTCAGGCCACTGAACCTAAACACATGATGATTATAGTCATATTGTTACAACATCTCTGAGACTATATTCATTACACATTGTATGTTATTACACTATTATAGCAGGTGGCAGAACTTGGCACACTGGGCAGGGATGTGTTGATATGAACTCTCTCTAAATGGGGTTCCTGGCTCCAAACTATGGGTCATGGGCATGGAGAATATCTAGCTCTGGGGCTCAGAGGCCAGAGTTTCCCCTCCCAGTCTTGCAAACTAGCTATAGATTGGGTCATAATGGTACCCCTTTAATAGGGTCATTGTGAGGATTAAAGGGGTCAATATATGTCAAGTGCTTAAGCCCAGTGCCTGGCACACAGTGAAGTGTAGGGTTAAGTGGTAGCCCTTTTCATTACTGCTGTTAACAGTAGCAGCAGCAGGAATGAGTAATGCTGAGTGACCATGCCCAACACCAGGTGTGAACTTTGTGGCCGTGGGCTACATGGAAAAGAGCAGAAAGGTGAGCCAAGAGGCATATGTAATTTTGGTCTGTGGAGAGTTATCACTTCCAGCACAGGTTAGACCAGGAACCCTAGACACCACTTTCCTGGGACGGATGGAAGAGGGTTGTCCTTGGCCATCAACTTTAAGATAGTGCATTGGTGGAAAGCAAGGACCTCAAGGCCTGAGGCTCCATTCCTAGGAGACTCCTGTGAGAGCAGGCGCCGTGCTGTGGAGTGTGAACCTGGCTCGGCATGGGAACTTCTGCCTGCTGGAAGGGCTGTCTGAGCCTAGAGGAAGCCCCTGGTGCAAAGGGGCAAGGTGCCACCGGACACACCCATCCACTGTCACCTCCCAGGTGCTTATCAATGAAAGAAGACACTTTGGTCCCCTCCTCCTAAGACAGAGATCCAGTACTATTCACACTCTGAACTGGATGCCACCCACAGAGACCAAGAAACCAAGAGGGGCCTGGCCGGTGTTGCTCAGTGGTTGAGTGTTGACCTATGAATCAGGAGGTCCCAGTTTGATTCCTGGTCAGAGCATATGCCTGGGTTTCAGGCTCAATCCCCAGTAGGGGGCATGCAGGAAGTAGCTGATCAATGATTCTCTCTCATTATTGATGTTTCTCTCTCTCCCTCTCCCTTTCCTCTCTGAAATCAATAAAAAAAAATTTTTAAAGAGGGTTGGGGATGAGGCAGTAGGGTTTGAGTCTGCCTCTAAAGCTGTAGCCAGGTGCTCCAGCCCTTCCAATTTGAATGATGACATGTTTCCCAACCTTAGTAAATGCCAGGAACCATTCTAAGATTCATATAAACGCATTTAATCCTCACAACAACACTAGGAGAAATATATATACATATACTTATTTATTTATTTTTACTATTCATCCCTCTTTCACAGCTAAGAAAACAGGCACAGAGGTTAACACCTTGCCCAAGAGCACAGAGTGAGTGAGCGGCAGAGCGGGATTCAGGCCTAGGCTACTCCTACCCACGGGGCACTCTGCCTCTCATGCCCTCGTCTCTATCAGAGTGGGCAGGGGAGAGGTGGGAGAAGCAGTTAGTGGCCACCTGCTCTGGGCCAGGCACTTAACAAACACCTGTATGCTTCAATCTCATTAGAACCCAGTGAAGGATGAACCATGATATTCACAGTCCATGAGGGAGAGCAAGACCAGAGCAGTTTGATCATCTATTTGCCCAAGCCACACAGCCCAGGAAGGGGTGAAGCTGAAATCCAAACTTCAGCCTGAGTCTGCCCCAAAGGGGGCCCCTCCCCAACCTGCATGGGGATGGGGACCGGGAGGAAGGGGAAGCTGAGAAGGGGGTGAGAAGACTGGAAAGGGGCCTTCCCAGGGGTCTATAGGATCCTCCAGGCTCCTCCCCGCCCTTTCCTGGCATGGGCAGAGAACACAAGGGGCAGGGGACAGAAGCAGCTCCAGGGTTCTCTCATTGCTCTCAAGGCAATGGCCTCAGGAGCGAGGTCCTGTGGATCTCTCCCTGGACACCCGTTAGCTGCCGGGGACCAGGGCAGGATGGGCGTTAGGGTTGGCCAACCCTTTGCATTCTTCAGCAGCACCTCCTGGTCCATGGCAAACATAGATAAGGCGTGGACAGAGGAACCTCCTCCAGAGGACAAAGGCGACAACCCAGACTGCTGGGCGGCAGGTCTGGAGGGCACAGGACATATGCCTGCGCCCAGAAAGCCAAGGATGGTAAGGAAGCTGCAGAATGCACCAGCTGGACAGAAATGCTGCCTCCCAGGATTCAGTCAGCAATGGCACAGCCTCCCCCGAGGGCTGCAGCCCCCTCTGACCCAGCCTCTGCCAGGCCCAAGGAAGGGACAAGGAGAGTGGGACTGGCTGCATGCCTCAGGACAGATGTATAAATGGGAACAGAGCAGATGCATGGTGGGAAGGGCAGAGGGCTTCACTGGTGTAGGCGCCGCCGGTACAGCACAACTACTAGGACTGTGGCCAGGAGCACCCCTGCCCCGGCAGCAGCCACGCCACGCCATGGAGCCCTCTGAGCCTTCCCATCACACAGCAATTCCTTCTTTTCCTTGAGCTGGGAGGCAGCGTGCAGCCCAGGACTGCCTGCCAGGAGGTCAGCGCTGGGACCCTCAGCTACATGGATTCTAAGGATGTCCCCTGACATGTACTCATTCTCCTCTGGAGTGTTGTCAGGTCCTGAGTCTGTGTTGTTGCTGTAGCTGATGGCAAGGTCCGCAGAGCAGCCGGAGAATGGCTGGCTGTCTATCTGGGAAGACAGCACGCCTGGCTTGCTCAGCTCCAGCCCTGAGCCCCAGCTGCTGGAGCGGCTGTCTGCAGAGGGTGAGCTGCCTCTAGCAGTGGCACTTGTGGGCGCTGGAGACACTGGCGTCTCCTGTTAAAAAGAGAGAGAGAGAGAGAGAGAGAGAGAGAGAGAGAGAGAGAGAGAGAGAGAGGATGGAAGGGCCTGGGGATGGCAAGGCAGGTTGGACGGCCCCATTCCTAGGCCAGGGCATGAACTAGCACCCCAACCTTATAATTCCCAGCCCATGATACCCATGAGGTCAACCTCTGAGGAAGTCAACCCACCAATAGTTTAGGAAAGCAGTTAGGGGGAGGCGACCCAGGCCTGCAGTGGTGACTTCTTCCAGGGCAGCCCTGTCCCTACTCACTGGCTTGCCTGTGAATCCAACCCCACCCCTGGGAGCCCTTGGTGTGTATGGCCCCATCCTGAACCAACATTCAGCCTGGGCCTGAGGACCGTGGAGTGGCCGGCCACATGGGCTTGGTTCCTCTGGGCAGATAGCAGCAGTAGGGTGATATGTGCAGGCTCCAAGAGGCAGCTGTGGGGGCTGCTGGGTCAGAGCCGCTGCCCAGGCTGGATGGGATGGGACTGCTGTCTGTAAAACCTGGGTCATGGAGGGGCAGAGCAAAGTGTCGAGGCAGACAGGCCATTCCGCGCTCTCTCACTGCTTCCTCTTCTGCAAAACTGAATTACTAAGCTTACCAGGGAGCTGTGAGATCTAAATGGATTAATGCATGTGACCAGTGGGGGTGGCCCACCTTGTCCGACTCTCCTGAGGTATCCACACTTAAGAGCTCTAATGATGGGTATTACTCTAAAGCAGCAGTCGCCAACCTTTCGAACCTCATGGACCCCCAGTGGTCTGCGGACCACCGGTTCGTGACCGCTGCTGCAAAGGTTTCCTTAAAGTTTTCTTAAACCAGCGGTCGCCAACCTTTCGGATCTCATGGACCACCAGTGGTCTGCGGACCACTGGTTGGTGACCGCTGCTTTAAAGGACATGGTGTGGGGGTCTGGATGAGCCTACCTCTCAGCTGTGCCTATACCCTCAAAAAGAGGCTCTGAACCAGAATGGAGACTGGTAAGGGTCCAAGAACAGGGCTATGGAAGGGGCCTGGGTCACTGCTTGGAGGGGTGAGGACTCACCTCCAAGGGTCTGCTGCTACTCCTGATGGTGGGTGCTGTGTTGGCAGGCACCTTGCTGGACACCGAGCTCGTGGGCGTCCTGTGGTCAGGCACCAAGCCAGTAGGTACCTTGGGTGACACTGTGCCAGCAGGTGTTGAACTGATAGGCAACTTGGAAGGTGTTAGACTGGTGGGCACATTAGAGGACATTATACCAGGGGTCTTTGAGCTGGTGGGCAACTTGGAAGGCACTGTGCTGGTAAGTGCTGAGTGGTGGGGCACCTCGGAAGGTGCTGTGCTGG
Source organism: Myotis daubentonii (assembly GCF_963259705.1). Lineage (NCBI taxonomy): Eukaryota > Metazoa > Chordata > Mammalia > Chiroptera > Vespertilionidae > Myotis > Myotis daubentonii. The sequence continues at coordinate 30,739,159 of NC_081847.1, forward strand.
TGGTCACAGAGTTGGTGGGTACCGCTACTCCACTGGAGCAGGTGGTAGTTTCAGCCTGATCACTAGCACCCCCTGCAGAGGAGGAGAAGGTGCCAGTAGACGGAGCTGACACTGGCAAGCGGCTTGCCCTGGGGGTAGAACGGGCCAGGGGCTGGAAGGAGACAGTTGGAGACACAGGCCCATGGGATGATGTAATGCTGGAGACCATGTCTGCAGGTGGTAAGACAAAAGAGGAAACACAAACCCACAGGAGGGCTGGGATCAAAGAGCTGGAAAAGGGTCCCTCTGCCCCAGCTCACACCATCTCTATGGCATCAAGGCTTCCCAACGTCCTACCCAGTCCCTTTGGTCACTGCTCCCAGGCCTGAAGGCCCGACAGCTACGGACACATCCTTGGTCCTGTCTACCCTCAGTCCTTGACCTATAGCACTGAGTCTGTTCTCTCACGAGAATGAAATGGTCCGTCTCTCCAACAGCCTCTAGCACAGTTATGGCAAACCTTTTGAGCTCGGCGTGTCAGCATTTTGAAAAACCCTAACTTAACTCTGGTGCCGTGTCACATATAGAAATTTTTTGATATTTGCAATCATAGTAAAACAAAGATGTATATTTTTGGTATTTATTTTATATATTTAAATGCCATTTAACAAAGAAAAATCAACCAAAAAAATGAGTTCGAGTGTCACCTCTGACACGCGTGTCATAGGTTCGCCATCACTGCTCTAGGAGCTTGAATATCATTAATTATCTGCTCTGCTTCTGCTCCTCCTGCCTGGGACACACCCCCTTTCCTCCAGTGTCTGCCTTTTCCATCTCCTTCCTAGCCTGGTGGGATCCTAGATGTTCTTCCCATTGCCATCCTTTCTCCCTGCCTCACCCCAGCAGGACAATCCTGGACCAGGGCAGCAGGATGGCTCAAGCAGAGCTCATACCAGTCACGTGGTCCCAGAGGCCCAGCCAACCCCCAATGCGTGCAAATCTCTTAGGAGGCCTAAGGGCTCGATGTGTGCGCGTGTGTGTGTGTGTGGGGGGGGGGGGGGGGAGTGTGCAGGCACAAAGCCACCCCTGGAAGGAGGGCCTGCCCTGGGGGAAGCAGAGGGAACAGGGGGTGATGGTCCATAGGGCAGTTATGTCAGGATTTTCTATGGAACTGAGAATGCACACTCCACACCCTACAGCTGACAAGGGCCAGGGGTGCTTCTGATGTGCCCACCACCCCAGATATAACACCACGGAATCCTGTGGAACCTGTCCACACACGAATGAAATCGAAGTGCCCTTTGCCTCTCTCTGGTCCACAGCAGCATTTCCTGAAAGGTATTGCATGGCAAGCTGACATTGCAAAAAGCAAATGGGTGCCTGGGGCAGGGTATGAGGTGGCAGAAGTATAGGGCCACTAAGATGGCTTCTCTGAGCCTTTAACTGCTCATGTGCCTTGTGGCTGTCCGGGGGCACCGAGGGCTGGCCGGGCACCGGTGTCATGTGGAACACAGCTTGGGAAATAGTGGCGCAGAGAGACGCCAGCCTGGAGGGTCAGAGTGGACAGCTCTACATACCTAAGGGGGAATACTGAGGTCTGGTGTAGGGATTCAGGCCTTTGGCTGATGAAGACCATACTTCTGCTGGGGGCTGAGAAATTTTAATGATTTTCTGGGAGCTTGAGGCCATTTTAGGGCAGGCAGTGCCTAAGTGCTCCCCTGCCAACAGCAGCCCTAGCCCTGTACTCCCCCTTCTGCACTGTCCTCAAGGTACTGGCAGATCCCTACACAGTCCCTTTGGTAGAGTGCAGAAGTAGCCCCAAGTCTCTTCTCCTACCTGTATCCATGCCCTCTGAAATGTGATTGTCAGTCCTATCATCTAAGGATGGAATGTTCCCTACTCCTTGACTCTGGGCTGGCCTATGACTTGCTTTGGCCCATACAATGTGGCACGAGGAACACCATGCCAGTTTTGAGCCTGTGCCCCAAGAGCCCTCTCTTTCTCAGAACTCTGCTCAGCTGCCATAAAATGGGCTTTTTGCTGGAGGATGAGACTCACGGAAGAGAACCAAGGTGCCCCAGACAACAGCTACAAGCAGAGCTTATGTGTACGCTAGTGTGTACACAAGAGGGAGTTCAGCCAAGATCTGAACCAGTTGTACCAGCCCAAATTGCTGACCCACAGAATCATGAATGAAATAAATGGTCAAATTTTAAGCTATTAGGTTCTGCGGGACTGTTTGTTATACAGAAAATGCTAACCAATACACCCTCTAAGGAATTGGGTTTCTCCCTGGGGTAAACTCCCTTCATTCCCACCCTTGCCTCTTGTCTAAGAAAGCCAGAGGGGCAACTCTAACCCTCACCCTCACTTAGAGATCAGAGAGGCCCCCGCCTCCAGATTCTATACGTACCTGTTATGTGGGTATTGCCCAGTTCTTTTTCCTGCTCCTGAGGCCCACTGGAGGTCAGGGGACTGAGGGACGCCATGTCAGAGGAGGGCTCCTGGGGGCCACTGGGCCTCCTCAGGTCAGCCTCAGAGCTGTCTGTCTGTGGGGACTTCTTTGAATTCTGCAAGAGGCAAAATGTGAATAAGGCAGCTGCTTCTCCCAGGAGCTGGCAAAGGATAGCTTATGCTTGGGGGCAGCTCCTAGAGGCCTCAGCCCACGCCACGGAGCACAGGAAACAAGGAAGCCACTGCTGTGGCTTCAGTTACAGCCAGACCCTCTCCACAGCTGACTCTGAACCCACCTCACAGAAAACACACACCCCGTCCCCGGGGAGTCCCTATCTATCCCTCTGGTCTTGTAGAAAGGTCCCGCTCTGTGAGGCCACTGCACAGACCCCTTTCTTGGGCTTCAAATCCAGTGTGGTGTCTCCAGGACACCCACTGCCCATTCATCCTATCCCAATAGAATCAGCCTTCTTTCCCCCAAACTTCACTTTATTGGCAATAATTACAGCGCCACCATCCACCCGCTACCCCGTCACCTCCTACCACCTTACGCTCCCTCATCTGGTCAGCCCCTAGTCTCTCAACATCTCACATGCACCATTGCAAAGACCTCAAACTGTGACCACACAGCTGGCTGATGAGAGGATGGGGCTGCCACAGAGTGAAGCCGTGGCCAACAGTCTGGGAGCTGGTCTGGGGCAGATCCCATTAGGGGAGCCCTGGGGTTCTGAGCAGAGATTAGGCACGATTTGTGGGGTGTAGGAGAGGGCTTCTGGAAGGCGGGGTGAGCAGAAGTAGGCAGATGGCAACACAAAAGCAGGGGGCAGAAGGCAGATCGTGAGGACATACCTCTCCCGGGGACGCTGGCGACTGGGTGTCCTGGACAGGCATGGGGTAACTTGGCTCCTCGTCTCTGTAGCTATTGTGAGAGGCACTGGGGGCCACAGCGGGTGTGGAGGGCCCTGGTGTCTCAGCAGGAACTGACGGCGGCTGCGGTGGGGCTGGGGGGCGTCTCTGGCTCACTGGAGGACAGACATAGTGATGTCAAGGGGGAATGAGGGGTGTTCCTAAGCACTAAGCAGTCACAGGAGAGGTGCTCTTGGACCCCCAGAGCCATGGCTGTCGAAACCCCCACAGCTCCAACGCTGTCCTGATATGGCTGGCACTCCTCAGAGGAGACAAGCTTCACTGAGAGGGAGGCAGAAGTGGGAAGGAGGCAGGGGTTGGGGAGGACGAGGAGAGGAAGGTGGAGCAAGACAGAAGGGGAGAATGTGGGGTGTCTCCCTGGCCTCACACCACCCAGGCTGGTCAGCAGTCACGGCTTCGCTGGCCCAGGCACTCTGGGACCCAGTGGCTTTCTCCTCCTGGGGGTGGCTGTCACCACCAACTGACCCCCTACCTGATGCTGCTTCCTCTTCAGCCCCTCTCCTTTGCCCCCATCACCTACCCGCGGCCCCACCATGGTGGTGTGTGCGCAGGAATCACTGTTAATCTCCACAAATAAAGAGACAGGTTTGGAAGGAAGGGAGGGAGGGACAGAAGGTAGAGAAAAATGATAGAAGACAAACAGCATGGAATTGTAAGGCTATACATCTAGGCAGGGCCTCAGAATGGTCTCTAGGCTGAAATATAAATAGGGCTAGCTTGCCTTTTCTCCTGTTTCAGTCCCTCAGACCCTGACCTCACAAAATGCCCTAGGGCCGTGGTCGGCAAACCGCGGCTCGCGAGCCACATGCGGCTCTTTGGCCCCTTGAGTGTGGCTCTTCCACGAAATAACACGTGCGGGCGCGCACGTACAGTGCGATTGAAACTTCGTGGCCCATGCGCAGAAGTCGGTATTTTGTGGAAGAGCCAGACTCAAGGGGCAGAGAGCTGCATGTGGCTCGCGAGCCGCAGTTTGCCGACCACTACCCTAGGGGCGTTTGACCTGACAGGGGGTATTGAGGGGAGCTCAGGGGTAACTGGGTGGGGAACCTAGAAGGCTCTAAGGGAAGAGAAGAGATGTAGGGAAAGAGATGATGGAGAAAAAGGAGACAGTAAAGGGAAGGAAAGGGAGAAGAGTGGGGAGAGAGAAGGTGAAGTGAGGGAGAGGAGCCAGGAGAAAGTGAGAATGGGTGGGAGGCAAACATCACAGCCACAAAAATGAGAGGAGGCTCCATTTGCGGAGCACAGGGAGGTGCCCAGCCCCCCTACGCACCCCACATGCTGACATCCCAGGGTATCCACCACAGGCCCATGCGGTACATGTTGCCATTAGCCCTGTTTTACAGAGAAGACTGAGGTTCAGAAAATTAAGAGACCTGGCCAAAGGGACACAGCTAAGTAGCTTGGCTGGGACCTAAACCCAGGTTTGTCTACTGCCCCAGAGTGATGGGAGGGAGGGTGACAGAGGAAGGGAGGAGGTGCAGGAGTGAGGGGACAGGGAGAGTGGAGGGCAGGGGAACAGACAGGGGCTCCAAGAGCAGGGCCAGGGTAGGGGCTTACGAGGCAGGTTGCTCTGATAGACGCGGTCCACTTCGTCAGCAAGAGCAGCCAGCTCACAGGCCCTCAGTGCCCAGATGAGGGACTCCACCCAGCCACTGCGCCGCTGAAGGCTGTTGAAGAGATCCCAAATGGTGTTCCGGTTCCCCTTTTGATAGAGGTGGGCCCGCAGTAGGTCCTGGAAGACACAGCCCATGGCCCTGCTCAAGCCAGGTGGCCCTGGCCCTTTTCCCACTCCAGAGGGGACAGCTGCAGAGAGGGGCCCCAAGCAGCCACAAGAGGGAGGCCGCCATCTGACACTGGGTCAGAGCCCAGGGCAAAGTTAGGGTTTGAGTTCAAGTTTAAAGGCAGCTATCAGGAAAGCGGCTCTTACCGTGTCCTGGGTTCTCTAGCTCAGGGCTTTGCATGAATTATCTTATTTAATGCAATTATTCCTACTCTGCTGACGAGGAAGCAGAGGCTTTGCAGAAGTAAGGCAGCGAGGCAGGATCTGAACCCGGTGAGTCTGATGCCAAAGCCTGGGGTTTGTTTATACAGCCTCTATGGTAGTGGTTCTCAACCTTGGCTGCACATTAGAATCACCTGGGAATCTTTTTAAAATCCTGATTTCTGGGCCTCATCCTCCGGAAATTCTGTTTCTTTTTTTTAAAAAATATATTTTATTGATTTTTTACAGAGAGGAAGGGAGAGGGATAGAGAGTTAGAAACATCGATGAGAAAGAAACATCATTCAGCTGCTTCCTGCACACCCCCCACTGGGGATGTGCCCGAAACCCAGGTACATGCCCTTGACTGGAATCGAACCCGAGAGAGACCCTTCAGTTCGAAGGCCGACACTCTATCCACTGAGCCAAACCGGTTCCGGCGCTGTTTCTTTCTTATGGGGTGGGGCCACAACATTAGTAACAAGAAACAGAATTTCCGGAGGATGAGGCCCAGAAATCAGAATTTTAAAAAGATTCCCTGGTGATTCTAATGGGCAGCCAAGGTTGAGAACCACTGCTGTACAGCAAAAGGGTTTAGATTAGCAAAGGAGGGAAAGGTGTGTAGGAAACTGCAGATGACGAAGGGCATAACGGAAAAGAGAGGAGGCCAATAATAAGGACCAGGGAAGGGGAGGAACTGGGGAGATTCTGAGATGAAGCAGGAGCTGCAGAGCTTTAAATCCACCTAAATTCCCACATAAAAACAAGCAACCAGATAGCAGAGACAAAAATGCACAGTTGTTGCTCAGTGGTTTGAGCATTGACCTATGAACCAGGAGATCACGGTTCAATTCCAGGTCAGGGCACATGCCTGGGTTGTGGGCTCCATCCCCAGTAGGGGGCGTACAGGAGGCCGCCAATCAATGATTCTCTCTCATCACTGATGGTTCTATCTCTCCCTCTCCCTTTATCCCTGAAATCAATAAAAATATCTTTTTTAAACAAGATGGTTCTGATAAAAGTTTATGTGGGGCCCTGGCCGGGTTTGGCTCAGTGGATAGAGCGTCAGCCTGCGGACTGAAGGGTCCTGGGTTCGATTCCCATTAAGGGCACATGCCTGGGTTGTGGGCTCGATCCCCACTAGGGGCCATGCAGGAGGCGGCCAATTCATGATTCTCTCTAATCAATAATGTTTCTATCTCTCTCCCTCTCTGAAATCAATAAAAAAAATATTTTTTTTTTAAAAAGGAAGTATGTGTCTATCATTTTAAAAAACCCACAAACATTTGTGTGGGGCCCAGAACCCAGAAATTTCAGGCAGCCACTGCCGTATTGTTGAGCACTGCACCAACACGACACCAGAGGGAGCCCAGGAAAGTTGGAAAGGCCACCCTGAACCACACTTCATTCTGAAAGTTAGAAAAGAGGCAGGACAGGAAGTGGGTTAGACAATAGGGAAGGAAGGAGTTGGCTCTGGCTTGGGTGAGGCTCTGAATTCCACAACCCTGCCCCGCCTCCCCCTGCGCCTCCGGTCTGACTGCTGCTCACCTGGTCACTGGTTGTGAGGCAAGACAAGTAAGGCAGAATCTCCAGAACAGGAATATGGTGAAACTTGCGGTAATTGCGGCGGATGTACTCGAAAGTCTTCTCCTCGGCAAACGTCATCACTCTCTAGCTCTGCAGGACGAGGGCTCTAACTTGATGGGACTGAGAGCGAGGGAAAAGACTGGAAGAAAACAGACCACACATGACAGCAGGCGTGCCAGCGGGGTTGGAAAAAGGCAATTCTTTCTTTCTCAGCACTGCAGTTCTGGCCTTTTCTCTTTAATCACCCTATTTTATTGTTGCCCGAGTCTCAGAGGCCCTCAAGGAATTTGCTTAAAAACAAATTGATGACCACAAACCTCAGAGCCAGAAGATCGAGGGTCCCTCTCTGCCCTGCAAGTTGGTCAGTGTGGGGAAGGGTCTGGTTCCTTGCCATTGTCCCCAAGTCTGTGTGTGTCCCTAGCTGCTGACAGCAGGCATGTCCCCTGACCTGGAATCGAACCATGATCTCCTGGTTCATAGGTCAATGCTCAAGTCTGCGTGTGCCCCTAGCTGCTGACAACTAGACGTGCTGCTTCTTTGAAGTGCGCTGAGAAAAAATGAAGCAGCAGCCCAACATGATAATAATAGGACCCATCCTACTTGAAAGGTAAAGAAAATTAAGTATTAAGAAAAGAAGGGGGCTCGCTAGTTAGTGGAAGAGCAAAGGGTGAGGTTCTTTCCAGAACATGACTGCAGGCCTACCATTTACAGCTTGCTACATAACATGTTCTTAGGGTAGAAGGCTGAGTTCCACTTCCCTGAACTCACTGTTGACCTGGGGCAAGTTACCAGTCTTTTCCAGGCCTATCCTCACCCCTATATGGCTCAGAGAGCTTGTTCTGATAACACAGTAGTTCTGCCTTGTAAGCTTGAGGTCTCAAAGACAAGGGTCTCAGATACAAGCAATTACTGCCAGTCCCTTATGTAGCACATAACACAATTTGCAATTATAGATGCATTCGTTTGATCGTTTCTTATTTGCCTCCCCCTGGGGAGAAATGCAGGGAATGCATTTCTCTACCATCATCCAATTTATATTTTATGTTGTGGGACAGATAACAAATCCATAAGCACACATATAAATAAGAATCCCGGGTGGTAGTAAAGTTACAGAGACATAAAGCAGGGCACTGAGACAGAGCCGATGCGGAAGGGTACGCCGCTGGAACTGGGACGGTCCGAGAAGCCTTTCGGAATTGGCCACATTTGAGCTGAGTTCCTTCCTGGCTGTGAGATTGGTATTTCTGACCGAAGGCACAGCAAGTGAGAAGTCCTAATGGGGGAACGAGCGTGGCATGTTTGAAGAAGAGAAAGCAGGTCCAGGCAGTCCAGGTTTAGAAAGCTAGGGGAGGGGCAGAGGTCAAGGTCGAGGAGGGCCGCGTGTATATAGCGTTATAGGAAAAATGCTGGGCTTTATGTGGAGTGAAACAGGGAGCCACTGGAGGGTTCTGAGCAGGGAAGGGCGAGCACTTGGTTTATGTTAAAGACCTCTCTGGCGGTTGTGAGGACCTTGGACTGTGCAGGGGCCAGGATGGAAGCAAGGAGACAAGTCACAGCAGGGGACAACAGATGATGGGTATGGCTAGGATGGTAACCATGGAGGTGGCAAGAGATGGCTGGATTCCTGGTGTTTTGTGGACTTGGGAGGTGAGAGAGAGAAGAATCAGGATGACTTCTTGGGCGCTGGGTGGATGGATGGTGCACTAAGCCAGCCAGGGATATGAGGGATAGGAGCAGTGTCAGGGTTTCCCGAGCTCTATTTTGAACAAGTGAAGCTTGAGATGCTATTGGATGTCCAGATGGGTTTTCAGGGAGGGAAGGGGCCGAGGAGAAGGCCAGGCTTGAGTGAGGCCACTAGGAGACAGTGCTGCACAGCAGAGAGTGTTCAAAAGCTGCTGAGGCCACCAGTCTCTCACACAGGAAACAGGACAGCAGTCGTCTATGGGCCTCACCACCTCACATTGCATGACTTGCTTTGCCAACCAGGTGGTAGATTCCTGGTGGGGCAAGTGCTAATGAAAGAGGTCAAGAGGATCACGGAGGTGGGGCAGGGGTCCTCGGAGACTTCAAGAGATGAGCAACGAACAACTCCGTGGGAGTTAACAGACCCTTTTCTCCTTCCCTCCATGGCATCCAGAGAGGTACCAGGGGTCAGGTGATACATTCTTCTGCATTGTAGCCTCAGCCCTTAAGACTCAGAGTTTGGGGGGCATGGGTTTATATGTATGGTTCCACTAAAAAGAAAGGAAGTCCAAATATACTGACAGCTGTGAGAGGGGCAGGGGATGTGGAGCTGGGTGAAAAAGGTGAAGGGATTAAGCAAAAAGGAGAAAAAAAAACCACCTCACAGACACAGACACAGACACAGAACACAGTGATTACCAGAGGGAAGGGGGGAGAGAGGGGAGGGGGGGGAGGTAGTGGCAAGGGGAGATAGAGGAAAGTATAGGAGGAATAAATGGTGATGGAAGGAGACTTGACTTGGGTGGTGAACACACAATACAATATACAGATGATGTATCAGAGTATTATGCACCTGAAACCTATATAGTTTTATTCATCAATACCACCCCAATAAATTCAATAAAGAAGAAAAAATAAAGGGTTATGGAATAAAGCCAGAATAATTTTTAAACATCAAAAAGACTAATATTGTCCCTGGCTGGTGTGGCTCAATGACTAGAGTCTCGGCCTGCGGACTGAAGGGTCCTGGGTTGGATTCCGGTCCAGGGCACATGCCGACGTTGTGGGCTGGATCTCCAGTAGGGGGAGTGCAGGAGGCAGCCAATCAATGATTCTCATCATTCATGTTTCTCTCTCTCCCTCTCCCTTCCTCTCTGAAATCAATACAAATATATATATATATTTTTAAAAAGACTCATACTGAAGCAAGAACAGAGACCAAAGACATTGCAGGGGGGGGGGGAGACAAAACACCTCACAGACACAGACAACAGTATGGTGATTACCAGAGGTTTCCCGTGGAGGCAGGAGCTGAATAGTACAGATAAGAAGAGAACTGTACAAGAATCAGACATTCATGATAAAAGTGTCACTAAATAGTGATTAACTTGTTTAGAAGGCATTATTCATAAAACTAGCTTTCTATGAGAAAATAATATCAGATCCTAATTTTACACAATGGATAACAGAAAACTCCAAACAAATTAAAGTCCTAAATATAAAGGGTAAATCATAAAGAAAAGAGTAAGTGTAGAGAAACATTTTTAAAAGAACTTCTAACAAAATATTTGAGATCTTAAGCATAGCTCTGTGTTCATTCCCAAATATTCCAAATAAGAAATTAAGCAAAAAAAGAAAAAAAAGAAACAAAGTCCTTATGTATTCACATTTATTGAGGGCCCACTACAGGCAGGCATATCCTAAATATCTTTCATTTAATCCTCGCCACAATGCCATGTAAGAAGTGATGTCAAGGCGAAACCGGTTTGGCTCAGTGGATAGAGCGTCCGCCTGCGGACTGAAAGGTCCCAGGTTCGATTCCGGTCAAGGGCATGTACCTGGGTTTCGGGCACATCCCCATTGGGAGATGTGCAGGAGGCAGCTGATCGATGTTTCTCTCTCATCGATGTTTCTAACTCTCTGTCTCTCTCCCTTCCTCTCTGTAAAAAAAATCAATAAAATATATTTAAAAATAAATAAATAAAAATAAAAAAAGAAGTGATGTCAAATTGCACATTTGACCAGCGGCCCTGACAGATTTGAACCTAGGACTTGCTGCCTCACTGCGTTCACCGTACACCCTGCAGGGATAGAGGCCCTGCAGCGAGTGAGGCTCACAGTCCCCGTCTTCAATTTCAGGGAGGGGCCAAGGTCACCGCCGGGGGGTGTGTGTGTGTGGGGGGGGTCGCTAGGTGCGGTGCGCCGGGGAGGATGCAACATTTAGTCCGCAGCTCGGTTCTCAGGTCGCTGACTCTCCTTCCAGATGTCTTTGAGGCTCCACTGCATCTACCCGGAGAACGCTGTTTTTGGGTGTTTTGTCTTATGGGGTTTTTTTGCTTTTGCTTTTTTTCTCGATGTTTTCCTGGTACATCTTGATGGTTTCCGGTGTCCGACCCCACCGCCCTGGGGCTGAGCGCGCTGCAGAAATGTCCCCTCGCCGGGAGGGGTGAGCCGCCCCGCCTCGGCTCCGATGCCCGGATTCCTGGGCCAGACCCAAGCTCACGGGGGCGGGAGGCTCGCTCTTCCAGGAGGTGTCACCCCGAAAACTGTCAAGTTACTACGAGGGCGGTAACTCGCGTCGGTAAATCCGGAGCAGGCCCCGCCCGGGGGTCACCCTGAGCCTGCGGGCGCCTGGAGCGCAGCAGCCGGAGCCGTCTCCCTCCGGCCCCAACTCCCCCGCGCGCCCCGCGCCACCCACCTCCCGACGCCCCGGTGCTGGAGGCGGCGCGTGGAGCCCCCGCTGCCCCGAGCCCCGCGCGCTCCGTCCCCGACCCCGACCCCGACCCCGCGCGCCCCAGACCCGGTGCGACCCGGCGGCCCCCGAGGCCAACTCGGCTCCTGCCTCCGCGGGAAACCTCTCGGAAAGGCGTCCGTGCGTCCGGACCCCACCGGACCTTACCTCCGGGAGCCACCACCCGGCGACCTGCCGACCGCCGCCGCCTCCAGCCGGAACTCTCCCCGCGGGCGGGAGGCGGGGCCACTGCCAGGCGACAGGGGCGGGACTGCGCCGGGCTCGCGGGGGCAGCTGGGCGGCGGCAGCGGGCACTGGGCCTCGGCTTGGGGCTTGGATCCGCTGGGCCCGCGCTCCGGGCCGACCGACCGACCGACCTAGGTTCTTGCTGGGGCTCTAAGGAGCAGGTTGTTTTCTCTCCTTGTCCGTCTCGTGCACCTTTCAGGGCAAGTCCCGGGTCTGGCTAGAAACCGAGTGGGCGGCCCACCCGGTGGTCCGAGGCCAGTTCGTTCCCACGCTTCCTGCGCGAAGCACCCCCTCTTCCCGCGGAGATTAAGGGGTGAGGGGATTAGGTCGTTCGCTTTTGGACGCCCAGGGCCTGGTTAGTGCTGGTAAGTGTCCGGTGACTCGCAAAGTTTACATGGATGCGAGAGCCCGGCCAGGAGACCGCGCATGCTGGGCCCCGGGAGGCAGGTTCCAGGCGCAGGGCATGAGCGCCAGGGTTGGCTCGCCTGGCACCCTGGGTGTGGGAAAGGTTTCTTGGTCCCCGTGGGTACCTCCCCGCAGTGCTTGCCAGCCGCCGTGTCCTTCCTCTAATGGGGCAGAGGACACTTGCTGGGCAGAAGCCAGCACTTTTGAGCGCCTACTGTGTTCCAGGTACAGGCTTAAAATCCATTATCTTAGAGCCCATTAAATCTTTCACAATAACGAGATAGAATGGTGTGGGGGAGTTTTCTGTTTTAAAGAGAAATTTAAAGATTTGGGGATGTGTTTGGCCGTTCTTACTAAAGTTTATAAACATAAGCCAACCTATCACCACTCCTGGGTATGCATCTACCTAGATCATACACAATAGATAATGTTCATAGTGGCTTAAAAAAAATGTATATCTTTTCATTGATTTCAGAGAGGAAGGGAGAGGGAGAGGGAGAGGAGGGAGAGGTCAATGATGAGAGAGAATCATTGATCGGCTGCCTCCTGTACGCCCCACACTGGGGATGGAGCCCGAAATCCAGGTATGTGTCCTGACCAGGAATCGAATCATGAACTCCCGGTTTGTAGGTTGAACTTCAACCACTGAGCCACACCAGCCAGGCCATAGTGCCTTTATTTGCAATAGGCAAAGTTTGGAAACAACCCGAGGATCCATCAGCAGGAGAATGGAGAGAGAGACAAACTCTGGTGTGCTCACATCATGGAATAGTATACAACAGAGAAACAGAACAAACTATTGATACACACAACATGGCTGACTCACAGGATGAATGGGCACTGTGGCCAACCAAGCCATGCTCTCTGTCCCCAGTCACAAAGTAAAGTCCAAAAACAGGGAAAACTCATCCACATAAATAGAAATCAGCCCACCAGGAGTGGCTCAGTTGGTGGAGGGTCATCCTGTGCAGAGGGGAGTGGGGGTGGCAGTTGCCTGGCCCATCCCCCCAGCAGGCATGTGGGGAGGCCTGCAGATGGATGGATGTTTCTCTCTCACATCAGTGTTTCTCCCTCTAGCTCTCCCTTCCTCTCTCTAAGCATGTCCTCAGGTGAAAATTTAAAAAAAGAATCAAATCACTAGTTACCTCTGAGGATGTTGAGGGTGGCGTACAAGGGGGCCTTCTGGTGGGAAGGACATACTGGGTATCTTGATGTGAGTGTTAGGTACATGGGCTTGTCCATATGTACACTTAAGATCATTACACTTTATGCTGCAACCTAAAAAAGACAGATACCTGAGGGGTTAAAAGTTTTGGCCAAGCCGAAACCGGTTTGGCTCAGTGGATAGAGCATCGGCCTGCGGACTCAAGGGTCCCAGGTTCGATTCCGGTCAAGGGCATGTACCTGGGTTGCGGGCACATCCCCAGTAGGAGATGTGCAGGAGGCGGCTGATCGATGTTTCTCTCTCATCGATGTTTCTAACTCTCTATTCCTCTCCCTTCCTCTCTATAGAAATATCAATAAAATATATTTAAAAAAAAAAAAAGTTTTGGCCAAGATCACATGCAAACGCCTGAGTACATACCTGTCTCTAAAGCCGGTACTCCCAAACTGAACCGTAGGAAGATGCCTGAACACTTTTCAGATGAGATTTTATTCTTTTACTTGGTAACTTTGTGTACATTTTACAACATTCAGCATTTACAAAATGTTAACATCACACCTAAACTCAACTGTAATGAAGCCAGCTCTGCCTTGTTTGGCCAAGACAGGGTGAACGTTGATTGGTTCCAAAATTATTCCTGCCTGCTATGGACCCCAAATCCAGTGACTTCGTATCTAATCTTTGCAGGCAAGAGCGTTGGGAGTGTGGTGACTTGCTTTCAAATTCTTTTATTACCCGTTTTTGCTGGACCTCACAGGACATTAAAAAACAAAACAAGAAAAGGAACGCTTCCTCAAAAACACTGTGAGATACTTACTCCATTTGGGATGTTATAACAAAAATATCATCGTCCCAGCCCGTTTGGCTCAGTGGATAGAGCATCATTCTATGGACTGAAAGGTTCCAGGTCTGATTTCGGTCAAAGGCACATGCCTGGGTTTCGGGTTTGATGGTGCGGGGGGTGGGGGTGGGGGTGGATGGGCATTGGGGGGAGCGTGCAGGAGGCAGCTGATCAATGATTCTCTCTCATCGTTGATGTTTCTATCTCTCTCTCCCCCTCTCCCTTCCTCTCTGAAATCAATTATATATATAAAACATATCATAGACTGGGTGGCTTAAACAGCGAACATTTATTTCTCAGTTCTGGAGTCGGGAAGTCCAAGATTTGGTGTCTGGTAAGGGTCCGGTTCCTGGTTCATAGGCATAGTCTTCTCACTGTGCCCTCACATGGCAGGAGCCAAGGGGCTTTCTGGGTTCTTTAAAAGAAGAACCAGCCAGTGTGGGTCAGAAGTTGAGTGTTTACCCATGAACCAGGAGGTCTCCGTTTAGTTCCTGGTCAGGCCACATGCCTGGGTTTGGTTTCAGGCTTGATCCCCAGTAAGGGGTGTATAGGAGGCAGTCGATCAATGGTTCTCTCTCATCACTGGTGTTTCTATATCTCTCTCCCTCTCCCTTCCTCTCTCTAAAATCATTAAAAAAAAAAAAAAACTTAAAAAAAATTCGGCTTTTTTAAAGAAAGAAGAGCAAGTACTAATTCCATTCCTGGAGGCTTCACTCTTAGGACCAAATCATATCCCAAAGACCCCACCTCCAAATCTCCAAATCCCATCACATTGGGGATTAGATTTCAATATATAAATTAGGGGGAGGGGAGGGGAGGATGGGCAGACATAAACATTCAGTTTATAGCAGATATCAACCATTAAGATAGCTATTATTAAAACAAACAGAAAATGGCAAGTGTTTGGGTCAAATAAAACTGGCTATTTATATTATCTTTTACTGTTGATTGCATACCACCCTATTACATGAGTAGAATTCACTGATTATTGCCCATTTATTACTGGAAGGGCGAATCCACAGAGTGATCTATACGCTCCCCCAATGAGGGCCTTGGAGCCCTCCTCCCCAGGAAAGCTCATTCCCAGGCAGGTGGCCATGTCTGCAGGCCAGTGCCCCAAGGAAGGCTGTGGCTCATGTGGCTCCCATGTGATGACTCGGCAACCACCAGCTCACATTTCCTCTAGGCAACAAAGTCAGGCCCAAAGATAGTGCCAGAGGGCCCAAAAAGGGACATGTTCTCATGTCCGAGTCCCTTCGGGGAACTCTTCAAAACTGAAAAACAAAATATGATCCCTATCTTTACAATCTCATTTCATGTAAGTTTCTAAGCTGTTGTTCTTTAAACTTTTATATTTTCATCTGTTAGTTTTAGTACAGATGTTAGTAAAATATATGTACTCAATAAATCTGGGGGGAAATTGACATATGCTCATATAGTTCATATAAGGGAAAACAGACATGTTGGGTGAAGAAAATCAAAATCTGTACTCAAAATGCCACCACCCAGATAAAACTGCTAGTGATGCTCTGGTGTCTTTTCTTCTAGTATTTTCTTTTCCTCTGGCTTCAGTGCCCCTGGCCTTGACAAGCCACATGAGATGGCTCAAGTCATGATCTAGGATATGACAGGGTCTCTGGTAGGAGCCCTATCTCAGTGGTCTCAGGAGAAGCGGGGGCTTGGGCCATGTCAGCTCATGGGTCAGTCCCTGCTGCATCCAGCTCCTCCAGAGCTGTCCAGCCCCTGTGGTCAGCATGGCCTCCTCATCAGCCCCTCAGGAGCTGCCATCAAGCTATTCATTCCTGAGAACCACTGGCATAGTTGCTTGGCAACAGACATTTAAATGGGGGCTGGTGGGAAACGGAAAGGAGTGCACGAGCAGGACATGCCTTTGAAGTTAGATATCAGAATTCCAAAAATCCAGGCTTCCTCCAAGGCAGACGTTTCCCTGGCCACATTCCTCCATGGCCCCAGCTTCCTACCACACTGCTGGTGCCCTGCCTGCTGTCGGCCCTTCTTTGCTGTTTCTTGTCTTAGGGACCTTCCCCCAGGATCTGGAGCTCAGTGAAGAAAACAGAAACCACTCTAGGTATTATGTGCACGGAAGAGTTTTTTTTACATGATGCATAATTTACATTCCATGAAATACATCAATGTTAAATGTGCAATTTGATTAATTTTTATCCAAGTAAATACCTGTGTGACCAGCGCTTTGATCAAGATCTGGAATATTTCCATCTCCCCAGAAATGTCCCTTGTAATCCTTGTTTATTAATCTCCACCCCCAATCATTATTCTGATTTCATCACCACAGTTTAGTTTGACCTGTCCTTGAATTTAATATAAATGGAATCAGATAATATATACTATTTTGTGTCTGGCATCTTTCACTCAACATGTTTTTGACATCCATGTATGTTGTTGCATGTTATCAGGAGTTTGCTTTCATGCTGAGTCATAGTCCATTATATGAATATATCACAATGTGTTTATTCATTCTATATATATTTTTAATTTTTTTAAAAAATATATTTTATTGATTTTTTACAGAGAGGAAGGGATAGAGATAGAGAGTCAGAAACATCGATGAGAGAGAAACATCTATCAGCTGCCTCCTGCACACCCCCTACTGGGGATGTGCCCACAACCAAGGTACATGCCCTTGACCTGAATCGAACCCGGGACCCTTTAGTCCGCAGGCTGACGCTCCATCCACTGAGCCAAACCAGTCAGGCATTCTATATTTTAATGAACTATTTGGGCTTTTCCAGGTTCAGGCTATTAGGAATAAAACTGTATGAACATTCAGATATGTCTTTTTGTGGAGTTACACACTTATTTAAAAAGTGCTGGACAATAGGGTAGGGCATATTTAGCTTTATTAGAAGCTTTCAAACACTTCTGTGAAGTGTTTGTACCACTTTACAGTCCCACCAGCAGTATATTTATTGATGGTTCAAGGTGCTATAGTCCACGCCTCTTCTTCACCAGCACTTGACATAGCCAGTTTTTTTCACAGGAAGGAATTTAATATAGGAAGTTAGTTGGTTGCAAAATTGTGAGGGGGCTGGAGCAGCCGGAGTCAGGAGGCTGCTATCGCAGTAACTGACTTTGAGAGCACATCACCGTAAAACCGTGGTCAGAAGTGAGGGGGACACTGCTGCCACCCCCGGCTCCACAGAGCTCTGTCTCAACATCTGGTTGATACAGGAATACTGAGTCTGGCTGCTGAAACTGGCTCTAGAGCCTCACATCTTTGTGTCTTTGCTGTCAGCAGAAGATGGTCTCTAACCCCCAAACCTCTGATGGGGCACCTAATTGTCAGACCTTGGTTTATAGTCATAACTCTAGCTGCAAAGGAGTCTTGGAAATGTAGTTTTTTTCCTTTCCGGCCTCTGCAAAAGATAGGAAAGCACCCTGTGGGGAAGGAGAGGGCGCCAGCTGTATCAGTTGGCTTTTAAAAAAATATATATGTTTTATGGGTTTTTAGAGAGGAAGGAAGAGGCATAGAAAGATAGAAGCATCAATGAGGGAGGAACAATTAATTGGCTGACTCCTGCACGCCCTACTGGGGATCGAGTCCGCCACCCGGATATGTGCCCTGACCGGGAATCAAACCGTGACCATCTGGTTCATAGGTCAACACTCAAACACTGAGCCACACCGGATGGGCTGATTTTTAATGTAAGCAATAACACTGTTATTTTCTGAGAATTCGTTCTTATTCTCTGCTGTTCCTCTCTTTGCTTTATGGGAGTGATATCTTCCTGGATCTAATTACTGAGAATAGTAATTAGAGAGCCCCCACACACCCTTTTTAATTTTTATTTATTTTTTTACCACCCCTTTTTAGAAATAATTCTCTCATGTCCCCTGCATGGTTTTCCTCTGAAACCATTTTTATTGTTTTTTAATTTAGTTTCGCTTTCCCCAGATGTCTGGTGAACGTTGCATTAAAAAGGAGGCAATAAAAAGCACTGAGGAAGCTGTGTGTACATCTCCTGGCTAGCTCCCTTTCAGGGTGTCCACGTGGGGGACTCACCCGCAGAAGAGCCTCTACAGGCTGGAAGAGGAGGGTTTTCACACATGGGGGTGTTCTGTTTCCTTAGATGAGTGTGGTGCTTAACCTGCCTGATTCAGGCCAGTGACTCTTTGGGCTGTCTGGTAAAATCTAGAGGCCAGAACAATGTTTTGTTTTGTTTTTTGGGGGTGTTTTTTTTTGGGGGGGGGTTGTTGTTCTTTTTTTAATCCTCAATCAATAGCTACCCTCAAAGGAGGCACATAAGGAGACAGAGGTGTTGCGGCAGACAAGAGGTAGAGACCTCCCAAGAGGCCTCTTGGGGGCACCCTAACCATGAAGGCTCAGACACCCAGCTCAGGGCCACACAGAAAGGCATTTACTCAGAGGAACGGATATGCATTAATTCAATTCACGGAAATGGAGGGTGAAATTGTCACTGGGTTGTGCCACATTATTAATCTTTAAACTTCCATTAACTTTCTTGTATTCTCCCCGACATATCCTCTCACACAAGGAGACTGAACTCATCAAGAGAAGATAGCTAAGCCTGCAGCCTAGAACCAGATGAGGAACCCAAGGACCACAACGAAGAAACCAGTTTGTGCCTTGGCCAGATGGCTCAGTTGGTTTGAGCGTCGTCCCATACACCGCATTGATGTTTCTCTTCTCTCTCTCTCTCTCTCTCTCTCTCTCTCTCAATCAAAGCATATCCTTGAGTGAAGATTAAAAAAAAACACTGGTAAGCGCCAGAAAAATCCAAGATGGCATCTGAAACCCCTTCCCACGTAACCTTTGACAAACTTTCCTTCATGCCCAGGGATGGAGACTTAACATTAAAATGATACATGCAATGTATGGCTAGGCCTGTTCCAAGCATGTTTGGGAACAGTGCATGCTCCCTTGGCAAGCCCAGAACCCTCCACCCTCCTTGGGAATCTCTGTCCCTGAGCCTGCCTAACTACTCCCCCACGAAAGCCTTTAAGACTTTCCTAGGGGAGGGAGGGAACAGAGGTGGAAGAGGGCATAGAGGAGATTAATGGTGATGGCAAAAATAAAAATAATAAAATAAAATAAAAAAAGACTTTTCTAACTCTCCAGAATTGGGGAGAAGGGATCTGTTGAGCACAACTCATCCTTCTCAATTCCTTGGCCAAAGAATAAACTCTCTGATCTACTTTACAGAACAGTTTCATTTTATTGGCGCGAGCAACACTGAGCAGAACCACCATGATCTTGGGTCCCTGTCCTACAGGGGTCAGTGACAAAATCATACAGTTGGTGCTTTTAATTCAAAATGAGAAAGGTAACATCATCCAGGCCAGATTTCTAACACTCACCCGATGGCACCTTCTCTCCCTGCGGATGAGGGAAGCGCATGATTATCTTGAGGCTGCTTGGCAAGCGTGGACTGAGCCCAAAAGGACCTATAGAATCCCCCTGAATGACTGACATGTGTGAACTGTGGTGGAGCTGAGTCTCAGACCCCTTTTGTATGGTGATGACTGTGGGTTTGGGGAAAGAACATGGGCCGAGTTCCAGGCAGCTGATCCTCACCACCCCAGCACCACCCTGGCACTCGGAGCTGGTGCACTGTAGAGGACTGGCGGATGGGAATGGGAGAGAGTGGAGTCAAGGACGAGAGGGGCTGCCCTTGGTGGCAGTCTGAGTAAGTCATGAGGCACCTCCAGGCACAGACTGTTCTGTGATTCTTCACCTCTACCTCCTGCCCTGCCCCCTTTTCTGCCAGCTTGTCCCATCCACTTGTCCTGGGTGTGGCAGCACACCAGAGCCGGGAGCAGGTTGGGTAGCAGGGAGATGCCAAGTTTTACCAGGTTGTGTGTCTGAACAGCCTTGCCCTTCCTCAGTGCCCTCTCGCAAAGTCCCGTGCAGCGAGGGGTCAGCGGGGCCAGGCAGCACTGAATTCCTTCTCCAGACTCTGGACAAACTGGTCATTGAGGAAGAGCAGCTGACCGTGGGGCAGGAAGCGGGTGAGGATGCCCTCGATTCGGTCAGCCCGCAGCAGGAGATTGGTGCCAGGGGCCAGCGGCCGGAGGTGGTCGAGGAGGAGGCGTGCCAGCAGCCGAAGTGTGTTCTCTGCCAGCAGCAGGTTCTCGTGGGCATCCAGCACCAGGGCGAAGCCTAAGGAGAGCACGCCCAGCCACACCACTGTCCGAGGCTCCCGGAAAGGGTCCCCTGCCGCCAGGCGGAAGGCCCCTCGTGGGGCCTCGTGCAGGGGCATCGGCTCATCTGAGGGCTGGGGCTGCAGCTCCGCGGGGGGCCTGCCGGACGCCTGCTGCTGCAGCCGGCACATGGACTCCACCTGCCTGGGGAGAGTGGGTGGGTCACCGACTTCTGTCATCCTCCTGACCATCCGTGGAGCTGGGAGCTGCCACTGTCCCCATATCTCAGATGTAGAAACTGAGCCCCAGAGAGACTAAGTGAGCTGCCCAGGGCCACAGAGAAGGAAGTGTGAGCTGGAACAGAAATCTGGACTCCAGCCTCCAGGCCCTGAACCACTTCGCTCAGTGTGGCCAAGAGAAGGCAGATTTTGAACAGAATTCCTTGGGCTAAAAAAGGCACCAGGGGAAGAAATCCTGACCCATCTGCTTCCTCAACGTAAAGAAAAGCAACCAATGAGAAGCCACGTCTAACACGGGCTGCCCAAGCTCTCCACCCACTTTCCCTCCTGTAACCCTCTCCAGATGAAAAAGAAAGATCTTTCTTTTGGCCATCCAGGCTTTTGAAGGCACTCTCTCATTTCTCCTGAACTGCCCTCCAATTTGGGCCATGCACAGGCTGGTCTTAAAGCAATGTTTGGTTTCCTGTGCCACAGAAGGGGGCAGAGGTCCAGAGGAACAAGAGGATGGCGGAGGTCTGACACCAGGTTGTCTCAGAGTGTTAATCCTCCTGCCAGAACGCACAGAGACCAGGTTCTGGCACCCACTGACTCAGTCTGGGATGGGAAGGTCCAAGCCCAGGCACTCCAACTGGAACAGTGTTTCCCAAACTGTACTCTAGATCCCAGGCTTTCGGAAGGCTCTGAGCATGAGGGCTTCCTTTGCACCGTATTCTCTCTCCTACTTAGAGATGTATAAAGCCTACAGGCACACTAAAGGCCCTGAGAATTCTTGCACTGCAAAGCATGTCTAATCTATACTGGTGCTTGCTGCCCACAGTCAAATCCCACCTCTATGGCCTTCTAGCTGCATAATCTTGTGTAGGTTATGTTCCTTAAACTCTCTCTACTTCAGTTGACTCATCTGTAAGGTGGGGATAATACCTGTACCTATGAGTTCATACACATGAAATATGTATGTGTATACATACATATATACACATAAGTGTGTATATATGCTTAGCACATATTTCAGGTTCAATAAATCTTAGCTAAACAATAATAAAGGCATTAATACTTTCTTTAAACCTTTTTCACATAACACTTGTGAACAACTATAAAAGACTCTTTGGAAAATACGACTCTAAAACTTCCTCTCTGATTCTTAGTCCCCCTGTTTCTTGTGCTCCCCAGAAAACCTATCACAATTAAGCATGTATTCAATGAAGTTGTGGGGCTGATACCACTGTAATTAATCCAGTTATTAATTAGCAGGAAAGGAGCAGGGGGATGGCCAAATGGTAAGAGCGTGCCATTTGTGCAGCTTTGCCAGGAAGCCGCAAAGCCACCGGTCTATTCCCCGCAGATCTCTGGGGGAAGAGTCTGTACAGGGGAGGAACAGAGCATGCCCAGTAAAGTATAGGTGACATAAAGTCTAGTCTGTCAGTTACAGCTGGGAACAATTCATTGGTCAGAGTAGGTGTGGCCACTGCAAGCACAGGAAGATTTAAGCTACTTAGCTCCTGCCCTAGCTGGTTTGGCTCAGTGGATAGAGCATCGGCCTGTGAACTGAAGGGTCCCAGGTTCGATTCTGGTCAAGGGCACATGCCCGGGTTGCGAGCTCGACCCCAGGTCGGAGTGTGCAGGAGGCAGCCGATCAATGATTCTCTCTCATCATTGATGTTTCTATCTCTCTCCCTCTCTGAAATCAATAAAAAAATATATATATTTTTTAAAATATATTTTATTGATTTTTTACAGAGAGGAAGGGAGAGGGATAGAGAGTTAGAAACACAGATGAGAGAGAAACATTGATCAGCTGCCTCCTGCACACCCCCTACTGGGGATGTGCCCGCAACCAAGGTACATGCCCTTGACCGGATTCGAACCTGGGTCCCTTCAGTCGTCAGGCCGACGCTCTATCCACTGAGCCACAGAGGCTAGGGCAATAAAAATATTTTTAAAAAAAAGATACTTAGCTTCTACACAAAGGAGTTCCCTCTCTGTCTCTGGGTTCGCTCGGGACTCTTGTTGCAGGGGACTTGCTCCTTGGCTCCCCTGCATTTGCCCACGTGGTTCACAGTCATGTAGACCCCACACAATGGACTAATGGACTGTAACTAGCCTAATGCTGTGCGGGACCAGCGCCACCATGGAACGGAAACTCTGGACACTGCCCTTGCTTCTAGCTCTGCTGAATCCCCAGCTGCATCTCTTCCTGGACTGGATGAAGGGAAATGGGATCTTGGGAATGCAGGGATGTAATTCCACGTAAATGAAAATTACTCATCCTCCTGGGCGAGCCTCAGAAAATTATCCCCCAGCACCCAGTGAGGAAAGGGATGCCCCACTTCCACCAATAACAGAGCTATACTAGGTTATGTGGTTACCTGGCCACAGCCAAAATCTGCTCCTTGCAGAGGAGCCTGTCCCTCTCAGCACCGTGTGGTCGTGGGTCATCAGGTGAATTCTCGGCACCGAAGACGCAGGAGTAGAGCACTCGGCAAAGGCCCTCCTCTGCCTGTGGGGCCCTCAAGGTGTGGATGAGGAAAGCGTGGACCATGGCTCCAGGGTGGGTGCTACAGGGAAGCCAAACACTTCAGTGAGATGAATGTGAAACCCCCAACAGGGGAGGCAACCACAGAAAGGGTCTGGCCCAGCAAGGTCTGGAAGTCTGTATGGAGGCTGGTGTGGCTGGTCACTGGTCCTCCTCACCCACCCAAGACACACCCCCGGCCTCTGAATAAGTCTGGCCAGCACCACCTCTGCCCATAACAGCCTGGGAGTGAAGAAATATGACAATCTTAAATTCAGTTCTATAAAACAACTGGCCAGGAATCTGCAAAAGTGTCCAAGTCATGAGAGTCAAGGGAAGCTGGAGAGCTGCTCCAGACTGAAAGACTAAAGAGACCAAAACAGTTGAAGGCAAGGTATGTTCCTGGATGGGATCCCGATCCAAGAAAAAGGTAGTTTCGATAAAGGGCATTATTAGGACAACTGGAAGCATTTAAATATAGACTACACGTTAGATAATAGTTTTGATCAGTATCTCCTGATTTTGAACATTGGGTAATGTCCTTCTTTGTAGAGAATACACACTTATACTGGGCTGGTGTGGCCGGTATGCCTGGTATGCCTCAGTGGTTGAGCATGGAGCAGTGAACCAGGTCATGGTTGGATTCCCGGTCAGGGCAAATGTCCAGGGTTGCAGGCCAGATCTCCAGTAGGGGGCGTGCAGGAGACCGCCAATCAATGATTCTCTCTCATCACTGATGTTTCTAACTCTCCCTTCCTTTCTAAAATCAATAAAAACATGTTAAAAAGGAAAATACACACTGATATACCTCTAAACATAGAGGCAAAGGGGCATCACATCTGTAACTAACTTAATTATCATGAGGGATACAGGAATTCTTTATTTTTTTTATTTTTTTAGTCCTCTCCCGAGGAATATTTTCCCCATTGCTTTTCAGAAAAAGTGAAAAAGAAGGAAGGGAGGGGGAGGGAGAGAGGGGAGAGAGATAAAACTTTGATGTGAGAGAGAAACATCAATTGGTTGCCTTCCATGGGCCATGGAGTGGGGGAGGCACAGATCCTGCCACTCAGGTGCTGCCCTTGGCCCCAATGGAACCTGCCACCCTCCCATGGGCGGGTCCACACCAGGGGCTGGTAGGCGCTTTAACCCCTTTAGAGTCACACCGGCCAGGGCACAGGGGTTCTTTCCTTAAAAATTCTTAAAATGTGAGATTATTTCAAAATAAAGACTAAATAATAAAAAACAAAAACAAAAACAAAAACATACACACTGGAAACAACCGAAGTGCCTGTGATAGAGGACTGGATAAAGAAGATGTGTTGCATCTACACAATGGAATGCTACTCAGCCAGAAGAAAGGACAAAATAACGTCATTCACAACAACATGGATGGACCTTGAGAACATTATGCTAAGTGAAATAAGTCAGACAGCAAAAGCTAAGAACCATATGGTTTCACTCATATGTGGGATATAAAACTGACACTTACGAACACAAACAGCAGTGTGGCAGTTGCCAGCAGGAAGGGTGTAGGGAGAAGAGAGTCCTAATACGGGGTGACAGGAGAAGATTTGACTTTGGGTGGAGGGTACATGGTGCTATATATAGATTTTGTAACTTAGAAATCCACACATGAAATCTATATGTTCATGTTGACCAATGTCACCCCAATAAAATTTAATTTAAAAAACAACACTGAAAGCAACCTGAATATCCACCACTAGCAACAAATTCTTCAATTGTAGTGAAATACTATGTAAATTTGTATACATACTCACTATAAACATCCTATGTTCAAAGGAAAAATAATTTAGAAAACAGTATTTATAGTATGAGCCCAACTTTTATCTTATACACTTTAGAACTGCTTACTGTACCATGAGCGTGGTGTAAATTTTGTTAGAATAAAAAGGAAAGTAAGGGATAGGTCTCAAACTGGTAGCAAACACAAAATAGTTCTCCTCTGACTTCAGGAGGACAGAACTTGTCTCAACTTCCCAAGTAAACAAACAAGTTCAAATGACTAAACCAACTAACCTACCGAATCCAAACTACTAAATACCATGGTGGGGGTGGGCTGTGGTTTTTTGTTGTTTAATTTGGTTTGTTGGTCTGCCTACAAAATTGTTTAAAACTTTGTTAACTCCACAAAGTAGGTGTGAGAGAGGCACTCTCATATACTGTTGGTGGAAAGGGGTATGGTTCTTGTATTCATTTTAACTGGTTTTCACAATTGATTTTTTAAAAATCTAGTCCTTCACTTTTAATTTTGTCTATAGCAATTTGGCAACATGTATAAATAGCCTTAACAAGTGTTCCTATCATTTCACCCAGCAAATATAATGCAGTCACAAATATAAATACTAATATATATGAGCACTTATGGCAGGATATTTTTCAACATGGCTATGAACCTATAAGCAAAGTTACCAATGTTGCAAGTAGTTAGCTTGACACATGCCTGAAAGTCAGAATCCAAATAATGTCTGGGATACTTGATTTTACTATAAGAGTTATAAATTATTTAGTGTTTTTCCATGAAGATGTCTGTCTCAGGAACTCCCATGTAATACATACATGTAATAAATCCTTTATTTCTGGCATTATATTAAAAAAAAAAGACTAAATAATAATGATGATGGTGATGATGATGATCATGATGGTGTCTGAGTGGCTCCATAGCCAGCCAGGGTTCAAAGGCAGGGGGTACACAGTATACAGATATTTGTAGTTAAGTATAAATAGACCATCGATTTATTTAGTTTTCTTATTCTTATTTTTTAGATATGTTTACTTTTTATTTGTTTTATTTTAAGAGAGAGAAACATCCATGGGCTGCCTCCTGCACGCCCCCTGGGGATGGAGCCCACACCCCAGGCATGTGCCCTGACCGGAAATCCAACCCGTGACCTCCGGGTCAGAGCTCAACCACTGAGCCACACTGGCTGGGCAACATCTTCGACTTAAGCTGGTCAGACAGGAAGAAGGTTCGCGAAGGCGCTCTCAGAACCAGAGCCCGCTGACCTCCATTGACCTTCTAACCAGAAGAAGAACGCGTCATCAGCCCTCGCCACGGCGTTTCCCCCATAGAGAAAAGGCAGCAGCACAGACCTTTGACGTCACTGCCTCGCGCAAACCTGCAGCCCAGTGCATTTTGGGGGTTGTAGTTCCTTGCTCCAGCCGGCGAGGGCTATGCGGGGGTACCCTCTCGTGAGTATGCTACCGCTTCAGCCCCCTGCCGCTGTCCTCGAGGCGTCGCACTTACCTTCTTTCTGCTCCCGCAGGCTTCTAACAGGCGCTTCGCTGGCGGGGGAGCAATGGCGACTGCACGGCCTCTAGGCGCCTGCGCACCCGAGTCGCGGGCGCGTGCACGAGGGTGACGGGCGCAGAGTGCGGTGCTCCGTACGCCAGGCGGGGGCGTTCCAGGCGCTCCCACTTCTGGACATCCGGCGCGGGCGACCTTCCTCCTCCCACGTAAGACTCCGAGCTCCGAGCTCCCGGCGTCGCCCACGCCCGTCACTCCTGGACCGGGTATGCAGGGTTCGTCCACTGGCTCCGGTGGCCGCGAGGGGGCGCAGCGACCCGTCCCGTGGACCTTCAGGAAGAGGCCGGGGGGCCGAGTCATCGCCGGAGGGCGGGGTTCCACCCCCATGGTCTCTGCCCTGTGAGGCTGGCGGGACCTGAACGTGGAGCCCGAGCTCTCAAACAGACCAATATGCGTGGGAACCACTGGGGCGTCAGATAAAATGCAGATCAGCGGTTGAGCGTGGACCTATGAACCAGGGGTCATGGTTCGATTCCCGGTTGGGGCGGGTTGCAGCTGGATCTCCAGTGTGGGGCATGCAGGAGGCAGCCAGTCAATTATTCTCTTATCATTGATGTTCCTATCTCTCTCTCCCTCTCCCTTCCTCTCTGAAATCAATAAAAACAAATTTTTAAAAAATGCAGATTCCTGGAAATTATGACTTGGGGGGAATATGCATATTTGTGCGGTTTGAGGGGCGGGGGTGATTCTGGGTTGTGGTTCCTGCAGTGGGTTAAAACTAGGGCTCCGTTTGGAGTAGAATGATTCAAATTCTGGTCCCAGCTGTGTGTCCCTGGCAGGTCAGTCACTTCCCAGCAAAGTCCATAGGATTTAGCAGGCTGACCAGTCTTCTTTCACACTCCCACCTCTAGCAAGCTCCCTCCTTGTCATCAGAAGCATAGTGAAGAGGCTTATACCTTAAACTTGAAGCAGGGCCAGCTTCCAGAGCCCTGCATGGGGTAAAAGCCCCAATGGGGGCTTGGCCGAGAGGTGTTTGGGGCCCCACAAGGTGTCCTGGGTCTCAGTGCCTGTCTGGGGTGCTCTCCCCCGCACAAATACACACTCCTTTTCTTTACCTCTTGGCATGTGAACTGCTGGAGCCTCCCCAGATGTGTCCCAGTGTTCTATTTCTCAAAACCAACACACACACCCCCACACCCCCCACACTGACTGTTCTCTCAGCCTGGAAGGCTCTTTCCTTTTTATCCTTCAACATGTGCTCAGACAAAAACTTCCGGAAGCCTCCTGTCCAAACAACCCCTTAGCCTTCAGGTGCCCCTTTTGCACCCAGGGTCAGACTATGATAGTGATGTCCCTGATGGGGATCCAGCCTGATATGGTACTCAGCGAGGGCCATGCACAAGGAAGGTCTGGAGCCAACCCAAACACAGTCCTTGACAACTGAAAAAATGAAGGATAGGGCGCCAGGGCCCTCCAAGGGCATGCACTCTGGGCCCTTCTGCCTCTAGGCCTGGGCAGGGGGCCACTGAAGGGAGCCTAGAGGGGTGGGCAGGGCATGTGGGCATTTTGACCACAAGTACAACACACAAACTTATTTGTGGATGGAGGGGCAGGACCAGAGTGTGGGGCCTCAGCCGTAAGGCTGGGGTGATGTTGGCTCAGTTCCTGATCCCAAGTCCCTATCACTCTCAGCCAGGACTCGTGTCTGCCAGCTGATTACAGCAGAGAGCTGGCAAAGGGCTCTGGTCACTGGGGGCCGCCTGGCATCCAGAATACAGTATTCCGTCCTCTGTCTACTCCTCAGGCAGTGAGTCCAGTCCAAGTCCCAGGCCACTGTGGGGCCAGCCTGTGTGAGGTGCCTAGAGGAAACCGCAGGGAGCAGCTGGCCTGAACCACTATGCTGAAGTCGGTGGGGGACCCTGATGAGGTGGTGTCCAGATAAGTGGGGCAGTCTGAGGTGCCATTCCTACCTTTTTACCCCTCTGCCAGCTTATGCCCCCGAGATCAAAAGCCACGTGCTCCCTGGCCAGTGTGGCTCAGCTGGTTGGAGTATCATCCCACACACCAAAAGGTGGCATGTTTGATTCATGGTCAGGGCACATACCCAGGTTGAGTTTGATGCCTGGTCAGGGCAAGTGCGGGAGGCAACCAATGGATGTGGCAATGTTTCTCTTTCTCTCTCTCTTTCCTTTCTCCCTCCCTCTCTCCTTCCCTCCCTCCCTTCCTTTCTCTAAAATCAATTAAAAACAAACAAACAAACAAAAGTAGCCACAGGGGCACGACTCGTTAAAAAAAAAAGCCACCCAACCAGTGTGGCTCAGTGATTGAGCATCGACCCATGAACCAAGAAGTGACTGATCAGGGCACATGCCTGGGTTGCAGGCTCCATCCCCAGTAGGGGGCGTTTAGGAGGCAGGTGATTGATGATGTTTTTCTCTCATCGATGTTTCTATCTCTCTATCCCTCTCCCTTCCTCTCTCTCTCTAAAAAAAATCAATAAAAACATATCTATATACATAAAAGCCTAAGTGACCGTTATGACCGAACAACCAGAACAACCGGTCAACCAGTCACTATGACATGCACTGACCACCAGGGGGCAGACGCTCAATGCAGGAGCTGCCCCTTGGTGGTCAGTGTGCTCCCACAGTGGTAGCGCTGCTCAGCCAGAAGCTGTGCTCATGGCTGGTGAGCGCAGCTGTGGCAGCGGGAGCCTCTCCTGACTCAACAGCAGCAGCGAGCTGGGATGAGCACAAGCAGTGCAGCACCAGCACCGGCTCAGGTGCTGGTGCTTGGCGCACTGCTGCTTGGCGCACTGCTACATCCCCCGAGGGGTCCTGGATTGTGAGAGGGCACAGGCCAGGCTGAGGGACCACTCCCATTCCCATGCACGAATCTGTGCACCGGGCCTCTAGTTTAAAAATAAAGAGCCATGTGCACCCCCTGGCAATGGGCAAGGAGACACCTGATTGCTGGTGTGGCTCTTATATCAGCTAGGGGCAGAGCAGACTTACAGTTCTTAGTTCATCCTAGCTTGATGCCTATGTTTGTGGCCAGAGCTGTTTCATGCATGGGACACATAAAAAAACACAAAACAAAAAGAGCCGTGTGCTGAGGACAGCGAGGCGGGAGCGAGCCTGGGTCTCTGAGACACACAGAGCCTTCTTGCCGAGTGAGGAACACACACTTCGGCTTTGTTAACTGCTGTGTGGGGCTTCTGTTACATGCAGCCTATCTCCTTCCCAGGTGAGGCAGCAGGATGGAGCTTGGCGTGCAGTGGGCACTCAGTAAATCAATAAATTTTGGCAACTATTAATCCAAAGGCAGAACAGGAAAGCAGAGCTAAAGCAGCTGGGGCCTTCTGGGCTGGTGGCAGCCCAGAGCAGGGGGCTGGATAGGCTGAACTTCCCAGTTCTTCATGGGGTTATAAGGCCTCTGAAGTGATGAGGGCAGTGTGTGTGCATGTTTATGTGTGTGAGGCTTTCATAGTGATTACCCTAGAGACTGGGGTGGGGCCAGGCCCACAGTTAATATGTAGCGATGTGGGTTTGCGGGATAGGCATAGATGGGTGTGTGTGTGACAGAGACAGACGGACAAGAGAAGGAAGAAAAGTAAAATGAAATAAAGCACAACAAAAAAATTAAAGGAGCCTCAAACAGATTGTCAAACTGCAGCGGGAAGGCCGGGGAGGGTTGGGGGGCAGGAGGTAGGGGGGTAAGAGATCAACTAAAGGACTTGTATGCATGCATATAAGCATAACTAATGGACATAAGACACTGGGGAATAGGGGAGGCTAGGGGACTGTCTAGGGCGGGGGGATAAAATGGACACATATGTAATACCCTTTGAATACTTTAAGCAATAAAAAAAAAAAAACAACTATGAACGAAAAAAAAAAAAATTAAAGGAGCCTGAAGGAAGCAGACAGATGGCTGGATTTGAGGCCTGTCCCACCTGCCTAAATGTGACTGGGGGACGGGGGGCATGGGCACAGCTTCCTGTCATTTTCCCTCCTCTCCCTCTGGCTGTGGGCAGAGGGGACTATAGCCTCACTCCCCAGCCCTGCTCCTCTCAGTGGTCTTCTGAGTTTGGCGGAGTGCCCACAGACCCTCACATCGGCCCCTTCCCCACATCCTGGCCTCCTCTGCTCAGCACCCAGGACCGTGGCCAGCAGCCTGGTATTTGCCTCTGGTTCCCTTGGTGTCACCACTAGGATGCGCTTGATGACCGTCACTGACTCCATTTGCAAAGCAGGTTCTATTCCCCACCTACCCAAGCGCAGCAGGGTCCTGAACTGCTGGTGGGCAGCCCGGCTTGGGAAGTTCTGCTGCTTCCCCCAGACATTAGGACCAAGCCCCAGGTCCCACTTCCACTCTCCAGACGCAGGACAGCCCTGCTGGTTTCTGACAGCTGGAAACCCTTATCAATGACCTGTGTAGACCCCAAGACTTCAGGCCACACCAGTCAAGCCACCGCCTACTTCTGGACTGCGGAGAGCAATTAGGTGGAATCTGCCAGCCTCAGGCAATGGATTTTTGATTGACTTCCTGCTAAGGCTATCTAGCCATTTCTGGGAGAGAAAAGCAGGAAACTGTTCTCTGCTTTTTAGAGAATACCGGCTAGCTGAGACTTAGTGGACGTGGTTGCTCTAGAATAAAGGGGACCAAAGTTGGGCAAGACTTCTCCTTCAACCACTGAGCCAGGCTGGCCCGGCAGGAGGGGCTTTATTATCTCCATTTTACAGATGAGGAAACTGAGGCACAGCAAGATCAAGTAACTTTCACCATGTTACACGTGTGCAGAGGCAGGTGTTCATGTCAAAAGAGATTGATTTTAGCCTGCTCCTTCCCCTCCCCTTGGGTTTCCCCTTCTTCCCCTGGCCCCTCAGGGTCACCCCAGAGGCTGGCTTAGCTCCTGCCCCCAGCTCCTGGAGGCCACAAGCTTAGCACTAATTACCCCCTACACCCCAGGCCTGGGAACTTCTTCCCACCCAGACTGGTGACTTCCTTACCCAGGGCTCCCAGGCCCAACCCAGGAAGCTCCCTCCCAGCCCTCCCTTCAGTGAGCCCCAGGGCCTATGGAAGTAGTCTTGGCTGGGTACCAGGAAGACTCGTCCAAGTGTGATTGGCCCTTTCAAACGGCGGCCTCGTCTTGTTTCCTGCAGGCTGAGAGCCAGGAGGCCCCACGAGGTGGCTCAGGCCCAGACACGTGAGGCCCTTTCCCCTCCCGCTGCCCCAGGCATGCTGACTCAGAGCCTGGCAGCTGCGGTGGCCACCCCCTCCCAGCGGTGTGGTGTGCGTGCAATGTGGGCTGGGTGGGGCAGAGGCAATCCCCGCAGCGATGCCTGACGCCCACACACATTCCTGTGGGAGTTGGGTGGGATTGCTTCTTACCTTCTGTCCCATAACCCACTGTCTTCTTTAAACAATAGGCTGTGAATAACTTCCCATCACCCAACGTTCTCTCAGGCTTGACTTTCATGGCTGCAAAACAGCGACGTCTCCGTCATTACTCAGCTTCCCTCTCCTGATTGTTTCCAGATCCCGCGTGGCCATGGGCCTCCCTGTCTCAACACCCTCTGCATCAACAGTTTATTGCCTCTGGAAAGTACGGTGCTGTGTGTTCGGTTCCAGGGATAAAGACTTTTTTAGAAATCACAAGTTTTCTAGATGGTTGTGAGCTGTCCGTGGATGGATACAAGCCAGTGACACACAGCCAAATAACTCCAGAGTCACTGTAACTTTTTAAAAGACACTGATGAGAAAAAAGAAAAAGAAAAAAAGCAAGGCTAGCATTTCAGTATAGGAGAGTCCGAAAACAGGCTGGGTCAGTGGCGCACCGGCCCACGCCTGCCAGGCCATGGCTCGTAGAGTCAGCCTTGAGAGCAGAGCTCTTCGCCATCTGCAACAATTAAATTCTCTGGTTAAGAGAGAGAGATTAGAAGTGATCAATTCTGATGAGAATGTGAAGCAGCAGAACTCTCAGACACTGCAGGTGGGAAATCAGTTGGCATAGTGACCCTGGAGAACTGCGGAAAATACTACAGCTGAACATACACACTGTAACCCAGCAATTCCACTCCCGGGTATATTTTCAGTACAATTGAAATAGTCCCAAATAATCCATGGAGGGCAGAACGAAAATGACCTACTAGTATATTTTGATTGCGGTGGAGGTTACACAACAGCGTGCATTTGTCAGAACTCATAGAACTGTACGCTCAAAAGGGTGAATTTGACTGCATATAAATTATATCTTTTTTTAAAAATATTTTTTATTGATTTTTTTACAGAGAGAAAGGGAGAGAGATAGAGAGAAACATCGATGAGAGAGAAACATCGATCAGCTGCCTCCTGCACATCTCCCACTGGGGATATGCCCACAACCCAGGTACATGCCCTCAACCGGAATCGAACCTGGGACCCTTCAGTCCGCAGGCCGACGCTCTATCCACTGAGCCAAACCGGTTTCGGCTAAATTATATCTTAATAAAAAAGAAAATTTAGCCGAAACCGGTTTGGCTCAGTGGATGGAGCGTCGGCCTGCGGACTGAAGGGTCCCAGGTTCGATTCCGGTCAGGGGCATGTGCCTGGGTTGCGGGCACATCCCCAGGGGGTGTGCAGGAGGCAGCTGATCGATGTTTCTCTCTCATCGATGTTTCTAACTCTCTATCTCTCTCCCTTCCTCTCTGTGAGAAATCAATAAAATATATTTTTAAAAAAAAAAAAAAGAAAGAAAATTTACTGTCTGGCCGGCATGGCTCAGTGGTTGAACATCGACCTATGTACCAGGAGGTCACAGTTTGATTCCCGGTCAGGGCACATGCCCAGGTTGCAGGCTCGATCCCCAGTAGGGAGCATGCAGGAGGCAGCCAATCAATGGTTCTCTCTCATCATTGATGTTTCTATCTCTCTCTCTCCCTCTCCCTTCTTCTCTGAAATCAATAAAATATATTTTTTTAAATTATTGATTTATTTTAGAGAGAGGGAGAGAGAAAGAGAGAGAAACATCAGTATGTTGTTCCACTTACGTATGCATTCACTGGTTGATTCTTGTATGTGCCCTGACCAGGGATTAAACCCGCAACCTTGAAATATTGGGACGCCACTCTTACCAGCTGAGCTACCCGGCTAGTGCTATACCTTAATTTTTTAATTTAAAAGTCATAAAAGAAAAGTATAATGAATAATTCAATTTAGGAGTATATTCATATAATGGAATACTACATGGTGAGGAATAAAGTACTACTAGAGGAAACATGGATGGGTCTCAAAATTATCATGCTGAAGGAAGCCAGACACAAAAGAGTAAGAGCTCTATGACTTCACATAGATGAGGCTCTAGAACAGGTGAAACTAATCTGTGATAGCGGCCAGAATAGTGGTGACCTCAGAGTTTAGGTAACTGGGAGGGACTATGAAGAAACGTGGGATTGGAGACACTCCTGAACCTTGAGCTGTGTGCTGGTTCTTCAGGTCTCTGCTCTATGCTTCACATGTGTGCCCTCGAGGAAATGTTGACTATTCAACTGAACACACACACACACGAAAAAAACATTATTTTGTTGCGTGAAGCAAAAAACCATTATTTTGTCCTGGCTGGGGTGGGTGTGGCTAAGTTGGTTGTGCGTCGTCCCATGCATCAGAAGGTGCTGGGTCCTATTCCTGGGCAGGGCAAATGTCTGGGTTCCTGTCTGAATCCCCAGGAAAGGATGCAGGAAGCAGCAGATGGATGTTTCTCTCTCACATTGATGTTTCTCTCTCTCCCGTTCCCTTCCCTTCTCTCTAAAATCAATTTAAAAAAACAAAAACATAACTTTAATTTTATCGTTATTATTTTTTAGCATGAGGGTACGTTTATTAAAGCTGGGGACAGTGAAACAAGGAAGGGCTTAGCATAGAAGAAGCAACAGCAGAGCCGAGGCTGGGCTGCTTTAGCTCATAGGGAAGTCAGAGAAAAGGGAGTCTTGGAGACAGGTTCAGGGATTAGCCCAGGTCCAGCTCCCGCTGCCCACGGCTCCCCTGTATCCCTTAGAGCCGTGGTCGGTAAACCGCGGCTCACGAGCCACATGCGGCTCGCGAGCCACATGCGGCTCTTTGGCCCCTTGAGTGTGGCTCTTCCACAAAATACCACGTGCAGGCGCGCGTACAGTGCAATTGAAACTTCGTGGCCCATGCGCAGGAGTCGGTGTTTTGTGGAAGAGCCACACTCAAGGGGCCAAAGAGCCGCATGTGGCTCACGAGCCGCGGTTTGCCGACCACTGCCTTAGAGTTTAGGAGACGCATGCCTGTGGGGGAAGGAGAGAAGGGGCGGAATGGCACAGGCACGTTCCCCAGAGGGAGAGCGCGCTGAAAACATTTTTTGAAATTGTCATTGCAAGTTACCTGGAGAGCAAGTCCGATGATGCCCAGACCCTGGGCCTGCCCGCTGACTTGGCTAGGCCCGGCACAGGCCAGATTCCCACTTGCGCCCAACCTCACGCAGCTCTTTAACCACGTGAGCCAGCCGCACATGGTTCCTCGCAGACTAGAATTCCTGCCCCACCCTGGCCCAAGCAAAACAACCTTTAAAATTGGCCAGCAGCCCAGGATTTAAACCACTTCCTTGTCTGATCCTCTTCCCTTTCTGAGCATCCAGGAAGGCAGTTAGAGCTTCTCTTGCTGGAGGGTTGGGGGATTGGGCACCTCTGCTTCATCCCTTGAACTTCCCAGAGTCAGAAGGGACCCTGGCCTGATTTGGAAAGGTGAACCCCTCCCCCAGGCTCAGGCCTGCACCAGGGCCTTCTCTTGTGGAAGTTTTGTCTCCTGGCTTGCCCCAAATCCCCTCCCTGCCCTCCTCTTCGGTTTCCCCTGCAAAATGAACTGAAAACTGCCCTGGTGAGCTTGAGATAATATATAAAAGTGTCTGGAGCAGACTACGTGCCCGGGACTGCAGTTATGCCTCTGATGGGGGGTTATGAGGGCAGACATGGCTGTGCATGTCACCACCTGGCACACAGCCTGGGCTTTGTTAGACACGCAGTGCCCGTAGCTCCCTCCTCCCCATGTGGTCTGATCCAGACGGATGGAGTGGGAAGAGTACACTGAGGGCTGAAGCCAGGCAGCCCAGCCCCACCCCCTTGGCTGCTCTGGGACCAAGGCAGGAAGTGAGGAGTGAGACAGTCCTGGATTGCTGGAATGCCTACTTTGAGTATATCTGCTGTGTGACCTGGGGCAAGTGAGTGCCCTCTCTGGGCAACGTTGCCTTCCTCCTCTGTAAAACCAGGTAGGGGGAGTCAGGAGACCATCTGAGCATTTAGGGTGGGGCAGACAGTTCTCAGCAGGATAATGCTCAGGGCTCACTCTTTTACTCAGGGGCCTGCACAGCTGTTTCTGCGTTTCTGGGGCAAGCTCCCTCACCCAAACAAATGCTGGCCTTTGTGTCAGCTGCCTGCTTGGTGGATGGGGCGGGGGAGGGGTGTGTGTGTGTGTTCTGGAGTCTTCAGGGCCCCACACTCCCTGAGCAGAGGCCCAGTCCCCAGGTACCTACATACACACACACACGTTGTGTCCTTGCAGGGGGCTCTGGAGCAGGAGTAAAAACCAATCCTTTAGGTGTAACAAACTTGGAGGTCAAGCTGAAGACAGGGCAAGTGTCCTTTAGACTCAGCCTTGGAACCTGGAGTCCCTTCTAATTGCTAGAAATAGCCTCCACATCCCCATCTGCAAAACAAAGTGAATAATCATCCCACCACCTACTTTGGAAGGTAGATGAACTTCCACAGAAAGCGGTAATGACTCCTGCCCTGTGTGTACTCTGTGTCAGGCAGCATCTTATGTGTACATTTGCCAAGGAGTTCCGGCAATCACCAACAGCTCACATTGGTGGGGGTGGGAGTGGGGGTGAGGGGTAGTTAACAGAGCAGTGGTATTCCCAGAGGATTTCCTGAGACACCAGGTTTGGCCTGGGACCAATTCTACCCGATTGGTGGTTTCCCATTTGCTGATCTTGAACTCAACTTCTCCTAGGTCAGCGGTTCTCAACATGTGGGTCGCGACCCCTTTGGGGGTTGAACGACCCTTTCACAGGGGTCGCCTAATACCATCGGAAAACACATATATAATTACATATTGTTTTGTGAT
This sequence comes from Myotis daubentonii, assembly GCF_963259705.1. Lineage (NCBI taxonomy): Eukaryota > Metazoa > Chordata > Mammalia > Chiroptera > Vespertilionidae > Myotis > Myotis daubentonii. The sequence continues at coordinate 30,775,435 of NC_081847.1, forward strand.
TAATCACTATGCTTTAATTATGTTCAATTTGTAACAATGAAATTAGGGGTCACCACAACATGAGGAACTGTATTAAAGGGTCGCGGCATTAGGAAGGTTGAGAACCACTGTCCTAGGTGGTGGACACTCTGTTGGGCACTGGGGATACTGAAGAAATCCATTTCCCTGACAGGGCATTGGATTGGTAAGTTGGTAGACTTCTGAGAGTGACAATTGAAATGGAGTCTTAGAGGAGGAATAACAGATAAGGGAGAGAGCCTTTCTGAGGGTGGTGCAACAGATGCAAAGGCAAGGAACTGTGAAGAGCAAGGTATGGAGCATTTGTCAGAGGGGAGCAAGGAGGTGGTGCGCAATGAGTTTTAGAGGAGTGATGGGTTTACTCTTGCCTTCTTGGTTCAAAGTTTAGGAAGGCTGCTTGAGTAGCCAGATGAGGGGAAAAGTCTCAGGAAGACTTGGGAAGACAGCATGAGGTGGCCTCCCCAGGAGTCTTCCAGCCCCAATCTGCCCATCTGCCCCTGCCCTATCCCACCATCTGCATCTGCTGTGGTCTTGTCAAGGGCTCCACAGAGAACACAATGCTGGTTGCTCAACTTGTTCAGTGCTTTATTGAAACAAGGCCCTAACAGATGACTCATCAGGGCCTTCAAGCACAGCCCTTCCCACATCCTGAGATTAAAAAGTCAGAGGTGGTTCTGACCTTGGTTTAGCTGCCACCTCGACATTTCCTCTTGAATATTTTCAAACCTTAAAGTGTAAAGATTTTGTCCAGACAGACACATATATACTCCCGCCGAAGGCTGTCACGCTCACTGAAATGCTTCCACGCAGTGGTTTATGTGCGAGGCGTTGTGCATCTACAGCTCTCCATCCATTTATCATCCATCCGTTTGTCCATCCATCTGTTCATTCATGACAAGACAGCAGCAAGTTCTCACAAGTCAGGCCCCAGGGTTCACAGCAGTGGGGGCTGGGCTTCCAGTGAGGTTAAGGACGCAGGCCTTAGCCCTCACCCAGGGGCCCCCAAGTATAACATCCCTTTCCGAGGCAACAGAAGACAGGCCAAGTGGGTAATTAAGGTTTGAGTCCATAACCCCAACTGGACCGGGAGAGCCTAATGGGTAACTTTGGGTGGGGCAGCCCTCCCTTCAGGTGACCGCTTGACCACCTGTGAATGACCTGAGATGGGCAAAAAAATCAGACAGACAAGTCAGGCATGCAGGTAACACTGAAACAGGAAGAGTAAGAGCTTACGTTTGTGCTGGAGGTGTACGTAAGGAGGGACAGGAAAGAGGGAACGAGAAAGCAGGAACAGGCAGACACACATAGGAGTGCCACTGAGGGCCAGGGCACTACTCCTAGGGCAGGGAGGAGTGCGGCTCTGGCCCATCTTGGGGCTGTGGTTTCCCTCAGCCTCAAACATACAAACAAAGCCTCTAGGGAAAAGGGGGACTTTTCTGGACACAGGGAGACAAAGGGTTAACCCGAACAAGGAAGAAGAAAAGCAAAAGATTCCTGTTGGACACAAAATACTTCCTTTGAGCTGGACATAATCCAATTTCACTGTCAACAGGCTGGTTTCTTCTAGGAGATGGGGTGTTGGTAGAGGGGTGGCACCAGGGTATGGAGTATGGTTGGAGTGAGACAAGGGGATCAGGGCTGGGGCGCATGGACAGGACACCCTCACTGTCCTGGGGCCTCCAGCAGATCCTCACTATTACAAGCCTCTGGGTAGCTGGTGCCCAGGCCACTCGAGGCAATGAAGGTAGGTGAGTCGGTGGCTGGCCTTTCACTGGTCCTGCAGGCGGCTGCAGAGCTCCCTCCGGCTCCGCTCCCCAGCCCAGCTGCGCGTCTTGAGGCGGAAGGTCCTCAGCTTGTCCTTGAAGGCCTCGTGGTTCATGGGCCGATAGTCTTGGGGTTCACAGAAGGTCTAGGGCAGGATAGGAGAGGGCAATCAATATGGGGGAATGGGCAATTGGGGGGGGGGCAGTCCTCCCTTCTCTTAGGGTGTTGCCTGGCCAAGCCCTTTCCCTGCAGTCCAACCCTCCCCCGGAGGCCGCGGCCACCCCTGCCTGCGGTACCGGGTGCTGCGGGAAGAACTCCTTGTAGCCGCCTTTGAGGATGTACATCTCAGGATAGTAGAGGCTGGGGTAGTCATTGATGGTTCGATCTCGCTCCCTGATGAAACGGCACCTGGGACCAATGGGTGTGGGAGTCAGAGCTGGGCGTGCAGTAGGGTGGACCTCAGGGAACCTGTTCCCTGCACCCACTCCTTTGAGTGCCTTGGGAAGGCTCGCGAGCCAGCACTTTTAGGTCAGTCCGGCTCCTGAGCACTGAAGAGGCTGGGAGTTGGAAGGAAGAAGGAAAACCAAGGGAGCCTGTTTCTAGAAGGCAGTTGTGGAATCGTTGTTAGTGTTGTCTGGCCTGGACTGGGAAAGGGGAAGCAGAACGAAGAGAAGTTGCCAAAATTCAAGAGATCTGTTCAGGGGGTCTGGACAAGACTCGGTGAGGGAAGGAAAGGACATCTGAACACCCGGAGGGTCAATGTCACTGAGGACTGGGACAGGGTTTTAAGGACACTGCTGAAGGCTTGGGATCAGATTTGGGGGCGGGGGTGACAATGGGTAGAGGGTGAGGATTGATGGGAAGGACTGTCAGAGGGAGACAGGGGGAGGGTGCCGTGCACAAGGAAGCAGGGATGAGGTCTGCTTCAGGAGGTCAGAGGAGCCAAGAGGCCCAGGCCAAGGAGGGGCTGGGCTCAGGCTCTTGGCCACAGGACGGCTCCAGCACCTACAAGCTTGGGTGGAGCTGGGACTCACATGCGGGGCCCACGCTCAGATGAGAATTCACAGTGGAAAATGAGGATGATCCTCTTGTCCAGGCTACAGGGTGTGATGGGGCTCTGCAGCAGGAACGTCTCGGCGTCCTGTTCCAGGGGCAGGTTCACAGCAGTCTGCAGAGTAGCCGGAGGTCAGGCCACCGCCCTGGGCCTGGCTGGCTGACCCCGCCCCTAGGCAGTTCCCATCTTTCAAAAGGGTGACCCCCACCTCTTGCTGGGCAGGACCCTTCCCCACAGGAGGGCGCCCCCACAGATGACGGATAGAACCGGTGGGTCTTCAGCACCTCTCAGGTCACCCTGCCTCACCTTGATGTGCCCGCCTTCATACTCGTAGGGGTATCTGCAGTCCACAATCACAAACCTCTCCACGATGTTGCTGAACTTGCCCATCAGCAGGGCCACCATCTGCGGAGGCCACAGAGATGGGTTCCAGCAGGCCAGGGGCTGGCTCCTAACCCTACCCTGCCCAGCGCTTGCAGCCTGTTCTCGGCGAAGGTTAACAGACGAACAGCTCATCTGCACATACCGTTTCTGGTGAGATGTACTTGAGGTCTTGGTGCTTCCCATCCACAGTCTGTAGGAGGAAGGCCTGCATGAAGAGGGGAGAGAGCTTGAGAAAGAGAAGAGGAAGAAGGTGAAATGGGTAAGACGAGGGGCAGGAACTGCCCACGGTGGTCACTGTCCAGGATGTTCTCAACCTCGTCGTGACACAAGCCCAAGAGGCCACACCTGATCCGACCTTCAAATTCAGCTCTGATTCCCAGAGCAACCGAGAGGAGCCTTTTGGGTCTGATGCCCCAGGAACAACCTTCCAAGGGGAAATGAAGGGGAGCAGAAGCGATAGACTCCTGCCTCTACCTCCAGTTCTGCCAAGCCCGGGAATGAGGCCCGAGGAGGGTCAAGCTAGATGTCCGTTTGGAAATGTCTTCCAAGGTGGAGACACCACTGACGCGTGGACACACGTGAGATAGCGTCAGGAGACTGAGTAGAGCCCAGGGGAGAGTAAAGGACGAGAGTATGCAAAGGACAGAGCAAAGGGGCCTCTGGTGAGAGAGGGTGGCACTGAAGCAGCTGCTGGGCGAGGGGGCTACCGTTGGCGAGGGGTGGAGCCTGAGGGTCTTGCCAGCTGGTACCTTAGAGTAATCCCCGATCAGTTCGCGGTGGTCACTGTCCAGGATGTTCTCGATCTCGTCGTGACACAAGGACTTGGAGCGAAGGACCCGGGCTTTCTGTGAGATAGATGGCAGCCAGGATCAGGGGGGAGCTGCCCCTCCAGGCCCAGTCTGGCTGGTACCCCCCCTTGCCTGCACCCTGGCTGAGAAGGGCTTGCAGGGTAGACTGGAAAGGTGGCAGCCCCGCCCCAGGAGGAGGGCTCTCACAGGTTCCTCGGCCTCCTGCTGCTCCTCCAGAGGGGTCACACTTTTCCTCCGCTTGTTCTGTACGGGCAGGTCCCTGTCCTGGGGTCGCTCTAGTCTCTTGAGGATGGGCCGGATCACACCGCAGGGCATGGACGGAGAGCGGAAGAGCCGCTGGCACTTGCTGTACATGATGAAGTCCTGGCAAGGGCAGTGGGTCGGGGGTCAGAGTGCTCAGTTCCTGCTTTCCCCCAATCCCACCTGGAGGGTAGGGGGCCACCCCAGAAGCTCACCTGCTCCTCCTCCTTTTCCAAAGTCTTGACCAGTGGGGCGCTAATGAGGCTCTCCATGCCTGGGGGAACTGAATCAGCGTCCTGAAGCCAAATCAACAAGGATATGGGTCACACCAACAGGCACAGGCCAAATCCCTCAGGCCCCAGTCCTCCAGCGCAGCCTTCTCTGGCCTTGCCAGCACCTCCACACTGGGCAGCCCCCCAGAACCAGGTGGGCAGGGACCCTTCACTGCTGGGGGTTGCGCAGAACCATGAGAAGCCGTGCAGGGGCGCATTCCCTCCGCCCTGCCCAGCCGCCCCTCACTGCAGCACCAGCCACCTGCTCTTCTCTGATTGGCCAGAGGTCAGGCTGTGACTCAGTTACCTCAGATTCTTCTGACATTGGGATGCGGTCATAGTCTTGCTGCAGGAGCTCAGAGCTCTCCTCTGGGACATCCCAGGGAGGGAGATGGAGGGGGCCTGATGGAGCAAGACTGCCTACCTCTAAGTCATCCTCCAGGATGTCCACAAACCCATCATCTTCGTCGGGAACTCCCTTGGTGGGGGTCAGGGGGAAGCGCTGGGCCAGGGGACTCAGCTCCTCTACTTCCATCTTCCGCTCAGGGGTGAGGCACTTGTACGGGTGACACACAGATGCAGGCTACTCAGTGGTGGGGACCCAAGGCAGTCCTCACCCCTCTCCTTCTGATAAAAGGTTCCCTTGCCTCAGGCTCAATCACCCTCCCATCCCCAGGCTGCCTTCGGGGGCACCTGCCCTGTGCGCCTGCCCTGCAAGGGTCAGCTCTCCCGATGTACCATCAAGTCGGGGGCCGAGCTTGGCCTCTGGGCAAAGGCTGCTCTGCGGTTGGCCCACTCAGCCAGAGCATGGGCGTGGTTGGGATGTGTGGGCTTCCATGGCATCTTGAAGACGAACCCATCCTGTGGGCGGGGGGAGGTGGCGTCATCACATGCCAGAGCACCACCCAGCATGCCCGCCTCTCTCCCCGGAGTGGTCCCACTCTGGCCTGCGGGAAGCGCACATTCTCCTTATCCTCCTCGGAGCTGTGGGGAGTTTGGTCACGCGCCTCACTCTTCTTCCAGCTGCCAGGCGCTCGGGCATTGGTGATGTTCCGTAGCACAGGGCTGTGGCCCAGAAGCCTCACCTGGGGAGCCAGGGGGGCAGCAGGTACTAAAGGTTACCTTTCTCTGGCACCAGCCCCGGCCTTACCTTCTCCCATCCCTCCCCTGAATGCCCCTGCTCACCCATTCACCTCCCAAACTCCACCTCCCATGGCCAGACCAGGAGTTGGGCCTTAGAACCCTCCTGCCCTGCCTCAGCGGGCACTCACCGGCAAGGACTGGAAGCGTCGGATGGGGAACTGCTTGCTGCAGAAGGAAACAGGGACACGTCAGGGCTGGAGAGTCTGGGACCGTCGTGGCGAGCACGCAGGATGCCCCTCCACCTGAGCCCTGAGCACCCTGCCCCTGCCAATGGGGGCAGAGGTAGCCTATGGAGCCTGTAAGGGGAAGCCCAAGCACTTGCCTTCGAACGAACCGGCTAGCTGCCTGGATGGCCTGCTCAAACCTAGGAGAGAGAAGGGTTCCTTCCATGCAGCCCACCTCCCACGACAGCCCAACACCCACCTCCAGCATCAGGTCCCCAGTCCACAAGACCTGAGGACCAGGGCTAAGGACAGTGGAAAGGGGAAGTAGAAAGAAGGTCAACTATCTGGGGACCCAGCTATTGAGGAGGGGGAAGATGAGAGTCAGCCTGGGATTTTAAAGGCTCCCTGAATGGAAGAGGGCCCAGAGAATGGCAGCAATGGAGACAGCTGGGGTAGGTCAAAAGGTGGCTGAGCGTTACCCAGACAACGGTCATGCCAGCCTGCCCACAGGCCTTCCACCTGTATGCAAATCACCTCGGCAGGGCCATATGGCCGCCAGGAAAGGCATTCATCCATCCCATGTTGACAGGCCTTGGCCGACAATGTGGGTGACTCCAGGGCCTGGATGCCAGCAAGGCTGGGCTTCCCTCCCCTTGTGTGGGGCTCTCTGGGCTCCCCCCAGGACAGTGGTCGGGTTTAGTGTGCCCTAGGATCAGCCAGTTTGCCATGCCAGACCCCCTAGTGACAAACGTGTAGGGTTACACCCTCTTCTCCCTCCTGTGGAATTTTTCAGGACCCAGCCTCTGTCCCACCCCCTCCTCCTGCCTGAGGAGAGGCCAGCAGGCAAGGAATTCCAGCAGATGTTCCTTCTGAGGCTGGAGCACAAGCTTCTGTAGATAGGCCCCACCCCCTCCAGCTATGTTACCAGAGACCACCTGCCAGGCAGGGCTTTGTGCATCTATGCGTACACTCACACACACACACACACACACACACGCTTCTTTCTGAAAAACTGTGTAACCGTCAAAGCAGGTGCAGCGGGGGTGGGCACTGAGGACTAAAATGACAGGGGGTTGGGCCCCAATGTGTAGGCAGGTGGCTGTGCCCAGACAACCTGGCATCAGGGATGACCAATTTCATAGGCTTGGTCTCCAATCTGCACCTGAGCCTTGGGGTGAAGCAGGGACAGCTCGTTGCCACCAAAACCTAATCTACAGGCCCTCCGCCCAATTCTCTTCTCGTTTCCTGTTTGTGAACAAACCCTGTAGCCCAGCCTAGTCTGATCAAAGGCCGTGGGAGGAAAAACAGCCACTGCCCTAAACTCAAAGCCATAGTCCCCCAGCCCAGGCGGGGATGCCCAGCTGTTCTCACTAATACCTGGCAGCTGCTCTCCCTGCGGAGGCTTGAACAGCTGGATGGGACAGCTGTGCTCTAGAAAGTACTACTCCTGCCCCACAACCAAGGCGGGTGGGATCTAGCCCACCAGCTCCCTCTCCAGTCCATCTCTCAAAGAGCCTGGTCCAGGGGTGGACAAGAGGGTCAAGTGTCACTGAAGCCAGAGGTTGCTGATAGGATGGCCGAGAGCCAAACCAGCCTGTAGCAACTATTTTGTGTGGCCTAGAGTGACAAAAGTTTTGAATTAGTTGGACCATGTTTTAAAATTGTGGTATTTCATACACACACATATGTATAGGCAGAAAGGAAAACAGGACACATACCAGCCTATGTTCCCATAAGGGCTGACTGGCGTCAAGTATCTGCTGCTCCCAGAGGCCGCTGTCCCCACCACCCTGGCCCTGAGCCTACTCTCAGATGCTCCTGTGAGAACAGCCCCTTCTCCGAGACAGGGGGCAAGCAAGATCCCAGAACTTAGGAAGGCCAATTAGTCCCCCCATATGGGGACCCAGGCTTCCCCAGTGAGTGTCTGCTACAGCTGGGATTCCCAAAGGCAGGTGCCAAATCCTGTAGTGGGGATCCCTCTTCTTTACTCACGTCTGCTCCGCCATCTGGGGGTCCATGGGGCTGGGAGAATCCATGCAGAGCCCTGAGGGAACAGAGTGCTTTGGTTTGAAAGTAGTGCCATTTTCTGTACTCTCCCCCACCATGTCCCAACCCTATTCAGAGAAGGGAAAAAAACCTGTTTCTATTTTAAATAGCGACACATTAAAAAAATGAAGCAAAACCCACCCATGGACCCCAACAGCCCAGGCTGCCCCCCAACTGTCCAGGGCTCCACTCCCTATTTGCTATGAAAACACTTCTACATGGTTTGTAAATCAAAACTTCGTTAAGCATTTTTCTTGAACTGGTTTAAGATCATTTGTTCTGGAAGAGATAACAGCTTTTTAAAAGGAGAATTCTATAGCTGGGGCAAGTGAGTGTTATAAAATAACCAGCTTTCCGCCCTAATGCCTCCCAGGTGGGGCTGTGGTTCAGGGGCTTTGGTTTTAAACAGGTGAGATCTCATCTCCTGCAGAGGGCCCCACCCAACCACCGGTTCCGCCTGGATGTGGTGAGCCCCGCCCCAGCCAGAGGAGGGCAGGGGAGGCTTCTCAGACCCCCCGGTTGTTGGAAGGACATTAGTCTGATTGGCAGGGAAATGAGGAGGCTCAGGCAGCCCCCCAAAGTCCCCTGGCACCCCTGGGCCTCACCTGCATCAGAAGATTCAGAGGACTCAGACGACAGGGAGGATGCTGACGCTCGCCGCGGGGACAGGGATAGGCATGTGAGCAGGCTGCCTACCTGACTCTTTGGGGCCTCCCTGGGAAGGGAGCAGGGACCCAGGGAAGTAGAAAGGTAAATGGGGGGTTCAAGGGCTGGCTGGCCCATGTTCCCACCAGCCACCCACTTCTGAAGGGCCCATCCAGCTTCTGCACGGCCCCAAGGTAGGCGGTGGCATGGAAAACCTGCCCTCTTCTCTGTAGGCAGGCTCCTACAGAGGCCCTAAGTGTCTTCTCTTCGTTGGTTGGTTTAAGAAAGATCCTCCTGGGTACAGGGGGAGGGGAGCCCAAGACAAGAGGAAGGAGCTGGGCTGGGGATCATCCTGGGGGTGATCCTGGGGGTGGGGCAGTAGAGCAGCCTCCAGGCAGCGGTTCTCAAGCTGTGGGTCTCGACCCCTGAAAATACATCCTGCATCTCAGATATTTACATGACGACTCATAACAGTAGCAACATTACAGTTATGAAGTAGCAACGAAAATAATTTTATGGTTGGGGGTCCCCACAACATGAGGAACTGTATTAAAGGGTCGGAGCATTAGGAAGGTTGAGAACCACTGCTCCAGAGCCTTTAGGCTCCTACCCATCCACAGGCCTTCCTAAAGGGAGAGCCAAGACTTGGGGTTCTGTCGCTGGGAGGACAACCCGGCCGGGACCCTGCAGGTAACTCAGGGAGCAGGACCAGTGTTTAACCCTTTAACCCCCAGGAAAGAACTAGGGGTAGAGGGAGCAGGGGCAAGGGACCTAGGAGAACTGGATTGCTCTGCCTTCTAGTTCCCCTCCAGGCTCACGATCCCCTGCCTGGGGCAAAATGGTGGCGACAGGGGCAATAGGGAGGCAGCATGATGGAGGCACACTGAGGGAGGAGGAGGGGAAAAGAGGATCTTCAGAGTCTGGTGCCGAATAAGAACAGGTCACCTAGAGGGTGTGAGCCGCACAGTCCCGGCCTCACCGCCCTTGTCCCGGGTCCCCAAAGCAGGCTCTCCCCGGGATGCCTCCTTACTCGCCTCTCGGATTCGGATCCCATGGGGGGGTGGTGGTTCCCCAGGAGGCCCGGGACCAACACCCCAGTGCCGACCTCTCACCCCACACCCGGCCTCCTTGGGGCGCCCTACCTGCCGAGTCCAGCGAGGTCGTGCATGGTCTGGGTGAGGGTGGCGACCGGCGAGAAAGTGGCCGCACGCTCCGGGGACCCCAAGAGGCCCTGAGCTCCCAGCCGGAGGCCCGGGAGGTGGCTCGGACGCTCGGCGCCCCCGCGCACGCCGGCGGGGCTGAGAGCGGGGCTCGGTGCGGCGGGGTCCGGCGGCAGCAGCTCCATCGCGGGACACCCACCCACGCCGGGCACAGCTGGCCCGGACCAGGTGGGGCGCGGGCCTGGGGTGGAGGCGGGGGGGAGGGAGGAAAACGGGGCCGGAGCGAGGGAGGCGAGGGAGGAGAGGGAGGAGAGGGAAGCGGGGAGGGCGGGGAGGGGTAGAGGGGCGCGGGGATCAGCCACCCGTGCGGGAAGCCTCTGCCGCCGCTGCCACCTCTGCTCCTTATATATTCGAAAAATAACAGCGGCCGCGCCGCCCGACGCCGCCAATCCGGGCGCGGGCTAGAGGAGGGCGGGCCGGAGGGCGGGACCCGCGGGGGAAAGGCGCGGAGGCGAGACCCGCCCGGCCCGCTCAGTTTCAGGCTTCGGTGGAAGCGGAGAAATTGGGGTTCCTCCCAGGCCCCACCCCCCGCACCCCACCCCGAGGTCCCAGGGCCTGAGCATCCTGGCTTCCCAGATCCCGTTTCTCGGGATGTGGTTTGGAGTGACCCCGAGCGGAGCGGGCCCCAGGGGGAGCCTCGGGAGGGACCCCCGCGGTTGGATGTCATTACGAGCTCCGCTAGGCAGTGAGGGGCGCCGTCCCGGGAGTCGGCGGACGCAGGGGCGGGCTCTGCGAGGCCGGGTTCGCCGCCTTACAGACGGGGACACCGCGGTGTGAAGTTCATGGGCGCATTCAAAGCCGCCGGCCGGGCAGCTGGTGGAGCCGAGAGTCCCCGCTGGCAGCTCTGCCCGCGCAGCTTCCCCGCCCCAGACGGACGCCCCCGGAGCCCAGCTCCCTCCAGGAGCCCCCAGCGTAGGAGGTGGACCCGCGGTGGGCGCTTCCGGGGGTGGGGGTCCAGGTTAGAGGTGACCCCAAGGGGCCCAGTTTTCTCTGGCTGCACCAGAGGAGCTCTGATGGGTGGTCTAGACAGGGATTCTGGTGGCGAGGGTGTCGGTGACCTCAAAACCCAGTTATGGAAGTATCTCCCGTCCGTTGGTGGTTTGGCTACTGTGGTGCCGATGGGCATCACATTGTTTAACTGGTGTCTCTTTGATCATCTGGGAGGCGGAACTTGTCACTAGTTTAAACTGAGCAGCTTCTAATTATCTAGTCACCTTCCAGCGAGCCCGCTGTCCTGGAGTGAGGCAGGAAGGCTGTACCCAAAATCAAGTGGGCGACAAGCCGCTTTTGCTTCCTGTCTTCCCAGGGAAGAGGAGGTCTTCGGCTGGGAGGGGCGGGCCTCTGGCAGGCAGGAGCTGCAGCCCCCCCCCCCTTCCCCTGCAGTTCCAACCACCCGACCTTGGCTGCAAAAGGGAGGGCTGGCAGTGGGGGTTCCCAGGGGCCTGCCAGGGAACAGACGTGTAGAGGAAGGGGATGGGAAGACCCAGTCCCACCTCAGAGGGACGACCTGGGAGGGGATGGTGACCCTTCTCTCAACATTTTGCCTAGCTCCTGTGCTGTGCCGGGAGCTATGCTGTGTGCTGGGCAGGAAGGCTGAAGTTTCAGGTCAAGAGTCCAGCTCGAACCTCCAAGATTCAAGGCCGTGACTGCCTGGGGGCCGGTCTCCCACCTAAAAGACCAGAAATAAAACTGCCCTGAGGGTTTCATGGTCAAAATCAGCCCAGCAGGGGTTACCCACACATTGCTTCTACAGGGTGTGCAGAGGTGGTGGGAGTAGGTGGGGAGAGGGCAGTTATATTCCCGTCGCTGAGATCCCACAGTCCTGTCACCTCTGGGCCAGTGGAGAGGAGCCAGGACCACAGAGGGGTCATTCCAGAGCATCCCACACAGCAGCTCTGTGGATCTTCCTGAATCTCCTTTCGCCAATCAGATGTGTTAAAAAACACACCCTGTCAATAAAAATAAGCTAAAAGAAATTGCAGCCCTAGTGGGTTTGGCTCAGTGGATAGAGCATTGGCCTGTGGACTGAAGGTCGCGGGTTCGATTCCGGCTAAGGGCACGTGCCTGGGTTACAGGCTCAATCCCCAGTAGGGGGCATGCAGGAGACTATCAATGATTCCCTCTCATCTTTGATGTTTCTATCTCTCTCTCCCTCTCCCTTCCTCTCTGAAATCAATAAAAACATTTTAAAAAAAGAAAAGACATTGCAGCCCGGGTGGGTGGCTCAGTTGGCTGGAGCATTGTCCTGTACACCAAAAGATTTCAGGTTCAATTGCAGGGCAGGGCATATACTGAGGTTCAGGTTCGATGCTCGGTTGAGGCATGTATGGAAGGCAACCAATCCATTGATGTTTTTCTCTCTCCCCACCCCCCTCCCTCTCTCTCTAAAAAGATTAGTGAATATGTCCTCTGGTGAGGATTAAAAAAAAAAAAAAGCAATTGCAAACATCATAGTCAGAGGATCAACTCCTCCCATCCAGCCACATTTCTGGGCTGAAAGCTCTGTCTTCCCATGGAAAAGAATGACCTGGCAGCGGACTGTACACATCAAGCACTGGGCTTGGTTAAGGAGTGTGGTGTGACCCCAGAGCACTGCCAGAGAGGAGGAAAAATTACCACATGCTCGTAAAATCCTGCTTCTCCAAGCCTGTTAACAAACAGCATCTTTGTGGGACTAATTTTTCTGGTACCTTTTTTTTTTGGGGGGGGGGTCATGGATTGTGACATGTTAAATGGTTTTTGTGGGTGTTTTTTTTTAAATCCTCATCCGAGGATATGTTTTCTTTTTAAATTACTATTTTTGAGTTTTAGAGAGAGAGGAAGGGGGAGAGAGAAACATCAGTGAGAGAGAAACATCTATCGCTTGCTCCTGTATGTGCCTTGACTGGGGATTGAACCTGCAACCCTTTGGTGTCCCGGACGCCACTCCAACAACTTAGCCACCCGGCCAGGGCAACATGTTAAATGATTTTTAAAAATTGGTACATGGGCTGCTGAGGCGGCCCCAGGAACCGTGTGGGCCTGCGCTGCGCTCTTCCTTTCCGATCCGCCATCGGTGGTGGAGTCGCCACCAAGATGCAGATTTTCGTGAAAACCCTCACGGGAAGACCATCACTCTGGAGGTCGAAACCTCAGATACAACAGAAAATGTAAAGGCCCAGATCCAGGATAAGGAAGGAATTCCTCCTGATCAGCAAAGACTGGTCTTTGCTGGCAAGCAACTGGAAGACGGACGTACTTTGTCTGACTACAACATTCAACATTCATCTTGTGTTGAGACTTCCTGGTGGTGCTAAGAAAAGGGAGAAGTCTTACCTCACTCCCAAGAAGAATAAGCATAGGAGAAAGAAGGTGAAGCTGGCTGTCCTGAAATACTACAGCGTGGATGAGAGTGGCAAAGTCAGTTGCCTTCGTCAGCAGTGCCCTTCAGATGAATGTGGTGCTGGAGTTTTTACGGCCAGCCACTTTGGCAGACATGATTGTGGCAATGTTGTCTGGCCTATTGCTTCAACAGAAGACAGGTACTTGTATTTGCTTCAACAGAAGACAGATAATTGTATTTGGGTTAATAAAAGACATGAACTAACATTAAAAAAAAATTGGTACATGGTACCAAAAATTCAGACAAAGGATAAAATTTAACTGGAACAAAAGAGGTAGTGATCATTCAATCTCCCGCCCCAGAGGCAGCCACTATTATAAATTTGTTGCATAGTCTGTAACAGTCTAAGCCAAAAAAACATGATGGGAAGCACAAATATGAGCCACATATGTAATTCAAAAAGTTTTAGTAGCCACATTAAAAATTAAAAAGAAACATAAAATTTTATTAGTTTACTTAATTTAATGTGTTAAAAATATTATCATTTCAACATATTAACATAAAAATTATGAATAATACATTTTACATACTTTGTTTTTGGTACCAAGTCTTCAAAGCCCAGTGTACATTTTACACTCACAGCACATCTCAACTTGGACTTGGAATGTACTTTTCAAGCACTGGATAGTCACATACGAGATTAGTGGCTACCACAGTGAACAGGGCAGGTCTATATATTTACAAGCATATGTATGCCCATATTTTTATAAATATACAAACAGAACATGAAACATCGTTGCACATCTTGCTTTCTCTATTTTACTTGGAGATAGATCTATATTAGTACCATAATGATATATATTTATTCAATTCTCTAATGCTGGACATTTAGGTTATTAGTTTTTGCAATGATGCAGACAGTACGCATTGCATGAATTCCTAAAGCGGAAATGCTGGAAAGTATGGACCTTACTCATTGAAACCTCCTGTTCTCTTCTCTCAGTCTCATTTCCTCAAGCTGACTGAGCTATTGAAGAGCAGGGACCATGTCTTTTACCTCTCCACCCTTCTCCCAGCACCTCAAATAGGCTCCAGCCCCAGGTTGGCCTCTGACCCCAATGTTCCACTTCTAGGGATTTCTCTTAAGGATATGACAAAAGTACACACTGATGTATGTATGTTCATTGAGTCATTTTTAATAACAACAAAACACGGAGCATAAGGTGGGTGTCCTTCAACATGGGAACAGCCAATGAGGGTGCAATGCCTGTGTAATACCTGCAGCCTTTATTTTTTTTAAATATTTTTATTGATTTCAGAGAGGAAGGGAAAGGGATATAGAAACATCAATGATGAGAAAGAATCATCAACCAGCTGCCTCCTGCATGGCCCCTACTGGGGATGGAGCCCGCAACCTGGGCATGTGCCCTTGACTGGAATCTAAACCAGGACCTTTATGTTCACAGTCTGATGCTCTATCCACTGAGCCAAACCAGCCAGGGCAACCTTCAGCCTTTAAAGAGAACAGGCGTCCGGCTGGCATGGCTCAGTGGTTGAGCATCAACCTATGAATCAGGAGGTCATGGTTTGATTCCCTGTCAGGGCACATGCCCGGGTTGTGGGCTCGATCCCCAGTGCAGGAGGCAGCCAATCAATGGTTTTTTCTAATCATTGATGTTTCTGTCTCTCTCCCCCTCTCCCTTCCTCTCTGAAATCAATAAAAATGTATTAAAAAAAAGAACAGGCACTGGAGGGTAGGAATGCCTGGCACCTTGCTGGGCCCAATAAGTAATTGAATGATTACATGTTAAGCTCTTGGAAAATGGTCTTTGGAAAAAAGGGTTCCTAAAATAAAAAAAGTTTAAAACTCACTGATGTAGATATTTATTGACATGAAAAGATGTTCACAATATTGGCTACAAAATATTATGCTAAATGTTATCCTATTAATAACAATATGCACAGCCCTGACCGGTTTGGCTCAGTGGATAGAGCGTCGGCCTTCGGACTGAAGAGTCCCAGGTTCGATTCCGGTCAAGGGCATGTACCTTGGTTGCGGGCACATCCCCAGTAGAGGGTGTGCAGGAGGCAGCTGATCGATGTTTCTCTCTCATCGATGTTTCTAACTCTCTATCCCTCTCCCTTCCTCTCTGTAAAAAATCAATAAAATATATTTTAAAAAACAACAACAATATACACAGAAAAGTGTCCTTTAAGGATATTCTCTGAGTGGTGGACTTTAGGTGATTAAATGTTGCCCTAGCCCAGTGGTCAGCAAACTGCAGCTCGCGAGCCACATGTGGCTCTTTGGCCCCTTGAGTGTGGCTCTTCCACAAAATACCAGCTTCTGTGCATGGGCCACGAAGTTTCAATTGCACTGTACGTGCGTGTCTGCACGTGGAGCCACACTCAAGGGGCCAAAGAGCCGCACGTGGCTTCTGAGCTGCAGTTTGCCGACCACTGCCCTAGCCGATTTGGCTCAGTAGACAGAGCATCAGTCTGTGGACCAAAGGGTCTCCGGATTCGATTCCGGTCAAGGGGATGTACCTTGGTTGCAGGCTCCTCCCCAGCCCAGGGCCCTGGTCAGGGCTCCTGTAGGAGGCAACCAATTGATGTGTTACTCTCACATTGATGTTTCTCTCTGTCTCTCCCCCTCTCTCTTTCATTCTCTCTAAAAATCAATGGAAAAATATCATCGGGTGAGGATTAACAAAAACAAACAAACAAACAAACAAACAAACAATAAATAAAGGTGATTAAATGTTTTTATCCTCAAAAATTTCTGTATTTTAAAATATTTCCCGAAGAACAGGCATAGTTTTCATTTTTTTTTTCTGGCTCTCCCCCCACCCCCCACAAAGACAGGAGGGGAGAGGAAGAGAGAGATAGAAACATCAATGATAGAGAATCAATGATCGGCTGCCTCCTGCATGCCCGCAGCCAGGACTGAGCCTGCAACCTGGCATGTGATTTGATCCTAATCAAACAGGATTATGTCCAACCAACTGAGCCACACCCACCAGGGCTCCTTTTCATTGTAAAGGGACTGTTAGTACTTGCTTATTGAAGAAAACTTGGAAAGTTCAGCAAGGTACTGGGGGTGAGGGGAGCCCACCCACAGAACAATCACCCAAACACCCACTGATAAGCCAGAATGGGTGAGGATAAGCCAGGAGGGATATATGTCACATGGATGAAATCTCCAAAATGTAGCAAGGTTTCCTGAAGATGTGTGGAAAGGAATCCTCAGACAGGTGGCCCTACATTCACCTTTGCACGGGGACCATACACCCATTATGGGCCAAGCACTGATCTGGCCTGCAAAGGGAAAAGTCTCCTACATTTTCTTCTGGATCTTGTGATTAGAGGAATTTTTTTTTTTTTCTATCTCAGGGGTGGAAATGGGCTCTCTAAGTAAGACACAAAACCCAGAAGCATTACAGGAAAAATTGATAGGCCTGCCTACTTAAAGATTTAAAACTTCTCATATCGCCGAAACCGGTTTGGCTCAGTGGATAGAGCGTCGGCCTGGGACTGAAAGGTCCCAGGTTCGATTCCGGTCAAGGGCATGTACCTTGGTTGCGGGCACATCCCTAGTAGATGTGCAGGAGGCAGCTGATCGATGTTTCTCTCTCATCGATGTTTCTAACTCTCTATCTCTCTCCCTTCCTCTCTGTAAAAAAAAAATCAATAAAATATATTTAAAAAAAAACAACAAAAAAAAAACTTCTCATATCTAAGACTCCCTAGACCAGTGATGGTTGATTTTTCTTTGTTAAATGGCATTTAAATATATAAAATAAATATCAAAAAGATAAGTCTTTGTTTTACTATGGTTGCAAATATCAAAAAATTTCTATATGTGACACGGCACCAGAGTTAAGTTAGGGTTTTTCAAAATGCTGACACGCCGAGCTCAAAAGGTTCGCCATCACTGCCCTAGACTATGTTAAAGGACAAATGTAGAATATATTTGCAATATACTTAAAGATTTTGCTCAGAGATGAAGAGCCCCTAAAAATCAACAACAACAACAAAAAACCAAAACAAATATAAGGGATACATGAGCAAAGATCTGACTAGAAATTCCAAAGGATTCAAATGGCCAACACACACATAAAATGAGAAATGCACACTAACCAGCATGAGTTACACTTTCTTCCCTTGGCTTCCAGAACACCATACAGGCGTGGTTTTCCTCCTACATTTCAGCTGTTCTTCACGAGTTTCCATTTTTTAAAAAAGAAAATATTGCCTGGCCGGTGTGGCTCAGTAGTTGAACCAGGAGGTCACGGTTTGATTCTCGATCAGGGCACATGGCGGGATTTTGGACTTGATCCCCAGTAGGGGGTGTGCAGGAGGCAGCCCATTGATGATTCTCTCTTATCACTGATGTTTCTATCTCTCCCTCTCCCTTCCTCTCTCTGAAATCAATAAAAAACATTATAAAAATTAAAAAAAAAGAATATATTATTGCCCTGCCAGTGTTTCTCAGTGGTTAGCATCATCCACGCATCAAAGGGTCTCAAGAGCATGAACCTGAGTTAAAGGTTCGATCCCGTCTCTGGGCATGTGTGGGAGACACAATCATTATGTCTCTCATAAATGTTTTTTCTCTCTCTCTCTCTCTCTCTTTTTTTAAAATATATTTTATTGATTTTTTACAGAGAGGAAGGGAGAGAGACAGAGAGACAGAAACATCGATGAGAGAGAAACATCGATCAGCTGCCTCCTGTACATCCCCTACTGGGGATGTGCCCGCAACCCAGGTACATGCCCTCGACCGGAATCGAACCCGGGACCCCCCAGTCCGCAGGCCGACGCTCCATCCACCGAGCCAAACGGGTTTCGGCTTCTCTCTCTCTTTCTACCCACCAGGGGGCAGACAGTTGACCAGTCGACCAGTCGCTATGACGTGCACTGACCACCAGGGGGCAGATGTTCTCACCGATAGGTTAGCTTGCTGCTGGGGTCCGGCCCGATTGGGGACTGAGTGAGATGGGCCGGACATGCCCTGGAGCCCTCCTGCGGTCCCTCAGTACTTCCTTGGGCCACATTTTGCCTTCAATACTGTGGCGATTCTTCTTGGCATTGACTCCATGAGATGTTGAAAGGTGATGTGAGGAATCTGACACCATGCCTGATGAATAGCACTGTCCAGTTCTGTGAGGTTTGATGGTTGTGGAACCAGCTGCCTGATGGCTCTTTTAACTTCGTCCCACAAATGCTCAATTGGATTGAGATCTGGTGATTGTGGGGGCCACCTAAGCAAGGTAAAGTCTCCCTCATGTTCTTGAAACCACTCCTGACAATATGAGCACCGTGGCACGGCACATTGTCTTGTTGGAAGAAGCCATCTCCACTGGGATACGCCATCAACATGATAGGATGAAGTTGATCAGCAACCATACTTAGGTATGTTGTGCTATTCAGATGTTGTTCCACATGAATTAAAGGGCCCAAATCATGCCAGGAAAACATGCCCCAAACCATAACACTGCCCCACCAGCTTGAAGGGTTGTACTCATGCATGTGGGGTGCATGTTTTCATGCTGTTTCCGCCAAATTCTCACTCTGCCATCTGCATGATGCAACTGGAAACGTGACTCATCGGACCACATGACTTTTTTCCAATGCTCGACTGTCCAATCCTTGTGTTCCTGTGTGAATTGGAGACATTTTATCTTGGTAACTGCAGACAGCAAAGGTGTTGGAACAGGCCTTCGGCTTCCATATCCCACACGATGCAGTGTACGGCTAATTTGCCTACAAACGTCAGGTGGTCATCATAATCTGGCCACTCACATTCATATATATCCCACGTTCAAAGGCTGTTAAATCGCGTTGTTTACCGTATCTTCAGAAAAAAAATCACCTTTACTGTTGTGGTAAACAACCTGCTTCCCTATTTATAATGGTCTGGCCCTCTAGCAACTTCAGCGCGAAATTATAGCTAATTTGCCTACAAATGTCAGGTGGTCATAATAATCTGGACAGATTATAATTTATATATAATTAAATTATAGTTGACATACAATATTATATTAGTTTTAGGTGTACAACATAGTGATTTGACATTTATGTATGTATCTTTTAAAATATATATATTTTTATTGATTTCAGAGAAGAAGGGAGAGGGAGAGAGACAGAAACAACAATGATGAAAGAGAATCATAGATAGGCTGCCTCCTGCATGGCCCCTACTGGGGATCAGCCCACAACCCGGGCATGTTCCCTGATTGGGAATTGAACTGTTACCTCCTGGTTCATAGGTCAAGGCTCAACCACTTAGCCATGCCGGCCAGGCAACATTTACATACCTTATGATGTGAATACCACAATAAGTCTAGTAACCACCTGTTACCATACAAAGTTATTATATTATTAGCTATTTTCCTATACTGTACATTACATCCTTATGACTTATTTATTTTATAACTGGAAGTTTGTACCTCTTATTCTCCTTCGCCCCTTTCACCCACCACCGCCCACTCTCCTCTCCTCTGGCAACCATCATTTTGTTCTCTGTATCTATGAATCTGTTTCTGTTTTGTTTATCCACTTGTTTTGTTTCTTAGATTCCACATATAAATGAAATCATACGGTATTCATCTTTGATTTACTTCACTTAGCATAATACCCCTCTACGTCCATCCATGTTGTCATAAATGGCTAGCTTGCATTCTTTTTTAAGTTGTCTTAGCAGTATTCCATTGTATACATATACCACATTTCCTGCATCTCGTGAGTTTCTTGCTAGTTCTTTCTTGAGCCCTTAACCTTGGAGAGCCCAGGGCACAGTCTTTGGTTCTCTTTTCTTCTTTGTCTACATCCACTCACTTGAAGCATCATCCAGCTCCAGGTCCTCACTCAGCCTGTCTGCCTGGGAGTCACAGCCTTCCTCTCTACCTACTCCTTATGTTAGTGTAAGAGTTTTTATTATTATTATTATTATTGATTTCAGAGAGGAAGGGAGAGGGAGAGGGAGAGAGAGAAACATCAATGGTGAGGAAGAATCATTGATCGGCTGCCTCCTGCACACCTCACACTGGGGATTGAGCCTGCAACCTGGGCATGTGCATGACTTCCTGGTTCATAGGTCCATGCTCAACCAGTTGGACAGTCTCAGAGTTTTTTGATTGCTTGTTTGTTTTCTTGATTTTAGAGAGAGAGAGGAAGAGAGAGAGAGAAACATCGATATGTGAGAGAGAAACATTGATTAGCTGCCTCTAGAACGCACCCTGATCAGGAATGGAACCTTTGAACTTTCAGTGTACCTGACAGTGAAAGTCCAACCAACTGAGCCACACCCTAGGGCGCTCTAAGAGGTTTTTAAAATACTGTAGCACATTCAATGTTTTAAGAACTTCATTTTTATGTGTTTGGTTCAGGAACAAGAGGTTTCAGGGATTCATGTGTATGTGTGCCTATGTACTAGTATATACATGATGTTATTTTTGTAGGTACAAACACATTTATGACTATATGCATGTGACACACTGAGATGTTACAGTGTTTATGAATTGTGGGATCACCGTCAAATAGATTTAAAACTGGTGTTGCTATTATAAATGTGTAACAATAAGCTACATAGATTCTAGTTCATCCATAATTGGAACAATATACAACCATTAAAAATCATGTTGGCAATACTTTACTGATATGGCAAAATTCTAATCACTCGATGCCAGGTAAAACTGCAGGAGATGCCAGATATACAGTCTAATACAGTCTGATGCCAGTTTTATGCAATAAAATTTTAAAAAGAAAACTGCATGTGCCTAGAGAAAAGACTGGAACTGTATAAAAATGTTACCTGCGCATCTCTCCAGGTATTGGGGTGAAAGGGGAATTCTAGTTTCCTGTATTTTTCAGTTTCCGCCAAAAACGTGGATTATTTTTACCTTAATAAAACAGAAAACACAATTGTTATTCTTCACAAGCCGCAAATCGCTGCTCACCCGGCTCAGTGGCCAGGCACGGCGCCCCTGCCCCCAGGTCACCGGGATCCCGAGCGCGGGCGGGTCCAGCAGGCCGCAGCGCCCTCCGGCGGCCGGTCCGGGGTGGCAGGGAGGAGGGTGGGCGCGGAGAACCGGGAGGCGGTGCCGGGCGTCCCCGCGCTTCCCGCGAGATCCCGCTCCGCCCGCTCCGCCCCGCTCGCCGCGCTCCCCGCGCCTCGCCACTTCCTGCCTTCGGTGCCCGCGCCACCCGCCCTCGTCCGCGCTCGCCGCCTGCCGCCCGCCGCCCGGCGCCCCCGAAGGTGTCCCCGGCCCGGCCGGGTCGCCACCCTGCCGGCTGCCCCGCGAGCCGCTTTGTCTCGGGCGGGGCGCGCGGGAGAGGCCACCAGGTGCCCCCCGCCGCGGGCCCGGGCCCCCCGCCCCGGGGAGGCGGCGGTGGCGCCCGGCCCCGGGGCGGGGGGCGCGCCGGGATGGGCCCCAAGCGGCGGCAGCTGACGTTCCGGGAGAAGTCACGGATCATCCAGGAGGTGGAGGAGAACCCGGACCTGCGCAAGGGCGAGATCGCGCGGCGCTTCAACATCCCGCCGTCCACGCTGAGCACCATCCTGAAGAACAAGCGCGCCATCCTGGCGTCGGAGCGCAAGTACGGGGTGGCCTCCACCTGCCGCAAGACCAACAAGCTGTCTCCGTACGACAAGCTCGAGGGGCTGCTCATCGCCTGGTTCCAGCAGATCCGCGCTGCCGGCCTGCCCGTGAAGGGCATCATTCTCAAGGAGAAGGCTCTGCGGATCGCGGAGGAGCTGGGCATGGATGACTTCACTGCCTCCAACGGCTGGCTGGACCGCTTCCGCCGGCGCCACGGAGTCGTGTCCTGCAGTGGGGTGGCCCGCGCCCGCTCACGCAGCGCCGCTCCCCGAGCCCCAGCAGCGCCCGCCAGCCCGCCGGCGGTGCCCTCGGAGGGCAGCGGCGGGAGTACCACGGGCTGGCGCGCTCGGGAGGAGCAGCCGCCGTCGGTGGCCGAGGGCTACGCCTCCCAGGACGTGTTCAGCGCCACCGAGACCAGTTTATGGTACGACTTTCTGCCCGATCAGGCCGCGGGGCTGTGCGGCAGCGATGGACGGGCCCGCCGGGCCACCCAACGCCTGAGTGTGTTGCTGTGCGCCAACGCCGACGGCAGCGAGAAGCTGCCCCCGCTGGTGGCGGGCAAGTCAGCCAAGCCCCGTGCTGGCCAAGCCGGCCTGCCCTGCGACTACACCGCCAACTCCAAGGGTGGTGTTACCACCCAGGCCCTGGCCAAGTACCTGAAGGCCCTGGACACCCGCATGGCCGCAGAGTCTCGCCGAGTCCTGCTACTTGCTGGCCGCCTGGCTGCCCAGTCCGTGGATACCTCAGGCCTCCGGCATGTGCAGCTAGCCTTCTTCCCGCCCGGCACCGTGCAGCCACTGGAGCGGGGAGTTGTCCAACAGGTGAAGGGCCACTACCGCCAGGCTATGCTGCTCAAGGCCATGGCTGCGCTAGAGGGCCAAGATCGTTCAGGCCTGCAGCTGGGCCTCATGGAGGCCCTGCACTTCGTGGCTGCAGCTTGGCAGGCAGTGGAGCCTTCTGACATAGCTGCCTGCTTTCGTGAGGCGGGCTTCGGGGGTGGCCCAAATGCTACCATCACCACTGCCCTCAAGAGCGAGGGAGAGGAAGAGGAGGAGGAGGAAGAAGAAGAGGAAGAGGAGGGAGAAGGGGAGGAGGAGGAGGCAGAGGAGGAGGAGGAGGAAGGGGAGGAAGAGGAGGAAGGGGGGGAAGGAGAGGAGTTGGGGGAGGAAGAGGAGGTGGAAGAGGAGGCTGATGTTGATGACAGTGAGGAAGAGGAAGAGGAAGAGGAGGAGGAGGAGGAGAGCTCCTCTGAGGGCTTGGAGGCAGAGGACTGGGCCCAGGGTGTAATGGAGGCCGGTGGCAGCTTCGGAGGCTATGGTGCCCAGGAGGAGGCCCAGTACCCTACCCTCCATTTCCTGGAAGGTGAGGCAGACTCTGAGTCGGACAGTGAGGAAGAGGAGGACGACGATGAAGACGATGACGATGAAGATGATGAAGATGAGGATGGTGATGAGGTGCCTGTGCCTAGCTTTGGGGAGGCCATGGCCTACTTCGCTATGGTAAAGAGGTACCTGACCTCCTTCCCCATCGATGATCGTGTGCAGAGCCACATCCTCCACTTGGAACACGATCTGGTCCATGTGACCAGGAAGAACCATGCCAGGCAGGCAGGCGTTCGGGGTCTTGGACATCAAAGCTGAGCCACTGGGCCTAGCCATGCCCTCAACCCAGATGTGGCAGCACCAGCCCAGGGCAAAAGGACTCTTGGGGCAGCTGCTGTGGATGGAGCCAGGGTAGGGAGCCCCAGCTGCTACCATCACTTTAGCGATGTTCCCCAGGCCCTGTGAACAAGCCCAGTCACCTTGGTAGGGCCCAGGGTTGGGGTCAGCCTCACTGCCTGCTTATTGCCTCTTTCTCAGAGTCCTCTTTCCTCCCCATTTGCCCCTGAACTTGGGGGACCAGGTGGGGAGCTGTCCGGTGCTACCACACCATGCCATCAGTGGACTAGGCCACAGCAGCCACCAGGGATGGGCCCTGGAGGCTCCCGGCCAGACAGTGCCTCTCCCCTCTGCCGTCCACACCAGGTCTTTGGTGGGGGGGACCCCAAAGCCATTCTGGGAAGGGCTTCAGAGGAAGGTCAGCCTAGACCCCTATGAGGCTGGCAGCCCCCCATCCCGGCCCCCAGACCGCCTCAAGAAGCACAGTCTAACCACAGGCTCCTAAGCCTGCTTCTGCCTGCGTTCCCACCTCCCCAGTCCCTTTCTCTGGCCCAGCCCATGTTACTTTGGCCCTCGGTTTTCTTAACAGATTGGAGGTTCCCAAGAGGCCCTCCAGGGGAGTGAAAATGGGCATTTCCCTTGTGGGCAGCTGCAGGCCCCATGCCTCTCCTTCCTCCTGGCAGGGTCCTATCTTGGGCAGGGGGCCTGGGTCTGGGCCCAGAGTCCAGTTGTCCAGCTGCTCCTTTCCCAGTATGAATTCAATAAATCCATCCACTCCCTTTTTGTGGGGTGAATGTTTTAACAGCCAAGGGTGCATCATCCTTCATGGTTTGGGCTTGCGTCTGTTTTGGGGACACATACTTTCCCAGTTTCCTTTGTTTCTTGCTCTGGTGGGACATTAAAGCAAGTGTTGAGTGAGTGGCGACAGCCTAGGCCCTGACTGGGGTGAGAGGCCACCTCTGTGTCTAAATGCGATCTAGACTTGGGGAGGAAGGGGTCTTCAGTGCACCTGCCTGGGCATGGCTTTGAGGAAGCCAGGCCTTCTACTGCTTTGGGGTTAGAGAGAAGCTTGGGGTCAGTTGACGGACAGGAGGGAGGGAGCTGCAGTCTCTGTTGGGCTAAATTAAACTATATAGGCACCCGGGAACTAGGCCTCTCAAGGCTCTTTAAAAGTCGTTTAAGGAGTGGGGCCAGAGGTCAGAAAGAAAGGGGTGTTAGGGCAGCTCCTGTGCTACAGGTTGGAGTTTGGAGGGGCATACAGGTGCCTCAAGAGGGCATCGCCAAGCCTAGTGGCTGTCCTTGGGGACAGTGGCAGAAGAAAGGTGATATTGCTGGGGAGAGATTGCACCCCGCAAGAAACTGAAAATGAAGAAGCAACTCCCTTTGCGGTGCTCTCCAGTCCAAAGGTGAAGACAGGCCCCTTGATGATCCTAACCCCTTGCTTTTTTTTCAGGGCCAGTCTCGCCTTCCTGGCCCTCCAGCATTGAGGCCTTCAGGCCCCAACGGTTCCACCTAGGGCAGGGCCTGAGCTCGAGCAGGGAAGGGAGCTCTGGGCCCCAAACCGGTTTTCCCACCTTGGCTAGGCCTGGCATATCACCCCTCTGGTTCCCTCCCCACCCCCACCTCCTTGCAGTTCCTCTCTCCACCCTAGAATGTAAAGGGTTAGGGGAGCTATCCAGGTAATCTTGTCTCCTGCCTGCCCTGGGTGTGGTCTCTTCTAGAAAGGCAAGGCCTCTATGTATGATTTTTTTAACGAAGAAACATTCAAATCTGTAAATAATTTTTGTGAGTTTATTTGAGCCAAATTACTGGGAAGCAGAATCTCAACATACTGAGTGAGATATTGCTCCAGAGAATGGCCGTTTGTCGCCTTGTTTTATAAATTACAATCAGAGGAGGAGGCATAAGTGGGTTACAATCTATTGGTGATAGATTAGGAAGGCAGGAGAAAGCAAAGCAGGGAAACCTCTGGGATTGGGTAAAAAGTAAAATGATAGACACGTGCTTATTTTTACATGGGTGGATACAGGATAGTTAACAGTCAACAATTAACACGATAACAATGAGGTAATTTGTAGTTTCGCCCAGGTGCACTGGTTGTGCCCTGAGGGGCCCAGAAAAAAGGAAGTTACAAGTTACCCTGACTTTTCAAAGGTATGTTTATTGTAGATGCAAAAAGACAATAGGCTCAGTTAAGATCAAAGTTGATCTTTGGCAGGGAATATACCGGCCTGCACATGACTATCCCCCATAGACTGCTTTTTAATTTAAAAAGTTTTGATTTCAGACCATCCTTTGTGGTTACTTTAGGTCTCTGAGTTTGCAAGGCCGCCACGCAGGCCTTGCCTGAGTTAGTCAGGTTAGCATGTGGCCCCTTTTCATTCACAACTTTAAAACAGAAAGTGGAGTCGGCGCTCCACCCTTGGCGTTCCGCACTCCTGACACACAGATCCCTTCTAGGCCTTGGAAGGCTTTGAAACTAAGTGACAGCAAACAGTAATAGGGATTCCCCTTACAGTCATTCCCTGCACCCCCATCTATGCCTTGGAGAGGAGACCAGAAAGTCATGAGGGAGACCACCTACCTCCTGGCCTGCTTTGGAGTAAGTAGGTGGGAGCAGTAGCCTTCTCCCCAGGTGGCCCTGGCCAATCCAAGTCCCTTACCTCAAATAACAAGGCAAATCCTTTCCATTTGTCTCCTGCCTATAAGAACGCCTCTTTTGCTGCAACTGAGATCACCTAATTTTTTTTAATATACATTTTTTAATTGATTTCAGAAAGTAAGGGAGAGAGCTAGATAGAAACCTCAATGATGAGAGAGAAACATTGATTGGCTGCCTCCTGCACGCCCCCTACTGGGGGGAATTGAGCCTGCAACCCGAGCATGTGTGCTTGGCTGGAACTGAACCTGGGACCCTTTAGTCCGAAGGCTGACCCTCTATCCACTGAGCCAAACTGGCTAGGGCAGATCATCTAATTTTTGATAACACCACATCTCAGGTGCTGTGCTAAGCACTTCAGATGCTTACAACGCCCTTATGAGGTAGGTAAAACCGTGAGAAAACAGGCACAGGGAGGGTCCAGTAATTCGCCCAAAGCTACACCGCTAGTGTGGGAGCAAGTGTTCTCCCCAGGATGACCCTTGAAGTTGCTCTTATACTCTGCGCCCTTTCACTAAGGAAGCACCCATCTTCCTAATCCTCCTAAAGGTAGCCCTCTTGAAATGGAACTGGTTGCTGAGGTCAACTTCTAACCCATGGAAGAATAGCTTTTGGGATGGGGATGAGGGATGTGGAGTTCTTGCAGCTCTTCTATCTATAAACTCCTGTTCCAGCAGTCCCCAAACAAATACAGGTCTTCTGTAAATACCCTTCCTATTCTCTCCCTATTACCCCATTGAAACAAATAGGTGAGAACTATCAGTATTTTACAAAGGAGGCTAATAGGGAGGAGTTAAATGACCTGCCCAAGGCACTGGCCTTGAGCTCTGGTGTTCTCCCTGGGAGTCTGGGTTTCATACTAAATGCCCCACCAGGATACTGCTGGGACTGGGCTGGGGATGGGAGGGGCTGGGGGTGGGGATGGGCCTATGAGCACAGAGCTTTGAGGAGGGATCCAGCAAGGCGGTACTATCCCAGAGTCCGGATGGGAAGCCGCAGATGCTCCTTCACTTGGGACTGACCGCTACATAATCCAGAAGGGGGTCCCAGTCCTGGGGATGCTGGTGCAGGGTTCTGCGGGCCTGGTTGACTTTGGAAGGACCCAGAGCGAACCAGTAGCTGGTCCTCAGGTGGCGTGGGCAAAAATTATTTCTTTTTGGGAGACGGGGAAGACAAGGCCACCTATAACCGCCTTTTCAAATCTGGAGGCCTGAGAGGAGGTAACCGGGACAAACTACAACTCCCAGAAGCCTCTGCTCTCTGGAGTCAAGGATGGTTGTCATGGTTTCAGAAAACAATATGGCCTCTCCCAGCTGGGACGGGAGTGTCCGAGTTAGAGAGGCAGAAGCGGGTCTGGACGCCCTCGGCGGCGAGGGAGGAGACGCTTGAGCGGCCGTGAGTTTGGGACTGGACGCTGCTCGGCTGGATCAGCCTGCCTTTGCCGAAGGTGCCAATGGCGGGCAGTGTGGACGAGGAGGCGCTGCACCAGCTGTACCTGTGGATAGACAACATCCCTCTGTCCCGGCCCAAGAGAAATCTCTCCCGGGACTTCAGTGACGGAGGTGTGCGCCTGTGTATGTCCACATTTCTGTCCTGTATGCACGTGTGTAAGGGGTCTTTGTGCAAACATATCTTTACGCTTGTGTACGTGTGTGGTGTGCATGTTTGGGGGGTTGTCTATCTCCGAGGACTTCAGTTGCAGAAATGAGCCTGTGTGTGTCAGTGACTCTCTCATGGGACTTAATGACTAAGGTGCATATCTGTGTATGTATTTTTGCATCTCTGCGTGTGTGCATGCACATTGCTATATTCTATATGTTTATCTTATGGGAGTCAGAGTGTGTGCTCCTATGTGTATTGACACACTTTGTCCTGTATGTATGTCGGGGAGTCTTGTGTGTATATGTGTTGCTTCGTGATTGTGAAGGTGTCTGTGTGTTTAAGATTGTCTCCTGGGATTTTAATGTGTGACTCTTTGTGCTTCTGTGTGTATGTTGGTGACTGTCTCTTGGAACTCCAGTGATGGAAATATGTGTATGTGTCCATCTCTCTGTGTGCTGTATGTGTGCTTGGACATGTGTGTAGTGTGTGTGTGTGCTATGTGTGTCTGGAAAGGTATGTATCCTGTGTATCTACACATTCTATCCTATGTGCATATCTGTAGAGGGATCTTATCACATATGTCTATGTGAGTCTGTGACTTTCTCCTGGATCTTTGGTGTTTGTGTGTGTGTGTGTGTGTGTGTATCTATATTTAGGCCTAGGATGGAGACCCAGGATCCTGAAGGGCTCCCATGGAGATTCCTTCTCTATCAGGACACCAGAGACCGCAGTTTTCAAATGCCCTGAGTTAATGGGGAAGGAATGTAGCCCCTCTGGAGTATGCTGGAGGCTTAGTCTCCAGCTGATCACTGATCTCACTTCCTTTTTCCCACCCTCCCCTGTCCTCTTTCGCCCCTCTCTTCCTATCATCCTTTTCCATTTCCACATCTCCACCTCTCCACTTGGCCCCACCACTCTGCCACCCATGATTCTCCCATTCCACCCATTTGTTCTCTCTTCCTCTTCTCCCTTTCCCATCCCCCTCTCTTTCATGTCTGCTCCCACTTCTACTCCTTCAGTCTTGGTTGCAGAAGTCATCAAGTTTTACTTCCCCAAGATGGTGGAGATGCACAATTATGTCCCTGCCAACTCTCTCCAGCAGAAGCTCAGCAACTGGGGTCACCTGAACAGGTAGCAGAATATCTGGGTGCACTAGCGGGATTTCTGGCCCCTACGCTGGGCTCCGAGGAAGGGCTGCCCCAGCCCGTCCACCTCCTATGGTCTCCACAGCCCAGGCAGACAGAATTGTCTGGTGACAAAATTAAGGGACTCTTCTATTGGGGAGGTGAAAGGTAACTTGGGACACCCAAGAACAGGGCTCAGGTACGGTGCTCTTCCATCCCCCCCCCCCCGGGGCTGTGCACTTAGCACAGCAGCTGCCGCACCCCTCTTCTTCTCCCCCACCTCCCTCACTTCATTGCCTGGGGACGTGGTCCGCCATCCCTGTGTCTACCCTCCAGGAAGGTGCTGAACAAGCTGAATTTCTCGGTGCCGGAGGACGTGATGCACCAGATCGTGCAGTGCACGCCGGGCGTGGTGGAGTTGGTGCTCATTCCACTGAGGCAGCGCCTGGAGGAGCGGCGGAGGCGCAGGAAGCAGGGCTCGGGCTCCTTACAGGTGCCACCTACTCAGACTTCTTCTCCCCCTGCTCTGAGGGAGCTTCCCAGCCTGCAGAAAGCCCCCACCTTGGGGATAAGTGTGGGAGAAGGGTGCCTGGTTAAAGGGAGCCTGGGGGACGGTGGGTGGGAGGGACATGGGGCCCTTTGGGGATGGGCGAGCACGAGCTCACAGTGGACCCCCGGGGTTCTTTTAGGAGCTGGTTCCCCAGGATGGCAGTGGCTACATGGATGTGGGTAAAGTGGCTTTTCCTTTTCCTCCCTCCCAGCGGGAGCTTTTCTCCTTTCCTTCCTTGGGGGGAGGGAGGAGGGAAAGACAGGAAAATAGGACTCCAGAAGGGTTACTCCACCACTTACCTCTTCTCAGGTTTGTCCCAGAAGCCCCGAGGGGAAGGTGCCCAGGACACCCAGGGAGGGGGGCAGCTCAGGTAAGGAAACTGGGAGTTCCTGACCTTACCTGACCAGGTAAGGAGGTAGGGAAGGCAGGAATGGGGCAGGGGAGTGGGGAGACCTGGCCGAGGGGCCCTGGAAAGATGAGGGCCAGGCCTCCCCTAAGCTGCTTCCCACCCCAGGGGGGGCCGGCAGCCGGTGCCCCGGCGTCCTGGGTATAGCCAGGTGCTGCACGGCGACCCGAGCGTCATCCTCCAGATTGCCGAGAAGGAGCAGGAATTGTTGGCCTCGCAGGAGACTGTGCAGGTGGGAGCCCTGGGAGGTGCGGGGGGTTGGGGCCTGTGGAGGACGGGATGAGGGCAGGGGGTTCCTGGGTTTGACCTCTGCGCGGCCGCCCAGGTCCTGCAGATGAAGGTGCGGCGCTTGGAGCACCTGCTCCAGCTCAAGAACGTGCGCATCGACGACCTCTCCCGCCGGTTGCAGCAGGCGGAACGGAAGCAGCGGTGAGCTGAGCAGCTGCTCAGGACGCAGGGATGCCCCAGTGTCTGCCAGAGCCCTGAAAAGGCCGACACACCCACAGAACAGCCCATGCACCCACCGAGCGCGGACTAACGGGGCGGGAAGGGGGCGGGTCCAGCTGCTCCTAAGGGCCTCCGGGAGCCCCTCCCTCGGGGTGAGGGTGAGCATGGTGGGTGGGCGGTGGGACAGGAGCCCTTACGTCTGAGCACGGAACTGAGCCACCTCCTCCCACTCCATCCGGATCAGGAGAATGGACCACTTTCCAGAACCCAGAAACCGTGTGCGGAGGCCTGGTGTGTACCCCAAAGCAGTGAGAGACACCAGGCGCTCCGCTTTGGAGCTCCCTGTGCTGGGCTTTTGGGGATGGTCCCCCCACTGGGTCCGCACCACTAGAACCCGGTCCCCATCCAGCTGTGAGAACAGTGATGTCTCCATCTAGTTCTCTGTGCCCTGGGCCATTGGGGAAGCTGAGGGAGTCCCTGGCCTCTCCTGCTCTCACCTGGGACCCATCTGGAGCTGGAGGAGGGCAGCTGCTGGAGAGGGAGGAGGAGGGGTTCAGCCAGGTGTGGGGAAGACAGCGGCTGTGCCTATACCAAATCGCCCTCCCCTCCCATGAGGTAGAGTTGAGAATATTTGGGGTATATGGGACAAGGCTGCCCCCATTAAAAGCAGTGTGCGCTCTCTCATGTGCTAACCTTCTCTCTCTGCCTGGACCCTGGTGGACAGTGAGGTCCTGCCTCCCTTTTGCTGCACCCTTCACCCCTTGAGGGCCTTTTATGCCCAGAATGGCTCTTGCCTTGTGGGCAGCTGGGCCCTGGGTGGCCACGGCTTTGTAGGCTGATGATACTACATTATCAGGTCTTCTGCACTAGGAGAGTCTGACTTCTAACTCTGGCCTTACTAGACTGACACCCAAATCCACCCTCACAGTCTCCTCCAACTCTGTCCAAACCCACATTTCAGATTCTCTCCAAATGTAGCCACATACTCACCCTAAACCATGCCCGTGGACTGACTCCTAAATATGTCCTCTATGTGACTTTCAACCCTGCTCACAGACTGATCCCAAGTTTTATGGACTGAAGACAAGCTTAACTCCCAACCCTGACTGAGATACCATGGCCATGGTGTGACCCTAACTCTGACCAGTAACATTGAACATTTGTAAATCCTAAACCTCCTACAATTCTGTTCCTAGGCATATATGCAGCATATACCCAGGAGAAACTTAAGCTTTGTGTTCTGTGTTCTGGGGCACATGTATAGCAATGTTCATAGCAACACATTTTGTAATAGCAAAAGAACTGTTATCTGTTACTGTGTAACAAATCACCACTCACCTAAAGGCTTAAAACAGCATTTATTATCTCATATTTTCTGTTGCTCAAGAGTCCAGGGATGGCTTAGCTGGGTCCTCTGCCTCAGGGTTTCTCACAGGCTGCAATCAAATTGTTAACCAGAGGTGTAGTCTTATCTGAAGGCTTGACTGGGGAGGGGCTCACTTCCAAGTTCATCTGGTTGTTGACAGAGTCCAGTTTCTTGTGGACTGTTCGAGTGAGGGCTTCAGTTTCTTGCTGGTTGTTGGCTGGTGGCTCCCCTCATTTCCACGTCATCCAGCAAGGGAGAGAGTTAGATGCTGGCAAGGTAGAAGTTATAGTCTTATCTAATGCAATTACAGAAGTGACATCCATCACATCTGTCATATTCTATATATTTGAAATAAGTCACTAGATCCAGCCAACATTCAAGGGGAGAGGAACACATAGGTTTGAATACCAGGAGGGAGAGATCAATGGGAGCCATTTTAGAAGCTGGCTACAAGGAGGAAAAAGCAACAGAAGATAAAATCTAGGATAGGGGTTACTTCTGAGAGAAAGCAGAGGGCAGAGATGCAAGAGGCACATTAGTAGATATAAGTTATTTGTAATGTTTTAGTTCTTGGGGCAAGTGGTGGGTTTACAAGTGTTCACAAATGGGCTATTTATGGACAACTGGGGAGAAAGTGTGAGGTTATTTATTGTTCTGAACCATTAAAAAACAAACAAGGATTATGTGGTGTCCAATTCTATTTACCTGAGTTCCTAAATTAATACAAATAAAAACTGATAACTATTCATGACCGTGGTCTGTGCCCTTCCCTTGCACTCAGCCTGGTCTTAGGTTAAACACTGGCTGCAGCCTGGCCCTCTGTCTTACCCAAATTAACCGCAGCCCTGCACACATATTGACCCAGTCTAGCACTGTTCTCTCTCCATCATCTGCATTGGGTCTTCAGTGTTCTGTTCTTTAAACCTTTCATCCATGGACCATATTTGTATGCTCCTGTGTGTGGAGCTGGAAGGCATGGTTTGTAGAGGGGGTCTGAGGATCAGGGTGTGGGGTAGGGCATGGTTCTGCCTGACAGGAGAACAATGGACCCAGAATGCAGGTTCAGCGATTGGGGTTACCCCCTTAAGAGTCTGCTGACCTCCTCCATTAGCAGAGGCTAGGCCAGGTCCTGGAGGTTCTTCCTCCTTGAGTCCCCCCACCCTATTCCTACCATCCAGATATGCCTGAGTCTGTTTTAATATCTCAAAACCCTACAGATCAAACCCCAAAAGCAGTGGAGACTTTTATTGAATGTTTCTTGGGAACAAATATGAAGGTGGATTACATCACACATTATGTCTATAACTCTTCTTTAAACATCTCTCTTGTTCTCTAAACTTCCCTTCTGACAGCCACTACCATATTTTTCCCACTCTGCTCCTCACTCCCCTATCGCCTTTCTGATCCACACTAAATCAGATTTCTTCTGGTTCATTCATTCATTAATTCCTCAAATGTTTATTGAGTGTCTACTATGGACTAAATACCAGGAACAAAAGGATGACTATAAAACAAGATTTGTATCCCATTTTCACAATCCTAGGAGGGGAAAGGCATGTAAAAAGGCATTTAACATTTTTTGTTACTTAATATTTTGAATAGATCAAACACATCATTATAAACATATAAGCCCGCCTGGTGTGGCTTAGTGGTTGAGCATCGTCGACCCATGCACCAAGAGGTCGCTGATTCGGTTACTGGTCAGGGCACATGCCCAGGTTGCAGGCTCCATCCCTGGTGGGGGGCATGCAGGAGGCAGCCGATCAATGATTCTCATCATTGATGTTTCTGTCTCTCCCTCTCCCTTCCTCTCCGAAATCAATAAAAATATTTAAAATATACATTTTTCAAAAACATAAAAAGTGAAAACTCTCCTTGGTCCCCTACACCTCCGATAGATAACCTTTTTCTTTAGTTTTTGCATATTCTTCCATAGTATCTTAATGTGAATACAAGCAAATATGCACATTTATTGCTATCTTACCCCCATCTTTTTTAATATAAAGAGGAAGCAGATTATCCACTCTTTTCTGTATTTTTTAAAAATTATTTTATGTACAAAAAGAGCATTCTGTCATAAGATAGATGTCTTGAATGACCCATTCATGAAGTTCACTTAGTCCAACTTAATGAAGCCTGTGTCCTTCACGTACTGCCAGAAACACTGGCGACACATGTTGAGGCCGTATTTCCAGATCACAGTGTGGCGGTTTGAGCAGCCGCAGCAAGGAGAACCCTGGCCAAATTTCCTCAGATGGCTCCAGTAGAGTTGCTGGTGACCCATCTTGCTCTCTGTGTAGCAAAACAAGGCAAACGGCTCTTTTCTGTATCTTGATTTTCCACTCAACATGGTCTCTTTTAGATATGTGATGGTCAGTGTTGTGTGCCAACTGGACTGGGCCACAGGGTGCCAAGACATTTGGTCAAATGTTATTCTGGGTGTTTTCTGTGAGGGTGTTTGTGGATGAGATTAACATTTAGAGGGGTAGTCTGAGTAAAGTAGATTGTTCTCCCTGATGTGAGGGGGCCTCTTCCCATCAGTTGAAGAAGGCCTGACTAGAATAAAAAAGCTGTGTCTTCCGTGAGTAGGAGAGAATTCCTCCTGCCTGACAGCCTTTGAACTGGGAGATGGGCTTGTTTTGTTTTGTTTTTGCCTTTGAACTTTAACTGAAGCATGAATTCTTCCTGGGTCTTGAGCCTGCCAGCCTTTGGACTGGAACAAAACCATGGGCTCTCCTGGGACTCCAGCTTGCTGACTCATCCTACAGCTCTCGCAACTTGCCAGCCTCCATGACTGCATGAGCTAACTCATCTATCTCTGTCTCCCATTGGTTCCGTTTCTCTGGAGAACCTTGACTAATGCAATATTTTTCCATAACAGTATGTACTGGTACATTGAAAACTTCCAAATAAAATTCTATTGTCTATACCAAATTTAATCAGCCCTCTATGGACACTTGGTTTATTTTTAATCTTTTATTAATAATACAACAATGAAGAACCTCACACATTCATGATTTAATGTTGTGTACAAGTATATCTGCACGATAAATTCTAGAACTGAGGTTGTCCAAAGGATACATACATTTGCCCCGACCCGTGTGGTACAAGTTGGTTGAGTGTTGTCCTGTGCAATGAAAGGTTGCTGGTTAGATTCCTGGTCAGGGTACATGCCCAGGTTGCTGGTTCAATCCCTGGTCAGGGTATGTGCGGGAGGCAACCAATCTATGTTTCCCTCTCACATTGATGTTTCTCTCCCTGTCTCTTCCTCTCTCTCTCTCTCTCAAAACAATAAAAACATATTTTTAAAAAAGAATACA
Organism: Myotis daubentonii; assembly: GCF_963259705.1. Lineage (NCBI taxonomy): Eukaryota > Metazoa > Chordata > Mammalia > Chiroptera > Vespertilionidae > Myotis > Myotis daubentonii. The sequence goes on from NC_081847.1 coordinate 30,810,251, forward strand.
TTTATTTGCAATCTTGGTAGATATTGTGAAATTGTCATCTACAAGGGCATGGTTCAGAGCAAAGGCTGACGTCTGGTGGCCCGTTGCCCTGCTTTGGTTTACAGTGTTGTGTTTTTACAAAATTTCTAATTTTTATATTGATGAGGATGTGAAGTAACTGGAACTCTCATACTCTGCTGAGAGTGTGAGTACAAACATTTCAGAACAGTTTGGCAGTTTCATATAAAATTAAGCCTATGCCTATGCTATTGTATGAGTTCAATCAGAGAAGCAGAAAGACTTTGTTACAGGGACTTGACGTCAGGTAACTGTTAAAGAGGCTGTTGTTTTGCATCTGATTCTGGCCCTCAAAGTTCACAGGTCAGGCAGTTGGGAAGGAAGGATGGATATAAAGTGTGTGCATGTGGGGGGTGGGGGTGGGGGTGGGCGGAGAACGGATGAGTTGGAATCCATGAGCACAAGCTGGAGCCTTCGAGAACAAACTGGAACTCACCTTAGTTCCCACTGCCTCCAAATTTGATGATATGGGTGTCGTGCTGGAGAAGTCGGGGCCCTTTCCTATCTGGCTCAGGAGTCAGAGAGGCTGAAGGAGGATCCAGGGCAAGGTGGAGCAGTTATGGGCCTGGGTGCTACCCTGCCAATGAGATGAGCCAGCAGATCAGCAACAAAGAGGATAGGCAGGAGCTCCAGACCTTGCAGCTGTAAAAACCAATTTAGCCACTGTTTTCTTCTACCCTCCAAATCTCATGCAAAAATGTCTGTTGTGGACCACCCTAATTGGAAACACACATGGAAGAGAATTCTGGGAAATGCAGTTCCTTCTAAATTGGTACATTATAAAACCACCACAGCCATGTTCCAGCAATTCCATTCCGCAATATATACTCAAGAGAAATGCATCCATATGTTTACCAAGACATGTACTAGAATATACACTATAACATACAGTAGTCCCCCCTTATCCACTGGGGTTACCTTCTAAGACCCCCAGTGGATGTCTGAAACCTCGGAGAATACCAAACCCTACACATACTGTTTTTTCCTACACATACATAGCTATGATAAAATTTAATTTATAAATTAGGCACCGTAACAGATTAATAATAATAAATAATAAAATAGGACAATTATAACAATATATGTACTAAAAGTTATGTGATGGTGGTCCCTCTGATACCAATCTCATAACAGAGTTGACTACTGTGACTAATGGGTGGGTAGCATACATAGAGTGAATTCCCATAATGGGCAGGATGGAGCAGGACAGCACAGGACTTCTTTGTGCTACTCAGAATGGTGCACAATTTAAAACTTATGAGTAGTTTATTTTTGGAAATTTCCATTTAATACTTTGGGATCATGGTTGATGGCAGGAAACTGAAAACACAAACAGCTAAATCACAGTTCAGAGAAGGACTACTGTAGCACCAGACAGTCCACAGTCAGCAGCTAGTCTGTGTTGGAAAGAGCCAGGAATGGATTTGGGAAGTTAGCTAGAAAGACGTAAGAATGCAGGCCTTACCTTGTTCTTGAAGGGAGGATGAGTTTGGCCCATGAGAGGAGAGTAGGAAGGGCATTCCAGGTGTGAAGGTAGCATAAGGAAGGTATATGAAATCAAATATCTTCACAGATCCAGAAGGTAAAATTAATGTGAGAAGGCCAGTATGGTTCAGTGGTCGAGCTTTGAACCAGTAGATCACAGTTCAATTCCTGGGCAGGGCACATGCCTGGATTTTGGGCTTGATCCCAAGTAGGGGGCATGTAGGAAGCATCCAATGGATGATTCTCATCATTGATATTTCTATCTCTCTCTTCCTCTCTGAAGTTAATAAAAAATGAAAAGAAAATTAATGTGAGACAATAGGGATTGGTGGGAACTATGGCAAATTGATGTGCCAGCCTTTGGTGCCAGGCTGGAATGTGAGTCCATCTTGTTAGATCTTCTGATATTTCAAGAGAAATAGAGGAAGAGGAAGAATAGAAAGAGGGAGGGGAGGAAAAGGAGGAAGAGGAAGAAGAGGAAAAGAAAAATTAGAGCCCTAACCGGTTTGGCTCAGTGGATAGAGTGGACTGAAAGGTCTCAGGTTCGATTCCAGTCAAGGGCATGTACCTTGGTTGCGGGCACATCCCCAGTAGGAGGTGTGCAGGAGGCAGCTGATCGATGTTTCTCTCTCATCGATGTTTCTAACTCTCTATCTCTCTCCCTTCCTCTCTGTAAAAATCAATAAAATATATAAAAAAAGAAAAATTAGAATTTTTAAAAGCCCACTTAAGCTAAACCAAATACAACTGCAGTTTTGGGCCCACTGTCTGCCAACTTTATAGCTTGAAGAATAGAATAGACATGGGAGTACAATTTTTAGATGAAAAGGGGCCACATACTAAACCTGTCAAGATCAGGGGAGGCCTGTGTGGTGGCCTTACCTACTCAGAGACCTAAAATAACCACATAGAATGGTCTGAAATGAAAACTTTTAACTAAAAGCAGTTTGTGGTGGGTAATCAAGTCCTAGGCTAGAATCTTCCCTGACAAAGGTCAATCTTTTTGTTTCTTTTTTAAAAATATATTTTTATTGATTTCAGAGAGATATGGAGAGGGAGAGAGAGATAGAAACATCAATGATGAGAATCATTGTTGGCTGCCTTCTGCACGTCCCCTAGTGGGGATTGAGCCCATAACCTGGGCATGTGCCCTTGACCCGGTATGAACCCGGGACCCTTCAGTCCGCAGGCCAATGCTCTATCCACTGAGCCAAACCGGCTAGGGCACAAAGGTCAGTCTTTTACCTTAGTTGAGCCTGTTTATTGTCTGTTGGCATCTATGATAACATACCTTTGGAATGTCAAGGTAATTTCCCTTTTTCTGGACCTTTTGGGTGCAACAGCCACACCAGAACAGAGACTACAAATTTCCTCACTGTTATTATCATGATAATGGGATTTTTAAAAATTTATTTTTAAAATGTTTTCATTGATTTTTTTTTTTTTTGGTTATTTTTAGAGGGAGAGGGAGGGAGCACGTGTAACTTTGATCAGCTGCCTCCTGCAAGTCCCTTACTGGGGATCAAGCCAACAACCTGGGCATGTGCCCAAACTGGTAACCTCTCTGTGCATGGGGCAATGCTTAACTAAATGAGCCATACAGTCAGGGCAATCATGAAATTGTTGACTGTTAACTATTCTGTACCCACCTATGTAAAAGAAGTGTGTGTCTATCATTTTACCTTTTATCCAATCCCAGAGTTTCTCTCTCCCCCCCACCCCCCACCTTTGCTTTCTCCCACCTCCCTAATCTATTGCCAATGGATTTCATGTAATCCACTTATGTCTTCTCTTTTGATTATAATGTATAAAGCAGGGTGCAGAACTGCCACTTTTCGGAGCATTTTTCTCAATCCGTTGAGGTTTTTCTCCCTGGCAATTGTCATCAGTTTGGTTCAAATAAACTCACACAAATTCTCTGCAGGTTTGAACGTTTCTTACTTTGACAAATTGGAGGGGGAGCATAGTAGAGTGCATAGAAGGTGGGATTGGGTAGTGAGAGAGCATCTGGCAGGAGCTGGCGGGCTGGGTGGAAATTTCCCAGTGCCAGCACCTGCGGACAGCATCTCAAACTCCAGAATGTGGAGGAGTCACCCAAAAATCTGCTAAAAAGTTTGTGAGGCTCTGCTGGAGACAGTGGCAGAGCAAGGAGCGCTTTGCAGCAGAGTAGCACTCGATGGAGACAATAGCTCAGGAAGGTTAGTTTGCCAACAGCGTGCAGACAAAAGCACAGGGTAGGAGCCCTGGAGGCTCCCAAAGGCAGCGATCCGGTCCTTCTGAAAGGAAGCTGGCCCTCAGCCGCTCAGGCCATCTCTCCCCTAGTCACGTTGGAAGGAGGGCGCTGCATGCTCCGGAGGGCGCCCTGTGGGCACTTTAGGAACTCAGTCCCCGCCGGGGAAATGGTGTGTGTGTGTGTGTGTGTGTGTGTGTGTGTGTGTGTTGAAGCACAGGCAGGCGGAGGTGCTGCTAGAGCCGCTGAAGACTCTCCCACCGCTACCCCCTGCCGGCGCCCACAGCCCACCTTGCAGCGCTGAACTAGGGGCATCCGGCTGCCAAGACATCCTGCATCCTGCTGCCATGACGACCGCCTCCTTGGAGACCCGGTGCTGAGGCTGCGGTCCCGGAGGGCCCCTGGTTCTCCCCACCCCCACCCCGCGTGCCTCCTTTGTTCTGATGTTTATCTCCGCGAGCAGGGCTCCCAGGAGGAGTCTCAGGTCCGCGCCCGAGCGCTTCCTTCGAGACAGGGGGGTAAGGGTGGGAGGGAAAGAGGCCAAAACCCAGGGTTCGCAGAGCGGCTCCTGGACTGGACCTAGAGATGCGCGAATCGATGGCGGAAGCAAGCTAGGGAGCGACTTTCGGGTGCCCCACCTAGCCCTGAGCCCCGCCTTCCGACCGCTGGAGGGGCAGAGCCTAGGGGAGGCCTTTCCAAGTTGAGGCAGAGGCGGGAAGTGCAAACTCCAGAGGGGAAGTGGGCCGCGCGGGACCTCCTCCAGGCACTCCTCCTTGCCTGTCTCCCTTCCTCGCGGCGCTCGCCCCAGGTTACGTCGGGCGGCCTCGCTGCCTCCATCACCGCACCTCCCGGGGCCCTAAGCGAGGGCTTGCACTGCGCAGGCGCACGGCCCTGCACGTGATGCGGTGGCGCAACGCCCGTTGGCGGTTCTCTGGCGCCCGCTTATTGGTCTGAAGCAATCCTCGCCCCACCCCCTCGGTCCACCAATGGGCGGAGGCGGGGGCGTGCCCGAGGGGCGGGTGGGTGCCACTCAGGACTCCCTCCTCGTGCTCGGCGTTGAGACCCCCGCTGCCGCCGGGATCGCCACTGCCCCCGCCTCAGTAGTCCCGCCTCGGCCCCGGGGTGCGCCTCGCACGGTAAGACCGCCTCTCCTTCCGCTACCTGCCGGTCCCTCCCGCTCGCGGAGATCCCCTCCCAGCGGAGCCTGTGTCCTAAGCCGTCGGTGCAGGAGACCCCCTGCGGCTGGGGCGGTGGAGGGGCGCTCTGTTGTCAGGGCCGGGCTGGGGAGGGCGCTCTGGCATCTCAGCTGGGGAGATGCCGGACCCCGGGGGCGCGGTGACCATCAGCCTGTGTAGCTGGGGTATCTCTGTGGGGCGCTGTCCGGGGCACGTGTGACACTGTGAGGGCGGGGGCGTAATGGGGTCAGCGCCATCCGCATCCCCCCACAGCTGCAGCCCCTGCCTCGCTGTGTGACCTTGGGCGGGTCCCCTCTCTGAGCCTCCCGTGCCTCGGCACCCTCAGGTAGGAGGGCGGGGATGTCGGGGAGTGCGGGCTCCAGAGACTGCGTCAACAGAGGTCATGGTGGGGAGGGCACAGGATTATCTTTGAAGACAGAGACGCTGCCTCACTGACCGAGAGGGATGTGATGGGGGTTGGGGGTTGGGGTCCTTTACCCTCATTTGTCCTCGGCGAGGAGGAGAAGGGGGCGGGGATGGGGGCGCCACATCCTTGGGGATGGAGGCGGGAGAAGATACAGGTCCTACACCTGGCCCCCTGGTGCATCTAGGTTCTGAACCCGAGTTCCTGTGAATGAGCAGGGGCCCTGCTGGACTGAGGAAGGAGGCATTGGATCGCCTTCCCTCTTGATTCTCGGCATTAGGAAGCAGGAGTAGAACTGAGGAAAGTCAGGGGCAGCTGACAAACCCTGGACCCTGACTGGCCTTTACTAGTTGGGACCGCCAGGGTGGGGCAGGCAGTCGGGACGCCGGAGGGAATCCAAGCACCTTCTAGCTGAGGGCTTGGGGTAGGGTTTTTTGGGGGGAGAGGGTGCTAGATAGAGGAAGGCAGCTCTTCTTGGGGAGATAGGCGGGTGTGGCATGATGGATGTGAGAGAGAACACTCATACCTCTCCTTACAAGGAAATGGAGTCACATCCAAACTGAGTTGATATAAAACTGCCACAGCCATACCTGACTTCCGGTCTTACCTTCCCAGGCATCGGCCTAAGTATGTGCGTCCCCACTGTGTTCAGTCTTTGCTGGGTTCTGGAGCCAGCAGGTCAGGGGCCCCAGTGGGGATCTTTTTACAAGCTTGAGCAATTTAAAAAAATGTCTTTATTGATTTTAGAGAGAGGAAAGGATATGGAGAGACAGACAGTGATGTGACAAACATTGATCATTTGCCTCCTGCATGCTCCCTACTGGGGATTGAGCTAGAAACCCAAGAAGGTGGCGGTTCTGGAGCTCCACCTGCCATAGGCCCTCCTTCCAGACTGGAGGTGTGGGACAGCCTGGAGAGACAGACAGCACCCTGTGGGGCAGGAGTCTAAGGGGCTGAGAACTCTGGGCTTCTGTGTAACTGTCCATCTGTCTACTCACTTGTCATTGTCCCTGGGCCTGTTCTTCACGCCAGACGCTTCACTGGGCCTGGCTGAGCCCTGCCCTGGATAGGGTAACCTTGAAGCAGCACTTCTCTCTAAAGGTGAGAGGGACCTGAGCTGGCAGCATTCTGTCCTCTAGAAAGAAGTTTCCCCCAATTTCCCTGAGAGTAACTGAGAGCCAAAGAAGCCCTTAAGGCCGTTTCAGCCCTCCGCATCCTGTGGCTTGTCCCTGGTACCACCCCTGACCTGTTGATAGCCTATCTAAGGGGAGGGGGGGAGGGTGTAATTTTCTTTTTTTTGCTGGGCTGGGGGTATTTTCCAGGATGTGCATTGTTCACATCTGCCTTGTGAGTTCCTCTGGTTTTGAGGACAGCAGGCTCCCAGCAGTCTGTTCTCTGTCAATCCCTGGGGACCTGCCTGGCCTGGGAGTGGAGGAGGGGGACAGCAGGATGGAGGTAGAAAGGGGGAGGGAGGCCCCTCAACCCATGAGCTGTATTCTGAGAAGGCTGAAGTCCCGGGGGGCCCACCCTGAGGGCCATTCCTGGCTGTTCCAGGATTGCCTGAAGTCCTCTCTCTCCACAGTGCTGCCCTGAAATTGCCTTTGCTTCCTAAAGCAGGCCTTTGGGGGTTTGCTTTTGCAAAGGTGGGGGTGAACTGGGGAGCATTGTCAGAGCTTCAGACACCAGCTGCACCAAACCCTCTGAGGAAGAGGCCACTGCTTTTTCCTGTGTTACAGATGAGGAAACTGAGGCACAGAGATGTACAGTAACTTTTCCGGGCAGCCTGAATCTGGACCAGGACTGCTGGGCTCGGGAACCATGCTCCTGCCCATGCCCCTGCTGGCTCCAGAAGGCTGTGCAGCTGGGGGCATACTCAGGACTGGGCTGGCACAGGAAGGGGCCTCGCAGTTCCCTGTGGACACAGTGCAACAGGAGGAGGCTGGACACCTTCTCCTCCTGCTTCCGATAAGGAATTGTGTGAAGAGTCTGGCTTCCAGGGGACAGCCTCCTGCTGTCAGAAAGGAGGCTCGCTTCTTCCTGGCTCTGGGCCCCTGAAGTCACTTGCCTCCCCCTCTGCTGGTCAGTGCAGGAGATGCAGGTCCTACTCTCTGGCTTTACGCAGGCCCTACCTTTTGGGCTTTTCATGTCAACGATGGAAAGCGTTGATCACCGATTGATGGTGGCAAGGCTAGAAGGATGCCTAGTGGGAGGCTATACACTGAGATGGGGGAGGGGTGTGCCCTCCAGGGCAGAGGTTGGCTAAGAGAGTGGGGTAGGGCTTTCCTCTTCCTGAGAGCATTTGGTAAGAGAGTTGCCAAGAGGGCCGAGCCAAGGCCCCGACTTGGGCTCCGCTTAGTTTGGTCATTCATTCATTTAACAAATATGAACTGAACACAGGTTCTCCCTGCCAGGTGCTGGGAGAGTTTGGCCTAGACAGAGTTTGGCAAAGACAGTTACTGCCCTTGAAAGGGAACATAGATATGAAATGATCCCATAAATGAGAAGGGGATCCTTTTAAAGGTGTTTCAGGGAAGGGCAGGGGTGTGGTGTTGTGCTGGGGCTGAGATCCAGGCCTGGGGGACAGGATTGTTCCAGGCAGGCAACATGCAGTGCATTGTGGGGAAGACAGGGAGGGGGCCCTGCAAGTACTGGGTCAGAGTGTTTTTGTGAAGAGTCCCCAGGAGCCTTTGCTGATCCGCCACTGGTTACGAGTTTCACCAGGGCCTCCAGGAAGTATCTTGGGAGATGCAGGGATCTTGTGGGCATTGGACAGCCATTCCCCCTGCAGAGGTGTGGCTGGAACAGCCTCTTCGGAAAGTGGGAAGGTGAACCGGTACCCCTTGCTCATGGCCATTTTTCACATACTCTGAGTCCATAGTTTCTGAAGGTGGCTGGAGTGGATGGGGTGGAGGTAGGCTTCTCTCCTAGAGCCAGAATCCCTGGGGATAAATAGACCTAGAGCAGCCCAGGCCAGAGATGATGAGTGGGGGCATAGTAACCCTCCTTGCACTCGGAGTGGGGCCTGAGAGCTAGCCTCCAAGGAGATGGGGATGTGTGCTGGCCTGGGCTGTACCTGCTGTGGTGACTCCTGCATTCCTGAGCCCCAAGCCTTGCCTTTCCTTGCAGCCTCCTTCAGTCAGGGGTTCCTGGCACCCAAGCTGATCACCGTGCCCATGAGGCAGGGTTGGGCCTGGGTGGACTTCTTGAACTGGGAAATGGGAAGGGAAGTGAGGCCCGTGTCCAGGCAGCTTAGCGCCTGCGAGACCTCCAGGTCATGCCCTCCGCTGGCCCAGCCCCTGACTATGAGGCCACCAATCTGTGGTTTGTTTCCCTTCCTCATTCCCTGGACTAGCTGAGATCATTCGTGGGTCACTCATCTCCCAAATACTTAAGTGTGTATCTCTGAAAAATAGGACATACTTCTCTACAGAATGCAATTTCATTATCTCACCAAATAAAATAAGCTCTTATTTCGTAATGTCGTCTAAGAACCAGTCCCATTCACATTTTCTAATTATCCCCAAATGTATTTTTTATGGGTAGTTAGAAACCCCCTGCCCCATTTATTTCTCTCTTGAAGCTGGTGTAGTGGAAAAAACCAGGTCATTTGTCCCATAGAGTCCCTGCCTTCTTGGTCTCTTTGTGTGTTAATCTAGAACAGCAGTTGGCAGACTTTTTCTGTGAAGGGCCAGATAGTAAATAATTTAGTCATTGCAGGCTATGTGGTCTCTGTGGCAACTACTCAAACTAGTTTTTGTTGTTGTTGTTTTTTATTGCAAAAGCAGTTTTAGACGATAGGTAAACAAATGAGTGTGGTTGTGTTCCCATAAAACTTGACAAAAAACAGGCAGTGGCGCTGGCTGGCTGGTTGGTTGGAGCTTCCTCCCATACCCTGATGAAAGGTGGCAGGTTCGATTCCAGTCAGGACACACCCAGGTTGTGGGTTTGATCCTCCGACAGGGTGGTCGGGCACCTGTGGGAGGCAGCAGATTGCTATTTCTCTCATTGATGTTTCTCTCTCTCTCTCTCTCTCTCTCTCTCTCTCTCTCTCTCTCTCCTCATCTCTTTAAAATCAATAACAAAACAAAACAGGCAGCAGCCCTGTAGTCTGTTTTTTGCCCATCCCCTATCTAAAAAACTTCTCTTCCTTTATTTTTCTTGCAGTTTGGAAAAAACAACAAAACAGGTCAGTTGTCCTAAAGACTATCCTGCCTTCTGGGTGTGTCTCATTGCTTTCTTGTGGAGTCCTTTAATTTGTTCCACTAACCTCTGTGTTTTCAATAAGCCAGCAGTTGGAGCTGGGGCCTTGATTAGATCCAAGTTAGACGTTTTGGGCAGGTGGGTGCTGTGCCCTTGCCAGTGGTGCTGTGATTTGGTGCTGCCTCACATCAGGAGGTATCAGTGTGCCAGGTCCCATTGTGAGTGAGGGGCGATTAACCGGTGCCTGACTGGCTGATGTCACATCTCTCCATTGCAAACTCGTGTCATTCCCCTGAAGAACTCTAGGTCATCTGTTGGTGACACGTGAGCATCTGTAAGCATCTACTTCTGTCAACCTTTTTCCTCTGGTTTACCATCCACTGACTCACTGCCTCCAGCGCGAGTTGGGGGTTGCAGAATTACTTGGCATTTGGTCATTTCTTTGTTATTTAACAGCGAGAATTCTTCTGTAAAAAAGAGCTTTCTTCTAACCACCAGGGCAATTTCATTACGGGAAAGGCCAGGAGACAGGCTGAATTATTTCTCGTTATTGCCAATTTTCAGTGTAAAGAGTTAGGGCATTGTCACTGTCAGTGGTGACAAATGAGGGTTTGGGTTTGTTTGTTTGGCTTTCTCTCTCCTTTTTTTCCTAATCTCTGTGACTGCTCCAGTTTTATGTTTTCCATCTGTTTCCATCAGTTGCACTCATTATTCTTTTTTAAAAAATGTTTTTATTGATTTCAGCGAGAGGGAGAGGAAGAAAGGGATAGAAACATTAATGATAAGAGAGAATCATCGATCAGCTGCCTCCTGCATAACCCCTACTGGGGATTGAGCCTGCAACCCCGACATGTGCCCTGACTGGGAATTGAACTGTGACTTTCTGATTCATGGATTGCCCAACCATTGAGCCACACTGGCAGGCTCATTATTCATTTTGATGTTGAAATGATCCCAGCTCAGCCCACAGGGGCCGGGCTGCTCACACAGGCTTCCTGGGCACCTCCGCTGTCCCTGCCTTGAGGCTGCCTGCTTTTGGGGAGCTGAGCTGGGGAGGGCAGTCCCCTTCATAGGCGTCTGTTCTGTATATGGCCCTGGCCAGTCACCAGTAGGGAAAGCCCCAAGGACACGTCTTATGTAGACCCCCATTTTTGCTCCCCTCCAAACATACTGTTGACTCTGACCTGGACCCAACTTATTGGGTATATGACCTGAACACTGTGGACTCTGGCTGCAGGAGGGTACACCCCTTGGTGTCACCAGCTCTAGAACTGGCTCCTGGAAAGAGCCAGAGAAGTCCCCTCCTTTCCAGACTGCCCCTCCTGTCAGCCTCAGGGGCCTGGGCACACGCGTTCTGTGCTGGTGCTTTGGCACCCAGAAGCTGCAGCTCCGTGCATGCCATTTGGGCCCTGGGTCAGAAGGGTGTCAGGCGGGGTGAGGGCTCTTGGTGAATGTGGGGTGTGGGTAGAGGAGTTGGGGGCAGAGCTCCTTGAGCTAGAGGGTGCAGGCACCACTTGGGCTGCTAAGAACAGTAGGGGTTTGGGTCCTTCCTAAAGGGAGGTCTCTGTTCTCAGGCCATGGGTGGACCTGATCCCTGCCTTCCCACTCCCTTCCCCACTCCCTACCCTACAGGCTCCTGCTGCTGTCCTTGGAGCATGGGAGGCTGCTGAGCTTACACAGCAGGGTCCAGAAGGAGCTGCGTGTCTCCCCCGTGGCAGGGAGGGCATCCATGGCTGCAGCCAATAAGGGTGAGTGCCTTCCTGGCCTGGTGGGGTTTGCAGGGCCTTCCAGCGGGTGCAGGTGAGAGGGGTGTTATTGCCTGTGGGGCCTGCATTGGCTGTGTGTATGGGTGTGTGTGTGTGTGTCTGAATGTGAGCACAAATTACATCAGTAAATGCACCAGTGTTTATGCCAGGTCCTAGGGTACAGCCAAGCCCTAGCAGGGAATGTGGGGACCCCTTGGTGTGCTGGAGGTATGAGCCCTCATGCCCCTGTGTTCCAGCCTCTGCGTTGCACTGTGGGGGTTGGAGGGACATGCGGGGCTTGGGTGAGCACTGAGCTTGGCGAGGTGGGTAGAGCCGCAGAAAGGGATTTTGGGTTCATTCAGAGTCAGAAGGACTCCTGGAGGGTGCTAGGCAGGGGAGGCTGGTGAGATTTAAGGGTCAGGTCTGGGGTCTCAGCAAAGAATGTGGCAGTGCCAGGCTGGCTCCTCTGGACCTCCACCAAGTGTGTAAGAACCCAGGCCAGGGCAAGGCCAGACCCTGCACCAGGAGGACTCTGAGCAGGGCTCTTGGGAGCCCTCGGGACGGTGGGGGCCAGAGAGCACTGGGGTCTTGCTCTTGGTAAGACAGACCTCCCCCAGGATTGGCTCCTGATACTCTGCCTGTCTCAACCCCTGCCTCCTGGCTTTGGAGAACCTGATCCCTCTGGGGACAGCAGAGGGTCTTGTGAAGGGTTACACAGATGAGGGGGTCTCTGGGCAGGGTCCTGGAGGCTCCCCTGGGTTCTCCCATCTTTCCTGCCAGTGATCCAGGACAAGTTAGGGGCAGCGCAGCCTCTCCCAGGTGGTGGGCTCAGTGTGGGGTTTGCCCCCCTTTTGTTTTTCCCACTCCCAGACAGGTCCCAAGGAGCCTGTTCCTGTCCTTGCCCCTCACCCCGACCAGGCTGGGGTCATCAGGAGGGGCAGACAGGGACCTCAGGCACAGGGATACCTGGAAGAGAAGGTCCCAGAGATGGGGAGCGTGGCCCTGTGGAGGAGAGCCCTGGGGAGGCTTCCTGAGGCCAGGGCTGGGTCTTGGTCCACCTGGGGCTAGGTGAGAGTCTGGAAGACTGTCTCTTCTTGTGTCTGGTGTCAGCCTTATTCCCTAAGTGAGGTGTGATAGTAGCCAATTCCCGACACCCATTCTTCGGGTATTTTTTGTGGGAGGACTGGGCCTCAAGCCTCATGATCCCCAGAGTCTGGTAGGATGTGGCCTAGCCTTGAAAGTGAGTGCTGTGTGATGTCAAGGGCACTTGCAGGGGGTAGAGGAGCAACAAGGAGGAGCCATTTCCTGGGGGTAGAGGAAGCCCGCAGTCCCTGGAGCCGTCTTCCACTCTCTGCCTAGGCAACAAGCCCAGAGTCCGGAGTATCCGCTTTGCAGCAGGCCATGATGCGGAGGGCTCCCAGAGCCACGTCCACTTCGATGAGAAGCTGCATGACTCGGTGGTCATGGTCACCCAGGAGAGTGACGGCAGCTTTCTGGTTAAGGTATGTGCACGGCTCCCCTCCCCCATTAGTCTTACTTCCTCCACCTCCTTCTCAGCCCTGCTTGGCTTCCTGGGCCTGTCAGTTCCACATCCTCTAAGCTGAGGCCTGGGTTCAGGTCCAGGTCTGCTAGTCAGGCTCCGAGACCTTGGGCAGTTCACCTCAGCTTCCTGTTCTCTGAAATGAAGACAATTCACATCCCATAGAGTTGGTTCGAGAATAAAATGGAAGAATGTATGTATGTTACACAATTGGGAGACTAATTATGCTAATAACAAGGTATGACTTTATTTTCCTTTTTTGCCAAACCGCTGGCTAATTCAGCCCCATGTTTTCTGGTCTTTGGAGCACACCTTCTCCTATTGCTCACACTTCACACACCCTCCAGTGTGGCTTCTCCAACTCTTGGGACACTGTTGGATCCCACATCCACTTGGGAGGGGCAGGAGAAACTCTCTGAAAGGAATGGATTGGGGGAAACAGAGAGTGACGCCCTCAGGTTGGACAATAAACCAGGGCTCCAAAGTTGAGCAGGAATGCCAGGGGAGGGGGGCAACTGGTCCATCGAGACCACCCTGAGGAGGGGCCCAGATTCATACCATTCTCTGCCCAATCCTTGCTCTTTCTCCTAGGACAACTTCCCCAAGGGAATAAACAGAATGAAATAAAACTTAAAAAAATAGCCCTGGCTGGTTTGGGTTCACATTGATGTTTCTCTCTATCTTTCTCCCCTCCTACCCCCCTTCCACTCTGCCTGAAAATCAGTGGAAAAAATATCCTCGGGTGAAGATTTGAAAAAAATCTCTCCCTCTCCCCCACTCCCCATTGCAAAATCTATTCATGTCTATTACAGAAACTTGGAAGATAGAGAAAACTATAAAGAAATTTAAAAGTACCCACAATTTTAGAATCTAGAAATAACGATGGTTAATATTTTGATGTGTGTCATTCTAGTTTTTTTTTATAGCTTTGTTTCCATAAACAAAAAGCTGGCATCACAGTGTAACACTGTTCTTTGCTTGCTTCTGTTGTGAACCGTCTCCTGCCTCTATCAGTAAATCATTTTCCACGAGATTCTACAACTGTATTCCATTATATGTATCATCGTTGATTTAGCTGGCTCCCTATTCCTGGCGTTACTGCTGTTTCTATTTCTTACTGTTAGAAAGAGGGCAGTGATGAGTATTTTTTGCACATCTTTGAGTATTTCCCCTGGAAAATTCTGCAAGGGGTCCAGCTGCATCACAGGGTCATCCTTGGCAGGCCCTGCCAGAAAGCTCTCTGGAGAAGTGTGTCCTCCACCTGCAGAGTGCGGGAGCCGCACGGACTGAGCTTTATCATGCACTGGCATCGGCCTGATCCCACTGAAAGGCTAAATGTTCCATGCGGCCAACCCCAACTGGCCCCCAGGGACAGGGCCCTCCGGCCCCTGAAAGCATGAACAGAAGAGTGTGTGTGCATGTGAGCTGTGGGTACAGCATGCACCTCTGTGCCTCCTGGACTGGCACTCGGTCAGCCTGCCTGCTCAGCAGCCACCTTGGCTGGTGACCCTTCATACGATTGGAGTTTCCAAGGATGGCGTCTATCCCAGAGGGCATCGGTTGCCAAGCACTGTATGAACAACAGAAATTGCTTGGACCCTGAGTCGGGCCTGTTGGACACAGTGAGCCTTTGAGTGGGCAGGCAGGCATCCATGTGTAGATGCCAGCAGGCAGGCAGGAGCCTGGGTTCAATGGCTGGTGCCAGGTCTGTGGGCCAGCTCTGGACTGACACAGCTGGTCTCGTGTCAGTTTCTAATTCTAAGCCAGCCTTCATTCTGTGCAATTTATGTTGCCCCATGCCTCCACGTGAGTGACTGGAGGACCAGTGTCCCTGACCCAGGGCTGTTGGCTCTGGGCAGGTGATAGTAGTGATGGGGGCAGGGGGATGGCCCCTTCTGGGCAGTGGCTGGTACCTTGCTCTGTGCTACTCATGGTAAGTGTGGCCAAGAGGCCTGTAGCCTGTCATTTCCCAGCTTCCATTTCCTTGTCTATAAAATGGGCCACTGAGGAGCTGTGGGGCCCATGAGACAGATGGTGAGGAGTGTGGGGCCCAGCTGTGAGGTGAGGTCCTCGGGGAAAGACCTGGAGTCAGGCTTGGGGTGTGGACCAGCTGGAGTGGAGAGGGCAGATAAACCCTCTAGGATCCCCAAGGAAACAGGTGCAAAGGCCCACAGGATCATAGATGGCATGGGCCCTGGGGGAGGCTGTAAGTGAAGGTGCTTCCTTCCTCCACCCTTCCTGCTGCAGGTTGGCTTCCTGAAGATCCTGCACAGGTATGAGATCACCTTCACTCTGCCCTCGGTGCAAAGGCTGAGCAAGGACGTCCGAGAGGCACCTGTGCCCAGCCTGCACCTCAAGCTCCTCAGCATCATGCCTGTCCCAGAAGGTGCGTCCTCTGCTCAGGGTGCTGGAGGCTTGCCTTCCTCCAGCAGGGCCTGGGTGTGAATGGGAGTGAGAACACGGGATGCTCTTTCCCCCCCATGTAGTGGGGACAGGCAACTCAGCAGCTGGGAACATGGCGCCTTCTATATGGGCTTACAGTGTGGCAACTTGGCAGGTCCCTTGCCCCAGGCCTCATGCCCTGGACAGAAGCCCATGGGCTCACACTGCTGGCCTATGTCTGCCCCACTGCCTGATAGTTCACTCACTGGGATGATGGGAGCCACTGAAGAACTGGCTCTGGACCTTCAGACCTCCCTCCCTCATGTCCCTCAAGAGCAACCTGCTGGAGCCTTAGGAACTTCAAGGCTCCCTCCTAGCCCCCACATGGGCTTTGGGCTGGGGGCTGCCTCTCCCCACCCTGCTAGCTTCAGCCCCCACTCCCTCCATAGGCTAGGGCAGGGGTCCTCAAACTCCGGCCCGCGGGCCACATGCAGATACAAATATTGTATTTGTTCCCGTTTTGTTTTTTTACTTCAAAATAAGATATGTGCAGTGTGCATAGGAATTTGTTCATCGTTTTTTTTTAAAACTATAGTCTGGCCCTCCAATAGTCTGAGGGACAGTGAACTGGCCCCCTGTTTAACAGTTTGAGGACCCCTGGGCTAGGGCATCAGTTTCACTATGTGCAGAAGCCCAGCTTCAGTCACATGTCCCCCCACCTCCTCATGACCTCACCCTTAAGTGGATTGAGCAAACTCCCTCAGGCCTTTGCCTCTTGCCACCGAATCTGCTCAAGTCCTGGCCTGCCCACCCCACTTTCCAATCACTTCCTCTCCCTGCCTGCCTTTTTGGGGAATCAGCAGTTCCTCCTCCTGGAAGCCTAAGTTTGATCCTTGGAGCCTTAATGGGGTGGCCACAGGCCTGAGGCATGTAGAGTTCATTGAAGAATGGGAAATTTCTCATGCCTGTGCCCAGCCTCAGGGGCACAGGTCCTAGACTATCCTTGTTCCTCTGGAGGAGGGAGCCAATGAGTGCTAGGGGGCAGGGGCTGGAGGCCATGGAGTTGCTGATTGCCCGGACAGGTTACAGCGTCAAGTGTGAGTACACAGCGCACAAGGAAGGCGTCCTCAAGGAGGAGATGCTGCTAGCCTGTGAAGGTGGCACAGGCACCTGTGTGCGAGTGGTGGTGCAGGCCCGCGTCATGGGTGAGAGCGCAGGGTGTGCATCTGGCTAGGGGAGGGAAGCGCCTGTTTGGCCAAAAGGGGATTCTGCCTCCCTCCTGTCTGAAAAAGGGATCCTTGCCATGGCTGGGGTTCCCCGCTTCCTTGTTGAGTGTCTCCACCCCCCCTCCCCTCAATAGAGCCCAGAGAGAAGGTGGAGGGGTCCTCTTGGAATGGGTGGGGCCAATGGTCCAGCCTGGCATACTGACTTGAAGCCTACCTTGCAGACCGGCACCATGGCACACCCATGCTGCTGGATGGTGTCAAGTGCGTGGGTGCTGAGCTAGAATACGACTCGGAACACAGCGACTGGCACGGCTTCGACTGAGGCCCACGCCCCCGCCCACCTTGGGGCCCCTCAGCCTTAATCTCCACCTCATCTCCCCAAATGCTGCATGATGGTGTGGCTTCCTCATCTGTCCCTAGGATGGGCATGGGGGTGGTGTGTCTAGGAGCCTCTGAGCTGGGGCCTTGCCCACGCCTCACCTCTGCCTTCATTCATGCCACCTCCCTGCCTCTCCTGTGTCTTCCTCTTCCCACTTCCTCCTCTCCACGTGCCTCAGTCTCCTGCGGGAAGAAGTGGGTTGAGCCCCCAAGGAGGCTATCTGAGGAGGGGTGGGGAGGGCGAGGGCCTAGGGTGGGTTTTACCTGTCCCTCCCCACTTGCAAGCCATAGGAGCTCCAGCCAGGGCCTGGAGAGGAGGGAGCTGGCTGTCATGTCGTCATTTCCATTACTGCTGCTGCTGTCTCATGTAAGCCACCTCTCCTGCCTCCCCCCTCTCCCACTGCTGTCTATGGTGAGTGGAGGGAGGTGCAGTTCCCAGCTCCTGCACCCAGGTGTGTGTCACTTGGTTTTTAAACAATGGTTGGGATGAAATCCTAAAGAAATAAAACTTTCAGTGGATACCAGAGACCAGTGGAATGTTTGTTCTTCAGGGTCCTGAGAACGCCCAATCCCTTAGACTCTGGGCCAAAGTAGTTCTGGCTAAGCGCCTACTCTTAGGAGGCAAGGGACTGTGTGGTATTACAGTGCCTAGTCCCCAAAGAGCTGTCTACAGGTGATGGCATTTTAGGCCTGAGAACAGTTGCCAAGAGAGTTCGGATGTGGAGGGCCCTTCTGCCCAGGCCAGAGAGAGGAGTTCGGTTTGGGATACTTGACAAGGAGACACCAGCATCCTCTTTCTGGTCAGTTCCCAGCCCCATGCACAGCTGAAAGCTTTCTCCCTTTTTTCTGGAACACAGGCCCCCTCCACTACATAACTGGGGTTCCCTCTTGTGAGGTACCAGCATAAATGCTTTATTGTCACCTCAGGCAGGTAGCGCTGTTGCATGTCCTGGGCGGGCATAAGGGCACATTGAGTTGTCTGGCAGAGCTGAGACAGGCCTTAGTGTCCCCTTTGTCCTCCTAACACCCCTCCCCCATTTTGTGGCTGGGATAGGGTTCAAGTGGGTCATTCACAGGTTGCCCTTGGAGCCGTCATCTGTCCCAAAGGAAAGCCCGCCCCCAGCATGCTTCCCACATTCCCTCACAAGTGCCTTCACCCTGTATGCTCTCATTAGCCTGCCACTGCCCTTTCTACAATGCACAGTCATACCTGGGTGGTCAGCACCACCCCAGGAAGGCCCTACTACCCCTGTCCCTCTTGTGTCAGCTTCCAGTCATTTTCCTGTGGTACCGGGCTGCTCTGCCCTGCTCCCTGTGTGGCTTGAGCCCACCGATCGGTGCATTGCGCCCAGTCCCAGCCAAGCCCCTTCCTCCTGCTGCCCCTCCGCTATGGGCCTTGCCTGGCCTCTCCCTCCCAACTGCATCCACCCCCCACCCCCAGTTCTGGCCAGGATCCAGTCATCTGGAGCATTCGTCCTTCGGAGTCACGTGTTCCCTGTGGGTGTCCCGATCAAGCCTCCTTGACCTCAGTCCTTGGCAGGGCCCTTCAGCCTTACAGTCAGTCTGGGCCTAATCCCAAAGCCAGAGCCTCTGGATGTTTCTCCACCCACCCTCCTGCGACCTCATCCCTCCCCCCACCTCCCCCCGCCCGCCCCGGGGCAGGAGGGCGGGGTAAGGAGCGCTGATACCAGAACTAGGATGTTTGTACGCCCTGGCCAGGTCCCCTGCGCCCCGGACCGAAAGCGGGCGGGGCTGGACAGAGCCTGGCTGACAGCGCGCCCCGGCGCCTTCAATTGGAAAGAAAGTCAATGGAGGCTCGCACCGAGCGATTGGTGCTGACGTCGACCGCGGTGACCTTAATTTCGGTGTCGCCAAACTGCATGGCGGCACGGATCTCGCGGCGGCCGGGGGGCGCGCCGGCGGCGTCGGGGCCGCCGTCAGCGGGCGCGGGTTCGAGCTCGAGGTTGAGCGCGCCACACTTGCGCACGCCCGGGTCGGTGATGAAGCGCGCGTCCTCGGCGGCGCAGCAGTACAGGTTGATGAGCACGCGCCGCTGGCCCGGGCGCGCCGGGCAGTAGCTGCGACGCACCTCCTCGCCCAGCGCCACCGACTGCTCCGCGGCCACGAAGCGCTCGAAAACGTCGGTGCACCAGCGGCGGCCGTCGCGGACCAGCAGCTTTTCCGGCGGGTGGCGCCCGTCCACGAAGCGGTTGAGCACGCCCACGCCGTAGGTGAGCGGGGAGCGGCGCACCCGCACCACCCCGGGCGCCTGCCCGAACAGCACGGCGCCCTTGAGGATGGTGAGGCCCACGTCGTGCGGGACCACCACGCGCAGGCCGCGGGGGCCCAGCGCCGCCTGCACCGCGTGCTGCAGCACAGCTGACTCGGCGAAGCCGCCCACCAGGAACAGCAGCTTCACACCCTGCACCTCCGGCCGCGCCAGCAGCGCCTCTGCGGGAGGGGGTGGAGGTGGGGGAAGAGGAGGAGGGGAGGGGATGAGAGGGACAGCATGAGCTGAGCTGCTGAGGCTACCACTGCGCGGCCACTCCTCCCCACCTGCCCGGCAATTAGAAACTAGCCACTTCAACTGTAAAACGGTTGCCCTATTTTGAAGAAAACACGGAGCGCTTTCACTGAGGGCTCTGCCTCCCCAACAGTACACCCCTCCCCCACATGGAGGCCCCGAGAGGATATGCACCTGATAAATGCCTACTGCGCACAAGACAGCTCTTTAGATACTTCAGCTCCTTTAAATCCCTGTGATAACGGTTTTGGGAACCCGATACTATCACCCCATTTTATAAATTGGAAACTGAGGCACCAGAGGTTATTTAACTTGGCAAGATTACACACAGTCCCTCCTAGCTCTTATTTCCCAACGCACAGACTCCTCCAGGGTTCCAGATGACTCTGGGTCTCATTCCAGTGCATGGATGTGTGGGGTTTCCAGGCACTAACAGAGGCAGCTATGCCCGCACCCAGGTGTGGGGGTAATGGAGGACCCGAGCTCAGGGCTCACCTATGTGCTGGATGATCCCGCTGACGGTGGGCTGGAAGAGCTCGTTCATGGCCTCGCAAGACATCCTGAGCATCCCCTGTGAGGACCACTTCACGAAGTTCACGCTGCCAGTGAAGGGGGCACAGGTCCACACGTCAGGGTCCTGGGTACCACTGTTGGCCCAGGCCTACGTGCCTGGGCACTGACTGCACGTTATGTGTTACCCCAATCCCCACTCTCCCAGGGGCTTCAGCCAGGGCCTGCTTCTGTTCCAGGCATGAGGTCCCGGGAGAGGAGCCTCCCTAGCCTCCTAGCACGGTGTGTGTGTGTGAGAGAGAGAGTGTGTGTGTGTGTGTGTGTGTGAGTGAGTGTGTGTGTGTGAGTGTGTGTGTGTGAGTGTGTGTGTGTGTATGTCTGTGAGTGAGTGTGAGTGTGTGTGTATGTGAGCGAGTGTGTGTGTGTATGAGTGTGAGTGTATGTCTGTGAGTGTGTGAGTGAGTGTGTGTGAGTGTGTGTGTATGTTTGTGAGTGAGTGTGAGTGTGTGTGTATGTGAGCGAGTGTGTGTGTGTATGAGTGTGAGTGTATGTCTGTGAGTGTGTGAGTGAGTGTGTGTGAGTGTGTGTGTATGTTTGTGAGTGAGTGTGTGTGTGTATGTCTGTGAGTGAGTGTGTGTGTGAGTGTGAGTGTGTGTGTATGTTTGTGAGTGAGTGTGTGTGTATGTCTGTGAGTGAGTGTGTGTGTGTGTGAGTGTGTGTGTATGTTTGTGAGTGAGTGTGTGTGTGTATGTCTGTGAGTGAGTGTGTGTGTATGTCTGTGAGTGAGTGTGAGTGTGTGTGTGTGTGTATGAGTGTGTGTATGTCTGAGTGTGTGTGTGTGTGTGAGTGTGTGTATGTCTGTGAGTGAGTGTGTGTGTGTGTGTGTATGTCTGTGAGTGAGTGAGTGTGTGTGTGAGTGTGTGTGTGTGTATGTCTGTGAGTGTGTGTATGAGTGTGTGTATGTGTGTGTGTGTGAGTGTGTGTGTATGTCTGTGAGTGTGTGTGTGTGCGTGTGTGTGAGAGTGTGTGTGTGTGTGGAGGTGGAAAGGGGAGAGAAGATAGACGTTGGCCCTTTTCCCGAGGCCCATGATGCCCTTGCTCCAGTTGGGGCCGCTCTTCTAGCTGGGCTGCTCATGCTCCGCCCCGGCCGCAGGGCTGGCTAGAGCTGTGCTTTAGGCTCACGCCCACTGCTCCCTGCGGCCTACGCCCTCCCTTATAGGGGCCTCCCCCATCCGCACAGCCCGCCTGAGTCCGTGGCCCCAAGCACCTGCTCCTGCGCAGGGCCGTCTCCACGTTGTGGCCTCGTTGCTTGCGGTAGAAGTCGATGAAGGAGAAGGGCAGCGAGATGTTGAGCGCCCCCGCACGGTGAGGGCCTGCCGTGCGTTTGCGGGCCTCGAAGGCGATGGTCAGATCTACCCAGGCCGCCGGCCGTTGCCTTTTGAAGGTGGCAATGAAGTCCACGCCGAAGATACGACCCAGCAGCTGCTCGAAGGCCAGGTCCACGCCCACCGCGCCATAGGGGCCACCTGGGGTGGGGCAGGGGTGAAGGGGGCGCCAGTGCAGGCATCTGGACAGAGGGCATTGGCGGCTGGGTATCCAGGGCGCTGCCTGGCTACTCACCCGACGCCTTGTAGAGCTCCTTGAGGGTGCCATGGGGCTGCTCCAGCTGGTGCACCGTCAGGTCCACCGTGCCTCCTCCGCAGTCTGCCACCACGTAGCGGTCTCCTGCAGCGGCGAGCGTGAGCACACCCTGTGGCCTGCCTTGCACCCTCAGCCCTGCGCCTCCTCCCAACCAGCCTCCAGCCCTGCTCCAAGCAGGTCCTGAGTCCTACTTGCAGGGGTGGCGATGTGGAGGTGTGAGAGGCTTCATTCAGGTTCTTGAACCTAAGGCCACTGGCTAGGGGCACGAGGTGTGTGTGTGTGTGTGTGTGGTGGGGGTTGGGAGGGTTGCAGGGGCACAGGGGGAGATGGTCCAGGGCTCTGCAACTCTGCAAGGAGCATGAGTTAGGGGCATGGTTGTGAGTGGGGTGAGGGTGCAGGTGACTGTGAAGGGACTGCCAGGTTAGATACAGCACATGTTGGAGGGAGGGGTTTTTAGGGGCTGGAGCCAACTTCCTGAATGTTCCCTTCCTCCTATCAGTATATAGGGGCCTGGAGGGCCCAAGACATATCCCGCCATCTCCCGGTCTCCCCACCTGCTTGCAACTCTGCCCACAGCTCTCCGACCCCCGACTCCACCAGGAACGTGCGGCTGTGGCGGGACCTTCGCAGCTGCTCGCGGGCTGGGGGTGGAGGGGGAGCAGGACAGTGAGGTTAGAAGGAGGTGTCTCAGCTACCACGCTCAGTCCTCATCCTCCCGCCAGCGTCCTCCATGAGCACCCAGAGCAGCCAGCGCTCCTGAAACTCCTGCTCCATTCTGAGTGGGAGAGGGGGTGCTGACCCCTAAGGGTCTGGAGGAACCTGATGGGATGATCTCCTGCTCGGTAACCAACAGCCGAGGGGAAGCACTTCTGGCCGCAGGGCCAGGGCTCAGGCTGTGGAAAATCGGGGCTG
This sequence comes from Myotis daubentonii, assembly GCF_963259705.1. Taxonomy (NCBI): domain Eukaryota; kingdom Metazoa; phylum Chordata; class Mammalia; order Chiroptera; family Vespertilionidae; genus Myotis; species Myotis daubentonii. Next base: position 30,832,680 of record NC_081847.1, read on the forward strand.
GGAGGGTCTGAAGGAGCTGCATGTGTGGCGGTAGGTCTTGGGGGACCCAGGGAGCCCAGGACTTGGAGCCTCTCCCTGTCACAATGAACAAGGCCGACTATAGCTGTCTCAGTGCCTGGTCCTGCAGCAGGAGCTTGGGGCTGGTGTGGGGGGTGGAGGGGAGCCGCTGATGTGCCATGAGGGGGGCAGAGGATCCAGGGGTTGTTTAGGGGAAAGCGCCTGAAGACCTCCCTTGGCTCAGAGGGGGGCTGACGTCCTCCTTGGTCAGTACCCAAGCACCCCTCCCCAGGGTAGGCTATCTCCCCAGACCCCAAACTCAGGGCTGGGCTGAGTCCTCCCTCCTCGGACAGTCCTCCCCTAGGGCAGGGTGAAACCTCTGCCCTGGGGTTGTGCTCCCCGGGTCAGGGCTGTGCCTCCCCATTCCACCGGAACTCCAGGTAGGATATTTCTGCCCCCTCGTGGGCTGCTCCAGAGGAGGGGGCCCTATCCTCGATGCTGGACAAGGCTGAGTCTCTGGTCTCAGGGGCCCGGGAGATGGCTCACCTTGTCGGAAGCTGGAGTCGATGGAGCGGCGCTCGCCCAGGCGCCCGCTGCCTGGGGCCCGGCAGCTCAGGTCTAGAAGCTGGTGCAGACGCAGCTTGCGGCAGTAGACCGAGGCGGCCTCAGGCTCCAGGGCGATGAGCAGTTGCTCTGCAGTCTCTCTGGACACCAGGCCCGCCTGGAGATAGGTTGTGGGCAGGGCCAGGAGCACCGTGGGCTGTCACACCTAAGATGGTGCCCAGAGCAGGCACCCAGGGCCTGTGGGGGCTCCCATCTCCTCCCCATCACACCCCACGCATGCTAGCCCTTCAGGCCCCGGCATGCTGCACAAATTTGGAGCTGCCCCACAGTTGCCCTGTGAAGAACACCAGGGGGTTGCCCAGCAGGGAGAGACCTAGACAGAGTGGAAACCTAGAGCACCTTGGGATCTGGCCCTCCGAGCTGCCCAAAGGGCCTGGGCTGCAGCAAGGCCCCCTTCACAGGAGCAGGCTGGCTGGCCAGCTGGGCACTGGCCGAGGGTGTTAGTGGAGACTCTAGCATAGTGTGTGTGTGTGTGTGTGGGGGGGGGGATAATGGGCAGACCATCAATCAAATGAGATGGTGGGGACCCCTTTGGCTCACTGAGCCCTCCTCCTTCACCAGGCTGGTGTCACAGTGGCCACAGGCCTCCCCACTCCCAGGGGAACTTTGTTTCTGGGGAATCTCATGTAGGAGGAAGGAAACTCCTAGTGAAATTCCAGGCACCAAGACAGGCCAGTTGGGGGGAGAAAAACGTTTGGGAGCTGTTACTTCCTGCATCAGGATGGGGGAGTCCCTGTGCAAAGTCTTTTATGAGTTTGTGGGATTCCCTGGATTCTGACGAGATGGGGGGTGGGGAGGGGTAGGTATCCAGACTTCCTGCCAGGGCCAGCCCTTCCTGAGCTGGCAGCCAGGGAACGGTGTGGGAGGAAGCAGAATGGGTAAACTGGCAGGAGGAGGGGCACTATGGCTGGGGGCGGTGTTTGTTCTAGCTGGGCACATCCTCGCTTTCATTCTGGTCTTTGCAGGGGGATGCCCACTAGGCTTAGGGTTAGCTTCTTCCAGTGACAAGCATAGGCACCTGGGCACATGCCTGACCCATAGGGGGCTCTGGTACCCTCCAAGGGGTCTACGGGCAGCCCCGAGACGCCTTTTGTAGGTCCTAGGGCGTCCTCCAGAGCCCCAGGGTCAGGACCAAGCAATGAGTCTTGCTCTGGAAGGCTGTTGCCTTTTCTCCCCCCATCTCTACTAGAGAGGCAGTGCCTGAGCTCCACCCATCTTTCTCCAGACCTTCGGGTATCTCTTATGGTAGGAGAACCAGCAAACACTGGCCCAGACCACCTCCCTTCAGAGGTTCCTGTGCTCAGGAACTCACAGTGGTTGGGGCTGTGGGGGTGGTGGATTCCTGAAAATACTGACGCTGGATGAAGTGCATGTTCTCAGTACCCTGCCCAGCTACTGGGAGTGTGGCTGCTCTTGGCTCCCAGCTGCCCCCTTCTCTGGAGCTGCCCTCAGCCGAATGGGAACCGCCTCACTTGGAGAGGGTCCCCCTCTACCCAGTAACCAGTAACAAAAAGCTGGCCCCCTTGCCTCAGTGTGGCCAACGTGGGGGTATAGTTCTCCCTCCAGAGCTCTCCACGGGGTCAGGCTGAGGTCACACTCCACAGCCCTGCTCAGCTTCCCTCACCCCCTGAGAGCCCTTCTTCAACAGACCAACGCACAACTCCCATCCTGGGCTCTGCTTTCAGGATACCTGACCTAAGACACTGGCTAAGCTGGCCTGGGCAGGGCCTCTTGTCCCTCAGTCCTCTGTTCCTGCAGCCACCTCCTCCCCCCAGTGGCAACAAACTGCCAAAATGCCCAGCAGGTAAAGGCTGGAGGTCTTCCCACAATGCATCTCTGGTCCCAAGGGTGGTGGGTGAATGAGGGATGTATGGGCCATCCCTGGGGCCCTCCTGAGCAACATCCTCCCCTCTGCCTGCGTGTCCTCACCAGGTAGGCAGCCTCCCGCATGAACTGCTTGGCGGGCTGTTTCCAGATGGCGGGCACCGTCAACACCCAGCGCACAGTGTTCTTCTCCGGCAGCGAGGGGCACTGCTCTCTCAGCTCCTGGAGCAGGAGGGGCAGTGAGATGAGCGAGCGGCTGGCCTGAGTGGGGTGTCCTCAGCCCTCTGTGGGAGCTGGAAGAACTAATCAAGCCTCAGGAAGGGCTTTCCAGCAGAGTTGGGAAAATCCCTAACGCTAACCCCTCCACCAACACATATATGGTCCACGCAGGCTCTCCCAGACAAGAAGGCAGGGGAGTGGAGAAGATGACCTCTGACCTCTGCCGGGGCCAGGGATGGCTAAGGGGAAAGGGTGGGCCCGGGGATGGGGCCGCAGCGCACCTGGAGAGCATGCTCCTTGAAGAAGCGCAGGGCATGGGCGAACACCTCCAGGGCAGGCATTTTCTTTCCATTTACCGCCTCCAGCTGGGTCTTCAAGGTGAGATCCTGGCAGGGACACAGGGCCACTCTGCAGAAGGCCGTAGTTCTGCCCCCATTTCCTGACGACCTCTCTCTTAAAACCACCCCATGTCCTGGTGCTTACCCTCTCGGGCACCGTCCCACTTGCTCTATAATCTCACTTTAGTTCTGTCCCCAGCCCCTCCTTAGCCCCGCCTCTCCGCTAACCGTATCCTCACCCTCAGCCACGCCTTCATCCCTTCTTTACTTCCAAGCTCCGTCCCTTCGCCACCACACCCCATCCTCCCGCCATTAGGCCCGCCCCTTCCCCTCCTGACCCCCTTCCCTGGCTGGAACTGGTCCTGAGCCAGAATGTGACTCACAGTGGCGCTGTGGATCTTCATCTTGAACTTCTCGAAGTAGAGCCAGTCCCGAGCCTCCTCGGGGTCCAGATCGTGGTAGTAATCACGGGCAGTGTAGCCAAAGCTGTGAAAGGCACCCTCCGGGGTCAGCAGGAGGCAGGTGGGGGTCTTCTGGTGCGCCACGCCGGGGTCCCCGCCCTCCCATTTCCTGTAGAGACAGGGCTATCAGTGGGGTCAGCAGCAACCCTCACTTGAGGGAGAGGGTTGGATAACGGCGTTGGGGTGAGCTGTGTGACCTTGGCAGGCCACTTGGCCTCCCCCAGTCTCAGTCTTCCCTACTGTAAAATGGGAATAATAACAGTACCTGCCTCTTAGGGTTCTTGTGGAAAGAAAGATGGTGCTTGGAATCCAGTTAAATCTCCATGAATGCTGCTCTTGGGTCCTCCCTGTTCATGGGGCTACGGGACGCACCCGGCATTCTGGGTTCCCTTCATCATTTGACCTGTCTCCCTGCACCCTTAACACGGAGCAGCAGGCCATCATCCATCCATCTGCCTGGGTCTGGCTTCCTCATGTGTCTCTCCAGCCTCCTAGCAGTGGCCTTCTCCCAGCCAGCTAGTTCGCCTCGCTCAAGGCCGTCCTCCACAGCCAAGCTCCTTTAAGGCATTCATGACATTCCTATCTGACCCACCTCAGCAACAATACCCCAGCTGGCTGCACCTCTGCCAGGTCCCCCAAAACCTGAATGACATTCCAAACCTCCCTATTCACAGGCACATGCAGACCTCCACCCAGAACTCCCTGCTCAGTTCTCTGACCTGGAAATCTTCCCTGGTTTCCTGACTCCTCTAGGCCACGCTTGCCACTGTGGCCCTTTGGGGAAGGTACTGGGAATCCAGGTAGAAGAACAGTATGTGCCAACGCTTAGAGACGTGAAAGAACAGGAGAACTAGCTGTAGGTTAGCTCAAAATGCAGCAGGAGAAAAGACAGGAGTGTTAAGGTCAGCTAAAGAAGAACATCAAATGCCGTATCGGAATTCTCTCTTGCTGGGGGTTAGGTTGGGGGGTGAAGAGGCATGATCACAGTGGCCTTGAGAAAGGTGACAGGTCCCCATGTAGCAGCAGCCTGGAGGGGAGGGAGGGCAGAGAATAAAAACTATCCAGGTGAGAGAGGGTGGTGGCCGTGGAGAGAAGTGGGTGGGTACTCGAGAGATAGTAAGGAGACAGAAGTGATGGGACTTGGTGGCTGGTAGGGGTGGGGAAGGCTTGGGAGGAAGCCAGGACGTCCCCCAGTGACTTCCTGTGTCTGTCACCTCAGGACAGAGGCAGTGTCCCTTCATGTGTCCTTGGCTCCAGCATGGGGCGCAGCGTGGCCTCGGCTGCCGTGTGCTGACCCTAGGAGACTGTGAGTGCTCAGAGCTGTTGTGGCTTCATGTGGGAGCAGAGAAAGGGGAACGACAGTCCAGCTCATGAAGGTCAAGTCCCTGTACCTGTGAGGCAGGGACCTGACTATCGGTCTCTCCATCCACCCTTCCATCCAGCCTCCGGGGCCCTGGGCAAGTCCCTGATCCCCCATTCCAGTCTGAGTTGGGAGCTTTGTGGTCTTCTAGAGCTCCACCTATTGGCTGCAGCCCCACTAAGACACACTCTAAGGATCAGGGTCTGCAGGGCTGGAGGGAGTGTTTAAAGAAATGTTTTGTTCAACTAAAACTCGACATCAGGATGGACCTAGGAATCTGCCTTTAGGAATCTACTCCATAGAAATCTCAGCATAAGTTTTCAAGGAAGGAGATTCCTTGCAGCATTATTTTTGTAATAGTGAAAAATTAGAGACCCCCCAAAACAAACAAACAAACAAACAAACAAACAATCAGTAGAATAATGGATAAATTTTGAAACATCCATACTATGGAAAACTATGCAACTGTTAAAAAGAAAGTGGTAGCTTTATGTATTGACATGAAATGTCTACAGAATAGTGTTGAAAGTTTAAAATAGGCAAATTGGCCCTGGCCAGTGAGCTCAGTTGGTTGGGCATTGTCTCATGTACCAAAAGGTTGCCAGTTCAATTCTGGTCAGGGCACATGTCCGGTTTCAGGTTCAGTCCCAGCAGGGGGCGTGCAGGAGGCAGTCGATGAATGTTACGCTCTCATATTCATGTTTCTCTCTCTCTCCCTACCTTCCTCTCTCTCTAAAATCAACAAAAAATAAAAAAGGCAAATTGTATGATATCCCATTTTTATTTGAAACACACATATATTCATACATATATGTGTGTACTAGTATGTGTTTGTAAGCAAGCCCAGATATTTGTGTACTTTCCTGTATGTTTTTTATATCTCAATAAAATGTTTTAAAATTAAAAATAAAGCCCAACATTTCCTGCAGAGGGCAGGGAACTGCTCCAATGGAGGCTGGGGGCACAGGCCAAGGGCCATCCTCCAAACTTTTACCCCAGAGGGGAGCCCAGACTTGGGGTGGCAGGAGCTCAGAGGGTACCCCATGTCTCCTCAGTGACAGTACTTCTGGGACCAGGCGCAACCCCTCTCCCCCGACCCAATCTCACAGCCCAGTGGCCCTCACCTCATCATGTGGATGGCCTCAGGGTCACTGGCAAAGCTGAAGGCATAGCCACTGGAAGTGGTACCGAAGTCGATGGCCACCACCACAGAGAAGGAGGCCTGCTGGGGGGCTCGGGCCTCAGGCTTCTGCAAGTGCAAGACCTAGAGTTAGGGAGCAGCCCAAGGGCCAGGCTGGGTGTACATGGGAGCCCCCACCCCCTTTCCTGACTGAGGTCCAGCCCATTTCTGGTTCACCTCCTCCCACCTGCCTGCCTGGGCTCCCCTCCCTTCCCAGGCTCCAGGCTGATCCCTGGAGATGCCAACTGCCTCTCAGGCAGCCCTGTGCGGCTTTTAGCCCAAGCTCCTGTTTTCCTGGCTCCTGGTTCTCTGCCCACCTTCTGTCTGCACAGCCTTAGCCCACCCCCATCTCACACCATTTCACAGCCCGGGTCCAGCTGGGAGCAATTACGCTCCTCCTGGCAGCTTCACAGCACATGGACCTGTGTATACCTGACCCTGTTGCTCGTTGTGGCCACAGTGACACGACCAGACTGTCGGTTTTGTGGCAGAGGGGAGAGGCCCCGTGCACGTGCCCAGAGTGGCCCCTGCCTTCTCCTAGGCCTGGCTCCCTGAGAACAAAGGGGCCCCCAGGCTCGATAATTTGGGTGAGGCTGTCTGGGGTGAGATGACCCAGCGAGCTTGGGGGAGGGTTATGTCCTGGATAGTTCAAGCTAGTAATTTCCAAACTCTGGATTTTTTAGCAGCGTGTCTCCTCTTCCTCAGGTGGGGCTATACTGGACAGGAGGGGGGCGGGGTAGCCCTGGGAGGGCCAGTGCGGACCCTGAAAAAACCATATGCTCAGAAATACGCCTGCCCCCGGCAGGTGAGCTGCAACAGCCCCTGGATGTCATCCTGGAGCGGGTATTTGGGTGTTAGTACTGGGGCTCACCTCAGTAGAATTGTTACCCCTTAGGTGCAAGGTCACGTAAGGGTAACCCTTCTGCAGAGAGCGTGACTGGGGTGTGCTGGGGCAGGAGGCACAGTGGTACCGCCAGCCCTGCCCCGGCCCTGCCAGGTCTTGTTTTCTTGAGCACCAACCCCCCTCCACACCACTCTGGACACCCACCACCCAGATGCCAACACCAGGCTTACGGGAGACTGCGAGGGTGTGAGGGGGGCAATGCCACAGCTTTCCTGGGTCCTTGGGGAGCCGGGTGGGCTGGGGATGGGGGACCGCTCTGGGCTGGAGCCTGCAAAGAGAGGGGAAGACATTGTGGCACAATCAGGGTAGGGGGCTGGCCGCTGGGCCCCAGGCCTGGGCGGTTCTCCCATCGGTCCTTGCTGGGCCAAGGCAGGGGTGCCCTGCTGAAGAAGGGGGATGGGCGGGAGGGGAGGAAGGACGAGACTGAGCAGGGACACCTGAGGCAGGAGCAGGCTGAGGGTGACCATCCCTGGAGGATGACCCATGCCTCACCTGGGGACTCCTCATCTCCCCCAGCACCCCTCAGACACGGGTCGCGGGGGGGAGAGACCGAGAAGCAGCGTATGTGGGGGCAGACTGAGTGCAGAGATAGAATGCAGGAGGGATGGGGTGGGTGAGCTCCTGCCTGGGGTGGGGTGGAAGGTGGAGAAACCAGGAAAGGTGGGGGAGCTACAGACCTAACTGCTCCCCTCCCCCTAGAGTTCCGCCACATGGTTCTCAGAACCTGAGAGGGCAGCCCCCTTCTACTTCAAAATGTACGAAGAAGTGGGAAATTGGGTCTCTGAATGGTTTGCCTCAAAACAAGAAAAGTTCTTTCTATTGGGGCGGTATCCACAAATTACCTGAAAGATGGGGCAATGTGTAGCTAGGGATGGACATTACTTTGAATAAAGCACTTTTGATGTTTCTCTTGAAATTATCGTATTTTCTCTGATTACAAAATCCGTATTAACCGGTTAATAATGCAGACTGGCTATTAACCGGTTAATATTGCCAATAGAACTTTTCTTGTTTTGAGGCAGACCATTCAGAGACCCAATTTCCCACTTCTTCGTACGTTTTGAAGTGCTGCTCAGAAAGTGCGTGTGCCATCGACCAGAACAAGTGGTAATCTGAAGGAGCAATACAACAAAATAGCATAGATATCAAATCGCATATATATCAACATATGTGTAACTCCATCTATTGAAAAACATCCGCATTATTAACCAGTACACCCAGTACTCCCGCCAAGGGCCAGCTGGCTGCCTGTGAGGATCCAGGCAGGGCAGCACCGCCCCAGCCCAGCCCTGAGCTGAGGGGTGTCCACAGAAATAGGAAGTGAAGCCCAAGTCATCCCCCGACCCCCCCAACAACACATGCAGGTGGAGCCAGCATTGGGGGGCATGAGGCCCCAGTGAGCCTCTCTCACAGGCCCAGGACTGAGCTGGGCCTTCAGTGGAAGGAAGCAACACAGCCCCAGAAGGCAGCCCAAAGCCTGGCTGGGAGGCTCAGGCAGCTCAGGGGTCTGTCTGCTAGACACCCCCCAGGTGTGGGCTGTGGCCTGTCGCCACCACTCTGGGCTTTCCTAGGGCTCCTGTGAGGGGGACTGGGGCTGCCCTGAGATTCAGGCATGGGGATGAGGGGGCTGATGGAGTCTGGCATAAAGACCCATGGACAAAGCAAATTGTCTGGCTTCAGGCTGAGCCGGGGCGCAGGGCCTGTGCTCCCTCAGCGGCTGCCCTGGCGGTGGCCCTGACAGCTCCCAGCCCTTTCTGGCCTTGGGTACCCTGGGAACATATGTGAGGGGCAGGAAATGAGGGGGGCTCTAGAAAGTGCCTGGGACAAGGGCTGGAGTCCGTCTTGGGGTGCTGGAGAGGCAGGGCATTTTGGTCACACCCTCAGAGCTCCCTTTCCTCAGGCGGCCAGCACAGGCTTAGGCCCTGCCGCCAGCGCTAGCTTGAAGGGCCAAGGCGCTGTGTGGTGTGAGCCTGGGAAGGGAGGCAGGAAGGAAGGCCCAGCCCACCAGGTCTTTGTGAGTGGACTTCCTGAGGAGTGTCCCTCCTGCCTCCTGGCCTCCCGCCCCTGCACACACACACACACACACACACACACACACACACGCACGCACACACACACACGCACGCACACGCGCGCGCACACAGGGTCCCATGAACAGATATGTTCTGTGTGCACACAGGAGGGAAGTGTGCACAAACACACACACTTACGTACACAGTCCTGTGTGCACACACATACACTCTCAGGAACTTCTGGGAGAGGCACCCCTATCCCGACAAGGGCAAGTGGAGGGCGGGTGGGGGCAGAGGTGAGGGATTCTTACCAATGTACAGCCCCTGCAGGCCCAGCTCCGGGACAGCCAGCATCTTCGCAGGCCCTGAGGCTGTGAACAGGAACAGACATGCAAATAACAGTTATTTGTTCCTTTGTTCCCTCATGGAAAGCTTACTTGTTTTATTTATTTATTTCTGGCTGGAGTCTTTTGAAGCAAATACCAGACACCATGTTGTTTCACCTATAAATTCTTCAATATGTCTCTCCAACAGATAGACTTTTAAAAACATTGCCACAGCACCCTTATCATGTGTAACAAAATTAATTCCTTAATCTCATCTAATGCTCAGTCCACCACCCCAGCTTTTCTCAAAAAGGTCTTTTTTTAACAGTTGCTTTGTTGGAATCAGGATGGTCCTAAATGTTTTTGGTGCCCACTCTGTGCCAGGTGCTGGGGGACATCGGAGACAGACCCAGAGAGACACTGTCTCTGCCCCAGGGGCCCACAACCTGGCGGGGAACTGCTTATAATCAGATAAACACCCAAGTGGATTTGAGGTTACAAATGATGCAGTCAAGGTCACAGCTGGTTACAAGCGCGGCAGAGAGGAGAGCACGGTAAGGCTGGAGAGAGGGGCTGGCCTGGCCCAGCCCTGCAGGCAGGCCCTCGCGGACCCTATTTTAGATTTGGTTTTAAATAAAGGGCAACAGCAAATCTTGAACGTTTTTTAAAATATAGTTTTTAAATTGATTTCAGAGAGGAAGGGAGAGGGAGAGAGAGATAGAGACATCAATGATGAGAGAGAATCATCGATCGGCAGCCACCTGCAGGCCCCACACTGGGGATCGAGCCAACAACCATGGCATATGCCCCAACCGGGGCTCAACCGTGACCTCCTGGTTCCTAGGTTGATGCTCAACCACTGAGCTACACTGGCTGGGCAATCTTGAAAGTTTTGAAGTGGCAGAGTGGAGGTGGGGGCATGACTGGATTTGCGTTTTTAAAAGTTCCTCTGGCTGCATGGGGGTGTGGGCTGCAGTGGGACAGTACGGAAGCAGAAGCCCAATCAGGGCTCCAGGTGACTGATGATGCTCATGGCTGTGTATGTTGAAACAGAAGTAGGTACCATTAAGTTAGAGGTTAAAACCAACAGGGCTGATGGAGGTGGCAGGATTGGATATGGGGATTAGGAAGAAGTTGTCCAGGATGACAGTATCTGATTCAAACTGGCAGGTGGGTGGTGAGATGGGGAACACTGGAGAAGGGCAAGATCCCCTGACCCTTACCCTACCCACAGACACAGGCCTGCAGGGCGCAAGGGGCAGTGTTCCGGCTGGAGTTCAGGAACTGCCAGAGGAGCCAGAGGATATATGCTCTAGAGGCCAGGGAGAAGCTGAGGTGGAGATGTGTGTCTGGGGGTCACTGGCAGAAAGCGGAGTGGGGGAAGGGAAGGGAAAGGACCCTTCGCATAAAGGCTGACTCCAGAAGGTGGGCTGGCCGAGGAGACCTAGGTGCCTGCTGTGGTTTCATGGCATCTTAGTTGTTAGATGAGACTGGAAACAACTGTGTGAATGGCCCAGGGCTGCATTTGGGTGGAATGACGAGAAGGGGTGGGAGTCAGGTAAGCCTAGGTGAGGAGAGAGCAGAGGGTAGGCGAATGGAAGGTGGCTGAGATCAGGAGCTGATGTATGGGCAATACCGGGAGGAGCAAAAAGCTTAAGGGGAGCTGCCCAGAGCCCACTCCCTCTCTGTAGCCAGGAAGTTTTGCTAATAGAACACCAACAGACACAGGTGGGCACTGTCATACCCCTCCCCCCCATGCACATATACATCCTTGCTAATGCACAGTTCACACAACTGAGCCCCGTCATGCACAGACATCCAGGCATGTCCAGGATCATCCCACATGGCCAGCATCATGGAGATTTCCAGATACATTCAATCCTGCTATCATTGTAGGTGCAAAGTTGGATGTCCAGGAATCAGAATCAGGGGGAAGACAGGGGCGGGTCATGGGCGTTCACAGAGCACAGAGGTGCTGAGAAAGGGAAAGCAAACAGATGGGGTGGTACAGGCCTTGAGAGCCAGGGACAGGAGCCCAGTTCAGGGGGATGGAGTGGCATGCTGGAGCTGATTCCCACCAGCTGGCAAAAGCAGATTCTCTGCATCTCTTCCCAACTCCACATTCGCTGACATCACATTGGTAGCTTGAAATCAGCCACGGTGGGAGCATTTACATCACAGAAATTGGCAAACACTACAAATCAGGGTTTTCTCCCTTTTGTAGTGTTGACTGTAAAACATTTACCAGCACACAGTGGATCTAGGCCACAAAGGAGAAGCTGGCAGCCCTATTTGTACATCATTTCAATTCTTCAGCAAAAATTTACTGAGCATTGCTTTGTGCCAAGTTCTGAACTAAGGGCTGGAGAAACACTTTGTTGAATGAATGGATGGATTTTCTGGACCAAGGTGATTATATCTGGAGGAGAAACAATCTAGAACCACCAGGAAAAAAGAGTTAGGAGTCGTCACTCTAAGCTGGATTCCACATCTAGATTGAACGCCTATAATCTCGCCAGCTGTCTGAAGCTGGTCCAGTTACCTTTCATTTCCGAGTGTGTGATTCACTGAGTGCCTTATACTGGGGTCTCAGGGCTGGCAAGGACCTATTATGGCATCTGGGTGGAGTGTATCCTGGTTGCCTCTCTGTGCCCTGGTGCCTTTACTGCAAAATGGGTCAAACAGGGGGCTTGTGAGGATCAAGTTCAGGTAAAAAAAGGTGGCTGAGCCCTGGCCGGTTTGGATCAGTGGATAGAGCATCGGCCTGGGGACTGAAGGGTCCCGGGTTTGAGTCCAGTCAAAGGCAGCTTGATCCCCAGTGGGGAACGTGCAGGAGGCTGCCATTTGATGTTTCTATCGCTCCCTCCCCCTTCCTCTCTGAAATCAATAAAAATATGTTTTTTAAAAAGTAGGTGGTTGACAAAAGGCAGGGAGTTGGACAGATGTGAGTAGTATTCTTTCCCTTCATGATGTGTATTCTGAATTTCTCTTCTTAGAAGCTTTTGGTCTGATTGAGAGTTTATTCTAGTCATGCTTCATTCTTTCGGGAGGGAGGGAAGACCGGAATCAATTTGTGTTAAAGAAGGAGGATTCTGCCAGCTGGCATGGCTCAGTGGTTGAGCGTTGACCTATGAACCAGGAGGTCCCGGTTCGATTCCTGGTCAAGGCACATGCCTGGATTGTGGGCTCAATCCCCAGGGTGGGGCTGATCAATGATTCTCTCTCATCATTGATGTGTCTATCTCTCTCTCCCTCTCCCTTCCTCTATGAAATCAATAAAAAAATATTTTTTTTAAAAAAGGAGGATCCTGCTGATTCTTTGAGAGGTGGAGGTGGAGGGGGTGGCAGCACCATCTGTCTTCAGGACACGCCCCCCTCACCCCCATCATGCACACACACTCAGAACTACTTAAGGAGAATGATGAACATGGGGCTCAGGACCAGCTCCGCTCCCAAAAGCTGTATGTCTGCACAGAGTCCATGGCTGGAAATGGGTGAGGAAGACGCTGTCCCAGGGGCCTGTTAATTTCAGATTACTGCCGCTTGGGTTTAAGAATCACTGGGTGGGGCAGTTTGATTTACACAGAAAGTAACTTCATTTCCTGACTCCAAGCACAGGCTAAACTCTGGCCACAACCTGACCCCTACCCTACCCACAGACACAGATCCTTAACCCTGCCCATGGACTGACCCATCCTTGCCCGCGGACTGATGACCCCTGGCCCTTGACCTCATATCGACCTCTAATCTTCAGCTTCACCATGACTTCTGGCACTGACTTCTATCCAACTGACATGATCAATCAGCCATTGGGGACCCGGACGGGGTGTGGCTGAGTAGGGACTTGAAACTGGAGATCCCCATCCTAAAGAGTCCCCCCAAATCACAAGGCCTAGGACTTCTTGCCTGATGGAGAGAATTCTCCAAGGATCTATTCCTGGGGTGAGGGTGTCGAGGCTGGGGGCACGTGATGTTGCTGGATTCCAGGGCTCCACATGTACCTGTCCTCTGCCCATGAGGACAAAGAGCCCACCCAGATCTTTACAGCTCCCCCCTCTCTCCCACATATTCCAGCTTCTCCCACCCACTGCTCTCTCTCAGCCTCCTGCCAGCCCTTTAATGGCACAGGACTGCACTCAGCAGGCAAAGGGAGGCCACAGGCATGTCTCTCAAGGCAGAGAGTGGGCCACCCAGGGCCCAAGAGGCAGAGCAGAAACCCCGAAGGGCTGCTCCAGTGCAGTCTCTCCTGGGGGGACCGGTGGGAGGCCGCCTCCTTCTGCACTGGGGCAGGGGTGACAGAAATGGCCCCTCCCGTCTTTCCATGCATCCTGCCCCACCCAGTGGGTCCTCATCACGGGAGCAGCCAGTTCATAAACAACCTCTGTCCCACAGAGCCGGGCCCTGAAGCCCCTCCCACCCTCTGCCCACCAGCCCCCCATCACCTCCCTTACCTTCTGGGGCAACTGGCTGCCTTTGCTCTCACAGGGAGTCCATATTTTAGCGCCCACTCCCTCCCAGGCTCTCTCCCCCACACGAGCCTGCTTCACAGACAGCTCCACCGGCCTGCAGGGAGCCCAGACCCACCCCACCTGGACCCGGAAGCTAGCCTCACAGAGGAAAACCAGAGTTCCCCGCTCAGGAGGCCAGTCCAGAGCCTGCAACTGTGGCACCCCGGCCACCCAGCCACTCCAGACCTCTGGGACCACAGGGCCCGGGACCAGCGCCCCTCCCATCCAAGACGCCCCCAACACACACACACACACACACACACACACACACACACACACACACACGCACACACACACACACACACGCACACGCACACGCACACGCACACACACGCACACCAGGTATCTACCTCAGGTCTAGGCACCCTGCTCTCCACAAATGCGCCCCTGGTGCAGCCCCCAGCCTCACCCCCCATCCCACCCCCACCCCACAGCAAGGAGTCTGTCCAGCCCCTCACTCTGGAGCGTGCGGGGTCCGACGCCTGGAGGGGAGCCCACAGCCACAGCCCCGCTGGAGAGAGGGCCTTGCGATCTGTCCCCAACCCGGCGTCCCGGGCTCAGGAAGTCCCCGCGGGGTCCCAGCCGACAGCCCAGGACGGGGCGGCCCGGGGCCGGAGGGCTGACCTCTGCGCCTTTCTCCTCTCCGCCAGCCCCTCGCCCGGGACTCACCTCCGCCCTCCGACAGCGCGATCTGCCTCGCCCGCGACCGCACAGCCCGCGGCAGCGCCCGGAGCGGCGTCCGCAGCCCTCGACGTGCCCGTCCCTTCGCCGCCCGCCCGCGCCCCGCACCGCCCACCCCGCCCGCCGCCCCCTCCCCCAGGCCGGATGGCCGCGCGGCTGCGCCGCCGGGTGGGCCCCGCGCTCTCAGCCCAGATGTGCGAGGCCGGGGCGGGGCCTGCCTGCGCGGGGCCTCCGCCGAGGGGCCCCGCCTGGCCCGGCGTCCAGGGCCCCTCCCCGAGCCGCTCCAGCGCCTGGCGGCCGGCTCCCCAGCAGCCCGGGGGGTGGGGTGGGGGAGAAGGGCGAGGAGCGGAGGGGGAGGGAGGGGAGAGGAATTCCATACCCCTGGTCGGCCTCCTGCGGCTCGGCGGCGGAGGGGCCCCCTGCCTCCCCGACAGGGCCACCCCGGGCTCTGCTTAGGCAACCCACGGGGAGAGCCTACATGCTGGGGAGGGACAGCCCGCCCCAGGCCCCTCGCAGCACCCTGTCCCAGACCCCCAGGCCCTGGACCCAGACCGCCCACCCTGCCACCC
Source organism: Myotis daubentonii (assembly GCF_963259705.1). Taxonomy (NCBI): domain Eukaryota; kingdom Metazoa; phylum Chordata; class Mammalia; order Chiroptera; family Vespertilionidae; genus Myotis; species Myotis daubentonii. The sequence continues at coordinate 30,847,683 of NC_081847.1, forward strand.
CTCGCTTGGTCTCCAAGGGTGAGAGACAGGAGGCCCAACTGAGGGTGCAGGCAGCCCTTGGAGTGGGCCTGGCTCTGTCCTTGCTGAAGTCTGAGGCCTGGAGAGAAGGGTGCTCACCCGCTGGGGCCCCGCTGCCGGCAGGGGCTCACCCAGAACTCATCTTACCTCCTCTTCTGTGGGGCCGCACAGCCTTCGTCCTGACCTAACCCAGGTCCTCTTGGGGAGGCTGGGATGTGGCCTCCAAAAAGGGGGTCTGCAGGGTGGAGCCCCCCTTTGCTGAGCCCCTGTAAGGCAGCTGACTGTGCCCCCCAGGACCTCCTTTTTGTAAAAAAAAATATTTTTATTGATTTCAGACAGGAAGGGAGAGGGAGAGAGAGATAGAAACATCAACAATGAGAGAGAATCATTGATCAGTTGCCTCCTGCATTGGGGCTGGAGCCCGCAACCCAAGCATGTGCCCTAACCAGGAATCGAACCGTGACCTCCTGGTTTATAGTTTGATCGATGCTCAACCACTGAGTTACTCCAGCTGGGCGAGTATTTGTTATTTGATGAGAGAGAGAGAGAGAGAGAGAGAGAGAGATCAATCCATCACCTCCTGTAGGCGATCAAACCTGCAACCTAGGTAAGTGCCCTGACCAGGAATGAACCTGCAACCATCTGAGCCACTGGCAGGGCCCCAGGACCTCCTTGTTCAGGCAGGGCCTGAGCAGGCCCCTTCCCTCCACCAAATGTGCCCCAGAGGCTCAGGGTGGCTCAGCCCAGCTCTCCGCACGAAGGGACCTGGTCTCTGTCTGCTCTCCCCACCCCCTCCCAAGACAAGGCTCCCACAGTTCTTTGAGCATCACAGTTGCCTCCCACTCCAAACCATTTTTCCTCCCTCCTCCTCTCTGCCCAGCTAAAAGGCTCCCCAGCTAAGTTGTCACCTCCCCTAGGCTTGCTGTCCTTATTGGAGGGCCACAGCCCCAGAGCCACCTGCAAGGAGGCTGGGGGCAGGAGGAGGGCTGCACTAGACAATTTTGGATGTCACCACCTGGCCAGTAAGCCAGCCAGGTATCTAGTTAGCAACCTCCACTGGCTGCTCTGAGTGTGGGTGTCTGTTGGTGTGGCAGCATGTGTATGTGTGTGGGTGTGTTTGCTTGTGTCTGTGACTGTGTGTATGTGTATGCTTGTGTTTGAGTGAGTCTCTTGTGATGTGTATATTATTTAATATTTTTTATTTTTTAATATATTTTTATTTTTATTGATTTCAGAGAGGAAGGGAGAGGGAGAGAAAGAGAGAGAGAAACATCAATGGTGAGAGAGAATCATTGATCAGCTGCTTCCTGCATGCCCCACACTGGGGATTGAGCCCGAAACCTAGGCATGTGCCCTTGACTGGAATCGCCCCGGGACCCTTCAGTCCACAGGCCGATGCTCTATCCACTGAGCCAAACCAGCTAGGGCTGTGCGTGAGTGTGTCTATTTGTCTGTCTGTGAGTGTGTAACAAGTGTGCGATGGGGGCTGGCAGGCCTTCCTCTCAGTTCAGAGGTTGAACACAGCCTGGGAGGATGGAAGTGTGGCTGTTTGTGAGTGCATGGGGAAGAGGCGGAAGGTCTGGCCCCTCAAATGCAACCTGCCTCTTGTTTTTCATTTTTCCTCCCAGTTTTCCTCCATCCCCATCTTTAGCTCCACAGATTGGCTCATCTCTGGGGGGCTGGCAGCAGGCTCTGAGCAGGAATGAAGACTCATGGGTGGGGATCTCTGGGCGTCCTCCGGCTTGGCAGCCTTCTGCCCTCCCCCTCCTCCATGTCCGGCCCCCTTAGCTCAGCCTGACTTGGGAGTCACAGGCCCCCACCCTTGGGCAGCTTCCAGTCTGACACAGAGGATAGCAAATAACCCCCATGAATCCTGCTCCAAGTTAGAGGAGGTTCCCGTCAATTGCCACCAGAAGGTTTGGGCCCAGGTGGGCGTGGACAAGTGTCCTGCAGAGCCCCTGCCTTCACTGTCCTCTCTGTGCTCTTGCACCTCCCTCCCCTTCCCTTGGGCGCCATTGTGGGCCCACCCGCCGACCTCAGCGGCTTCCTGCTTCTCCCCGTGGGGGCAGCACGAGGAAGATCAGCCTCTGAGAGTGTCCTCCAGGAGCCGTGTCTCTCAGGCCAGGCTTCCCTCCTCTGGCCTTTGCTCAGGATCTTGTCCCGTGGGTGCCAGTGCTGCCGGCCCTGCTCCTCAGGTCCGTCCCTGTCATGCAAGTAGAGGAGACTTTCGAAGGTGCAAATCTGGCCTGGCCGGCACAACTCCGTGGTTGAGCGTCGACCTATGAACCAGGAGGTCAGGGCTCGGTCCCCAGTGGGGGGCGTGCAGGCGGCAGCCAATCAATGATTCTCTCTTATCGTTGATGTTTCTATCTCAACCTCCCTCTCCCTTCCTCTCTGAAACCACCCAAAAAAATATTTTTTAAAAAAGGTGCAAATCTGGTCTCATTGCTTCACCACTCCCATACTTTCCATGGCTCCCCATTAGCTAAAGCAGAGGATCCCAGGTGTGGACTGCCCTTGACTGACCTCTCAAGCTGCCCTTCCCAGCCCTAGCCTCCAGCCCCACCCCCTGCCCTCCAGCACACCTGCCTCCTGTGCTTCTGCTCTTTACTCCACCTGGGCCAGTCCTGACCTGCTTGGAGGAAACATCCTTCTCTGTTTGGACCCCCGGGGAGAAACTGGCCCTTTGGGTCCTATTGTGGGTGCTGTGTCTTCTCAGAGAGCCCCCGCCCTGGTCACCACGGGGTGGGCATTTAGGAAGACTTCGGGTTTGGGAGGCAGGAGTAAGGCTCTCCTTTCCTGGGGCCCGCTGCCTGGCCTGGCCCGGCAGCTTCAGGGCAGAGGTGATGTTTGTCTTTAGGACACGTCATCCCCCACCTAAGCCTATGTGTGCTGAGGGGCCGTGGAGGAAACTTCTCAGTCTCCCCTCCACCCTGCCCAAGCCGGCTGCTTGCTCTGCCCCAGAGCTTGGGGCACACGCACACACACACCAACTCAAGTGCGTGAGCACCAGGGGGGAGGTTAGATGCCCCCACAGCCTACCTCAGAAGGAAGGGTAGGGTGGGCAGAGCTTTCATATATAATGAAAGCCTAAGCGACCGTTAGGGCAGAATGACCAGAACGACCAGTTGCTATGATGCGCACTGACCACCAAGGGGCAGATGCTCAACGCACAAGCTGCCCCCTGGTGGTCAGTGCGCTCCCACAGGGGGAGTGCCGCTCAGCCAGAAGCTGGGCTCTCGGCTGGCGAGCGCAGTGGTGGTGGCGGGAGCCTCTCCCACCTCTGTGGCAGCGCTAAGGAGCAGGGGGCTGAGCGGTAGGGAGAAAGGGGTCTTGGACTGCAAGAGGGCACAGGCCAGGCTGAGGGATCCCCCTCCCCCCCAGTGCACGAATTTTGTGCACTGGGCCCCTGGTGTGTGTGTGTGTATGTGTGTGTGTGTGTGTGTGTGTGTGTGTGTATTATATATATGTATATAATTGATTTCAGAGAGATGAAGGGAGAGAAAGACAGAAACATCAATGATGAGAGGGGATCATCGATTGGCTGCCTCCTGCACGCCCCCTCCTGGGGACCAAGCCCATAACCCAGGCATGTGCACTGACCAGGAATCAAACTGTGGCCTCCTGGTTCACAGGTCAATGCTCAAGCACCGAGCCACACCAGCTGGGCATGGGCAGAGGCTTTTTACACCAATAGACCTTGTTGACTGTGCCTCATGGTGTGCTGGTACCTAGTTGGGTACCTTACACTTGCCACTTCTGCTGCCACAACGCCCTGTGGGGAGCAGGGGGAGGACCCTCTACCCTCATTCCACAGAGGGGAAAGCTGAGACTTAGGCCGAACGGAGCACAGATCCAGGGGCAGTCCCAGAGTCTGTGCTCTTGCCTGGGCCACATGTTGCAGGAGGCTGGTGAGGGGAGGGAGTACCTGGGCACCCAGAGGCAGATTCCCCGAATGGCTGGGGGCAGGAGGTGGGGCTCCTGGGACAGAGGCCTCTAGAGTGTTCCTCTATCAGATTCCTGAGGTGCGGGCTTCCTTCCGGGAACTGCTCCACCTGCCCCCACCCTGGTGGACTTCCTCTCTCTGGCTCACAGCCTCTGTCTGCATAATTTCCCTCATTGGGGATGGGAATGTGGGAGGCCCTGCTGTGGCCAGGAGTTCAAGGCTCAGCCTTGGTGGGGCCCTACCTCTAGGTTGCAAGGACAGCTGGCACCTCCTCTTTCATACAAAGAGGGCCCTGGGGTCCCACCTCCCTAATACCCTGCCCCATATGACACCGCCCCTCCCCCCCCCCCCCCCCCCCGTATCTAAGAACTCTGCATGGACACTGCCCACCGGCAACCCCTTCCCCGGTGTGATGTTATTAGAGCTCCCAGCGGGGTCACAGGGGCGCTTTCTTGGAGGAGGTGGGCCTGATCTGAGCCCTGAAGGATGACTGAGAGAGTTACTCATGTGGGGAAGCAGGAAGGGCAGGCCAGCAGAAGGAAAGGGTGCAGACAAAGGCATGGGTGGTGGAGTGAACAGGAGGCAGATGGAATGGGCAGGATCAGCCCTGAGCCGGATGAGGAGCTGGGTGTGCGTGTCCCTGGTGCTATCTTTTTTTTTTTTTTAATATATATTTTATTGATTTTTTACAGAGAAGAAGGGAGAGAGATAGAGAGTTAGAAACATCAATGAGAGAGAAACATCGATCAGCTGCCTCTTGCACATCTCCTACTGGGGATGTGCCCGCAACCCAGGTACATGCCCTTGACCGGAATCGAACCTGGGACCTTTCAGTCCGCAGGCCGACGCTCTATCCACTGAGCCAAACCGGTTTCGGCCCTGGTGCTATCTTTGTCTCCTACCTCAGCAGGCACCCTTGGCCCTTTGCTCAGGAAACCCCAACCTTACTTGCTGCAGTTGGGTACCTTCTTGTTTGGGGTCTTCGACCTCTATTCCAGACCCCTGGGAGTTTAGCTTCATTGCACAATTTTCTCTCTGCTCACCCCTTCACTTAGCTCCGGTGACACCTCCCCTTGCCAGCCCCTGCCCCACAGAGTTACCCTCTGCTAGGGTGTAGGGGTACAGAGACCTGCAGGGAAAAGGAAATGTTGGTGGAAGATGATAATTCCACTTCAGTCATGGCAAGCTGGAGGAGATGATGGGCCTGCTGTGTAGACGATGCTGGCTGCTTCCTCCCTCATGTCGATTCTCTTTTTCTTAATAATAGAATCTTCTCTTTTTAGCCAAGCACATGGCCACCCAGGATAGAGAACGGATTTCCCAGCTTTTCTTGCTGCTAGGCTTGGACGTGTGACTAAGTTCTGGCTAATGAGATATGTTATGTGGCGTCTTCCAGCCTTTAAACACCGCTGTTGGCTGCCCATTGTTCCTCGTGCCTCCTTCTGCTTTTCTGCATCTTGCTGCCTGGAATGTGATGGGATGGCTGTAATTCTACCTACCACGTTGGACTATAGGCTGAGGGACACACGCTCATGAGAGTGTCACAGGGACCTGCAAGGACACTGGCATGGAGTAGAGCCCCCATGCCGCCGAGGGCTGTGTGCTTCTAGGCTTTTACATGCAAAAGAAACACACACTCTTGTTCAGGATACTGTATGTTCGGTCTCTGCTACTCACAGCAGAATGTAATCCTACCCGAGTCGACCCCAAGGAGAAATGTTGACGAGGCAGTTGGTACGCAGATCTGCAGCTCGGAGCAGAGCTCGGAGTTGCGGGCAGAGATTTGGCAGCCATCCGTATGGAGATGGTAATTGAAGCCACGCGAGGGATGAGATCACCCAGGCAGAGTGTGCCCGTGACAGACGATCCTAGCTTTTCCACTCAGCTTCATCCACCCCTTCCAACACCATGTCAGGAGGATTCCGTCTCCCCGGAGGCTTCTTGGCTTTGATGATGCAGAATGAGGATGGAGGGAGGCTGGGAGAAGATAAAAGGTGTAGAGACCAGGGTTTGGGAAAATTGCTTTGAGGAGTGCTTTTCTTTTTTAAATCTTCATTCGAGGATATGTTTTTATTGATTTTAGAGAGAGAAAAAGGGAGAGAGCGAGAGAGCGTGCGAGTGAGCGAGAGAGCATGCGAGTGAGCGCTGCCCAGTGTTCTTAGTGGTTAGAGCATTGGCCTGGGTTTGATTCCTGGTCAAGGGCATGTACCTGGGTTATGGCTTTGCTCCCTGCTCCTAGTCGGGGTGCATGTGAGAGGCAACCAGTCCATGTGTCTCTCTCACATCAGTGTTGCTTTCTCTGTCTCCTCTCCCTCTATCGCTTCCACTCTCTCTGAAAAAGCAATGGAAAAAAATATCCTCGGGTGAATATAACAACAACAAAAAAATTAAAGGGAGAGAGAGAAACCTAAAACCTAAGAATGTGCCCTGACTGGGAATTAAATCCACAACATTATTTGGTTATGGGATGACGCTCCAACTGAGACACCCAGCTAGGGCATTGAGGACTTGCTATTTATTATTTATTTATTATTTAAAAACTAGAGACCCAGTGCATGAAATTCATGCACGGGGGTGGGGTGGGGTCCCTCAGCCTGGCCTGTACCCTCTCAAAATCTGGGACCCCTCAGGGGATGTCCAACTGCTGGTTTAGGCCTGATCCCACAGGGATCCCTAAACCGGCAGTCGGGCATCCCTCTCACAATCTGGGACCACTGGCTCCTAACCGCTCACCTGCCTGCCTGCCTGATCGCCCCTAACCATGCTGCCTGCCTGCCTGATCACCCCAACCCCTAACCACTCTGCCTGCCTGCCTGATTGCCCCTAACCACTCTGTCTGCCTGATCACCCCTAACCACTCACCTGCCTGCCTCATTGTCCCTAACCACTCACCTGCCTGCCTGATTGGCTCCAACCGCTCTGCCTGCCTGCCTTATCACCCCTAACCACTCGCCTGCCTGCCTGATCACCCCTAACTGCTTGCCTGCTTGCTTGATCTCCCCTAACTGCCTCTGCTGCAGCCCCCACCACCTTGGCTTCGTCTGGAAAGATGTCCGGAATGATGTCTGGAAGGTCATTTGGCTGTCCAATCTAATTAGCATATTATGCTTTTATTATTATAGATATACTAGAGGCCCAGCGTGAACAAAATCGTGCGCGGTCTAGCCTGGCTTCCGTCGCATGGCCTTTGCCGCCCCGCGAGGCTACGTGAAGCTCGCCACCCTGGGAGGCTCCATGATGCTCATGGCCCCTCAACTGCTCTGCGAGGCTCCCCTCCCCCCCACCCCCCCACTGCTCCGCCAAGCTTGCTGCGGCCCCGTGAAGCTCGCTGCTGGACGCTCCATGAAACTCCCCCGCCCCGTGACTGTTTCGCGAGACTCACTGCCGCTCGGTGACTGCTCCGCTAAGCTCATGGCCACCCCACGAAGCAGCCGCCACTGCTGCTCAACGGTCCCCAGGCCCGCCCCGCCACCAGCACCCGCTCATGGTGAGCGGCTCAGGGGCCAGGGACCGAGAGGTGCTCCATGCACTTCATGGTGACCGGTCACCTGTTCGGTCGTGATGGCACCTAGCTCTTTATATATATTAGGGTATATATATTTTAAAAAATATTTTTATTGATTTCAGAGAAGGAGGGAGAGGGAGAGAGAGATAGAAACATCAATGATGAGAAGGAATCATTGATTGCTGCCTCCTGCAGGCCCCCTACAAGGAATTGAGCCTGCAACCTGGGCATGTGCCCTTGACCAGAATGGAACCCAGGACCTTTCAGACCATAGGCCAATGCTCTATCCACTGAGCAAAACCAGTTAGGGCTAAAAAATATATTTTTATTGATTTCAGAGAGGAAGGGAGAGGGAGAGAGATAGAAACATGAATGATGAGAATCATTGATCGGCTGCCTCTTGCATGCCCCCTCCTGAGCATCAAGCCTGCAACCTGGGCATGTGTCCTGACCAGGAATCAAACCATGACCTCCCTGGTTCATAGGTCAACACTCAATCACTGAGCCACACTGGCTGGGGTATATATTTAAAATTTATTATTTTTAAAATGGTTTTATTAATTTTAGAGAGAGAGGTAGGGAGAAGGAGAGAGATAAAAACACCAATGAGAGACAAACATTGATAGGCTACTTCCTGCATGCCCCCTACTGGGGGATTGAGCCCCAAACCCAGGCATGTGCCCTGACTGGGAAAAGAACCAGTGACCTCTTGGTGCACAGGACAATGCTCAACCAACAGACTCACCCTGGCAGGTGAGGAATTTTTAAAGAAAGAATTGTAGGAGTAACTACGGTGTGTGGCAACGTGGGTCAGAGAAGAAAACAAGATTTTGTAAGATGTTGCAAGTATCTCTTTTATAGTACTCAAGAACATACTTGAACTTGAAATATGCGGAAATTACTTTCTGGTTGCCAGACTAGACCTCTTCTGTCATCACCTCACCTGAGACTGGTCCTCTTGGATGATGGCTTTAGAAGTGTGACCACACAAGTAACAAACCCCCTTAGAGCAGCGTAAGTAAGGAACACAGGGGCGTGTATGTCATAGGATCTGGGGGCAGAGGAGCGCATCTGGGCTTCACAAGTGCCTGGAACATGGAACCGGACATATGCCATCAGCCAGGGAGCTGTTGCCCTGGCCACTTTCTTCCCTCTGTTGCCACGTGGACTCTCCTCTCTGCTGCTCTCTGCATGTCTGCTACCTTCTTCTCTTGTTGCAAATTGCCTTTTAAAAAATTAAGGCTTTATTTATTTTTTAAAATATATTTTTATTGATTTTAAGGAGGGAGAGAGAGGGGGAGAGAGAGACATCAATAATGAGAGAAAATCATTGATTGGCTGCCTTCTGCAAGCCCCACTCTGGGGATCGAGCCCACAACCCGGGCATGTGCCCCTGACTGGAATTGAACCTGGGAACCTTTAGTCCACAGGTTGATGCTCTATCCACTGAGCCAAACTGGCTAAGGTAAGACTTTATTTTTAAAACACTTTTAGATTTACAAAAATATTGAGCAGATAGTACAGAGTGTTCCCATCTACCTTTTCCATACAGTTTCCCTATTATTAACATCTTGGATTAGTGTGGTGTATTTGTTACAATTAATGAACCAATCTTGATACCTTATTAGCTAAAGGTCATAGTTTACATTAAGGTTCACTCTTCGTGTTACACATCTCTGGTTTTCTGTTTTTGTTTTTGTTTTTTGAGAGGGGAAAGGAGAGGAAGAGACAGAGAGAAACATTGATGTGAGAGAGACGCATCAATTGGTTACCTCCTGCATGCACTCTGACCAGGACTGGGGAGCCTGCCACCGAGGTACATGCCCTTGACTGGAATTGAACCCAGGACCCTTCAGTCCCTGGGCTGACGCTCTATCCACTGACCCAAACCAGGTAGGACCACATCTATGGGTTTTGACAAATACATATCATAGTTCACCATTACAGTACCATATAGAGTATTTTCACTGCCCTAAAAATCCTCTGTGGTCTGCCTTTTCATCCCTCTCTTCCCCAACTTCTGGCAACCACTGATCTTTTTGCTGTCTCTAAAGTTGTGCCTTTTCCAGAATGTCAAATAGTAGGAATCATACAGGATGTAGCCTTGTCAGATTGGCTTCTTTCACTTAGAGATCTGCATTCAAGTTTCCTCCATGTCTTTTCATGGCTTTGATAGCTTTTTTCTTTTTTTATTCCTGAATGATATTCCATTGTATGTATGTAACACAATGTATCCACTCACCTACTGAAGAACAACTTGGCTGCTTTCAGTTTTTTGGAAATTATAAATAAAGCCGCTGTAAACATTCGTGTACAGGGCTTTGTGCAGACACAAGTCTCCAGCTTAGCTGGATGAATATCCAGAAGCATGGTGGCTGGGTTGTATGGGAAGACGACGTTTCCCTTCGTTAGAAACCGCCCAGCTGTCTTCCAAAGGGATTATACCATTGTGTGTTCCCATCAGCCACACCCTGGTGAGCATTTGCTGCTGTCCGTGTTCCGGGCTGTGACCATTCTGATGGGCGTGTGGTGGGATCTCATTGTGATTTTCATTTGTATTTCCCTAATGACATATGATGTGGAGCATCCTTTCCTATGCTTATCTGACACCTGTATGTCTTCTTTGGTGAGGTATCTGTTCAGATCTTTTGCCCCTTTTTAATGGGGTTGTTCGATTTCTTATTGTTGGGTTTTAAGAGTTCTTTGTGGTTTTTTTGGATACGAGTCCTTTATCAGATATGCGTTTTGCAAATATTTTCCCCCAGTCTGTGGTTGTTTTTCATACTCTTAAGAGTTTGTCTTTTGTTTTTTCTTCTCCATGCATGATCTCATCCCACAGCTCCCGAATCTATTTGCCCTTCATTCCAGCTACAAGCAGATGCCAAATAGTGTCTCTCATTTCCAGTTCCACATTTTTGGGAGAGATTGTTATTTGACCAGTTTGGTGAAGTGGGGAATTAATTATGCCGGGATGGGGTGGTGGCATTCAGGTAGCCGGAAGGGAGGCTGGGAAATGTAACTCTAGCCCCTGCAGTACAAACAGGAAGCCACGCTGGAAAGAGGTGGGAAGGGAGCGTCTGCCTTCCGTGGGCCCATCGGGGGTGGGGCCTGGGGGTGGGGTGGGGTGGGGGGCTTCCGATAGGGTATAATATGTGTCGGTAAAGAAATTCAACCAGTACAGAGTGGGACAAAGCAAAAAACACACACACAATTCCCTACACCCAGTTCCACTTCTCAGAACTTTTTCCATTTTTAGCTATTCCGGAGTTTTAACTTCAGAGTATTTAATAATATGTTTACCTCTGTTTCTCAATGTAGTAACTCAAGAGAGCAACTAATGACAGCTTATCATGAAGAATTTAAACCACACTATCTCTCAGCTCCCCCGATGCCCACTCACACTTAAAACATAGTTTTCCTTCCATCAACTTCAGACAGTATTTCTTAAAAATTTTTTTAAAAAACAACAACACATGTTTTTATTGATTTTAGAGAGAGAAGAAGGGCAAGGGAGAGAGAGATTGAAACATCCATCAGCTGCCTCCTGCATGTCCCGCACTGGGATCGAGCCTGCAACCCCGGCATGTGCCCTGACAGGAAATCCAACTGGCAATCTCTTGGTGCATGGGACAGAGCTCAACAAGCTGAGCCACCCGCTGGGCCAGACAGTACTTCTTCTTCTTCTTTTTTTTTTTTTTAAATATATTTTATTGATTTTTCACAGAGAGGAAGGGAGAGGGATAGAGAGTTAGAAACATCGATGAAAGAGAAACATCGATCAGCTGCCTCCTGCACACCCCCTACTGGGGATGTGCCCGCAACCAAGGTACATGCCCTTGACTGGAATCGAACCTGGGACCCTTGAGTCCGCAGACTGACGCTCTATCCACTGAGCCAAACCGGTCAGGGCCAGACAGTACTTCTTGAGCCCCAGCTCTATATAAGGACAATTAGCCCCTCCGTGCCATCTGACACCTTCCTTCCGCACCTCATTCTAATTTTATAACATATAAGTTTATAACACTTATATGTTCTGTAATTATAATGAAATCTTCCATTCTTTAGCTTTAGTTTGATTCTGAAAACTGAAAACTAACTAATCATGATGATATAAACATTACTTACTGCAGAACCAAGTCACGAGAAAGCTCCAACTGAGATAGCCCCCTGCTCTGCGAAGGGGAGTGTTTGCTGTCTGAAACGTTAAGGTCAAGTGCAGTCTCTCTTTGTCATCTCTGTCTGTCTCTCTCTCTTTTCCCACAGTCTCTTTTCTTACACTCCGCTAATTGCTCAAAATCATGCCTCACAAGTGTTGGCTTCATATTTGGCCCCTGGAATAGATTTTGTTGTTTCTGGTTTTCTAATTGCCTTTCTTTTTCCTTTCCGAGAGAAGAAACAGATGTCATCTCCATTGTGTGGCCACAAGGTCTCCTCGCCATGCACACTTCCCCATGCCCGGCTCCTTGGTGCGTGTAGTGACACGGGGTAGCTGCTGTTGTGTTTACCCAGCATTCTTTTTGGGAACTGTTGCTCCCTTAGTCCAATTGTATGACTTGGGTTGTTTTTCAGTTGCAGTGCCTTTGGGGTGGGCTTATACCCCAGGTCTGGCAGTTTACCTTGATGGTGACTCATCTGAGGTATAGACACACAACTGAGGCATGGATTAAGGGAGTCCTTCTATGGGATTTAATCAGTGGATATGAGAGAGAGAAGCACCCACCCTTTTAGCTTCAGGTAAGGCTTGATCCAGGGGCTCCAATGATGTCATCAAGGACCCAGGGTCACTATATATCTTTCCTCTGCCCTCAGTGCTGTCTTTATCCACTGGCTGTTTATGGTGGACTTCCAGCAGGAATGAGTTCTTCTTATGTCGCAAACGGGAGTGTTGGTTGTGGTTGCTAATCCCATCCAACCCAAAGGATTTGAGAATACTGCGGGGGAGTCAGAGTATTCTATTTTATTTTATTCACTAAAAGAAGAAGAGTCAATTCATTTTGAACACCCAAATCACAAATGTTCACACTCTTTTCTATTGATTTAAAAAAAAAATTTCAGTGATTCCATTTTAAATTCCCAAGGTTTACATCTTGCTTTATTTTCGTCACTGCCTCTTTTTGTTTTATGAATGTAATAGTATTAGACTATTCTTTCAATTCGTCTGTTCTTTCAATTATCTATTTCCTCTGGGGTCAGTTTGTTCCCTCTTTGTTTAGCTTCTTAAAGAGGCAGTGTAGCTGAGTAGTTCAGAGTATAATGCAGGAGGCAAACGGCCCGAGTTCAGATTCCATCTCTGGCCCCACACTCACTGTGCAAACCTCAGCCAAGTTACGTCACCTTTCTGTGACACAGTGTCCTGGAGAGTCAAAAGAACAATAGCTTCCAGCTCAGAGTGTCTTTAAATGAGTTAAACACTGCCAGGCCTACAGAAACCAATAGCTATTTGGTATTCTTTTCTTAATCCTTCTCCTTTTCTTGTGTTTTTATTGTTATTATTTTTATTTTTTTTCCAGCTGTCTGGTAATACCTGGTGACCAATTCATCTTTATGAATGAGAAGCGAGGCTGTTGCTATGGGCACCAATGTAGAGTACTTCCTGTGCCCTGGACTGTTGGTATGGGAGGCAGAGAGGTCCATATGGCTACTGCCATCCCCTCTAGGTGTGTTGTCCCCCTTAGAGAACCCACTCCTGTGCTCCATACCTGCTCCGGCCTCTGGGTCCGCTATCTCTCAGGCGTGCTTCGGCCATGGTTTCCTCTGCCCCCATTTGTCCCTCATTGCAATCAGCCCTTTCTCTGCCTTCCAGCAGGCAATCAAAATCCCTGGGCAGTTGATGTCCCCCACCCCCAGCCATCCTGCCCTCAGCCTATGGGCTTTTTCCCTTTTCCATTCTGTGCTTTTGGTGGCATTTGAGGGGCTAGGGGTGGTAGAGACATACATGTTCCCAGTCCACCATCTAGAACTGGAAGTCGGTGCAGTGGTTTAAAGGTGTCTAACTCAGTTCAACTCTGCACAGATGGGGCCCCTTGGGGCTGCAAATGTTCACACTGGACACCCAGGGCCTGAACAGGAAGGAGAACGAGAGGACCCACAACTTGGGCCTTTTTATTTTCGTGTGAGGCCTCTGTGGGCCTCGGTGGGTCATCCCACAGACTGAAGGCTGGGTTGGGGAGAAGGCTGGCCCTTCAGTCTCCCTAAGAACCCCAGAGCCCTCAAACTCAGGGAGCAGAAGAGAGCGAGTACTGCATGAGCAAGGCAGGAGAGGCAGAGGGATAGACCGCAGGCTGTTGGAGAGACTGAATGAGTGCAAATAGGGGTAGCTTTGGGCTAGACTGCACTTTGGGGGGAGAAGGGAGCACGCCGTCAGTCACTCTCACTCTGCACTCACAGAGCTCATCTTCTATTCCAGGCCCTGCGGGGAACACGTCCCACAGCTGCCTGGAGGGCTTTAGGTTCAGAGTGGTCGAGTGACTTCCCCGTGATCACACAGGGTGAATGTCTGCATTTGAACTCAGCTCTATGCAGGGCCCAGGGGCTTAAGCATTGCACTGCGGAACTCCCACTTGCCCTGCACAACTCCCACCTGCCCTGCACTGACCTTAGCAGCATCCAGAACTTCTCCCTTAGGCTACGTTGCAATTGGGTCTGAAGATAAAGTTGAAGAAGCTGGGAACTCTGGCGCCCTCTGGGGGAGACAAGAGGTTCTGCAGAGAAGCTGTCAGCCTAGGGCTGGGATCCCTGTAGATTCAAAAAATGGACGACATAATTAAAGTCCTGATTTCACCATATAAGGGCAGGGCTTTATTTCCCTCACCCCACTTCTTAGTAATGATCCCCCCAATATTTATGTGGGCACATCATCTATTGGAATTACGGCATAAGGCCATGTGATACAGGCAGAAATAAAATGTGTAATTTAAGTAGTGACTGAATGAGTGAAAGTAGGTGTAGCTTTAAAAGATAGGGGTTTGTTCTTCCTTCCATACTGCTTTCTGGAATTCAGATATAATGGTTGGAAATGAAGCAGCCATCATGGACCATGAGTGGAAGTAGCTCTTTGAAGATGGCAGAGCAAAAAATTGAGAAGGGGTCTAGTTTTATGGTGATTGAACCATTGCCATATTAGCCTTAGATGCCCACACTTACTTGAGGTATTGAGATACCCTTCTATTTTATTTAAGCCACAGTTATTTTGAGTTTCTTTAGCCAAACCATGTGGTTTTTTTATTTGAAAATAATTATGCTGGTTTATTCCAGAACAAATGTAAAAAACTATCAAAATTTTACTCAGAGTAAAACCGTTAAGCCACGAAATGAAATAATTTATTCGCCAGATATCACTTCCTACTCATGATTTCACATATCCAGCACTGCTCTTTCCCAATTCTGAAAAGTTCTATTATTTTTTTAAATATATTTTATTGATTTTTTACAGAGAGGAAGGGAGAGGGATAGAGAGTTAGAAACATCGATGAGAGAGAAACATCGATCAGCTGCCTCCTGCACACTCCCCACTGGGGATGTGCCTGCAACCAAGGTACATGCCCCTGACCGGAATCGAACCTGGGACCCTTGAGTCCACAGGCCGACACTCTATCCACTGAGCCAAACCGGTTAGGGCAAAAGTTCTATTATTTTAAGATCGTAGGACAGATATTGATCTGATACATTTAATTACAATGAGATGACATTTCTGGATACAGAAGTCCAAGATATGTTAAACAGTTCCCCCCCTGACCTTCATTCCTTCTATCTTACAACCTCCAAATAATACGGACACAATGCAGATATGCACACGACTTTGAGCCACCTGCCTCAAGGTGGAAGTGTCACTTGTCTACTCTCACCCTCAGTTGGGCTTGGGATGCAACTGAGGGTGAGATATGGTAGAACAGGGACCCGCGTTGGGCAGGATGGTGGTTAGGATTGGGATTGGGGTTAGTTTCATGTAATGGAAGATGTCAAAGTTGAGTGCCTACCATTTATGGCGAAAATTGTTGGGAGAATAGAGTGAGTGGAATGATAATTGTTTCTTTCTTTCTTTCTTTCTTTCTTTCTTTCTTTCTTTCTTTCTTTCTTTCTTTCTTTCTTTCTTTTTTATTTTAAGATAAGTTGTAGGTTCACAGCAAAATGAAGGAAAGATACGGAGACTTCCTATATGTCCTCTGCCCCCACACATGCATAGCCTTCCCTACTGTTGCTAATGAGCAGCCACAGAATTCTCAGGGGCACCCAACAGTAAACACGCATCTTCAGGTGGGCTCAGGTCTAGCTGACTTTGGTCGGGCCCAGCTGGGCTTCATTCCAGGCTGTGGGGTTGGTCTCACATGTCTGTCCTCTTTGGACCAGCGGGTCAGCTGGAGTATGTCCTTTGCCTGGCAATGGCAGAAATGCAAGAGGGCAAGGCAAACTATGGGAGTATATTTCAAGACGTTTTGTCATGTCCCCTCACATCCTTTGGCCACATAAGTTTTGGCTAAGACCAAATCGATGGGTAAAGGAGTGTGTTTCGCTCACCATGAAGCTATGGGATAGATGAATGTGGTCTGCAGTAGAAGGGTTGGGGGTCTCTGGACCAACAAGCCTTATGTTGGGGTTGGAGGAGGATGCAATGGGATGAACCCAAGGTTAGGAGTGATATAGGGGCCACAAAGAGGAGAGAGTGATAGAGACCTGAGTTCTGTGGGGCCTGAGGACTTCAGGATAGAATGTCAGGAGACATCTCCTTTGGATCCTGGGATCCATCCGATTCAGGGTTTTACATCATTTTTTTAAATTTTTTAATTTTTTATTTTTTTATCAGCACATGAGGTTTCCCACTGGATAGTGGGAGGCTGATCTGCCATGGCGGGGCTCCCTATCGCTACAGATAGGCAGGGGCTGAGATGAAGTAAATTTAAGTTACCAAAACAAAGAAATGTGTTGTCCCTTGTATCCAGGATTGTTTGGAGCGATTAACATGTGTCCCATATGTCCAGTGCTTGGCACAGAGTAGGCCCTCAGTAAATGGGCTCCAGTGTTACAATGGTAACTCTCCTGTGCTAGGGTCTTTCCTTTTCTACCTCAGTGGGTGTCCCAGGTGTCAGGGCCCCTGTGTCCCTACAACTAGGACCTGCTTCTTGGGGGGGGGGGTGTTTCTTCTCAAAGTATCCAGTATGTCATGGGGGTGCCAAGAGGCTCCCAAGGGGTGTGGAGAATCAGCACCTTGGTCTGGGTGCCCTGGAAAGCTCCCCTTCCCCAGGCGATTTCTGTTGCCCATTTCAAAGCCAGTAGATGGCATTTATGGGTTATATGTCTCTCAGAGTTAAATGTTTGGGACTTCCCACTGATAGAAAGATACTGTGCTCCCGGGATTGCCCAGCTGTGCCCCGATCTCCCTGGGTTTGCCTCCTGCCCAGTTGTCAGGAGGAACAGTGTGCAGAAAGCTCCCCTCCACTCTCAGACTCCCTGAAAAGGCCAAGCGGCCCCAAAGAGAGGGGTGAGCAGATCCTCCATATCCCTCCACGTTGCCTGAGAGGAGGCTAGAGCGTGGGAGGCTAGAGCGTGGCCCCGGATCCCACTTTCGCTTGCTCAAGTCCCTTGGTGCCCAGCCTGGCCAGGGGCCTTCCCCTGCCAAGTCTTTCCTGTCCTGGATTGCGAAAGGCCTGCAGCTGCCTCCCCGGCCAGCCTCCGGGCTGGGCTGTACAGCTGAGGCTTTGGGAAAAGGGGAAGCAGCTCCTGAGGCTGGGTGTCCTCTCTCGGGGTGACAGAGCCCGGGGGGCAGGCAGCACCGGAGCGTCTGGCCCTCCTGCCTGTCCTCCTCGCCTGCGGTTCACCAGCCTTGAAGCCACTTCCCGGTGGAGCAGGTACTCCTGTCCCTGGGCCTGGAGGGCGAGTGGAGGGATGGGAGTGGGGCTGGGCTGAGGTTGGCTGGGGGACATCTGGGTGTGAGAGCTGGATGCCAAATCAACCCAAACCCAAGACACTAATCAAAGCTGCACTTCTAACCTAAACCCTTTCACAGCTCCAAATCTTCCCAACCCTCATCCCATTCCCAGTCCCAATCCCAATCCCAATCCCAGTCCCAATCGTAACCACCATCCTGCCCACCGCAGGTCCCGGATCCACCCTATCTCACCCCCCATTGCATCCTGACCCCAACCATTTACTAATCACCGGCCTTTACCCTCACCCCAAACCCACCACTTTCACCTCCATGTCAACCCTCCATTCCATTCCAAATCGCTGCCTAACCTTCACCCCAGCTCAACTGCAGTGCAACCTTCGTCTTCTCCTCACTCTAAGCCCAGTCCACTCCCGGTCATTTATCTGGGCTTCATTCGTCTGAGCGCCGGACCCTAGCACAGTTCGGCAAAGCTCGGGGGATGGGTGCTCAGGCTGAGAGCATTTATAACCAGGTTAAAAGGTGAAATATCTGTTGCCCATTTCAAAGCCAGTAGATGGCATTTATGGATTATACGTCTCTCAGAGTTAAATGTTTGGGACTTCCCACTGTTTTAAAGATACTGTGCTCCTGGGATTGCCCAGCTGTACCCTGATCTCCTCAGTGGGCAGAGCGCTCCAGCTGGCTGTGTCACCCCGTTTCCCTCCTTCCCCCGCCTGAGAGGGAAGTTGGGGAGAAGCCCCGGTCTGGGAAACAGAAACTGAATCCTGCTGAGCTGCCTGCGGTGAAGCTGCGTTTACCTTTCCCCCCCAGGCTGGACTTGGCCTCTGGGATCAGAGGTCAGGCACTGAGCGTCCCAATCCACCCTCCTCAGCTGTCCTGGGGCACGTGGTCTCACAGAGACTTTACCTGCTCACTTATTCCCGCACAGGCAGCAAGCATGGGTGCCCACCATGTGACAGGCCACCCCTCCCAACCCTGATGCAACCTCTACCATTTCTGGGTAGGAGTGTGGATTTAAAACTCTGCCTTCAGAGCACCCAAGACCTGGGGATGCAAAGATGGACCTCAGGAATAATACTCTCCCAAATGGTCATTGCCTCAGGGTCAGGTTGTTTTAGAGCTGTGGTGCTCTCTGCCCCCCAATATACCCACCCCTCCCCTAAGACCCACAATCTTCCCTCTACCACCAGGGGGCGCTGGTACCAGGACACAGCTTAACCCAAGTCTTTAGTACCAGACTTCCTTCCTTCCTTCCTTCCTTCCTTCCTTCCTTCCTTCCTTCCTTCCTTCCTTCCTTCCTTTTTTCTTTCTTTCTTTCTTTCTTTCTTTCTTTCTTTCTTTCTTTCTTTCTTTCTTTCTTTCTTTCTTTCTTTCTTTCTTCTTTCTTTCTTTCTTTCTTTCTTTCTTTCTTTCTTTCTTTCTTAATAATTCTTTATTGCTGAAAGTATTACATATGTCCCCTCCCCTCCCCCCCCAATTGGCCCCTTCCAGCTCCCCCCACCCCCCCAGGCCTTCAACCACCCATTGTCTGTGTCCATGGGAAGTGCATATATGCATACAAGGTCTTGGGTTGACTACCTCCCACCCACCCAACCTTCCCCCCGCCCCGCATCTTCCCTCCTAGATTCCTCACTCTGTTCCATGCTTCCATGTCTCTGGATTCATTCTGTTCATCAGTTTATGTTGTTACTTGGATTCCACATATGAATGAGATCATGTGATACTTGTCTTTCTCTGACTGACTTATTTCACTTAGCTTGATACTCTCCAGGTCCCTCCATGCTGTCTCAGAGGGTAAGAGAGTCTTCTTTTTTACTGCTGCATAGTATTCCATGGTATAAATGTACCACAGCTTTTGTATCCACTCATCTGCTGATGGGCACTTGGGCTCTTCCCAGAGCTTAGCTATTGCAATGCCAGCCTTTCAAACAGAGACAAGGGTCTCCCGTCTGGGGTTCTTCTTGCCCTTCTTCTTTTCCAGAAAAGTTCTATGGGCTGAGATTGATTTTTAGGCGGAGCTATTAAGATGGACTCTGGTGGGACCGACCCTCCGTGTGTGGCTGGGCTAAATTATAGGTGACATCTACATGATGTAACTTTGGGTAGTTCTAGAAAGAGTCCTCCTCTCAAACGTTCCAAAACCCCTGTTCCATTCTGGGGACAGTATGTTTAAAATCCCACCATTCCTCCACCATTAGGTTCAGCATTGCCCTTTCCGGGGCCCCAGATGGGAACAGGAAGGGGAGCTGTGGATATCAGCAAGGCATGCGCATGTTGTCTCGCTGACGCCCTAGCTGTAGAAGATGTGACCCTGACATCCAGCGTGGCTGTGGGCTCCGGGCCATACCTGCCCTCAGCCATGCACAGTGGGCTGCCTGCCTTTCAGCCCAGCATCCAGGTCTTGGGGCCCCGTCTGACTCTGGGAAACAGAAACTGAATCCTGCAGAGCTGCTCACAGCTGGGCCAGCATGAGCCTTTCTCATGGCCGCAGACCGGGTGTGGGAATAGCCTCCTGGGACAGGAGCAGGCCTAGGATGGCCCAAAGGACGGGGGACGAGCCAGGGGGTCTCAGAAAATGACCAGATCTGTCTGCTGGAGCAGCCGAAGCCAGGGGCTGGGTCTCCTGAGGAGCCGTGCTCTTCCGGGCCTTCCCTTGCCTTTGCTTCAATGTGCTCTCTGCAAGGACACCCTCGTCCTTTCACACTTGGCCGAGTTCTGTCTTGTCATCGTGACAGGCCATTCCGGCTTCACCCAGGCGCCGGGTGTCTGCTCAGCACTCCCAGGTGTGCCCCCTGGTAGCCACCAGAATCAGCTGGGCTGATGCACGGGGGCTGGGAATTGTCATGAGTTTCCTGTCCCCACTTCCAGCCTCCCCAGGCCCTTCCCCTCACTCTGCAGCATCAGCATTTAGGACCAGGGAGGACTGCAAAGTTGGCAACATGGGTTTTGTATGTGCGTGTGGCAAAATGGGCAAAACATAAAATGTACTGATTTAACCATTTTCAAGTGCACAATTCAGTGGCATTAAGTACATTCACAATATTGTGGAACCACCACCACTGTCTATTTCTAGAACTTTTTCATCATCCAAAACATACACTCTGTACCCATTACACATGAACTCCCCTCCCTGTAGCCCTTGGAAGTCTCTATTCTACTTTCTGTCTTTATGAATTTGCCTATTTTAGGTATCTCTTTAAGTGGAATCTTACAATCTTTGCCCTTTTGATCTGGCTGACTTCACTGAGCATAATATTTTCAAAGTTCGCCCATGCTATAAAGTGTGTCAGAATTTCATCTCTGCTTATGGCTATACCATGGTTTTTTTATCCATTCATCTGTGGATGGACACTTGGGTTGTTTTCACGTTTTGGCTGTTGTGAATAACACTGCTGTGAACCCAGGAGACCCTGTTTTCACTCCACCCAGGAGCAGAGGTGCTGGATCAGACGGTAATTTATGTCTGACTTTTTGTGGGACCACCAATAGTTTTTCACAGGGGCTGCACTATTTTACATTCCTACCAGCAGTGCACTGAGCTTCTAATTTCTCCATATCCTCTCCAACATTTATTTTCTGATTTTGTTTGTTTGTTAATAACCATTCTGATGGGTGTGAAGTGGTAGCTCATTGTGGGGTGTTTTTTTTAAATCCTCATATATATACTAGAGGCCCGGTGCATGAAATTCGTACCCAGGGCAGGGGGCGGGGAGGGTTCCCTCAACCCGGCCTGCTCCCTCTCCAATCCATGACCACTCTGGGGATGTCTGACTGCTTCTCACAATCTGAGACTGCTGGCTCCTAACTGCTTGCCTGCCTGCCTGCCTGCCTGCCTGCCTGCCTGATCACCCCTGACCACCTCTGCCTGCCTGCCTGATCACCCTAACCACCTCTGCCTGCCTGCCTGATCACCCCTGACCACTTCTGCCTGCCTGCCTGATCACCCTAACCACCTCTGCCTGCCTGCCTGATCACCCCTGACCACTTCTGCCTGCCTGCCTGATTGCCCCTAACTGCTCCCCTACTGATCACCTCTAACCACCTCTGCCTTGCCCCGCACCCAAGACCCAGGATTCCCTCCTCCAGCCAGTCGCAGGTACCTGGGACCCAGGCCAGCTGCAGCAGCAGGGGACCATGGGCGGGCAGCTTCGCCCGGGCTATAGCCGCAGGTGCCTGGGACCACAGGGCGGGCAGCTTGTCTCTCTCCTGGGCCGCAGCCCCGGCCGCTGGTTCCTGGGACCACAGGGCAGGCGGTTTGTCCCCATTCCTTTCGCACGAGCTCATTTGTACCTGGCTGGTCCCCATTCCTCTCTCCCCAGTGCTGAGTATCTGAGCTGTTACAGTGTGACAGTGTGAGGGCGTGAAGGCATGATGACCATTTGCATATTAGCTCTTTATTATATAGGAGATATATATAAATTTTTTTTTTGAGAGGAAGAGAATGAAAAAGAGAGAGAGAGAGGAACACCGATCAGTTGCCTCCTGTATGCGCCCCAACTGGGGCTCAAAACTGAAACCTAGGTATGTGCCCTGACTGGGAATCGAACATTCGACCTTTTAGTGTACAGAACCACACTCCAGCCAACTGAGCCACCCAGACAGGGTCATTGTGGTTTTGATTTGCATTTCCCTTATGACTAATGATGTTGAGCATCTTTTCATGGGCTTACTGGCCATTTTACATCATCTTTGAAGAGATGTCTATTCAAGTCCTTAGTCCCTTTTAAAAATTCGGTTGTTTAGAGTTTGTTGTTGAGCTGTATAGGAGTTCTTTATATATTCCAGATATTAATCCCTTATGTATGATTCTAACCCCGTGATTTGCAAATATTTTCTCACATTCTGTGGGTTGTTTTTTTTTTACTATCTTGCTAGTATCCTTTGATTCACAAAAGTTATTTTGATCAAGTTTAATTCATCTATATTTTCTTCTGTTGCTTGTACTTTTGCTGTCGTACTTAAGAAATCATTGCCTGATACTAGGTCATGAATCTTTTCACCCATATTTTCCTCTAATAGTCTTACAGTTTTAGTTATATGTGTTTCTGCCCTCTCTCCCCTTCAGATTCATATCTCTGGCACCCCTAAGAACCTCCCACCCTCACCAGGGGCACTTCATGGCAGAGGGCGCCTCTGCCTTCTTGTGCATTATATACTGCAGGCAATTAACTTATGCTTGGGGGGGTGTGTGGTGCAGGGCCCTCGTACCCCCCGCCATTGCACCTAAACTTGCCCTGTCACCAACTCTCACCTCTCTTTCTGCATGTTGCTGCAAAGCCTGGGGGCTGCTCTGCAGGGCTGCAGGGCACATGTCTCCACTTTCAGGCTCTCACAAGATGCCAAGGACAAGGCAAGACAGAGATGGCTCTGGTGACCACAGGGACCCAAAGGGGAAGTTTCAGCTAGAAGCTGCCTTCGAGCTTTACCTTGAAGACTAATAAAGTTTCAACAAGCAGAGATGATATGTGGTGGGGACACAGCTGGTCAGCTGGAGAGCCCATGTGCAGAAGGGACTGGCCCCAGGGTGAATGTGTGAGGAGCAGGGAATGAAGGCAGAGCTGGGAGTAAGAAATTAAGACCTTTCAGGGATGTATTGGGCAATGGGGAGCCACAGAAGGTTTTTGAGCAAGGGAATGGCCCTTAAAAGACAGCACTTTGGTTAAGTGCTCAATCAAGCCCCATATGGCTTATAGCTTGTAAGGCTAGAGGTAGGGGACTAAGTCTCAAGTAAGAAACCATTATTCTTGCTGAGTGCCTTGGAGTAAGTCACTGGGCCTCTCTGGGTTCCAGTTCCTGTTGGCTTGGGTGGCAGGGAGGGACAGGGAGGGGCAGGGAGTGGAGGGAAGGGAGAAACAACTGTTCATCTGCTCTGGGGTGTGCTGTTGAGGGGATGGGAAAGCAGAACTTGGGGTGGGGTTGAGGGACGCCCAGAGGGTTTTCTAGTGCATTCCACCAGTGAGGGCATTGCTGGGTAAAGTCCAACTGTGAACGTGGGCTCCTGGCTCCCAGTGGGTGGCTGCCCCAGCAGTCCTTGGAAGCCCTGCCCTCTCAGCAGAGCCTGTGGGGACGCAGGGCTGACACTTCGGCAGGCTCGGAGCTGAGGTGCCTGGAGGCTCCTTAGGAGCCCTGTGTGTCCGGTCAATACAGTGCACACCCCTCTCTTATGCACCAGGACAGGCGCGAGAACCTGCTATGGGCTACCTGCTTCAGCTTCTCCACCTGGCCGCATCCATCTCCGCAGGTAAGTTGTGCTGGCCTTTCTCATCCCTCTGGGCCTGGCCTCCGTGAGCCCAGCCTTTGCTGGCCCAGCAGACAGACTGTGCCTGGTCACAGGTTGGCTGCTGAGGTTGAAGGGCAGGCACAGAGAGACGGTGGCAGGGACCAGTGACCCTCCCAGAGGGACTGTATTGCTGAGGACACAGCAGGGTTTGGGGGTCCACCTGGGGCACCTTCTATAGGGCAAGGTCATAGGGCTTTGTGGTGCCCCAGGCCTGCATTATTCTCCTGTCTGTCTGTTCCTCCCTCAGTCCTGGCCTCCTGGGGTGTCTCCCGTCCTGTGGCCGTGCAGGGTGTGAAGGGGTCCTGCCTCATCATTCCCTGCATCTTCAGTTTCCCTGACAACGTGGAGGTGCCCCATGGCATCACAGCCATCTGGTACTACGACTACTCGGGAAATCGGCAGGTGGTTTTCCACTCGGGGGACTCCCAGAAGGTGGAGGCACGCTTCCGTGGCCGTGCCCAGCTGCTGGGGAATGCCGAGCACAAGGTGTGCAACCTGCTGCTGAAGGACCTGAGCCCCCAGGACTCGGGCACCTACAGCTTCCGCTTCGAGATCAGTGATGTCAACCGCTGGGTAGATGCCACAGGCACAGCGGTCACTGTGACAGGTGAGGAATGGGGTGGCCTGGCTGCTGCCTGGAAGGGGCTCCCAAGCTGCTTCTGGCCCCACTCCCCGCCCCCTTGTTCTATACGCACCCCCAGCCCCAGTCTAGTCCCAGCCTTGTGTCCTCCATGCATTCACCCCAAGGGGGTGGGGGTAGAAAGCAACCTCTTCTTCCCCTTGAAGTCCCCTGCCCAGGGCTCGTGCCACAGCTGGGGTTTGCAGGGCAGGAGGCGTCAAGGGTGGTGAGGG
Organism: Myotis daubentonii; assembly: GCF_963259705.1. Lineage (NCBI taxonomy): Eukaryota > Metazoa > Chordata > Mammalia > Chiroptera > Vespertilionidae > Myotis > Myotis daubentonii. The sequence continues at coordinate 30,872,167 of NC_081847.1, forward strand.
GGAGTCCTGAGCCTCCTGTCTTTGTCCTCAGAGGAGCCCAACGTGCCCACCATTGCCTCACCGTTAGAGCTTCGCGAGGGCATGGAAGTGGACTTCAACTGCTCCACTCCCTACGCGTGCCTGCAGGAGCCCATCGGCCTGCAGTGGCAAGGCCAGGACCCAGCTCGCTCAGTCACCTCCAACTTCCAGAAGCTCGAGACCACAGGCATCAGCCACCAGGAGACCCTCCACATGACCCTGTCCTGGCAGGACCACGGCCGGACCTTGAGCTGCCAGCTCTCAGTGGCCGGGTACAAGACAAAGGGCGAGATTTTCCTCCAAGTGCAGTGTGAGTGCGCTGGGGGCCACACCCTCATCACTGGGCACCCAGCTGTGGCTCCCCAGTGGAAACCAGTTCCTTCTCCATAGAAACAGGAGTGCACTCTGACCTCCTGGGTGGGGCCGGGGTAGAGAGACTGCTAAGCACAAAGAGCCACCTTCCAGTTCCCTTTTACCTCTTGTCCCTGAGGCCAGGCTGGGCACAGAAGGGGAGACAAAGACCCAGAGGCTTGGGGGTCAGGCAGCAAGGACCTTGGGATTTAGTCCAGCTCTGGAGGATGCTGGGGAGGTGGGGTCAATCCTTTGTGGCCTAACGCTGCTCACATCCATGGTGATCAGGGCATCACCCGGACATGGCAGAGGCCGTGGGAGAAAGCCGAATTTCCACTTGCTTGAGCATCTCCCCATCACAGTACAATGGGGCAGCCTCTTCTAGAACAACCGCTGTCCACAGGCCTCAGGTGGCCGACACAACCATCCACTCAATGAGCAAACTTTGGGCAAGTTACTGGCGCCTCAGAGCCTCCATTTTCTCATCTATGCAGGGGCGGTAACAATAAATATTAGTTCCTGTCTCACAGAACTGTTATGAAAATTGGAGGCGTGTCTGGCACATACTAGCCAGTCAACTGTATTAGCTTCTACTATCTTCCTCTCTACGTAGATTAAGGGCTTGAAGTGTGAGCTTTTATTAGCCCGTTTACATAGTGAGAAGCTTTGAAACAAGATTCTAAAAAATGCGGTCTCTTTGTATTGCTGGTGCCCTCTTTACAAATGGGTTAACCATTCTCAGAGCGAATTCTGCTGTCGTTGGCTCCCTCCATCAGGTGCGTGGTCCCTCACCAACAGCTACCACAGGCCACCAGAGCAAACAGTGTGGTACCCATGACCCCACATAGGACACGGACATTGGACAGTGTCATGAGGCAGAAAGCCCTGGAAGGCAGTGTGGGCTGGACACCAGGCCAAGCATTGCATTCTCAGACTCTCAGTGGCGAAGGAAGGGATCAGGAACATAAGATGGGGTGCAGCACAGCCCGGGACAGAGGGACTAATGGGACTGATGATTTATCCGGTGGGCTTCCTTCGGGCAGGGTGCTGACAGAGAGTGGGCCACGCCCTCCCAGCCAAGGCTCCTTACCTGACACCCCACCCATCATGCCTTGCAGATGCCCCCAAAGCCGTGGAGATCCTCCCCAGCCCCTCGGAGGGGAACATTCGTCCGGGTGACCTGGTCACACTCACCTGCCAGGTGAACAGCAGCTATCCCGCGGTCAGCTCTGTGCAGTGGCTCAAGGATGGGACGCCCCTCAAATCCCAGAGTCTTGTGCTGCGGTTGCCCCAGGCAGCCTGGGACGATGCCGGAGTCTACACCTGCCAAGCTGGGAATGAAGTGGGCTCCTTGGTCTCGCCCCCTTTCAGCCTCCACATCTTCAGTGAGTCCTGGGTGAACCTGGGTCTTGACCAGAGGGTGGGGAAGGGGTCCAGGCCACAGGGGCTGAGGAGAGCCAGGTGAAGGTGCCCCCTCAGACAGATGACAAACCTCCCCGGCAGGGTGGAGTGTCAGGAGGGTCCCCGTGAACAGGACAGACACAGCAGGCTCCCCTGAAGGGTGTGATGGAGACTGCGCAGATTAAGCTGAGTGGCTGCAAGCCCGGGGCTCTGAGGAGTTGGGCCTGCAAGTCGGTTGGGTACCCCCAGTGTGCCCGCTGCTGCCCCCACAGTGGCTGAGGTCCAGATGAGCCCAGCAGGCCCCATCCAGGAGAACCAGACGGTGACGCTGACCTGCAACGTGCCTAAAGAAGCACCCAGCGGGCTGCGCTACAGCTGGTACAAGAACCATGCCCTGTTGGAGGATGCGCACAGCCCTACCCTCCAGCTGCACTCGGCTACCAGGGCCGACACTGGCTTCTACGTCTGCGAGGTGCAGTACGCCCATGGCAGGGAGCGCTCTGGGCCCGTCAGCGTGGTGGTCATCCGTAAGTGACCAGTGTGTGGCGGACACTGCTGGAGTCGGGCCAAGGGGTGGGACCCCTGCAGGCAGGTTAGGTCCTGGGCCGGGTGGCCCTGAGCTCTGCACACCTGGGCAAGGCTTGGACCTCCCTGGGCCTCTGTTTCCTTTGATTTAAAATTTTTTATTTTGAAATAAGTTAAAACTTCCAAAAAAGATTACAAAGAATTATCATATGCAGTACCTTTAACTTAAAGTCCCAATTTGTTGCCCTAGTTGGTTTGGGTCAGTGGATAGAGCATCAGCCTGCGGACTGAAGGGTCCCAGGTTTGATTCTGGTCAAGGGCACATGCCTGGGTTGCGGGCTCCATCCCCAGTTGGGGGAGTGCAGGAGGCAGCCGATCAATGATTCCCATCATTGAGGTTTCTCTCTCTTCCTCTCCCCTCCTCTCTGAAATCAATAAAAATATATTTAAAAAAATAAAAAAAGGACCTGGAAAATAAAAAAGTCCCAATTTGTTAACATTTAGGTTCATGCGCTTTCTTTCTTTTACAATATATATTATATGTGTGTATATATGTATATACACATGTACACATATACGTGCATGTATACATGTGCACATGTATGTGCACACATGTACACATTTTATCTCTGTAAACACATACATATCAACATCTCTATACACATCTCTATACATAAAAGCCTAATATGCTAAGTTTCTGACTGTGACCAGTTGCTATGACATGCATTGACCACCAGGGGGCAGACGCTCCAACCAGTAGGTTAGCTTGCTGCAGGGGTCTGGCCAATTGCGACTGGGCAAGAGGGCCAGGCATGCCCTGGAGCCCTCCCGGGGTCCCTCCCTGGCCTCTAAAACATTTCTTCTAATTAATTTCCTTTTAATGTACAAATCCGTGCACCAGGCCTCTAGTATGGACATATGCACTCTGTCAGTATACATACACACATATGTTACCTATCTATCATTTATCTATTCATCCATTCATCTATTTATATTCCTAATGTTGTAGACATGATTTCCTTTGCCCCTAAGTTCCTCAGTGTAGTTTCTAAGGTCATTCTCATACATAGCCACACTACAGTGACCACAGTCAGAAAATTTAACATTGATACACGCCCATTATCTAATCTACAGTCCATATTTAAATTATGCCAATTGATCCAATAATGCCCTTTATAGCAATTATTTTTGGGGGTCCCAGATCCAATCCGGGATCCAGCTGCATTCAGTTGTCGTGTCTCCGTACTCTCCTTTAGTTGGGGACAGTGCCTTGGTCTTTTCTCATCTTCTTGACATTGACACTTTAAGAGTACAGGCCAGCGGTTGTGTGGGTGTCCCTCCCTCAGTTTGTGTTTGTCTGAATCCAGTAGACAGAGCCTGGAACTCGGGCAGGAACCCCACAGCCATGATGCTGTGTCTGTCTCCGCGTCAGATCAGGGGGCACGTGGTGTCAGTGTGTTCCATTGCTGGTAGAGTTCACTTTGGTCACCTGGGTGAGGTGCTGTCCACTGCCAGACCTCTTTGCCAGTATTTATTTATTTATAATTCTCGCCCAGGGATATTTTTCCACTGATTTTTTAGAGAGAGTGAAAGGGAGGAGGAAGGAGAGAGAGAGAGAGAGAGAGAGAGAGAGAGAGAGAGAGAGAGAGAGAGAGATTGATGTGAGAAGGACACATTGATTGGTTGCCTCTGATAAGGGCCTGGGATCGAGCCTCAAGAGGTATATGCCCTTGACTGGAATCGAACCCAGGACACTTCAGTCCATGGTCCACTGAGCCAAACCGGCTGGGGTTCCCCATCTTTAAAGTAGGGTTCCTGATTCCCACTCTTGGTGTTGCCACAAGGATCGACTGAAGTGCTTTATCCAGCTCAGGGACAAAAGTTTATTCAGCCGGCACTCAGGAGCTGCTGGGGTCTCCCTCCATCTTCCAGGGCATTGTGGGACAAAGGAGGTGCAGGGGTTATAGGCTATGAAGGGGAATCCAGGGAGTGCCCTGTCTGAGGGTGACAAGCCTTTCTCCATGCAGACCCACCCCTCGCCCCCCACCTAACTGCCTTCCTGGAGATGCAGGCGGGGCTGGTGGGCATCCTCCATTGCTCCGTGGTCAGTGAGCCCATGGCCACCCTGGTGCTGTCACACGGGGGACTTGTCCTGGCCTCTACCTCTGGCAAGGATGACCGCGGCCCACGCTTCAGTGTCTCCTCTGCCCCCAACTTTCTGCGCCTGGAGATCCGAGACCTGGGGCTGGCCGACAGCGGGGAATACACTTGCACAGCCACCAACTCCTATGGGAACGCGTCCTCCACCCTGGACTTCCAAGCCAATGGTAAGATGGCCATGGTGCTGGTGGAGGGAGCTCGAAGAGGAGGCCTGCTCTGACCTCTACCTCCTAGGAGTCCAGAGGGCTCAACTGAGGGGCTGAACTAGCTGGCTCCTAAAAATCACATCCAGGACCCAGGGGATACTGTCATATCCCAACATGGGAGGTTCATGGAAGTCAAGGCAACAAGGGAAACATGGCAGGTTGTCTTATTCCTTCTGTGTACGTTCTGACTCTGAACTTGGAAGGTTCCTCATATGCATTCATTTGTTTCTTATTTATCAAACGTTTGGGGCAGGTTCTGTGCAACTAGTAGATAGGAGTCAGATTCAGGAGGAGTAGGGTCTTCCAACTCTTGGTACATGTGCTACCCCTCCCTCATTCTGAGGCCACGGCAGACATAATGGATCAAGCCTGGGTTCCAGCTCAGAATCCTTCTCAGCCATGCTGCAGCCAGTTACTACCAATAGGTCAGAATGGACCTATTTGGCAATATCCAAGGCCAAACCCTCCTGATCCTCAAGAGATTCATAGGGCTGACGTCACGAAGCCCAGACCTACCTACAACTATTGGGGTGGGGGGATGCTGGAGGGCTTCCTGCAGTGGGTGGCATGGGGTCACAGATGTGCAGCGGGCTGAGCCTCCCTGTCTCCGTCTGCTAGCAGCCCGCCTCCTCATCAGCCCAGCAGCAGAGGTGGTGGAAGGGCAGATGGTGACGCTGAGCTGCCGGAGTGGCCTGAGCCCAGCGCCTGACATCCGCTTCTCCTGGTACCGGAACGGAGCCCTGCTTCTCGAGGGGCCCAGCAGCAGCCTGCTGCTCCCCGCGGCCTCCAGCACCGATGCTGGCTCATACTACTGTCGCGCCCAGGACAGCCACAGCGCCAGCGGGCCCTCCTCGCCTGCCGTCCTCACGGTGCTCTGTGAGCAGCCTCCCCCCTGGCCCCTGCCTGTCTTGGGGAGGATGGATCAGTCCACTGGGGTCCGCCAGCCATCCCTGTCCTGCCCAGGGTCTAGATGAGGAGGGCAGCCACAGGCCTGGGCACCATGGACCTTTCCACCCGGGGCTGTAATTTGGGGAACAAGGCTAGGGATTTTCTACCTCCCCATGTCCCATCTCTAATCCCAGACATTTTAGGGCCCTCTGTGCCTAGCCTCAAGCCCACCATGGGTACCATGGCCAAGCTTCATCCTCCTGAGCTGGGCCCTGGGACACCATACTCCTATATATGCGCACACGCCCCATAGGTTGTGCCCTCACAGGCCCCCAGAGACATGAGAGCAGAACCTCTCGGCACAGGAACTACGTCTGGTCAGCAGTGGATGTTCCATATTAGCCTGAGGGCCCACCAATATTCAGGGCCCCCTTAGCTTCAGAAAGCCTCCCCTGACATGAGCAGGAGCAACATCCTGGGACTGTCAGGAAGAGCAGCCACCTCTTAGGGGTTTCCGAGTGTCAGGGTGAGATCACGCGGAGGCCTTGCTGATGGCTGTCCTTGACAACCCATCTCCAGAAGCCTCTAGAGAGAGGGCACTTTAGGCATTGTCTATTATCTTAAGTAGAGCTGCTTGAAGACCAGACACAAGGGGAAGGGGAATCCTGGCGGAAGGGGTGGGTGCAGAGGGAGCAGAGGTAAGATTCACAGGGATTGCTATGAGGGCGCCCTGCTCAGGAGCACCTGGGAGTTAGGCAAGTGACTGCTAGCCCACACGGTGCCTTTGTTTCCCCGGGAAAACGCCCCTCTTCCCGGGGAAGATCAGACACAGCCCTAGGGTGTGGCTGAGCCCGAGGCCCAGGGGCTGGAGTCCTCCCACCCTGGCCTGCCTGTCCTTGTCAGGGCCCAGCTGTTTGTGGCAGCTCTGGGCCCAGGCCTTTGTCCAGTGTCTTCTGGGATCCCAGGCAGCCCTGGCCGAGGCTGTGGTCTTCCATGAGTGCCTCTGCTCTTCCCCCCTGCAGACGCCCCACGCCGGCCCACGCTCACCGCCCGGCTGGACCCCGACGCTGAGGGCCTCGGGGCTGGCCGCCGAGGCTTCCTGGAGTGCCGTGTGGACAGCGACCCCCCTGCCCAGCTGCGGCTGCTCCACGGGGACCATGTAGTAGCTACTTCCCTGACACCAGGGGGCGGGTGCAGCACGTGTGGGGGCTGCTCCCAGCGCATAAAGGTCAACAGAGCCCCTAACCTGCTGCGTGTGGAGATCCGTGACCCGGTGCTGGAGGACGAGGGTGAATATCTGTGCGAGGCCAGCAACACCCTGGGCAACGCCTCCTCCTCAGTGACCTTCGATGCCCAGGGTGAGTCGGGGCGGGGAATGGTGGCACAGGGTCGGGGGCCAGTACTTGGGGCCCTATTCCGCTGAAACCCTGGCTCCAAGGGGCCCCATCCAGTGGAACCACCTTGTTTAGCTGCGGAAGTTTGCTTTTCACCCCTGTCCAGTGGGCACTCCCGAGGGTCTCCTTCCTCCCCCCTCCAGGCTGGGAGGCTGGACCAGTGGCCCCCAGGGTTGCGGGGAAGCAGTCAAAGTGAGGCCTGTCTCAAGGGGGCCTGTGCTGCCTGCTCTCCAGCCACGGTCCTGGTCATCACTCCGTCGCACACGCTGCCAGAGGGCACCTTCGCCAACCTGACTTGCAGTGTTAGACGGGAAGCCGGTGGAGGCCCTGCCAACTTCTCTTGGTTCCGGAATGGGGCACTGTGGACCCAGGGCCCCCTGGAGACTGTGACGCTGCTGCCTGTGGCCAGAACAGATGCTGCTCTCTACGCCTGCCGCATCCTCTCTGAGGCTGATGCCCAGCTCTCCGCCCCCGTGGTCCTGAGTGTGCTCTGTGCGTGATGGGCAAGGGCAGCACTGGCACTTGGAGGGTTGGTGTGTGGAGGGGGCAGTGGGACACAATATGGCAGCTGGAACGTGGTGAGCTGGGCTGGGGGTGGCCTCCTGCAGCGTCTCCCTGTCCCTGCAGATCCCCCGGATCCTCCAAAGCTGTCAGCCCTCCTGGACATGGACCAGGGCCACATGGCTGTGTTTGACTGCACTGTGGACAGTAGTCCGCTGGCCCAACTGACCCTGTATCATGGGGAACGCCTCTTGGCTACCAGCCTGGGGCCCCAGCTCCCATCCCGTGGCCACTTCCATGCCAAGGCCATGGCCAACTCCCTGCAGCTAGAGGTCCGAGACTTGGGCCTTGGGGACTCTGGCAGCTACCGCTGTGAGGCCACAAATGTCCTCGGATCAGCCAACACTTCCCTCTTCTTCCAGGTCCGAGGTGAGTGTCAGTCCCCTGGCGACACAGTAGAAACAGATGCCCTGGGACCATTCTGGCCAGGCAAGCATGTGAGGTCTTTTTCAGCCATAGTTTCTGGACAGTTTCCACCAACCCACAGAGGTTTCCCTTTGTCTCCAGCTAGACATTTTCACCTGTAATAACCATGGAAGCCACTAGGAGATAGTGGCAATTGCACAAGGCAGTTTGCTTGATTGGAGCAATTTCTGACAGATAACTTCTTACGTAATAGTATAATTTTGTTAGATAATAAGTATCTCATACAAAATCTAATATATATGTACATTATGCATATACATGGGTAATATATGCACACCAATGTGTGTATGTACACACATATGCATATACAGATATGCCCATATGCATAAGAATATATTCACATATCTATATATATAAAAGCCTAAGCAACTGAACGACCAAATGACCGAACGACCGGTCAATAGGTTGCTATGAGATGCACTGACCACCAGGGGGAAGATGCTCAATGCAGGAGCTGCCCCCTGGTGGTCAGTGCGCTCCCACAGCCAACCTCCTGGGCTGGCTAACCTCCCGCAGTCCCTCCCCGCAAGGCCAGCTAGCACCCCTCACCGGCCCTAATCTGAGGGGGAAGGGGCCGGCTGGCCAACTTCCCAGGGCCAGGCCGAGGGACCCCACCCATGCATGAATTTGTGCACCGGGCCTCTAGTTTTTCCATAAAAATTCTCCCTATGCGAATAAGCTAGGAAAAAGGAAAGCTAATATCCATAATGTTACAAAGGCCAAAGAAATACACACAATTTTTCTCTCACAATGACGAACATCAACTTGTGAACATTTGCCTTGGGCCTTGGTCCTATACATCTTTTCTTATTTATTATACTCATTTCACAGGCAGAGATATTTCGGGTCAGAGCTTTAGGAGCTTGCTCCTGATCACATGACTAGCAGGTGGCCCTGCTAGCTTGGGACTAATTTGGTTCTGTTCCCAGGCACAGCCTGTGCTCTCAGTCACCACTCCAGCTGTCCCTCCATCGCCCCCTCCCCCCGCCTCCAGCTTGGTCTCATCCTGCCTTAGACCCAGGGGGCACTAGGAACTGCCCTTTGCTTAGTCCCCAGTTCCTGGGCTCTCATGACCTTGAGCCTGGGTGCAGAGCTGGCTAGAGAGGGCTGGAGGGAAAAGATCACATAGCTGCTAACTTCCCCTTCTAAGCCCTCAGTCACCCATGCTGAGTTCAACTCATGATCAGGACAATGGCCCGTGGCAGGATTTAGTGCTTTATGGTGTCAAACCAACATTTGTCCAGAGCTAGCACGTGCAGGCACTGTGCCTGGCACTGGGTTGCAGGTCATATAAGTGGGTTGGACCCTTGAGAGGCCCACCTTCTGTCTGGTAGGCGAGATGTGATTGACAGAGCGAAGCCGTACCTCAAGGTGGTAGGTGGAGACGCCAGGACAGACCCATGCAGTGAAGTTGGGAGCAGGAGAGACCGAGGCAGGGGTTGAAGTCGGCAGTGGTCTGGTGGGGGAGCTGTGGCTCAGGGACACAGGTTTGGGGTCATGCAGTCATGCAGTCTTGGTGTGGATGACACACGGTCCAAGACTGTGGAAGGATATGGCGGAGGGTCCTCACTTGCTCTTGATTTCTTCCGGCAGGAGCCTGGGTCCAGGTGTCACCATCACCCGAGCTCCAGGAGGGCCAGGCTGTGGTCCTGAGCTGCAAGGTACCCACGGAGGCTCTGGAAGGGACCTCATACCGCTGGTATCGGGATGGCCAGCCCCTCCAGGAGTCGACCTCAGCCACACTCCGCTTTGCAGCCATAACTTTGAGCCAAGCTGGAGCCTACCACTGCCAAGCCCAGGCCCCGGGCTCAGCCACCACAAGCCTGGCCACCCCCATCAGCCTCCACGTGTCCTGTAAGTGCTTTCATTACTGCATGTTTCTTGGGGTGTGAAGGAGCCAAGGGTGTGGCTGGAGGAGGGGATACTGACCCCCGGGTCTTGGGCTCTGCCTCATGAGAGAGCCTTAGATGAGGGACCACCTGGCCAGACCCTGACCACTCCCCACTTTGTGTAGATGCCCCACGCCAGGCCACACTCACCACCCTGATGGACACTGGCCCTGGGCGACTGGGCCTCCTCCTGTGCCGTGTGAACAGCGACCCTTTGGCCCAGCTACGCCTGCTCCATGGGGACCGCCTGGTGGCCTCCACCCTACAAGGTGTGGGGAAACTGGCAGGCAGCTCTCCCCGGCTAAAGGTGGCCGTGGCCCCCAACACGCTGCGCCTGGAGATCCACGACGCAGGGCTGGAGGACGAGGGAGTCTACACCTGCGAGGCCACCAACACCCTAGGCCAGACCTCGGCCTCAGCCAGTTTCGATGCCCAGGGTCAGTGTGGGGGTGTGAGTATGTGGGTGGGTGGCTCCTCTAAGAGGAGGGAAGCTTGCTTGGAGCGGCTTCTGGAAGGCTGGGCACAGGCAAGAGGGCTGGGCATAAGGGTAGTCTCTTCTTACGGGCAGCAGTCTTCAAACTTGGGCTTCATGGAAGAGCTTTTTTTAAAAACTGAATTTTACACGGGTGCCCAGTGGACAAAACTAATCAGAAACGGGGGCTCAAGGAGAAGCCACAGCAGGGCCAGGGAGGCCTGTATTCTCCCATGTGCTCCCCACCAGGGCCAGGGAGGGCTCCGCAGAACTCCGCTTGGGATCAGCTGAGAGATGATGAGTTGTTTGCCAAGTTCCACCTCTGAGCCCATTCACAGGTGGACCATCTGTGCCTCCCAGAGGCCGAGGGGCGTCCCTCCCTCATGGAGACAGGTGGCTTGTTTTACTCGGCCTCAGGACCCTCACTGGTGTCTCCGTGCCCTCCTCTCTCCAGCTGTGAGTGTGCAGGTGTGGCCAAAGGCCACCGTGCCGGAGGGGCAGCCGGTGAACCTGACCTGCCTTGTGTGGACCACGCACAAGGCTCAGCTCACCTACACATGGTACCAAGACGGGAAGCAGCGCCCAGGTGCCCACGCCATCCTCCTGCCCAATGTCACAGTCACGGATGCTGCCTCCTACCACTGTGGTGTGGTGACCCCTGGCCAGGCACCGCGCTTCTCCAGACCTGTCATCCTTGATGTCCTCTGTGAGTGGTTGGTGGCTGGGTGGGGCTGGAAGGAAGGACAGTAGCCTACTGGGATCAGGGCATGGCCAGAGGCCCAACCTGGGAACTCAGTACCAGAACTCAGCCAGCTGACGGAGACCTTCACAGGAGCATGGGAGTTGGGGGCTATGGAGAGAGGTTCTCTCTGGGCAGAGCAGCAGTGCCCCAGATGAGCAAGTGGAAGCGCTTGGGGTGGGAGGCCCGGGTCCTCCTGGTTTGAACGGCACCTACACACTGGCCTCCTCATGGCTGTGGTCTCTGAACTCTGTCCACGCCTTTCATGCTCCTGTAGATCCACCCCGCAGCCTGCGCCTGACCTACCTCCTGGAGAGTCGTGGTGGGCGGCTGGCCCTGCTACTGTGCACCGTGGACAGCCACCCGCCCGCCCAGCTGGCCCTCAGCCATGCTGGTCGCCTCCTGGCCTCCTCGACCGAAGCCTCTGTGCCCAACACCCTGCGCCTGGAGCTGTGGGAGCCCCGGCCCAGGGATGAGGGTCTCTACAGCTGCTCGGCCCGCAGTCCTCTGGGCCAGGTCAACACGTCCCTGGAATTGCGGCTGGAGGGTGAGGCAGGGCTCAGGTCAAGGCCACCAGGGGTGGGATCTGCTCTGGTGTCTGGCTGGGCCCCGCTGACCCTGGCCTCCTTGGGACAGGCGTGCAGGTGACCCTGGCTCCGTCGGCCGCTGTGCCCGAGGGGGCCTCCATCACAGTGACCTGTGAGGACCCTGCTGCCAGCCCACCCACCCTCTATACCTGGTATCACAACAGCCGTTGGCTGCAGGAAGGGCCCTCCGCCTCCCTCTCAATCCCGGTGGCTACGCGGGCTCATGCCGGTGCCTACTCTTGCCAAGTCCAGGATGCCCAGGGCACACGCAGCTCCAGGCCTACAGCCCTGCAAGTCCTCTGTGAGTAGGGGTCCTCGGATGGGGGTACCCAGGGTGGCGGAGGGCACTTTTGGGCCCCGATGGGGGTGGGCACAGAATTGCAGGTGGGCTGGGAATGGGCACTTGGGGAAAGAAGGACGTAGGTGGTGAGGAAAGGGGCCTGGGTCCCTGTGACCCCTGCCTGAAGAATCTTCCCACGGGGTCCTGAGAAGGTGGCACTTCTAGGAAATGACTTTCCAGAGGCTTCAGCCTCACCAATGCCAGGAGGGCGGACAATGGACAGGATAGGATTTCCAAGCAATGACCCCACCTATGCCCTGCCCACCCCCAGATGCTCCTAGGGATGCTGTCCTGTCCTCCTTCCGAGACTCAAGGGCCAGCCCCATGACTGTGGTGCAGTGCACTGTGGACAGCGAGCCACCTGCCGAGCTGGCCCTGTCCCGGGATGGCAAGGTACTGGCCACCAGCCATGGCTTGGCATCGGGGACGGGCCGTGTCCAGGTGGCCCGCAACTCCCTGCGGCTACAGGTGCAAGATGTGCCCTCAGGTGATGAGAACACCTATGTCTGCAAGGCCCACAACTTGCTGGGCTCAGTCAGCACCACAGGGCAGCTACAGGCGGAAGGTGAGCGGGCGATGGGGGAGGAGATGGGGCTCAGGTGCCGTGGGGTCGGAGTCCACGTGGACAGGGGTTGACTGGCCTGAAATGATAGATGTAGCTCCACCTGATCTGGTGGAAGAGGAATAGCTCCCACTGGAGGGGGTGCCCAGCCTGAGGGAGAGAAACAATCTTACCCTTGGAGAGCTCCCTATGAGAGCGGAGGTGTAACAATGCCGGAGAAGAGCGTGGGTGCAGAGGAGACGTAACCCTGCCCTCCAGAGTGCACAGACCCTACCCAGGGCACCTGGGGTGGGAAGAGGTTACAGAGTCCTACCCTCAGCAAGCCCAGGCTGAGGGAGGAGGTGCAGCCTCACCCTTGGGGAGTCCAATCTGGGGGCAGGACACAGCCTCATCCATCAGGACATCTTTTTTGGTGAGAAAGGGCGGCCCAGCCCTGCCCTGAAGGTCTCCTGTGTGAGGATGAGAGACAGCCCTGATCTCAGAGATCTCAGTCTGATGGGGACACAGTTCCACCTTTGGGGCTCAGATCCCAAGTCAGATAAGAACTTCCCATAATGCACAGAGGCCTCTCAGATCCCCCTCAGATCCCACCCAGGCCTGCAGATCCCCAACCACCTCCTGGTCCTTGGCCCGCAGGCGTGCGTGTGGTGGCCGAGCCAGGCCTGGATGTGCCTGAGGGTGCAGCGCTGAACCTGAGTTGTCACCTTCCTGGTGGCCCCAGGCCCACGGTCAACTCCACTTTCGCTTGGTTCTGGAACGGTCGGCAACTATATGCGGAGCCTGTGCCCACCCTTTCCTTCTCCTACGTGTCCCGTGCCCAAGCTGGAGTGTACCACTGCCGGGCTGAGCTCCCCACTGGGACCACCACCTCTGCTCCGGTCATGCTCCGTGTGCTCTGTGAGTGTGACACAACCCCCTGCCTCAGTTTCCCTACTACTCACCTGCCCACTTCTGGGCTTCTTCTTCTTCTGCCTGCAAAGAGCAAGGACTTCACAGGCATGGAGTCCTGGACTGACGGACTCCTATTGACTTCTTGTGCATCTGTGCCTTAGTTTCCTCATCTGCAAATGTCATCCCCTCACCTTGTGAGGCGGCTAGGAGATAAAGCATGCAGAAGGCCTGCCACACAATAAGCCCTCAGCAACCTTGGTTCTCTGTTCCATTTTCCACCAGGGCCTCATGCTGTCTCAGTCAGCTATTGCTGTGTAACAAGCCACCCCAAGACTTAGTGCTTAAAATTATAGCCATTTTATTTGATCACAATTCTGTGGGCCAGAAAGTCAGTCCTTCTTACATTCTGACTTTCTTCATTCTGTTCTTACATTCCTTTCTGAGCAGTTTTGCTGGTTTCACTTCATGTGGCTGCAATTGTCTAATGGCTGAACTGTGGCTACGTGGTCTAGGATGGCTTCACCCTCGTGGCTGGTGGTTGGGGCTGGCTGCTGGCTGGGCCACGTGTGTCCAACAGGCTGGCCTGGGCTTCCCACAGGCTTGTATTCCAAGGAGAGCAGAAGCTGTGAGGCTTTTATATCTATCTTTGATGTTACACAATGTCACTTTTGCCTTCCAGTGGTCAAAGCGAGTCAAGGTGTAAGGAAATAGGCTCTTAATGGGAGGAGCAGCAACATCGCCTTGCATGGGTACAGGGAGGAGAGGAGTTTGTGGTTGTTTTCTATAATCACCACACTCTCTGTCTTCCCACAGACCCTCCCAAGACGCCCACCATGACGGTCTTTGTGGAACCTGAGGGTGGCACCCAGGGTATTCTGGACTGCAGAGTGGACAGCGAGCCCCTAGCCAGCCTGACCCTCCACCTTGGCAGTCGAGTGGTGGCCTCCAGCCAGCCCTTGAGCACTCCAGCAGAGCCCCACATCCATGTCTCAGCCACCCCCAATGCCTTGAGGGTGGACATTGAGAAGCTGCGGCCCAGTGACCAGGGGGAATACGTGTGTTCTGCCTCCAACGCCCTGGGCTCTGCCTCTGCCTCCACCTACTTTGGAACCAGAGGTGAGGGAGGGCTCCATTTCCCAGGCCACCCTACACAAGGCCTGGCTCTCAGGTCCCAGGGCTCCCTCTGAGGTTTTCCCTGAATCGCTTCGGCTTGTCTGTCTAGTCTACATTGGTTGCTTGAAGCTCCTTTGCATGGGGAAGCTCCTGAGATAAAGTGAAAGTTAGAAAAGGTTTCACCTTGGGAAAGTCACTTGGAAAGGAGCTTTGGAGGCCTGGAGCCATAGCTGCCCCCTGAGCTCTCCCCTGTGTTCCAGCCCTGCACAGCCTGCATCTGTTCCAGAACCTACTCTGCTTCCTGGGGCTGCTGGCTGGCCTCCTCTTCCTCCTGTTGGTCCTGGGAGCCTTCTACGCCTGGAGGTGGGTACAGAGCTGGAGGGTGGATGGGGCCACCTCAGCCTTCTCTGTTTTCCCCTAACATTCCCCCATGTCCTTCCTACCAAATTCACAGGCTCCATACTTTCTAGCCTGCCCTCCTCCCTTCCCACGCTCCAAATTTGGGTATCCTTTCTAGAATGATCTCTAAATCCATCTTGCTGTAGTTTTCTTCTTTCCTTATCTCTACCCTGTCTGTGCTGAAGAAAGGGCTGGGAGGGAAGAAAGATAAGGTACCCCACCCCCCACAATGCTCCCCACTGCTTGGTGCAGTGAGCAGTCTGGGGACAAGCATGTGGGGCGGGTGCAGGAATAGGGACAGGCAGGGAGAGGAGAGGCTCTCTGAGTCCACTCTTGCCCTTGCAGAAGGAGATATTTTCATAAGCTGAGCGTGGGTGAGAATTCGGTGGAGATGGCGTCTCAGAAGGACACGGTGCAGGTATCTAACCACCATGTGGGCGCACACAGACATAAGGCCCGGCTACCCCACAGTGCAGGGCTGGCCCCTAGAGACTGCTCTCATCCATAGGCTGGTGTGTGGGGCTAGGGGGCGATGGGGGAGAGCATATAGAGATCCAGGGCCCCTTGAGGAGATAGGAGGAGCCATACTCTGATCAGGGCAGAGAGAAGTCATATGTTTGCTGTGCAGCTGGCTGGATGACTGGGGCAGACGTTCTGAACTTAGCAGTGACACCTCCACTTCCAAGACACATCTTGGAACGCCACCTGTGTTTTGGCGCCTCTCTGCCCATCACCTGGACAAGAGTGAAAAACTGTTTTTCCTTCCCCTTGATGTGTCCCCTTCTGCAGATAATCCATTTGGTGGGGCAGGGCTTCTAGCCATGCACATTCTCACCAATCCCCTTGAGTCTTGGGGTCTGGGGGACTGCCCTCCAGGGTTAGGGATCAGGTGATGACATCTCCCAGAGTCCTCCTGTGACCAGGGTTTTCTCTATGGGAAATTCATGGATACTGATGCAGCCACATTTGGGATTTTTTCCTGTGCTCCACCCCTAAGCTGACCATGTGGCATTGCCTGCCCTTAGGAGGAGGAGTCCAATGGAACCTGTGATGACTTGGTCCTGGTAAACAAGGCTGCACTGGCTCCTGACGGCAGCTATGAAAACAACGCTATGACATCTAACATTCTATGACCTGATTCCAAACCTCTTGCCCCCCAAGAAAAATAGGTGGTGAGAGTGGGGGATGAACCCTAATATACCCAGGAGGGTGTTGACCTCAGGGGATGCTGAAGAAAAAGGAGTTGATCATGTTGTCCACTTCTCCTTCTCTTTTCTCTGGATCTCGTCTCTCCATTTATCTTCCAATATACTTCCTCCTCACATCTTTCTTGTCCAAGCCCATTCTGGACTGTTTGGATGGATTAGAAGAGGAGCTTTCTACATCCTAACACTGTACTAGCACTCTGTACTAGCTAGATTATAAGTTAAGCTGCTCTAACTAGAGACCAAATACAGTAACTTCAACTTGAGAAAATTTTATTTTTCTCTCGCATACTAGTCTGGGTATGTTATGGTGGTTTAAATTGCTGGTACTCTGGGTCCTTCTAGCTTATCTTGATTGTGAGGGTTCACAATGACCACATTGTGTTCACATTCCCTCCAACAGAAGAGTGGAAGTTGAAGGTATACCATTCCCATTGTGGACATAACCGGAGGTTGCACATGTCATATCCACTCACTTCTCATTGGCTAGAGTTTAGTCACATGGCCACTCGAGGCTGCAAGGGATTCTGGGAAATATAGTTTTTTATTCTATTCCCAACAATAGATTCATCCCTGAGACTTTTGACATTGATGAGAATGCTTGCCAGCAGGGCACATTCTATCTCAGTGCCAATCTGCTGAAGGGCATGCCCTGGTCATGGGCTTCCTGGAGGAGGCAGTCCATCTCAAACATTAAGACTGAGGAAATCAAGAAGGTTTGATGGTCCCTAGGGAGAGGGCATGCCAGGCAGTGGGGTTGCCTGAGCAGAAGTCTTGTGCCAGATCTGGTCCCTGGAAGAAGGGATGCCCCCATCCGCTTCCCCACCCTTAGGGAGCCGACACGATGTCATCAGCATCCTTCTTTTTGCTCCAGGTACATTCCTCTCCATGATCCAGTGAGTTCACGTCCTCTTCCTGGAGGCTCGTGCCAGGGGCTGTTAAGATGAATGAGGGTCACCAAGAAGGAATGATGTGCTCCCAGGAAGTCAGTACCTGAGGGGAGCCAGTTCGTGGGTAGGCTAGTGACTCTCCTGGTAGCCCGGTGTCAGATGGTGGGAAGAGCAGAGAGCCCACTGCTCTGGGCTTTGGGTTGGGAAACATGGGGAGTAATGGGGCATTAGCACGGACCTAACAGGTTGGGAAGAAATGGGAGGCCTAGCGAGCTCCATTAGCAGTGGTTGGGACCCTTCTTGGTCCAAGGTCCCATTCTTTTTAGTGCCTCATGGCTAGACCCTGCCCTGGGAGCCTGTCTGGCATTTCCTTCCAATAAACCTCCATTCTGCAACATAATTAGAGTGAGTCGTTTTCTTGCACCTTCGAGTGGGAGGCAACCAATTGATGTGTCTTTCTCACATCGATGTTTCTCTCTGTGTGTCTCTTCCCCTCCCTCTCTCTAAAAAAAGCAATGAAAAAATATCCTCCGGCGAAGCTTAACAAAAACACAGAAACACAATAGAATGGATAAATGCATTGTGCTATGTTCACTCAATGGAACATTATACAGCAGTTAGGAGCTACAACTACACATGTTTAGCATCATATTGAATGAAAGGAGTCAGACGCGAAACAGTGTAGACTTAATGCTTCCATTCTCGTGAAGTTCAAAGGTAATCAGTGGTGATGAAAGTCAGAATAGTGGTTACTTACGGGGGAAGGTCATGATCCGAAGGGACCAACAAAGGGATTTCGGGGATCAGACAGCGTGCTGTTTCTTGGTCTGGGTGCAGGTTTTAAGGGTGGATTCACTTTGTGAAAAGTCATTGAGCTGGGCACTTAGGACACATTTTTCTGAAAATATAACTGATAGTACTTCAATAAGATGGTTTTAAAAAACCTTCCACCTTGTATGCTGGGTGTCTAGGGAAATCTAACCAAACTCTGGCCGAGTACAGATTCTTTTAAAGCGCCTTCTTCACTTTGCCAAAGGACATCACGCTCCCCTTTGAGTGCACCAGAGCCTTGACTGTGTCTTTGGGGGCCCTCCATTCATCAGTTGATGCTCAGCCACTGAACACACCAGCCTGGTACCAATGCCAAGTGTTGGTAAGAGTGTAGAGAAACTGGAACGCTCGTACATTGCTGGTGGGAATGTAAACTGGAACAGCCACTTTGAAAAAGTTTCTTAAGACATTAAATGATGCCCTTACCACAAGACCCTGCATTTCTACTTTTATCAAAGCTCATCTAATTGCACGTCATAGAAGGTGCATCGTATTGTATGTAAATTGTACCTCAATAATTATGAGAATAGTGAGAATGAGACCACTCTAAATTCACTGAGTGGTCTCATTATCACTGTAGAAGAATCTCCAAGGTGTATTAAGTGAAAAAAAAAAAATCAAGGTGCAGAAAAATGTTAATCAGAGAAAAATATGTCTGTGTTATCTCCGGAATGGATAAAACAATCTAAAAGCCTATGCTAATACTTAGTGGCTTTCTGTTGGGGGATGTGGCTGGGAAGGTGGACACAGAAGAGGGAGGGATGTTACCTAAACATCTCACACTTTTTGATGTTTGAATTAGGCGAACATAGCTTTCCCTTGCTGCTGAAACTCTTACTAATTGAATTGCCACACTCTGATTTCTCAACAACAAATAGATTTGCTTAAAAGTTAATATCCCTCGCCATGGGAACACTTGCACCTTCGAATTTACCACTCGGTACACAAACAAGCCTTGAAAACAAGAAGCAGATGTTACCGTGGCCGAAAGGATCCCTAACGTCTGGGAGTCTATGGTTTTGTAACTCCCACCCCCACCCTCACCCCCACCCCAGGCCAACGCCAGGGACTTAGGGCTGCGCCCGCCCCTACCTGTGCGCCAGCCCCCACCGCTGGGCAGCACAGAGCCGTCAGAACTGCGGCCTCCGCTCGCTCGCTCCCCTCGCCCACCCGGGAGCACGCGGGGCGGGGCTGGCGGCCGCTGGGTCGCACCTGTCAGGGTCGCCCCCGCCTCCCTTCTCCTAGGGGTGCTCTCCAGGGCGCCTCTGGGCAGAATTGGTGACAAGGAGGGGGCAGAGGTCCGCCCCAGGAGATCAGGGAGCGGGGCCTTCCATGTGCAGACCCGAGCAGCGACAGGTGGCCTCTGGCCCCTCTGATACGGTCCTCAAAGGCCGTTCCCGAGGGTCTGCGCCCCATGCCCACCCTCCACTCCTACAGGTGTGGGCTCTCTGAGACCTACGGGGCGGGAAACCGCGGGCGGGTCTGGGGGAGCCCCTTCCCGGCCCCCCTAGCGGGCCGCTCCTGCCGGGAGGGCCGCCCGGCTCCCCGAGGGCTGGCGAACGCGGGTTCTGCCGTCCAGGGTCGGGACTGGACCGGTTGCGGTCCCGGCGCGGGTGGCCGGGTTGCGTGCGGGGTCCGCGGGGAGGGTGCGGCAGATGAGGCTGCCGGCTGCACAGGGAGTGGGTCGGCGGCCATCCAGCCGGGGCGGGGCCGGGAGCGGAGCCGGAGCCGAGCTCAGAAGTCCAGGCGCTCACAGCGATGGGCCGTGGGTCTCTGAGGGCTCCAGGGTCGTCGCCGCCAGCTTGGCTGCTGCTGCTGCTGCTACTGCGACTACCGATGTCGGTGTGGGGGGCCGAGGCGTTCCGCGGTGAGTGGGAGCGCCCCGAGGGGCAGGCTTGGTCACTGTCAGGGGTTGGAGGGGTTGAACAGACCCCCAACCCCCTCCCCCCTCCCGGGAATGCGGCGCCAGGACAGGGAATTAGAGAGGGTTTGGGAAGGTCTCCCTGGGACCTGCCCAGGGATTCTCACTTGAACTTGGCCTAAGGGCCCAGACTTGCACACTCTGCCCAACTGCCACTGTGCCTGCGACAAGGCAGAGGGGCAGGAATCCTTATCCTCTGAGCAGCGCCGCCCGCAAACCCCTCTGCCTGGATTCCCAGGCCCCATCCTCCAGTGGAAACATTCCTGCACCTCCATCCCTTAGGGCTCAAGGGTCTTCCTCCTCTGGAAAGCACCTAGCCCACTGCCACCGCCCCCCCCCCCACCCCAACCCTGCTGTGATCTCAGACCAGGGGACTGACTGTGACCTCCACACTCACCCATCACCCAAGCTCACCCCCATCCTGGGCCTTGGGCCAGTGTGTAACTAGTTTATACTGTTGCCATGTTTGGTTAGAGGAGGGCTTCTCACAGAAGGTAACCTCTTCAACCCTCTGTGAGGCGGGGGCGGGTCAGCAGCTCTGAGTAGGTGGGAGGATTGGTGGAGGCCTGGATGTCAAATGCCTGGGAGGGTCAGGGAGAAGGCAGGACAGGCTGGGCTGGGAAGGGGGTAGTTTGCAGAGCGCTGTGGAGGGGGAACCCAACAGGGATAGGACCCCTGAACCCTCAGGGAGAGGGACCACAGCCCTCATTCTCATGGTGATGGTCCCCAGGCATTCCACTGATTCCTCCTCCACAGCCTGGAGTCAGGGGAGGGGGATGCAACCCCCTGGGAGGAGTGGAGAGGGGCTCTATGCTCCCCAACACTACACTGGCTCCCCTAGTTTCACTTAGCCACCACAGCCCCATCTCTGCCTCCCTCTCCCCCATCAAGGTGCCAGAGGTCAATATGTGGGAGGCCTGGGCCCAGCAAGACCTGGTTCTCCACACCCAATGAAGTCCTCTCTGGGCTAAGAGATCCTCCCCTCTCCCCAGAAGCGCTCAGACCCCTGCCCACACTTGCCCTGTCTGATGGCAACTGCTTGATAGCAACTCACTCATCCAATCAGGGAGGGCTTCTTGGAGGAAGGAAGCTCCTGGAGTTGCTGCTATTCCAGGTCTTTGATGATGGGGTCTGGGGAGGAGACAGACAAGGAGAAAGGAGTTGGGGAGGCCTGGCAGTTGCTGAGCCACTTCCACAGGCCAGTGTCTCAGCCTGGGCAGGGCTGGGTGGAGGTGGCGGAGCTGTCAGTTCTGGGAGCTGGGCTTCCCCAGGACTGAGTGCCAGAGGGGTGGGTGGGCTGCCTGCAGGCTCTGGGCTGCCTGGGGCCTGGCTCCTGCAGGGGGGTGTAGTGCAAGAGTTACTGTAGTCCTTGGGAGGAGGATGATTGGGGGCATTCCAGGGGAGCATTCCAGCTTCCTCTGAGTAATGCTTGGCTCTGGTATTCCTCCTGGAGCTCCTGAAGCACACCCACTCCCACTGGGAGCACTCAGGCTCTGTCCCCCAGCCTCTGGGCCAGGGTCCCTGGAAGCCCCACTTCCTGCATGAAGCCCCCAAAGGCAGCTCTGAGCAAAGTGAGCCTCCCAAGAAAACATCTAGCTGTTGTTTTTCTCAGAGGGTGGTGGAGACACAGATCTCTCACCCTGAAGGCATCTGCTGCCCAGTCTAAAAATATCCCAGGCTGCCTTCCTCTTTCCCCCTTGCACTGGTGGCCTTGGTCTCTCCCTTGTGACCTTTGACACCAAGCCCTCCCCCAAGGTAAGTGGGGCTCCAAGCATCCCCAGCTGAACTATCCTTCCTAGGCTCCTCGGTCTCTCTTCTGCCACCCCCCAGGCTGCTCCTCGGTTCCCAGGGCACCCCATGGATTGTTGAAGATGGATGGTCAAACCCCATCCCTCTGTTGTCCTTGCTCCCCTCTGCTCCTCAGGTTCCCCCTCACCCTGTGCTCTGTCCTCACATCAGGAAACACCCCCGGAGAGCCAGTCACCCCTCTCTGGGTCCTGGACGGAGGAGCCTGGCGCTTGGTCACCCTGGAGGAGCCGGTCAGTGCCACATCATCCCTTCCTCTGCGGGGCCCAGGCTCTCCCAGCCCCTTGGCCCCTCCCCGGGTTGCAGTGTGGCAGTTTTACTGCGTTCCCTCAGCTCCCCTCCCAGCCCTTTAGGCTCCTCCCGGAAGGGTTAGCAGGCAGGGGTGGGGAGACATCTAGATTATGTGAGCCTGCACACATGGAAGTCATTTTCAGGCTTCCCCCTCACTCCTCTTTCTCTCCCTTCCCACAACTCTCCAGGCACGAAACTTCAGGGATCTCTTTAAGAAAACACAAACTTTGCCTTTCGCAAAGTTTTCCAGAACATGTCACCCTGTGGACACATTGCTGTCCTCTCCAGGACCCTGCCATCGAGGGGCCTGAAACTTCAGCCTCACGGGCTCATGCAGAATCCACTTCTGTCCAGGGGGTAGTGGTCACTCTTCTGGTGGCCCTCAGATGCAAGCTCACCCCATTTTGATTCTCCAGGATGCTCTGCCCCAATTTCCTCCCAACACCCACCCATCACACACTGTCAGAATAACCATAGCCCCACCCACACGTGCCACAGAGATAGCTGTGCTGCAAACCAGGAGGCCAGTGGCCTCCGTATGCCCATCTCAGAGAGGGGCACACGGAAGCCCAGAGAGGCTGGAGAAACTGCCCAAGTTCGCACAGCTCTTTAGCCTAGAAGTCTGAGACCCACTAGGGTCTGAAAGACTTCAAACCATTGGCCAATGTCCCCCAAACCTAGAGAGCCCTCTTCACCCTGAATTTTCAGGCAAGAAAGGACAACCCATTGTCCAAGCCACGCTGGCCTGGAGGAAAACAGGAGAGCACTGCCATGAGGCCGGGAGGCTGACACAGGCCCACAGCTCCCTCGCTGGGTCCCCCAGACCCTCAGGGTCCCCATTCAAGTGGTCAAGCATGGCGCTGGCCCAAGCTTTGAGATCATTTTCCTGGATGTCACCAGCAGAGGGCAAGGCTGGGCTCACGCTGGAGTCACCCTGACTGTGGACCCTCCTGGTCTGGTCTGGGCTGTGACCTTCCTTGCCCCCAGGGAGCCTGCGGAGATGAGGTCGGTGTTGAGGCAGGGAGTCCTGTCCCAGCGGAAGGAAACACTCACATTTCAGGTCAGGGATGGGGTACATAGTGAAGAGTAAAGGCACTAGGAGGGCAAGAAGTGAGGACAGCAGGGGCACAGAGGTGTGGAGGAACAGAGAGGGGATTCTGGGGTCTCGGGGTGGCAGGAGGAGGCTTTTCATTGGGGCCCCTGCCTTTCCTTGGTACAAACCTTTCTCCAATAAAGCAAGTGGCATTCCGGCCCCATGAGCTCATGCTCGGGGCCTTGCTGGGCTCCTGCTGGGGCAGGGAGCTGTCTGCTCCCCACCTGCGGAGGAAGTCTCCACTCCAAGACTGCGAGCCCCTTGGCCTCCGGCCCAGCCCGTGCATTGTGGACTAAAAAGGAAGGGCCAGCGAGGGTTGGGGCCAGCATTCCGAAGACACAGCAGTTCTCCCGCAGGCTCCTGGACTGCCTCTGGGCCCCCAGCCAGGCTGAGTGGACGAGGGAGGCAGATGAGTCTTCCCACGTGGGAAGCAGGGAAGGAGAGGCTGGCCTGCTGGCCCGGCCCACGCCCTCCCCGCCTCACTCCCCCACAATCTGGCCAAGAACACCAGTGTTTTTCTCTTGGCCTAGGCAAGGGGTCTGTGTTTACTTCATAGGGTCCGTGAAACAGGTTTGGGCGAGCCTGCTGGAGACCAAGGAATTTCAGGGCCTGACATTTTGTCAGAATTGGAGGTGGAGGAGTAAAGTCTGACTTCTACCGGGAGCGGGGAGAAAAGATGCCAAAACAAGAGGTTGTGAGGAGGCCTGAGCCATGGCTACCTGACATCCACCCACCCCCTGCACTGTCTTCAGGACCCCACTTCCTTCCTGCCTAGGGGAGGCCTGGCATGAAAGAGGGGGAAGAGCCAGAGGGAAGGCCCAGTAACCTTGAGCAAGGCAGGGCCCCTTTCTGGGACCCCTCGTCTCTCTAGGGAGGAAGCGGTGTGTCCCTAGCGGGCTACGTCAAATGGCTGTTGTCAGAACAAACATCCTGAGTTTGGGAACATCTCACCCCCACACCACCCATGCCCATCAGCATGCTCTCACCCCCACACCCACCCATGCCCACGAAGGCAAGCAGGGACCCTTCTGCCCCTCACCCCCATGTTCTCCCCATGAACTCCCTGGCCGGCTGGCTCCCTACCCACCAGCTCCCTGGCAAGCAGGAGGCCAGGCTGCCTGCCACCTCAGCCCTGCACTCCTTCTCGCCCAGGTCTTGAAGCTCGACACGGGGCTGGTAGCCTTGGAGGCTGGAGGGCAGGAGCTCCTCCTGGAGTTGGAGAAGAACCAGTGAGTACCAGTCCAGGGAGGGGGCTGGGAGCCAGGACAGCCTCTCTCTCTGGGGGTGGGGAACAATGCTGGGGGCAGGGACTGGTGGGAACCCAGGAGGGAGGCTGGAAGGGGGAGGGCTCCCTTGAGGCTGAAATGGCCTGTTGGGTTGGGTCAGCCCTGTTTTGGAGTACATCTTTCATCCAGGCCCCAGGAGCATCTTGTCAGCTCTCTGCCAGAAAAGAGTGTGCATCACCCAATGTATCAAGTGCTTGTTTCATTGCAGGCACTGCTCTGAGCACTCCACCCAGGTTATTCTCCCCCAGGGAATCAGGTGCACTAGGAATAAGCTAGTTCCACCATGCCTACCCACGGTTTCTCTGGGGTTTGGTGTCCCCCACCTTAAATGGGTTGATCACATCAGCTACCTCCTAAGTTGTGTATGGACTGAGGCACAAAGCTTGAGAAGGTGAAGGAAAGACTGGGGGGTGAGGAAGCAGGCATCCCAGATCTCTGGGGTGGTCTGGCAGTACAGAGGTCAAGAGAGATTGACTTATGGTTGATCCATCTTGGTGGGAGGGATCCTGGGGAGATGTGGCCCAAAGATGGAATCATTAAGGGAATGAGCATCACTGGAGGACAACTGGGGAGAGATGTGGGGTCTGCAGGCCATAGGAGAAGATTCAAGGATCCTTGAGGTAGGGAGGTGGACTAGAGAGAGGACTGACCTGATGCCCAACAAGGCTGGGCAGCAGGAAGTGCCAACAGGGAATTCAGCCGCACTTCCTTGGCTCCGAGTCCCACCTGCCCAGCCGTGTCTCCTGAGTCCTCTCCTCCTGCCCAGCCCTAGGCCTGGGGAACCAGCTGCCTGCCACCGGCTCCTCAGGGTCACAAACTGCCCCTATTGCTGCTCCTCCCTGGTGCTTCCCACACTCCCATTCCCATATCTAAGCCACCACCAAGCCTCCTTCCTGCTCTTCACTTTTCTCCCTCTAGCCCAGGGGTTCTCAAGCTTCCTAATGCCGTGACCCTTTAATACAGTTCCTCATGTTGTGGTGACCCCCAACCATAAAATTATTTTCGTGGCTACTTCATAACTGTAATGTTGCTACTGTTATGAATCGTCATGTAAATATCTGATATGCAGGATGTATTTTCATTGTTACAAATTGAACGTAATTACAGCATAGTGATTAATCACAAAAACAATATGTAATTATATATGTGTTTTCTGATGGTCTTAGGCGACCCCCTGTGAAAGGGTCGTTCGACCCCCAAAGGGGTCGCGACCCACAGGTTGAGAACCGCTGCACTAGCCCAAGGTTTTTCTGAACTAAGCAACACACAGTCAGTCATTCCTGTCCCTTTCCTAAGACACACTGTGGGTGCTTCTTTTTATGGGCCCAGCACGCTTTCGCTGCGCGACTCTGCTAAGGGTGCTTCTTTTTTTAAAAAAAAAATTTTTTATTGATTTCAGAGAGGGAGAGAGAGATGGAATGATGAGAGAGAATCATTGATCGGCTGCCTCCTGCACACCCCCTCCTGGGGATCGAGCCTGCAACCCTGGCCTGTGCCCTGACCAGGAATCCAATCGTTACTCCCTGGTTCATAGGTCAATGCTAAACCACTGAGCAACAGGGACTGGGCTGGGTGCTTCTTAAGTGCTAGCCCTGTGCCTCACTCAGAGCTGCTCCATTAGCATTCAGGGAGGAAGGCTGGAGGGCATCCTGGAGGAGGCAGAGCTGAATTAGGTGATCCCTACAACACCCCTTCCCAGCAGGCTGCTGGCCGCAGGATACACAGAAACCCACTACAGCCCAGATGGGCAGCCAGTGGTGCTGGTCCCCAACCAGAGGGTGAGATACTTCCATGGGCACTGAGGTCAGGGTGAGGGGTGCTAGGCATGCACTCCCCGAGGGCCTCCCCACCATTCCTTCCCCATTCTCCTGTTCCTAAGGAGAGGCTGGAGCCAACCCTTCCCCACCCCCAACCTGCCCTTCCCACTTCAGTCCTGGCTGAGATTTGAGGCTGGATCCCTTGCTCTCCAGAATCATTGCCATTACCATGGGCACGTGAGGGGCTTCCCGGACTCCTGGGTAGTCCTGAGCACCTGCTCTGGGATAAGGTGAGGAGTTCTGGGGGAGGGGCTGGGCCTGGGGCAGGGGTAAGAATTCGCTCACTCCCCTTCTGCACCCTTCTGCATCCTAGGGGTCTGATCACGCTCAGCAGCAATGCCAGCTATTATGTGCATCCCTGGCCAGCTGGGGATGCCCAGGGTGCCTCAACCCACAGGATCTTCTGGACTGAGCAGCTACTTAGCTGGAAAGGGGCCTGTGGCCATAAGGATCCTGAAGACAAAAAGAACATGACCAGCCTTCCTCCTGCCACCCAGATCAGGGTCAGGGGCACAGACAGGGGTGGGAGTGGGAATGCAGTATCCCCAGCCCTCCAAATCCGAAAGACAGGAAAGGGTGGCCCATGTTCAGGGTCTCCTGTCCTGATGTTTTATTTGAAGGCTGAAGAAACAAGTTCTTGAAAAATTTTAAAGTTACCTTTGTGCTTTCCAGGGGTTGGGGTTGGTGGTCAGGGCTCAGGCCAGCAGCCTGCCACTCAGGGTCACCGCTGCCTCTCCGCAGGACTGGCGGGAAGCCCAGCGAAGCCCGAAGCACCTAGAGCTGTACATAGTGGCGGACCACGCCCTGGTGAGAGGAGACTCCAGGGGGCTGCCCGGCTGAGAGGGGCCAGTCAGCTGGTCACATCACCATATTGCTGCCTTTCCAGTTTGTGACCCAGCACCGGGACTTAAACCACACCAAACAGCGGCTTCTGGAGATCGCCAACTACGTGGACCAGGTTGGTAGTGGCCGCCACAGGGGCGGGCAGGTCCCAGCTGGAGGAGGCAGGCTTGGAGATGAGGAGAGCATATAGGGGGGAAGAGAGGGGTCACCAGCAGGATGGTGTGCCTGGTCCCGGCTTCAGGCCCGTCCTGCCCTGACCATAGATTCTCAGGACCCTGGACATTCAGGTGGCGCTGACCGGCCTGGAAGTATGGACCGAGCAGGACCAGATCCGCATCACGCCGGACGCGAACAACACGCTCTGGGCTTTCCTGCGGTGGCGCCGGGGGCTGTGGGGGCGGCGGCCACACGACTCCACGCAGCTGCTCACGTGGGTGCCTCCCATCCCCACACGGGTCCCCGGCTGGGCGGCTCCTCCTCCCCGCGCGCATCACCAGGTCACGCTGCGCTCCACCTTCAGGGGCCGCGCTTTCCGGGGCGACACCGTGGGCCTGGCACCCGTGGAAGGCATGTGCCTCGTAGAGAGCTCTGGAGGCGTAACCGCGGTGAGCTGCTCCGCGGACTGGACACGGGACAACAGGAGAGGTGCGGGGCGGTCTCCGCAACCCGCAGTGACCGTCCTGCACCCGCGCCCTCGCAGGATCACTCGGAGCTCCCCATCGGCGCTGCAGCTACCATGGCCCACGAGATAGGCCACAGCCTCGGCCTCAGCCACGACCCCGACGGCTGCTGCGTAGGGGAGGCAGCGGAGCCAGGCGGCTGCGTCATGGCAGCAGCCACGGGGTATGGGCGACCGGGCGACCGGGTGGGGAGGAGCTGCTAGGGAGGCTCCACTAGACCCAGGCCCTTCCTCGGCTGCACTCCTTTGGGTGCACGCTTATCTCCCAGTTTCCTCTTCTGTATGATCATCGTACCGGCCCCGAGTTGTGAGGCTTAAATGGAGTAAACACAGGACAGCGAATGCTCACGAGTATAAAGGTTCTTTTCGGAAACGCCTAGCCAGGCTGTTCCTACAGGGCTGGCCGCGCTGGGTCGGGATTCCACGTTCAGTCTGGCGCTGCTGGCTCCGGGAGGCACGCCGTCCCGCCCCGGTCCAGCTGAGCACCCTCTCTGGGCTCTGCCCCCGAAGCATCCGAGCCGCCCGACACGCAGCTGTGCGGCCCGGCTCGGGTGGTTCTGCAGTGACCCGAGAGGAGCAGGGCGTTCAGGGGGCGATCCCTGCAGGCGCCGACGCCCTTGCCCGCCCGCAGGCACCCGTTCCCCCGCGTGTTCAGCGCCTGCAGCCGCCGCCAGCTGCGCGCCTTCTTCCGCAAGGGGCGCGGCTCGTGCCTCTCCAACCCGCCGGGCTCCGGGCTCCCGGTGCGGCGGGCGCGCTGCGGCAACGGCTTCGTGGAGGACGGCGAGGAGTGCGACTGCGGCGCCGGCCAGGTGAGGTCCGCGCGCCGGGCCCTGGAGGCCAAGGCTGGCCCCGGCCCTCCCCCTCCTCCAAGGTCGGGCGCGCGGACCTCACCTGGCCCCCCTTCTCGCCCTTTTGGCTCCAGGAGTGCCCCGACCCCTGCTGCTTCGCGCACAACTGCTCGCTGCGAGCGGGGGCCCGGTGCTCCCGCGGGGACTGCTGCGCGAGCTGCCAGGTGAGGGCGCGGCAGGCTCCGAGGGGAGGGTGGAGGGTGCTGTGGGGCAGCCCTGCTGGCCCTGGCGGATTGGCGCCCTCCGTCCCCGCGGGTCCACCTCGCTCTCCCGCCGGGCTGTCCCGCCCCGAGCCTCGCTGTGGGCGCGGATCTCTCACGGTCCGTTGTCCTCTGTGTCTCGGTCGCTCTCCCGCACGCGGGTCACCTGCACAGCTGAAGCCGGCGGGCGCGCCGTGCCGTCGGGCTGCGGGAGACTGTGACCTCCCTGAGTTCTGCACGGGCGCCTCTCCGCACTGCCCCCCCGACATTTACCTCCTGGACGGCTCGCCCTGCGCCAGCGGCCGTGGCTACTGCCTGGACGGCGCGTGCCCCACGCTTGAGCAGCAGTGCCAACAGCTCTGGGGACCCGGTGAGAAGACACGCGCGGCCTTGCACCCCGTGCCTACCCTTGGGTCTGGGGAGTTTTCTCCTCTAGGAAAGATGGGAGGGGCGAGGGGGGAGGGGGAGAACGGAGGGCGGGGTCAGCCTAGTCCCCAGCCCCGCCCGTGCTTCTCCAGGCTCCCGCCCAGCACCGGAGGCCTGTTTCCACGTGGTGAACTCGGCAGGAAACGCCCACGGCAACTGCGGGAGGGATGAGGAGGGCAGCTACGTGCCTTGTATGCAGAGGTGAGGAGAGAAGCGGGAGGGACCGGAAGCTGGGGAGTGGGTTGGAGACAAGGGGGACCCCCCCCCATGCTGCTTGACACTTCAATTGGTCCCCAGGGATGCGCAGTGCGGGAAGCTGCAGTGCCAGGGCGGGGAGCAGAGCCCACTGGCACCACACACGATGCCGGTGGACTCTACCCTCCGCCTGGACGGCAGGGAGGTGACTTGCAGAGGGGCCTTCCTGCTACCGGGTGCCCAGCTGGACCTGCCTGACTTGGGCCTGGTGGAGCCAGGCACCCAGTGTGGGCCTACAATGGTGAGCCCTGCCCACCAAGCCCGCCCTGCCACTCGAGTCCCTAGGCCAAAGCATCACTCCCCCACGGTGCTTAGTGCACTCCACTGCCCATAGGTGTGCCAGGACAGGCGCTGCCAGAACACTACCTTTCAGGAGTTGGAGCTCTGTCTGACCGCCTGCCATGGCCATGGGGTGAGTGGTCTTGAGTGTGTGTGTGTGTGGGGGGGTGCCGGGGGGTGACTGACCTTGAGGTCCCTGACCCCATGGGACCCTCCTTTTCTCTTCCTCTGCAGGTTTGCAACAGCAACTATAACTGCCACTGTGATCCTGGCTGGGCTCCACCCTCCTGCGACAAGCGGGGGGCGGGTGGCAGCCTGGACAGTGGCCCTGTGCAGCCAGAAAGTGCGCACAGAGGGGGCGAGTGGGGACGGGCCCTGTGGTGCACCTACATAGGACTCAGCCTCACCTTGTCCTTTGCAGACCAGGACGCCTTCCTGCTGGCAGTGATCTTTAGCTTCCTACTGCCTCTGCTTCCTGGGGCCGGCTTGGCCTGGTGCTGCTACCGGCAGCGCGGATCCCAGCTTCAGCACGGCCTGTGCAGCTCAAGGAGGGCCAGTGGGTAGGCTCTGAGGTCCCTGCTCCCTGAGCCCACTCCTGTGGTTCCTGCTCCTCAGAGTTCTGCTGGGCCTGGGACAGCTTGGGTGGTGTCCTTAGTTAGGCCTTGTCCCCAGAGGCAGAGAGGCCTTGAGCAGGAGGCACCAGGGGCCAAGGGTGGGGGTCCCTTCCCCATTGCTGTGGTTGTCTCTTTTTGTCCATTCTCCTGTTTCTCCCACCAGGCGATTGCCTCATCTTTGACTTGGCCCTGTTTTCCACCAGCTCATAATGCAGTCCCTGCTCCACTGTGCCCCTCAAGGCCTCCCCAGCCTCTTTCTCATGAGCTTTTGGCCCTGTCATTTCCTCTGCCTAAATCTCTGCTGTTACTCCCTCAGGTTCCTAAATGCTGGGTTGGCACATCTTTCCATTCCAGACCACCGGTCAGCTGTAGCACCAGTTGCCCTTGTGCCAAGGCCTCGAGAGGAACCCAGCTCTCATAACCTGGGAGGAGGGTTCTATAATACCAAGCATGGTTGACCTAGGGCTGCCCCACTGGGTACTGGGCAAGGCAGGCACCTCATAGCCACATCTGACACAGCCTGGCCTTGGGTGTGCCTAGGACAAGCTGAGGGAAAGGGCAGGGTTTGGGCTGGAGATAGGGACAGAGGCCCTCCCTGACAGCGGTGGGCACCAGGCAGGTCCCAGGTGTCAGGTGAGGGGCCTTGACACAATGAGCAGTGATTGCAGTGCTGTGGGCAGTGGTGCAAGGTGCTCAGAGCTTGGTGTATCAGCATGGGGGGCCCTCCAGGAGGGGAGCAACTGCATGTCATCGCCAGGGCAGAGTCTGGAGGGCAGTGGAGACTGTTTTGAAGAGACATGGAAGTGGCAGGCCCTGGGAGATGGAGCATGAGCAGTTAAGAATGGCTTGGAGTCATCGAGGACAGGAGGGTCACCCAATGGCAAGGAGTGGAGAACAGCTGTCACTAGAGAGAGTGACCTAGAGCAGGAGGCTCAGTCAACACAGAAGGCGGGGGGAGGTGTCCTGCTCAGCAGCACTGTTCCAACCTCTTATCTCGCTGGTCAGGCCCAAAGATGGCCCATGCAGGGATCACCCCCTGGGCAGTGTTCAGCACCTGGAGTTGGGCCCGATGACCACTGGAGAGCCCCGACCCCTCAGTGAGTGAGGTGCAGGGGGAGATGGGGAAGGAAGTGAAGGGATGGACTCTTGGGCCCCCTCCTGTACACTTAACACCCAGCCAACTTGAGTCCCCAGTGCCCTACCCACCCAGGAACCACTGCCAACTGTGTTCACAGCACTCGTTCTCTACCCATTGCTCCCAGACAGTGAGATCCCTGCCAGAGCCCAACAGCCACCTTGAGAAACCTGTGCCCTGTGGCCCTACCTGCACCCAAGGTAGGTGGGGACCCTGATGTGGTCCACCTCCCACTGCCCCTCAGCTCACTGTTCTGGGGTTTCTGAGCTTGGGTTCTGAAGCTGTTGTCATGGAGGCCAGATGCTGGAAGCCTCTGGAGTGGGCGAGGGAGAAGTTGTGGCTCTTCCTGGGTCATCTGTCCTCACTGAGGGAGGACAGGGGGTCCCTGCCACATGACCCACAGCCTGAGGTCCCAGTTCTCAGGGAATGACCCCTCCCCCACTTTATTTTCAGCAGGTCAAGTCCAGAAGCCAAGATCCAGTCTCTGGCGAGCGGGGGATCTGAGATGAGGACACTTAAAAACAGGTGGCTACTGACACTTGGACCGCCAGGGGCAGAGTCAGCAAGTCAGCTGACCGGTACCTTCAGGCAGCTTGCAAGTTTCTTCCCCGAGTTACCTCCGCCCTACCCGCTCCAGGACCCCAGAGCCTCATCAGAGTTTGCCCAGTGCTCTCTGTTCTTTAGGGCTGGATCATGCCAGCCCAAGAATGCATCTGTTATGTAAAACTTCCCAGGTCTGAGAGACCAAAGAAAGAGGCGACAACTCCATCATTACCAGAGTTTATTAAGGGAACATATACAAGGTACATCTTGGGCAGCGGCAAGACCAAGTGGATATCCACCACACCATGCGGCAGCCGCTAAAGGGTTGTATAGACGGGCAGGATGGATAGGGGTGCTGGGCGTAACCCACCCAGGTAAGGGGGAAAGGCCTTACACGCTTGCCCAGGGAAGGGCGAGGGCCTGTTCCAGGAACCAGCATGCCTGGGACATGGAGAGGGGCGATCAGTCTCTGAGGGGACTTATGGGAAGCAATCTCTGTTCTGACCCAGAGGATCTGGCAGTGGTCAGGAAGCGCTCATGTCATGGAACAGTCTCTCCTTCACACCATCCGTCCAGGGAACGAAGCTCACATCGTCACTGACTTCCTGTCACGGGGTTGGGGTGGGGGGTAGATCACATGGGAGAGGCCTCTAACTGGGGATGTGTGCTACATGCAGCTCTGCAGAGGGCAGTGTCTGCTGGGCCAGAGCCTGGACTCGGGGACCCTACATTTCAGACCTTCCTTCCTCCCTTTTCCTGCCCTGTCTTGTCCCCTAGATGGTTCCTCAGCCCCATCCCAGTCCTAGTCCTGCACCTGAGGTTTTGGAGGAGTGTGGGGTATACTGCAGCCCCCTCACTTTGGACATTATTGAGCCTCTCCTCTATTCCCTGGGCGGGGATTGAGGGAGCCATTTTAGAAAGGGCACCAAAGGGACCGTGTGAGTCTTTTCTGCCTGTAAATTCAACCCTGTGGGGCTCCCTGAGGGGTGGTGGCTGGTGGGTGAAGCCTCAGATGGTAGCCAGAGTCCCAGACGGACCTGGGTATAAGATGGTGTTGCCTTGCTTGAATGATCTCTTTGCCCCACCTCACCTGCCTCCCTTGGACAGTCTCAGAAGCCACTTAGTCTCTTCCCTTGCTTCATGCAAGAGTTGCTGAGTGACCTGTATCAGCCAGCTGTTGCTGTGTAACAACACTCCCCCAAAACTTAAAACTAACAACCAATTCTGGGAATTGGCAAGTTAGGTTGAACTCAGCTGGTGGTTCGATTGGTCTCAACTCAGATCACTTATATGTTTGCTATTAACTGCTGGCCAACTAGGAAGTTCTTCTGGGGTTGGCTGGCTGTTGGCTGGGGTGATGGGAATAGATGGGCTGTGTGTCTCTCATTTTCCAGTGGGCTAGCCCAGGCTTGTTCACATGACAGCTGTGGGGGGCGGGGGGGGGATTTCTAAGAGAGCAGGACCAGGATTAGGATGAGGTAAGTGTGCTCATTTACTTTGGGCACAAAAAATAATAATCAATATAAGTAGTATTTTAAAAGATCAAAATTAGTGCTAAAAACCCATGATGAACAAAATTTTAAGTAAAGACAGGATCAATAACAGGACCACCCCAAGGCAGGTGGGAGCCAGAGGCAAAAGGAAACGTCAGCCATGGTGATCCTGAGGCAAGTTCCTCTCTCACCTCATCCTGCAACGGATTGGAAGCTTGTAAGATCTCCTAAGATTCCACGGCTGGCACATGGTACTTACCATGACACTCTATGGGCCAGCCTGGGTTCCAGGGATTGGCGGGGGGGAAAGTCTCCTCTTAATGGGAAGAGTGCAAAATCATATTTCAGGGCGTGTGAAGAGCTGGGGAATGGTGGCAAGTGTTCGATCCTCCCATCGGCAGCACAGGAGAGGCAGCCCCCAGCTCAGGCTTGCTTTCACTCCGCCAGCCCAAGAGGCCGAATGAGACTGTTTTCTAAAGTCCTGTGTTCTTTGTACCTGTGAGATTTTGATTTATAGAGATGACTGAGTGAGGACCTGGAGAGATGAATGCCATTGGGAGGAGTTTTTATCACTTACAGTCCCCAAGAAGTGGGGGCATGCAGGGCTGCATGGGGAAGCACCAGGCTTGTAAGGAGAGACGAGAGCTACCACAGATTGGAGGAAGCTAAGGCAACATGACCACTGAGTGTCATGTGGGATCCTGGGTTGGATCTTGAAACAGAAAAAGGACATTAGTGGAAACACTGGAGAAGTTAAAAATGGTCTGTAGTATATTGTATTGTACCAATGTTAATTCCCTAGTTGTAACAATCTATATATATAAAAGCCTAAGTGACCGAACAACCACCGGTTGCTATGATGTGCACTGACCACCAGAGGGCAGACACTCAACACAGGAGCTGCCCCCTGGTGGTCAGTGCACTTCCACAGTGGGAGCGCCGCTCAGCCAGAAGCCGGGCTCACTGCTGGCGAGAGCAGCTGCTGTGGCGCAAGCCTCTCCTGCCTCCGTGGCAGCGCTACCCAGCAGTGTAGCAGCAGCGACAGGCGCAGGGGGGCCCGGATGAGCAGGAGCAGCACCCGGCTCAGGCTCCTTCCTGGCCACCTGCCGCTTCCCGCACTGCTACATCCCTCGGGAGATGTTGGACTGCCAGTTTCGGCCCTCTAGTTATACTCTAATTATGTGAGATGGTAACACAAGGGGCAGCTGGGTAAAAGGTATAAAGCAAACACTAACATGATTGCAACCTTTGTTCAAGTATAAAATTAGTTAATAATAAAAAGTTAAAAATTGCCCTGCCTGGTGTGGCTCTGTTGGTTGAGCATCGTCCTGTGCACCAAAAGGTCGCTTGTTCAATTCCGGCCAGGGCACATACTGGTATCTAGGTTTCAGGTTCAATTCCTGGTGCACGTACTGGAGGCAACCAATCAACGTTTCTCTCCCTCCCTCCTTCTTAAAAAAAAATCAATAAAAACATATTTTTAAAAAAGTTAATAAAATTATAAAAGAAGGCAAAGAACAATGTTGTTTCAAAAAGTTTACGGTTTAGAATGGGAGAGACAGGGCCTCCTGGGGTGGCTGTAGGTGTTGCTGTGGGGAGGAGGGTGCTGTGGGGCAGGGGG
The DNA here is from genome assembly GCF_963259705.1 of Myotis daubentonii. Taxonomy (NCBI): domain Eukaryota; kingdom Metazoa; phylum Chordata; class Mammalia; order Chiroptera; family Vespertilionidae; genus Myotis; species Myotis daubentonii. Next base: position 30,907,165 of record NC_081847.1, read on the forward strand.
GGTCCATCTAACCAGCGGTTCTCAACCTGTGGGTCGCGACCCTTTGGCGGTCGAACGACCCTTTCACAGGGGTCGCCTAAGGCCACCCTGCATATCAGATATTTACATGACGATTCATAACAGTAGCAACATTACAGCTATGAAGTAGCAACGAAAATAATTTTATGGTTGGGTCACAACAGGAGGAGCTGTATTTAAAGGGCCAGAAGGTTGAGAACCACTGACTAGACATTCAGGCTCTAGATTCAGTGGCTCCTGGATTTACCTGAGGTGAGGCTTAGGGTGGAGACTCAGTGGGGGAGGGAGTCATGCAAAGGCTCCTCCCAGTGGCAGGAGTGCTCATGTCAGCACAGCGTCTGGGTTTCTACCCAACTCAGCTCAGGCAGGGCTGGGAAGAAGGCACCTGTCCCACTGGGGTTCTGCCTGGCGCTGTCCTCCACTCTGCAGGCCGGCATGGCCCGCTGCTTGGGCTCCGTGCCGCTGCTGCTGCTGCTGCTGCTGCTACAGCTGCTTCTGAGTGAGTGGCCACCTCTTCCTCAGGACCCCTGAACTCTGGCCTCTCTATCCCAGATTCTCGGGGACAGAGTAGAGGGCAAGAGGGTGATTCCAGGAAAAGCTGGAAGGCAGGGAGTGTCGCCAGTGAGAGACCTGTGCTTGGGGTGCAGGGACACCTGGCAGTCTGCTCACAGCGCTCTGCTCATCCTGCTCCTGCCTTCGGGTCAGCCACCCCCTTTCCCAAGCCCCACCGTGGTACCCGTGCCCCAGGAACTTTCCTTTTCCTATTGCCTGCCCTCTCCCACCTTTCTTACCCTTCCTCCGGCCTCAGCACCCCCGCCCCCACCTTCGGTCTTGGAGTTTCACACTGATTTCTTGCCCGGCATCTTCAGTGTCTCCTTGCCACTCGTCTGCTGTTCCACCTGCTCAGACTGTCTCTTTCCCACCTGAAGCATCGTGGAGGGGTCATACTGGGTGGGATGAGGAGAATGAAATCAGGCAGAGGAGATCTTGGAGCTGAGATGTGCTGTTTTGAGGGTGATGATGAGGTAAGGGTTTTCCTCACGAGGGAGACAGGTAAGCAAATCAGCAGAGGTGGAACCAAGACCTTAGGGGACAGACACAGGTACTGTTGTATCTGGCTGAGGCCTGGGAACAGAAGGGGCTTTGCTGGGAGAGAAGGGCACAGTTTGCCTGCCGCGCTGTGTCCCGGAGGAGAGAGGGAGGCCAAACCTCTCCTGCCAAACCTCTCCACTTACATACCCACTCCGAGTCCTTAGTGTCTGTCTGTCCTTCTAGCAGAGAGGACGGCACTGAAGCCACTGCAAGAATCACCAGGGCACCCAAAAGAGGTGGCCAATGCCAGAGAGGGGCCCTGCTCCAAGCCCTGAAGCAGGGGACCCTCCTCCACACATACACAGTGAGATGGGGGTGGGGCCAGGCTGGGAGCTGGCCTGCCAGCTTCTAAGGGCTGAGAACATGAGGGGCAGAGGGAGCCTGGTTTGGTGCCCTAGGTTCTAGGAAGAGGCTGCGGGGCTGGATTTCGATGTGGCCTGTGGCACATCGGCCCAGAGCACACCCTCTGCCCAGCCAACCCCTGGTGTGTGCCAGCTGTGCCAGGTGCACCCTCTGGCCCTGTGGCTCGGATAGAGCCCTGTGGCCTGCCATGAGGGACTTCTCTCAGATCCACACAGCAGCTGGGCTCTCCAGCGCCCAGAGCCCTTTCAAGAATCCCTTTTTCCCCTAGCTGGTAGAGGCTGGAGGAACCAGGAGGAAGCCAGAGTCCAGATGGGGCAGCATGGGTTAGACCGGCCAGAGGGAGCACCAGAAGGGAGTGGAGAGGGAAGACGCCGGCAGGGGCCGGTGGAGGTGCAGGAGGCCAGGAAGGAGGGAGAACCAGAAACCTATGGACCCATTTGAAGGGTCTCCAAACGGATGGGGGAGAGGGAAGGAGGAGAAAGAAGAAAGCTCAGCGTGCCAGAGCGAGGATGAGTGTTCACTGTCCTCAAGGCAATTTCTGATAAGTCTTCATTAACCAGGTTCTCCCCCCACCCCCCAGCTTTGTTTCCGCGTCAGGGGCGTCTCATGAGAGTGGGAGGAGACTCGGGGATCCCTCTTTGGATGGGTGGGACGTTCTGGGCGAGGGGTGGTGCCTGGAGAGGACGGGCCTCAGCCTCTAGGGGAGCCTCGGCGCGCCCCATCCATCCCTGATGTGTTGCAGGAATCCCCCGGGCCCGGCGCGCCACTCATCCCCGCGACGGAAGGCCGTTTAGTGCTGGTCGTTCACACCTTCAGGCCACACTCTGTTCCCCTCGGGTTTTGAGCGCATCTCCGCGGGGCCTGCGGGGCGCACCGAGAACTGACTGCAGTCTGCCCGCCCCTCCACTAGGGTCTACGAGCTCGGCCGCACGGAACCGATGCGTGGACGCGGCCGAGGCGTGCACGGCGGACGCGCGGTGCCAGCAGCTACGCACGGAGTACGTGGCGCAGTGCCTGGGTGGAGGCGCGGGCGGGCCGTGTCCCCGCGCTCGCTGCCGCCGCGCCTTGCGCCGCTTCTTCGCCCGCGGGCCGCCCGCGCTCACGCACGCGCTGCTCTTCTGCCCGTGCGCGGACCCCGTGTGCGCCGAGCGCCGGCGCCAGACCTTCGTGCCCGCCTGCGCCTTCTCCCGGCCCGGCCGGGCGCCGCCCTCCTGCCTGGCGCCCTTAGACACCTGCGAGCACAGCGGGGTCTGCAGGTGCGGGCGGGGGCGGGGGCGGGGCCAGGAGGGGCGGGGCCGGAGGGCCGGGCCCCCATTCGCTCATCGCTTCCCTCCGCACCGCGCAGACCCCGCCTCCTGGCCTTCCAGGCCTCCTGCGCGCCCGCCCCCAGTGCCCCCGACGGCTGCCCGCGAGATCAGGCCTCCCGCTGTCTGCGCGCCTACGCGGGCCTCGTAGGTACACAGTGCGGGGACCCGGGCGCGGACGGGGCTCTTCCGGGCTTCCTCCACCCGGGTGGACCGATTACTGCGCTCTCGGGGTCCCCGCAGGCACCGCAGTCACCCCCAACTATGTGGACAACGGGAGCGCGCGCGTGGCGCCCTGGTGCGACTGCGGAGCCAGCGGAAATCGACGGGAGGAGTGCGAAGCCTTCCGGGAGCTCTTCACCGGGAACCGCTGCTTGGGTGAGGGCCGGGCAGGGGGCGGGAAGCACGCTTGGCCCTACTGCCCTCTACCGAGCCGCTCCTAGGGGTGTGCAGGCTTGTGCCCCTGCGGGCGGGAGAGGACCTGGAGTGGAACTGGTTGAGATTCCTGCCTCTGCCGCTTCTGAGGCAGTTCCATCCCAGAGGCACTGGCAGCTCCTTTCATCGATGGTCTTGCCGTCCTCTGAATAGCTTGGCGGTTCCCTGCCCAGCCTGCGAGGTAGGGGCCCTGAGTTTGAGGCCCCCTCGAAGCCATTTTGTGTCCATCTGTAAAAGGGGGATGATAACGGTCACCCTCCCCAGTGAGGGTGGAAGACTACAAGGTTGGTGAGGCACTCAGCACCGTTGTCCTTACTTTGTTATTCCTTACCCTGCGCCTTCCATTCCAGAAGCCAGTCCTTGCAGACATTCTATTTTCCATCTGTTCCTAGAGAGAGGCCACGAAGGTCGCCAGGGGTTTCTCAGTTTGTACCCAAGGAGCTGTCCCCTGTGCTAGGGTTTCCCAGCCAAGCCCACCCTGATCCCTCCCTCTATAGATGGCGCTATACAGGCCTTTGACAGCTGGCAGCCCCCAGTCCTGCAGGCCCATCCAGACTCCAGCCAGGACCTTGAGCACAGCCTCCTGCAGGTAGGTGCAGGGAGGGGATGGTGAGCTGGCTTCCCCTGCACTGTTTCTTCCTTCCTTCCATGCCAGTTGGGCCTAGATGGACATGAATGACCTGGGATGGGGGTGGACACAAAGAGCAGGGCTAGGCTTCTGCCTCAAGCCCACACTCTGCTCCCACCCTCCAAGGTATCCTCCACAGATGGGCCCCTGAAGGGGTGCTCCCTGCTCTCCATCTCCCTGTCTTGGCTCTCCAGACTCTGCTCTGACTAGAACAGCAGACCTTGAACAGCACAGCCAACTGTCCCACCCTGCCGGGGTACATGGCCACCTCTGTGGCCTACTGCCCCACTGAAAAGGGACTGGTTTACCTTCCCCCCCCCTCCCGGACCCCCAAGCTAGCCCCAGTGGCTCTTGCCCTGCTGCCCCCTGCAGGTCTGGACATCCTGTGTGCTTGTCCCCTGGAGTGAGGCATATAGGCTACAGGCCTAATTGCGAAGCTCATGGTTTCCCTTTCAGTCGGTTTCTTGGTTGTAGGTCTCTTTCTCCACAGACCTTGGAACAGTTGGAGTTTCCCAAAGGTTAGGCATGAGAGGGGGTCACCTGTGTAGCCGAGGCCTCACCAGGCCCCAAGATAACCTAGAGAGGGTGAGAGACCAACCAAACTCCAAGAATTATAGGAGATTTTATCAGCCCCCCAAGCAGATTATACCTTAAAGAGTAATCTGAACAGACTTATAGGCAAAACCCCCGCTAACTCTGCAGCCTTTCATGGCCCCTTCCCAGTTATGTGCCACTCATGATGATAATCACCCGCGTCCCATGACAAACGTCCCATGGCAGAGTGATATGTTGCTTGGTGGGTACCACCTTGAGTAGGTGGGAACCCAGTTCCCTGCATTGCACTGGCCATGTAGCCACCTACCCCATGGTTTAACCCAGCACTGGGAATGGTATCCACAGCTCAATAAATCGATGTTCACTGAGACCGGCCTTGCTTTCATGTGATCTGTGTCCTGGGACCTATGGTTAGCCACAGGGTGTGTTTCTGCTGCTGGCCTAGGTGACCTCAGATGGCTTCAGAACTTCTCTGGGCTCTGTCTCCTGACCTATCAATGCTGAACTGAATCTACTGCCAGGTTCTAGTGGCAGGGATTTTGATTGCTTTGATCTATATTTTTACTTCTCTGCTAGTACTCAGATAAATAAACTACACTTCCTAGCCTCCCTTGCAGCTAAGGGTGGTCATGTGATACAGTTCTGGCCAATGAATGGAATTCACAGATGAGACTTCCAGGAGAGCTCTTTAAACTGGAACTGACTTGCTGACTGGCCCCTTGAGTCTCTAGCCTCAACCCTCCCCTCTTCTTGCCCAGACCTTGGTGGCAATGTCTGTCTAGGACAAGGGCACCATCTGGAAAATTGAGCCACTGCACCAATTCCAGTCTGCTTCCCTCTGGACTCTTCAGTGCATGAGAAAAATGACACCTCTGATTTGTTTAAGGCAATTTCTCCCTAGGCTTCTGCTATTTGCAGCCAAACCTAGGCCCTCCCTGCTTGACACAGTCCCACCTCTGAGGTGTTTGGGAGCCCTGGGATCACCTACCATACTCACTTAGCGGAGCCCCATCTCAGTGCTTACAGAGCCCAGCCCTGACAGACATTTGAAAGAAGGGGCGATGGGGCTTTTGTTTTTTATTCCTGCATATTCTATCAGCAGAGAGTCAGACTCTTTCCTGGAGCTGTGGGAAATTTATCATAAAAGTTTTTGCGAACATTTGGTGTGTGTGGCCAGTGTGGACCCAATGAAGCCAAGGGCATTGTGTTAAACTTCAATTCTGCAAAAGAGTTTGGGGAGGAGAGGGCAGAACAGTGGGGGGCAGTACTAAGCTTTCTGCCCACCTCCTTCTTCCTCAAGATCGTGGAGACTCCTGATGAGTGAAGGGATCCTGTGTCTCCAGGCTGCTCTTCTCAAACCTGGTTGAGGCTTGCCAGGGGCCATGAATCTGGTGGAAGTGGACACGGCTGTTGGTGCCTTGCTCTGAGGCTTCTCTGTCCAGTGCAACCCATCCCCACGCCGCTGGGAATGTTGGCTGCAAACACAGCTCACAGCTGCCCCCTCCTCTAAAGGAAATGCCTGTAAAGTTACACTCTGCTCCCCGACACGGACTGCAGCCAATGACTGGCTGAGGCAGGGGTATCGAGGCCTAGCCTGCTTGCCTCAGGTGGGACAATTCCGTGCGCCAGTCTTGCTCCAGAGCTCCATGCGGGATCCCAGCTGAGACCGCATCCGAGCTAGCTCCTCCTGCCCACTCCTGCCTCCTTCACTTAGGAGGGTCTCCTGAGGGTAACCCCTCCAATAAATCAGGGCCTGAGAATTCCTACCTTGGGCTCAGCTTCTGGAGCACCTAGTCTAAGACACAGGTTAGGTACAGACCACACCAAAGCCCAGGCCTGGGGCTGTCTTGACCAGAAAAAGAGCCATCGGGTCTGGTACTGTGTACTTAGCAACTCGTACCAAACCCACAGACACCCTGTGAGGCAGCTGTCAACCAGCCTCCCAGCTTCAACCAGGACTCTCCTGATGAAACCAATCACAAATCCAACTGACAACCATCTGAGTTTCAGGCACAGCTGTCTTCAGGGGTTCAAATGATGTTGCCCCTGCTGGCCTGTGTTTGGCTCCCCTCTGCTGCCAGGCAGGCTCTCACCACAGGACAGGTAAGAATGCCACCAGCAGCCTCCCATCTATGATCTCTCCTTGAAGCATTCTCGGCAGAGAAAGGCACCTCTCTTTCCCAGCATTCACGGACTGTCCAAGGCAGGATCCTGGTGGCCCCAGCATGGGTTATAAGCCTCTTCCAGTGGCCTGGGAGTGACATTAGCCCACTGAGATCACATGCAATGGGAAGGCAGTTTTCCAGTGGAAAACAGGAGGGGTATTGGGCCAAGTGAGAGTCCAACCTGTTTTCACTTTATGAGGAAGGAGGAATGTTCTCAACTACCTACATCTGCATGGGAGGGGACACCTAGGAGTGGGCTGGGGAGATATTGTGTGTGTTGGGTGTGTGTGGCGGGGGGCAGGGGCGGGGGGGCGGGGGGAGAAGGAGAAGGATTGGGAGCTGGATGGGGAAGTGAAAGCATCACCTTGGCCTGCTCACCATGATTGCATGGTAGCCCAAACATAGAATTAAATATCTGCTAAATAACTTGCCTTATGTGAGAATATGTTAAACTCTCTTACTCCATGTTTTACTGATAATTGGAGTAAAACAGGCATGTACCTTTCAAAATGTTGGGAAGCTCAAAGTGAGCAGAACCTAGTTGAAAATTGCACAACTGTTCCATGGCAGCTAGCTGTCTTCCTTCAGTACTAATCTCCAAGCAGACAAACTCAGGCTTACCCAGAGGAGCCTCTAACATCAGACAATGTGCAACGAAAAAGAGGCTTCCTTATTGGGTGCAGGGGGGAAATGAAAGGTCCCTGGGGCCCCATTGCCTGGCTGTTTTCCCCCAGAGTGAACATTTTGTGTGGGTGGCCTGAGGCTGTCTGGGGCATAGACCCAGTCAGCTCTGCAGAGAGAAGCCAAGAGAAGGGACAAGGTGTTTTGGTCTGTGAAAGGCACCGTCTTGCCACTCCTGGGCAGTCAACTTTCTGAAGGTTTTATTGCTGTAGTGGGCTGAATGGTGGCCCCAAAGATATCTCCACATCCTAAGCCATGGAACCTGTGACTTACCTTATATGTAGGCAAAAGAGTGAATATTACCTTATATGGCAAAAGATGTGATTAAATTAAGGATCCTGCAAGGAGGTGCTTATTCTGGATTATTTGAGGGGGCCCTACATCCTTATCTAAGAGAGGCAGAGGGAAATGAGACACAGGCAGAGATGGGAGTGATGTATCCACAAGCCAAGGAATGCTGGCAGCCACCAGACGCTAGAAGCGGCCAGGACTGAATTCTCCTCTAGAGCCTCTGGAGCAGTGGTTCTCAACCTTCCTAATGCCACGACCCTTTAACACAATCCATCATGTTGTGGTGACCCCCAACCATAAAATATTTTTCGTGGCTACTTCATAACTGTAATTTTGCTACTGTTATGAATCATAATGTAAATATCTGATATGCAGGATGTATTTTCATTGTTACAAATTGAACATAATTAAAGCATAGTGATTAATCACAAAAACAATGTGATTATACATGTGTTTTCCGATGGCCTTAGGCAACCCCTATGAAAGGGTCGTTCGACCCCCAAAGGGGTCGCGACCCACATGTTGAGAACCGCTGCTCTGGAGGGACAGTAGCCCTGTCACACCATGATTCCAGACATCTGGCTTCTGGAACCAGGAGGATAAATTTCTGTTTTTTTAAACCAGCAAGTTTGGATAATTTGTCAGAGCAGCCCCAGGTAAATTAATGGAATTCTGTAAGGTTGTCAGAGTCTGGTTTCTGTCACTTCTGCCTAAAAAGGTCCTGGCTCATACATGGTGTTACGTCTGGCCAAACATCTCAAGACTGAGTCCGGCTGTGGCCCCCCAGCCAGGGAGGGGTCCTGCCAAACTTGTCTACCCTGGGAGTCGGCCTCCGTGTCCGATGAGGTAGCCTGCTTGCTGTCACTCTCTCACGTGCGCTCCAGGAGACTGGGTCCTGGCCTGATCCCTGTGACTGGGTCTCTGTTAGCTGTTGGCAACATTGAGCCGCTAGCTGCAGGTGGCTGGGGGCAGGGGAGTGAGGCAGAAAGGCAGGTGCTGGAAGCTTCTCTTGATTTATTGGTGGAAACTTCACGGTTCATGAATGCCCACTCTGGCTTGGAGCCTGCTGTCTAGGGCACAAGGTTGATGTGGAAACTGTTCACTGCCCTTCCCCCACCTTCCCCAACGGAGAGAGGCAGGGCCAGTCTCAGAACCAGCTCACTGTTACAGGAAGAATGGATATTAGCAGCGAAATCTCCAGAGAAGCAGGAGGACATGGCTCTGCAGGGCTTCAGGAGACACCCCCCACCTGGACAGAAACGTGCTAGTGAGTCTGGCACGCATGTGAAGGGAGGCAGAGACATGGCCCCGCCTCGCTGGGCTGCAGGCCTGGGAAGCCCTGAGTTGAAGGATATCTCGGGAAATTGTCCTGCCAGGGACATGTCACCCCACCCAAAGGCCGCCCAAGCCAGAAGATGCAGAGAGGAAAATTAAGATAAGTACACACACAGCAGAACAAAATACACAAACAACCTTACAGACTGGGCCTCAAGGGACTGGGGTTGAGCAAATGAGGGAAGTCCTGGTGTGAGAATGGGCCTGGCCGTGGGGCCGAGCCCCAGCTCCCTGTGCAGCACACTTCATACAGTCGCTGGGATCGTCTGGTCTAGTCTCTTGAGTTGGGGACACAAGACAGGAGAGAATTCTTGCCAGGCATGTTCCACAGCCAGTAATGCTGGGCTGTAGGGTGTCTGTTCGGATGCAGCCCGCACAGGTGTGTGGGACTGGGGACTCAGTTGCCAGGAATGACATTGCTGTTGGTGACAGAATTTTCCAAAATGATGACCAGATCTTACTAACATTATGAAGAAAACCAAGTTTGGTCTTCACTTGATTTATACAATAGTTGCATATCTGGAAAACTGACTGTATATTAAACCAGCTCTCAACTACTTTGTGTTTATAATAGGGTTGGATTCTACACAAAAAATAATTAGAAATTGATTTTCACACGTACACAAATATCCAGCAAGATGTGTGAAAATCGAGTGGGACGTGCGTCAGTTCCCTGTCGGGTAAGACAGTCCCGCATGCCCCAGGATGACCACCTTCTGGCCCACCCACCAAAGCACAGCAATAATCCCATTGTCTCCGCCCATGTCCAAAATGTCCTCTGGAGGGCAACCTCGTGCCAGTTGGAAACCACTGCCCCACAGGACCTGCCTGCCCCAACTCCTACCACTGCTGTTAGAGCCCACTTTGCTTCTACCCACCGGGCATGCTCCCACCTCTGGGCCTCCACACCAGCTCCTTCCTTTGTTCAGCCCTCTGCTCAGTGGTCACATCAGAACTGTCCCTCCTCAGCACCACCATGTACAGCAGCATGCCCCCAGCACGTTCTGCCTACCCTATTTCTACCTTTCTGTCAGAACCATCTGACATTTTTCTCATTATCTGTCTCCCCCAATTACATTGTAAACTCTGTGAGGGCAGGGATTTTTGTCTGTTTTGTTCACTGTGAGATCCCTGGTCCCTACATAATGCCTGGCCAGGCAGGACACCCTCATGACCTGCCTGTACAAGAAGGATGAGCATGGCAGACGCACAGCAATCACTGGCCTATGGGGATTTTAAAATCCTGCCAGGCCCTGCCTTGGGGTGGGGGGAGGTTTCTGCCCAGGCCCAAATCTGCTCTCTGGGCCACATCTGAGGTGGCCTTGGGTTGTGCCCTCAGACACAGCTTTCACAGCCCTCGCCTGCCTGCAGGTGGTTCTAATTAAGCTTCCTCAATAGTCACAAGTCACAGAGTTGGTTGTTTGTTTTCCTTTGCAAAGGTCAGGCCAATGGTTTCTCTGGCAACACAATTCCCTCAAAAACCTATGCTTTTTATTTTCTGTTTTCCAGCAGGGGTCCAGTGTCCGTGACAACATCCCTGGTTGTTTCCTGGACACGGTTCTAAGTTGGCCCAGGCTCCTCCAGCCCCCCACCCCCAACTCCTAGACCTTGGGCCTCACCCGCCCTCCCCTGTATGAACCACCGTCCTCCCTTGCGCTGCTTTCTCAGATGTCCTCAACTCTCCCGAGCCTCATCTCATCCTCTGGGCTGTTTGCATTCCGCACCAGGGCAACAGATGCACTTCTAACCCCATTTTTGAGGGCAGGAGCTGCACAAAGTGGGGCTGGGCATGCAGGAGGCCCACAGACGATACTTTCGATAACTTCATAAAAAACCGAAGACCAATGATGCTGCTGGGGCCATGGGGGACGAAACCTATCAGCAGACCTGAGATTCAGAAGTTTGAAAAGCTAGAGAGACATTCAGGAGCCCACGAGGAGACGAAAGCTGACCCCGTGGGCAGCTGGCAGGCCCAGCGTCAGTGTGGACCGCTCTGCACCCCAGTCTCCGAGGGCACACGGGTACCGGGGACACCAGGAAGCTCCTCCAGGGGCATCCGAGGTGCCCACCGGCTGGTTCTACCCCTTCATCTTCAACTGCCAAGTGCTTCCTCTGAGGCAGCTTGAAATTTGGGAACCATTAAACATTTTTTTTTCCTTAAGGCTCTAATGACCAAATTGTAAAAATAAAAGAAAATTAAAGACAGAACAAAATCCCCCATTTTTTACCAGATCTACTTTTATTTCAGAAGGAAGTTTGTAGTATAGTATTTACTTTTGTTTATATACAAGTTCTTCACATTTGTGTTTAAAATGCAGACCTCCCTTAATTCTCTTGTTCCTGCTTAAATTAGCTGTTATTTTACAATACAAAAAATACCAAAAAATTGCAGTCCTTAAATGTATGTATAGTACCCACAATCCTCAGCAATGAAATAGTTTACAATACTTACTCCATATTTACATGAGTGCAATAAATGCTAAATTATACATATTAACAAACTAAGCTTGAATCCAAACAAAAACGTAAATAACTACAGAACAAAAACATTTTCAAAGCCAGAATTAGTTCAATGAAACAGGCTTCACTAGTGTTCAGAATGTTTTGTGCCCAAATTCAGTTACTGGAAGTCACTTCCATTATTGCCTTTAAAAGAGAAGGCGCCAGTTTTCGTCCACTCTCCAGACCGTTTCCCTGCCGGCAAGGGTGTTTATTAGTCTGAACCACTCAGGGACATGTCTCCTGGCGGGCCTAGCTCTCTACAAACCATCACCATGACTTCGGAGGCCGAGTTTGGCACACTGGGTAAACATTTCGGACTGAGAGCTGGTGCACAGCCGAGGACAGTCCTTCTGCCTTCCTGGGCCTGTTCTCAGGATGGCCAATTCTCACAGAATTCCTAAGGAAAGACCTGGATGATGGGTTTGGGAACTGGATTCTGTTGTAATTTTGGAGCTTCTTTTTCATCGTGGTCACTGCCCTAGCATTAGCTTAGGTTGTTAGTGTTTAGTGAATATTCGTTGACTGGATGAATGAAACGGAAGGATCGAATGTGTTCATGACAAGGCGCCCCCCCCCCCGCCCCCCCCGCCCCCCGCCCTGCCGCCAAGGACGTGAATCATTCCCACCCCTACCCAAATGCACTCCCTAAGTTGAAGGAGTAAGACTTGCACTGAAGGTAAAATGACTTTTTCTGATAGTGCTCTAGTCTCTTCATTTGCCCCAGATTTTGTGGTGTCTCTAATCTTGCACCTCAGGCCTCACCACAGATATTCCCATGTTTCCCTTTTGCTGCCAGTCCTCGATCCCAAGCTGCTTTTCCTCCGGGATAGCCCAGGGAAGTAGGAGTTGCCTTCTCTCCACACCTCCTCCCACCTTTTGGAGGCGATCCTCAGAGAGAAGCACAGACTTCTGCCTAAGCTGTGTGTATGAGAGAGTAGGAGAGGGTAGGAGGGCAGGGTGTGTGCAGTTCTCCATGGGGAAGCAGGAGCTATGTATCAACTAACTACCCCACTCCCACCTACAGTTTCCAGCACAGTAAACTATGGTCCTTGGAAGTGATCACTAAAAATTTAGACAAAACCACAACAAAATGCAGCCTGGAAAACCCCTTTTCAGAAAATCTGATTCTACAGGTATAATCTTTGAACGGAAAGACTTTGAGAAACATTTCTCATGATGAAACTGGCTGTTCTGGCCCCACAGCACCCAGAGGCTGACAGATTGATGCACAATGCTCTTGCAGAGCCAACAATAGTGACAGATTCCCACTGCCTTCGAGTCTCCTCACGTACTGCTGTTTACACGAACTCACTGCCGGCTTCCATGTGTACTGACAGATGACCGGGTTCTCAGGTTTATCCCATTGGTACCAGATGCATTGAACACATCGGCATGATGGGGGTGCCCTTTCTGGCTTTGTTATCAGAGCTTCAGGGCCTAACAAGAGGACTTCTCTGAACTTGGATATCCAGTATATGGCACAAACACACATTGGGTGAAACTCAGATGCCATAAATTTAATAAAAATACATTTAGATATTTTTCTGTTTTATGTACACTCTGAATGTCTGAACATTCTGGACTACTGTATAGTTATGTACAAGTGCAATATCAAGGTTGTCATGACTACTTTAATTTATGTACAGGCTCTCCTGTGACACGCAGACATCTCTGAAGTTCCAGGTGATGCCCTCTTGGTAACTGGCTCTAAGCGAGTGCCTTTTCTCCTGCCACCCCCTTCCTCTGGCTGAGCCTGGAGAAAGCCGCTTGCTATGGGCTGCAAAAGAGAAGCAGTGGGTTCAGCTGCTTCTCCACTGTGGGAGCAGAATTACACTTCATTTGCTCTTTTCTTCCCTTTTAAAACAAAACATTATCTTTTAGGAAAAAATAAATAAAACTAGGTGGCTGTGGGACCAGTGCATGTTCTTTCAAGGCTTGGGACTACTGTGGGGAAGGGACTTCTCTGGACAAGGGCACACGGGGTCCTTAGAACAAATGATGCCCCTTGTGGTAGAATCCTCTGCAGTGCCTCCCTCTGGGCCAATCATAGGTGAAGGGCCATCCATGGCAGGCTCCCCATGGGTGCGGTGACCTGGAGTAGGGACATGAGGAGTCCAGGGGTCTTTTCTAGAACCATCTGCTCTTTAACAGTGATGTGAAAATACAGCTTTCTAGAGGCAAGTCTCAAAGTAGAGGTATTTTGTGAACCAGACAGCATTTTCTAGTTCAACTTCTTTGAAAACATCTTCCCAGGCCATTCTTCATGGGAGTGGGTCGGTAGTGGGGAAGAGATAATACTCCCTATCTAGGCACTGCATTTAAAGGTGAAATGTCACAGTTTTGGCTCTTTTGAGTATTTACTTATCCAAACTCACAAATTTGAGCCCAGTTGTCTAGGGGTCCACCCCAGTCTCTGAAGCAGGAGAGGTCTTGGGAGGCTGCTGCATAATGCCAGGGAACAGAGCACCATGGGGACAGCACGATGCCCAGGCAGTGCCCTGGGAGAAAAGCCAGGTCTGTCCCCACCCTGCTTACATTTGGTCACTTTCCATTTGGCGTAGTTTTCCCTTGTCAATTTTTCCCCTGTGCTTTTCATCCTTTTAGTGTTCACTGCCTTCCCCATGGCCACCACCTGGGCCTGGGGAGGCGTGAAGAACACAGCCCCTCCTGGGGGAAAGAGGTCCTTCGCCTGGCGTGCGATCCCACCGCAGCCTGCAGCTCGGCGCAGGCTCCAGGAACAGAGTTGCTTTGATCCAGATGCTGTCATGCTCTTTTCTGCTCAGGGGAGACATGTACCACGAGCGAGTCCCTTCTTCTGTGGTGCCCTGGCAGCAGGGGGACACATGGGGATCACGCCTAGTGTCCTTATGTCAACAATAACAACAGGAGCTTTTACAGTTAGGTCATTTCCGCTTTCCTCTCAGTCCTTGCTGCTGGGATAAAGGTTGCTTGGGGTGAGAATTCTTTCCTGGCTGCAAAGTACATTTTAGAAAAAAAGCAGATTGCCAATGGGAGCTATTTAAATTCTGTAAGAATGTAGGAATGCAATTATGTAAAAACGTAAGCTTACTAACTTTCCAATTGCTAGATCTATTTAAAGTCTAGGCACTTAGTGTGTGTGGGTGTGTGTGTGGGGGTGGGGGGGGGAGTGAGAGTGAGAGAGAGAGAGAGAGAGAGAGAGAGAGAGAGAGAGAGAGAGAGAGAGAGAGAGAGAAATTCCAAATGGATTAAGACCTAAATTAACCAAGTTGCTATAGAAAACTACCTATCACACCAGTTTACATTCTAAGTAGCACTGCTGACCTTGACATTTAAAATAGCCCCCTTCTATCTCAGTTTAATATGATTCAAAAGTGACATTAGTTCTCAACTAGAAAAAAAGCTCCCTGGAAGAGAGTTATCTGCCTAAAATGTGCAAGAATAAATAGCACATATTTTTAAAACGATAGCAGGTTTCAGATGACAAGTTCATCCATCTAACTAGTTTTGAAAAGACCTTGTTCCAGAACGACTGATGATGCACGTTCACTTGTAAACACTACATCTTTGTTTTTTGCACAGTTGAGACAGTCCCAAGACCAGTTTCCCACAAGTAAACCTGAGTATCATTCCTAGCTCTCTCACTGGCTCCACACTGGCCTCCTCCAGCAACATCTGGATCGTCCCTGGACCTGTAATTAAATCAATTATTCCCTATGCAAAAATAAAAGGTTAGATGCTGGAGCACAGATGGGAGAAACTGTCAAAGAAAGCTTGTGAACATGCAGATGAGTCGATGTTTCCAGTCGGAGGGTTTCCAGTTTTTTGCCCTGCTCCGCTCAGCACAGCGTCTCCTGCCTGCTCCCTCCCTGCAGACTCTAGCACGCCACCTCGCCTCCACTTGCTCACTCACGGAGATTCCCTGGCCCCAGCATCAAATGCAGGTCCCAGGCTGTGCAGGGGGCTGCTGCTTCCGGTTTCTCAGTGCTCCTAACTTCTCTTTGTACAGCATTGGCAGGTGCTGAGAAATGTCCACCAGGGCGCTGGCTACTGCGAGACCTTGGGAGAACCCAAAGAGGGAACACATGTTAAAGAGCAGTTTGCTTGTATTTTCAAAAATAAATTTTAAAATCCTGTTTACATTCCCACAATACAATAAACAAAGCAATAAAGTATGTAGGGAAGTCTTATTGCACTCTGCCCCTTCCTCTACCTGTCCCCTCGCCAGCTGAGAAACTGTTCTCATTAGTTTGCATATATTCTTTCAGGGTTTAGTTATACAAATACAAATACATATTCTTTGCCCCTCTCTTGTTATACAAAAAGGTATAGCCTGCTTTTCAGATCAATCAAGCCAAGTGCTCTGCGTGGTGGTGGGAGCATTTAGTATGATTGCAGAATACTCTAAGCCAGCCGTGGGCAAACTACGGCCCGCGGGCCGGATTCGGCCCGTTTGAAATGAATAAAACTAAAAAAAAAAAAAAGACCGTACCCTTTTATGTAATGATGTTTACTTTGAATTTATATTAGTTCACACAAACACTCCATCCATGCTTTTGTTCCGGCCCTCTGGTCCAGTTTAAGAACCCATTGTGGCCCTCGAGTCAAAAAGTTTGCACACCCCTGCTCTAAGCACTAAATTTCTCCTACTGGTCTCCAAAGGGAGGCCAAGAAAAAGCAGCATCTTTTTAAAAATATGTTTTTATTGATTTCAGAGAGGAAGGGGGAGGGAGAGAGAGACAGAAACATCGATGATGAGAGACAGTCATTGATCAGCTGCCTCCTGCACGCCCCCAACTGGGGATCGAACCCGCAATCTGGGCATGTGTCCCATCTGGGAATCAAACAGTGACCTCCTGGCTCATAGGTTGATGCTCAATCACTGAGCCACATCGGCCAGGCAAGCAGCACTCTTTACAATGTAATTCAGATTCATTCCACATGGCCCAACCAGTACTAGTGATTTTTAAAAAATGTTTTTATTGATTTTAGAGAGAGAGGAAGGGAGAGATAAGATACATCTATGAGAGAGAAACATAGATTGGCTGCCTCCTGCACACACCCTACTGGGGATTAAGCCCACAACCTGGGCATGTACCCTGACTGGGAATCGAACCAGCGACCTCTTGGTGCATGAGACAACACTCAACCAACTGAGCCACATGAGCCAGGCCAGCACTAGTGATTTTTATATCTATGCCACGATACGGGTTAGGGCAGACTCTGAAATAAGCAAGGTTCTTTAATCTCCCCGTGCCTCTGTTTCTTCCTTTGTAAAATGGGGAATAATAACATAGGGCTTGCATGAGGAGTCCATGAGTGAACTGAAGTATCCTTAGAATGCTGCTTGGCTCATTGCCACCCCCACCTCTGCTTTAGAGACTGGTGGTTCGTCTCCTTTCTGGCTGGTAACCTTTAACTGATCTCATCTGGGAAAAGGCCAGCCCAGGCTCAGCTGGTCAGGAGCCGTGCTGGCAGACTTGTCGCTCACCTCAGAGCCTACAAAACGGGGGAAAAGGAGAGGGGGGTGGTTTTTAAGTGCCAGGTTTAGTGCCTGGAATTCAGTGGAGAATCCAGTCACAACTGTTAACCAAAGGCAGAGCCAGGTGCTCTGGGAGTCCGTGGACACCCTCTGAAATGGGGGGTAGAGAATGAATGGGGTCTCAAGCAGCGGGTGGGCCTTCCTCAGGAGTTCAGAGGGGTGGTGGGGCACATCAGGAAGAGTTTGGGGCAGAAAAGGCCGCAGTGTTGCAAGTCTGTCATCTCCTTCCCACCCTAGCCAGCACCTTGCCATCAGGGAGAACCGTCCAATGTGGTGGCAGAAGACACAGCCCCAGAGTCTTCAGGTCAACGGGTCATCCTGCCCTCAACATGGGCAAGTTAGGGGCTCAACTCACAGAAACCCCCGGGTGAGGGCAAATCAAGCTGTCCCCATGAAGTGAAGGCAGAAACCCTGGCCTGGCCATGCCCAACAGCCTCCCTTTGTGAGGACACCCCAGACGCAAACCATCTGAAAGCTGAGTGGGAGGCTCTGCTGGTTATGCTCGGGGCGGTGGAGCTCAGGGCCTGGGCAAGGATTCTGCTCACACTTTCCTCAGAGGCTTTTTTTTTAGTGGAGGCAACCCTGACCCCTGAATCATCTCAACTGAAAGTTGTCTCAAACATTCATATTGTCTGAGGCATCCCTCCAAAGTACTCCATGGTTAATCAAGATACTTCAAAACTATACTCCATCTTTCCTTCATGTTCAATAATAAGACAATGTTTATCCAAATTATGATCCATGTATTTGATGGAATAGTATAAAAGAGATTGGTAAAAGATTATGTAGTAAGATGTTAAAATGTTTATGAAAGTTATATGAAAATAAGAATGACACAAACATTTCAACTAAATTGCTGGAAGGAAACAACAGAACAGTGAAAAATGCCCTGGCCAGGTAGTTGGTTAGAGTGTCATCCTGATACGCAAAGGTTGTACGTTTGATCCCTGGTCAGGGCACATACATGAAGCAACCAATGAAGGCATAAAAATGTTTGGAACAAAATGATATTCCTTTCTCTAAAATAAATCAAAAATGTATAAAACACAGTGAAAAAGCAAATGAAATGCAATAGTTCTGGAAATACCAATTTGAAAATCACCAGCTTGGAGGAGCCATGAGAGTAGGTAAGATGACAGAGAGTAAGAATGGAGGAAGAGGAAGAACGCCTACATTTAGGGGCAGAGGAAGGAGAGACAGGAAAGGAGCAGCAAAGCCAGAGGAGGCCAGACACACTATAGGCAAAGGAAGGCGTGGTAGGAAGCATCAATATCACTGGGAAGCTGGCGCAGTGAGGGGAGTTCTGGACTTTCCCCTGGGAAGGACCTCAGGAAAGACAGTGAAGGAAATCCAGTGATGAGGGAGTTATCTCACCGAATCCTCATAACACCATGAGGCAGGAACTAGTCACATTTATACCCCAGTTCTCTGTAAAAGGGAAGGATCCCTCGCTGACCTTCTGGTCTACTCACCGGACTGCCCGGGAGGAGGGATTCCACCAAGGCCTCGAGGGAGCCTCACAAATGCAGAGAGAACAGCAGCTTTGTAGTAAAAACATGGCTCCAGGGCAATGGGTTTGGGAACAGCCTGGTGGAAGAAAAAGAATTAGTTAGAGTGGTGTTTCTCAAGCTTTAGCTCTATAGCCTTCAAATGCGATTTTGTAAAGATGCCCTCTGTATTAGTTCCTGTTGGTGTGTAACAACTTAGTTGCTTAAAACAACACATCTAGCCCTAACCGGTTTTGCTCAGTGGATAGAGTGTCAGACTGAGGACTGAAGGGTCCCAGGTTTGATTCTAGTCAAGGGCTTGTACCTTGGTTGTGGGCACATCCCCGGTAGGGGGCATGCAGGAGGCAGCTGATCAATGTTTCTCTCTCATCAATGTTTCTAACTATCCCTCTCCCTTCCTCTCTGTAAAAAATCAATAAGATATATTTAAAACACACACACACACATACACACACACACACACACAAAAACACACAACACACAAACAAAAAAAACAAAACACATCTATTATCTCAGTTTTGTGGGTCAGCAGTCCAGACGAGCTCTGGAGCTCTGTAGGGTCTTCTGCTTAGGGATAGAGGACTATCCAGTTCTGGAAAATCCTTAGCTTTTATCTGACAAGAGTCTCAGTTCTTATCTTCACAAGGAGGAAGTCAAGTATCAGCTGGGCTCTACTCTTATCTCAGGCTCTGGGGCAGAACTTGCTTCAAAACTCATTCAGGTGCTGGCAGAGTCCAGTTCCTTGCAGCTGTAGGTCTGAGGTCCTCACTTCCTTGCTAGCTGTCAGCCAGGGGCCACTCTCTTCTCTTGCATTCCTGCTCATATGGCTTCTCCAGCTTCAAACCAGTGATGATCCATCAAGTCCTTACCATGTTCCCTCTGTGCCACCAGCCAGAGAAAACTTTCCCCATAGCTTAAGGTCAATTACCTTGGGACTTTTATTACTTCTGCAAAATCCCTTCATATCAGTCCCTAGTTTGACTAACTAACCACGAGACAGGAATCTTGGAGACTATCTTTAGAACCCTGCCCACTATACTCCCAAATATGTCAGCAATCTCTTCAGTTTGGTTGAAAAAAATAATTTCCAGAACCGCCCTGGCTGTGGCATGGGGAAATGACTGGATGGGTGAAGTGGTGAAACCAGTTATGAGCAATTACAATAATCCAGATACAAGATGACAGTGGCCTAGATCAAGGTGGTAAGTCACAGTGGTGGAGAAGTAACAGTGGTCAGGGAATATTTTTAAAGATAAAGCCAAAAAGACCTGCTGACAAACTGGCTGTCCAATGAGAGTGAGAGCGAGGATGAGTCACGGACGATTCCAGGAGTTTGGGCCTGAGCAAATAGGATGATGGAGGTGATGTATCCTGAGTTCAGGAACATATACCAGAGGAGCAGGTGTGGGAAACACTATATACAGTTCAGTTTAGACGTGTTAAATTTGAGATACCTGTTAAGACATCCACGTGGGGACAATGAGTAAGCAATCTGATACATGAGTTGGAGTTTCATGGGAGAGATGTGAGGGGAGAGCTCATAGTGTTTAAATCCATGATGAGTAAGATCACTGCTATGGTCTGAATGTTTGCGTACTCCCAAGATTCATGTTAAATTGTAATGCCCAATGTGATAGTATTTTGAGATGGGAACTTTGGGAGATACATAGGTCATGAGGACTGAGTTATCATTAATGGAATTAGTGCCCTTAGAACAGAGACCCCAGAGAGCTCCCTCATCCCTTGTACCATGTATAGGTTTCAGCTAGAAGGTGCCATATATGAACCAGAAAGTGAGCTTTCAGAAGACAGTGAATCTTCTAGCACTTTGATCTGCACTTCCAGTCTCCAGAACTGTGAGAAACAAATTTCTGTTATTTATAAGCCACCCAGTCTCTGGCATTTTGTTATAGCAGCCAAACAGACTAAGACAATCACCCAAGGATTAAGTGTAAAAGATGTGAGAAGAGACTCAAAGACTGAGCTTAATGTATATCACTGTTAAAAGGTGTTGGGGAGATGAAGAGGGTTGAATAAAGAACAGCGAGCAAAAACAGCCATAGGGTGAGTGTGTGGTGTCCTGAAAGGAAAGTTAAGAAAGTGTTCTAAGGATTAACCAACTGTGTTATATGCTGCCAACATATGATATATGGTTTTGTTCAGTACTTTAGGTTTGTCTATTCCTTTTAATCCCACCAATTATTACTATTTCATCAGGACAATGTTTGCCTAAATTAATGCACATGCTTACCCTTTTATTTACTCGCTATTCCTTATTATTCCATCCTCCTGGGGTAATTTTCCTTCTTTCTAGCATATTCTTTAGACATTTCTTTTGTACAGGTCTGTCTATTGGGGGCAAACTCTGCTTTTCCTTCTAGTCAGAAGATATCTTCAATTTATCCCTGTTCTTGGAACATAACTTCTGGCCATGCTATTCTAGGTTGGCAGTTCTCTTTCAGTACTTTGACTATATTCTTCCACTCTCTTTTGGCTTCAGGTGCCACTAGTGAGAAGTCAGCTGTCACTCTGTCACTCCTTTGTTGGTGATATTTTCTTGTTTTCCCATATCTTTGTTAATGCAGTAAAATACACGTAACATAACATTTACCATCTTAATTATTTTTAGTTGTACAGTTCAGTGATATTAAGTACATTCCTATTGTTGTGCAACCATTATCATCAACCATCTCCAGAACTGTTTTCATCTTGTAAAACTGAAACTCTATAAGCATCAAACAGTAACTCCTCATCCCTCCTCCCATCCCAGCCCCTGACGACCACCATTCTACTTTCTGTCTCTATGAATCTGACTACTTGAGATACTTCATACAAGTGGACTCATACAGTATTTGTCCTTTGTGACTGGCTTATTTCACTTAGCATAATGTCCTCAAGGTTCACCTATGTTGTAGCATTTGTCAGAATTTCTCTTTTTTAAGGCTGAATAATATTCCATTGCATGTATATACCATGTTCTGTTTATCCATTCATCCATCAATGGACTTTTGGGTTGCTTTTATCTTTTAGCTACTGTGAATAATGGTTCTATGAACATGGGTATACAAATATATATTTGTCACCCTGCTTTCAATTCTTTTTGGGTATATACCTAGAAGTGGAATTGCTAGATTATATTATCGTTCTATTTTATTTTATAAAAAATCAATACTGTTTTCACAGTGGCTGCATTGTTTTTATATTCCCAACAGTGTACTAGGGTTTTAATTTTCTCCACATTGTAGTGATCTATTTTTGCTCTGGCTTATTTTAAGAAGTTCTCTTTAAAAAATGTTCTCTTTGTCTTTGGAATTCTATAGTTCCAGTATGATAAATCCAATTGTACTATTCTTTCTCTTCTGTCTTCCCTTTGCTTTCTTTCCTTAATCCTGCTTGGGATATGTTTTGCTTTTGAAATCTGTATATTCATGACTTCTATCATTATGGAAAATTCTGTTATTATCTCTCTGACTATTGCTTTCCTCCATTCATTTGTTTTGGGACTCTGATAATATATATGTTAGATCTTTTCATTCTATCCCCCATATTCTTGTTATCTGTTATATTTTCCATTTCCTTGTCTTCTGTTTTACATTCTATGTAATTTCTTCAGATTCATCTTCCAGTTCAAAAGCTCTGTCCTCATTTATGTCTGATGTGCTATTTGACATGTAAACTGAGTTATTTAAAAAATTTCTACTACTATACTTTCCATTTCTAACAGTTACATTTGGTTGTTTTTCAGATCTGCTTGGCCATTCTTGACTCTTGTGGCTTCCTCATTGTTATGATTCCATCTTTTATTTCTTTAAACATTTCATACATAGCTATATTATATCCGTTAGCTATCAATTCAGACATTTGAAGTCCTGTCTAAATCCACCTGCTGACTCTTATCATGAAATGTGTCTCTCTTGTCTTTGGGAATCACTTTAGGTTCTGGTTTTGGTTCATGACTTGTTCTTTCTTGGAAAAGGAAAAGGAGAATGGTCCCTGAAAATAATACCTACTTCCTGTGAGCTCAGTCATGTTGTAATAGTATATTTTATGCAGGATATATGGCTGTTTTACTAATGTATCTGAAATATTTCATCATTTTGTTAAAAGAGAAATTTCTTTTACTTTCCTCATCAGTTTTGGGGGAAGGAGTCAGAAATATTTACTTTACACAGTATTCATAGTGAATTATGATTCTGTCCCTTTAAAAACAAATCCCTCCAAATACTTATAAAGAACAATGGTTCAATTTAGCTTTTTTCAAGTTTTAAAATATTATGCCACAGAATATCAGACAAATCATTTATATTTTAAAATCCCTTAAACATGAGACTGCTTAGTGACATGAATCAAAGACTGGAAAACAAAAGCAAAAGAATACAACTTTGGTGTGCTGGCCTATTGTAAAAAAGAAAGAGAGAAGAAAACAAGAGGCCACACATTAAAGTTCTCTCTCTCTCAGGTTTCCCCAACTCAGAAGCATGAATTTTGACAAATTAAGTTATAGGGACTTTTAATCACAATTCTCACCTTTATAGTTCCCCCAATAAGATCAGGAGGCTCTTCATCTGTTTCCAAGGCAACATTTACAGAGGCAAAGGGACGACTGGCCATCTGCTGCATCTCTCGCAGAAGTTGCTGATGAGTAAAACAGCAAGCATTACTGCAATGAGTACTGAGGGGATTTTATTAGAAAATACTACATAATTAAAATATCCCATCCTCCCTGATTCAAACAAATAAAACCCCAAATATTTTTAAAATAGTCAGGGAAAGTTGGACAGAGACCATGTACTAGTTAACATTAGGAATTATTAAATCCTGTTGGATGTGGTAACAGCATTGTCATTATATTATAGAAAAAATCCTTATTGTATATGTATGTATGTGTATGTGTATGTGTATACACACACACACACACACACACACACACACACACACACACTTTAGTATGGATGTAATGTCACAATACCTGCTGTTAAATACATAAATGAAATAGCCCTATTTCATATATATATATTTGGTTAATCCTCACCTGAGGACGTTTTCCCATTGATTTTTAGAAAGAGTGGAAGGGAGGGGGAGAGACAGAGAGAGAAACATCAATGTGAGAGAGACACATGGATTGGTTGCCTCCCCCATGCACCGACCAGGGTGGGACTCAAACCTGCAACTCAGGTATGTGCCCTTGACCAGGAATTGAACCTACAACCTTGGTGTATCAGGACAATACTCTACTTGACTGAGCTACCTGGCCAAAGATGATTTAGGACTCTTAAATTTCCCATCATATCCTTTGCTCTGGAACACTTTATATGTTTTGAAAATAATTTTCGTAAGTATCTATGGAGGAATAGAATATTAGTATCTCCATGAACTCATCTTAAAATAGAAATTCCTTGGGTCTAATGACCTTTGTGGAGAGAGTAATATTTTGACAAGTTTTCAATTCCTTCTTCCCTGGTTACTAGTTTATTGTGGCTCTTACTTTTTTCTTACGCCATTTGGATGACTTGAATTTTTTCAGAACATTGTACAATTCATTGGGATTTTAAGATATCCTAGTAACAGAGCTATTAAAGAATCCTCTGAATATGTTACCGACTGATTTTTAAAATAATAAAGAGGATGCAACATTTATCTCTATGATAACATTACCTTTACCTGGGTCAGAAAAAGTGTCATGCCCCCAGGAAGAGGCCCATATTCTGGAACCTATCTCAACCCCATTATAGACACTAATGTTCTATGATCAATGCTGAGTGCTTGTGAATTTTGGTTTTAGATACTCCCATTCTCTTCCAAATCTTGCTTACAGATCAATTTTTATATAGAAAAAGGCACAACTACATACAGAAAACAAAGCACACGTAAGGTGAGGTCTCAGTGCATTTTCATAAGCAACAATGCAATAGACCTGATGACCAGAAGGCAGAGTATTAACAAGTGAAAGTTACAATAAACAAAGTTCTTATGTTGTAATTTTTAATGAAGTGTATTTATTTTATTTGTCTACTGTAAATATTTGTTTGACTTCTTTTGCAACGGAGCTCTGGAAATAAATCAAGCTTCATAAAAAAATAAAATTCAAGCAAAAATTTAATTAGATACACATTTATCCTTCCTTGAAATATGAGAAATTCTTAGATCTCCAGGATTGGTAGGATGGGTAAAACTGGCACCTGTTTAAGTCAATACTAGAGTTTCCTTTTAGAAAGCTGAAATCATGTGGGGCAGAATTAATGACATTTTATATAGTAGTAACTGGAGTCTACTGGCCATCCGTGAATATGTCCATCAATTATCACAAAATAGCTAATGCTGACTTGTTTAAGAAAAATGTGTAGAAAGGAACAGCTCTTACAAGGATTCATTAATCTTTATCCACTGAGGCTTACCTCTCTGCGCCTGGAGGCCCAACAACTTTGTTTGATCTTCCAAACCACAGCAGCCACCAGGAGCAAAGAGAGGAAACAACTGTGAGAAAGGAAAGTACCAAATTATTATCCCAGCCCCCAGAATCAGCACCACTGTCTCCATATTCCAGGCCAGACAGGGAAACAATCCCCCAAATACCACCCCAAGCTCCTCTCTGATGAGTAATCACAACCATGCTCCGGTTCATAGGAAAGCAAAGTGTGAGGGGCTTCAATAAGCTGAGCTTCAGACCTTTCAGACTGTACAGTCCCCACCAGATGCTCGGAGAGACCCTGACCTCCTACTGGACCTTTAATGGAATGGCTTATCCCAAATAAGGAAAATAATTCTAACAAAATTATGACAGATAATAAGTATGCTATTTAATAAAAATTAATAAATGTTCACTGTAAGGTATAAAAATAGGAGAGAAGTTCATTTTTAAAATAACTTTTTATAAGGAAGAAGTAAATATAGAAGAAACAAACTTATGTGTAATAATATATATTCAATTATATTTTTACAAAGTAAATGCATACATTTTTGTAAAGTAAAATGATCATTCCCAAGCTAACAACTTTCTTAAAAGTACCAGGAGAGACTAACTCCCGGTGGTCACGTAACTGCAGGTCATTTCAGTGTCCTCCCAACTGTAAACCAGGCACTCAATGGTTTGAAAAGCTACTGTGATAGCAGAGAACTAACTTCTGATAAAAGGATTAAGGAGCTGAACAAATACACCACTAAAGTAACTGCTAAAGTAATTTAAAAACTGGTGTTCTTCCAGCTGGTGTGGCTCAGTGCTTGAACATGGACCCAGGATCCAAGAGGTCACCAATTTGATTTCCAGGCAGGGCATATGCCCAGATTGCAGGCTTGATCCCCAGTAGGGGACCTGCAGGAGGCAGCTGATCAATGATGTTTCTATCTCTCTATCCCTCCCGCTTCCCCTCTCTCTAAAAAAATTTTTAAAAAAGTAAAATCAATAAAACATATTAAAAACAACAACACTGGTGTTTTCACTCACTAACTTGTAAAAGGGCTTGCTACTGAGTTTTGTCCTGAGTGTTATACACAGACATGATGGCTCTTGGCCCGTGCCACCAGATACCCGCTTGCTGAGCTTGGTGTTTGCAGGATGGGGTTGGTTTCGTGAAAAGCAGCCTCAGTGCACCCAAGTACTGACCCCAAGGCAGACCTCCCAGGCTGACTGGAAAAGGGCACTCTAATATGTTAGGGTGATTGAACTTTGGCCTTTTCACAAAAAGAAACTTCAAAGTTCTGACATCTCACCACTTTCCTAAGATGCACAAGCATGGAGACCCCTCCGGGGTAACCTAACAGAAAGTAAGGGGCCCCAGAGTCATCACCCAGGGGAGAGCCTTCAATTCCTTGTCTGCTGGTCCTCTTGGCTGTCCTGACACTGCTGGTCCTTCCTCCTCCCTGACAGCCTGTTTTCGTTTTTGTATAAATACTTTACTGGGCCAGGTCCTGCCCTAGGCTCCTGGAATACACTGACAAACAGAACAAAAGCCCACTGTTCCCATGGAGTTTACATTCCAGGATGTGGAGACAAACAGTAAATAACACAGAAAACAAAAACCACATAAAAGAGCATGTCAGAAGGTAGGAATTGCTACAGAAGAAAAGATAATAGGGTAAGGGGATTCAGAGTGCCAGTGGCATTCTAAAGCAGAATGGTCACATGAGCCTTACTTCTTGAGAAGGTGATATGTGAGCAAAGACTTGGAGGAGGTGTGGGAGATGGAGTCATCAGCATGAATATGGCATTTGAAGTAATCAATCTGGATGAGGTCACCAAGGGATTGAATACAAATATATAAGAATGTCCTAGGGGACATCCGTACATTGAAAATTTGGGGGAAAAAGAAAGAAGCAATAAAAGAGTCTGAGAAGAGTAACTTCAGTCTTTTTTGGTTTCTCCACATAATATTGTTTTTATTCTAACATAAACACAGAAAGGCAGCAAATCCACATGGAAGGGATGAAGCAAATGAGAACAGCACCTAAGTTGGTCAAGACACTGTTGATGCAGCTGAGTACAGGGCTGGCGTCTGCAGTGAGGACCCTAGTGTCACTACAGAACCATTGGGAGGGCAGCCCCACGGACACTCAGAAAGCCCCTTTTCCCCCAAGCCTGAGGCTTCTGTCTTCAATGCCGACCAGTTGAAAACATCAACAACCCGGTGCCTTCCACCTGTTCCAGCTTTCAGAAGTGACACAAACAGCATATCAACATATAGTGATTGTCCCTCAAAGCTGATACATGTATGATTTCTTCTAGGGTAATACCAACAATGGAGAACTGACTAGCTATTTCAATAAAGGTGGCGCTTGCCAATACTCCTCCCTTCTTTTTTCCTACCACTAACTTGGCTACAGATGGGGCTGTGACTCAGTGTTCATCCTACTACAGTCTCTTTTATCAATGTTTTTCTACATTTTTCCATACAAATGTAATTTAAAGAAACGTATCATGAAAAATTTCAAACACAGAAACAGAACAATCTAGTGAATTCCTATATGCCCATTACTTAATCTTGACAATATTCACATGTTGCCAATGTCATTCAAAGATCATTCTTAAAGAAGTGTATTTCTTTCAATACTAGGTCACTGACCCAGGCTAAGTGTCCCTTACTTCCTGTCAGCTCTGTACCTAAGGAGAAGCCCAGAATCCTTCAGCCTTTTTGTTCTCTACCTGCCCCTGTCTATCAGAGGCTTATACTGTCTAACAGAGGCTGAGACTTCTCAAAAATCCTTGTTTTGGGAAAATATTTTCTTCCTCATGCTCATGAAAAGGACTCTATTCTTAGCTAAAAACTCACTATTCCTAGTTCTTAAACAAAATCCAGAAAAAACAAAGTCTGGATTCTTTTCCAGAAGGGAGAAGTGATGAAAACACCACCAGTGGTCCCTGATCAATGCTGATGGTGATCACCAGCAGTGACTAATCCTCACTGGGTTAGTACTTGACAGCAGGGTCATCTCATGAGCACACCTGCTAATTTAAGTTACTGAGTTAGCACAGCCTCTGTATCCCCTTAAATGCAGGCCATCAACCAGCACCACTAGCTTTTCTCCCTCAGAGAAGTTGGTGACTATGGCTCCTCATAAATGCACTTTTCCTAAAGGTCTAATTTACTTTCCACATATATTTGAGCCTAGGTGCAGAGGTGTGTGTGTGTGTAGGGGTGAACAAAAGATACAGTGTCCTGCTCTGTTGAAGCTTAGAGTCTAACTGAGGACACAGATCTTAAGCAAGTAAAAAATTACGAGAAGTACCATGATGAAAAATAATATGGTTGTGTGGGAAAGAAGATCAAGGGCAGACAATTTAGTTTGGGGGTTCCAGGATAGAATCTTGGAGGAAATGACACAGTGCACGATTTGAAAGATAAGTACGGCATAATGAACAGCTTTACTTGTAATAACCCAAACTGGAAACAACTCAATGTCCATCAAGGGTAAACAGATAAGCAAATTGTGGTTTATATTTACATATAATATTACTCAGCATTAAAAAGGGAGTTATATTTTTATTTGAAATCTTTAAAAAATACATCTTTACTAGTTTTTAGGTAAGAAGCAATTATACAAATCAGAAGGGTATAATAAAAGTCTTTCTGAGTCTGAACGACCTATTTTCTATAACAGGTCTGTTGAGATGTAATTCAGTAGCATCTTTTATAGGCTAACTAGAGGCCTGGTGCATGAAATTCATGCACGGGTAGGGTCCCTAGGCCTGGCCAGCAATCAGGGCCAACCAGGGCCTTCTGGCTGCCGGCTGGGGCCCTTCCTTCATTCCACACCACCCCTGGTGGTCAGCGCATGTCACAGTGAGCGATCGAACTCCCAAGGGCACAATTTGCATATTAGGCCTTTATATAGAGAGAAGATGGTGACTCATGAGAGGAAAGGACCTAAATTGCTTCAGGATGGAGGAGGCTGGTTGCCAGAAAAAACAATCATGTGATTTGGGGTTGGAACCTCAGGGGAGGAGAGAGGGGCAGAAGACTGAGTTCAATCACTAAAGACCAGTAATTTCATCAATCATGCCTGTGTAACGCAAACTTGAAAAAAACAAATGTGGAATGAGGTTTGGGAGCTGGTGGGCCAGTGAAGAGATTGATGTGCTGGGAGGCTGTCATGACCAGATAGGGCATGGAAACTCTGTCTTCTCCTCCCACCCCCATCCCTTGCCTATACATCTCTTCCATTTGGCTGTTCCTGAGTTGTATTCTTTATAATAAAACTGTAATTTTAAGCACAGTGCTTTCCTGAATCATTTTAGAAAACTGTCAAATCTAAGGGGAGTGTTCATCGGAACCCTCAAATTAGTAGTTGGCTAGGCAGAAGTGGGGGTAGAGTGGGGACCCATTTGTAGTTGATATCTGAAGTGGGGGCAGTCTTGTCAGACCGAGCCTTTCACCCAGGGGGTCTGCGCTAACTCCAGGTAGTGCCAAAACCAAAATGAATTGCAGGACACCTAGTTGGTGTCAGACAATTGGTTGTTGTTGGGAAAAACCAAGCAATGAATAAAAGTATACAGGTGAAGGGTAGGGAGAAGTGTGTTCTAGAAAGAAGGAATAACATTTTCATATGCCGGGAGGCGGAAAAGAACCTGGTGCTTTGGAAGAAATAGAAGGTGACATGTAGTGGGAACACAGAGGGCAGCATAAAAGAAGAAGAAGATCAACAGTGACAGGTTGAACAGAACAGGTTGTTCAGGAAGGGAGGCCAAGAAGGAGTGGCCTCAGGGCAGAATGGGATCCCAGAGGGCATGAAGAGTCTCACAAAAGGGTAATCAGTTGGATACCTTTAAATTTGGCAAAAGAGATGTGCTAACTGCCCTCAATAACAACAACTTAGTTGGGATTGGGGATAGAAGACATTGGAAAGGGCTAAAAAGTAAAAAAATGGGCTCCAAGCCCAGATTCAATAGATATGAGAAGGAAGGGGGCTCTAAGGAAGAGTCCCCATTTCTGCCTGTGCTGAGCAATGGAAGACAGCAGCTAAGGCAGTGAGCTCTGGTCCTGAGGCTGGAGAAGCCATTCAGAAGACAAACTAACAGTACATCCCACCTAGGAGCACATTCTGCCCCTACTCCACACTCACTGGAGGCTGTGACAGACAGAAACAGCATTCACACACAGGCAATGTGGAATCTTCCACACAACCAAAAATCAGATATTGGGAGGAAAACCAACAGTGTGAAAGAGTGGCACCAAATAACACATAAAAGAAAAAAAATCCAAAATCTGAGGAGACAAAGTAAGACTTCAAAATAAAATATTAATCTCACAAATGAATATGAAAGGAAACTGCATTCACAAAATCAAAACAGGTTATAAGAAAAATGTATTAGAAAAGCACAAAAAACATTAAAAACGTATTGGAAATAAAAGAAATGAATCCAACTCTGGATTAAATTAACAAACTGGAAAATATTGCTGAGGAGCCCACCTAGAATGCAGGGCAAAAGGAAAATCAGGGTTCAGTTAAGAAATATAGAGCAGACACAGAATCCCCTCACTCATCTAACAGAGAATTCCACAATTCAAGCAAATAGAATTAGAGACAGGAAGCAGTGCACCAGGAGCAGCAGGTGGAAGGGTCCTCGGGCAGACATCTCCAAGGGAAACAAACTAAGAGAGTGCCTTGCCTGGTGGTATTTGACCAAACTGAGAGTCTTTTCAGTTCTGTCAGAGTACAGGATAAATCAGAAGTAGCTACATAGAAAACCAAACAATTAAAAAACAAATTCAGAGTGATCCCCCATCCAAGAAATGGGGATGTATACGTAGAGTTCAATTCATCTGTGAAGGAGCTTTATGGTCATCATCCTATCTAATAATAGAGAAACATGCAAATTGACCATACCCCCGAATGCTTCTCATTGGCTAATCAGGGTGATATGCAAATTAACTGCCAATCAAGATGGCAGCCGGCAGCCAGGCAGCTGAAGTGAACAGGAGGCTTGCTTGCTCCAGTGATGGAAGAAGCCAAGGTTCCCCGCCTGCCGCTGCCGGCCTCTGAGCTGCAGTCTAAGCAACAATGTTACAATTATAGAAGCTAAACAAGCGCCAGAGACCTGCTTTCAGCCAGCCGGGCCTCTGAGCTTACAGCGGCAGTGATGGCAACAGTGTTTCAATTATAGAAGCCAAACAAACTCCAGATACCTGCTTTCAGCAGCCGAGGCCTCAAGCTGGAGCTGGCCTCAGAGCTAAAGCCAGCTCTCAGTTCCAGTGACAGCCATAGAAAGTAAATAAATCCC
This sequence comes from Myotis daubentonii, assembly GCF_963259705.1. NCBI lineage: Eukaryota > Metazoa > Chordata > Mammalia > Chiroptera > Vespertilionidae > Myotis > Myotis daubentonii. Next base: position 30,938,275 of record NC_081847.1, read on the forward strand.
AGAAAAAAAAAGAAAAAAGAAAAAAAGGAGAGGCTGGGAGCTTCAGTCACCCGCCAGCCTGAAAACGGCCCTCAGCCCCTCACCCAGACTGGCCAGGCACCCCAGTGGGGACCCCCACCCTCCCTGAAGGGGGTGTGACCAGCTGCAAACAGCCATCAGCCCCTCATCCAGGCTGGCCAGGCAGCCCAGTGGGGACCCCTACCCTGAAGGGGGTGTGACCAGCTGCAAACAGCCATCAGCCCCTCATCCAGGCTGGCCAGGCACCCAAGTGGGACCCTCACCCTGATCCAGGACACCCTTCAGGGCAAACCAGCCGGCCCCCACCCATGCACCAGGCCTCTATCCTATACAGTAAAAGGGTAATATGCAAACTGACCCTAACAGCAGAAGGACTGGGAATGTCTGGTCACTATGACACACACTGACCACCAGGGGGCAGATGCTCAATGCAGGAGCTGCCCTCTGGTGGTCAGGGTGCTCTCACATGGGAAGAGCTCTGCTCAGCCAGAAGCCAGGCTGATGGTTGCCAGTACAGCGGTGGTGGTGGGAGCCTCTTCTGCCTCCTCAGCAGCGCTAAGGATGTCCGACTGCAGTTTAAGCCTGCTCCCCGCTGGCAAGTGGACATCCCCCGAGGGCTGCCGGGCTGTCAGAGGGATGTCAGATTGCCATCTTAGGCCCAATCCCCTGGGGAGTGGGCCTAAGCCAGCAGGTGGTCATCCCCTGAGGGGTCCCAGACTGCGAGAGGGCACAGGCCGGGCTGAGGGACCCCCCCTGTCCCCGAGTGCACAAATTTTTGTGCACCGGGCCTCTAGTATATAATAAAAGAGGGATATGCTAATTAGTCACAACATGGTATGCTAATTAATCATGATCAGTATGCAAATTGACCATCACTCAAACACACAAGATGACCACCACAAGATGGCCGGCAGGGGAGGGCAGTTGGTAGCAACCAGGCTTGCAGGGGAGGGCAGTTGGGGGCAATTGGGCCAGCAGGGGAACATTTAGGCGTCGATCAGGCTGGCAGGGAGCGGTTAGGGGTGATCAGGCTGGCAGGCAGAAGTGGTTAGGGGCAATCAGGTAGGCAGACAGGCAAGTGGTTGGGAGCCAGCAGTCCTGGATTGTGAGAGGGTGGTCCGACTGCCCGTTTAGGCCTAATCCCTGTGGGATCCCTGTGGGATCGTGCCTAAACGGGCAGTCGGACATTCCTCGAGGGGTCCCAGATTGGAGAGGGTGCAGGCTGAGCTGAGGGACACCTCCCCCCCCCCCCGCACGAATTTCATGCACTGGGCCTCTAGTAACAACATAAACAGAGATGATTGATGTAGCCAAGCACTGTGACGTACTATACTGAATGGGAGGAAGGGATTATATATGTTTTTGTGGTGTGGGGGAGTTGTTGAGTGAGGTAATCTAAGGTAATAAAGACGTCTTCAGTAGGCCATCAAAAGATAACCGAACTGAAAAATCAAGAAACAGAGTAAACCTGGATAAGTGAAAAACAGCTAAAGCCGTTTAAATTGGGGAAAAGGGAGGTGTTGAAAGGTGGGGGGCAGGATGCTGCTGCTTTCTCTTATAAGCACTGTATCACTTGTCTTTTCCAGTTATGTGTATATAGTATTTTCATAAAAATAAAATTTAAAAAACTATAATAAAAAAATTCCAAGGGCTTAACAAGTCATTTTAGCTTTAAAACTCTGGATAATCACCTGAATCATTTCTTGAACAAAAGGAAGCATATATATAGCACACCCCAGTAATCATTAATTATTGTTTCAATCCCAAATTCTCTTCATATAAAGAGCCAAATTATCTCCATTTTAGTATAGGGTACATGAAAAGCTACCTCAAAAAAGCCAGAACATGCCAAGCAAATGTTTTCATTTTATCAGATGAGACTGACTTTACACTACTGTTACTGACATGTAACTTTTCAGGAAATAAATATAATTAGTTTGGTCTGTTGTGCAAACTCAGGATTATTCATTTATTTTTCATGAGCTGATAATTAATAGAATTAAGTACCTCAATCGAAAGAACAGATATAGTTTGTATGAGTGAAATTACCTGAAAAAAGTCACGAAGAACTGTACCAGGTCCATAAAATTGCTGTGCTGGGAGAAGGCAATCTGTGGCAGAGAAACAGTAGTGTGATTAGGTGGTTATAAAACTGCACCATTAACTCAGTCTTTTTGGTTCAATAGTTAAGCTGAAAACATACTTTCAATTCTAAACAAGAGATTAATGTAATTTTTTTCACTTGAGGAAAAGTGCCTCACCCCTTTAGTTCCTTCTCTTGTTTAACTGCCAACCCAAAAGTAATACAGCAGGTCCTCCAATAACGTTTTGTCCTTATAACGTTGATGAGATGCCACAGGAACTTAACTCTTGTTTCTATCAATTAGACTACGGTCACATTGGTTTTGTTATATGTTGTTTTGCGTAAGTCACAGAATCCATCAATGACGTTGAGCACTTACTGTATTCTGAGGCTTCCACAACCTCCTCCGTGGTTCTGCTCATGACAACAAACCCAAGGTCTTACAGGCTGAAACTGAAGACCTCACACTAATTACAGGCAAGTCAGTTTGCTTGCTACCTCCTGTGCCTTCATCCAGACAAAATACTTGGCTGGTTTGCTTCCAATTCCAATTCTTGATATACAGTATGGAGGGCAGCCTCATCTCATGCCCCTCATTCCTTTGACATTTATGTGCTCAGTATGTACTCATTTCAGGATAATGTCTTTTTGTAACCATATCACAAATCTTACTATACTGAGTATCACCTGACAATCAACATAACATCAGTTGGAATTTAAATAATTTCATTATACAGTGAATAGTCTTTATAGCAAGAATATAAAATATCCAGTGTAGTTAATCAAAACCACTGTCTAAAAGAGGCATTCTTTTGTGTACTATTAAGAAAAAACACTGCCAATTAAACTATGTTAAAATGCTTTTAAAATCATTAACTGTAAGATTCACCTTGATTTCAGATATTAGAATATGAAAAAATGTGCACCTCAGGATTTATTACTAAGTATAACAATCATGTCCTTATTATCTGCAGTACCTGCCAACTATTATGGTGTATTACCTGCTTTTTTTTTTTTTTTTTTAGGGGAACAGAGCCCTCCTTGAAGAGAGAATGATACTATAGACAAAACAATCTAATAAAGAGGGAATATGCTAATTGACTGTCCCACTGTCACAAAGATGGTGGCGCCCACAGACAATAAGGAGGGAATATGCTAACTGACTGCCCTGCCTCAAAGATGGCGGCACCCACAGCCAATAAGGAGGGAATATGCTGACTGTCCCACCCTCAAAGATGGTGGCGCCCACAGCCAATAAGGTGGGAATATGCTGACTGCCCCGCCCTCAAAGATAGTGGCGCCCACAGCCAATAAAGTGGGAATATGCTAAATGACTGCCCTGCCCTCAAAGATGCAGCTCCCACAGCCAATAAGGAGGGAATATGCTAATTGACTGCCCTGCCCTCAAAGATGCAGCACCCACAGCCAATAAGGAGGGAATATGCTAATTACTGTCCCACCCTCAAAGATGGTGGCGCACATAGCCAATAAGGAGGGAATATGCTAATTGACTGCCCTGCCCTCAAAGATGGTGGCACCCACAGCCACAAGATGGCAGTGCCCAGTCCCCTCAGGCCTGCTGGGCCCATAGTCAGGTGGGCCCAGCCGCTCTGCTTGCCTGCGTCCAGAGTCCCCCAGTCCCCTCAGTCCCCCAGCCGCCCAGGGCCTGCACAAGGCACAGGCAAGCCTCGGATGGTGGCCGCCCAGCCACCCAGGGCCACCCAAGGCTCAGGTAACCAGGGCCAGCCAAGGCTTGCGCTGCCAGCAGTGGCAGCAGCAGAGGTGTGATGGGGTGCTGCCTTCCTCTGACCACCAGGTCGCCTCCCGCCCTGAGGGCTCCCGGACTGTGAGAGGGGGTAGGCCAGGCAGAGGAACCCTCACTCCAGTGTGTGAATTTTCATGCACCGGGCCTCTAGTTATTGAATAACTGAATAAGTGTTATAGTACAGACAATATGTATGACAATCAAAGAAGTAAATGATTTTTATTAATCTCGCCAACCCCTTATCTCTGTCAGGAAGCAACTCCCATCCTGCAGTAATGCAAGGAAAGTGCTACACCCAGGCCCCAGAACAACAGCAACACAATGCTTTGCATTCTTTTTTAATGATTTTATAGAGAGGGAGAGAAAGAAACATTAATCAGTTGCCTACCACAGCAGTCCCGACCGGGAATTAAACCTGCGACCTTGGTATGTGCCCTGACCAGGAATCGAACCTGCCACCTTTCAGTGTAAGGGACGATGCTCCAACCGAGCCACACTAGCCAGGGCTATGCTTTGCACTCTTTTAATAGCCAGACTCAGAGAGGCAGAAGAGGTTTCCTCTGTTTGCCTTTTTGATGGTATTATTTTCTTTTTGATATTCCATAAATAAAGTTCCAATACTACCTCTTCAGACCATAGAATATTATGGGCATAGAATTTGAATATTTTGTTGCCTTCCTCTGGCTACCATTTATAATCAGAAATACAAAGATAACACAGGTTTCATCTTAGATTAAAAGAAACCCACATCCTTTGTTTTTCCTTCATTTATTACAGTAACACATATCAAATAAGGCTCCCTAAGAATATGGCAATAACCTGGCCACCGTGGCTCGGTGGATGAGCATTGACCTATGAACCAGGAGGTCACAGTTCGATTCCCGGTCCTGGCACACGCCTGGGTTGCAGGCTCGATCTGGAGTAGGGACGTCCAGGAGGTAGCCAATCAATGATTCTCTTTCATCATTGATGTTTTTCTCTCTCTCCCCCTTCCTCTCTGAAATTAATAAAAAGATATTTAAAAAAAAGAATATGGCTATAGTCTCACATAAAAGCATTTAAATAAGATTGGAGAAGGACAATTATATTAACGAAGTTATTATATAAACAAAGTTATTTAATCTTAAGGGATGAAAATTCCAGGTTATACTACATAAAGAAGCAGAAGGAAACATATTCTAGTCCAGGGGTGGGCAACCTTTTTGTGAGTGCCTGCCAAAACCAGCAAAATCTCTGACTCAAAATTCTTCTAAGTGCCAACCCTAATTTTTTGAGAACATGTTATGCCTACTTGATATCTCTTAAGGTGTACGTATGTGAAGAACCTTGAAGAAATAATAAAATTCATTCGAGCGACAAAGACACAGCATATGATGATGAAAAATACATTTATTTTTTAATGTATACATGTACACTGATATTCCGACAGAAAACTTTATGACTCTGTTTGATAATATCAGTGGGACTTTTGCTGCTGCGTCACTGATGACAGAGATTTCACATCAGATTTATATTTCGTGACCTTCAGAGATATGCACGAGCTACTACTTTCATCCGTCAGGCTACTCCTATTATGAGACTTAACAAAATTCTTCACTGAGAACAAAGAATCACAAGCGTATATGGATGAAAACATGAAGAGTAACGCTGTTGCAAAGTTTTTTTAAAAATTCTTTATTAGTTAAGGTATTACAAATGTGTTCTCATCTCCCCCCTTAACCCCAAACCTCCCCCCCCCCAACTCATGCTCTCATTCCCCTGTTGTTCATGTCCATTGGTTTGGCTTATATGGGTGCATACAAGTCCTTCGGTTGATCTCTTCCCCTTATCCCCTCCCTCCCCTACTTTCCTTCTGGGGATTGATAGTCTGATCGCTGTTTCTCTGTCTTTGGATCTGTCCCTGTTCATCAGTCTATGTTCTCTATAACCCACAAATGAGTGAGATCATATGGTATTTATCTTTCTCTGACCTGCTTATTTCACTTAGCATAATGCTCTCCAGTTCCATCCATGCTGTTGCAAAAGGCAAGAGTTCCTTCTTTTTTACCGCAGCATAGTATTCCATTGTGTAGATGTACCACAGTTTTCTAATCCACTCATCTGCTGATGGGCACTTAGGCTGTTTCCAAATCTTAGCTATGGTGAATTGTGCTGCTATGAACATAGGGGTGCATATATCTTTTCTGATTGGTGTTTCTGGTTTCTTGGGATATATTCCTAGAAGTGGGATCACTGGGTCAAATGGGAGTTCCATTTTTAGTTTTTTGAGGAAGCTCCATACTGTTCTCCACAGTGGCTGCACCAGTCTGCATTCCCACCAGCAGTGCAGGAGGGTTCCTTTTTCTCCACATCCTCTCCAACACTTGTTTGTTGATTTGTTGATGATAGCCATCTGACAGGTGTGAGATGATACCGCATTGTCGTTTTGATTTGCATCTCCCGTATAATTAGTGACTTTGAGCATGTTTTCATATGTCTTTCGGCCTTCTGTATGTCCTCTTTCAAAAAGTGTCTATCTAGATCCGTTGCCCATTTTTTTTTATTGGATTGTTTATCTTCCTATTGTTAAGTTTCATGAGTTCCCTGTAAATGTTGGAGATTAAACCCTTATCGGTGATATCATTGGCAAATATGTTCTCCCATGTAGTGGGTCTTCTTGTTGTTTTGTTGATGGTTTCCTTTGCTGTGCAAAAGCTTTTTATTTTGATGTAGTCCCATTTGTTTATTTTCTCTTTAGTTTCCATTGCCCTAGGAGCATTATCAGAGAAGAAATCCCTTTGGCATATGTTTGCGATTTCGCTGCCTGTGGATTCCTCTAGTATTTTTATGATTTCCCATCTTACGTTTAAGTCTTTTATCCATTTTGAGTTTATTTTTGTGTATGGTGTGAGTTGGTGGTCTAGTTTCATCTTTTTGCATGTATCTGTCCAATTTTCCCAACACCATTTATTGAAGAGACTGTCTAGACTCCATTGTATGCTCTTGCCTCCTTTGTCGAATATTAATTGGGCATAGTGGTTTGGGTCGATTTCTGGGGTCTCTATTCTATTCCATTGATCTATATGTCTGTTCTTGTGCCAGTACCAAGCTGTTTTAAGAACAGTGGCTTTGTAATACAGTTTGATATCTGGTATTGAGATCCCACCTACTTTGTTCTTCTTTCTCAGGATTGCTGCAGCTATTCGAGGTCTTTTTTTATTCTAGATGAATTTTTGGAACGTTCGTTCTAGATCTGTAAAATATGCCGTTGGTAATTTAATGGGGATTGCATTGAATCTATAGATTGCTTTGGGTAGTATGGACATTTTGATGATGTTGATTCTACCAACCCATGAACACGGTATGTTCTTCCATCTGTTTATGTCTTCCTCTATCTCTTTTTTCAATGTCCTGTGGTTTTTCGCATATAAGTCTTTTACCTCCTTAGTTAAGCTTATTCCTAGGTATCTTAATTTTTTTGGTGCAATGGTAGATGGGATTGCTTTTTTAGTCTCACTTTCTGTAAGTTCATTATTGGTGTAAAGAAATGCCATGGATTTCTTGGCTATAATTTTGTATCCTGCTACATTGCTGAATTCATTTATTAAGTCTAATATTTTCTGGAATGGCATTCCAAGTCCTCAATAGTTCGTTTTCGACACTATTGAAATTGCTCTTCACCTCTCTCGTCAATCCATGTCTATGGTCTTTAAGATAATTTGTTATGTAAAATTATTTATTTATCTTAGATGCACCTACACTGAATTTATCTGAAAAATAAAAAAGTCGATATTAAGAAAAAAATTGTAAATGGAAGATTATAAGAGAGAGGGTTTCGCTTGCCAGCAAAACGTGTTTGGCATGCGTGCCAGGGGTTGCCCACCCCTGTTCTAGTCCATTCCATTCTGCTTATAAAGTTTAATTTCTTAAAACATAGTATGTCCTCAGTGTTTACATTTAAAAGAAACCCATGAGATGCTTTTAATTATTGTGGGATGCCAAACGGTTTGGATGCCAATGGCACTCTCTGAGGATCTATCTATCAGTGTCCATGGGTCTACGCCTCAGGGCAGCTCCCCCAGGGCTTGGTAAAGCAGGGTCACACCACATTCACATCCAATTTAAAGTCATAACAAGCCTATATAAGCTGGCTGCCACTGTGGCTGGTACCCAAGATTCACATTATTCTAAAAGGGGTACTATTTTATTGAATGTTTATCATCTAAGTCTCCACAGTTACAGGGTTTCCTAGGAAAGCAAAAGTCATCATATAAAAATGTTTATGAACGGGTCAACCACTTAGAAACATCTCGCTCTGCTTAACACTCCACCCACTGTATTAGTCTTAATTGATTAATTTAATTGATAGAGTGATGAACTTATTGTCCAAACTAAAGTGCTGAGAGTGAAGGGAAGTGCAACAAGCATGAATTGGGCAGTGCCTACTCACAGATTGTGACATGCAAACCAACTGCAAAATCAATTTTGCAAAAGATGAGATTTTAGTGAAAGTGCTGTTGGAAAACTGATCACATAAAACCACTGACAAAAATGGCAGAATTGTCAACTGAAGATGGATAAAGGATACAGATGTAAGCCCTTCAAAATACTCTTAATAGGACTAAGAGAGGATCTTGGGAAAAACTGATGAAGCCCTTGTGACTATTTTTTTTTACTCATGCTGTGAAGTCACATGTGAAGAGGAAGACTGAACTCCAAGCACCCCTACACAACTGAAGCCACAACTCTATCTCCTTACCTTGTTTGATTTTTCTTCAGCCCTTATATGTGCATTTATTTATAGTCTTTTTCTTTCACTAGAAAATAAGATCCATGAGCACAGGGACTTTGCTGCTGATTACTATATCTTAGTGCCTCAAGCAAGATTGGCATGTAAGAGGTACTTAATAAACATTTGCTGAATAAATATGATACTTGGAAAAATAATGACCTCACTTCCCCCATAATTCAGTAACATATGACTGAGTTTTCTTCTAAGAAGTGGCTCATGGTTGCATCCATAATTTAATTTTTTAAAATATATTTTTATTGATTTCAGAGAGGAATGGAGAGATAGAAACATCAATGACAAGAGAGAATCACTGACCAACTGCGTCCTGCATGCCCCCTACTGGGGGGATTGAGCCAGCAACCTGGGCATGTGCCCTGACTGGGAATCAAACCATGACCTCTTGGTTCATAGGTCAATGCTCAACCACTGAGCCATACCAGCTGGGCTAATTTATATTTTAACTATAAAATTAAAATAAACATTTTTTATACTTTTGAGTTCTATTTTTCAAGATGCCATCCCAATCAGACTTTTTCTTCATGATTATTATAAAAATGTTTAAATGTGTTTATGGACTTTTCTGATACTAAAAATGAGAATTTTTATAATAAAACCTAATTCAGAGAAGAATCTCATTACAATTTATCTTTTTTTTAATTAAAAGCTTTTATTGTTTAAGTCTTTATTGTTGAAAGTATTATCGATGCCTCTCCTTTTCCCCCCATGAGCCCCCTCCACCCCGAATCCACCCCCTTCCCAGGCCTTCAACGCACTGTCTGTCCATGGATTATGTACATATGCATCTAAGTTCTTTGGTTAATCTCTTCCCACCCCCGACCTTCCCTCTGAAGTTTGTCAATCTGTTGTATGCTTCAATGTCTCTGAGTAAATTAAGCTCCCAATGTCATTATTCTCCCTTTCCAAATAGTAGGTCTCTCTCTCCACACTCCAGGACATCTAGGATTTATGTCCCTGTTCATTTACACACCTGCTGCCGACTCAATTTCCAGTGACATGTTTGATTAAGATGTGCTTGCAGAAGGTGGGGTGGGAGGGTGCTCAGTGTGTGTTAAATAAATTCTAAAAAACAAAACTCTGAAGCCCAGCTAGCCTTCAGACTTGTGGTAGGATATGGTGGACCTGCCCTGCCTAAGCACTAATTTTGTGTGTCAGCCAAACAAGTGTTTTTAGGTGGCTGTATTACTGCACTTGATCTTCCTGTCACCAGAGTGTCCGCCCTTCTCATTCAGCCACCCCATCATCCACTGGGAAATGGCTCTCTTCTCTACATTTTCTCCAACACTTGATCCACTTCTTTTAAAGGCTGGGGGAAATCATATGCTACCTGTGCATATAGAGATAACCTGGAAAAGATGATTCCTGTATTCTTCTATCTACAACAGTGGTTCTCAACCTTCTGGCCCTTTAAATACAGTTCCTCATGTTGTGACCCAACCATTAAATTATTTTCATTGCTACTTCATAACTGTAATGTTGCTACTGCTATGAATCATAATGTATGCAGGATGGTCTTAGGCGACCCCTGTGAAAGGGTCATTCGACCCACAAAGGGGTCGCGACCCACAGGTTGAGAACCGCTGGTCTACAAAGATAGCAATATCTGACTTTTTAACCCCGGTAGGAGAACGAATAAAATGGTAATTCCCCACTTCCCACACTAAAGCAGATGCACCTTTGCCTTCTAAGAACTAGAGCAGGGTTCTCAACTCTGGAGAGCTTGCTCCAAAGTCTGAACCCCTGGCCCTATTCCTACTTCTGTAGGAAGCTCCCCAGGTGATTCTGATGCTGGTGCCCAGAGGCCACACTTCAGGAAACTCTGAAATAAGAATTATTCTAAAAATCTCTTCCTTCACTCCTTCCCCTGAACAATTTAGTTGGTGTCATGAATTGCAATGGAAAATTTTTTTTAATGATTTTACTTGAAAGGTTTGGCCCCCAAAGAAAATAACTTGGATCTTTCCCAGGGTAGGAGTGAGGGGAAGGATGAGGGTAGAGGAAGAGAGAATAGTACTTTGAAATAAAGAGAGGCAAGACCCAAACCTTGAGACTGGGAAATGGAGGGAATGCAGAGGATGCTTTAGAGTTTTGAAAGTGCCAAGGAATAGGGGATGCCAAGGGATGTGGGTGACTGCATGGTGGGCCCGGGGCTCTGGAGCCTCAGTGCTTATTCTGTGTCCAAGCCTGTCACACACATGGGAGTGAGGACAGCTGCCTTCAGACAAACCTCATGGCCATGGGCCAGAGCGCTAGGAGCAGTCAGTGAATGCAGATCAGAGGTCCTTCCCCAGATCTCTGGTCTGTTAAGCCCCAAGGTTTCCGCACATCCCTGAGAGAAGGGAATGGAGCTCTGTGAACACAAGCTGAACATGAATTTAATATATTTTTTAATTGATTTTTTACAGAGAGGAAGAGGGATAGAGAGTTAGAAACATCGATGAGAGAGAAACATTGATCAACTGCCTCCTGCACAACCCCACTGGGGATGTGCCCGCAACCAAGGTACATGCCCTTGACGGGAATCGAACCGGGACCCTTCTGTCCGCAGGCCGACGCTCTATCCACTGAGCCAAACCAGTCAGGGCTGAAAATGAATTTATAAACTACAGTAGGAAGAGGCTGAGCCCAAGCATATTCTAAAAATAAGAGAAATAAGAACCTTCTTATACTCCACTACCTATTTTTTTAAAAAACATTTTACAGATATTAGATGCAATTTATAAAGCAGTACTCAAAAACTTAAGTGAACGAGTATGTGAATGACTACTGAATGTGTAGGGAAAGACCACCTTTTAATACACAAGGATTGAAAAAACAGGAAAAGGCCTCTAATCTTTTATCTTCACAAGAATGATCTTCATTGTTAGAGCATGCAAGACAGGGAGAGGATGGGAAAGGACAGCTGGACACCCTGTGAGGCGATACAATCTTGACTCTGAAGCAGCACCCGTCAGGCTCTGAGAAAACCCAAGGTCTGTGTGTTCCCAGCAGAAGCTCTGTGGGCTGCTCCGTGGCCTCGAGGCCAGCAGCTCCACCAGGGCTCAGCTCGACCTGGTTTAGGAGCCCACCAAGACTACAGCCCCTCTGCTGCTGGAATGTCCCCGAAAGGTCAACCTCTGCAGATGCTGAAGGTCTCACATTAGGACCCAGAAGCGCTGAAGTGGACATGCCTGCCATCTGGGCTCCTGGCTTCACCATGCCAATCTTGCCACATAGTTCTGGTCACTGCAAGGCTGGAAGCCAGGAGAGGACTGATTTCTCCCATAAGAACTTAGGCCTGTCTGCAAACAGCTTTCCACGCAGGCCTCAGCTGTGCTGAGGATAGAAGATTCTGTGACCACTGGCTGAGCATATTCTAACCTGGGTCTAGTGCTGCCAGCTCTTTGAGTTTTGCTATGATACAAAATAACTTTCTTTAAAAAACAAACAAACAACCCCCAAAGTTCTATATGAAACGTTATGTTGAGACCACAGGCCCTGGACTGGATCCCAGTGCTCATTACCTGGCCTCACACACCACCCACTAAATGCTGGTTTGTGCTGGCACAAAATTTGTATACCCAAGCTCTGGCCAGAGCCCCAGGCTGGTGAATACCACCGAGCCACTCATTCCTGACATGCAAGCTAACACTCACCATCTGTCCACTCCCAACCTCCCACCTCAATACTGCTCTGTGCTTTCTTCCCCGAATTTCCTTCCAGCCATTCCTTTTCACCTCTCCAGAATTCCTATTCCATTTTATCATGCTCAGTAATAATTTAGAAAGCATTAAAAATGACACACAGTTGGTTGAAGTATCAACAAGTACTAAAGGGCAAATGATACAAAGCAATGGTTCCTGCTCTCCCCTCCTCTTCTTAAGGCTTCTCTCCAGAGGACCCCACCTTTAATTAGGATTCTTTTCTTTTTAAATTTATTTCAGAGAGGAAAAGAGAGGGAGAGAGAGGTAGAAACATCAATGACGAGAGAGAATCATTGATTGGCTGCCTCTATGGGCCTCCTGCACGCACTCTACTGGGGATCAAGCCTGCAACTCGGGCATGTGCTCTGACCGGGAATTGAACCCTGGTCTCCTGGTTCATGGGTTGAGGCTTTATCACTGAGCTACACTGGCCGGGCTAATTAGGATTCTTTTTAGTTCTTCTGAGGGTTACCTTTATATCACTAATATATATATATATATATGTTGTTGTTTTTTTAAATTTGTTCTTTCTTGATTTAGCCATGTTAGGCATTACTCCCTGACTTCCTGCTATAACAGAAAGTGATTCAGGCCATTACCCCCTCTCCCCTCTTCCAGTATAGTTATATCACTGTTTTTAGTGCCTCTGTTTGTGTCTATGTTGTTATCCTAAGGGTGACAGTGATAGAAAGATGCCAACAAAGACAGGAAAGGGATAGAACACCCTTAGTTACAGGGAGAAGAAGTGCCTGTTACCCACAACTGCAGAAGCAGGAGAAAATACAGTCATGGCTCACTGCATGGTAGCGTTTCAGGCCTCCCAGCCTTTGATGCACCCCTGTTTGGGGGTGAAGTCAGTAGCTCGTGGGGAAGGCCTCCCCCCACTTTCATCAGGGTGAGGTATCTTGGGCTAAGGGAGAAGGAGTTTTGCCCTCAATCCATGATTGTTCTACAGCAGGGGTGGGCAAACTTTTTGACTCGAGGGCCACAATGGGTTCTTAAACTGGACCGGAGGGCCGGAACAAAAGCATGGATGGAGTGTTTGTGTGAACTAATATAAATTCAAAGTAAACATCATTACATAAAAGGGTACGGTCTTTTTTACTTTTAGTTTTATTCATGTCAAACGGGCCGGATCCGGCCCGCGGGCCGTAGTTTGCCCAGGGCTGTTCTAGAGACTGTCCAGCAGTGGCCGATAAACGGTAAAACCCTCCTGGTGCACTGCTGTGTGCTTCCTGTAAAGCACAGCAGAAGGTCAGTTCTGGGACCTATCCCAGCTGGCCTAGGCTGCAGGCCTAGCTGAGGCACACTCCTGTAGCTACCTTTAGGAGGATAAATAATATACTTGTATCTTTATTTCTTGTTCTATCACTTGTATTATCTTTTTCCACATTTTTTATTATGGAAATTTTTAAACTTTATAAAAACGTAGAGAGAATAGTGTAACGAATGCCATGTGTTCATAACCCAGCTTTAATAATGACCAGCTAATGGCCAATCATGTTTCATCCATACTCTACCCACTTTTCCCAGTGATATTATTTTGAAGCTAATCCCAGCCTTTCTAGCATTTCATTCTTTTTAAAAAATATATATTTTTTATTGATTTCAGAGAGGAAAGGAGAGGGAGAAAAAGATAGAAACATCAATGTGAGAATCATTGATCACGCCCTCTACTGGGGATCAAGCCTGCAACCCAGGCATGTGCCCTGACTGGGAATTGAACCGTGACCGCCTGGTTCATAGGCTGACGTTCAACCACTGAGCCATGCTGCCGGGCTCATTTCATTCTTACATATTTCTATATAGACAGTATCTCCTAACTACCCTCTCTAAAATCAGGAATGTTTGTGTCCTCATCCTTTCCTTTTCTCCTGCCTCTCAACTCTTTTGACAAAATTCCAATCTAAAACAATTCAGTCATCAGCACCACACTGTGGAGACTGGGATGACAAATTCTTGGTCTCCAACCCAGCTAGTTCCTTAACAGAGGTCAGCAATCACTCTGACAACATCAGAGAAAGCTGTCAGAGGACCTTTAAAGAAGTTATGAAAGTTGCAAAAAAAGAGAAAGTTCTGATACCAAGCCTAAATCTCTTGTAACGCACAACTATGCATCTATCTAGCAACATTTATGGAGTGTCTACAACTAACACTATGCTATAAACTGAAGGTACAGAAACATAAAACACTGTCCTTGCCCTTAAGGGAATTTTTGTGTAGTGAAAACCAGACAAGTCTAGGTTGTGGAGGCGCAGATAAGGAAAGGAAGCTGCCACGGGCTATGTCTATGGGTCATCAGTGAAACCTTGCCCTGAGTTTCTAAACAGGAATTCTACCTGCAAACCGCAACTCCAGCCTGGCTCCTTCCAATCTATTCTCCAAACTGCTGCCAGAGGGGCCTTTCAAAAACACTGATCTTTGTCACTTTTTGGCTTAAAGCATTTTAATAACCGCCCCTCCCCCCCGTGGTTTTCAGACTACAGTTCAAATCCCTCATCAGAAACCTCCAGTCTCTTCATGACACCCTCTGCCTAACCCTCCAGCATCTTGCTCATAGGACAACCACAACTTCAGTTCTGCTAAACTCCTGTAGTTCTTGAAAGTGATTTGGCATGTCCTCTCCGCACTCACTCCCTGACCCCAGGTTCCTTAAGACTCAGCTCTGAGGTTACCCCTCCTCACTCAGACTCAGGCGACACAGGACACTCACTCCCTTCCCCACCCAGGAGCACAGTGCCTGACATAGCTCCTGCTATCCACCCATGGCTGCTGCTCTGAGCCAGAAACTCTGCTGAGTGCATGGATGTTAAAGGAAGCCTAGTGGGACCTAGCTATGGAGAGCGCAAGAGAGAGGTCTGCTAGAGATGGGGATTTATCCATTTTAGCTATAGATGATGTTCACAGATGAGACTGTCCAGGTATCGATGAGACTGTCCAGGGAGAAAGGTCCAGAGGAAACCCAAGGGAACAATGTCATTGAAACGTTCAGAAGAAACAGCCACAGATGAAAAGCAAAAGAGAGGAGACTTTCAAAAAAAAGGAATAATAGGTAATGATCATGATGAAAACCACAAGGTAGTACAAGAGCCTCGAATGCCACTTGAAGCAAGGAAATATTTATATTTTATGTAGTTTAGTTTTAAGTTATTTCATAGCTTTGTAATTCTTAAAATCCTTAAGGCACAGATATCCTACACCAGGAGGTTTGTATATCCATAGGCATCATTATTACACAATTACTACAAACATTAAAAGTATATCTGACACGATTCATAATATTCAAAGAGTGGAAACAACCCAAGTATCTATCAACAGATGAATGGATAAATAAAATGTGGTATATCCATACAATGGAACATTATTCAATCTTAAAAAGGAATGAAGTACTGAAACATACTAAAAATGGATGAACCTTGAAAACACTGAGCTAAATGAAGAAGCCAGTCACAAAGGACCACATATTATGTGATTCAATTTATATGAAATGTCCAGAATAGGCAAATCCATAGAGACAAAAAGTAGACTGGTGGTTTTCAGAGGCTGAGGGGAGGGAGAAATGGGAAATGACTACTAATGGGTATGGGATTTCTTTTTTTAGGTGATGAAAATATTCTAAAATTGATGTGGTCATGGTTGCACAATTTTGTGAATATGTTAAAAAACACTACATTGTGCACTTTAAATGGGTGAACTGGATGGTATGTAAATTATATCTCAATAAAGCGTTTACTAAAAAAGTATATCTGGGTCAATAAAAGTTTCATACATCCTTTGCTCAGTATAGCAATCCTGCTAGCACCCATAAACATAACTCTAAAATCTAAACGAATGCCTGGTTCTCAATACAAATTCTGTTTTGCCTTCACTTGTGAACACTAGCCTCTTACATAAAGTAACAGATGAAACAGCCGGCATGGAGAGGGCTTTAATATTAGTTCCACATTACAATAACAACCTCTGTTGCAGAGCCAGTAACAAGCCAGAATCCCAGCTTCACTACCCACCTTCCCCCCTTGCCCATCTGTCTGACCATTCTCTACCTTGAATACCTATCCTCCCAGATGATGGTCCTGGCTGAGCTAGCTGAGTGCCTGCTCACTGGGGAGAACACCTAGGATCACATTCAGAAAGCAGGGCTGAGGGAGGGACGCTCACCCACAGGAGCAGCTGACCAGAAAACAGGCACAACTAGCCCCAATATACCCTCCACCCTACTACACACAGGCTCTTTCAGGCTGGGTAGGTGTTTTTTTAAAACTGCATCTACAAAGACTTTTATAGTTAGTTTCAAATTCCCTCAGTTAGCAGTTATAGGTTTTGATCTGTTCCTAATTATGGAAAAGAATCCTGGGATCAGTTCAGAGTGAAGGAACTTGAGTTTAGCATTACCGCTTTTAAAGCACCAATGTTTACATGAATTTCCGAGTACAGAATTAGATTTCCTCAGTTATTTTGCTTTAAAAAATGAGAAAGACAGAAAAGTTATTTTAGTTGCACTGAAAGCCATACTGAAATTGAACTGAATGGCCTACACTGCTGCGCCATTTAGACATCCTGGTTCTCTACGTTTTTACTGAATCTGTACAGCCTCTAAGTGTGCATGTGTTTTGTGTTTAACAGCTAGCTGCATCTAGAAGAGCGAAGGCTCTGAGGAAAACAGAGCAATAAAGACACGTATAGCTCCCTCTGTTGAGAACATGCCTGCCTCTGCCTAGGAAGACACAAGCGTAGCCCTCTGCCCAGCGTACATTCAGATACAGTCCCAAGTGCAGAGAACCAGTTGTGTAAAGAGACAGAACAAGCAATGCTACAGGTCTAGTCACATGTTTGCAAATACCAAAGAACAAAAAGACACATTTTCAATAGAACTTACCTGCTTTTTCAAGGAACGCTTGGCAAGCTAAATGGTGAGCACGCCATCGTTTATTTTCAAAAGTGCTCCTGAATGCAGCTTTCATAAAGGGCTCTTACTCAAGTGAGTAATCCAGCCCAGGTAAAAGCACCAAAAAAAACCAGGCAGAAAATCAACATCTCTTTGATTCTTAAACTTAAAATTCGTACTTTTTAAAAGTAAGTGTGAGGAAGAGATCCCTCTAGAAGGAAATGCTCTAAAACCATTTCAGTGACTTTCAGAGGGTGGAGCAACAGGGCATGGGAAGGAAAAAAACTAGAACTCCGCATTGGCAACAGCTCGGCTATCTCCAGCACAAAAGCCTGTTTATGTGCACAGAACCCTCTTTCCAAATGGGAAAAACGTCAGCAGCATTAAGTCAAGATTTTCACCAAGATTCTTTAAAATATTAATTATTTCTTCAGCTATACGCTGAAGAACAAAGTCTGAAGTTCAACTAGATTCAGAATATCATGAGGTATGCCATTATGAAAACAATCTCAACTTAAAACAAGTCAATAAATAACACTTACTAGAGCTCAAATCAAGTATTTTACAAATGTATATGTTCTATAATTTGATACTGTTAGAAAATGCTACCAAACTGAAATTGTACCAGCTGGAGCCTAGAGCTCAACCTCTTTGGGGTCAGACAAGTTACCTAAACCACTGGTTGACGCCCAAGATTCCCACTACGTTAGTACGTACACCCTCCCCTAAAGTGTGGAGAGCCTGGCCTACTCAGATGACCCCTTTTAAAATGGGGTCTAGAGGTCAGAGTCAGAGAAAGGTGAAGCTTCAGTAAATCATATCTGTTTTGGGTATAAAATTTTTATTTTCAAATGTTATAGAAAAAAAATCATGCAGAATGCTAATTTCTAATTTTCCTCCCCCCTCAGCAAAACTTTCTTGCAATTTATCCAACTTGTATCAATAGCTTGTTTCTTTTTATTGCTGAGTATTATTCCATGATATGCAGGTAACACAATTTATTTATCCATTCACCTGCCAAATAATACCTGGCTTGTTTCCAGTTTAGGGCTATTATGAATGAAGCTGCTAAATACTTCCATATAGGTGCTATAAATGTTGGTGCACAGGTGTCTGTGTGCCAGCGTGGTTCAGTGGTTGAGTATCGACCTATGAACCAGGAGGTCACAGTTCGATTCCCGGTCAGGGCACATGCCTGGGTTGTGGGCTCGATCCCCAGTGGGGGGAGTGCAGGAGGCAGCCTATCAATCTCTCTCATCACTGACATTTCTCTCTCTCTCTCCCTTTCCCTTCCACTCTGAAATCAATAAAAACATATTTTTTTAAAAAATATTTTCATTTCTCTTGGATAAATGCCCAGGAATGCAACTGCTGGGTTGTATAATAAGAGCAAGTTTAGTTTTATAAGAAAATGCCAAACTATTTTCTAGAGTGGCTGTACCATCTTACTTTCCCACCAGCAATGTAAACATGATCCAATTTCTTGGCAACCTCTCTAGCATTTGCTTTATTATTTTCAATTTTAGCCATTTTGATAGGTGCATAATGATATCTCATTGTGGTTTTGCTTTGCATTTCTGTAATAGCTTTTGATGCTAAATATATTTTCATGTGACTATATGACACTGGAGGCCTGGTGTCCTCTTGCAGTCAAGGAGCCCTTGGGGGATGTCCGACTGCCAGCTTAGGCCTGCTCCAGTTGGAACATCCTTAGTGCTGCCGTGGAAGCAGGAGAGGCTCCTGCCACCGCCACTGTGCTCGCCAGCTGTGAGCCGGGCTTCTGGCTGAGTGGCGCTCCCCTTGTGGGAGCACAGTGACCACCAGGGGGGCAGCTCCTGCATTGAGCATATGCCCCCTGGTGGTCAATGTGCATCATAGTGACCAGTCATTCCGCCGTTCAGTCAATTTGCATATTAGCCTTTTATTATATAGGACATGTATATCCTTTTTGGTGAAATGCTTCTTTATGTCTTTTATTCATTTTCTAGATGATGTGTTTGTTTTTTTAATGAATTTTGAGGATTATTCTTTTTCTTTTTCTTTATTTTTTTAATTAAATCTTTATTGTTCAGATTACATTTGTTCCTCTTTTGTCCCCCCATAACTCCCCTCCTCCCAGTTCCCGCCCCACCCTCCGCCCTCACTCCCCACCCACTGTCCTCTTCCATAGGTGCACGATTTTTGTCCAGTCTCTTTCCGCATCTCCCACACCCCTTTCCCCCCCAAGAATAGTCAGTCCATTCCCTTTCTATGTCCCTGATTCTATTATGATCCCCAGATTATTTATTCACTTGATTCTTAGATTCACTTGTTGATAGATGCATATTTGTTGTTCATAATTTGTATCTTTACCTTTTTCTTCCTCTTCCTCTTCTTAAAGGATACCTTTCAGCATTTCATATAATACTGGTTTGGTGGTGATGAACTCCTTTAGCTTTTCCTTATCTGTGAAGCTCCTTATCTGACCTTCCGTTCTGAATGATAGCTTTGCTGGATAAAGTAATCTTGGTTGTAGGTTCTTGGTATTCATCACTTTGAATATTTCTTGCCATTCCCTTCTGGCCTGCAAAGTTTCTGTTGAGAAATCAGCTGACAGTCGTATGGGTATTCCCTTGTAGGTAACTGGGTTTCTTTCTCTTGCTGCTTTTAAGATTCTCTCTTTGTCTTTTGCTCTTGGCATTTTAATTATGATGTGTCTTGGTGTGGTCCTCTTTGGATTCCTTTTGTTTGGGGTTCTCTGCGCTTCCTGGACTTGTAAGTCTAGTTCTTTCACCAGGTGGGGGAAGTTTTCTGTCATTATTTCTTCAAATAGGTTTTCAAGATCTTGCTCTCTCTCATCTTCTGGCACCCCTATAATTCTGATGTTGGTACGCTTGAAGCGGTCCCAGAGGCTCCTTACACTATCTTTGTATTTTCGGATTCTTTTTTCATTTTGCTTTTCCAGTTGGGTGTTTTTTGCTTCTTCACGTTTTGAATCTTTGCCTTGATTCTTGAGCTCCTCTGGTCTGCTGTTGGGAGTCTGTATGATATTCTTTATTTCAGTCAGTGTATGCTTAATTTCTAGTTGGTTCTTTATCACAACATCGAGGGTCTCATTAGATTTCTTGAGGATCTCACTACATTTATCGGCGGTCTTACCAGTCTTTTCGAGGGCCTTACTAAGTTTATCGGCAGCTTCTAGACAGTTCTTGAGAGACCTTAAAAGTGTGGTTTTGAGCTCTATATCTTCCATTTCTGACATTTGCATCCTGTTTCTTTGTCTCCGCATTTTTTTTATCTTTTCTTGGTGCACCCCCTAGTGGTCTTTGTGGGCAGTCTTGTAGTTAAGCCTTGATTGTTGTCGGTAATACCAGGGGTGATTTGACCTCTAGGCTAACTGGCTATGAGAGTCCGCTGTGTCTGCAGTGGGAGAACTTCTGTGCTGGATCTCTAGGGCGGTGCTAATCTAGCCTTTGCCTGAGGCTATCCGGCAAATGGCTCTGCCCAGGGCTTGGGTGGGGCGGGTCCCCGGGGAATCTACAGGGCGGGCGGAGCAAGCAGTTATGGCTGCTCTCAGTTCCGTCTCTAGGGGCTCTGCCTCTCAGAGTCCCAGCAACCGCTGCAAACCTCGGAGAGAAAGCTGCCTTCGAGTTCCGACCGAAGCCAGACAGTCCCGCTTCTCCCGTTTGAGTCTGGGTCCCCAGAGACTCGCCCGGATCTGGAGCTCAGAGTCTGAAACTCCCTACCGATTGAAAACAACAACCACGCCCTCCGCCGCCAGCCCGCTCCGTGCGCGCACTCCACACCTGAGTATTTCACTTCAGCACTGCGCCTCCTCTGAGTCTGGGTATGATATTCTCTTTCCTCCTAGTTGTAGAATTTCCACTCAGCCAGCCTTCCTGTGGTTCTGAATGATGTCTGTTCTGTCCTATAGTTATATCTCTGAAGTGGTTGTTCGAGGCAGCAATCTCCGGCGTTAACCTATGCCGCCATCTTGGTTTCCTTCTTTTTCTTTTTAAATCCTCACCAAAGACATGCTCACTGATTTTACATGCTCCAACCAGGGATCAAACCCAAAATCTAGGTATATACCCTGAACAGGAATCAAACCTGCAATCTTCTGGTATATGGGATGACACTCCAACCAAGTCACATCAGCCTAGGTGAGAATTATCCTTATATTCCAGACATAAGTGCTTTGTCGGAACTATAGTTTGAAAATATTTTCTCTCAGTATGTAGCTTGTTTATTCATCCCCTTAACAGGTTCTTTCACAGAAGAAAACCTTTTTGTTTTGATGTCCAATTTATCAATTTTTCCTTTTATGGGTCATGTTTTTGTTGTCAAGTCTAAAAACCTTTTGCTATCCTTAAGAGGTGAAGATTTTCTCCTATTTTTTCCTAAAAGTTTTATAGCTTTGTTTTACATTTAAATCTGTTTATTCATATTGAGTTAATCTTTATGTAAGAGAGTTGTGAGGTTTATGTCAAAGTTCGTTTTTTTTTGCCTATGGTTGCCCAACTGTTCCACCATTACTTGTTGAAAAGGCAATCCTTCCTGCACTGAATTGTCTTTGCACTTTTGTCAAAAAACAGTTGGACATATTTATGTGGATCTATTTCAGGCTTTAGAATTCTATTCTGTGTCCATTCTATTGCGTGATCTGTGTCTATCCTCCAGCAGTAACCAAATGTTTTGGTTACTATAGCTAAATAGTAAGCTTTAACATTGCATATAGTGATTCCTTCCACTTTACTCCTCTTTTTCAAAACTGTTATAGCTATTCTAGAATCTTTGTCTTTTCATATAAATTTTAGAATAAGCTTGTCTATATTTACAAAAAAAATCCTGCTATGGTGATTTTTATTTTTATTTATTTATTTATTTAATCCTCACCCGAGGATATTTTTCCACTGATTTTTAGAAAGAGTGTAAGAGAGAGGGAAAGAGACAGAGAAACATTGATGTGAGTGAAACACATTGATTGGTTGCCTCTTGCACGAGCCCTGACCAGAGCCTGGGCTGTGGAGGAGCCTGCAACCAAGGTATGTGTCTTTGACTGGAATCGAACCCGGGACCCTTTGGTCTGTAGGCTGATGCTCTATCTACTGAGCAAAACTGGCTAGGGCACTGTTGTGATTTTTAAAACTATTTTTGTTGGGGTAAAATATATACTAGTATAAGATAAAATTTACCATTTAACTGTTTTTAAGTGTATGATTCAGTATACTTAAGGACAGATGATGCAAAGGTTAGATAAAAGGACAGTGTGAATAATTTTGTGTCAATACATTTGAAAAATATAAGAAATAAAAAATTATCTTAAGTTACTCAAACAGAAAGAGAAAATCCAAAATATCCTATAACTATTAAAGAAGTTGAATCAGTAGTTAAAGAAATCTCCACATAGCCCTGGCCGGTGCCCTCAGTGGTTAGAGTGTCAGCTCATGCACTGAAGGGTCGCAGGTTTGTTCTAGGTCAAGGGCACATACCTGGGTTTCGGTTTCCTCCTGGCCTCCCGTCGGGGCATGTGCAGGAGGCAATCAGTCGATGTGTCTCTCTCACATTAATGTTTCTCCCTCTCTCCCTCCCTTCTACTCTCTCTGAAAAGCAATGGAAAAAATATCCTCATCTGAGGATTAAAAAAAAATCTCCACATATAAAACACCAGAATCAAATGATTTTAAAGGACATCTATCAAGTACTCAAGGTTCATGTAATTTTTTTTTATCATGATAGTGTTTTAAATTTTCTTTATTATTGAAAGTATTATAGATGTCCCTTTTTAAAGTTCATGTAATTTAATCTTATATAATCTTTTCCAGAAATGAGAAAGAAAACTCCATGATTATTAAAGGTTAATTTAACCTTGATATAAAAACAATAACAAGGACAGGAAGGGAAAATTATCAGACTTTCTGACTCATGAAACAGATACTATGTTCTAACCAAAACATTAGCAAACTGAATACAGCAATACTTAAAGAAAATGACACATCGTGCCCAAGTCAGGTTTATCCCAGGAATGAAAACAACTTCCTGGGACTTGGGCTTCTGCAACACAATGAATCTGTGGTGCCTGCCATTCAGAGACAAAGGAAGCACAGGGTTTGGGGCTAAGGTCACAAGAATGACTATGTGCGGAGTGCAGAGAGCCTGTGAGTGTCCAGGTAGAGACGTCTAGGCAGCAAGCAAGAGTACTTACTGGTCTGGAACTCAAGTAAGCTGGGCTGAAGACAGAGCACTGAGAATCACCGGTACAGACTAGTACCTACAAATGGGATGGAATTATCCAAAGAAACTGGGATGAAGACAGAAGAGAACCAACCTGAATCCCAGACAACCCAATGTTTAAAGAAGAGGATTCTCTAAAAAGACTGGCCAGAGAATCAGGAAAAGCAAGAACCAGGAAGGCAAGGAAGACAGTAACTCAAGTCACTTTACGAAGGAGACAGGACTGGAGAATTCAGTCACCGTTGTTCACTAAGACAGGGCAGTTTCAGGATGTGCTGAGGGGAGAAGGCAGACTGTTTTTGGCTGATGATGAATGAATAAAAGAAAATAGAAATAGGGAATGTGATCAATGCTTACAAGAAGGCTGGCTGAGGAGCGAAGCAGACTGTGCCAGAGCAAAGGGAGAAGCCAATTAGAGGATGAACTTGAAGACCATTTAGATAGGGTGGTGAGAAAAAATATAACACAGAGCCTATCCTCCACATTTCAGAATGGAAAAGATTGTTCTTTAGTCACAGCCCTGAGGCATGAACATATAACTACCAGAATTAGATTGCAAACCCCTCCTAATTGATCTGTGAGAACTTGCTTCAGTTGACCATACTTCTGAAATTCAGCAAACAGCCACAACCCTAGTCCAGTGACCATGCTCCTATGGCTAAAGGTGAACCCAGTCCCTGAAAGTCCACCCATCCGTAAATTCCACATTTACCCAAAATGAAGGGGGTAAAAGCAAAAAGTATTAAGGCCTTCCTCAAGGACAATTATAAAAAGCACAAACTTGGACCTTGGAAAAGGGGGAGTCCACTGGTCTGGAAAGAGAAAATGAGCAGATGGATAAGAGCAGTGGCTGCAGCAGGTGACATGAATCCTTTCATATCCAAGTGTAAAAATCTGAGCTGTGGAAAGGCGACCTGAGTTGTACAGGAGCAAGCTAGGACTCAAAACCTCATCTGGTTGACTGTAAGGCCTAGGCTCTTTAATGTGAACTTATAGTGCATTTATATCCATCTTATTCATTCCAGAATTGAAGCTCTTTATGTAGCTCTACAAACTTTTACATGGCGAGTGCTAAATGAAGAAATTATAGTTATAATTATCAAATTTGTTACATGCCACCCTGCTTTCAAAAGTGCTGATAGCTTTCCTTCATGAGTGATTTACACCATCTCCACTACAATCTTCTATGGTATTCATGTGCTCAGCACTCCTTTGCTATAGATTTACAGAGGCAAAGCAATACTGTATACCTTGTTTACTGCAGGTTCCAAATTAATTTAGTCTCTACTAAAGAGAGTTCACCATGTCTGCCGATGAGACCAAAAAGCACATCTTACCTGAATTTTTTTTAAAAATCTTTGAATTCTTTATTAGTTAAGGAATTACAAATGTGTCCTCCTTCCCCTCCATTGTTACCTGAATTTTGATGGGCCAGGTGAAATTACTGACATAAACAAAGAAAGTGATATTCTGGTGGTTGCGAAAATCAAACTTCTCATTAGAGAAGCTATCTTTGTACTCCTTAATGTTGGTTTTCGAAACAACAGGCATCTCTTCTCCAGCCTGGGTTCCAGCTATTAGGAAGAAAAGAATAAAACAGAAGAGACTTTTCAGAGGGTATGGGGGGGCAGAATCTACCTTCACTAATAATAAGGATAATAGTTAGCATTTACTAAACACTTACTATGTCCCAGGAACAGCCTTTAAGAGCTCAATCTCATTTAATCTTAACAATAACTCTATTATCCTCATTTACAGATCAGGAAGCTAAGGTTCAGAGAAACTAAGTAACTAACTTGGTTCAGGTCACACAGCCAGTAAGAAGTGGAGCTGGGATTTGAAGCTGGGAAGGCTGATATACAAGCCTGTGCCCTTAATTAGAATGGTTTTACTAAGAATCCCTGCAATTCCCTTCCACGCTGCACATGGCCATGAAAATACAGATAGCACTAGAGTCCTATTAACAACAATGACATCCACTCTGCCCATAACACTTCAATTGCTCTGCATTTTCCCTTTATACCTATTTGTCAGTGCTCCATATCGCCCCTCCCAGGGACACTGATTCACCACTCACTTCCTAACTAACAGTATCCTCAAGTCTCAACAGTGGCAGGGAGGACAGAGCTCTAAACATCACTCAGTCCCTTCTGCCACCAGCTACAACTGTATTTAAGTCCCCCCAATGTGGTATAAATGCATCCTATTCCCAAAAGTCCTTCAACATTCCATATTCCCCCTCTGCCAGGAAATCTAGTGTCTATAAAGATTCATTAAATAGATTTTCCCCATGTCTGAATCAAATCCTGTGACTGGAGCCCAGACTGTCAGGTTCTCATTGAGACAGTCATTGTAAATCATCGTATGCTCAGAGATGCTGCCTTTCTCAAGATAAATGCTCCAATAATTAAGACCTTTTCTTAAAAGTCTCTCATCCCTGCAAGTTTCTGAATCTTTTCTGAATTCTAGACAGTCTTTTAAGACATGATAAACATAAAGTGACGTGCAAAGATAATGATTTTATCTTGCTTCAGTCTAATTGGTTGTGTTTTAACAAAAAATCAAAGACCAAACAATAACAACAATAACAACAACAAAAAAACCCAAAACAAAAAACCAGTATTGTATAGTAATAATAATGATGAAACATTTAGTGAGACTTTACCGTGTTTCAAGTACTACTTTGAGTAGTTTGTTTATGATCTCATTTGTTTAATTCTCACAACACGCTGCATGGCCAGGTGTTTTTTATGAGGAAATTGGGTCTGAAAGCTTAAGTAATTTGCCCAACAGTACAGTAACAGGTAGAATTCAAACCCAGGTCTGTCAAGCTATGCTCTTAACCACTACATAAGGTCCACCCTTTACTGTTTTAGCAGATTTTCTGCCCCAGCACATCTTCTTTAGTGACTCATAGTAAGATAAACAAGATAGTTTTAATCTCCAAAGTACATTTCCCTGTACCTACTAAAATCTCATTTTATTTTAAATGTTTCCATTTCTTGAAACTTTTATTTGCCTTTTTCACTTCTGAAGCACTGAGGAGGATGATGATGGCAGTGCCAAAACAGCAGCTGCAGCAATGCTATTGGTGGTGGTAGTGGGGCAGGGTAGTGAGCATGTACTGAGCCTGACATATGGTAGGCACTGGCATGTAGAACCTAATTTAATCTATACAACACTTCTCTTTACAACGAATAACCCTAAAATCTAGAGAAGGATTTAGACATTTGCTCAAGGCTCCCAGCTAGTAAGCGGCAAAGCAGGGTTTCAAACCCATCTGTCTCTCTCCAGAACCCCTTTTCTCAACTCCTACATCACGATTCTTAATCTATTATCTTCACACAGAAGGTCTTCACTAGGTAAGTTTTTTACCTGTGAAACTGGCGGCCCAGGTGATGTTGAGATTGAAGTTTTTGGAGGCATTGATGAACATGTCCAAATCCCTGTTTTGCTGATGAGAGGTACAGATAATTAGGAAAGTAATTAGAACAGTTTCCAGATTTTAAAATAATGCAATAATTAAATTTTATTACTTTTACCCTTCTTAATTACAAAGCAGATATTTTACGTCTTAACAGAAACTGACATTTATAGATTAGTAAAATTTCTAACCAATATAATATACTCCCAAAACATTTGATTTCTCTCCCATAAAAATACATGGAATTGAATGATTTATCAAATGCCTAACTCCATGAAAAATATATCTTTAAAAAAACAGCCTCGCCAGACAACAATGACTTACATCCTGTGACCTATGTTAGGGAAATCAGCCTCCTAAGAAACCTCTGGGCAGCCGTTTCAAACGTCTGGATATAAAATACTTGATCAAGGGTCCCACTTTAAATGTATTTATAAATTCAGTCTATGTACTTCTGAACTAATAGATTATATACAGTGTCAAGTTCTCCAAAATGGAAATGGTTTTTAAAAAAGTAAACAAAGCTGAAATAAACTAAATGAAAACATAATTTGATGGTATTCATTCATGATTTGAACATTTTTCTCTAACTAAAAATATTATTTCAAATAGAGAAAGATGACTAAATGTATTTTATTAACTTTGAAAATCTTGTTTACCACTTCCAGATATAGCAAGTTGAAGAGCTAGTTTAACTTATTTTGACATTTTGGTTTTAGTGACTGAAAAAATATCTGTGAGAATGGTGTTGTGGCAACTGGGAGAAGTATACTGTTAGCCATGCTGGGTAAATTTTAATACTAATTTTTACTTTTTACTGACATTTGTCGAAGAATTATTTTTTGCAAATAAATCAGATGTTGTATTTTTACATTGTACAAATGGATCCAATCTTGCTGAAATTCTTCATTTTGTAATACCACAAAACATTAGAAAATTAAGATTTTTAAGGGTGTTGTTTTAATAGTTTCTACAGGACAAAACTTCAATGGAAATGTTTTCAAAATGGAATCTCCAAACAGAAGTTTCTCTCACAAAGCAGTTATCTTCTCATTTATTAATAAAACCTCACCGTCCCCTTGAAGGGGAAGCTCAAATGCTTAATTTTAGTATTTGTTGGCAGAACACTACTAACAAGTACTTATTCCACAGAAAGGTCAATAAATTTGGAACCTAGTGCTTTTTTAAAAGATAGAAGATACACACTGGATACCTCTATTAAATATTCATAAGGTAAACAGGCAGGTCCAAAGGTTTTCATAGTCACTGCCCACATTGCTAAGAAGTATTACCAAGAGCCTACTTGCTTATTTAAAATAAAATTAACAACATCAATTACATCCTGAAAGACTGAGCGCTTCAACCACTTGTTTATGAGTAAGTTTAGTAAATAAATTTCATATTTGGTCCTTTTGCTATAACCTTATCCTAAAATCTTTTTTCAAAATTCCATATAACATAGCCCCTGAAATGATATGCCTACGCAGTTTTCCCACGAACTATTTTCATTTAAAGTACATTGATGAGAAATAAGAAACTTCTAAGGAAGCTCCTAAGTAATTTATCATCAAGTTTAGAAAAATTGCATTATGTATTGGAGTGGGTAATGAATAACTTTATATTTCATTGAAGAAATTGTGTAGATGTGTCTTTATGTTCTAGATGCTTCACTTTTAAATGTCATGCTGTGTTGGCACCCTTCTACCACTAGGAAATACCTTATGGCAAGATGGGGTTCATTATTAACGTCAGTAGATATAAATCCATGTTTCAAATAGTCATCTTAATAATTTCAATTATTTCTGGCTAACTTCTTGTTGGGAATAACTAAACCTTCGCTGTTTTTACCTCCACTCGAATGAGGCTAACAACTTATTCTATGAGAAGTGTCACCTCTGCCACCTCCCTTGACCACTGGTATTGATTTCAATCTGCAGTTTCTTGGTGAGTACTTTTTAAGCCTCTGATCTACTTTGAGAGAGTAAATCTAGGCTTTGCGATCTGCCCCTCTGATGGGGGAGTTTCCCTTGCAGTCTCTTCTCCTTTTCTGTACAGGGATGCAATGGGCTGATGGGCAAATCAAGTATGTGTGGAGTCAGTGTCAGTCTGTGTATCTGATACTGGTAAATCTTAAAACCGTTCCTGCCTTTTAGGTGGAAAGGCGATAAAATGTAGATCTAACATTTCTTCCCTGTACCTCTGAACATCATCCTGTGTGCTCCACTCTGGAGACCACTGTTAAGGCAGTGCTTTTATCCATATGACAAAAAAAAAAAAGACTTTTAAATCTTACTTCATCAGGTGTAGCCACAAAATTGATGGCTGTGTAATAGCGGTCATCCTCCTGGGACAGGCTAAAGGTGAACTGATAGTCAATAAGAAGGGTATCTATGATAAGAAAGACATGTGTATTTAAAAGTTGAAGTAAAACAAAACAGGTCTCTAGAAACACACCTTGATTATCTCATAAATATTCAATACCAGGAAAGCACTTTTGGCTCACTTATACCCGGGGACTGAGGGTTTTTCAAAGGAAATCAAGGGCAGTATCATTTTGTTTGGATATACCCACCAAACCCTCCTTATACCATTTTCCTGGTTGAGATTGTAAGCTCCAACCTAACCTACCTACAAATATTAATTGAACATCTATTTATTACAAGCTAGGCTGTACTTAAGCATATACTAGTAATATTATAAATGGGGAGTTGTTGGCAATTTTATTTTTAACTGTTTAATAAACTGCCATATGGTTTTCCAAAGTGGCTATACTATTTCACAGTCCCACAAAGAATAGCCAGTTGTCTGGTTTTGGTACAGTATCAAAACATAATATCCATAATTATGTGAAAAGGTAATTAAAATACTCCATTTTCCAACTATATGTCTGGTGAGGTCAGGCTTTTCTCATGAATGTAGGGGCAGATGTGAGACTCCAGTTGTCTTCTCTAAATCCACAGAATTGGCTTTTGAGTCTAGTCATTCTAGGAGTGTATCTCACTGTGGTTTTAATACATATATTCCAAATGTCTAATGTTACCCATTTATTCATGTGCTTATTGGCCATCTATAATAATAAAAGCATAATACGCTAATTATACTGGATAGCCAAACAACCTTTGCACCCAGCTGCAGTGGCTCAATGGTTGAGTGTCGACCTATGAACCATGAGGTCATGGTTTGATTCCCGGTCAGGGCACATGCCTGGGTTGCAGGCTAGATCCCCAGTGGGGAGCATGCAGGAGGCAGCCAAGCAATGATCCTCTCTCATAATTGATGTTTCTATCTCTCTCTCCCTCTCCCTTCCTCTTTAAAGTCAATAAAAATATATTCTAGAAAAAAGTTTTAAAACTATATATACTTTGCAATATTTTCTAGCCTGTGGCTTTTTTTATTTAAAAAAAAAATTTTTTTATCTTTAAATTCTTTATTAGTTAAGGAATTACAAATGTGTCCTCATTTCCCCCCCATTAACCCCCATCCTCCCCCTCCCCACTCATAAAAAAATTTTTTTTAAAGAAACATCTAGCCCTAACTGGTTTGGCTCAGTGGATAGAGCGTTGACCTGCGGACTCAAGGGTCCCGGGTTCGATTCCGGTAAAGGGCATGTACCTTGGTTGTGGGTACATCCCCAGTGAGGGGTGTGCAGGAGGCAGCTGATCGATGTTTCTAACTCTCTATCCCTCTCCCTTCCTCTCTGTAAAAAATCAATTAAAATATATTAAAAAAAAAAAAAGAAATGTCTACGTGAGAGAGAAAAACATCAATCGTCTGTCTCTGATATGTGCCCCTACCAGATGCAATCCAGGTTTGTGCCCTGACTGGGAAGTGAACCTGCCACCTTTTGGTGTATGGGACAATGCTCCAACCTACTGAGCCACACGAGCCAGGGCTTATTTTTTAATGGTGTTTTTAAAATACAAGTTTTAAATTTTGATAAGTCCTAATAAACAACTTTTTCTTTTATAAATTGTGCGTTTAGAATCATATCTAAGAACTCTTTTCCCAAGATCATAAAGTTTTTCTCTTTTCTCCTAGGGGAAAATTTTTTTTACCCTATAAAGTATCTATATACTACTATATTACATTTATAGGTTCCAGTTGGACACGAATTTTGAGGGGACACTATTCAACCCAGGAAAGCAAGTATGTAATTAGAGTGTATATGCTAAACATTAACTCATTTTTCTCTGGTTCCATAATCTGGCCTGCTATGTGGGTTCTGGAAGACAATGTATTTACCCATAATGACCTGGTCACTTTGCCAGATTTACCTTTCAGTGTAAGTTAATCATTAGAGATTTCATTTTATATATTAGTTCCTAAAGAGGTGGGTAAGCCAAACCAGTTTCAGAGAGAATGATAACTTCAACTATATTTTAAGATAAAAAGAAATACTTTTATTGATTTCAGAGGGGAGAGGGAGAAAGAGACAGAAACATCAATTATGAGAGAATCATTGATCAGCTGCCTCCTGCACACCCCACACTGGGGATCGAGCCTGCAACCCAGGCATGTGCCCTGACCGGGAATCAAACTATGACCTTCTGGTTCATAGGTCAACGTTCAACCACTGAGCCATGACAGCCGAGATAATATATTTTTTTTTCCACCTATGTCCTAAAATAAGAAATATGGTGACCCCAACCAGGTAATGGCAAATGAAACAAGGTTTCCAGGGAACATAAGCAAAAAACCCCAGAGATATATATCTCTGTACTCTTCCCTGATATCTGCTATGGACAAACTAACATAAACTATAATCACAATTAAAGTAGTTTAAAATTGTGCTCATATATGTATTAAACTTAATAGAATGTAAGCACATCAAAAAAGAGGACACTTCCATGGATCATTGCTATATTCCTACAGCACTTACCATTCCCAAACAATGTTAAAGACAATAATGAAGTTTTACTGAACTACTTTGCTTCTAGACAGACAAGAATTACAAAAACACTTACAATAACATGTTCCTTTGAGAGGGTTTCCCTGGTATCGATTTTCTACTTCACAACTAGGGGGGGAAAATGAAGATTATTTTCTATTGCTATTTAAAAGAGAATCTACATTCATTTTAAAATCAAGTAGACCCTTTAATATAAACTACCATTTTTGAGTCAGTACATATAATTACATTCTTCACTGTTATTCAAATCAAGTGAACTAACAAGAATTTGCGTTTATATTTAATGCCGACTGCCCATGAGTTCATACAACCACCAACTGAGAAACATTTGCCAAACAAATGAGAGAAACCCAAATATATCTAGATCCTACTTATAATCATGAAAAACACATTTTTACTTTTATATGAACTATTCTTTTAAAAGTGCAGTTAAAACATTTTTCATATATTCATTTTTCACCTCTTTCCTATTCTCCCTGGATAAACTGATCCTGTTCTTTAAATACAAGTAAAAGAAGGCTAAACACAAAGAACCTTTTTTTTAAAAAAAAAATACAAACCTGGGACATAGTTTACCAGTCTAGAGAAAAAATAAGTTCTAGTTAAAAAAAAATTATTAATTTCCTCATAGGTATTATCTATGAACATCAGCAAAACCATTGAGGCAAGCACAATAGCTATGAACTATGGAAAAAGAAGGGGAAAGCTTGGGTCAAGCACTTTGCCCAGATAAATAATACAGGGATATGTGTCCTTTTATAAAGGGTGATTAACAGCACTTGTTTATACCTAAATCTCTTAAAAAGAAAGTCTTTCACTGGGCCTATTCCCCAATTCTTTGCTGTGTATCAAAACTGAGGATAGGAGTGATTAATTTTTCTCTATAACATTTTTCTGTTTAAAGAAACCTGGACTCAAAAATTAAATTTGACCTTTGATTATACTTTTCTTCACGTACTGGTTTCAGGGCAGCATAAAAACCAATAAACATATATGCACTAATGTAAACTAGAAAATGTAGACAGAGCATTTCCCTCCTGAACACCACTATCAAGCCTCAATCACTGGTTACATAACTTTGCTTACCAATGACACATCTGCTTGCATCAGCTCAATATTTTGATACTACTAAACATTTCTAAGTCTCTTCTTGAGAGAATGACTAAACCTGGAGCATGTGTTTTATGAGGTTTTCTGGTGAGGCA
Organism: Myotis daubentonii; assembly: GCF_963259705.1. Classification (NCBI taxonomy): domain Eukaryota; kingdom Metazoa; phylum Chordata; class Mammalia; order Chiroptera; family Vespertilionidae; genus Myotis; species Myotis daubentonii. Next base: position 30,971,249 of record NC_081847.1, read on the forward strand.
GACAGGAATATATGAATTCGAGAACAATCTCTCTTCTTTCAACATCCCAGGACATTAAAAACAATTACTGTTAGTCCCACTATTGAAAGAGGTGGAAACAGATTCAGCAGTTAAGTGATTCACCTCAAGAGGACCCCGCTCAGGGGAGGCACAGCCAAGGCTGAAACCCCACATCTGCTTGCATCCTCATAGGTGGGGACCCCAGACTCTCCCTTGGAAGATGTCTCATCTACTTCATCAAGGAAAATGCTAGAACAGAGTGGGATGTGTTAAAGGCCAGAGAGGATGACCTCCACTATCAGACAACCAAAATGCCAAATAAAATACTGTCTGGGAATACCAGCTCTTCCAACTCTCTTTCGAAAAAGGGTTCAATCTCCTGACATGACAAAAACTGAGTACTGGCTGAAGTTAGATAACTAATCCAAGTCAGCAACCCAGGGAATGTCAGAGTTATTAAGGAACTGCTGCTAAACTGACGACCTACTCACTATGGAGGTTGTCCAAGTTAGACCTGTCTGAAGTAGAAAGGGCAAAATTCCAAATCAATCAAACTTGGGATCCCTTAGAGCCCATGGCAACAAGGCATCGACCCAGATGACCTGGGTCAATCACTAAACCCAGGCATGGCCTGTGGCAGGGGTCCTGGGAGGGTGGTACTCACAGCTGGCACTCGTCCCCCTTGACACCCTTGGTGGTGCAGAAGCACTTGCCCGAGTTGGTATTGCACAGTGATGCGTGACCATTGCACTTACATACTGGAAGGAGGAAAAGGAATGTTGGTCACAACTGGCTTAAAAGATTACTATCAGACACTTTTTCTAAAACAACTAAATTAATATCAATTGGATTTGACATGAAAGATTAAAATTAAAGCATTTAATAAGTAAGATTCTTTTTTTTCAGCTAATGATTTATCTCAAATAATGTAAAGGCAACATTAAAGGAACCAAAGTCAAAGGACAGGAGGAAAGTCATTTCCACCATCATCTGAAGCAATCCCAATTTTTATCTTTTTAATAGACTGTGGTTTTCACTATTACAATTCTTCTATTCATTCAATAAACATTTAATGGAGTGTCTCTAGTGTGCCAGTCGCTGGGTGTGAGGACAGAGACACAGTCCCTGCCCCCATGGAGATGTTCTGAGTGCTGACAGTCTGAGGGGAGGGTTGGTCAGGCTGCACTCAGCCTCAGCTGAGGTGCCTTCTCCACAATGGTCACATTTCAAACCCCACTAGGGCTCAGAAGTAGGGTGGGATTCCAATGGCAGGTTGGTGTTTCAGAGGCTATTCAGGACTCACCAGCCTTCCTTGCCTTCTTCTTGGCCTCCATAAAAACCTACTCCTGTTACTTCTCTCCTCTAGCCATCAACATCTCTATACCGTTTTTTAATCTAGCACACTAGAGGCCTGGTGTACGAAATTCACACACAAGTAGGGTCCCTAGGCCTGGCCAGTGATCAGGGTTGATCGGGGTCTTCCGACTGCTGGCCGGGGCCTTCCTTCCCCTAGCTGCTGGTTGCTGGCCAGGGCCTTCCTTTATTCTGCGCTACCCCCTGGTGGTCAGTGTACATCATAGCGAGCAGTCAAACTCCTGAGGGGACAATTTGCATATTAGCCTTTTATTATCCTACATAATAAAAGGCTAATATGCAAATTGACCAAACGGCAGAACGACCGGTCACTATGATGCACACTGACCACCAGGGGGCAGATGCTCAACACAGGAGTTGCCCCCTGGTGGTCAGTGTACTCTCACAGGGGGCTGGCTGGTGAGCACAGTGGTGGTGGTGGGAGCCTCTCTTGCCTCCCTGGCAGCGCTAAGGATGTCCGACTGATGGCTTAGGCCTGCTTCCCACACCAAGCTGTCAGTGGGACATCCCCAAGGGCTCCTGGACTATGAGAGGGCACAGGCCAGGCTGAGGGACACCGCCCCCCCCCCAAGTGCATGAATTTCGTGCACTGGGTCTCTAGTCCTATCTAATAATAAACAAACATGGTAATTAACCATACCTTCGCTACCATCGCCATTGCCGGATCAGCACAATATGCAAATTAACCGCCAACAAAGATGGTGGCTAATTTGCATACTGCAGGCAGGGCGGGACACCGGGAGCCGCCATCCAAGCCCACGTGTGCGACCCCAGGAGCCACTGGAAAGCCAGGCTGCAGGCAAGGTGGCCCCCTGGGACCCAGGAGCCCGTCGGCGAGGTCTGCAGGCGAAGCAGCGATCAAGCTATGAGGGAGAGGGTGGGGGGCGGAAGGAGCTACAGGAGCAGCTCTGGCCAGAGACTGAAGACTCTGGCCGGAGCGAGGAGCAAAGACTGAAGGCTCCAGCCGCAGCGAAGACTGTGTCCAGAGCGAAGATGGAAGGCGGTGGCCAGAGTGAAGATCTGGGTCCTGGGTGCCAGAGGAAAACTGGTGCTGGCAGCCAGGGGAAAGAAGGCCTATTGCACGAATCTGTGTGCAACAGGACTCTAGTCTATATAATAAAAGCCTAAGTGGCCATTATGGAGGGACAACTAGAATGACCGGTCACTTGACGCGCACTGACCATCAAGGGGCAGACATCAACACAGGAGCTCCCCCCTGGTGGTCAGTGTGCTCCCACAAAGGGAGCACTGCTCAGCCAGAAGCCGGGCTCATAGCTGGTGAGCATAGCAACGGTGGTGGGAGCCTCTCCTGCCTCAGCGGCAGCACTAAGGAGCAGTGAGCCCAGCAGTAAGGAGCAGCGAGCATGTGGGCGGTAAGGAGCAAGGCCTCTAGTATAGGATAAGTATGAGACATGATAAATTTTATGTGTTAGTTGAAATAAGTGAGTTTTTTTGCTCAATTCCTTTTCATTTTACACCCTGTTTTTCTGTGAATAAAATTAAAGGCATTAGGCTGGAGACAGGTGCACTTTTAAAATAAATTTTGCAGAGAAAAAAATCACCCAAAGAAACCTGTGAAACAGAATAGTAAAGCTGTTAAGAGAATGGATGCACATTCAGAAACATGAGTGTTCAACTGCTGGCTCAGTTGAGTATGGAGAGGGGAGTACAGTATATTAACAAAAAAGCAAAGGCCTGAAGTCAGTTTGCCTGGGTTTGAATACAGTCCACTCCACTTAGCTCCTTTGTAACTTCGGGCACAATATTTAGCTCCTTTAAGTCTCTGTTTTCGCATCTATATGATGGGTATGATAATAGTACCTGTCTCTTGGACTGTTGTGAAAATTAAATGAGATAATACATGAATGAAACATAGTAAGCATTCAACAAATCATGGTTATTATCCTTAGCGTAAGGATTTTATAATTATAAGAGGAAAACTTAAAAGACTTAGTGCCACTCACAGTATTTTAAAATCATGCTTTCTATTGTGGATTGAGACCCTAAAAAATAAAATTAGCTCTAAGTTATGGACAATAGTACTCAGGCCCCACAACTGCTACAGAGCAGAATGTAATTTTCCTAGATGGCTGATGAAGATCTGGGGATGAAGACAAGGCATAGATCCAGCAGACCTGGCTATTGGTACAGGCGCTTGGAGGCACAACCAGACCCAGTAGTTAAAGTTACACATCCTGGATGTGGTTCCCATCTTGCAGTAAGAAGTTGGGCAGATAGGTTCCTTGATCACAGGGATAATAAAAGCCCCTATGTCTCGGGTGGCTGCCAGCACAATGCCTTGTACACAATTATCAATAGGTTTAGGTACTGATTACTGTCTAATGGATGAAGTCTATTCATAGGAGTAGAAAAATACTTTTACTGAAGATTTTTTAATCTGAGCAAGAAATTTTATTTAAGAGTGGTAGAAAATGACATTAGAAAAGTAATAATAATTATTCACATCTACTGAGTGATGACTATGTGTCATGCATTCTCTGACTGCTTTCATTCCAACATCCCCATATTTGCAGATGAGGAAACTGAAACCCAGCAAGGTTAAGGGATATACCGCTAGGACACAGCTTTCTCCTGGCTGCTCTGGGATCAGACCTTTCTCAAGAGCCATGTGAAGGATCTTGGAGGCAGAGTTAGGTTCGGCCTCTACCCACCAGCCACTAGCTCTGTAAGCTTTTGAGAAAGCAGAGGGGAAGACTAATTTACTATGAAACCTTTTTAAAAAATATTCACACACTTTCATGTGCCCCTGTCCAGATGTCCGGGAAACAAGAGCTTGGGAGCATCCCGCCCAGGCCGTGGGGAGGGGGTGTCTTCTTGATGTGCACTACTAATTTTAACAACCAAATGAGCGGAGATTTTCTTTTCTTATTATTTTCCTGCTCAGAACCTGAAGGGTCTTTTCATGGAAACTAGAACAAACCAAAAATAAGTTCATTGGTATCACTGGTCACTTATAAAAAACATAACTTACATTCTAACAATAAAATGTCCTGTTGCTTACAGAAATCTATTTGACATGCATGGGGAAATGTGGGACTATTTAAATATTTAAAACACACTAGAAGTACTGACTGAGGAGTCCGGCTTCTGGTTAAAAACCTACATGCATTTTTTTCCAACCATAGCCTTTCCCTGCAGGCCTTAGAGGGAAAGCTGCCCTCCCACACCAGCCTGGATGGAAGTCTCTGAGGGGAGTTATAGCCAAAGTCTCAGGAACCCCTGGTTGGCCCCCTCTTTCACATATTTGCATTCCAAATTCAGATGCCTCATTCCTCGGTCTCCTTATCTGAGGCCTTGGGCAGAGGTCATCTTCAGGCCTCTGCTGAGCTTCCTCATGGGGGAGGAGAGGAAAGCCTTGAAGACACTTTCTCCACTCTCCATCCCCAGGGCTTTCCCACTCCCAGCCCTTCCTCTTCACCCTCCCTCCCCAACCAGGGTCCATAAGAGGCTTTTGCTGAGCCTTTTGTCTGGGCTCCCTCAATAGTCCAAAGACCACCCCCACCTCCACCCCCCACCTATGCTCATCTAACCTGACACTCAACCAGTGCGCCATTCCAGGAGGCAACATAGAACAGGTGGAGTTAATGCATTCTCCACTTTAAGCCTCTTTCTTGTATGACTTAAGAAATACAGTATCCAAAACCAATTGGCTTCTTTCTCCTTTTAGATATTCAAGTCAAAGGGAAGCACTGTGTTACATCTGGGTTGCAGTCAGTAATCCTGATGGGTGGATTTGACTTACACTGACATTTCCCCCCATTGGTGGGATCACCATAGAAGCCAGATATGCAGGTCTCGCAGTGCTTGCCCGTGGTCAGGTTCTCACACTTCTCACAGATACTCTGATTAATGCATTTGCTGTGGCCATTGCACTGGCAAGCTGAAAGAAAAATAATTTTTTTGGTCCCATTGTACAATTGATGGAGTAAGTTCCACAAGATTATTTGCAACTATCTAAGTTCCTTATTGCCTCTAAATACAAAATCACTGAAACGGGCTCACTAAAAACTAGTTTGAAAAAGAGCTAGTGTGTGAAATTCAGAAATATACCACAGCAAGAAGAAAGTCCATAGCCAGTAAAAACAATAATTTTTGTAGCTATTCACTGTAAAAACAATATATGCTTATGGTACTTAAATTTGAAAGCTGTAAGGAAGGCAGGAAAATTACATACACTTCCACAATCCAGAGATCACTGTTCACATCTGGAATTTTTCCTTCCAGTATTTTTTAAAATATATTTTTATTGATTTGAAAGAGAGGAAGGGAGAGGGATAGAAACATAGATGTGAGAGAGACACATCAATTGGTTGCCTCCCACACATGCCCTGATCAACCAGGGCCGAGGACTGAGCCTGCAACCAAGATAAGTGCTCTTGACCTTTCAGTCCACAGGTCGATGCTCTAAGCACTGAGCAAACAGGCTAGGGTGTAATCGGTTTTACTGAGATATAAGTGACATATAACATTGTGTAAGTTTAAGGTATACAACATATTGCTCTGATACACTTATATATTGCCAAATGATTACTATCATAGCATTAGCTAACACCTGGATCACATCACATAATTATCATTTTTGTGTGTGTATGAGAACATTTAATATTTACTTTTTTGCAACTTTTGCAGGTCTTTCTTGCCTGATCAGCATGATATAGCTTTTTACTATCTCAGAAACTTTCCATAGCCGGTACCTGTTTTGTTTATCACCTGTTCTCTACCCTAACCCTGTAGGTCAGCGGTTCTCAACCTGTGGGTCGCGACCCCTTTGGCGGTCGAACGACCCTTTCACAGGGGTCGCCTAAGACCATCCTACATATCAGATATTTACATTATGATTCATAACAGCAGCAACATGTTATGAAGTAGCAACGAAAATAATTTTATGGTTGGGTCACAACATGAGAAACTGTATTTAAAGGGCCAGAAGGTTGAGAATGACTGCTGTAGGTATTTGAGTTGTTCTATACAGACTGCAGCTGAAAAACTTAAAAATGATTACATTAGTTATGACTGCACCAAAATTACTTTGGATGTATGGGATACACATGTTGTTCCTGTGAAGATGGGTAGTCCTCCCTTAGTATCTACTGATGCTCAAGTCCTTTAGTCGGCCTTACATTCTATGGATACAAAACCCATGGATATGGAGGGCCAACTATACAGCAAAAGAGCAAAGCACAACAGACACAAAATGTAATACCCAAAATCATTTACAAAAAACAATCTGTTCAATATAAAAAGACTAAAAAAAAAATAAAAAGACTGAACAAATGTGTCTCTCTTCCCCTTCAAAACTACACTGAAAGATTAAATTTACAGGAGTATGGGATAAGAGGAAAAGATGCTATCAGAAGTACTGGGAGATACTTCTAAAGTATTGAGGAATTTCCAGAAATTGTAAAACAGATATGGTCAATCTGACCAAACAACGGGAGTTCAGACACCTGTATCCTAATCCTAATATAGGAGAAGGGGGGACTGACAAAGTGATCACATACACTTTATCACTTGACACCTAAATAATCCAACAGAGGCTGGCAGCCAGAACAGGCCTTGGGAGAGTTATGGATAGCAGGAAGTACCTCACGACCTGCTCAACAGCTGGCTGAGGCATCTGTCCGAGGCTGCAGTAGGAAAGGACAGTTCTGTGGAGTGAGTTGGGGGTCAGAAAGAAAAACCAGGGCAATGCCCCAGCTATCTTCAGGTCACCATAACATCCTAGTGTGGAGAGACACTTGGCACAACCATGACCATGACCATGCTAAATGCATCCAGGTACTTGGTCTATTACTCCCTCCTTCTTCCACTGAAGGAGGAAAGCAGACCACTCAACAACAATCAGAGCACACCAGACTGGAGAGACCTGTGGCTGGCTAGTCTGCTTCTCCCTTAGGATATCACACCACACCTTCACAACAGCTCAGTGTACCCAATAGTGATAAATTCAGATAATCCTAAAGATAAATACAAATCAACCTTAAACAGTAATCAGTATAAGAAAATCATCAATGTAAAGGCACTACCTGGATAAACACAACGAGCAACTAACCTTAAAGGAAAGGCTGATGCAAGAAACTTAAGAGAATGAACAATACTAATTTTAGTAATTGAAAGAGACAAGAGATTATTGTATTCATAAAATAAGCAAGCAAGCTCTGAAAAAAACCTCATGATATTTAGAGAATTTGCAAAATGAAAAAGGATAAAACAAAATTAGACACGAAACAGAAAATCCTCAATAGGTTAAAAAGACCATATATCTTCAAGAAAAGAAGCTATCTTCAAGAACATATTATGAACAACTGTATGCCAACAAATTTGATTACTTAGATGAAATAGACAAATTCCTAGAAAAACACAGATTACCAAAACTGACTCAAGCAGAAATAGAAATCTGAATAGACCTGTGATAAATGATAAGTTTAAATTAATAATCAAAGATCTTCCCACAAAGAAAAGTCCAAGCCAGATAGCTTCACTGATGAATTCTATCAATACTTAAAGAATTAATGCCAATCCTTTGCAATCTTATTAAATAGAAAAGGGGGAATATTTCCCGACTCACTCTATGAAGCCAATACTAACCTGATACCAAAGCCAGTCATCACAAGCAAGCTATAGAACAGACCCATATCCCTCATGAATAAAAGACACAAAATCCCCAACTAGCAAAATGAATCCAGCAACACACTGAAAAGGATTATGCAACATCAACAAATGGCTTTATCCCAAAAATGCAAGGCTGGTTTAATATTCTTAAGTCAATTAATGTAATACATAGTACTAATACATGAAAGAATAAAAACCACATCATCATTGCAATAGATACAGAAAAAAGCATTTGATAAAATATAGCATCCATTCATGACAAAAATCTTCAAAAAGCTAGAAAGAGAAGAAAAATTTCTCAACCTGATAAATGGCATGTATGAAAAATTTAAAGCCAACATCAAACCTAATGGAGAAAGACTGAATTCGTTCCTCCTAAAATCAGAAACAAGACAAAGAAGTCCACTCTTACCACTTTTATTCAACATTACATTGGAGTTTCTAGCCAGGCCCAGTAAGCCCCCCAAAATAAATTTATAAAAGGGTATCCAGATTGGAAAGAAAAAGTAAACTGTCTTTCTATTTTTTTAAATTTAATTTTATTGTTTAAAGTATTACAAATAGTAGTACATATGTCTCCTTTCTTTCCCCATTGACCTTTCCCCGGCCTCCCCTACTACCCAGCATATGCCCTCCCCCCTACCCCCAGTGTCTTTCATCCACTGGTTAAACAGACATGACCTTGATGTAAAAACCCTAAGAAATACACTAAGAAACTAATAGAAATAATAAATGAGTTCAGCAAAGTTGCATGCCACAAGATCAATAGACAAAAATCAACTGTATTTCTACACACTAGCAACGAACATTTTAAGAAAAATAAAGAGGGGGGGCAGAAAATGGCGAAGGTATAGACGGATATCCTGTGCCTTGTCCCGGAGCTGATAAGGGTGAGCAGCTGAAATGGGTAACATACAGCCCAAATAAGCAGAGGATATTCAGCTGAGAGACAGTTTGCAGCCGGAAAAGACAGAGGACTCCGGAGAAAGGGGACGGTTGGAGACTGCGGCTGAAATCTCTCCCGGAGCACCGGCTCAGCCGCGGAAACCGCGCCATCTTGAGTGGCTGTTACTGGAAACGTATACACCCAAAGACCTGGCAACCAGAGATCGGCTACTAACCCGGAAACAACGGATCTCAAGCAGCGCGACTATGTGAACTCAGATGAGCCCTGCTTCTCCTCACGGAAAGATTAGATTTCCCCTAAAGGTGCGGTTTGAAATTCAGGTTGGAGAGAGGTGCCAGGGGAGAGCGGAAACTGTGCACAGACATGGAAGGTGGAGGCTTGCGAATTCGCGCAACTTCTCTGGCTCTTGTTTTTACACTTCACCTTAAATCTTTGCGTTTGATTATTAAACCCAGTGCATGGGATTGCCCAGTTGGGGTCACTCGCAGAGACTATAGGGGAAAGTTGTTTTTGGGGAACCTGGGAAACAGAGCGGGGAGTAACGATTAAAGAACCAGCTCTGGGCAGTGGACTTTCCCAAACCAGTTTCAAGTACAATAGAGAAAATAAACCCTAACTACTGGATAGAATGGACTTATAGCCTCGGAGGTCAATCCAGACACACTGCCACCCAGAGGCAGAGCCACGAACTGACTCTTCTGTAAACACAAATAAAGGCAGTCTGGGAAACAAATACAGCCTGCCTTAAAATCAGGACTGCGGTTTACAACATGGAGGAACAGTGTATCGCAGGGAAATTCAACACTCTCCTGAATACGTGGCAGGACTAAGGTGTGCCAAAAAGAAGAGTAGAAGATCTGAAGCACCTTCACTACTGCACATTTTTTTAAATTCTTTTTTCATCTTTTAATTAAGAATCTATTTTATTTTATTTTATTTTTTTCATCACCTGATTTTACCTTTTTAATTACTACATTTTTATTTTTAACAAGTATTATTACTACTATCATTTTACCATTTTTTAAAGTGTCGTTTTATTTTTTCTTTATTTTGGGATTAGTGTTCTAATTCCATTTTCATCGTTCCTTTAGCATCATTTTTCTCTACCTCAACTTTACCTTTAAGCCAAAACTCTCTTCCTCACTTTTCCCCTTTTGTTGTCCTGTTTCTCTTACCCTATTCCTGCTTTAGATTTTCCCTATTCCTTCTTTTTACCCCCTGTCTAAATTTCACCCTACTTATCTATCTAATTTCCAATCCCCTGCTCTAAATCCATATACACCTCTCTCTTATCTTTCTTCACTATCCAAAATTTTTTCTCTCTCTCTCTGTCGCTTTGCTATTGTTTGCTTGATTTTGAGTATATTGGGTTTTTTTATGCTTGTTTGTGAGATTGTTTTGTTTTTTATTTTTATTTTTCTGTTTGTTTGTTTTTTCTTTCTCCGGTTATTTTTGTGCTTCTGTTTTCACTTGCCTCGCTTGATATTAGTTGTTGTTTGTAGTTTGCATTCATCTCCAGGGATCCGTTGCTGGAATTTGTTGGGATTAGTGGCAGTTCTATTAGAGTTTTCTCCCCATATAAATAGTCTCTTCCCCTCTTCTATTTCATTCTCTCTCTTTTCTCTCTTACTTTTTTTTCTTCCTTTTCCCAATCTCACTTTTGCACTCCTTTTTTTTCCTTTTTCTCTTTTCTCTTTTTCTCTTCTTTCTTCTTTATTCCCTAATTCTCTTTGCTCGGGTGGCCACCTTTATTTGGGGTTATTAATATCATGAATACATTTGTGTTCAGTGCCTTGTACATTGTGCCTTGTTGTGTTGTATTTTGTGCCTTTAAATCAACGCAGCAGAGAGAGAACTACATAACCAAACACCTGGAGAAGAGAGATCATGGTGAAACAAAGAACCAACCCGCATATGAAAGAAAAACAGGCATCATCAGAAAAGGAAGTAAACGAAATGGAGGCAATGGAGGCAAGCAACCTGTCAGAGAAAGAATTCGGAGAAATGGCCATAAGGTGGATGAAAAGAATGGAAGACAAATTCAACAATATGTGTCAAAACCAAGAGGAAATGAAGAAAAACCAAGAAGAAATGAAAAATGACATCACTGCTATAAAGAACTCAATAGAAAGCATCAACAGTAGACTAGAAGAAGCAGAGGACCGCATCAGCGAGCTAGAAGACAACGTAGGAAAAAATACCTAAGTAGAGCAGCTTCTAGAAAAAAAAAATTAAAAAGCAGGAGGAGAGCCTAAGAGAACTCTGGGACAACACGAAACGAAACAACATCCAAATAATAGGGGTGCCAGAAGGAGAGGAAACTGAGCAAGGAATAGAAAACCTGTTTGAAAAAATAATGACAGAAAATTTCCCTGATATAGTGAAGAAAAAACTCATACAAATCCAAGAAGCTCACAGAGTCCCAAACAAAATGAACCCCAAAAGACCGATGCCAAGGCACATTATAATTAAACTGGCAAACACCAACGACAAAGCAAGAATCTTAAAAGCAGCCACAGAGAGACAGAAAGTTACCTACAAAGGATCCCCCATCAGACTAGCGACTGATTTCTCAACAGAAACACATCAGGCAAGAAGGCAATGGAATGAAATATACAAAGTCATGCAAAGGAAGGGTCTGAATCCAAGAATTCTGTACCCAGCAAGGCAATTAATCAAAATTGAGGGTGAAATCAGGAGCTTCACAGACAAAAACTGTCTACGGGAGTTTATTACCACCAAACCAGCAATGCAAAAAATGCTAAAGGGTCTGCTGTAAAAAGAAAAAATTGGAAACAAAGAAGGAACACAGCAGTAAAGAACAAAAATGGCGACTAACAAGTATCTATCAATAATAACTTTAAATGTAAATGGATTAAATGCCCCAATCAAAAGACATGGGTAACTGAGTGGATAAGAAAACATGACCCATATATCTGCTGTCTACAGGAAACCCACCTCAGAAAAAAAGACGCACACAGATTGATGGTGAAGGGATGGAAAAAAGTTTTTCAGGTGAATGGAAGGGGAAAAAAAGCCGGGGTAGCAATACTTGTATCTGACAAATTAGATCTCAAAGTGAAGGACATAAAAAGAGATAAAGAAGGCCACTTCATAATACTAAAGGGAGCAATCCAACAAGAAGAAATAACTCTGGTAAACATATATGCACCCAATATAGGAGCACCCAAATATGTAAGAAATCTTCTGGAGGGGATCACATCCCATTATCACCACTGGACAAATCCTCTAAACAAAAAATCAGCAAAGAAACATCAATCCTAAATGACTCACTAGATCAGATGGAATTAATTGACCTCTTCAGAACATTTCACCACAAAGCCACAGAATATACATTCTTCTCAAGTGCACATGGGTCATCTTCAAAGATAGACCATATATTGGGTCATAGGCAAAGTCTCTTCAAATTCAAGAAGACTGAAATCATATCAAGCATTTTCTCATATCACAATGGCATAAAACTGGAAATCAACTACAATAAAAACAATCAAAAAAATCAAACACATGGAGACTAAATAGCATGCTATTAAGCAATGACTGAGTTACCAGAGAGATCAAAGAAGAAATAAAAAACATCATGGCAACAAACGACAATGAAAACACAACAATCCAAAACCTATGGGACACAGCGAAAGCAGTCTTGAGAGGGAAGTTCATAGCTCTACAAGCCTACTGCAAGAAACAAGAAACAACGAGAATAAATGACCTAACTCTACAACTCAAAGAGTTAGAAAGAAAGCAACAAGAATAGCCTAGTGTAAACATAAGGAAGGAAATAACAAAGATCAGAGCGGAGATAAATAACACAGAGACCAAAAAAACAATACAAAAGATCAACAAAACCAAGAGCCGGTTCTTTGAAAGGATAAACAAGATTGATGAACCTCTAGCCAGGTTCACTAAGAAACAAAGAGAGGGGACCCAAATAAACAAAATCAGAAATGAAAGAGCAGAAATAACAACAGATCCCACAGAAATACAAAGGATTGTTAGAAAATACTATGAACAATTCTACTCCAACACACTAGACAACCTGGAGGAAATGGACATATTCCTAGAAAAATACAACCTTCCAAAACTTAATCAGGAAGAATCTAAAAATCTCAATAGGCCAAAAACTATGGAGGACATTGAAGCAATAATCAAAAAGCTTCCAGCAAATAAAAGCCCAGGGCCAGATGGCTTCACAGGGGAGTTTTACCAAACATTCAAGGAAGACCTAAAACCTATCCTCCTCAGACTACTACAAAAAATTCAAGAGGAAGGAACACTTCCAAGCTCATTCTATGAAGCCAGCATCACCCTAATACCAAAACCAGATAAAGACAACACAATGAAAGAGAATTACAGGCCAATATCCCTCATGAACACGGATGCCAAAATCCTCAACAAAATCCTAGCAAATCGGATCCAGCAGTATATCAGGAAGATCATACACCATGACCAAGGTGGATTTATCCCAGGGATGCAAGGATGGTACAATATCCGAAAATCAATAAATGTGATACATCACATAAACAAATTGAGAGAAAAAAACCACAAAGTCATATCAATTGGTGCGGAAAAAGCATTTGACAAAATCCAACACCCTTTCTTGATAAAAACTCTCAGCAAAATAGGAATAGAGGGATCATACCTCAACATAATAAAAACTATATATGACAAACCCACAGCAAACATCATAATCAATGGGCAAAAACTAAAAGCATTGCCCCTAAAAACAGGAACATGAAAGGGATGCCCCCTCTCACCACTCCTGTTCAACATAGTACTGGAAGTACTAGCCGTTGCAATCAGACAAGAAGAAGAAATAAAAGGCATCCATATTGGAAAAGAAGAAGTAAAACTGTCCTTATTTGCAGATGACATGATACTGTACATAGAGAACCCTAAAGACAACATCAAAAATTATTAGACTTAGTAAATGAATTCAGCAATGTAGCAGGATACAAAATTAATGCCAAGAAATCCATGGCATTTCTTTACACCAATAGTGAACTTACAGAAAGGGAGACTAAAAAAGCAATCCCATTTACCATCGCACCAAAAAAATTAAGATACCTAGGAATAAGCTTAACTAAGGAGGTAAAAGACTTATATGCGAAAAACCACAGGACATTGAAAAAAGAGATAGAGGAAGACATAAACAGATGGAAGAACATACCGTGTTCATGGATTGGTAGAATCAACATCATCAAAATGTCCATACTACCCAAAGCAATCTATAGATTCAATGCAATCCCCATTAAATTACCAACGGCATATTTTACAGATCTAGAACGAACGTTCCAAAAATTCATCTAGAATAAAAAAAGACCTCGAATAGCTGCAGCAATCCTGAGAAAGAAGAACAAAGTAGGTGGGATCTCAATACCAGATATCAAACTGTATTACAAAGCCACTGTTCTTAAAACAGCTTGGTACTGGCACAAGAACAGACATATAGATCAATGGAATAGAATAGAGACCCCAGAAATCGACCCAAACCACTATGCCCAATTAATATTCGACAAAGGAGGCAAGAGCATACAATGGAGTCTAGACAGTCTCTTCAATAAATGGTGTTGGGAAAATTGGACAGATACATGCAAAAAGATGAAACTAGACCACCAACTCACACCATACACAAAAATAAACTCAAAATGGATAAAAGACTTAAACGTAAGATGGGAAATCATAAAAATACTAGAGGAATCCACAGGCAGCGAAATCGCAAACATATGCCAAAGGGATTTCTTCTCTGATAATGCTCCTAGGGCAATGGAAACTAAAGAGAAAATAAACAAATGGGACTACATCAAAATAAAAAGCTTTTGCACAGCAAAGGAAACCATCAACAAAACAACAAGAAGACCCACTACATGGGAGAACATATTTGCCAATGATATCACCGATAAGGGTTTAATCTCCAACATTTACAGGGAACTCATGAAACTTAACAATAGGAAGATAAACAATCCAATAAAAAAAAAATGGGCAACGGATCTAGATAGACACTTTTTGAAAGAGGACATACAGAAGGCCGAAAGACATATGAAAACATGCTCAAAGTCACTAATTATACGGGAGATGCAAATCAAAACGACAATGCGGTATCATCTCACACCTGTCAGATGGCTATCATCAACAAATCAACAAACAAGTGTTGGAGAGGATGTGGAGAAAAAGGAACCCTCCTGCACTGCTGGTGGGAATGCAGACTAGTGCAGCCACTGTGGAGAACAGTATGGAGCTTCCTCAAAAAACTAAAAATGGAACTCCCATTTGACCCAGTGATCCCACTTCTAGGAATATATCCCAAGAAACCAGAAACACCAATCAGAAAAGATATATGCACCCCTATGTTCATAGCAGCACAATTCACCATAGCTAAGATTTGGAAACAGCCTAAGTGCCCATCAGCAGATGAGTGGATTAGAAAACTGTGGTACATCTACACAATGGAATACTATGCTGCGGTAAAAAAGAAGGAACTCTTGCCTTTTGCAACAGCATGGATGGAACTGGAGAGCATTATGCTAAGTGAAATAAGCAGGTCAGAGAAAGATAAATACCATATGATCTCACTCATTTGTGGGTTATAGAGAACATAGACTGATGAACAGGGACAGATCCAAAGACAGAGAAACAGCGATCAGACTATCAATCCCCAGAAGGAAAGTAGGGGAGGGAGGGGGTAAGGGGAAGAGATCAACCGAAGGACTTGTATGCACACATAAGCCAAACCAATGGACATGAACAACAGGGGGTCGGGAGCATGAGTGTGTGGGGAGGGGGGGAGTTTGGGGGTTAATGGGGGGGATGAGGACACATCTGTAATGCCTTAACTAATAAAGAATTTTAAAAAAATAAAATACTTTATATAACAAATTTAACAAAATAAGTACAAGATATGTACACTGTAAACCATAAAATGTTACTGAAAAAAAGTAAAGAACTAAAGAAATAGAAAACTATTCCAAGATCATAAATTGTTAGATGGCAATACACCCCAAATTGGTCTATAGCTTCAATGTGATCTCTTTTTGTTGTTGCCAAAATTAACAAGCTCATCCTAAAATTCATATGGAAATAGCAGAAACCCAGAATAGCCATGACAAGCTAGAAAAGAACAAAGTTGGAGAACAGACTTCCCAATTTCAAAACTTACTACAAAGCTACAGTAATCAAAATAGTGATACTGATGTAAAGACACCCAATAGAATAGAAATGAGAGCCCAGAAATAAATTCTTACATTTACAGTGAGCTGATTCTCAACAAACATGTCTCAAAAATTCAATGGCAAAACAAACAAACAAACAAATAGTCCTTTTAACAAATGGTGCAGGGACAACTAGATAACTACATGCAAAAAGATGAATTTGGTCCCCTACCTCACTACATATAAAAGTTAATTCAAAAGTGGATCATGAACCTAAATATAAGAGATAAATCTATGGAACTTTAAAAAGAAAACATAGGAATAAATCTCTGTGACGTTGGGTTAGTTAAGGCACTGAGTTCTTTAAAAAGCACATGGGATAAAAGAAAACACATTGGACTTACAAAATTTAAAACTTTTGTATTTCAAAAGATACTATCAAGAAAGAAAAATGAAAGAAAATATTGCAAGTCATATATTCAAAAAGGGATTTATATCTAGGATTCATAAAGAACTCTTATAGGTCAATAATAAAAAGATAATGCAATTTAAAAAATGGGCAAAGACTTTGAATAGTTATTTTTCTAAAGATGACATACAAATGGCCAAAAAGATGAGCAGCTTCATTAGTCATTTGATGCAAATCAAAACCACAGTGATTTACAATTTCTCATAAACTAGAACAGCTACAATAAAAAAGATGAACGCAGTATTGATGAGGATGAAGAAATCTGGGCCTTTTTATATTGTTAGTGAGAATGCAAAACGATGTACCTACTTCTTTATATCCTTTGCCCACTTTTTCTGTTGGGTTGACATTTAGCTTTTTTTTCCTGGAGGGAGGAGGTTTACATACTATGGAATCATTGGATATATACACTGCAGATATTTTCCCCCCGTTTGTCTCTTGCCTTTTATTTTTGTTTACAGCAGCCTTTCTCTAACAGAAGAACTCACAGGGAGCCCTGTTATCAGTGGCGCTGTCTGAGATGCTCTTGGAGAAGTTCTCACCCACTAACCTTCTGGGAGTCTTTGTACCTGCCTACCCTCACCCAACTGTTCTGGAGGCCTATCAGCACATTCCTGAGTATTTACTGAAAGTCTGAATCAAAAGCCAGTTTCTCAGGATTAATTTCTTAGGGCAGTCTCCTCAGCAGGTCTATTAGGCACAGGCTTTAGGCCAACTTATGATATATTCCTTCTTAAAGCAACTACTGGAAGGAATAGAGAGAGTAGGGAAGGAGGGAGAGAAGGAAAGGAAAGGGAAAGAGGAAAAAGGAAAAAGGAAAGAAGGAGGGATAGAAGGGAAGGGAAGATAGATAGAAGGAGGGAGGGAGAGAGGGAGGAAAGAAGGGAAAGAGAGAAGAAGGGAAGGAGGGAGAAAGGGAGAGAGGGAGGGAGATAGGCAGGCAGTCAGGCTGGGTTATTCCTCTTGCCAAAAGGCAAAGAGACCTTTTCCCCTTCTCCCTTTTCTTACAATTCATTAAGAAAAACCTGTATTGCCCAAGCCGGTTTGGCTCAGTGTATAGAGTATCGGCCTACGAACCAAAGGGTTCTGGGCACATACCTTGGTTGGAGGCTCCTCCCCAGCCTGGGCCCTGGTCGGGCTCATGCAGGAGGCAACCAATCAATGTGTTTCTCTCACGTGGATGTTTCTCTCTGTCTTTCCCTCTCTCTTCCACTCTCCCTAAAAAATCAATGGAAAAAAATCCTTGGGTGAGGATTAACAAAAAAATTTTAAAAAAAGAAAAGAAAACCTGTATGTATAAGTCCTTCCTCAGTTCCTTTGAAATGCATATAAATCTTTTTAAAACCTAAATAAGCCTCTTATGAGCACTACAATCCAAGAATGTTTTTCTTAAGGGCCTGGGAGCCACCTCTTTTAAATAAAAACATCAAGGAAGATAGCACCCTATCTCCCAGTCCTTTCCGGATTTTAGTTAGCCTGAGTGCACTGTGCCAAGCTGCAACCACCTGCTTGCCATAAAGTTAAAAGACAGTTTATTCTTTTCTTGGATAAAGGCAATTACCTAACACAGGTGGCCACCCCAACTACCAGGTAAATTCAGGATAAACTATGAAAGGAATGTACAGCAAACAGTGCCATCAAATCCTCTCTTATGAGGACAAATTATCATTCATCTTGATAACATGTATATAATAGATTGTATCTGCTTGGCCATTTATTTAAAAGGTTGAGATTTCGTTTGTCTTTGCAATCTCATTAGTGGCTTGCCTGTGATGTGCATCACAGTCTGCTTAAAGCTTATATTCAATAATAAAACGGTTTTCTTTCTTTTCTACATTTATGGAGAGAAACTTCTGGGTTGGCAGAAGACTTATTTTTAATTTTTCTCCTAAGAACTGCCAAGATGTATTTTTAAGTAAAGAGCAAACTATAAAACTATATCATATGCATAGCATTTTTTAGTTTTTAAACCATAACCTAGGACATTTTTTTCCATTGATTTTTAGAGAGGGGAAGGGAGGGAGGGGAAGAGAGAAAGAGAACGGGAAAGAGGGAGAGAGAGAAATATAGATGTGAGAGGCACATGGATTGGTTGCCTCCTACACATACCCCGACCAGGCCGGGAACCGAACCTGTAACCCAGGTACACACCCTTTATCAGGAATCGAACGCATGACCCTTAGGTGTGAAGGCCAGTGCGCTAACCACTTAAAATACTGGCCAGGGAGTGTTTTTTAGTTTTAAAAATATACATTGGTATGTCTAGAGATATCTGTATCAAACTGTTAAAATTTTTACTTCTCTGATGAACTGTAGATGAGAAGAGGAATTCCAGCTTTTATTTTATCTACATCTGTAATATTTAGTTTTTTATGATGAATTTATTTCATTACTTTTGTAATGTTAGCAAAACAACTCACTTGAAATTTTATTATTTTCATTAACTAAAAATAAAAATATTTGTCATGTAAAACTACTTCTCCAAAAATGATGTTATTTTTTTCTTAAAAGAAATCCATATAAGTAAGGTAGCTTTCAAGGTTTTATTCTTTGCAGATAGGAAGTGAAACACTTGATTTTGGATACATAAGACATCTTACCTGGACAATGAATAAAAGACCAGTTGTATCTGCTGTCCTCCAGACACATGCTGGAATTGAGAAGGGGCTGTGGGTAGAAATTTCCTACAGGGGCCTGAGAAGGCATCTTCACTGGTCCTTTATAGGAGCCCTCTATGCATTTCCCTTTGCCAGTATTGCTGGGATCAGTACACCAGCCGCAGCCTGGTTGCTCCAAGCAATGACTACAGGTACAGTAGCCTGAACAATTTTCAGCTGTTAAGAAAACACAAGTTGCAATTCACTATCTCCTTTAGATTTGAACTCATTGTATTTAAATCACCCTTTTCTTTAACAGATTATTCAACCTCTGTGAGTCAAAATTCCTATTCTATTGTGACTGTTTAAATGGCAGAATAAATTTGAAGAACCCAATATCTTGTTCTACATGTATTAGGGACTCCTCCTCTCTCTCAATCTCAGGATGTTGGAGCCAAAAGGGACCTGAGAGGTCACCAACTGAAAAGCACTTACTTTAAGAGTTAGAAGATTAAGATGTGGAGACCAGCCCGGCCAGCATGGCTCAGTGGCTGAGAG
Source organism: Myotis daubentonii (assembly GCF_963259705.1). Classification (NCBI taxonomy): domain Eukaryota; kingdom Metazoa; phylum Chordata; class Mammalia; order Chiroptera; family Vespertilionidae; genus Myotis; species Myotis daubentonii. Next base: position 30,990,950 of record NC_081847.1, read on the forward strand.
TTGACCTCTGAAACAGCAGGTCATGGCTCAGTTCCCAGTTGGTGCACATGCCCAGGTTGTGGGCTTGACCCCCAGTTCGGGGTGTGCAGGAGGCAGCCAATCAATGATTCTCTCTCATCATTGATGTTTCTCTCTCTCCCTTCCTCTCTGAAATCAATAAAAATATATTTTAAAAAAAAGATGTGGTCATACAGGATGGAGCAATATGATACTGAAGTTGAGCAATTATTTCTGTACTCAGCGCTCTATCCTACATTTATTTACTTGTATCATTGTGCTTTGTTCTATATGAAGATTATCATCAAACAGTCTATCGACAGATCTGAGCTGAAGGTCAGGTCCAGTCTTGTCCCTCAAATGTTCAGAGGCTGACAGCACCGCCTCACTGCAGGAGTTGTCACCCGTACACATGGCACTCATTAGTGCTTAGAGCTCACTTTTCACTTACGGGGACAGCTGCTCATGGTATACCACTCCATACACTGGCCATAAGGGAAGGAGGCCACGTAGGCATTGGAGTCCACACACTGCTTCATGTTGCTGCACCACATGCACTCGGAGCTGCCACTGGTGCACTCTCCACATGCCGTCCTCAAGGCACACGGTGTCCGGCACTGCTTGGTGCTGTGGTTCGCTGGGAAATAAACATAAGAGAGACACTTAGAGCTCCCACCATGTTGGCTAAGGTCAAAGTCTTTTCAGTATGGGTTGTTAACATTAGTCTGTCATGAAATCAATTCAGTGGGCTATATTAAATGAAGGAGAAAATAGAAAACATTAGAGTCACCATGTACTGTTTAGTCAAATATATTGTTATACTTGAGGAAAAAAGATGTTTTTCTTTTTCAAAGACCTGTGGGAACAAGCTAATCTTGCCATTCAAATAGGGGTTCTAAAGCTCCTCAAAAATATGGGCCCTAGCATAAACGTCAGGGCTTTACAACCCACCTGAACATGCAAAATCATATCTTTGTATATTTTAGGGAAGAAGGCCCACAGCATTCATTAAATACACCAAGGCACTCAGGATCCAAAATGGCTAAAAAGCTCCCCTACAGGAAGTTTAGAAGTAATATTTTAAGGCGACTTCTACAGTGCTATCAATTCTTTTCTATACTTTTGTGTTCTTCAAATTGTGTTCCCTTCCTAAAATAAGACATGATGCCAAAGGAGTCCAGCCTCCCGAAAGTGCCTAGAAAATTCCACCTATTACTTGTGAACCCTCTGCAGGAGGAGGACTCTTGTCTTGGGCTTATCGGCGTGCTGCAGGTGCTGCCCCTGTGCCTGGCTTTAAGAAGCCTAAATGTAGCCCAGAAGAGAGATGCAAAGCCATGAAGCTACTCAAAGTGTTTGCTCCTTCAGTACTCAAGTACAGCTTTAGCACATCAGGTTTGCTTCTGTTTTCTGTCACAGAACTGCACTCATCATTTTTCTCCCTACTGACACATTTTTCTGCCCACTGTCCCTTTTGTCCCCTATGTCAGTTCTGATCTTTCCTTTGCTTTTATTTGTATTTTTGGTTCTTTCTTCCACAGCATTTCTCTGCCAACACCAAGAAATTAACCTTTTAGAGCAAGTCTCAAACTTTTTGAGATCAACAAACCAATCAATCTCATTGTTAATTAGAATATTAGGTTCTCTGAGTAGTATTAGTTATTTTTGTTTAAGTTTATGGGTCATACTATTCAGAGCCAGAGGAAATTGTCTTCCGCTTTTAAAATTCTGAGTTATACTCTGCTTCATATGCTTGAAATCAATACACAATCTGTTTTTCATGAATATTTTACATATATCAATACTATGCCTCCTATGGTTTTGCTTTCAATGAACTTCCAGTAATGCATAATTCCCCATATACCTACCCAGCTTTTCACAGACACTACCATTGAGTGGGTTGATGCAGGTTGCAGCCTTCAGGCCCCGAGTACTTGGTTCTGATAAGATTCCACAGAATCCAGCATCACTGGGCTCAAATGGCATCCACTGTATCGAACTATTTGTGAATGGGGACATATCTTCCCAGCACCAGTAGGACACATTGATCTTCCGAAGGCCAACCCATGGGGTCAAGGTCAGCTTGGTCTGTAGACAAGAGAGACACAATTATGAATATAAACAATGTCTTGACCAAAACAGGCTTCTAAATAAAAACCATGAAGTTACAAATATCCCGAAGATACAGGAAAACCTTCGTATCCATTGACTCAGCCATTGCAGATAAGGACAGATCATCATTTTTAAGTTATATATCATGCTTGGCCCTTTAATATGGCCATTTTACAAAGGACAAAAATATAGCTCAGAGAATATATGAAAAATTTCACAGAGATTAATGGCAAAACAATAATCAAGGTCCAAAATTTCCATATCCTATGACATGCTATGAAGAGATAGCCACCCCCAAACTTGGTTTATATATCTATCCATACATGAAATAATCTTGCCAATATTTCTGAAATATTGGTTATCTGTCTATCCTCAGAATCATTAACTAAGCCTGTTTGGGGCACTGAACAGCTCAGATGACTAGAGATTCCCACCTTCAGCTGGGGGAAGGGCTGGCATTGAATTTTATAGGGAATAATGGGATAGTAAAACCCTGGGCGAGTCTCTGACTGCTGCTCTACTGAAATTTCCCTCCTGTTGCATTAACAAATTCTTTTAAAATAAAAGTACAAAGTTTAGCCCAGAAATGAAAGATAGTCCTAATTTTGCCAGTTATAAAACAAAATGTACTATGTATTTCAATTTTTGAGGAAAAAATATGCATTCCTATTGAAAGACCCAACAGAAATAGACATACCCCATAGTAGTTATTTTTAGTTGTAGCAAGTAATATTTATTCTATTTTTAATATTACTATTTTCTAAATTTCCTCTGAAATGTGTATTATTTTTTAAGGAAAGAAAACAAATAAAGTTAATGCTTTTTAAAAGTCCTTCAATAACTTCTCTTTGCTTTCCTGATAAAACTCAAAGTAATTAGCACTGTAGACAAGGCCTCTCAGGATTTGGCCTTGATTCCTCATAAGACACACCTACAGCAACTCCCTTCCACGCAGCCTGCAGCTCACCCCTCAAACTCCGCATCTTGCATGTGTGGTAGCAAAGCACAGAGAGCCCTTCCCTAGTCACCTTCCCAATTCACTCTTCATCATCAGGGGTTACCTCTTTCTGGCTATGAGCCAGCCTCTGCCCTAAAGACTAGGTTGAGTATACTGATTTGTTTTTCCATATAAGCCTGGGCTCTTAGTCTAGACTTACAGCTTAATTTACAGCTTAACACAAGACTGTGAATTCTTATTGTATAAAGGTAGTCCCAGCTAATTTGACTACCCAGAACCTTCTAGAACTAGAAAACCTGAGGAAGAGAGAAGAGGGACCAGAAGATAGGATATCTGTGACCAGCTGGGGTAGCCAAACCCTTCTAACCAGCTATTCTTGGAGACACATGGAATTGGGAGTCACTGGAAATGAGCAAAACTGTAAGCTATCAATTTTCTGAAGAGTGACTACAGATAAGATCAGCTGACAGCCAAGGACAGAACACTGTAGAGACCCGTATTTGGGGGTCAGGTAAAGAGAAACAAACAAAAGCAGTCCCTAATGGAGATTATAAATTTGAAAAACTTTTAAGATATAAAATATCAAATGTGGTCATAGTGTCCCATGAGGTAACCACATTTATGATGTATTACCAATGTTTTCCACACCATACCAAAGTTGCACTTAAAAAAAAAAAAAAAAGACTAAATGTAGGAAAGTAAAACATAGGCACCCCCTACCCATTGCAGAATAGCCCTCTAGGCAGTATGCAGGGCCACATGTAGCCAGGACCCAGGCCATACTCCGTATCCTCACCTGAAGCAGGCTGCACCCAAGGAAGTACGGCCTATTGCTTCTCCCTACTTGATGAGGAGAACTCCTCCCCCACCAAATGCTCTGTACCAAAGCCAGTGCTGGTAAGAGCTTTGTCTTGCGTCTACTTAGTTGAGGATAGACCCACAGCCTAAGATTTTAAACTCAAAATGACCAAATGTGATTGTGGAATGTCAACTATAAGCCACCTCAGAGCACTGAGCAGATGGGAAGAGAACTTGGGGTTCTGTGCTTAGAAACTTTTGATAAGAAGGTACTCTCTCCTTTTGGGCTGGCCAGGCCTAAGGAAGATGCAAACAAACATTTATTGGGTGACGAACATTAAATCATATTACACACTGTAATAATACCTAAAATCTGAGACTCGGGTGGCTTAATTCAACCTAGCTAAGTAGCAGTGACATTCCCCTCCCCCACAACAGCAACACCAAGGGATAAACCAATACAAAATCATCACTGGTGTCACAAAGATATGTGCATATGTACACACATTACTATTCAATACACATGTAATTATTCAAATATAATTTAGTAGATATCACTAACAAAGTGTTTAAAATGTTAAGGTAAAAAAGAAGGTATTAAAGGAAGAGAATCTGCCAGTGGCCGTTCCAGTGTGTTACACAGCACTCCTCCTGCCAAGCACATCACAGGTGAGAGCTGTGTTCATGCCCTCAGTAGACAATAGATGTAAGTCCTGAGGATTTTAACTTACCATGCTCTGCGATGATTGCATTATTCGCAGCTGCTTAAGGACAAAGTCTATCTTCTGCTGGGTTGTAAGAGAAGCCAAAAGGGCATTGTGGTTCCTACAGGACAATTTAGCGGTGTCATAAGTCTCCTTCGCAGTAGAAATTTTCAAACACATGTTTACAACCAAATGCCAGCCACTGCCACAGATATTTTCTTTTGTAAAGGATAGAGAGAAAGAAAAAAACAACAAAAAACAACAAATTTTAGAAATCACACAGAACTACTACATTACTGTTCGAATTAATAAAAAACCAAATGATTTTGTGATTTGAATTCTAGGTACTTCCTTAGGATGTAATGAGAGTATCAGACACATTACTAAGGACCAAGTACAGAATACGAGAATTTTAAATGCTTTAAAAAAATTAGTCATATTTCCTGGATCTCAAAAATGAGGCCAACCCTCCTGTGTCTTAGAAGAAAACATTTATTTGGTGTCAGTGTTGAATTTTATAAATCTCCTTTTGAAAAACAATTAAGAACAACACTAAAATTTAAGAGCAGAAAAATAAATATGGATATTGGAAGGCTGGGGTTAAAAACTGCAAGAATAGAAATGAGTTGGTGAATGAACAAGTCTAGTCTTCAAAAGTTGCATTGTTTTCACATCAAGTATAAAATCAAGTGCAACATTATCCCAAAAGTAAGGTGAAAAGATCCTTTTGGGGCGGGCACCCCCAAGTGATAGAGCTGTAGCAAAAAGGCAAGCCTGTAATCTGCTACTGTGACTGCCCTAAACCCACCCAAAGAACTGCACAGAAGTTGTGAATACTTCTCGGAAGACAAGGAGCAAAGCAAATTCACCAGAACCAAAGTACCCATCAATAATGCTCATGAACAGTGAGATCAATGAAAGGTACAGTACCATGGGTCAGGGATCATCTCAGAGCAGATAAACACTTGCTCCTGGAGTGTGGCATCAGTGTCACCGCTTGTTCAAATGTAGATTCTGGGCCCCACCCTAGATTTGTACCAGAATCTGACTGATAGGAAGATCCCCAGATCCTCAGCTGCTCATTAGAGTTTGAGATGCAATGAGACAAAGAACAAGAAGCCCACTCATACAAGCTGAATCAAGTACTTCCAAAGGACATTCACAAGGGGCCTGGTGGAACCCAACTGCCCTTAACATGCCTCAGCTGTTGCATGGAGCCACAGAAGTCCCCCTTCCTGGATATCTTGGTTGAGCAAACATATCATACACTTTTAGTTATGACTGGTTGGCCCCAGACCCCCTAACTCATCATCCCGAACCTCAGAAGTGCCATAAATTAAGGTATTCAGGGCTGGAGATCACCCCAGGAGGTGCTGTGGACACGGGCATCTCTCCTCTCCTTCTTGTCAGAAGGTGCAGGCCGTCTAATCCAGTGGTCAATAAGAAGCACTCTTCATTAGGTGCCCAGCAGAATGGTTTATGAGACTACTGCAGTATATTCCTGGGTTTGCACAGAAGAGCAGGGTGAAAACAATGGAGTGGGCTCCATGATACAGAGCCAATCTGTCATTTGATTCTCCAGAGCAGCAGATGTTTCATTTTGTTTCGAAAGACACTAGGAGCATACTTAAGAACTGTATTTTTGTTTTAAAAAATAACCACAATATTGGTAAGAGGGAAGGAATAGATAAAATGAGCTTATCCCCCACCCCTGAGACTGCACAGTATCAGAGGCATGTGTGTAAAGTCTTTGGACGCCCCACACACACACATCAAGATGCCTCTCTAAGGCCTACCAGGCAGGGCGATGCACTCCTGATTGCGGGGCTCCCACTGGCAGTTCTGGTCCAGGGCACAGCTCCTGCAGCTGGTCTTCTTGTTACAGTAGTACATGGGGTTATCCTTGGGGCAGTTCTCATACTTGGAAATGGAGATCTAGAACACAGTGGACAAGAGCTTTCTTCTTATATGCACAGAAAGAACTCATGGTAAGGACAAACAGGATACTAAAAATCGAATTAAAGAAGCAAACTGTAAATGGATATATAAATAAGATTTATAGGAAGTTGCACCACAGTGAAAACACTTTAGGGAAAGGTTCTGCTGAAGGACATGCCTTTACCCAGCAAGGAAGTCATTCACTCTTAAACACCATGCTTCAACCTGTTCATGTTGAAAATGGGAATGTTGAATGTAATGCTTTTCAAATGCCTTCCAAACAGGCTAAATTTATATTTTATGAACTGTTTTACAGACTGTCAAAGAATGTCTTATAAATTGTCAAAGGCTATAAAAGTTGAGTCATCATCTGTGTTGCCTTCTAACCTACATAAAAAATTACAAATACAGACAGTCCTCGGGTTACGTTGGAGACGATGTACACTGTTTCACGGTTACGTCGCCATCTCCCATCTAATCTAATAAAAGAGAAACATGTAAACTGACCGCACCTCTGCTATGCCCCAAGCCACGCCCTCCAGCCAATCAGAGCGACTATATGCAAATTAACCCAACCAAGATAGCGTCCGGCAGCCACGGAGCTGGAGCAAGCAGGAGGCTTGGTTGCCCTGGCGATAGAGGAAGCCAAACTTCCCGCCTGCCCTGGCTGGCTGTAGCCTCCACTCAAGGCAACAAAGTTTCAATTATAGAAGATAAATAAATCCCAGATACCTGCTTCCAGCCAGCCTCCACTGGGAGCTTGGGTGGCTGGGGGCAGTGGCCAGCCTGCAAACAGCCACCAGCCCCTCACCCAGGATGGCCACACCCTCATGGGGTGAGAGTCCCCACTGGGGGGCTTGGCCAGCCTGCAAACAGCCATCAGCCACTCTCCCAGTCTGCCAAGGAAACCCGGCAGGACCCCCCTCCCTGAAGGGGCTGTGGCCAGCCTGCAAACAGCCATCAGCCCCTCACCCAGGCTGGCCAGGCACCCCAGCGGGACCCCACCCTGATCCGGGACACCCTTCAGGGCAAACCAGCTGGCCCCCACCCATGCACCAGGCCTCTGTCCTATATAATAAAGGGGTAATATGCAAATTGACCCTATCAGCAGAGCAACTGGGAATGACTGGTCACTATGACACACACTGACCACCAGGAGGCAGACGCTCAATGCAGGAGCTGCCCCCTGGTGGTCAGTGCGCTCCCACAGGGGGAGCTCTGCTCAGCCACAAGCCAGGCTGATGGCTGCCAGTACAGTGGTGGTGGTGGGAGCCTTTCCCACCTCCTCAGCAGTGCTAAGGATGTCCGACTGCAGCTTAGGCCTGCTCCCCGCTGGCAACTGGACATTCCCTGAGGGCTTCCGGGCTGCCAGAGGGATGTCTGACTGCCAGCTTAGGCCCATTCCCCTGGGGAGTGGGCCTAAGCCAGCAGGTGGTCATCCCCTGAGGGGTTCGAGACTGCGAGAGGGCACAGGCCGGGCTGAGGGACCACTCCAAGTGCACAAATTTTTGTGCACCGGGCCTCTAGTTTATTTATAAAAAAAAAAAAAAGTTACGTCATTTCGACGTATGTATATATGTGCTTTATGTTTTTTATTATTTATTTACCACAAGTAAAGGTCAGGAATTGTTATCTTTCTTTTAAATTTTTTTTACTCTTTCACTTCATTACTGCTATGTATATGCTCCATGTGAGTGATGTAGGTGCTTATGTAGGTGGGTTCCAACTTAAGGCGAAAATTGCGTTAAGTCGCGCCGTAGGAACGGATCTCTGATGTAACCCGAGGACCTACTGTATTAAGCATTAATTATGCTAAGCCAAGATATAACATCTATAATAATAAAAGCATAATATGCTAATTAGACTGGACATCCTCCGGACAACCTTGTAGTCGAAGTTGGGGCTGCAAGGGAAGCCCGGGTCCCAGGTGCCAGAGGGAAGCCAGTGCCGGCAGTGGGGGGGAGGGAGGGGGAGGCCTACTCTTGCACGAATTTCATGCATTGGGCCTCTAGTTAGACAAGAAGATTATACAAAGTATATTATTTCCACAATTCAATGTGGCTACTACACACCTGACCTCCTTTCAGTCTCAAATCTAACTTGCTTGTACAGGCAGAGCTCACCAAGCCTCGCACCAGCTCTAGTACTTAGTCACAGCCATGCTAGGGAGTGGGGCATACTCAAAACACCACAGTCCCTCCTTCTTCTAAAACACCACACGTCAATCCTGTGACAAGGACCTTTAGAATTAGAATGTACTGGACATTCCTTCCTAAAAGAAAACTTGAGCAATAATAAAATCCAAGTCTACACTGAAGGTTTCAAAAATAACTCTGGGTCAGTTTTTATAACATTCACATTGTAATCTACACATAACCCCACTCTGGACTTTTCCATCCTCTGAAATCCTTGAGAGACAGCCCCTGACCTGGCCTTCCGTGCAGCTGTGGTTCTTAGGGACACAATAGTCGTTGCACCAGTGGCAGTCATTGGTGTTGGCTGTGCAGCTGTAACAATCCGTGTGTTGGTCACATCTGTCATGGTCAAGAGCTATGAAGACAAGAAAAAGTCATCAACTATGACAGCTCTTCCTTAGAAAAGTCACAGGCCATTAAAGCTGCTGTTTAGCACAATCTGAGACTGAGGCAAAAAAATGTAAGAAGTGTCGGGAAGTAAAATGATGAGTGCCACTGGCAGGAAAATACATGTCAGGTTAAAACAGATTTAGAAATAAGTAAACAATGAGAAAAAAACACTACTTGTACCCACTCCCCCCAACAAGGTACACAGAAAGTGAAAAACAAAGAGAGGCTAATTTACTTTAATAGCAACATAAAATGGAAGTAGCTGTGGTTCTTTAAATATTTTTCTTCCCAAGAAAAAAATCAACTAGCAATAGAATGAACACAACAGAAAGAGCTTTCCTGAAGCCAAACAAAGTAAGGCAGAAGACCAAACCATTCCTCCCAGCTATAAACACAAGGCTAGTCTGGGCATGGGAAGTAGGCAGCACCACAGAACCCCAAAGGAGGCACTTGGCTGAGCTGCATTTTCTACACATACATGTAAGTCCAAGAGTGTAATTTTGAAAACTTCTAGGCTACTAAAGACTTGCTGCATTGCCTATTGACCCAAAATAGGTTAAGGTCAGCGACAAAAGAGAAGCTGCACAACCATATTGCCTCATCTGTTGAATCACTCATGGACATTGCACATGGTGGAAGCCGTGGATAAGAATAGGTAGGGCCCACCTTCACAAAGACTCCAGCATCCTGCTCCTTAGGTTGTGCTTCCTGCCCTGGTCATCACCCCAAGGACTGAGCCCAAACAGAAAGTAGAGTGAACTAGGGAGGCGACTTTGAGATGAGTTAACATAAAATCAGGTCATATTGAACCACCTAAGGTAAGTGAATATTATTTCCTATAAGCTTTCACCTTTAGTTCAAACTTTAAAAATTGGGTTAAAAAATAACTACATCACTGATTTTATCCCTTCTAGGAGACAGAGACTAACCCTACCAGATTCTGATAATCTCAGTTCTCCAGCACTCACCAGCCCACAGTGAACCTGGAAGGTTACCTGGGTGTTCTTACTGCTGATTTTTGTTCAGCTTTAGAGTGAAAGCTGCCTCTACCCACCATAACTCTCATGGTAACTCTATATCAACCATAATGGTTAAGAAATTCAGTCAACATACTTTAAATTAATTGAAGTGAACAAATATTCTGCAGAGACATTTTTCTTACTCTTAATAGGCTTTCTCACATATTACTTTGCATTGTGCTAAATGTCAGAGCACAAGGGTAAAAAGTAGGCAAGATGAAAAAGTTTGGAAAGCACAAGAGGTTGTTCTAGAAGCAGGGATCACTACTCATCATCAGCAACTGTCTGTCATGCTATCACTGCTGTGCCCAACTTGAGAAGCTAGAAAAGAATAGTACTTTGCAAAGACAGCAACTTTAGTTCTATCTACAAGAGTAATAGCTTTTACTGGGTTGGCCCTCTTCTTATCCTTAGCATTAGAACTGCATAACACAATATGGTAGCCACTACCCACATGTAGTTTTTTTTGTCGTTGTTGTTAATCCTCACCTGAGGATATTTTTCCATTGATTTTTAGAAAGAGTGGAAGGGAGGGGGAGATATAGAGAGAAACATTGATGTGAGAGTCACATCGATTGGTTGCCTCCCCCACACACCCTGACCAGGGCTGGGGATCAAGCCTGCAACCAAAGTACGTGCCCCCTTGACCAGAATTAAACCTCCTTTCATTCCGTGGACCAACGCTCTATCCCCTGAGCCAAACTGGCTAGGGTCACATGTAATTTTTAATTTACATTAATTGAAATTAAAATTTCAGTTCTTCGGTCATACCAGTCTCATTTCAAAGTATTTGATAGCCACATGTCACTAGTAGCTACCATATTGAGACAGTGCAGATATAGAATATTTCCATCAACACAAAAAATATCATTGGATTGCATTTCCCCAAACCAATTGCAGCTGGGTTCTGGAATTGGTATACAAAGTCTATGCAAAGCCAAGGAGGTTTTTGTCTCTATGATTTGCAGATAGGTTGTAGGAGCCACAAACCAATTTTTCATAAAGCCTTTGCATAAGTTATTACTGAATAGTTTTGGATAATAATATGAATCTAAAAAGTGTACATATGCTAAGTGCCTTCATGATTCAGATAAGAGGAGAACGCAAATTAATTTAATTTTAAGAAGAAAAAAAAACATACTTCTTTTGGAAAAACATTCTGATTTTAACTTTTCTTCTTGTGCTTCTGTTGCTAACTCCCAGGAAATACACTGAGATGACCCTGTGTCCCACACACACCGGATGCCAGGTCCTGCTGCTAGACAAGCAGCTTCACTCTGGTGTGCTTCACACCGTTCCGAGGTAAATACCAGGATGTCACTGAGGAGGAGACTATTGAAGCCACCAAACACATACATGGAGCTAAAAGGAAAAACAAAAAAGGGAGAGTAGTTTACTAAAACCTTAAGTAAACAAAGTCATGATAAACTATTTACAATCTTCAGACAAACCTTACATATCAATAGTTCTGTAAGAAATTGTTTTTTTCAGGATCTCAAAAAATATTCTTATATCTTTCTCATACCTTTCCCTCTCAATTTCATCCTAGCCTGTCCTACCCAGAATAATTCCAATAATCAACCTACTCTTTACATAACTATATTAAAAAAGTTCTCATGATAACATAGTGACTTTTAACCATAATTCCCTGGAATATTTTACTGTCAGGGTAAGCAAATGCCTTTTAGAGTTAAACACATAATTGTGTATCTGCATGTTCTTAAATATTAAAAATATATATAATTTTAAAAGCATAAAGTCTCCTTAATTAAAATTGTATAATGATTCATAAACCAGTAAGAAACAGATAAAAATGCGCATGAAAATTCAGTACACAGTAAAAGTGGCATCTTAAATTAGTGTGGACTTTCCAGTAAATGGTATGGAGATAACAAAATAAACATGGAAAAATATAAAATTTCTCTATGGACTCAGGATAAATTCCAAATGGACCAGAGAACCACTTGGAAAAAAAAACAAAAAACGAACCCATACATGCACTTTAGAGGTTAGAAGACAATACAGGTGAGCTACTCTATAACAACAGCCATGACTTAAAATCCAGAAGGCAACAAAAAAAAATACTGAAAAATTGATTATATAAATAAAAGAATTTTGCATAGGAAATACAGCTATAAGCAAAGTAAAAGACAAATGATACACTGTGAAAAATTATTTACAAGCTGTTATAGGAAAAGAATATTCCTAATATAGAGACAGCTTCAGCCAGTTTGCAAGGGAAAAATGTAAATGGCCTCAAGAATATGAAAAGATGATTAACTTCAATTATAAGAAAAACGCAAATTAAAATTACAATGAGAAAGCATCTCTCCCCTAAAAAGACAAAAGTCTGACAATGACTGTGAGGCAGTAGGGAAACAAGCACTCTCATACTTGGCTGCTAGGCATGCAAATAGGACAAGCCTGAAAAGGGAAATCTGGCAAAATCTAACAAAACTCTGTATTTATCTTTTGAACCTGAAATCACATTTCCAGAAGTCTATCACAAAGATATAAAAGCAAAATTAAAAAAAGAAATGCACATGAGGCTATTCACTAAAGCAATAATGATAATAGCAAACACACAAACAACCCAAAATGTCCATCATCTGGGGATGTGATGTATAAACTGTGGTGCATCCACACAATGAAATAGTAGGTAGCTGTAAAAAAGGAATCAGGAGGATTTCTACATACCGCTATAGAGCGATCTCCAAGATATACTGTTATGTGAATGGGTTAGGGTTTCAAATTTCCATGATAAAAAGTTTTAATTTTTTTTTGGGGGGGGGGACCCACAGTACACGATTTATCTGCATTTTACCTAAAATCTCTTTTTCTATTTCAAGACTACATTAAATTGCTAGCACTAATATTAAAATTGGGTCTATCACCTCTTGCATATTAACATGTAATAGTGAGTTTAATTTGTTCTTAGTCTAAGGGTAAAAAAAATCTAATAGGATCATTCATAGTCTCTGTTTCTAAAAAGAACAGAATCCAAACCATCCTATTCATTTACACATTTTTTCAGAAATTTCTAGTTGACATGTACTATGTATAAAGAAATCTCTGGTTTCTGCTCCTCAGCCTCTAAGAGTCAGTAGAAAGCTCAGCTGCACCTCTCAGCTGCTTCAACTGGATAAGGAAACTCCCACAGGCTAAAGCAGCTCAATTTATCTCTCTGGACTCTATTCATCTCTTATTTTCTTTTTATTTTTAAATATTTTTATTAATTTCAGAGAGGAAGGAAGAGAGAGAGATAGAAACATCAATGCTGAGAGAGAATCATTGATCGACTGCCTACTGCATGCCCCACACTGGGGAACGAGCCCACAATCCAGACCTGTGCTCTGACTGGGAATAGAACCCCGACCTCCTGGTTCCTAGGTTGATGCTCAACCACTGAGCCACACCAGCCGGACGACTCATCTCTTATGTTCTGCTCAGTATTTCTTCATTATCTTGTTAAATCCTTACTGTATACTTTTCAGTTGTCTTTCAATGGGAGACTCCATTGGCTGATGCCAGAAGTGAAAGTCCTTCTTGGGTCCAGTGTCAAGATTTTCAGCCTTTTAAGTCAAGCCCAACTCACCTCTGGAAACATGGTGGTGAGAGTCTCTGGTGGTTTGGAATGCTATGTTTGAACAAGGCTGCAAGCAGCTCAGAAGGTAATGGAGAAGGCCCTACCTATTTTTTAACAGATCCATCAGCAAAGAGTGTAATATAATCCTTATTAGCTTCAACTGTTTAAGCAAAACCATTGGCTGATTATTAAACAATAATGACCTAGAGGCAATTCCTAACAAGTCAGGTTGAAAAATAAAAACAAGAAAAAACAACTAGAAAAATCAGAAAACAGACTCCACAGAATTAGTCTAGGCAAGCCACTAAGCAAACAACAAAAACAACAACAGTTGGTGGTGATGGTGGGGGAATAAGAATCCGTATTTGCTACAACATATTACCAAAAATGTTTAGTTTTCAATCAAATATTACAAGCTATGCAAAGAAACAAAAAATGTGACCCATACAGAGGAAACAAAACAATCAATCAAAACTGTCTCGCCCTAGCTGGTTTGGCTCAGTAGATAGAACATAGGCCTGTGGACTGAAGGGCCCCAGGTTCTATTCCAATCAAGGGCACAAGCCCGGGTTGCAGGCTCAATCCCCAGCAGGGGGTGTGCAGGAGGCAGCTGATCAATGATTCTCTCTCAGCATTGATGTTTCTATCTCTCTTTCCCTCTCCCTTCCTCTCTGAAATCAATAAAAATAAATAAATAAATAAATAATGGCTGAAAACTTCCACAAATTTTAATAAAATGACTAATCTATACACCCATAAAGCTCAACAAACTCCAAGATTAACACAAAAGAGATCCATACTTAAACACATTATAACCAAGTGTCCTTTTTTTTTTTTTTTTTTTTGAGAGAGAGAGAAACATCGATTGGTTGCCTTCTGCATGCACGTGGGGATTGAACCCACAACCTAGGTATGTGTCCTGACCAGTAATGGAACCCACGATCTTTTGGCATATGGGACAATATTCGAATCAACTGAATCACACCAGCCAGGGTGTGGCCTAAAATTGTAAAAGGTGAAGTAAACAACAGTAATAACAGCAGGAACAAAATGAGAAAAATTAACATGATTAGGCTGTTTAACAAATAAAAAATCTTTAAAGTACAGTGTAAGGAACAGTGGAAAGACCACTCTGAATTGCCCTTATATTACAGAGCCTTCTCGACGGGAAGGCTGATAAAGAGTGCTGTTAGTTTGGGCCAGGCGTTTTGACCAATGCAATGTAGACTTCACATTATTAGGAACTATAAACTTGTTCTATATGAAGCTTCACAATTTCCCCATCTCTGTTCCCCTACCTGATTCTCCCTATCTGACTTGCCCTCTCTTTTTTTCAAATTTCCTTACCATTCAGATCTAAGTTCCATGAACAGTAGCAAATGACAGAGGGCATAAGACAGTAATTGCACATAACTTTTGTGGTCCCATGCATTCAGACAACATCAAACATAGCATACTCCTGCATGCTAACAAAAAAACATATCAACAAACAAAGCATTAAAAGAAATTCAAATGCACATCAAGTATCCTATCTAATAAAAGAGAAACATGGTAATTAGCCATACATCCGCTATCTTTCCCATTGGCTAATCAGGGCGATATGCAAATTAACTGCCAGCCAAGATGGCGGCCGGCAGCCAGGCAGCTTGAAGCGAACATGAGGCTTGCTTGCTTCAGTGACGGAGGACTCCAACGTTCCCCGCCTGCCGCTGCCAGCCTCTGGGCTTGCAGTTTGAAACATTGTTACAAATATAGAAGCTAAACAAAACCCCAGAAACCTGCTTTCAGCCAACCTGGGATCTCAGAGGTGGAGTTGAAACAGTGTTTCGATTATAGAACCCAAACAAACCAGATACCTGCTTTCAGCAGCAAAGGCCTAAGAGCTGGAGCCAAGCCTCAGAGCTAAAGCTGGCCCAGAATTAAAAAGAAAAAAGAAAAAAGGGAGCGGTTGGGAGCTTCAGTCACCCGCCAGCCTGAAAACAGCCCTCAGCCCCTCACCCAGACTAGCCAGGTACCCCAGTGGGGACCCCCACCCTGAAGGGTGTGTTACCAGCTGCAAACAGCCATCATCCCCTCATCCAGGCTGGCCAGGCACCCCAGTGGGGACCCCCACCCTGATCCAGGACACCCTTTAGGGCAAACCAGCCGGCCCCCACCCGTGCACCAGGCCTCTATCCTATATAGTAAAAGGGTAATATGCCTCCAAGCACCGGGATCAGCGGAGCCCAGAGGCCTCCCGGCACCAGGATCAGCGTGACAGGGGGCAGCGCCCAAACCCCCTGATCGCCCTGAGGCTCTGTGTGTGACAGGGGGCGGGGCCACAACCTCCCTATCCGCCCTGCTCTGTTCGTGACAGGGGAAGGCGCCCCAACCTCCTGATCAGCCCTGCTCTGTGCCTGGTACGAGGGAGCTCCCCAACCCCCTGATCGTCCTGCGGCTCTGTGTGTGACAGGCTGCAGTGCCCCAACCCCCTGATGGGCCCTGCTCTGTGCGTGACAGGGGGGAGCTCCCCAACCCCCTGATCGACCCTGCTCTGTGCGTGACAGGGTACGGAGCCCCAACCCCCCTGATGGGCCCTGCTCTGTGAGTGAGAGGGGGCAGCGCCCCAACCCCCCGATTGGCCCTGCTCTGTGCGTGACAGGGGGTGGTGCCGCAACCTCCCCATCGACCCTGCCTTGAGTGGACAGGGGGCGGTGCCCCAACCCCCCAATTGGCCCTACCCTGAGTGTGACTGAGGGTGGCATCGCAATCTCCCGATCCGCCCTGCTCTGTGCATGACAGGGGGCGGCGCCCCAACTCCCCAATTGGCCCTGCTCTGAGTCCAACCAGGGGCTGCACCTAGGGATTGGGCCTGCCCTCTGCCACCCGTGAGCAGGCCTAAGCCAGCAGGTCGTTATTTCCCGAGGGGTCCCAGACTGCGAGAGGGCACAGGCCGGGCTGAGGGAGCCCCCTTCACCCCCCCCCCCCCCCAGTGCACAAATTTTTGTGCCCCGGGCCTCTAGTTTTAAATATAAATCAGGAAATTCATGCCTACATAATCCTGTGAAAAACAAACAAGGTGGGAAAATGCTGAGAATAATATGCAAACCTAATTCCATTTCTTCGTATTTTACTTCATTTTCATTTTAAACCCAAGAGAAAAGGAGCAAGCACTTCTTTTCCAATTACCTGTTGTGTAGGACTGCTGAGTGGCCAAATCTGTTGACATCATGGTGCAGATCAGGTCTGGGAAGCACTGACCAGCGGTCACAAGCTAGGAGCAAGAAAACACATTTCAAATGAGACTGCCATTCATCATCAATAGGAACTGGCATTTTCTCTGGGAAGAAGACTGTACAAAAACAATCACATAAAATGTTTCTCTTGCTTTTTCTGAGTCATACCTTCTTTTCTGAGGTAAAATGCAGCAGCAGCAGAATAGCAAGGTATGGAAGAAAGGCAGGAGGACCATATGGCAATTCTAATTAGCGAATCCAACATCCCTGACACCCATACCACTCACTCTGTTGCCTATCAATTTCACTCACTAGAATGTTTTTTAATTTAAGCAAATTTTTCAGAACTTATGTAACTAAAACATATGGGTTCCATAATTATTTTCCACTCTCTATTGACTTGCCCAAACAGTAGCTAAAATAGGAAAATACAGGTGGAAAATTAAAACTTAAAAAAAAATTCAAACTTTCTTTAAATTTTTAAAAGTCCTTTTGTAAAGTCCTGGCTGGTATTGCTCAATAGGTTGGCGCACGTCCTGTCCACCAAAAGGTAGTGGGTTCAATTCTTGGTCAGGGCACATACCTGGGTTGTGGGTTCAATGATCCCCAGTCAGGGCAGGTACAGGAGGTAACTGATCAATGTTTCTCTCTCACATCAATATTTCTCTCTCTCTCCCTTCCTCTCTCTAAAATCAATAAAAAATATATACTCAGGTGAGAAAAATAAAATGAAATAAAATAAAAGTCCTTCCCTAGATCTCTTAGATCTACTAATTTTCCTTTGTTCTGATCCATGCTATCAACTTTTCTTGCTGGTAAACCACACCAAACTCACACGTACTGTCTGCTTCTGAAATACTTAGACATTTACATTCACTAAGCAAAGGTTCTTCTACTCAATCTAGACATTTATTCAACCTTGACAACAACAGCTTTCATTTCCTTCTCCTACCAGCCCAGACTCTGTGCTCTTCCTCACATGGAGAACAGAGACTTCCTGTCTACCCACCTTGCTTCCTTCCCTAAAGCCACAGTGTGGCAAAGACCCTTTCTTCTTAGTGCACTGGCTTTCATCACAGCATTTAAATATGCCCAAACCCTGACCAGTGCAGCTCAGTTGGTTGATTGGTATCCTGTGTACTGAGGGGCTACAGATTCAATTCCTGGTATGGGCATGTGGGAGGCAGCCAGTAGATGTTACCCTCTCACATCAATGTTTCTCTCTCCATCACCCTTTCCCTTCCTCTCTCTCTAAAATCAATAATAAAAAGATATTTTTTAAAAAATTAAAAATAAATAAAGATGCCCAAGAAGGTACTCAACTCTCCCCTTCTACTCCTCACAGATAATTTTTTTAAAATTAAAATAGTCAATATTCACTGTGTAGATCTCACCTTATGTTATTTTTTAGCCTCCTGCAATCTGGATTACTCATCCATGTCTAAAGAATCTATCTATATACATAAAAGCCTAAGTGACCGAGCAACCAAATGACCAGTCAACTGGTCACTATGATGCGCACTGACCACCAGGGGGCAGACACTCAGCGCAGGAGCTGCCTCCAGGTGGTCAATGCACTCCCACAGCAAGAATGCTGCTCAGCTGACCGATGGGCGCCAGACGCAGGGCTCATGGCTGGCCGCAGAAGCCCGGAGACCTCAGCGGAGCAGCAGTGAGCCTACTGAGCAGCAGCAGCAGGCCCAGCGGGGCCTGGATGAGCAGGAGCAGAAGGCAGGAGCGGCAGGTGGCGTTGGACTGCCAGTTTCAGCCCAATCTCCGCAGGCTACGCCGAGGGATCCCATCGGTGCACAAATCCACACAGTGGGCCTCTAGTAATAAATAACCTCTGTTGCTAAATCTGAAAGACTCCCCAGGACTTATTTTAATCCCTCTGCAGCCATTGGTAACAGCTCCCTCACAGGATGCCAATCATGCCGCACTTTCCTCCTATTCCTCTGACATGCTTTCCCAGTCTGCATGCTGTTTCTGACTTCTTTATCCATCTATCTGTCCTCTGGCTCTTTGCTCATCCCTGATGACATATGTCCCCTGAAGAATTTTATCCTGGAGCTTCCCACTAATCTCGGCATTGCTCCAATCCCAGAGTCATCTCCAGCTGAACCTTCTCCCAAACTCATCTTACTCACCTTCTCCCAGACCCCGTCAGGTACTTCTATTTCCAGCCTTGTAAAAAGCACCATCTACCCTGGCTCAAACTAGATACCTGGGAATCAAGATGCTTTCATCTCTCTCAAAATACACCCCAGGTAATCCTCAAGTTCCCAGGAGTTCTCAAAACCATCTATTTCTTTATCCTCATTGCCACTTTTACAGCCTTAGTTCAAACCCTCAAGACTTTAGCCTTAGAACTTCCATCTTGCCCCTTCCCAACTATTCATTACATGACACAAAGAGATCTTCCTAAAACACAAATACGATTCTGTCACCTCCTCTGTAAGATTCTTCAAAAAGCCTAAACTCCTCATCATGACATCACAGGTCTTTCAAGATCTGACCAGAGTCTGAAAGCTGCTTGGGTCTCTAGCTCAGTTGAAGCTATTCCTCTCCTATATGCAGCTATAATACAGCCAAAACTATTTACAGGCCTCAAGTATGGCATGGTCCCTCTTTGCCTCCACCTGAGAAGTCCACCTAACTTCACTTATCTGATTTTCCAGTGTTCCTCAGGACCTAGCCTAAAGGGCCCCTTCTCAAAAAGGCTTTCCCCAACTATAACCCCTTCCCCTCTATGTTAGGAATGTTCATAGGTACTCTCATACATTCATCTTTGAGCAAGTAACACCCTGAACTGCAATTATATTGTATACTCAGTTCTCTACCTCCCACGCTATGAGGCCAAGGGCAATGTAGAAGCTCAGTGGCTGGGTCAGAAACGAACATCCAATGATATTTATACAAAAGAATGGCTAGCATTTATTCTGCATGAATAAATACTGCCCTCTTCTGGAATAATGTATTACCACACTAGAATTTTTAAAGGAATGTGAAATTGGTATCCAGGGAACCAACTTAACACAATGCTGGTGGTCAACAACTACATGACACTACATCTTGTAGCACAGAGAGCCCAGTTATCCCAACCCATCCTCAAAAATTAACATTCAACTAATTAAAGGAGTAATTTCAAAAAGAATTTAATATAGAAGTCATGTTTTTTAATAGATGTAACATTAGTCAAATTAACATAAAAATACTGTTCAGGCCTCTTTCAAATGGCCTGACCATTTTTTTGTTTGTTTTGGCCTGACCATTTTTAACTAGCGATATTTTCCATTTCCTTTAAAATGTTACTTATAGACAAAAAAGAATCGTGAAGATAAAGAATTTTGGGGAAACTTACCAATGTCATAAGCCATGAAATCTGAAGAAAAGCATTTGGCACCATGGCTCATGGATGTGTCATTGTGTGTGTTTCCTCCAAACACCAGCATGGTTCCACTCACTATCACAGCTGTGTGCAAGTAACGGAAAAATCGGCTGTCCTTAAGAATGGTCCTTTTGAGATTTAAAAATAATAAATACAAGTTTAGTTTTTTACAATACTTATCACCTATTCACTAATGCAAACATAACCTTTTGTTTGCTGGTTTTTTGTTAATCCTCACCCAAAGATACTTTTGCCATTGATTTTTAGAGACAGTGAAAAGGAAGTGGTACTGAGTGTCTGAAAATTGAAAACCATTCAAAAAATACCAAGCATTTTCTTGATCAACCTACTATAAGATTATAGAATAATGCAACAAAATAAATACTAGCTACTTTATTACCTTCTGCTTATTTCCCCAATTTCCTTGTAACACATGAGAATTACCTGCTAGGCCTAAAGAAGAAAACACAGCACACTGCCCTAGCTGGTTTAGCTCAGTGGATAGAGCACTGGCCTGCGGACTAAGGGTCCTGGGTTTGATTCCAGTCAAGGGCACATGCCTGGGTTGCGGGCTCGATCCCCAGTAGGGGGCGAGAAAGAGGCAGCCGATCAATGATTCTCTCTCATCATTGATGTTTCTATCTCTCTCTCCCTCTCCCTTCCTCTCTGAAATCAATAAAAATATGTTTAAAAAAACATATAGCACATTTTCCCAGAAATTGTCAGAATTCACACCTTAAAACGAAAGCTCAAGAAAAAGCACCTACCACATCTGAGTGTCCACATCGTATCTGTAGAGATCATCTGCAAGCCGGTATTTATTGGCGCTGAAAGCCTTGTAGCCTCCATGAACATAGACTGCTCTGGTCCTGTGGTCATAGACACTGCTATGGCCATAACCCCCTTGGACAAGGGC
The DNA here is from genome assembly GCF_963259705.1 of Myotis daubentonii. Taxonomy (NCBI): domain Eukaryota; kingdom Metazoa; phylum Chordata; class Mammalia; order Chiroptera; family Vespertilionidae; genus Myotis; species Myotis daubentonii. Next base: position 31,012,163 of record NC_081847.1, read on the forward strand.
ACCCTGGGTATGTAATATACTCCACGTATTCTTATCTGAAATTGGAAAACAGTTAAAGGCAAATGTTACAGGCTCCTCTTCTCTAATACTTAAAACTACCAAATAGCTTAGGACAGTGGTCGGCAAACTTATTAGTCAATAGAGCCAAATATCAACAGTACGAGTGAAATTCCTTTTGAGAGCCAAATTTTTTAAACTTAAACTATATAGGTAGGTACATTGTGATTAACTTAATTAGGGTACTCCTAAGCTGGCCTTTGCTAAAAACGTCCTCAATCTGATTGAGGTACATTCGCTGAGGTCGACCCCTTCCAACTCTCCCATCCACACTCGTCTTGTATGCTTGTTTCATCTCCTTTCCGAAAACCGACTTCTGCGCATGGGCCACGAAGTTTCAATCGCACTGTACCTGCGCGCCCGCACGTGATATTTTGTGGGAGAGCCACACTCAAGGGGCCAAAGAGCCACGTGTGGCTCACAAGCCGCGGTTTGCCGACCACTGGCTTAGGACAAGAGGAGAGATTCTGGGAGACCTGATACATATAATTTTTTTATCATTTTATTTTTAAAGGAAGGCCACATAAAACTAATAAAGTCAGGTGCCAAACTTCAATTTGTTAAATGTTTTAATGTTCTAATATGCCATACTGGAAAAGAATTACATTAAATTTAAGAGTCAGAGTCCCCTCAATTGAACACTTAATTCCCCATGTCAATACACAGATATACTTTATGGGTCTGCTTTCTCAAAATATAAATTATAGCTGGTACTCTTATTCCATCACAACAGATAAAATAAAATTTAACCAAAGGAAAGATTTTTATAATAAGAGGAAATAACACTCCCCTAAACCAATCTCTAAAAAGCTAACCAAATATGTTTTTTCTTCAGAATGTATTGTTTTGAATCATTTTTATTAATTAATTTTATTTTCAGTTCCTAAAGCATTTAGTGCCGTCTTTGACTCTGTGCCCAATTGACAGTAACAAATATACTGTACACTACATAGCAGCACCATAATCTGAATTTCACTAGTAATACATCGATGTTAACTGCATTTCAAGATAAAGTACTAGGCCAAGGTTAGGTTGAATCTTGTTAAAAAGCCATAATAATTGAAGTTTTAAATTTGACATTCAAAAAAAATCACTGGAAAAAGATACCTACCCAAGTCATATTCCTGTACATTGCTTATATAACCATAGAGAGGGCAGTGCCCGAAGATGACCAGCATGACCACCCGGCCCGTCTTCAGTGTGACGATGTGTGCTGAGTGCCCAACCACTGCATACTGCTCCTTGGCTTTCGGAGCCAACAACACCCACGATTCATTGTGAATATGAAACACCCTCAGCTCATTGGTCACATTCCCCGTTGAATCAATTTTCCCTCCGTACATGTAAATTTTATCCTGGGGGGAAAATGCGAACAAAATTCTAAAAACATCGAAAGGATTAAATCTGAGAACAGAAAAAGAGCAGTTCAAAACCTCAATATTATTCTTAGCTTAAAAAGTATTAGTGAAATGCCGCTTTCAGTGAATGTCTAGGAAAAAGATGGCAAAAGAAACAAAATGAAATAAATCGTATTCTATATTTCTAATTTGCCACTTTTCTTGGGCTTTCTCAAGCAAAACCTTTTATGGTGATAAAATGACTGGAAAAATAAAGTTGAAAAGTTTCCTCATTCTACCATAAACCACAAAAACAAGGAAATGAAAATGATTACTTAGTTATATTGCAATGTGGCTATTTTTGGCTAACTTTGCTAATATAAGAAACATAAACACTAATCAACATTATATTAATTTTTAACCATCTGGTACCACAATCATAATATCCTAGTACAATTTTAATCCATTGAAATTTCTCGTGTTAAATTTGTTTCAACTTTAACTTCCACTTGTATATTAGCCAATTATAAACCCCTCCAGCCCTACCGAGTCTGGCTCAGTGGATAGAGCTTAGGCCTGTGGACTGAAGGGTCCCAGGTTTGATTCCAGGCAAGGGCATATGCCCGGGTTGCAGGCTCTATCCCCAATAGGGGATGTGCAGGAGGCAGCCGATCAATGATTCTCTCTCATCACTGATGTTCCTATCTCTCCCTCTCTTTCTCCCTTCCTCTCTGAAATCAATAAAAACATATTTTAATATACTAGTATATATATAAACCTTTCCAAATAGAAAGTTTTCCCCCAGTTAAAAAAAACGGCACTGAAGTCAAAATCATAGAGACGAAAAAGCAGAATGGTACTTATCAGGTGGTAGGGGAGGAAGAAATGAGGACTTAAGTGTTTAATGGGCATAAGTTTCAATTTTCTTAGATGAAGTTACAGAGATGGATGGTGATGATGGTTGTACATTATGAATGTATTTAATAACACTGAAATTTATACTTAAAAATGGCAAAGATGATAAATTTTATGTGATATGTATTTTACCACAACCAAAAGGTTAGGGGGGAAAACAACATTAAATAGCTTTTCAACCACATAATATGAAAAAGTCACTATGGAAGAGTTGAGTTTCTAGCTCAGTAGAATGGAGACATTTTACCTTGTATAATGCTAAGGAATGGCCATATCTAATAACCACATTGTTCACAGAACGGTTCAGTGCAAGCCACTCCCTAGAAGCAAGGTCATACCTACAAAACAAACAGATCATATTTTCACTCGAATGACAGAACAGAATATCTTGTACTCTTTTATTTGTGATAGAATCTAGCTTGGAGATGCTCATTACATCTGACATGCATATGAATAGGCACCTGGGTGAACAAACCTCATATCTGAGCCTACTATGCATATGAGAACTCAGGGAAGGAGGGCTGGTCTGCATAGCCCTGGGACAAGAACGAAAGAAATCTATTGGAAGTTTCTAATGATTCCTGAAAACCTCTTCTACACACAGTCTAAATAACTTGAAGATGGCATTATACTCAAGGAACTTAAACTTTTATTACCATAACCCATCTTTTATTTAATCATGTGAAATTAAAGATAGGTACTCAAAGGGGAATGATCTATCTATATATATAAAACCCTATATGATGTGCACTGACCACCAGGGGGCAGACGCTCAACACAGGAACTGCCCCCTGGTGGTCAGTGCACTCCCACAGGGGAAGCGCCGCTCAGCTGACCAACGGGCCAACGGGCACCAGACGCGGGGCTCACCTCTCCCGCCTCCATGGCAGTGCTACTGAGTGGCAGCAGAAGGTGAACCGCTTCACGCACTACTATACCCCTCAGGGGATGTAAGACTGCCGGTTTTGGCCCGCCGAAACTGGCAGTCTGACATCATGAGGGGTCCCTATTGCGAGAGGGCACAGGCCAAGCTGAGGAACACCACCGGTACACAAATCCATGTACCGGGCCTCTAGTAATTAAATAAGAGAAAATTCCTAACTACCTTTTCTTTACCTAATTGATTTTTTAAATTCATATTTTAAGAAAGCTATATCATTATAGTATTTCATTTATAGTATGAATACATTTTATACCAAAAAACTACCAAAAAGATAAATCATCTATACTCATGCTTTATAGCTTAGTCACATTCAATATCTTAGAATAGTCACTTTTAGTTTGTCTTCAAGAAAAATACCACTCTACTGGTTTTTATTAAAATCACAATATTCATTATGAAGAACGTAACCAATGGCCCTGGCTGGGTTGCTCAGTTGGTTAAAGCATCATCCCAATATGCCAAGGCTGATGGTTCGATCCCCAGTCAAAAATCTATCTTCCTTCCTCCTTCCTTCTTTCCTTCCTTCCTGCCTTCCTTCCTCTCTCCCTCCCTCCCTCCTTTCCTTTCTCTTTCTTTTCTTTCCTTCCTTCATTCTCTCCCTCTCTCCGTCCCTACCTCTCTCAATCCTTCCCTTCCTCTCCTTCCTGTTTCTCTAAAATCAATAAATAAAAATTTGAAAAAGATGTAACAAATGCAAAAATATAGAGTTAAAACCTTAAAAAATGACCCCACATTTAATCACCTAAAAATCAATATCATTAACATTAAGTAAACATCATTCCAGACATTTTTGTATGCATATATACAGATAGAAGAATCGAGTAACAATATATATTTATAGAAAGGAGATCATGCTATGGATGATATGTTTAATAAATACTATTAATTTTAATATAATAGAAAAAATCAAAGGGAAAAACAAATGCTATTGTTACACGTTAAAAGTTTATTTTTTGTAAGTTTCCCTAAGTAATTCAAGTTTTTAAAATTATACAAACCATTATTATATGTAAACAATTACCCTTTGAGAAAGCATGGAGGGACCTGGACAGTATTATGCTAAGTGAAATAAGCCAGAGAACGACAAGTATCACATGATCTCACTTACACAGTATGTGGATTCTAATGAACAAAAAAAAACCTGACGAACAAAATAGAGCCAGAGACACTGAAGCATGCAACAAACTAATGTATTTCAGAAGGAAGCGGGTAGTGGATAGACATTAACCAAATAACTTACATGCATATATGCATAACCCATGAACACAGATAATAGTGTAGTGAAGGTCTGGGGAGGAGATGGGTGTGGGGTGGAGGGAAGAAATAAATGGGAGGAAAAAAGGGACATCTGAAATACTTTCAACAATAAAGACAAATTTTTAAAAAAGAAAGTTTTATCACAAAATAATAACAAAAAAGGAAACAAATATCCACCAATAGAAAATAGATTAATAAATTATAGTATATCTATGTAATAGACTAATTATACAGAATCAAAAATAAATATACTTAAGCAACCTATTATCAACATAACTCTCAAAACAATGTAAAGCTAAAAAGGCAAACTACAGAATACTATTTCTATAAAGACTAAAAACAGAAACTTTATTAATTCTAAAATATGTTTATATATCAAGTATAAAAATATGTATGTGAACAAATGACACCACAAACTCAGGATACTAATTGTCTCTGGGATTTTGGAAGGGTATGCAGGGGTCTTTAACTATATTAGCAATGTTTTACTTCCTAACCTGGGTGGTAAATGCATTAATATTCTTCATTTTCCTCTAAACCTTTCCTTTTGTCCTAAGTATTATATACATGATCTGAAACAAATATAAATGGTGACAGTTATTAAATATGAAAAGTACATAAATACCACCTATAATTTTATGTATTGTTTGAATATTTTACAATTTTTAAGTACATGAAAAATTTAGAGGTTGAATTCACTTTAATTTTTAAGTTACATACAATTTAATTTTGGACAAGATCCACTCACTCCCTATTTGGAAAGTTGAAAACAGCACTCACATTTCCTCCCATTTCTTCTCCCAATTTTTGTTATATAATTTTTACATTATCCAGGTTATAACATTCATATTCCATTCTATAACTATAATTCAACAGTTATTTAGTACTAGGTCTATATTTTAGCTTGATCAATCTCTTTACAGTCCTCTTACCACAACTTCTCTTTCTTGAATCTTTAATTTTTTATTGGCTGCATTTCACTGTCAAGTAGCCTTTTTCTAGTTGAGCTCATATGTATTCCTTTCTCTAAATTCTTTCATGTTTAAGAAGAGTATCTGCTTGCTAGCTTTACAGCTGAATGACACCTTAGCTGGGTATAATATTCTCGAGCCATCCATTCTTTCCTTCAGAAATTTGCAGATACTGCTCCCTTGAATGCTGGTATTAAATGTTACTATGAAGAAGTCAGAGGCAAGTCTGATTTCTCCCCCTTTTATGTGGTTTACTTTTCTGCTTAGAAGCCTAGAAGTCTCAATCATTCTCATTGTCTCTCCCTGGCTGTCTCCCCCTTCTCACCCTCCCTTTCTTTCCCTATGTGTCTTACTCTCACTATATAAAAAACAAAAACCCACATTATTATACTTTAGGAAAAATAACTCAAAACTATCCAGAAAAATGGTTTTACAAAGCTGACTGCATAACGCTGCAAGACTTTTGTGGAGTTCTGACCATGCAAGGTGTTTTCTGAGAAGGACTACTGTGGCTTCTGTAAACACATTTACACCTACTATTCAAGCCAGTGGACTCATTGCTCCCCTTTGCTTACTCATGCACAGATACTGACACATACAAGTTTTGCCGCTGTCAGTGGTTTAGTTCTACCCATCTGCATAGATCAAGCATGTCAAACTCTCGAGCCCACAACGAATATTTTTTGGGCCCAGCCAATATAAGTGTGTAAGAAACATTTTAATAAAAATTTCGTAACTTAATTTTTACAATATCCTGTTATACATAACTATTAATAATGAACTACAATGTTCGCTAATGATTGATGACTATAATCGTGTTGCATTAATTTCCCTTATGTGCCTTAGGCGCAGGCGCACCATTTCTCTCCACTAATACTGGTAGCGAATATTTTAGCAGCTGATTGCCACATCACTAGTTTTGGACTGACTTGTTTGGTGTGAGCAACAGGAAATATTTTGAGTTTGGAGAACAAGAAATATAGGTTTATTTGTGTTACGGTCATTAATTTGTGCAGTTATTCAGTGTCTGGTAAATTAATGTTCAAGAAAATATTAATTTTTATTAAGATGTTCTATTATTTTATGTTAATGATTACTCATTTATTTCAGCCCTTTATATTCAACATGTCTCTATAGAAATAAACCTACGTTTCTATGAAAATTGAAGCTTCTGTCTTTCTGCAGTCCACATAAACTTAAACCTTGTTTATTTGGCCCATGTTAGCCTTTGAATTTGACATGCTTGATGTAGATGCATATCTCTAACCAAGTCTTGTTATCAATGTAACCCATGTGTTTTTGCATGTTTCCTAGTTGTTCTGCGTATTTAATGATACATTTTGGGGGAAATCATAAACTATGCCACCACTGCCATATTCCCAGAACCCCTTAAAGAACAGATGCTAGTTTTTTACAACCTTCATTAATAGAAAATGCCTAGAAAACACTGCAAGGGCACAAAATCAGCAGTGAGTTAAGCACTGATCAATTTCTCCCAAAAGTCAATCTCCATAGCTAATTCCACCATGACAATATATATCCTCCTTTCAGGATAAGCGGCATGAGACCAGTAAAAAGACCTTGAAGTCTGGGAAGTACTACACAGTGGCCTAATTTCCACTGGTAAACTATAAATTCAAACCATTTGATCTAAAGATATGTTTTTAATTAAATGAAGAGATAAAGTAATCCCCTATTAAAAAGAACCTACTATATGTACCTAAAGCAAAGCACGAGATACAATATCTGGAAAAGATGAATTATTGCTTATTACAATAAATTCTTTGTGGCTCCCAATTTCAAAAACTAAGGATATGTCAAAAAAGTCTGGGATACTACTACCAAAATATTAAGAGATTTTCCACCAGATAATAGAATTACTGATGATTTCTTTTCCTTTTGTTCATTTTATAAATTTTTAAAATGGAAAATTAATTTTTTTGCAAACGTGTTAAAACAACTTACGCTAGAACCATGCTGTAGTCTGAGTGGTTAAACATGTATCCTCCAACAATCCACATTGTATTTCCATTGACCACAGCTTTGTGAGAGGCTCTGGGGAGCCTTGGGTTAGAATATTCCTCTTGAGTCCAAAATGACTGGTTAGCTGGAACAGGAATTGAACATCCAGGACCTAAGAAAACATAATAAATTAGCTTCACAAAATGCAGCTTTAAAATTACTGCATTTCAAGTTTTAATCTACTAAATGTAACAAATATCTAAAGAATACTCAGTCTTGCCCTTTAGCGTCTAGATATCAGACAAATCACTTTAATTTGTGCTTTTCATTTACTCAAAGCTAGAGACCAACAGTATCTCTCATAAAATTCAACATCACATACTTTTTAATGATGACCTGACCATATACAGGTTAAGATTTTTTAGTAATAAAATACTTGCTTCAACAGCCCTTGCAGGAAAGAGGACAAAGGGATTATTAGTGCAAATGGAAAAAAAACAAAACTTTAGGGCTAAAATGTAAAGACTAGTCCCAGGTATAATAGTACAAACTTCCCATTTCCTAGAAAATCAAGAAGCTCCATTCTTGGAATGTTTGGCTTCTGCTGCACCATCAGTTATTTACCTCCTTGATTTCGCCAAATTGAACAAATAAGGCATTTATAAAAGCACATTTCCTTTCACAATAAAAGTGGTCTGACGAAGGGATAAATGTATAAAGAAAATCACTAAATCAGTGTCAGCTAAAGCTTCTTTAATAATTTTTATCTACAGATACATCCATTAGCTGACTACTTTAGACTTTTACTATATATTGAAAGTTTCTGATGAGACATTATTATTGTCCCATCCCCCAGCTTGGTTCTCTGCTATGTCGTCTTATGGCTGAGACCAAGTTCTCCAACTTTCATGAATGAATTACAAAGATTTTCAAACCCCTCCCCAATTCTAAAGAGACTACAACCACACATCTATGAATTTCAAAGATTTGTAAGAAGCTCAATAAAGAGATGTGAAAATCTAAACACTACCTGATATTTGGACAACAGAGAAGACAGAGATACTAGGGATAAAGTCAATTTTAAGTTATTACACTAGAAATATACTGTAAGTTGGAAGAAAAGTGAAAAAAGCACCTACCCTGCCACTCTGAGAAGCAGAAGCATCCTCTGACATCACTGGAATTGCAGATGCCTCGATAAGGAAAACCACAGTTATTTACACAGTGAGGAATGTCACATGCTTCACCTTTCCAGTTTTTAGAACATTCACACTGAGCAGTGTTGCTGCTATTGCTGATCTTACATTCTCCTCGGCCTGAGCAATTATTCGGACACATGTCAAAACTGTAAAAACAGTGAGAAAAAATTAAATCAAAACAAAGCAACACGTGTAATAATTTAGGAGAACTTCCTCCTACACAAGGTTTAAGAACGTCACTGTCTTTCCAGTTCATTCACAAGCACGGCTGCAGTACTTACCATTCAGCCTAAACAGGGTCACCCAACAAAGCATAGCTTGGGTAAGTAACAAAATCAAATTGACCTTGCTGGATTCTCTTAAGAGATAAGTGAAAGAACTTACAAAGAGAGAAGAAATTCTTGCAAAATGTCCAGGCTTAGCTTCGCAAGGATGGAATGACTACCCTATTCTTGGTAACCCACAAATGATGAGCATTACAAAATGACCAAATGCATGTTGCAAGTTTGGAAAAGAAAAGAATAAGACAAACTGCAACAATGCACCATCATCCTCATGGGGTGTGTGTGTGTGTGTGTGTGTGTGTGTGTGTGTGTGTGTATCCCTCTGGATAGTCTCTGAAAGTTTACAAAATGTGTTAAAGATTATTGCCCAGATTGTTGCAGGTGGCAGCAGCATCACCCAGGAGGTATTTAGAAACACAGATTCTCAGGCCCCGCTCTGCTGAACTACAATCTCTGGGTAGGGCCCAGAAATTTGTGCTTTAACAATTCCTACAGAAGATTCCTGTGCATGTGAAGGTTGAGAGCCCTAGCCTAAACTCACATCTCCCTTCTACCCCTTCCCCTTCGGAGAAGAAATTCACCAGTTTCCCACTGTCAATGCCATGACTTTCTAATCTTCCATTCCTACTAGGCTCCCGACTCCACCCTCCCCTGCTAGGGTGACCTAAAGCCTCCTTTGCTTACTCAACCTCATAGCTGTCAGCTTCCTCCTTCCTGACACTTTCTTCTCTGGGCTTCTGTGACAACAAAGCCCACCAGCATTCCCATGCCTCTTAGCTGCCTCTACTATCCCTCTCCTCACCGTGCACACGCCCCATAGGCCAGTCACTGTCCACGTGCCCCATAGGCCAGTCAGTCAATGTTCAAATGCCCCATAGGCCAGTAAGTCACTGTCTGAGTCCTAGATTCCAATATCAACGGCCTGTTTAGACATCTCATATGTACCCAACCAACCTATCAGCATCTCCCCTCAACCCAGCCTTTATGCCTACCTGTGTCACTAAAAATCACCTTGCTAGTACTGTGTGTGATAAGCGGCCTAGGCTGCCACGTCACACACCCTGGGCGCCTGAAAGACTGAATCACCATACAAATCAAGATACAGACGGCTTCAAATCAGCCTGAATGAATACTGAGATCATGAGAAAATAGGCAGAAAAAGAACCCAATATAAAGGTTACAAGTAGAGATCACTGCCTATGGCAGGAGCAGGTAAACTTATTTTGTAAGAGGCCAAATAGTATTTTAGGCTTTGAGGGCCCCAGAAGTTTTTTATCACAAGCCACTAGCCTATTTAACTACTTATGAAAAGAAACATTTCTTCTTTTTTTTCAGTTTGAAGTGAAAGTGGGTTTATTAGTGAAGCAATGAGACAGAGAATAGGCTACTCCACAGAGAGAGCAGCCCCCCCCCACCCACCCCCCCGTTAGTGGAATTTGCTTCCTTTACTGAGGTTCATTTAATCGGGGGGCATTTCTTAAGAGGAAAATAGAAAAGACAAAAGGTTCTCTAGCCCTGGCCATGGTTTCTCAGTGGTTAGAGCACCAGACTAAACACCAAAAGGTCATACATTCGATTCCTGGTCAAGGGCATGTACCTGGGTTGTGGGTTCGCTCCCTGCCCCCCAGTTGGGGCATGAGCAGGAGGCAGTCAATCGATGCATCTCTCTTGCAGTGACATTCTCTCTCCCCTCCCCTTTTCCCACTTCCTCCCTCCCTTCCACTCTCTCTGAAAAGCAATGGAAAAAATATCCTCAGGTGAGGATTAGCAACAACCAAATTAGCCTCTCTCCGTATCACAACAAATTCCAAAAGCTGCTAAAGTCTGTCTGTCTACATTTCCTCTGTAACCTCAACTAAGTTGTCATCAATGATCCAACCACTCAGTACATGAAACTACTACTATTTGTTAAATCGTACTTAGCAAAAACCCTCTATGTTTTAATCCATTAGCAGGAAAATGCTCCTCTCTTCCAGGAGAAGCTCAATAGCAGAAAGATCTAGGTTGAAACTGTGTTTCAAGCACTTTAACAATGTATTGTTTCCCACTAGCTTCTTCAATTATAAAACAAATAGAAAAACAGTGCCCATATTTCACTGAGTTTTAAAAAAACTTTAAATGAGAAAATACATTCAAACTGCTTACCACAATGCCTGTCACACCATAAGCCTTCAATATATGTTAGTCATTATTATTGTTAAAACAAAGTATATAGTCTTTTGAATAAAACTACAAATATTAGACTTAAATATCTTACTTGTAAGTGATATTAAATCCAGTCAAATTATAAGCAGCATCACTAAAAAAATGCAGCAGGGCATAACCTGATGTGGCAACAACCTCAGGGACAGTCTCATTGCCGTCTCTTTCAGGAACAATCAGGCCACTGAAATGAAAATACATTTCTTATTAAGAGAAACACAAGCACAGACACATCACATGGTGGCAAACACAAACTCAGAGCTGAAATTCATCTTTATAATTTCAAAAACCACTTCCAAGAATAAGGGCAACTTCCTGTGATAAATGCATAATACAACCCTATTCTGGTTTCTCTGGGGAACAGATCTGAATCTTTTGCTAGATTCTCCTTTATTCTGGGTTATATTTCTATTAAGATTTGAAATCAATGGCCCTATTATTCTTTCTTTTAATAAACATTTTTATAATGCTTCTTTGAAAAACTGAGTAAACCTCTAATAATCACAGAAAGTAACAAACTTCATGAGTTGATGAATGTCAGATACTAGCAAAAGATATGAAAAGTAAAAATATAAATAAGTAAGCTTGATAAACAAACACATAATTCCAAATAATACATACTGATGTATTTTCTTTGCCTAATTGATGCCAGATTACATTTTATAGTTTATTTTACCAGTAATATACCATAAGCATTTCCCATATCACTAAAAGTTCCTTCAGAACTTATGGTATCTCAGTCCAGCACACAAAAATATTCATTGGGTGCCTGGAGAGGGAAAGAATTATATCAAGGTTCTAAATGATGGCTTTAAGGCTCCTGACCCATAATACCAACTTGCTTTCTAGAAGAGACATGCGAACTTGAAGTCCCATCAATAAAGAATGAAGAGTCAATCCCACTTCACCCCACCAAGTAAGATTACGATTCCTATTTTAGCTTTGCTAATAAGTAAAAAGTGATTTTTAAATTTAGATTCTCAGTTTCTTTTACACTCCCAATGTTAACCATTTTTCCTATGTTTACCTGCCTATTGCATAGCTTCATAAGCTCAATATCTTTAATTATTGAGATACTGTCACCACCACCAACACTGCCACCTCATTCTCTAAAAGCCTAAATCCTTACCAGGTCCTATGCAGTCTGTTCCACAGACATCACCACCACCCAATGAACAAAAATCTCAACCATTGTTCTCTTCCCTTATTCACTTGACCCTAGCCACACCGGCTTCTTTGCTTCATAATTTGCAATACACCCAGAGAAAACACCATACAACACCTGCATCTTAGGTTTTAAAAACTGAAGACTACAGAACAGAATTCAGATTAAAAATCCACATCTTCTGAATCCTGTGTGGTTTTCTTCTTTATTGACTGAACTAGCTGCTGCCAGGCTCTCTCCACTCTAGGCCCCCAGCACATTACCACTGGGTTGATTCCTCTATCCAAGTCCTCCAGACCCAACAGCATTTCTCAGCTCCCCATCTTGTGACAGGGTTTCCAAATTGTTCTGTTTATCAGTGGTTTAGAGGTTTTGTGTTTCAGGTAAATTTCAATTTTCAAACCTGTATTTTCTCCCTATAATTTTAGAAAATGTATATTCTAATACTATGCCTTAGGTTAAATTTTAACACAATCAATGGATTAATCTATACTATCAGTTAACCAACTTTTTTTTTTTTATAAAAACCTAAAATTTCTCCTGTTTTCTGTACATATACTTTGGCTCTTCTCAAAAGTCATCAGTTAGAACAATTACAGCCTTCTGCTTATTTATATGCTGCTGTTGATTCACATGTCTGCTCATCAAATACCCAGTCCAGGTGAAGCACAGCACTGATTCTGCATACCTGCTTGGCTGATGTTCCCACAAGGCTAATGGCAAGCTGATTACCAGTGCCCAGCACATTACAAGACTCCATATAGTTGGATTAATGAACTCAGTATCAAGTGAACCCCCAAGTACTATCATGATAACATTTATAGGTAGTTTTTACACTTATGTTAAAATTTGTGGTGCCTCTTACTATAATGCAAGGAATGCTTCAAATTCTGGCATAAAGACATACATGCTCAACACCTAGCAAATGACATTTAATTCTTAGAATGGCCTATCCACCCTGATCTTTGGCCTCGAAAGTGAATCTTAGAAACTGGTTCTTAGTTCAAAGATATGTTAGAGAGATTTCTAAGCCAAAGGGAGGGGAGAAATACAAGGGCACATTAGTCCCCTGGTCTCCTGTGTCCTTGGCAACTCTTGTACTATTTACTCTGTTACTTCCTCACCCACATGAGACTAGTCCCATGTGAGGAATACAAAAAATATTTGTTGAATTGATTTCTATTTAAAGTCAAGAAAATAAAATACGTATAGGGGGTGGGGAATCCAGAAAGTGAGTTGTAGATGAAAAACTGACAAGTATGACTTCCTAAGGAGATGTGTATTTTAAAAATATATTATTTGGAAGAAACCAAGATGGCGGCGATATAGGCAGACGTGTCCCAGGTCGTGTCCCGGAGCAAATGGAACGAGCAGCTGAAGCTAGTAACACTCACACCGAATTGGCGAAATTGCTCAGCTGGTGAGAGGGTTTACAGCCGGGAAGAGCAGAACTCCCCTGGTAAGGTAAAAAAAAACCAGGGATTTGAGCAGGAAAGTTTGCCAGACCTCTGAGCCCAGAGAGTTGGAGGGAGACCCGTGGCAGACAGCCGCGTCCCTTGGGACAGGCACAGCCCCTGACGGGGGAAAGGAGAACCGCGGGATTCCTGGCGCTGCCAGGGAAATTGAGAGCTGGGTTCTGTGATCACGGAGGACTGAGCCTAAAGGGGGCAGCCTGAAGAGCTGACCTGACCATGCAGTCCCGGTAAGAGAAGAAGCTTACAGAAACCAAGCCTTCCCCGTTTCCGCGGCCGGCATTTGTTTGTTTGTTTTCACTGAATCCTGTTCATGGGACATTTCGGATACAGACACTCACCTGTGCTGAAGAGAGGGAGAGTGTGCTGGGGAGTGGAATCTGGGGAGAGACTGGGGAAAGAGGGGGAGCCGGGAGAGGTGGTAGTGAACTGAGTGCTGAGACACCCCAGAGCCCGGGACTGGGGCAGCCACCCGCTCCTGAGAGGGAGTCTCCTCCCCCCAGCCCCCAGGCAAGGAGCACAGCCACACCCAGATTCCACCCTGTACGAGATCAAGGATTAAGATAACCTGATCAGTCCCTGGGAGTTAACAGGGTCTGGCCTATAGGGGGATTTTCAATCCCAGCAACAACATAGCGCCGGTAACTAACTATTACGCAGTCAGCTCTGGGCAGTGAACTTCCACTGGACAGAGAGGCCCTATAGCCTCAGAGGCCAACCCCAGAACACTGCCACCCAGAGGCTGACCCACAAACTGACTCTTTGCTAAACACAAAATAAGGCAGTCTGGGAAATAAATGCAGCATGCTTTAAAATAAGGACTGTGGTTTACAACACAGAGGAACAGTATATCGCAGGGAAACTCAACACTCTCCTGAATACCTGGAAGGTCTAAGGCGAGCCACACTGAAGAATAGAAGAAACGAAGGACCTTCACTACTGCAATTTTTTTTCTTTTTTCACTTTTTAACTAAGAAACCAATTTTTTTTTCATTCTTTTTTTTTCTGTTCTTTTTTTTTTTCTTTCTTTTCTTCTTTTTCCATCACCTGATTTTACCCTTTTAATTACTACCTTCTTATTTTAAACCAGTATTAGTACTGCTACAATTTTACCATTTTTTAAAGTGCCATTTTATTTTTTCTTTATTTTGGGATTAGTGTTCACCATTCTATTTTCATCGTTATATTATTGGTTGTTTCTAGTTTGCATTCATATCCAGGGAGCTATTGCTGGAATTTGTTGGGATTAATGGCTGTTCTATAGGAGTATTCTCCTCATATAAAAAGTCTCTTCCCTCTTCCACTTCATTCTCTCTTTTCGCTCTTTTTTTTTTTTTTTCTTTTCTTTTCTCGCTTTTATTTTCCCCCTTCCTTTTTCCCAATTTCATTTTTGCACTCCCTTTTTTTGGTCCCTACTTTTCTTTTCCTTTTTCTCTTTTATCTTTTTCTCTTCCTTCTTCCTTATCCCCTAATTCTCTTAATTCAGGTGGTCACCTTTAATTGGGGTTATTAATATCGTGAATATATTTGTGTATAGTGCCTGGTACGTGGTGCCTTGTTGTGTTGTATTTTGTGCCTTTAAATCAACGCAGCAGATCCAAGCAACAGCAACCTCCTGAGCACCTCATCCTCTGCTGAGGAACAGCAGCTGTACGTGAAACCTCGCCCCACCAGCCGGAAGAGCCACCACAGCTGTGAACAGCACCCACCAGAGGAGCTGCTGCCAACTGAAGAGCAGCTGCTACCACAACCGCCCGAAGAGCAACCACAGACCAAGGAGTCACTGCCACCAAGGGAGCAACCACTGAACAACTCAACGTCTAGATATGTCAGTGAGATCAAACATGGGTAGACAAAGAAACCCCCAAAGGAAAGAGAAGGAGGACTCTCCAGAAAAGCAGCTAAGTAATACAGAGGCATGCAACATGACAGATAAAGAATTCAGAATAAGGATCCTAGAGTGCATAAACCGGATGGAGGAAAAAATCGACAACCTCTGCAAGAAGCAAGAAGAAACAGATGAAAAAATCGATAACATATGGAAGAAGCTAGAAGAAACAGATGAAAAAATCGATAACATATGGAAGAAGCTAGAAGAAACAGATGAAAAAATCAACAACCTAAGTAAGACCCAAGAAGAAATGAAGAGTGATATAGCTGCAATGAAAAACTCCATTGAAAGTATCAACAGTAGACTAGGAGAAGCGGAGGACCGAATAAGTGAATTAGAAGACAAGGAAGCAAAACACACCCAAAATGTACTGCAATTGGAGAAAAAAATTAAAAGACAGGAGGAGAGCCTAAGGGAGCTTTGGGACAACATGAAACGAAACAACATACGAATAATAGGAGTACCAGAACAACAGAAAGATGAACAAGGATTAGAAAACCTACTCGAAGAAATAATATCAGAAAACTTTCCTGAGGTGGGGAAGAAAAAAGTCACACAAGCCCAGAGAGTCCCAAACAAGGTGAACCCGAAAAGACCCACACCAAGACACATCATAATAACCATGGCAAATGTTCAGGACAAAGAGAGAATCTTACAGGCTGCAAGAGAGAGACGGAAAGTTACATACAAGGGATCTCCCATTAGATTGTCAAATGACTTCTCAACAGAAACACATCAGGCCAGAAAAGAATGGACTGAAATTTACAAAGTGATGCAAAGCAAAGGACTGAATCCAAGAATACTCTATCCAGCAAGGCTATCATTCAAACTTGAAGGGGAAATAAGAAGCTTCACAGACAAAAAAAGACTAAGGGAGTTTGTCACCACCAAGCCAGCAATGCAAGGAATGCTAAAGGGACTGGTATAAAAAGAAGAAATAAAAAGCTCAGAAAGAAAACAGCCACACACACACAAAAAGAAATGGCTACAAACAAGTACCTTTCAATAATAACTTTAAACGTAAACGGACTAAATGCTCCAACCAAAAGACATCGAGTGGCTGAATGGATAAAAAAACATGACCCATACATCTGCTGTCTACAAGAAACCCACCTCATTAGAAGGGACTCACACAGACTGAAAGTGAAAGGATGGAAAAATATCTTTCAGGCAAATGGAAAGGAAAAGAAAGCTGGGGTAGCAATACTTATATCGGACAAAATAGACCTCAAAGTGAAGGCCTTAACAAGAGATAAGGAAGGCCACTTCATAATACTAAAGGGATCAATACAACAAGAAGATATAACCCTGGTAAACATATATGCACCCAATGTAGGAGCACCCAAATTCATAAAAAAACTCCTGGAAAATATCAAAGGAGAGATCGACAACAATACAATCATAGTAGGGGACTTTAATACACCATTGACAGCACTGGATAAGTCCTATAGACAAACAATCAGCAAAGATACAGCAATCCTAAATGACTCACTAGATCAGATGGACTTAATAGACATCTTCAGAACACTTCACCCCAAAGCCAGAGAATATACGTTCTTCTCAGGTGCTCATGGGACATATTCAAAAATAGACCACATATTGGGTCACAAGCAAAGTATCCCCAAATTCAAGAAGACTGAAATCATAAAAAGCGTCTTCGCAGACCACGATGGCATAATATTAGAAATAAACTACAATAAAAACAACCCAAAATACTCAAACACCTGGAAGCTGAATAGCATGCTATTAAATATTGATTGGGTTACCAATGAGATCAAAGAAGAAATTAAAAACATCCTGGAAACTAATGACAATGAAAACACAACAATCCAAAACCTATGGGACACATTGAAAGCAGTCCTGAGAGGGAAGTTTATAGCTCTACAGGCCTATCTCAAAAAACAAGGAAAAATGGTAGTAAATCATCTAACTCTACAACTCAAAGAATTAGAAAGAGAGCAACAAGAAAACCCCAGAGTGAGCAGAAGGAAGGAGATAATAAAGATTAGAGCAGAAATAAATGACATAGAGACCAAAAAAACAATACAGAAAATCAATGAAACCAAGAGCTGGTTCTTTGAAAGGATAAACAAGATTGATAAACCTCTAGCCAAACTCACCAAGAAGCAGAGAGAGAGGACCCAAATAAATAAAATCAGAAACGATAGAGGCGAAATAACAACAGACCCCACAGAAATACAAATGATTGTTAAAAAATACTATGGACAGCTTTACTCCAACAAACTAGACAACCTGGAGGAAATGGACAAATTCCTAGAAAAATACAGCATTCCAAAACTCAATCAGGAAGAATCTAAAAATCTCAACAGGCCAATAACTATGGAAGAAATTGAAGCAGTCATCAAAAAGCTTCCATCAAACAAAAGCCCAGGACCAGACGGCTTCACAGGGGAGTTTTACCAAACATTCAAGGAAGAACTAAAACCTATCCTCCTCAGACTACTACAAAAAATTCAAGAGGAAGGAACACTTCCAAGCTCATTCTATGAAGCCAGCATCACCCTAATACCAAAACCAGGTAAAGACAACACAATGAAAGAGAATTACAGGCCAATATCCCTCATGAACATAGATGCCAAAATCCTCAACAAAATCTTAGCAAATCGGATCCAGCAGTACATCAGAAAGATCATACACCATGACCAAGGTGGATTTATCCCAGGGATGCAAGGATGGTACAATATCCGCAAATCAATAAACGTGATACATCACATAAACAAATTGAAAGAAAAAAACCACATGGTCATATCAATTGATGCAGAAAAAGCATTTGACAAAATTCAACACCCATTTTTGATAAAAACTCTCAGCAAGGTGGGAGTAGAAGGATCATACCTCAACATAATAAAAGCCATATATGACAGGCCCACAGCCAACATCATACTCAACGGACAAAAACTAACACCATTTCCCCTAAGAACAGGAACAAGACAGGGATGCCCCCTCTCACCACTCCTGTTCAACATAGTACTGGAAGTGTTAGCCATTGCAATTCGGCAAGAAGAAGAAATAAAAGGCATCCAAATTGGAAAAGAGGAAGTAAAACTGTCCTTATTTGCAGACGACATGATATTATACATACAAAACCCTAGAGATTCCATCAAAAAGCTACTAGACTTAATACATGAATTTGGCAATGTAGCAGGATACAAAATTAACCCCAAGAAATCTGAGGCATTTCTATACACCAATAGTGAACTTTCAGAAAGAGAGATTATAAAAACAATCCCGTTTACCATTGCACCGAAAAAACTAAGCTACCTAGGAATAAACTTAACTAAAGAGGTAAAAGACCTCTACTCAGAAAACTACAGGACGTTGAAAAAAGACATAGAGGAAGACATAAACAGATGGAAGAACATACCGTGTTCATGGATTGGTAGAATCAACATCATCAAAATGTCCATACTACCCAAAACAATCTATAAATTCAACGCACTTCCCATTAAAGTACCAACAGCATACTTCAGAGATCTAGAACGAACTTTCCAAAAATTCATCTGGAATAAAAAAAGACCCCGAATAGCTGCAGCAATCCTGAAAAAGAACAAAGTAGGTGGGATCTCAATACCAGATATCAAGTTGTATTACAAAGCCACTGTTCTCAAAACTGCCTGGTACTGGCACAAGAATAGGCATATAGATCAATGGAATAGAATAGAGAGCCCAGAAATCGGCCCGAACCAATATGCTCAATTAATATTTGACAAAGGAGGCAAGAACATACAATGGAGCCAAGATAGTCTCTTCAATAAATGGTGTTGGGAAAATTGGACAGATATATGCAAGAAAATGAAACTAGACCACCAACTTACACCATACACAAAAATAAACTCAAAATGGATAAAGGACTTAAATGTACGACAGGATACCATAAAAATTCTAGAAGAATCCAAAGGCAAGAAAATCTCAGACATATGCCGAAGCAATTTCTTCACTGATACAGCTCCTAGGGCACTTGAAACTAAAGAAAAAATGAACAAATGGGACTACATCAAAATAAAAAGCTTCTGCACAGCAAAAGAAACCATCAACAAAACAACGAGAAAACCCACTGTGTGGGAAAACATATTTGCCAATGACATATCTGATAAGGGCCTAATCTCCAAAATTTATAGGGAACTCATACAACTTAACAAAAGAAAGATAAACAATCCAATCAAAAAATGGGCAAAGGACCTAAATAGACACCTTTCAAAAGAGGACATTCAGAAAGCCAAGAGACATATGAAAACATGCTCAAAGTCACTAATCATCCGAGAGATGCAAATCAAAACAGCAATGAGGTACCATCTCACACCTGTCAGACTGGCTATCATCAACAAATCAACAAACGACAAGTGCTGGAGAGGATGTGGAGAAAAAGGAACACTTGTGCACTGCTGGTGGGAATGCAGACTGGTCCAGCCACTATGGAAGACAGTATGGAGTTTCCTTAAAAAACTGAAAATGGAACTCCCATTTGACCCTGTGATCCCACTTCTAGGAATATATCCCAAGAAACCAGAAACACCAATCAGAAAGGATATATGCACCCCTATGTTCATAGCAGCACAATTCACCATAGCTAAGATCTGGAAACAGCCTAAGTGCCCATCAGTAGATGAATGGATTAGAAAACTGTGGTACATCTACACGATGGAATACTATGCTGCTGTAAAAAGGAAGGAACTCTTACCATTTGCAACGTCATGGATGGAACTGGAGAGCATTATGCTAAGTGAAATAAGCCAGTCAATAAAGGAAAAATACCACATGATCTCACTCATTCGTGGACGATAGAGACCATTATAAACTTTTGAACAATAATAGATACAGAGGCATAGCTGCCTCAAACAGATTGTCGAGCTGCAGCGGGAAGGCCGGGGAGGGTTGGGGGGCAGGAGGTAGGGGGGTAAGATATCAACTAAAGGACTTGTATGCATGCATATAAGCATAACCAATGGACATAAGACACTGGGTGATAGGGGAGGCTAGGGGACTGTCTAGGGCGGGGGGATAAAATGGATATATATGTAATACCCTTTGTAATACTTTAAGCAATAAAAAAAAAAAAAATTCACAAAAGAAGAAAAAAAATAAAATGAAAATATATTATTTTGTAAATCTTCTATCAAGTTAAAGGAAGAAAAATAGGATGGTTTTCAATTCGTATGTGGTCAAAAAGATAACAACACAGCCAGTTATTGTTAATAGAAATGAAAATGCCAAAACAAATTAGAACATGCCATAGATTGGGTGTTAAGCTATTTTAACTATAGAATACAATTATTGAAAAATATTGAAAAAATATTATAATACATAAATGGTATATTCCTCATTCTCCTCAGATAACCACTGTTCATTTTCTGTGTATTCTTCCAGAAACTTCCCTTCACCCATACACACACACACACACACACACACACACCCCTATATTTGAATTTAACAAATACCTCCTGAAGGCCTATGTAATGAGGAACACAGCAAGGTTTAAAATTAACGTGATCCCTGATTTAATTTTTTTACAGAAATATTATTATTCAATATATTACTCACAAAATATTTTTAAAATGTAAACTTCACCACCACTAGGAGAAGCAGATGAACAATATACCATCACGACTGTACAGAACAGGAAATTAAAAAAGAGAAGTCAAGTACTCTGCCCAAAGACTTACCTAATAGTTACAGGAAACCAAGTCAGGCCTCTAGAAATAGTACTATTTTCATGAAATAGTGTGTTAAGGAATAATAAAGGTGAGTCCAGTAAGAATGCAACCTAGGACATATGTTTGAATTCAGAAATCATACGATTAACAACTAATATGAGTGAGCTTACCTAAAGGCAGCAATTAGTGGTGCATAAATTGAGTCCCCATCATAAACATATAAATGGTCCCAACTACACTCTGTAGCAAAATGATTGAAACGGAGTCTCATTATTCTATTTGGCCTGAAAAAAAAAACACAAAAATAATTTATAATAATTATCACTATCAAATATTTGAAAAATATATACCTAGATTTTTAATTTACAGAGAGGAGAAATTAATACTAAAGAGTATATCATTATTTGCCAAAGATTCACTTAGTATATTCTACCTGCAAGAGACCACTAAACATGCACTGATAAACAAAATAGCATGGTCTGTGCCTCTTTGGGCCTTATAGTCTACACAGTAGCCATTCATTAACAGCCTCTGAACCAACCCATTAGCCCTTCTAGTTCTATACTTCCTTATTCAACCAAAGACTCCACACTACATCATTTCATAATCACACCTGCCAATTCTCTAAACTCACCCACCCCTCTGACTTTTCAGGGGACTACTTGGCAAAAGCCATGGTTTAGAGGAAAACAGTTACCTGCTTTGACTTAGACTGAGCCCAAACAAAACTAATCCGTGCCAGAGAAAGTCACACCACTGAGAGGGCTGGCTCCAGGATTGGTCACTGCTCACCAACTTCAAATGGTACTTCAATTCTGCCAGCAGTCCTATTACTAACTCCCTCTCCCTCTCCACAACTGGTCCTCTCAATTACTATTTCAAGCCATTCAGTCCCACCCACTTCTCTGCACCAAGACAAAAATCCCTCAAATTCCCATTTTTCAAAACAGATACACCTACCTACTTCTCCTTCCATTTCTCAAATATTTAGCATCTCCCTTATCTGAAACTTCTACATCCACATTTAAATCTCCTTCGGTATCACATATTTTACAAAAACAACAAAACATAAAAAGCTTCAAATCCCAACTCTTCTTCCAGTTATTACCCCACCCAATCCTTTCTCCTCTTAATAGAGTAAATCTATACAGAAAGCTTTGTTTTCTCCATTTCCTCATATCCCACTTACTCCTTCACTCTCTAACTTGGCTTCAGCTCAAACAGCTCTTGGTATTAGCAACACCATCTAGTTCCCGTGGATGCCTAATTATATGTCTCCAGTCTAGACTTTCTTCTACCTCACACTTATCTATCTAACATCTCTAAGCAAACTAAGTAAATACATAAATAAGTTAACTCAGCTGGTGATAAATACTGTGAAGAAATTGAAGGAATTATGTTATGGTAGTACACCAAGTGGTGGGGAAATACCCCAGAAAGCTTTGAAGGAGATTAGAATGACAAGAGATAAGCCATATGAAAAGCTTAGGAACAATGTTTCACGCAGAGGAAACAGCACTGTCTTAAAGACTCAGGAAGAAAGAAGTTGATGTGTAAGAACAATACGAAGAAAATCAGCATATCTGAAACAGTAAATCGAGGGAACCTCATGAGATAAGAAGTAAGAGGTAAGCAAGGGGCAAAAGCAAAAATCAAAAGGCCAATTTCAAGGCTATTACAGGGGCCGAGGAAATTGAGGGTGGTGGTTTTTATAATAATTTCAGAGATGGATATGAAAAGGAGAATGTAGAAGGATTTGGGAGATATTCTAGAAGGAAAATGGACAGAACTTACTGATAGGCTGAATATGGGAATAAGAGGAAGAAGAAATTATTTTTTGCTTAGGCTGAGGAGGACCAACCCCTGAAATCCCATGCTGAGCAATGGTGGAGAAGGACACCAGATGGGAGTGGACTGACAGAAAGGGCAAGGGCAGACAATAGAGCACAAGTTCTCAAAGTGTGGTCCACAGAACACCAAGGGCCCTGAGATCCTTTTAGGGGCCCAAAAGGTCAAGACTATGTACATAATAATTAATACTAAACTATCATGTACCTTATCATCATTTTGGCATTTACTAATGGTACAAGAGCAAATGGTGGGTAAAACTGCTGACACCTGGAATCTAACAAGACGGTAGCACCAAACTGTACTAGTAATCACTGTAATGCTTCACCATCACTCCCTCACAGAAAGAAAAAAAGAAATGACAGCTTCATTTAAGCATAGCTTTATTACATGGTAGAAACTATGAATTTTATTAATAGTACACATCTTTTTAATTTTATGCATGACAAGGTGGGAAGTATGCATAAAGCACTTCTGCTACCTAACAAAGTACAATGGTTTCAAGGAAAATCACTTTTGAAATTGTTTGAGTTGTGAGCTGAACTAGTTGCCTTTCTTTTAGAACACCATTTACCATTTTTACTTGAAAGTCAGACTTGGATATATGGCAGATATTTTCTTGAAAATGAACAAAGTAAAACTGTCACTTCAAAGAAAACAATTGGCAGTATTTGGTGCCAAAGATAAAATACAAGCTTTCAAGCAATAACTAAAGCTTTGGAAGATTGATATCTGCCACCTAGATACAACTTCCCAATATTTAAAACTTTCTGATAAGATTGATGGTGATATAACTAATGTGATTTTTTAATTGATTTGAGAGAGAAAAACATCAATTTTTATTGTTCTACCCATTTATGCATTCACTGGTTGATTCTTTTATGTGCCTTAACCAGGAATATAATCTGCAACCTTAGGTATCAGGACAATGCTCTAACCACCTGAGCTACCTGGCCACAGCCCGATGTGATTTTTTTCCACATTGCAATTTACTTTTAAGAAACTACCACTTGTCAAAGACTACCATCCACAATTCTTTAAAAGCACTATAAAAACCCCTTTCCTTTTCCCACTTCATATTCAAGTGAAGCCTAATTTTCTTCACATACTTCACCATCGTTAACATCGAAACAAAGTGAATGCAGGCCTGGCTGGCGTGACTCAGTGGATGAGCATCTACCTAAGAACCAGGAGGTCATGGTTCAATTCCTAGTCAGTGCATATGCCCAGGTTGCAGACTCTATTCTGAGCAGGGGATGTGTACGAAGCAGCCAATCAATGATACTCTCTCTCACCATTGATGTTTCTATCTCTCTCTCCCTCTCCCTTCCTCTCTGAAATCAATAAAAATGTATTTTTTTTAAAGTGAATGCAGAAAAAATGATAATCTAGCTGTTTTCTATTAATCCAGGGAAGAGATTTACAAAAATGTAAAGCAATGCCATTCTTTTATTAACTTTTTAAATACAGGGCTTCTTTTTCCATAAAAATATGCCATTAATGCTAACACATAGTGGGTTTATTAGTTGTTTAAACTGAATTAAATAGTATTTCTTAGTTTTGATTTTTAATATGATAAAAACAGATATAACCCACAAAAACAAAAGTTATTTAGAATTCTATAAATTTAAGAGTGTAATGAGGTCCTGAAACCAAAAAGTTTGAGAAACACTGCTCTAAAGGTTTGCTGAAGGTAAGAAAAAGAAGGTAACAGCTGGAGAGGCATGGGAGCAAAGAGAAGGAGTTGTTTGGCCAACAACAGTTATTCTAACTTTCATCCCCACAATAAAAATATGTATTTATAAAAATGACACAATATTATGATTTTCTAATGCTTTAGGTACATCACTTAAAATACTCCATTTTTTTAGACTATACAATTGAAAATATACAAAATTCTGGTGTGTACAATTCATCTACAGCATTAAATCATCACAAGAAGTTTTTTTTAAGTAAAAATAAAGATCAAGAAAAATAAAATTTACTTATAAAATAAGAAATTATCGAATAAAAATATTTAAGTACTTTATGCTACAGTTTGTTAATTTTACTTGTAGGAAAAGTAATGCCACACTGAGCTCTACCCTAAAAAAAAATTAGCCATTATTACTTACTGTCCTTCAATGAGCCATGTGCACTTCGTTTTATATTTATAATTTCCAGGTCCATCTGTTACAAACCCAGAAGATCCAGTTAATCTGTAATTTAAAGAAAAAAAAACTTAAGTCCATCAAGATTTTATATATTAATAATATATTTCTTAATTCTCAATATAATCCAAATTAAGCAAAGTGAGATGCATACTATATAACCAGAAGAAAATAACTGCATAGTTATATTCAGATTACACAAATATAGGTAAAACAAATATATACATTTAAGAAGATACACATATATTAAAATCAAGACAAATAAACAAAAATCATATCTAAATCTTTCGAGATAAGATGGAGAAAATCATACATTCTACCATAAAAACAGCCACAAAAACTTATTAATAAATATGAGCTGGTATTTTAAAAAATAAGATCACACAGCCCTAGCTAGTGTGCTCAATGGTTAGAGTGTTGGCCACTGCACAGAGGTTCGATTCCTGCCCTGGTAGGATTACAAGAGAGAGGCAACCAATCAATGTCTCTCTCAACTCAGTGTTCCTCTCTCTTTGCTTCTCTTTCTCACCCCTCCCTCCACTTTTTCTAGAAAAAAAAAAAATCAATGGAAAAAATATCCTTGGGTGAGGATTGACCAAAAAAAAATTCAGAGTAACAGTTATAAGTATTTAATACAATAACACTATAGTCAGCATAACTGTGATGGGCAAACACATCAAGCCACAACTCACAACAGATCCACCATAGCCGTTTAAGTTGCTGCTTCTGAAGTGGCAATCTATAACCAAACCTTTGAACAGTGTACATCAGCACCTGTCTTCCCACACTCGTGCCAAGCCTGAAGTTTGGCAATATTTTGAGATCTTGCCAATATGGTAGGCATATCCTACTATTTAATTAATGTTTTGACTGGTACTAGCCCTAACGTTTGAATCTTCTCATCGCTTGTTCATTTGTATTTCCTCCTTTGTGAATTTAGATTCCATATTCTTTGCCTACTTTGCGACCAAGTGGTCTTTTCAAATTAATATTTAGGAGCTCTTTTTATATTAAAGAGCTCCCATTTGCATGTTATATATACTATAAATATATTTTCTCACTTTCCTTTTTTCTTTATACTTTGTTTCTAGTATATTGTGTTATATAGAAATTTTTATTATTTTAGAAGGATGCTATTTCCTTTCTCACTGCCGTTTCCAGGTCATTTTTTCCTCTGTCTTCCACCAACAATGTCAGTCTCTCTGAAACAGACGCTCTTTTGGGTCAGTCTCCCTCACTTTTTTAGATATCTACTGAGATCCCAATTACATTTCACCCACTGAAGACATTAGCATCTAGTTCACTGCCTTTCACTCAACTACTTCAACATCCGAGATGTTCCATCCAAAACCCAGACTCTCCTTTTCATAATTTCAACATTAGAATCTTTCTCCATCCCACTTTAGTTACTCAGTCTTCTAGGTCTTGTCATTACCAGTAATAGCACAACCACCAAAATGCTCATTTTAGTTGTCCTGTACTCCTATACTACTACCATCTCTTCTCTCTCCGGTTCATTTAGCTTTCTTCTCCCTTCCCAGTGAGTCATCAGCCCCATGGGGACCTCCAATCCACTAAACCAACTCTCCTCCATGTTCATCCCCATTACCCACACATTTTACTTTCCCACTTCCCTAGTTAAGATCCCATGAGCTATCACAATTATAATGCCCTGCAAATCTCCTGACTTCTTTGCCCTTCTCTCCCTCTGCTATAAACTGACACAAATGTGTCCATGTTTTACTCCCCAACGTCTATTCACCCCCAAAATGTTAGTCTGAGCCAATCATGGTTTCCTGTGCCCTCTGCCAATAATTGATTGGCAAAGGGAAGCAATCCAGAGCATATAAAGCATTTCCATGATCATCAAGAACCTAATATTCTTCTATCTTGTTTTGTCATCTTCAAATATGTGGCTTCCACCTCATAATCCAAGATGCTGCTCAAACTCCAGCTATTATTCCCATAGTCTACCCAGCAAGGAGGAGGAAAAGAAAACAAGGCACATATCGCCTCCAAGTCAAACATGACAGCGCAACTTAACCATCAGCCAAAAGTTAGACAAGTCTAAATGTAGAGGCTGAGAAATGTAGCCATTACCCCAGATTACCATGCACCCAATGAAAACCAGGACTTTCTTTACTAGAGAAGTGGAGAAAGACTATGAAGGCTCATTATTAGTCTTTGTCACAACATGTAGCCTAATATTTAAATGTGAGGGGATGTCTGATGAAGGACTTCTGGAAAATATTTTCTGATTCTTAAAGAGTGTGTAGACTGAGAGATGCGCCACCTAGATCTTCCCTTCAAGGAAGGGCTTGCTGCCAGCTCAGCAGGGAGTCTGGTCACCACACAGCCTCCAGCTGCCAGTCCTTCAGGAGCTGCCTTCCCAGGGCAGCCCACACCAGAGCAGGTATAAAGGCTGAGCATTTCAATCCAACATGGACTCTGACAAACAATCCTTGCTCCAGAGCTTCCCTTGGGCAGGCTTGCAATAAGCTCTTCTTTTGCCCAGTTCTGCTTTCAGCCCCTTCCTCTCACAGTTGTTATAACCAAGTTGTACCCCAAACTCCATCTCAGCAAACGTTTCCAAGAAATCCTACAACAGACACCCAGAGAGACCATACTTCTCCTTCTGGACTCTGCTACAGTGGATTTTACAGCTAGAAGTACTGCAGCCTGAACACAAAGCCAACACCAATGATGACAAATCAAAGGAAGGCAAAGGTTCCTGAAGAGCAATACCAACCAACCACAGAGTCTACCCCAGTTTTATTGGTAATTAAATTTCCCACTGGTTACTGCTTTAGAGAGAGATCTCAAGAGGGGAAAAGAGAGAGAGTGTGCATGCATGCACTACCTTTATTCTTTGTTTTAGGTTCTCCTACCTCAAAAAGTTTATGGTTTTCTACTAAGCTTGTTTTACTCTTAAGAGTTTCTGTGGCCTTCACAAAGACATGCTCAGGTATTTGCAAATCAGCATCACTTTTAGAAAAGAAATAGGCCACTTTTACTTTAAATATTTACTTAATATCTTTAAACATGCACATTTACATAATTTTACAGATAATGAATAGATATAATCACAGGCTTTTTTGATCAACTAAAAAACAATTCTTCCCTCGTTCTCCCACCTACCTACCCCCCACCAAGATAAACATTTAGCCACTAGCAAGCATTCTTAACTATTTTTCTTCATGCTCATGAGCCCATGATGTATGCATGGTTCTCTTACATAATTTTTTATTACAGAAATTAATTATTATAGAAACTTTTTTGACTCTTTGTTCTCTCACTGAACAAAACTTTGTGGGACTCTATCCAACTATCAGGTCTAATTCATTCTTTTTCATGTAGCATAATATTCCAACCTATAGAGATACC
This sequence comes from Myotis daubentonii, assembly GCF_963259705.1. NCBI lineage: Eukaryota > Metazoa > Chordata > Mammalia > Chiroptera > Vespertilionidae > Myotis > Myotis daubentonii. The sequence goes on from NC_081847.1 coordinate 31,040,872, forward strand.
ATTTTTTTTCTGCCCTTCTACTAACACTCATTCTGTTTTCAATTGCTTGGCATTATATACATTGCTGCAATAAATATCCCTATACATATGGCCTTACTTGTGCTTTTATTTCTAAGAATAGACTCTTAGGAGGTTTACTGGGCCAAAAAGAATATGAATTTTAATTGTTAACCAGGCTGCCAAATTATTTTCCCAAAGGCTGTAACAATTCATATTTTCACCTGCAATATATGAAAACATTCTATTCTCCACATTTCCTCTGTATTAGGTATTGTTTCTTTTAAATTTTATCAGTTTTCAATTTGAAATTCCCTGTGTTCTAGTGAATGACCAACAAGTGGTTATTGAAAATTCAGAAAGAGTTGAAAGGGGAAGGCCAGGAATAGCAACCTAAAATTTCAGGTCAAGTTTTATAGTATAACTAGAGGCCCGGTGCACAAAAATTTATGGACTCGGGGGGGGGGGGGTGAGGGGGTCCCTCAGCCCAGCCTGTGCCCTCTCAGTCTGGGACCCCTCAGGAGATAACGACCTGCTGGCTTAGGCCTGCTCCCGGGTGGCAGAGGGCAGGCCCAATCCCTAGGTGCAGCCCCTGGTCAGGCTCAGAGCAGGGCTGATTGGGGAGTTGGGGCGCCGCCCCCTGTCATGCACAGAGCAGGGCAGATCAGGAGGTTGCGATGCCACCCTCAGTCACGCTCAGAGTAGGGCCGATTGGGGGGTTGGGGCACAGCCCCCTGTCACACTCAAGACAGGGTTGGTGGGGAGGTTGCAGCGCCACCCCCTGTCATGCACAGAGCAGGGTCAATCAGGGGGTTGGGGAGCTCTCCCCTGTCACTCACAGAGTAGGGCCGATAGGGGAGTTGGGGCACCGCCCCCTGTCACACACAGAGCAGGGCGGATCAGGGGTTGGGGAGCCGCCCTCTATCATCCACAGAGCAGGGCCGATCAGGGGGTTGGGGCACCACCACTGTCACACTCAGGGCAGGGCCGATGGGGAGGTTATGGCTCTACCCCATCACACACAGAGCAGGGCCCGTTGGCGGAGGGGAGGTTGGGGCGCCGCACCCTGTCACACACAGAGCAGGGCCGATCAGGGGGTTGGGGCGCCGCACGCTGTCACACACAGAGCCGCAGGGAGATCAGGGGGTTGGGGAGCTCCCTCCTATCAGGCACAGAACAGGGCCGATCAGGGGGCTGGGGCGCCGCCCACTGTCACACACAGAGCAGGGCTGATCAGGGGGTTGGGGTGCCACACCCTGTCACACACAGAGCCGCAGGGCAATCAGGGGGTTGGGGAGCTCCCCCCTATCAGGCACAGAGCAGGGCTGATCAGGGGGTTGGGGTGCCTTCCCCTGTCACGAACAGAGCAGGGCGGATAGGGAGGTTGTGGCCCCGCCCCCTGTCACACACAGAGCCGCAGGGCGATCAGGGGGTTTGGGCGCTGCCCCGTCACGCTGATCCCGGTGCTGGGAGGCCTCGCGGCTCCGCTGATCCCGGTGCTGGGAGGCATATTACCCTTTTACTATATAGGATAGGGGCCTGGTGCACGGGTGGGGGCCGGCTGGTTTGCCCTGAAGGGTGTCCTGGATCAGGGTGGGGGTCCTGCTTGGGTGCCTGGCCAGCCTTGGTGAGGGGATGATGGCTGTTTGCAGCTGGTAACACACCCTTCAGGGTGGGGGTCCCCACTGGGGTGCCTGGCCAGCCTGGGTGAGGGGCTGAGGGCTGTTTTCAGGCTGGCGGGTGACTGCAGCTCCCAACTGCTCCTTTTTCTTTTTTCTTTTTATTCTGGGCCAGCTTTAGCTCTGAGGCTTGGATCCAGCTCTGAGGCCTCTGCTGCTGAAAGCAGGTATCTGGTTTGTTTAGGTTCTATAATCAAACACTGTATCAACTCCAGCTCTGAGATCCTGGCTGGCTGAAAGCAGGTTTCTGGGGTTTTGTTTAGCTTCTATATTTGTAACAATGTTTCAAACTGCAAGCTCAGAGGCCGGCAAGGCAAGCGGGGAACGTTGGAGTCCTCTGTCACTGAAGCAAGCAAGCCTCATGTTCACTTTAAGCTGCCTGGCTGCTGGCCGCCATCTTGGCTGGCAGTTAATTTGCATATTGTCCTGATTAGCCAATGGGAAAGGTAGCAGATGTATGCTAATTACCATGTTTCTCTTTTATTAGATAGGATTAGAGATCTTGGTATGGACACTGGTACTACCTGTATCCTACTTCAGCAGCAGTCACACAAAGGCATCAAACTGAAACATAACTACATATAGATAATATAAGAACAGAAATATAAGGAATTAATGCCTTGCTACTACCAATTTCCCAATTTGAATATATGCTGAGGGTATTTCTACAATGAAAATGAATAGAGAAAAAAAGGGAAATCCTCCATAGAAGGCAGGTTTCAAAGGAGTCATCTTATTAACTATTTCTTTCTAATTTATTTGTATTATTTCCAGACAATATGGTCTGTAAAATCTCAACTTTTCTCATCTGTTCAGACTTTCTATATGACCTTGGACATTAATAAATTTTGACCAAAGTTGCTTGGATATTAAAAAAACAAAATAGCCTATTGTAGGAATGTGAAATACTATTTATATCTGTACATATAATTAAGTTTATTGAATGCACTATTCAATTCCTTTATATTCTTTTTTTAAAATATATTTTATTGATTTTTACAGAGAGGAAGGGAGAGAGATAGAGAATCAGAAACATTGATGAGAGAGAAACATTGATCAGCTGCCTCCGGCACACCCGCAACTGGGGATGTGCCCGCAACCAAGGTACATGCCCTTGACCGGAATCGAACCTGGGACCGACCCTTCAGTCCACAGGCCGATGACACTCTATCCACTGAGCCAAACTTTATATTCTTACTTAATTTTATCTACATTTAAATCTAACTCTGAGACATGTATGTTGAAATCAACTGCTTCACTAATGACATTTCTCAGATTAATTTTGCTTTATGTATTTAGCTATTAAGCCAAACCAGCTTATGACAGTAAGATCTTCATAAATTATGCCTTTAAAAAAATGTTTTTATTGATTTCAAAGAGAGGAAGGGAGAGGGAGAAGGAGAGGAAGATAGAAACATCAATGATGACAGAGAATCATTAACTGACACCCTCCCGCCCCTCAATGGGAATCCAGCCAGCAATTCGGACATGTGCCCTGACCAGGAATCAAACTGTGACCTCCTGGTTCATGGGTCAACACTCAATGTCTGAGCCACACCGGCTGGGCAAATTATGCCTTTTATGGTAGCAATCCATTAACCTAGTTTGATGCTCAAATTCCACCTTGTCTATTATTATAATTACTAGAATAAACATATCTCCCTGTGATTTTTCCCATGTCTGCAGGATCTATACTGATGCCCCGCCCCTCTGTCATTGATATCGGTAATTTTTTCTCTTTATCAATCAGCTTATCGATATTCTTTTCTAACTATTATCTTTATCAATCCTCTATAACAGCTCACTGCTAAACAAATGCTGAACACTGTTTTCACTTTTCACCTTTTTTCATAAAAACAAAAATCCTCTTTGGATTTCTTTTGGTTAGCAAAAACAGGTACAAATGTTAAATCTTTTGTAAAAGTGAAATGGCGAAACATGAACTTTTGAAAAGCGAGGGATACCTATATCATGGTTAAATTTACTGAAGAAAATTGCCCCTAAGATTTAAGTCTCTTAAAACTATCACTATTCTGCCCTAATCGGTTTGGCTCAGTGGATAGAGCGCCGACCTGCGGACTGAAGGGTCCCAGGTTCGATTCCGGTCAATGGCAGGTACCTTGGTTGCGGACACATCCCCAGTAGGGGGTGTGCAGGAGGCAGCTGATCGATGTTTCTCTCTCATCGATGTTTCTAACTCTCTATCCCTCTCCCTTCCTTTCTGTAAAAAATCAATAAAGTATAATTTAAAAAAAAAAACTATCACTATTCTTAGAAACACATGCTAAAGTATTTTAAAGAGTCAAGGGTCATGAGATATATATATATATATATATATATATATATATATATATATATATATATATATATATATCTTATTCTCAAATGGTTTGAGTAAAAAAAACTATAGGGGAGGCAGCAAGGAGAACATGCAAATAACATTTTCATCTCTTCCTCTCTGTGCTCTGACCAGGTATTTTTTCCAACATATCTTACGATTCACTGATTCTCTCTTTATCTGTGTCTAAAGTTCTCAAAATCAGTTCCCGTTTTTTCAATTTCCATTAATTCTTTTTTAAATTTTCTAATTCTCTGCTGAAATTCATCTTGTCATTTAAATTCTTAAAGCCCTAGCTGGTTTGGCTCAGTGGATAGAGCGTCAGCCTGCGGACTGAAGGGTCCCGGGTTCGATTCCAGTCAAGGGCACATGCCCAGGCTGTGGGCTCCAACCCCAGTAGGGGGTGTGCAGGAGGCAGCCAATCAATGATTCTCTCTTATCACTGATGTTTCTATCTCTCTCTCTCCCTCTCCCTTCCTCTCTGAAATCAATAAAAATATACATTTAAAAAAATAAATTCTTAAAGATATTACTCATTTATTTCAGTCTGTTTCTAATCATTCTAACTGCTGACTCTCCTGTGTGCATGTGTCTTCACCAATGTTCTTTTCCTGTTCCAAGATCCAAACCAGAATTACACTGCATTGATTTGTCATGTCTTCTTAATCCCTGACCCTTTTTAAAAACTTAAATTTTAGTTGAGATAACAGATTCACATGTAGTTATAAGAAAGTATACAGAGTGATTCCTTGTACACATTGACTAGTTTCCCCAAATGGTAACATTTTTCAAAATTACAATATATCACAACCAGAATACTGACACTGATAAATCAATCTTATTCAGATTTCACAATTCTATTTATATTCGTGTGTGTGTGTGTATGTGTGTGTGTGTAAGTTTATACAATTTGGTTCATGTATCCACCACCACAGTCAATATACTGAACAGTTTCAACACTACAAGGATTTCTCATATTGCCCCTTTATAACCACTCAGACCTCTCGGCCACATTTCCCCTAAGCACTCCCCATCCATAACCCCTGGCAATATTTAATCTGTCAATTTTATATTTAGCAATGTCCCTCTTTGTGACTGGTTATTTTCTCTGCTCTAAAGTCCAATTTATCAAATACTAATATAGCCAATTCCTACCTTTAAAAAAAAATGTTTTCATGGTACAGTTTTTCCATTCTTTTGCTTTCTACCTACCTACATTGTGGAATCTGAACTGACTTTCCTATAAGCTGCATATAATTGGGTCACATTTTTTTATCCACTCTACATTTAGATTTAAGGTAATTATTATTAAATTTATGGTATTTATTGATATGTTAAGGCTTAAGACTGCTGCTCTATTACTTCTTTTATATGTTTCTCTGGTTCTCATTCTTCTGTTTCCCTCTTTTTGCCTTCATATGGGGGGAGGGTGCTTGAACATTTTTAAAGATTCCATCTTATTTATATTGTTTTTATCTTTTTTCTTTTTTTAAAATATATTTTATTGATATTTTGCAGAGAAGAAGGGAGAAGGATAGAGAGTTAGAAACATCTATGAGAGAGAAACATTGATCAGCTGCCTCCTGCACACCTCCTACTGGGGATGTGCCTGCAACCAAGGTACATGCCCTTGACCGGAATCAAACCTGGGACCTTTCAGTCCGCAGGCCAATGCTCTACCCACTGAGCCAAACCGGTTAGGTCTGTACAGTTTTCTTAATGGTTACCCTAGGTACCTGTGTAACTTATAACAATCTACTGGTAATGATATTTTACCACTTTAAGTGGAGTGTGGAAACCTCATTTTCATTTAGGTGCTTTATCTTCACTATTTTCTAGTTTTTTTAATTTATTGATTTTTAAGGAGAAAGAGGAAGGGAAAGAGGGAAACATTGATTTTTGCTGTTCTACCCATTTATGCATCATTGGTTGATTCTTGTATGTGCCCTGACAGGGATTGAACCTACAACCTTGCCCTATTGGGATGTTCTAACCAACTGAGCTACCCAACCAAGGCTATCTTCACTATTTTAAATATCATATTTAGTATTAGATGGTTTTATATTTTTTATTCAATCATCATAATCTGATTGCTAAAACTCAGGAGGAAAAACATTCCATTATTTATTGTATGTATGGATATATCTGTTCTCTCCATTATTCCTTCTTTTCTGATGCTCCAAGATGCATTCCTTTATCATTTCTTATCTGTTTAAAGAACTTCCATTAACCATTCTTTAAGGGTAGATCTACTAGCAACAAATTTTTAGTTTTCCATCATCTGAGAATGTTTTTATTTCCTTTTAATACCTGAGGGACAGTTTTGCTGGATACAGAATTAACAATTGATAATTCTTTTATTTCAGCATATAAAAAATATTGTGCCACTTCCTCTGGTCCCCTGGTTTCAGATAAGACATTTGTTATTTGAATTGGTGTTCCCTATAGGTAATGCACCATTTCTCTCTGGCTGCTTTCAAGACTCTTTCTTTGCCTTTAGTTTCTGGGCTCTATTTTGTTCCACTGATCTGTTTATTATTTCACCAGTACCATATGATCCTGATCACTATAGCTCTATAGTAAGTGTTGAAGTCGTGTCAGTCCTCCAACTTTGTTCTTCACCTTCAATATTGTGTTTCCTAGTCTGAGTTTTTGCCTCTCCCTATAATCTTTAGAATCAATTTATAACTATCCACAAAACAAGTTGCTGAGATTATGTTTCATTTATGGATCAAGTTGGGAAGAAACGACATCTTGACAATATTGTGTTTTCCTATCCATGAACAGGGAATATCTCTCCATTTATTCAGTTCTTTGATTTTGTTCATCAGCTTTGTTACTGTTTTTAACTATATTTGTATTGATTTCAAAAAGGAAGGGAGAGGGAGAGAAAGACATCAATGATGAGAGAGAATCATTGATTGGCTGCCTCCTGCATGCCCCCCACGGGGGATCCAGCCCACAACCCGGGCATGTACCCTGATGGGAATCAAACCTGGGACCCTTCAGTCCGCAGGCCGATGTTCTCTCTATCCACTAAGCCAAACCGGTTTTAGTTTTTCTCATATAGATCTTGTTCATATTTTGTTACACCTATACCTACGTATTTCAATTTTTGGGGTGCTAATATAAATGGTACTGTGCTTTTAATTTCAAATTCTACTTCTTCATTGCTTGTGTATAGGAATGCAACAAATTTATATATATTAACCTTGCATCTGTGCCTTGCATCTGTATCTGTAGGTTTGTTCTTTTGTCAATTTGGTAAATTTTCAGGCACAGTTTCTTTGAAATACTCAATTTCTCCTTTCCTTCTGCAATTATATAAATTTCAGAACTTTTGTTCTAAAATAGAATTGAACCTCCTGGTTCACAGGTTGACACTCAACCACTGAGCCACACTGGGCGGGCCTCAGATATTATTTTTCTATTTTTTTCTCTCTGTTGTTTGTATTGGGTAAATTCTATTGTTCTGTTCTCAAATTTACTGATTCTATCCTCTGTTATCTTCTATTGAACCCATATAGTGAGTTTGATTGTGGTTTTCGATTTTAAAATTTCCATTTGGTTCTTTCTAATTTCATTACTAACAGGGATCTAAATGATTTTATTTCATTCTCTACTGAAATTTTTTATTTGTTTTAAGATAATTTGTAATTGATTTTTAAGCATTTTTATGATACCTAGTTTAAAATTCTTGTCAGAAAAATTCCAATACCTAATTCATCTTGTGTTGGTGTCATTTGTTTTTTTCTTATTCAAGTTGCCGTTTCCTTTGCTATTGTTATGACAAGTGACTTTCTAGCTCTTAAACATTTTTCTACTATGTTAGAAGTCACTAACATAGGGTCTTATTTAGTTTTTTATTTTAACAGGTAGTCACCTGTTTAGTTTTAGCATGTGGATCTTGGGCTCATTTTCTGGTCTATTCATGGCAGATTAATTTCAGAGCCTTTGTGGCATTATTTGGCCTGCTTTGTTTATCTGGGTGCCACTGGGCTCCCACTGGTCCCTGCTGCTTGAGGAAGTAAAAGAAGTTTCCCCAAGCCAGGCTGCCAGGTAGCTCTTGGGGGGAAGGGGTGTGACAGCCCCAGTGTCTCTACGTGGGAAAGGCAAGTCTTGAGCACACAGAGACAAAGAAGCTTCCCAGAACGTATTACTTACTATAGCCGAGTCCCTCTTATCTGCCCCTGTGTTTCTGGGTATCTTCTCTGAGAAGATGATCCGGCCCACAAGGCCAAAGACACTTTCCCAGACTAGGCTACTTTTAGCTGTATCCTTTTTGCAGGTAGTGCCTCCTGGTATCTTTGGGAGGGGGAGGAGAGTTGCAAGTCCTCAAGGACTAAAACACTTCTCAGACTGGAATGCCTACTGTAGCTCTTGAGTCAGTTCTGCCTGCTTGCCTTGGTATCTCTCAGTGGAAAAGAGAAGTCTCATAACAGGGGGACTTCTTCTTGGAACATATTCAATGGGACTCCCAATTGGTCACCTTTGATGATGACAGGCTTGCATGATGCTTTCAGATGGACTCCCACTTGATTCAGGGGAGGAATGAGCCCATCTGGATGCTAGTTCGGAAAGTCAGGAACTGGTTTAGGTGGCCTTCTTCTGTTCAGTGGGGGGATGCAAGATGTCCTATGACTATGTTGTTCTTCCAGTCCTATGATCCCAAACAAGCTTACCTTCTTCTTACAACCTTTCAGAGTTCTCCTTTGGTTGTCCTCTGCACCAATTCCAGGATTTACACTTTTTAGACTTAGCAGGAAAAAATGGATCTATACCATCTCATCTGTACTGGAAGTCTCCCTATGAATCTATTTTGATTATCTGTTTTCTCTCTTGATTTTCAATCATTTCTTTTATTTTTATATATCTGATTATTTTATTGAATGAAAACTAAGTTTTATAAATATTTATTATATGTTATAAATATATATAGTATAATTATATATGTAAATTATATATGTAATATATTATCAGTGAATACATAAAAACTGTACAGATAACTTGAACTAATGGTTGATGGTGTCTTCCTCCAGAGAAGATTTATATTTGCTTCTAGCATGCAATAAATGACCTTAATCCAATCAAGGATTACGGTGATTTGGAAGCTAGGCTTTAGCCTTTGTGAGAACTGACCTATTTTCAGTTCACCTATCCTTCAGGGTTCTCAACTAAAAGCCTGGGGTGTTTTCCAGTGCCCCTCTTTCTTAGCAGGTCCTGACTTCCAATTTTGTCCCCCAAATCTACATGATTACCAGAAACTCTGCTCACAATCTCAGCCTCTCTGCCACAATTTTCTGCTCAACCTCCTAGCTGCACATTTCAAACCAACCAATCACTCCATAAGAAAAGCTGTACCAAAAGTTGATCTTACCACTCTGGGCTTTCCTTCTCACCAAAATTTTGGTCTCTCAAGTCCTTGCTATCTACCTTGCTCACTCGCCAAAGCCCTCAAACAGATTTAAAAATTAAAAAAACTGCCCTGATCGGTTTGGCTCAGTGGATAGAGCGTCAGCCTGCGGACTGGAGAGTCCCGGGTTTGATTCCCATCAAGGGCATGTACCTTGGTTGTGGGTGCATCCCCAGTGGGGAGTGTGCAGGAGGCAGCTGAATCGATGTTTCTCTCATCGATATTTCTACCTCTCTATCCCTCTCTTTCTCCCCTCCTCTCTGTAAAAAAATCAATAAAATATATTTAAAAAAATAAAAATAAAAAAACTTCCCAGCTTTTCTAGTTACTTTCAGCTAAAATGTTGGCTTTAAAAAAAAAAAAAAAAAAGCTATTCTACCACTAATAGAAACAGAAATTTCCCCAGTAGCTTGTTTTATGATATGAAATATTATTGGGAATTGTTACTCAGAGAACAGAATTATGCACTAAAAGTGCTTAATGCTACCTAGATTGGTTTCTAGAATTTTTCAGTAGAGAGAACTAGGAAACACACTTTTAAAAAAGAAAATACATCTCGAGTTCACACATTTCCAACTCAAAGTTAGGATCCCAGAATTCTTACTCAACTTCTATGATTGTATCTCTTTATCACACCAAAATCTAGTGCCCCAATCTATATATAAAAGGCTAAGTGACTGACCGTCCGTCTGACCAACCAATCGGTACATATGACGCGCACTGGCAATTTAAAAGGTTGACTCGCACATGTGATACAATAAAGCTCTCGCTGGCGCCAATCACACATGTGTTTTAATTTTATAATACTATGTTTATATACTATTTTGAAATGTAATTTTTTGCAGTAACGTAATTACTGCATGAATCGCTCTTCTAATTAATTTTCTTTCAATGTGCACGAATCCATGCACTGGACCACTAGTCTAATATAATTATCCACTTGCTTTACCTTACACACCTCCAGAATAACAACACCAATATTACTAACAGCTATATGATTACTAAAGAGTACACAGTGTCTTTTTTGCAGTTCTTTGTCCTGGGTGATATATCCCACTAGAAATGGTAGTCATATCACCATGTTCACAGTCGCCTGAAATACTCTCTGTGCTTCAACCTCAGTTCGATCATTTAGGTGCACTTGTTTCATTTTGCTTTTGATATTTGGACACTGCCCTTTTCTCTCATTTTAATTTATTTTTGTTTCATAATATGGTAAAGCATCTGATTGATTCTAAAACCCAATCCAGCCCTAGCTAGTTTGGCTCAGTGGGCGGAACATCAGCCTGCAGACTTAAAGGTCCCAGTTTTGATTCCAGTCAAAGACACATGCCCGGGTTGCAGGCTCAATCCCTAGTAGGGGGCGTGCAGGAGGCAACCAATCAGTGATTCTCTCTCATCAGTGACATTTCTCTCTCTCTCTCCCTTACCCTCCCTCTCTGAAACCAATAAAAATTCTCCTACCTAATAAAAGAGAAACATGGTAATTAGTGTACGACCACTACCTTTCCCATTGGCTAATGAGGGCGATATGCAAATTAACTGCCAGCCAAGATGGCAGCCAGCAGCCAGGCAGCTTGAAACTAACATGAGGCTTGCTTGCTTCAGTGACGGAGGAAACCAATGTTCCCCGCTTGCCTTGCCGGCCTCTGAGCCTGCAGTTTAAAACATTGTAACAAATATAGAAGCTAAACAAAACCCCAGAAACCTGCTTTCAGCTAGTCGGGATCTCAGAGCTGGAGTTGATACAGAGTTTCGATTATAGAACCCAAACAAACCAGATACCTGCTTTCAGCAGCAGAGGCCTCAGAGCTGGAGCCAGAGCTAAAGCTGGCCCAGAATAAATAAAAAAAAAAAGAAAAAAAGGAGCAGTTGGGAGCTTCAGCCCTCAGCCCCTCACCCAGACTGGCCAGGCACCCCAGTGGGGACCCCCACCCTGAAGGGTGTGTTACCAGCTGCAAACAGCCATCATCCCCTCACCCAGGCTGGCCAGGCACCCCAGTGGGGACCCCCACCCTGAAGGGTGTGTGACCAGCTGCAAACAGCCATCATCCCCTCACCAAGGCTGGCCAGGCACCCCAGTGGGGACCCCCACCCTGATCCAGGACACCCTTCAGGGCAAACCAGCCAGCCCCACCCACGCACCAGGCCTCTATCCTATATAGTAAAAGGGTAATATGCCTCCCAGCACCGGGATCAGCGGAGCCCAGAGGCCTCCCGGCACCAGGATCAGCGTGACAGGGGGCAGCGCCCAAACCCCCTGATCGCCCTGAGGCTCTGTGTGTGACAGGGGGCGGGGCCACAACCTCCCTATCCGCCCTGCTCTGTTCGTGACAGGGGAAGGCGCCCCAACCCCCTGATCAGCCCTGCTCTGTGCCTGGTACGAGGGAGCTCCCCAACCCCCTGATAGCCCTGCGGCTCTGTGTGTGACAGGCTGCAGTGCCCCAACCCCCTGATGGGCCCTGCTCTGTGCGTGACAGGGGGGAGCTCCCCAACCCCCTGATCGACCCTGCTCTGTGCGTGACAGGGTACGGAGCCCCAACCCCCCTGATGGGCCCTGCTCTGTGAGTGACAGGGGGCAGCGCCCCAACCCCCCGATTGGCCCTGCTCTGTGCGTGACAGGGGGTGGCGCCGCAACCTCCCCATCGACCCTGCCTTGAGTGGACAGGGGGCGGTGCCCCAACCCCCCAATCAGCCCTACCCTGAGCGTGACTGAGGGTGGCATCGCAACCTCCCGATCCGCCCTGCTCTGTGCATGACAGGGGCGGCGCCCCAACTCCCCACTCGGCCCCGCTCTGAGCCCGACCAGGGGCTGCACCTAGGGATTGGGCCTGCCCTCTGCCACCCGGGAGCAGGCCTAAGCCAGCAGGTCGTTATCTCCCGAGGGGTCCCAGACTGCAAGAGGGCACAGGCCGGGCTGAGGGACACCCCCACCCACCCGAGTGCACAAATTTTTGTGCACCGGGCCTCTAGTATATTTAATAAAAAAAAACACCCCAATCCACAAAGTATATTAAGAAGTCTAGGTTCCATCCCTGCTTCTTCCACCCCATTCCTTTCCTTAGAGAAACACTTTCTATTAGTTTTTGGGTCTATGCATCTATATAACAATATTTGTGTATATATTTGTACACACTCTTTCTTTGAAAAACAGTAGCATACAATATCACTGTTCTGCTCCTTGATTTTTCATTCAACAACATATTCTCGAGATGACCACACAGCATATATATAGTCCTTGTTCCTTTTTATAGCTACTCCATTTACAATACTCCATTGTGTGGACATACCATATTTTGTTTAACCAATCCTTTGATGCTCTGGGCCTAGACTAACCTGCTACTAATTTTTTAAAAAATAATTTAAATTCACATAAGATTTTAAATGGTCTCATTGTGATCGCCAGAAAAATAAAATGGCTGGTATTCTGTCTGGCCTTTGCTGTCACAGCTTAAAGCAAAGAAGTTAACTATATAAGCAAGAAACAAAATATACTAACAAAGCCCTTACACAAACTACTGATACAGGGTGCTCAACAGGAGTATACCTTAACATCAGCCACAGAGCTTAAAAGACACAAATGACAAATAATGGGGCCCCAATGCAAACCACTCTCTAGAGGAACTCAGCATTGCACTAGTGTCTTTAAGAGTTCATCAAATGATCCTAATACATACTCCAAATTAAGAACAAATCATCCATAACAATCTTGAAATCTCTAGGTATTAAAGTAAGTAGCTAAATTTTTGGCAAAAATATTAAAAACAATTCCACATTCCAAAGTCTCACCTTCAGTCAGAAAATTTTAATTCTAATTCCTTAAAATCAAAACCTAACGAAAAACAGTTCCCCCTGGCCAGTGGATCAGTGGTTAGAGAGCCAGCCCCCACACTGAAGGTCTCAGGTTTGATTCCCAGTCAGGGCACGTACCTGGGTTGCAGTTTGAACCCCAGCTCAGTCGGGGCACCTCCTGGAGGCAACCAATCAATGTGTCTCTCTCTCATCACTGTTTTGCTCTCCCTTCCTCCCTCCCACCCTCTAAAAAAGCAATGGGGAAAAAAATCCTCAGGTGAGTATTAACAACAATTTGTAAAAGTTCATGAAAATTTATTCATGCTAATAAGCCCTAAAATGTAACAAATTAAGTATTTGTCCTAATTATTTTTAAAATAATAAACCTATAACTATATAATAAATTTATAACTATTATAAATGAGACATTACAACTGAGTGTTGTGCACTTTAATGTTTAGGATATCCTACTATACCCATCCATGATAATAATTAAAAATAGAAAATAATACACTTCCTCATTTAAAAAAATAAATCATCTACTTGAAAGAGTCAATAAAAGGGACAATTCCTGTGCTCAAACTCTGGGCTCTGTCCTTGGAGTTGGCCTGGATCCAGTTCTCTATGATCCCTCTATATTACTTATAGAGTCTATAAGTAATCCTTATCTGCATTCATGGCTTCATCTATCATCTACATGCTGATAACTGCCCATGCTATATTTCCAGCACAAAGCAAGACCCACGTTTCAGACTCATATTTCCTATGCCATAAATTTAAGTCATTAGTCCCCTTCTTTTACCTCTTTGCTTTTTTTACCATTTTGTCATCATCCACCCTAACTTTCAAAACTTATCAACTCTTCCTTTGTCTCACCCATTTATTCAGCCTACAAAACCACTCATTTTCCCCCTTTTTCTATCCCCTTTGCCAATGCCAATCCCCTACTTAAAATTCTCCTCCTCCAAGTTTGGTCTCCTGTAACAACTAAGCCCAGCTCTGTGATCTGGCCAGTTCTCTACAGAGCCACCTGTCATCTTCCTCAAAGGCTAATTTGATCACATCAAAACCTGCTTGGAAACCTTTTCTTGCCTTAACACTGCATGAAAGGTCCATCACAATCCAACCCCTACTTATTTTTCCTGATCCATCTCTAGCCACTGCTCCCCAGACAAAGCAGCCCATATTGCAGCAATGTCGAATGTCACTCTTCCCTCAATTCACCTGCCTGTAAGTCCCCAAACATTAGCACATCCTGAATTCTCTGTTAGGCTTAACTTCCCTTCATCCCTTCGTCCCTTCGCTCTCCTTCTTGTTTCCTCACCTAGTAAATTCCTAACCACGCTTTCAGATCTCAGTTCAAATTTACTTTGGAACTCTGGGAATAGTGCCCAACGTATTTTGTACTGAGCTGAGTGTTGCCTTCTGTGTTGACTTACCATGTGGTCTGATTATCACTGACAGAGAGGAATATCTCTGCCCACTAGTCTGCAATGGTTTTCTAAAGGACATACCGCATGTACTTTTTTCTCCACTGCCTAAAACATCATGAATGCCCACGTAATATTTGCTGCCTAATGAAGTTCCAACAAAGTTTTACAGCAACAAAAAATTTTGAGCTCTTATTACAAACAAAATTTACTACAAAGAAGTCCAGAATAAATTCCTATAATGTATCCATGACAGTCTGGAGAGAAGGGCAGTTCATAAAGAACTGGAGGAGGAGCCTTTGTTCAAAACATCTGAACACTGACTCTACCCTATCACTTCAGATGAAAAGGTACCTTGTGAATGCCTAGTTTGGTTCAAGAACCAGGAGAGTTCAATAATTTAAATAAAGCCTTCCCTTAAGCAGCCATATAATGATAGTTTGTATTATGTTTTTCTAAATAGCAATGAAAACTCAGAGCATAAAATGGCAATAAAGAACAAAAACTGGGAGTTCCAGAACCAACACAACTCAACCTGCAAAGAAACCAGGAGCCAAAAACCTGGCTCGGACACAAGCTATATCTGGCTCTGCTCTGTGTAGTCTCTCGTTTCTTCTAGGTTTCTAGACACATCCTTCACAAATAATTTGAGATACTAAATTAATCTTATGGGGGAATATATCTTCCCATCAACTACAGCCCACCTGCAATAATAAAACAGCCCCATTCTCCCAGGCTAAAAATGTTGGTATAACGTTTGTTAGCTTCTTCCTCTATTTTATTTCCTTCATCAAATGTATGACCAATTTATGATACAATTGCCACCAAAGACTTCCTTACATTCATTCCTTCATCTCCAATTCCACTGCTACACTCTACTCCAAGTCCAAACAATTCATAGTGGCCTTACTGCCAAAGATTTTGGCTACCTTTACAGTTTCTGTGAACTGCCCACAAAGTCTGCTTAGCATCCCACAGCCAGAACATTCCTAAAGGACCTATGTCACCATGTTACTACCCTTGTCAAGTGTTTACAATGACTCTGCACAGACTATGGAATGAAGTTCAAACTCCTGACCGTGATATTCTGACTACTAAGAATGTCAATCCTCCCTCTTACTCTGCCAAGTCAGTTCCCATCACTGTCCCCCAAACACTCTATGCCCATTCTCATCTCAATTGTGCTTTTACTCACACCATATTCCCCATCTCTTCCTGGAAAGCAAACCCAGCCACCCACACACATTTTCCCCTACATAATATATGCTTTTGATCTTTCTTGTGTATCCAATAAGCAAAATACCTTCTAGGCCCCTGAATATTAGGCCCAAAACAGCACAAAATAGGATTCCATTCAACCAAAGACCAATCCTGTTGGCAATCAACTCAGTGTAACTACATTCCTTTCAAAGAATCCCTATAAATATACAGTAATGAAAGGAAAGAAAAAGCAATTAGTAAGGATAAAGGAACAGAAGCTTAAGGAAACTGACATTTAACTCCAACTCTTGCTCGTCATGTAACAACTTTTATTTGTATGTCACCTTATTAAACTTTTCAGAATTTTTTATGTTTACTTAAGAATAGAAAGACATACACAATCTGGCTCCTACCTACAAATGGAGGAGGGGAGAATACCAGCAGATTCTTAGGTAATTTTTAGTGGTTAAATACTCGAGATTTGATGATAGTCTGGAGGTAAGGAAAAAAGAATATGTAAGGAAAACACCCTGATTTTTGGCCTATGCTGAAAAGAATGAGAACTGAACATGCTTGGAGTAAAAATCAAGAGTTCTAGTTCATAGTGTTTAGAGTCCTGGGACTAAGAACATCTGAATATGAAGTGTAGATAAGAAGAGGATTGGGTACAGATACACAGAGAGTGTGTCTTTAAGTACTCTAATTTCTAGAGGTCAGAGGAGGAAAGAGTTTGCAAATGAGCAAACAGTCAAGTATGGGGGAAAATAGATAAGAAAAAGGAGCATGGAGTATGCAGATCAGAAATAAAGAAACAATCACAATTTATTGGCAGCATGATTATCAACATAAAAAACAGGAGAATCCAGTTTTGTATTGATAGTCAAGCTTTTAATACCACAAAAATGTAGGGCAGTTTCCTAGACAAGTTCAATATAGGAGAAAATCAATTCTGCTTTCACAGCTCTGCCATCACCACGATTTTAAGACCCAGCTAGTCTCTAGTCCTAAGACAATGAGACAGTTGTGATACCCTCTCTCCACTACGTGAGTCCAGCCAAGCTCCAGCCTAGACCCAGATAGGTAAGTTCAGCAGAGATCAACCAAGTTGCCCAGACAACCAGAGAGATTCATGAGCTATGTATTACTGAATGTTATAATGATAACAATAAAAATTCCATTCTTATGCATCAATTAGATTATAATCATAGGAACAAAATTATGTGTCTAGGGTAAATCCAATAAAAGTATATCAGACTACTTTGGAAAAAAGTTACAAGAATTTACTTAAAGACATAAAAGATTCTATGGCCATACCACCCTGAATGCACCCAATCGCACCCAAAGACATAAAAGAAACCCAGATAAATGGAAATACAAACCATGTCTGGATGGGAAGACTCTATATCACAAAAATGACAAATTTCCTCAGGCTAATCTCAATATTCCAAACAAAATCTCAACAAGGGCTTTTATTGAAATTAGAGAAGCAAAGGGCTAAAAGCAACTAAGACAAATTTGATATTTTATATGACTACAGTGTACTTCAAATCTATAGGGGGAAAACATATTCTAATTCATTCTCTTTTTTTAAAAATCTTCACCCAAGGACATGCTTTTATTGATTTTAGAGAGTACAGAGAGGGAAAGAGAGGGAGAAGAAGAGAGAGAGAGAAGAAGAGAGAGTCAGACAGACAGAAACATTGATGTGAGAGTGAAACATCAATCAGTTGCCTCTTGTACGCACCCAGACCAGAGATCGAACCCACAACCTGGATATGTGCCCTGACCAGGAATCAAACCTGTGACCTTCCAGTGTAGGGAGGACACTCCAATCAACTGAGCCACACTGGCCAGGGCAAAAAACATATTATTCTATAAATGGGACTGGGACAACTGCTTTCCAAATAAAAATAATCAAATTAGATCATTACGACAAACTATACATAAAAATAAATTACAGGTAGATAAAAGATCAAAATGTGAAAAAGTAACAAATTTAAACATTGAGGAAGTAAGATAAGAAGGGTATCTTTACATCGGTATAGGGAGAAAAAATTTAAATATAACACAAAAAGCACAAACCATAAAGAGTGATAAAATTGATTATATTATAATTTGAGATTTCTGTTAAAAAAAACACATCACAAAGAAAGTTTTAAAGACAAGCCATAATGTATTGCTGCTGGTAATGTAAATTAGGTAAATCCCTATGGAAAGTTACTTGGCAATACCTAACAACATTTAAAATACACATAGCCCTCTGGTAAAGCAATTTTACTTCTGAGAATTAATCCTAAAGGCAGATCCACCAATGTGTGAAATGACATGTATATAAGATCATTCAACTCTTCTATCTAAATTAAGGCAAATTCATACAATGGAATACCAAACAATTTTTTTAAAAATATACTGGTATGAAACTATCTCCAACATAACATTATTCAGTGAGGATGAGGAAGGTAAAACAAAGTACAGGTAGTGATCAGAGTATGCCATTTAGATTTAAAAAAAAAAAAAAAAAGGAAGGATAGGATACAACAAATATAATTGCTTATACTAGTATATGCAGCTAACACATTTGCAAGGCTACACAAGAACCTGTTAACAACTGACTACTCCCGGGGAAGGAAAACTTTCCACCATATATCCTTTTATAGCTTTTGAATGTATTACCTATTTTTTAAAAAAGACCATATTCTACCTAATCTAATACATGCCTTTTTTTTTCTGATTTAATATCTCTGAAACCAAGGTGCTTCTTAAAGAATCACTAAACCTAGGCTATTCTCAAGGGGAACAATGAAGAGAAATTAAGCTCCACATTCTGGAAGGGGGACTATTTACTGATATTACTCAGAATTCTTCTGTAAGGTTTTTCCCTTCTCATCATTTATTTACTTATCCAATCATTTATAGGTAATTTTTCTGTTGTTGTTAACCCTCACCCAAGAATATTTTTTCCATTCATTTTTAAAAATATATTTTTATTGATTTCAGAGAGGAAGGGAGATGGAGCGAGAGATAGAAACATCAATGATGAGAGAGAATCATTGACTGGCTGCCTCCTGCACGCCCCCTACTGGGGATCGAGCCTGCAACCTGGCACATGCCCTTGACCGGAATCTAACCTAGGACCCTTCAGTCTGCAGGCCGATGCTCTAGCCACCGAGACAAAAAAGGTAGGGCCCATTAATTTTTAGAAAGAGTAGAAAGAAAGGAGGGAGGGGGGAGAGAGAGAAACATCAGTGTGAAAGAAACATCGATGTGAAACATTGTTTGGTTGCCTCCTGCATGCACTATGATCAGGAGCCAGGGATCGAACCTGCAACCCAGGTACATGCCCTTGACCAGGAATCAAACCCCTGAACCTCTGGTGCATGTGCTGACACTCTAACCGCTGAGCACCACTGGTCAGGGCTATAGGTAAAAATGTTAAATTGTGAAATAAAATTTAAAAAGTCAATCACTAGGAGATTACTGCTGCATATATAATCCCAGGATGAATATCCAGAACTCCTGTCTATAATAATAAAGCGTAATATGCTAATGAGACTGGACGACCTTCTGGACAAAGCTGAGGCTGTGAGGGAAGCCCGGGTCCCAGGTGCCGAAGGGAAGCCGATGTTGGCAGCCAGGGGAAGGAAGGCCTATTCTTGCACAAATTTCATGCATTGGTCCTCTAGTAAATCAATAAAAAGGAAAGGAAAATACTATTAAACAAAGGCAAGAAAAAGCAAATAAAGGTAACATCCAGATCACTGGACAGAATTCATAATCCAGGGGAGGAAATTACATGAGTGAATTAAAATAAAAATAAGAATTTAAGCCAAAAAAAGAACAACATAAAGAAGACAAAACATCTTTTTTAAATGAATGAGAATGGTTACCAAACTACTATGGAATTTGAATTCTACTCAATAAATTTTTGAAAGTAATATAATGGGCCTTTTTCAATAACTCTACACTATACCAAAAATGATATTCTTTTTTATAAATACATTTTTATAATTATATAAATTATCTGTATGTCAACCTAAATGTATGCAAGGAAGTAAATAAAATTTTTAAATTACTTTGGGTGCTTCAAAAGTTTAAAAACGACTAGAGAAACCAAGATGGCAGCATAGGTAAACACCGGAGTTTGCTGCCTCGCACAACCTCTTCAAAAATACAACTAAAAGATGGAACGGACATCATCCAGAACCACAGGAAGGCTGGCTGAGTGGAAATTCTACAACTAGAAGGAAAGAGAAAAGCATACCGAGACTCAGAGGAGGCGCAGTACGGAAGTAAAATACTAAGGTGCAGAGGTGCATGCGGAGCGGGCTGGCGGCTGAGGGCGTGGTTGTCGTTTTCAATTGGGAGGGAGTCTCAGGCTCTGAGCTCCAGTTCCGGGCGAGTCTCTGGGGACCCAGAATCATATGGGAGAAACGGGACTGTCTGGCATCGGTCGGAACTCGAGGGTAGCTTTCTCTCCGAGGGGCTTGCAGTGATTACCGGGACACTGAGAAGCAGAGCCTCTGAGGGCAAGACTGAGAGCAACCATAACTGCTAGCCCTGCCCTGTTGATCCCGTGGGACCCACCCCACCCAAGCCCTGCAGGGAGGCTTTTGCTGGATAGCCGCAGGCAAAGGCTAAATTAGCACCTCCCTAGAGATCCAGGAGCCAGGAAACCCAGAGGTCAGAGTGGGACCATCCAGTTTGCAGCTCCGTGGAACCATAAAGGACAAACTCAGGGGGCAGACTCAGTGAGCACCAAAGCCCCATTGAAGCAAGTCTTGCCCCAGAGGGGTGTCTCCAGCACAGAAGTTCTCCCACTGCAGACACAGCTGATTCTCACAGCCAATTGGCCTGGAGGTCAATTCCTCCCAGTGATAACTACAACAATCAAGGCTTAACTACAACAAGACTGTGCACAAAGCCCACAAGGGGGTGCACCAAGAGTGTCCTCCTCAGGTAATTGGGGAGGCTGAACCACTGGGCCCTAGAGGACACTCAGCACAGAAAACTACTTTATCAACACAGGGAAGCATAAAAAATGCAGAGACAAAGAAAAAGGACACAAATGACAGAAATGGAGGAAAGCAAACTACTGGATATAGAGTTCAAAACCACACTTTTAAGGTTTTTCAAGAATTTTCTAGAAACTGCCGATAAACTTAATGAGATCTACAAGAAATCTAATGAGACCCTAGAGGTTGTGATAAAGGACCAACTAGAAATTAAGCATACACTGACTGAAATAAAGAATATTATACAGACTCCCAACAGCAGACTAGAGGATTGCAAGAATCAAGTCAACGATTTGAAATACAAAGAAGCAAAAAACACCCAACCGGAAAAGAAAAATGAAAAAATCCAAAAATACGAAGACAGTGTAAGGAGCCTCTGGGACAGCTTCAAGCGTACCAACATCCGAATTATAAGGGTGCCAGAAGAAGAGAGAGAGCAAGATATTGAAAACCTATTTGAAGAAATAACGACAGAAAACTTCCCCTACCTGGTGAAAGAAATAGACTTCCAAGTCCAGGAAGCACAGAGAACCCCAAACAAAAGGAATCCAAAGAGGACCACACCAAGACACATCATAATTAAAATGCCAAGAGCAAAAGACAAAGAGAGAATCTTAAAAGCAGCAAGAGAAAGAAAGTCAGTTACCTACAAGGGAGTACCCATACGAATGTCAGCTGATTTCTCAACAGAAACTTTGCAGGCCAGAAGGGAGTGGCAACTAATATTCAAAGTGATGAATGCCAAGAACCTACAACCAAGATTACTTTATTCAGCAAATCTATCATTCAGAATTGAAGGTCAGATAAAGAGCTTCACAGATAAGAAAAAGCTAAAGGAGTTCATCACCACCAAACCAGTATTATATGAAATGCTGAAAGGTATCCTTTAAGAAGAGGAAGAAGAAGAAAAAGGTAAAGATACAAATTATGAACAACAAATACACATCTATCAACAAGTGAATCTGAAAATCAAGTGAATAATCTGATGAACAGAATGAACTAGTGATTATAATAGAATCAGGGGCATAGAAAGGGAATGGACTGGCTATTCTTGGGGGAGGAAGGGGTGAGGGGAATGCGGGAAGAGACTGGACAAAAATCGTGCACCTATGGATGAGGACAGTGGATGGGGAGTGAAGGAGGAGGGTGGGGTGGGAACTGGGTGGAGGGGAGTTATGGGGGGGAAAAAGAGGAACAAATGTAATAATCAGAACAATAAAGATTTAATTAATAAAAAGAAAGACAAAAAATAAAATAAAATAAAATAAAAATAAAAGAACAACTATTCTAGAGAAAAATCATACATGTATCCACAAAGAGATATGTAAAGTGTGAATTACTGCAATTTGTAAAAGCACACATTAGAAAAATCTAAATGACCATCAGCAGGAAAATAAATGAATTGGAATTCTGTAATGAATATAGCTAGAATCTAGTAAAACTACATTTATAAACATAAATATTAATCTCAGAAGCATTAAAAAATGTATTTTATGGTAAGAAAAGCATGTTCACCTTTTATAAAGTTTGAAAGACATGACCTGTTTTTTGGAAACAACAGTATACTGATATGTGTGTATGTGTGTGTCTGCAGTAAAACTAGAAACATGCATGCAAGGGAAACAATACACATCAACTATATCATATTACCTATCTCTGGGGAGAGAGTAAGGTAATCAGGATTAGGGAGGG
This sequence comes from Myotis daubentonii, assembly GCF_963259705.1. Lineage (NCBI taxonomy): Eukaryota > Metazoa > Chordata > Mammalia > Chiroptera > Vespertilionidae > Myotis > Myotis daubentonii. The sequence continues at coordinate 31,063,425 of NC_081847.1, forward strand.
GTAACACAGGAACTTTGGTTGGTATCTGTAATATTCTATATTACATAATTTATATTTATATTATTATGGAGTAATAATAATATTCCTATGAAGAAAATTCAGCAAAGCTAGTTTGTAGGTACAAAGATATTCACTTTATTATTATTTGTATTTCTTCCATAGGCTTAATATATTTTATATTAAAAGGAAGTTAAAGTCAGTCCACAGAGACTGAATCAGCAAACCCATGACTGATGTAAAGCAAACAATTACTTGGCCAGGGTTGCTCAATGTTATTCAACCAGTGGTCTAAATGATGTTACAAAAGAAAAGCATAAGACACAATGTTTAAATATGAGTCATGGAGCCCTAGCTGGCTTGGCTCAGTGGATAGAGTGTTGGCCTGCAGACCCAAGGGTCCCAGGTTTGATTCTGGTCAAGGGCATACACCATGTTTGTGGGCACATACCCAGTAGGGAGTGTGCAGGAGGCAGCTGATCGATGTTTCTCTCTTGTCGATGTTTCTAACTGTCTATCCTTCTCCCTTCCTCTCTGTAAAAAATCAATAAAAATATATTTTTTAAAAAATATGAGTCATGGAAGGGCAAAAAAATTAATCTCTATTTACAAATTTACCTCAATATTAACTTGTCAAATCTAATCAAAATCCAGCTTTGCAAGATGCCCTTTGCACTTCAAAAATCCCATTGTTAAAAGGGGAAAATTAAGTAACAATTACAACCAGTTCAGCCTTTTTATTCAATTTTGGGGGGAAAAAACATCCACACAGGAACCATGCTATTTGCAGAGAAATGCCTACAAATAGCTGAAAACCACTATTATTTTATGATGTAGAAACAAAATACAAAAAAATGCTAAGAAATAATTTTTAAAGCACAAATGCATGAATATCAAACAAAAGGAGGGGAAATTTGTCTAATTTTATAGTACAGAGTCAAATTAAATCCCTATTTTAATATACATTGATCCCAAAATTAAATGTCATTTTTTATTTGTGTATAAATCATGCTTTTCCTTACACATTAATTTAAAATACATTAAACATGTACCAACATGTTAAACAGGGAAAAGGTCAAATTTTTTATATTGTGAATGTCATTACAAATTATATTTCAAATCTATGTTATGATTCTTAAAAAATTACTTTTTACTCTATTTAAAAGCATCTTATAAAAAACAGGATGCAGCCCTAGTTGGTGTGCTCAATGGTCAGAGTATCAGCCCATGCATCAAAGGGTCCTGGGTTTGATTCTCAGTCAAGGGCATGCACCTCAGTTGTAGGTTCAATCCCTGGCCCTGGCCCTGGTCAGGGCACCAGCAGAAGGCAACCAATCGATGTGTCTCTTTCACACTTATGTTTCTTTTCTCTCTCTCTCTCTCTCTCTCTCTCTCTCTCTCTCTCTCTCTCCCACCCCCGCCCCTTTTCTACCTCCATTTCACTTTCTCTAAAAATCAATGGAGCCCTAGCTGGTTTGGCTCAGTGGATAGAGCATCAGCCTGTGGACTGAAGGGTCCTGGGTTCGACTCCAGTCAAGGTCACATGCCCAGTTTGCAGGCTCGAGGCCCAGTAGGGGGCATGCAGGAGACAACTAGTCAATGATTCTCTCTCCTCCCTTCTTCTCTGAAATCAATAAAAATAAAAACAATAAAAATAAAATCAATGGAAAAAATATCCTCAGGTGAGGATTAACAACAATAAGAAAAAACACAGGGTGCATTTTTTAGCCCTGGCTGGGTGTCTCAGTTGTTGGAAGCATCGTCCTATACACTGAAAGGTTGCAGGTTCCATTCCTGGTCAGGGCACATACCTAGGTTGAGGGTTTGATACCATCAGGGCACATATGGGAGGCAACCAATCACTGTTTCTTTCTCTCATTGATGTTTCTCTCTCACACTCTTTCCCTTCCTCTCTTTCTAAAAATTAACTAAAAAGGAAAAAGAAAACATATCCTGAAAAAGAAAACATATCCTTGAGTAAGGATTAAAAAAAAAAAAAAAAAGGATTCATTTTTAAAGATTACCTTTTAATTTATAAGAGAGTCCATAAGAGTATACATTTTTCTGAAAGGATCTGTGAATCAAAAATATAGGAAACACTGGTGAAGAGAGGTGACTTTTGTGTGTCTTAACAGCAGCTGATAAAATGTCAGCCCCTAATGGTTAGATTTATTAATAAACAAATGAGAAAATTCTTAATTAGAATGCAAAAAGGACCAAGAGGAAATAATTTTAAAATTCATTCAATTTAATTACTGTACAATGTTAATCTCAAATTCTAAAAGAATAAATTCAGCCATCGAAAATTCAACCATGACTAAAATTAACTTCTATAAGTGAAAGACAGAATTCTAGATGAGAAAACATGTAAATAAATAGCTAGAGTTGGCCCGACAGGTGTGGCATCTACCCAGGAGGCAAGGGATTGCCAGATCGATTTCTGATCAAGGCACATGCCCAGATTGCGGGTTCCACCCCCAGTAGGGGCGTGCAGGCAGCTGATAGATGATGTTCCTCTCTTATCAATGTTTCTATCTCTCTATCCCTCTCCTTTTCTCTCGAGAAAAAAAAAAATCAATAAAAACATATTTTTAGCCCTAACCGGTTTGGCTCAGCGGATAGAGCGTCAGCCTGCGGACTCAAGGGTCCCAGGTTCGATTCCAGTCAAGGGCATGTACTTTGGTTGCAGGCACATCCCCAGTGGGGAGTGTGCAGGAGGCAGCTGATCGATGTTTCTCTCTCATTGATGTTTCTAACTCTCTATCCCTCTCCCTTTCTCTCTGTAAAAATCAATAAAATATATATTTTTTAAAACATATTTTTAAAAATAAACAGAGTTGAAGTTCACTCAAAATATAACTTGAAAAAACAGAAAACTTAAATTAAAAATTGAAAAGATAAAAATGAAAGCAGGCTTCCAAGTGCTAAAAGAAAAGCAATTAAAGGGATATGACATCACTAAACAAGGAGAAAGAAAAAAACAAGGCAAATATAAGAAAGTCGCCCTAAGGAGAAAAAATTAGAAAAAGGCTAATAATAAAGGGCTAGTTTGAAAGAATAGGGAGAAAAAGGGAAAACTGAAGGAAGAAAGTAACAAAATGAAGGATTAGAGTAGGACATAATATACTAGTAGGGATGTGAGTCACTTTTGCCACAATGCGTTTGGGAAATCACAGAAGTAGGAAACAAGTTTCCTAACAGATTAGTGGCTGATAAATTTTCAGATACAATTATTCTGAAAAGTACTACAGTTTCATTTCAGTTTTAGAAACAAGATTGTGTGAAAGAGAGAAAATAGTATGATTTCATATTGTTCAGCCACAGTTCCAGGTAACTACTTTTATATTTAATTCTCAAGATAAAGATAACCTATAAATTTTTTGAATCAGTTAATCATAGTTAGAAAAAAAAGTTTAGACCATAAACATATTCTGCTTTTCTCCTATATATTTCTGTCCTCTATACTGTAGTAAATAAAAAAATATTTGCTCATCTTGGGAACCTTTTGCAGAGATAAAGTTTAAATGTCAGATATCTGCTTTCAGACATATATTAAGACATTCATGCTCAACTTTTCTTTTTACTCAATAACCATATATTATCTTTTCAGATAAGTAAACTCTATCTTCCAGGAATCAACCAAAACCTTTAAATGTCTATTATGTAAGTATTTTATATAAAGTTAAGGATGCTTCCAATATAGCATAATTTCACACAATGCACACATATCTGTTTGCTTCCTCCCATCATCCTCTCTGTTCCCCCATTACAAAATCAGGAGATGAATAACTGCCATTCAATGACTTGGCTCTACTAGACTGAAACTCAACACAGGACAATCCTCACTGTAGTAATCTCAAAGAGCCAGTATAATGCATTCTACCTAAAGGGTCTCTCACAAATCCTTGTAATGATAGAGTGAATTCCTAATAAACTGGAGATCAGCATTCTGTTACTTGATATAATATTTTCCAGAACATTCCCAATTTTCATCATCAATACTTAGTACTCACCAAATGGCACGTTCTAAGAATACACAGCAATGTCACTATTTTCACCTGCCCAGCAGTGGCCCCACTTTCTGGTAACATAACATGTGTTTTCCTTTCTCCTTCCTTGCTCCCCTTTCTCAATTCATGCCATCTAATGAAGCTGAACTTCATCCTCCACTCCCAGAGCAGGTACTCAACTCAGGAGGATGCTAAGCCAGTTTGACTTAGCCTTCCTGAGAGTGAGGCCGGTAAAAAGCAGAGCAAAGTAAAGGGATGGAGAGAGTAAGAACAACTGGTACACTGGATTCAGCCATGCATGAAGCCAACAATATCCCCATTGACTTTTCTGTCACATAAACCTGTAAATCTCACCTGACCAGCGTGACTCGGTGGGTGAGCACTGACCTATGAGGATGCCCAGGTTGCAGGGTCGATCCCCAGTGTACAGGAGACAGCCAATCAATGATTCTCTCTCATCACCGATGTTTCTCTCTCTCCCTTTCCCCTCCTCTCTGAAATCCATAAAAACATATTAAAAACAAACAGTAAATCTCTCATCTTTTTCTCTTAAGCTTGTATAAGTTGGGTATCTGTCACTAAAAGAACTTAGACAGAAATCATATCCAATACAATTTACAAACAAAATGACAATTACTGAGCCCTCAATTATAAAACTGGCTTAACAGGGCTGAGATACAGGGCAGTGAGAACAGTCTCATCTCCAGCTGGTAGTTGGCAATCCCAGTTAAGCAGTATCAAAGAAATAAACTACAACTATTGGCTATGGTAACTTAGGGTTCAGATCATATGCCCATCAAAATTGGAACACTGAAAGACTTGGGAGGAAAATATCAGGAATTTAGACCATGTTATCAACACCAAAAGCATAAGGCCCAAAGTCCTTGGTATGGAATATACAGATTTTCATGATCTGGCCCTACGTCCTTCTGCACGTTAGGAATTATTCTATATTGTAAGGGACAGGAAATTCAACACTAACTGTCATAAGAAATGTAGTACCTCACAAAACTGAAAAGTACATTCAGGCAAGTCTTGATCCAGAAATTCAGTCATCAGGTCTCCGACTCCACTTCTCTGACATTCTCCCTCCTCTAGAAGTTGCTCAGACCTCAGGTGGGCTCCTATCACAACAGCAATGCTACCAGCTATGACAGTTGTAGGTTCCACAGCCTCACCACATAGAGGGCAGATGACAAAGCATCTGCTTCATAAACACCCACAGAGAGGCCTCTAGCAAGTTCTGAGATTCACTCTGATTGAGTCATCTTAGACTATTGCCTACCTCAAAACAATCACTGCAGCCAGAGACTGGAATGAACTGATGGCTTAGCGAGGTCAAGGATGCACCCTGAAGCTGAAGGTTTTTTAGGAAAGGCAGAGGGAAAGCCATTATCACCTTCCAAGGCACCCCTCACAAGTTATACTCTAACAACTATCTATGTTGAATTCTCTAAGTGTTGTGGTTTGAACTACGTCCCCCACAAAAAAAATATATATATATTTTGAAGTCCTAACCCCGAGTACATGTGAATGTGACCTCATGTACAAACGGTCTTTGCAGATGTACTCAAGTTACTAGTAAAATGTACTCAAGCCATATATCCAATAAGACTGGCATCCTTATAAAAAGAGAAGACAAACAGGGAGAATGTCATGAGAATGAAATGATGGAGGCAGGCACTGAAATGATGTACCTGCATGCCAAGGAATGCCCAGGGTTGCTGGCAATTCCAGAAACTAAGAGGAAGGCAAGGAACAGATTCTCCTTTACTCAGTGAAAGTATGGCCCCACCAAGACTTTCATTTCAGATTTCTGACCTCCAGAACTGTGCAATTAGATTTCTGTTGTTTTAAACCACCCATTTTGTAACACTTTGTTACCACAAAACTAGGAAACTAATACAGTTCATGAACAGTGTTTAACAGTTCATGATTCTGTCTTTGCACAAGCTCTTTGCTCCTTCTGAAATGCCCTTCTCCCCCACTAGTATTCATGTTTCACTATTCACACTAAACTTCTCAGATCTGTCCAAAATGTCTTCTTCTCTGTATACCTTCCACCCGAGCCCTCAAAAGGTTAGTCTCTCCACCACATATTAACCCTGCACCACATCCTGCCTGTATTTTTATTATTGCCTGTGCACTTAGCTGCTTTTCAGAATTATGAGCTCTCCAATGGGAAAGCAGGGCATGATTCTTACCCACATTCATATGTTCAAGGCATGCACATAACCTAATACATAATAGTCACTCATTCAGTAGCTCTCTATGAATTAAACAGGTTGATAACTCATCTCAAAAGAAGATAAACAGGTATGATTTTGGAGAATTTGCTATTACAGATTATAGAGTACTGAAGATGGGCCTTGGGGTAGAATCTATATAAGTAGAGAAGAATGTGGGGCAGGGAGGCGGAATAGTGCTGAATTAACAAATACGCAGGAAAACTAAAAAGTGGAAGAATTTGTTTAGGAAAAAAGACAGTGTATAGAGCAGTGGGAGCCTTCTGTTGACAGTCAATTTACAGTTAAGAGGAGTGAAAAAAAAGAGGTTTAGATAGTGACATATTTTCAGGGGATTATGTGACAAAGTGTAGAATGGACTCTGGAAGTGCAAGAGACCAGTCAGGGTGGAACAGAGGCAGGTTAGCAATGAGGTAAAGGACCAGGTACACTAGAATGGCAACAGGAGAAATGGAAATGAAAAATTTCTAAGGCTTTAGAAAAGAGAGAAGAAAGAGCAATGAATTACTCTTAAACACTGACTGTTGTTTATCTAAAGTCAGATTTGCTACTGAAATAAGAAAGTGCAAAGGAAAAGGCTATTATTTCAATGAGGATAAAAAGTTTGATCTTACACATGGCTCATTCTGAGATGACATTAAAAGATCCCAGTAAAGATGCCCAGCAAACAGTAGAAAATAAAACAATGAAGTTTAGGAGAAACAGAAGGGCAAAAGATATATGGCAGTCATATAGGCAAAAATGACTTTTGGGGACCAGTTTTATAACTTTATTCTAAAATCAGCAGTTAATTCTCAACCATATTAACTGCAGATTTTTTAAAGTGGGGATGGGTACTTAGGTAACCAACATATAGAGCTTGTTTGGTGAATCTTCATCCTCATTATATTTTCTGGACAACCACACCTGAGTACAGTATGGGACATTTCTTACTCCTTTAGCCCAAACAGCTTTGTTGAGCCTGGTGTCAATGCGTACATCTAGAGTTCCCATTTCCTTCATGGTAAATTTCCCAATCTCTTTAAGCCTGAGGGGAACACTTCTTAAAACCCACTCCATGGGTGGGCTTGTGAATACTGATAGTATATTCTCTGGTCACTACCTTGTTGATGGCAGAACGGTCTTTCTTCTACTCTCCACCCTTCTTTATGGGAGCCATTCTGCCAGGCCCAAGTTGGAAAAGAAGCTCAAGGTGTTTCTCAAAGGATTTAGGTCAGCCCTTCCACAGAATGTTCATAAAAGGTGACTGGACTCAGAAAAAATGAAAGGTCAAATGGTACAATGGAAAGCAAGGGTTTGGGAATTAGACAAGGCCTGAGTTCAAACCACAATTGTTTATAAGTTGGGCAAGTAATTTCAATATATACTCACCTATGAAATGGGAATAGCTTTAATCTAAGGATTACAAGGAGTAATTCCTAAAAGGTACTTAACACAACACCTGGAAAAAATGGATGCTAGAAAAATGGTGATAGCTGCTGCTGTGACTACTACTAGTAGTTACTGTATATGCCAGGCACAAAACAGATCTCTCTCTCCCCCCCCCCCCCGTCTCTCTCTCTATATATATGTATGTATATATGTATATATGTATATATATATACACACACACATACAAGAGGCCCGGTGGACGAAATTCATGCATGGGTAGGGTCCCTAGGCCTGGCTGGAGATCAGGGCCGATTGGGCCTTCCGGCTGCTGGCCGGGGCCTTCCTTCGTTCCTCACCGCCCCCTGGTGGTCAGCGCACATCATTGTGAGCGATCGAACTCCCAGTCTCCCAGTTGAACTCCCAAAAGACACTTTGCATATTAACCTTTTATATATATATGAATATATATATACACACACACACACACACACATATATATATATATGTGTGTGTGTGTGTGTATATATATATATATATATATATATATATATATATATATATGCCTAAGTGACCAAACGACCAGTAGACCGGTTGCTATGATAAGCACTGACCACCAGGGGGCAAATGCTCAACGCAGGAGCTGCCCCCTGGTGGTCAGTGCTCTCCTCCAGTGGGAGCACCGCTCAGCTGACTGACAGGCACCAGACGCAGGGCTTACAGCTGGCCGCCACAGCCTGGAGACTGCAGCAGAGCGGCAGCGAGCCTACTGAGCAGCGGTGGCAGGCACAGCAGGGCCAGGATGAGCAGGAGCAGCAGACAGGAGTGGCTGGTGGCGCTGGACTGCCAGTTTTGGCCTGATCCCCACAGGCCACGCCAAGGGACCCCACCAGTGCACGAACCTGTGCACCGGGCCTCTAGTATTAAATAACTGCCTACTTCTTTTCTTTTTCTTCTATAGAAGGTAGCTCAACATCATGGGTAACTACAAGGCTCCAATTCACTAGGTTATTCTATTCTATCCTCCCAAAAGTTTTGTATAGCAAGAACTTTAAAAAATTAAATGCATATTAATTTCATAAATGGACTTAATATCTTTATTCTGTAACTTGATATTTATCCTCCAAAGAAATATTTCTATGGTGATGTCACAAGTAGAAAAAAAGATCACTGAATTATAAAGATTCACATAAAAATGAATGAAAGTGGTACTGCTTTAGAAATCACCCACAAAGATTCCAGTTATTTTTATTACAATGGCACCATTAACTTTATTCTCTGCAATTAATCATTTTTGTAGCATCTTTCATTTGGGGAAAAAAAATCAAGTGATATTCTAACTACAACCACACAAAAATCCAAATTTTATACAATACTGTCAGAGTTGTCCTGAAGATTAAATGAAACAATGTATAAGAAAATGCTTGACCAGGTCCCTGGTATTTAATATGCACTCAGTGATAACTTCAGTAAAATCTAATCCTCTTGTTATCCTACATTCTTTTCAATTGATGAAAGAGTCCTTATAATAGCAATTATAACATGGGATTTATGGAACTAAAAAGCTTTGAAAAACACACCAACTTGATGCCAATACAAACCAGAAAGGTCTCCATTTTAATGTCTCTTAGTTTAACAACAAGGAGGTTTAGAAGTTAAATCAAGATACATACCACTATAATCAAAACCAGTACTTCACTCTCCCCCTAAAAATAATCCTTCAACTAAAACTTAAAAAGCTTTTTTAAAGGTCAGAGACATAAGTTCCTCTCACTTTCATTTCTAAAGATGTAAATGCCAGAAGCCCACAAAATATAGTAAAATTTATCAAAGTCAAAGGAAAGGACACTGACAATAGCTCAAACTGGCTCAAATGCAGTGTCCACAATAACCAGGGGAGCCCCTTCACTCAAGTGTGACACCATCCGAGACAACCAGTGTCAGGACTGCCTGTGCCCCATAACAAGTGATTCTTCTCTAATCCTCTGGACTTGCTATGTGAACACTCAGATCTGCTCTCTCTCCCTGGCAATCTCCTTCATATGAGATAACGCGAATGCTTACACCTGCCCTACCAGTTGGATACCCTGAAAGCACCTCAGTGTGTGCAAAATTAAACATTTCCGGTCCGTTCCTCCTGTGTCCCTGTGTGTCTTAATGGCATCACTATCTTCTCAATAGCCCAAAATAGAATCTCGTTTTCTTCCCCTCAGCATCCCCCCCTCTCTTCCCAAAAGCAAATCAGTTTCAAAGAAAGATCTGTCACTTACCTCTACAATACCACTCAGGACCTATCCCATATCCTATCTCTGGTTAGGCTGTCCTGACCCACACTAACTGTTCCCACCTAGTTGCCCACCATCGCTCATGCTGAAAGTGAGTCCACCGACTGACTGTACAGACTGATCTTGCTATGCACCCCCCTCCCCACACTACAGTCCCCCGCTGCCCACCATGGCATGCCAGATTTTCAGAACTTGAAAGAACTTTCCTCTGATCCAACCAACCATACATTCACTTGATCTTGGAAGCTCCCCAAATTCAAAATGCTCTAGCCTCGCCTTCAAGGCCATTCCTGCTCAAGACCATTACCATCTAAAAAGCCTGTAATGTCGTGAAAACAAGACCATTCCACTGTTCACAGGCTAAAAGTCAAAATTCTCAACCCAACCAACAGGGATCCATCCACATGACCTGGCCCCTGCCTATCTCCCCAGTCTTGCCAGATCCCAACTCAAAGTCATTATTCAGTTGCTAAACTTCCCATTCCTAACTAAGTAAAGTCCTCTCTTTGTCCCCTGCTCTTCACTTCCACGGCCTCACGCAAAACACTAAACTGATTATTGGATAAGTCTTTTCTTTCAATTATAAAGTTACTTGTTAACAGCCTGTTTCCTGACCTGAATGTAAGATCCATGAAAGCAGGGACCCTGTCTATCTTGTTTTTCGTATTTACTCACTCCTCCACATCAGAGATCAAAAGTGTTCAATAGAGCCCTGGCCAGGTGGCTCCACTGGTTGGAGCGACGTCCCATACACTCAATGTTTCGGGCTGAATTCCAAGTCAGGGCACATACCTGGGCTGTGGGTTCCATCCCTAGTTGGGACGCATACAGGAGGCAACCGATCGATGTTTCTCACATTGATGTTTCTCTCCCTCACCCTTCCTGTCTCTCTAAAATCAATAAAAACGTATCCTCCGGCGAGGATGATTTGGTTTTTTTAAGTGTTCAGTAAATACCTGCCAAACGGCATGGGGGACTCCGTAGCCCCCCTATGACTAGGGCTATTTGTGTACATGTCTTGTTCTTGCTATATCCCAGACGCCTTGTGAACTAGGCCAAAGTCTGGCTAATCTATCTGTATGCATTATCTGGAAATCCTTGCACAACTGAAGCAAATAATAGATAACTACTAATTAATTAATGAGTGATCTCTCCAAGAGGTACTGCCCTGACCCAGGCCAACTCAGAACTCCACAGTCCCCAGAAATCAGGGCCAACAGGAACCTCCTCCGATGCCCTCCCGGACCGACAGACGGACGGACAGACAGACAGACAGACAGACGGAGTTCCAGCGTGCGGCTCCCAGGGAGCTTCAAAGGGCTCCTTTCCTCACTTTCCTTTAGCCAGCAACCATTGGTTCTTCTATCTCGAATATCTCGCAATCCTGCCCTTCCTACCTCCAGCCACCAAATCGCGTCCAGGGCCCTCTCCGTGCAGAGCGCCGCCCCCCTGCCGCCCCCCCCCCCCCCAGCAGTCTGGGGGCTCAGCAGGCCCTCGGGGACAAGGGGCTGCTGGAACCGAGTGTGTAAGTAAGACTGGCTCCCCTGTCCACCTTTGCTTTCACACCTCGCTTATCCCCAAGAGGCCCCGTGTCACGGACGGGCTTTGATACATTTGGGGACCCTAAGCTTTTCTGTTGTTGTTCTCAGGTGGCTCGCCGCACCCCAACCCCTTCGGGGTACCCCCACCTCCGCCTCGAACCTTGTCATCGCCCGGTACAGGAAGACCCCAGGCCCCAGACGACCACCTCCCCGGAAGCAAATGGTCCTCCAACACCGTGGGGCGGGCCGGCCCGGCCTCCCCACTTTCCGTCTGGCATCCCCCTCGGGCCCGCAGCCGCCTCGAGCGCCCCCGAGCCCGCACCCCGGGCTGGGCCCGGCCCTCCAGCACCGCCTGCCACTCACCTGAAGCGGCCCCCGCAGTGCTGGCACTGCTCGCCCACCCAGCCGGCGGGGCAGACGCACTGGCCGGTGCCGGGGTGGCAGCGGCCGCCGTTGACGCACGGCCGGTCACACTCCTTGGCCTCGGTGGCGACCGAGCCCGAAACCACGGCCGCTGCCGCCGCGGCCTCGGCGGCCCAGGGCAGCAGCAGCAGAGGCGGGAGCAGCAGCAGCAGCAGCGGGCGCGGGAGGCGCAGCCCGGCCCCCGGCCCCGGCCCCCCGGCCCCGGGCGCGCTCCGGTCGCGGAGCCGCCCGCCGTGCCTGCCCGCGGGCGCTGTCGTCGCCGCCGTCCGCCTCCTCAGCCTCGCCTCAGTCGCCGCCGCCGCCGCCACCATCTTCCCGGGGCTGAGACGGCGCCCCGCGAACACATACACACTGCGCGGCCGGCTCCGCTGCGCCTGGCCCTGCGGGGCGGGGCTGCGCGGACGGTGGCTCCGGCGGCCCATCCCGAGGGCGGAGCCAGAGCCGCGCGGCCGGCGAGGCGGAGGCGGGCACGCGTGCGTGTGCGGGCGGCGGGCGGCGGGCGGCCCCCGGGGTCCTGGTCGCCCGAGTGTGAGGCTCCCTGAGCCCCCGCGTCCCCCAGCCGCCGGGGCCCGGAACGAAGGCCCCCTAGCGGGCTGGTCTCTGCGCTTCGCCCAGGAAGGCGGCCGCGGGGGAGCAGCCCCGAAGCGCCCGGTTCCCTGGCTGCCTGGGAGCCGGCCGATCGCTGGCCCAGCCGGGCCGTGTGCAGCGCGACCCTCGCGGAGACCACGGCGCCGGCCTCGCTCCGTCCCGACTCTCACTGCGGAGTAGAAAGGGCGCGGGAGGCTGCGTCGCGCGCTGTGCGGGGCGAGGTGCTGCCTTCGAGCCTCCGCTTGCTCCTCTGTAACAGGGATAGCGAAATAACACGTGTGTTAGGAGCCCAGCGAATAGGCTGTGCTCGGCCAACGCTTCATAGACGGAACGAGTGCACACACCTTTGATTCAGGCCGGTCCAGTAGCTGACTAGCAGATCAGACCCCCTTCTGTGGAGGAAGATTGGGGTTACCTCCCATTATTTGCCCTCCGATCATCCCGAAGAGGGGGCAGCATAAAATCAGGGAGAGGAGCACCCTCAGCAGGCGCGAGTCCGCCTGTAGGCCCCTTCTTGTCCGTTTATTATGTTGATGACCCCCCTGTGAAACATGCTCCCCGGCAGTATGACCTGTGTGGTCCCTGACCTTGGAATCCGGACGACCTCTGTCTCAACCAACAGAAGAGGGTGGCAGAGGTGACCGTGTGCCGGTCACAGATCTGAGCTTGAAGAGTACCTGGCAATCTTGATGATGAGCTCTTGGCAATTCTGAGCTGCTCCCCCCCACCCCCTCTTCGACCTTGCTATAGAGCAGTGGTTCTCAACCTTGGCTGCACATTAGAATCACCTGGGAATCTTTTTTTTAAATCCTGATTTCTGGGCCTCGTCCTCCGGAAATTCTGTTTCTTTGTTATGGGGTGGGGCCACAACATTAGTAACAAAGACACAGAATTTCCGGAGAATGAGGCCCAGAAATCAGGATTTTAAAAAAAGATTCCCAGGTGATTCTAATGTGCAGCCAAGGTTGAGAACCACTGCTATAGAGAAATGATACTGGGGAAAAGTAGGGACCCAGTTATCACCAAGAACTGAGACCCCAGACACATGAACCTGCCAGATCCATCCCAACTGAGTGACCAGCCATGGAGGGAAGAAGCCAACTAGGTGGTTCCAGGTAGCTGGGCCGTTCCTCATAACCTGGGACGGAGACAAGGCCTTCCTCCTCTGCCTTATCCAAAGTCCAAAGACAGGATCAAGTGGCTGCTGTTTTAAGCCTCTATGTTTTAGAGGGGTTTGTTACTCAGCGATAGATCACCAGAAGTGGAACCAGACTTTGCCTTCACTCCCCACAGCAAAACGGAACCCAGGCTGTGAACTTGCACATTATTTTACCAAACACTCCTGGATAACCAAATGGTTTGCCTACACGGAAGAGCAATACAGCTGCCCTTGAACCTTGATGCAACATTCTCTTTCCTGTTTCCTTAATCTACTCCCTCCTTTTGTTCTTTTCCTTCACCTCCAAATGTTCTCAAATTATCTTTTCCTTAAACAAAACAAACAAAATCTAACCTTGACCTATGAAGGAAAGTATTGCTACCTTCTTTCTCCTTTAGTATTGTTGTCAAAGAGTTTCCTACATTTCCAATCTGTGTGGCATATTAAAGATAGTTGCAAATTCTTTAACACTCCTTCCATGGAGAAATGGGGACTAATCACCTTCCCCCGTCCCCCACCCCCAATTCCTTGACTCTGGACTGGCCTTGGTGTTTGCTTAACCAATAGACTATGGTGGAAGTGCTGGGAATTTTGAGTCGAGGTCATACAAAGTTTTGCAGCTTCCTTCTCAGTGTCTTGGAACACTTGCTCTGGGGAAACCCAGCTGCCAGAAAAGAAGTTCAGCTACTTATTCTGAGACTCCCATACTATGAGGAAGCCAACCCCAGCCTCTCAACTATTTGAGTCTTCCCAGTTGAGGCCCCAGACACTTGTGAAGCAAGGAAGTATCATCTCTGCTGAACTCACCCCAAATTACAGATTTGAGCAAAATAAATAAGTGTACTTGTTTCAGCCACTAAGTTTTGGGACAGTTTGAGACAGCAATAGATTACCAAAATGCTCTGTAACTTGCTTTCTGCGAAGATAAGAATAAGTCTTATGAGATAAACTTAGATTAAGAATGGCGATATACAATGGACACAAGACACTTTGGGGGGTAGGGAGTGAGGGGGGTAAGGAAGGCTGGGGGAAGGTCAATGGGGAGAAAAAAAAAGGAGACGTATGTACTACTATCTTTAATACTTTAAACAATAAAATTTAAAAAAAGAATGGCGATATAATTTTGTATACATTTTTATGCCCTAACCGGTTTGGCTCAGTGGATAGAGCATCGGCCTGTGGACTTAAGGGTCCCGGGTTCGATTCTGGTCAAGGGCATGTACCTTGGTTGCGGGCACATCCCCAGTGGGGAGTGTGCAGGAGGCAGCTGATCGATGTTTCTAACTCTCTATCCCTCTCCCTTCCTCTCTGTAAAAAATCAATAAAGTATATTTAAAATTAATTATGTATACATTTTTAATGTACAACTAGTCATATATATATATATATATATATATATATATATATATATATATATATATATAATATGAAGTGGGTTCTGATCTTATTGGCCAGTTGCTTCTCATGGAAGAAGTCACTGCAGCTCCAGAAGTATTTCTGTTGGACTCCTCATGCCTTATCACTAACGTTTTGTGGCTTTTCTACCTGAAATTCCATGCCACCGTCTTCTCTACTAATCCTTATCAAGATGGCCACTTCCAGGTCCTAGAAACTTTAATGCCAATGGCAAAGAATTCCCAGCCTTCGATCTGGAACTGCTCTAAGTCCAGACTCCAAATAAGAGTCGTCACCAACTGCATGGCCAAGGAGGTTTGCATGCACTATGATAGTTTGAAAGTACCTCTGCCAGTGTGTGTGTGTGTGTGTGCATGTGTGTATGTGCGTGTTTTATAATCTTCAAGGATGTGTCTTTATTTATTTTACATATAGAGAGAGAAACACTGATCAGTTGCCTCCCACACGCGCCCCAACTGGGGATTGAACCGGAACCTAGGTATGTCCCCTGACTGGAAATTCAACCCAAAACCTTTTTAATGTACAGGACAACGCTCCAACCAACTGAGTCACAGGGCTGTGTGTGTGTGTGTGTGTGTGTGTGTGTGTGTGTGTGTGTGTTTACTCAAGAAAAGCATTCTCTCTGTGAGGCCCTTTTGCTCTCTCTGATTCCATGTAATCATTTTTTGTATCTTTGCTTGCATCATCTCAAGGTCATGGACATGGATGGGTTTTATAATCCTTGATTTTTACTCATGCAGTGTCTTAGGTCAGTTTCTCTAGAAGCAGAGCCTGACACAGGGTTTGAGTGCATACTTTATTGGGCGTGCTCTCAGGAGACAGGCAATGAAGAAAGCAGGACAGAGCAGGAAAGGAAGCTAAGCAAGGATGTGGCCTTATCTGGAGTTTAGCTTCAGCCTGATCCTATGGAGAGCCCTGGATCATGAATTGTACCATGGAGTTGATCTCACCTTGAAGCAAAAAGGCCAGCATTTTGTACACATATATCATTAGTAGCCAACACTCAGCAGTAAAAAGGATTCGGTAAAAGAAATTTAGGAGAGGAATCAGTAGCCTGCTATACAACAAATATTTATTGAGCAATAGAGAGCAAAGATGAATACTACCCTGGTAAAAACCTATCTGATCAGCTGTCTAACCTTTCCTAATCATCAACAGATCTTATACTTTGAGTCTACGTAGAACAAAGCAATTTCCTGATTGCAGCTGTCAGGTTCTCACCTACCCTATATTGTCTGTGAAAAAGGCTGATCCTGAAAGTTTGAAACAAACACAACTGAGAGGATTCTAGATAGCAATGGAGCTCCACTGGGTAGCAGCTCCCATGTGAGGTGTAAGTCAGCTTACAAACATGATCCTAATAGTTCTTGGCAGGCTCTATAGCAGTGGTTCTCAACCTTCCTAATGCCGCGACCCTTTAATACAGTTCCTCATGTTGTGGTGACCCCCAACCATAAAATTATTTTCGCTGCTACTTCATAACTGTAATTTTGCTACTGTTATGCATCGTAATGTAAATATCTGATATGCAGGATGTATTTTCATTGTTACAAATTGAACATAATTAAAGCATAGTGATTAATCACAAAAACAATATGTAATTATATATGTGTTTTCCGATGGTCTTAGGCAACGCCTGTGAAAAGGGTCGTTCGACCCCCAAAGGGGTCGTGACCCACAGGTTGAAAGCCGCTGCTCTACAGGAAAGTGCTTAGGGGATCTTTGCCCTGGGAGCACAGGGTTAGTCCCCTGAGTTGTTGGCAGAGCTCCTGGTGGCCTCCATAGACAAGCCCCACAAAAACAGGAAGTAGCCTTTATATCAGCTCAAGGGACAAGACCTTGGGAAGAGATCACCAATTTAAAGGCAGAGCACTTGCCCTAGCTGGTTTGACCCAGTGGATAGGGTGTTGGCCTGTGGACCGAACGGTCCCGGGTTCAATTCAGGTCAAGGTCATGTACCTGGGTTGCAGGCCCTGGTTGGGGTGTGCGCATGTTGGGGGCAGCCAATATTACGCATACAAGAGACTTATTGGGGAAATGTCTATGAATGATAAAGGGGAAGGAAGCAGAAAAAGGCAGTGAGAGGATAGAGACTGGAATAAAAATTGACAGCTGTGAAGAAAGGGGGGAGGAAGGATTGGTTAAGAAGAATCTCAAACTACAGTATAGCTCCAAGAAAGGCTTGTCCAGGCCAATGAGGAGGACTGGAACCAGAGTTGCCAGTTGGAGTAGCCTTTCATCTCACAGGAATGAGCCTGCATTAGTGCAAATGTGGTGGTAGAGCCACAGGGATAGCAGATCATCTGCCAGTCAATTCAATGCCCCACAGCAAGAGACCAGAACGATGCATTTTCATGGCTACTATGCATGGCAATATTCCTTTCCACCACCTCCCTGGAGATGAATGGGATGGCTTCTCAGCCAGTGTCCCCTCTAGACATCTTACCTTTCACAAGTTAGATGCACAGCCCTGGCTTGGCTGATTTGTTTGAAAGCTAGACAGGCAGCTTTATACTGAATAAGCCCCAGGTTTCTTGGGTAATTCACTGGAAAAGAAAGAGGGATTCAAGGGGAAAACACTGGATTTCCTCCTATTAAGGACAGATCAGTGTTCTAATTTTTGTTGCTGTTGTTAATCCTCACCAGAGGATATTGTTTTTCCATTGCTTTTCAGAGAGAGTGGAAGGAAGGGATTGGAGGGAGGGACGGACACACACGGACACACACACACACACACACATACACACACATACACTGGTTGCCTCCTGCACGCACCCGACCCAAGGGTGGGGAGCGAACCTGCCACCTTTCAGTGAGGGGAAGGGGTGGGATGGGCAGGGGTGATGCTCTAACCACTGAGCCACCAGCCAGGGCAGTGTGTTCTAATTATTTATTAAAGAAATAGGAATTGACCATACTATATCCCAACTAATGAGTTTGTACATTACTGATTATATAAGAAAAGAAAGTCTGAAATAGAAGCTAGAAAAGACTTTATAATTCAAGTTATAGTTAACTATTGAACTAAAAGCAATGTGGTGCTTTTTAAAAATGTCCACACATCCCTTAATATGCCCTTTAAATGTTGGAGTTTAGTTCAATTCCTGATGAGTGCATATGCTCAGGTTTTGGGCCCTTTCTGGCCCTTTCTAGAAGGCCAGATTTATTACTCACTTCTAACAAATAGAATGTTATAGAATTATGCTATGAGACCTCTGTGGCTAGGTCATACAAAGGATAACTCTCTCTCTCTCTTTCTCCTCCCTTCCTCTCTTTTCACTTGCTTTGGAGGAAGCCAGCCATCATGTAATGAAGACATTTCAGCAGCCTGTGGAGAACTTCCCAAGTGGGGAGGAACTGAGGCCTCCCACTAAGAGCCAGCACAAACTTGCCATCAAGGCTTCAGATGACAGTGGCCTTGGCCAATATTTTGACTGTGACCTCATGAAAGACCTTGAGCCTGAATTGCCTAGTAAAGCTGCCCTTGAATTTATGACCCATAGAAACTGTGAGAATAGCCCAGCCCGCATGGCTGAGTGGTTGAGCATGGACTTATGAACCAGGAGGTCACGGTTCGATTCCTGGTCAGTGCACATGCCCAGGTTGCAGGCTAGATTCCCAGTGTGGAGCAAGCAGGAGACATCCGAGCAATGATTCTCTCTCATCATTGATGTTGCTATCTCTCTCTCCCTCTCCCTTCCTCTCTGATATCAGGGTGTTTTTTTTTAAACTGAGAATTATAAATTGTTATAGGTCCCTGAATTTGGGAGTAATTTGTCTCATAGTAATAGATAACAACAAGAGTTTGGAAGTCCACCTACATGCGCCCAACACCGTGACAGAAGATATTAATTCTGAGACAAGATAGCAAGCCCACGGAAGATGTCCATTCCCTTCTTTCCTTCTTTGGCTCATAGACAAGCCATTTCCTCCTCAAGCTAACTTCCACCAAAGCCCCTGTCCTGGTGCCACCAGCATCCCCATCTCTATTTCTAGTGCTTCCCTAAGGCCCTGATAGAGACTGCCACAAGTGTTGTGATCAAGGCTCGTGAGACCTACACAGAAGTCCCCATCTCATGTTGCTACCCAGCCACTGGCACCAACTCTCATTATCTGAGACGTCACTGGCAGCAACACAGCCTTCATTACTGCAAATTGGTTCTTGCATACACTTGTACTGTGACTATGGCAGGAACCCCAAGATGGGGGATGGTGGCAGGTAACCCTGTGGGCAGAACCAGCTGACCTAAAGCCTGGGCTGTGACTAAAGGTGTGGCCCAGATTGCAGTGTTTACCAAGTTAAACAGGCTGAAGCCACCTCAGCATATCAAAAATGGCTCAAGGCACAAGGAGCGTTTACCAATGAACCCCGGCAAGCCAGGGCCAAGGGCATTAATTATGAACAAGGTTCATTAATTAAGGACAAAAAGAAAGCAAACCTTCAGGAAGTCCATGAGTCAGAGTCCTGGGCTTGGGACAGCTTTGAAGTCTGTGCCTGTTGCCAGTGGTGTGGTCCCCACCCTCACCACTAGCATGAAGCCCTCAGGCCCCTTCTCTCATATGCATTTCAAGGGAGGCTGCAGCTTTTTTTTTTTTTTCTTCATGTGGAAAATTCCCACAGAGTTGCCAGGGCTCAGACTTTGTCTCATACTGGCAAGAAAGCTTCAACAATTTTATATTAGTTTAGGTGCCCCCAAAAGAAAGCCCTATGGCAAGGATTCAAGGTCGATATGGGTCTTAACCTCGGGAAGCAGGTGGAGAGTAGGAAAGTAAGACCTGGAAGGGAAGAGAAGTCAATACTTATCAAGCTAGTTACTGGTGTGAGCAATCAGAACTTAATTCCACAGGGGGAATTATGGGAAATGGTATAGGACACATGCCTTAGAGGCAAGGGGGCCAGAGTATTTAGGGGTATTTATACACCAAATCCAGTCAGTTATTATGAAGGGGAGTGGTGTTAATTACTGCGGAGACCAACACAGACATGCAGATATTGGTTGATCAACCTTTTGTTTATTGGTCATCTAGCTGTGAACTCTGCATTCATATCCTTTGCTCATTTTTCTTTTCTTTTTAAATATATTTTTATTGATTTCAGAGAGGAAGGGAAAGGAAGAGAGAGAAAGATAGAAACATCAATGAGAAAGAAACATCAATCGGCTGCCTCCTGCATGCCCCCTACTGGGGATCCAGCCCACAACTGGGCATATGCCCCAACCTGAATCAAGCCTGTGACCTCTTGGCGCATAGGACAATGAGGGCATACTTATTTTTAATGTAGATGAATTTAACCATCTTTTCCTTTTTTTTTTGTATTTCTTTTTTTTAACCATCTTTTCTTTATAGTCTGCCTTTTGTGTCTTGTTTAAGAAATTCTTTCCTACCTTGAGGTAATTAAGATGATAATTTACTAGGCATTTTTACAGATAGTCTTTAATCCAACTAGAAATCATTTATATGATGATGCAATATAGGAAGTCAATACTTCATTTTTATCATGGAAAACATCAAACATATACAAACATAGAATAATATAATGAACCCAGCTTCAATAATTATTAACTTATTTCAGTTGACCACTGGTGTGTAAAATATTATCCCAACTTTACAAATTAAAACTAATAAACATTTGTTATCTCACACAATTTTTGTAGGTCAGGATTTCAGAAGTGACTTACCTGAGTGGTTCTGGCCCAGGCTCTGTCCTGAGGCTGCAGTCATCTGAAGCCTCACTTAACTGGGGCTAAAGGACCTGCTCCAAGGTGACTCTCGCCTATGGCTGGTAAGATGTTGGCAGAGGCATCTGTTTCTTGCCACATGGACCTTTCCATAGAGCTGCTGGAGTGTCCTCATGGCATGGTGGCTGGCTTCCCCCAGAACGAATGATCCAAAAAAGAATAACATGGAAGTTTCAATAACCTTTATGATGCGGTGTTGGGAGACACACAAGAATGTGTGTCCACTGTATTCATTAGAAACAAGTCACTACATCCCCTGCCACAAGGGAAGGGAAATTAGGCTCTACCTTCTGAAAAGAGGAATGTCAGATTAGTGAATGTTTTAAAAATCAGCACATAACTCGTGGGTAATATCATTTCAACTATGCCTCCATCCACTCTTCCTTACCAACTGCATTATTTTGAAGGAAATTGCAGACATCATAGTATTTGATATAGAAGTACTCCAATGTGAATTTCTAAAAGATATGCTCTGAAGAAATGTCGTAACCACAATACCATTATCACACAAAAAGTTAACAATAAAACAATAATTTCTTAATATCCTGTTAGCATTCAAACTTCCTTATTCATTCTCTCTCTCTCTCTCTCTCTCTCTCTCTCAACCCCCCTCTCTCTCTCAATCTCTCTCTCTCTCAACCCCCCCCTCTCTCAATCTCTCTCTCTCTCTCTCTCTCTCTCTCTCTCTCTCTCTCTCTCTCTCTCTCTCTTTCTCTCTCATCTCTGTGCAGACCTCCATATCCTCGCAGGCTCACCTGCCTCTTAATTAAGCCTACATCAGTTCTGCACAGGCTCCAGTCAGCCTCACACAGCTGCTCCCAGCCATGTTCTCAGGGATTCTGTTTCATGCTGCAAGGTGGGATCTGTTTGGCACCCAGGCATGCACAACCCAAGAGTGCCAGGAATTTAATATTCTTTGAGGCAAACTTTGACCAATAGAGACTGAGAAACAATGGACAACTGCTTTGGTTATGGAGTCCAGGGGGCTTGCTGCTTAGGGTGTTCTACTCAAGAACAGGACGTGGTTGTCAGGTAGTTTTATTTATTTGCAGCAAGTAAAGGAGACAGGGGATTCGCATCCAACGCTCTGTAGGCCCGAGGGGAGGCTTAGCCATTGCTTACATACACTATTTAAATTAATTGACTTCTTTGCAGTTGGCTACACTTAACAGGTTGGGTTCCTGTCAAGCTCATCCCGTTTAAAGCTGTGTCTGCAAAATACTGTGCTACATTTTAACATTTAGCAAGCATAGCATTTAGTAAGAACCACTCAGACCTTGAGATCCTTGGTCTACCTAACACTTTCCTTTTCATCCCCAGATCAGCAGTCCTAAGACACAGTATATATATAGCAGCCTCTAAGAGGGCTAGGCATTAAGGAATTACTTGATCATGCTTCCTGTATTGGCTTTGCCCGCTTCTGTTTCACTTAGTGTCCCTCGGTCCTGCTCCCTGGGACTGCATTCCTCAGTAGTCTGGGCAGACAGCTTTTTTGTTTTGTTTTGTTTAAATCAGGTTATGCTTTCTGGAGGACCTCGGCTAGGAAACAGTTGCTTCCAAACAAAGTGCACACTTTGCATTTGACTTTTTGTCTTGTAGGGCTCTTTGATCTATAGGTTCCATGCCCTCCCATTTCTTTTCCTCTGCAACTATTTGGTTACCATAATAAATCATACTGTTTGTTCTGAGGAGTTTACCCCATTATAGATTTCCCTGATCTCTCTTACTAAGGTGCTGTTTATCATGCTGTCTTTTCCCTATTATTTCCTAACCGATTGTTAGATCTAGAATCTTGATCAGATTGAGCTTTGAATGTTTGGCAAGAATACATCATGGTGATATTAATTGCATCACATCAGGAGATGCAATGTCTGTTTGTCTCTCATGATTTTAAGATTGATAAGTTCTGGGGCAGTCATTATAATCCATGCATTATAAACTCCCCACCAGTCTTTCACCTAAAGATTTTTAGTAGCCAAAGTTAATCATGCCCTAGAACTGTACTGTCTGGTACAATAGCAATTAGCCACATGTGGTTATTTAAATTTAATGAAAATTGAATAAAATTAAATTCCTTAGTCACACTAGCCACATTTTTAAAAAATACAATTTTATTGATTTCAGAGAGGAAGGGAGAAGGAGGGAGAGATAGAAACATCAATGATGAGAGAGAATCATTGATCAGCTGCCTCCTGCACACCCCACATTAGGGACTGAAGCAGAAACCCGGGCATGTACACTGACCAGGAATCAAACTGTGACTTCCTGATTCATAGGTTGACGATCAACTACTGAGCCACCCTGGCTGGGCACTAGCCACATTTGAAGTGCTCAATAGCTAGTGGCTTTTGTATTGAACAATGCAAATATAGAATATTTCCATCATCGTAGAAAGTTGCATTAGACAAAACTAGCCTAGAACCATTATTTTATTTTTATTCTAAATGTATAATTTCAAGTAGTTCATCCTAAATCTATCATCCTTTATACATTCTTAGCTGTAATTGTTCTGTAAAGAATCATATTCCCTCATCGACTATTTAGTTACCCTGAGGAATAGTTTCTATAGTAAAAGCTGTAAAAATTCTTATTTGCCTTTATTTGCAAGTATTCAGAATAATGAGATTATTTCTTGGCATCCTTGGCATCCTCCAAAGTGGATCAAAGCTTTTGGGTTTTTGTGTTTTTTTTATTGTTTTCAAGATCATTATGAACTGATGAATAATGTATTTAATGTCTTTCAGTTCATTGTAGTTACCGTTCTTATTGATGCTCAAATTTTCCCATTTGATAGTTTGGTTCCTACCATAATATTTTATAGGTTTTTTCATTTCCAATATGAGATGTATCAGGCTTTTCATGTACATTTTCTGCCCCATGGAATCAGACATTTCTTCAAATGGCCCTGGTTCCTTTTAGAGAAAAATGGCATGCTTATTCCTAGTGAGTTGGTTGTTCTATTTTATTTTTTTTTAAGTATAAAGAACTAGAAAATAATCTTTTTTAAAGAAAATACATCCTTGACAATATAAAAAATAACTCTTACCATTTGCAACAGCATGGATGGACCTAGAGCAGTGATGGCGAACCTTTTGAGCTCAGCGTGTCAGCATTTTGAATAACTCTAACTTAACTCTGGTGCCGTGTCACATATAGAAATTTTTTGATATTTGCAACCATAGTAAAACAAAGATTTATATTTTTGATATTTATTTTATATATTTAAATGCCATTTAACAAAGAAAAATCAACCAAAAAAATGAGTCTGTGCTTCACCTCTGACACTCGTGTCATAGGTTTGCCATCACTGACCTAGAGAATATTTGGCTAAGCGAAATAAGTCATTCAGAGAAAGACAAATATCACATGATCTCACTCATATGTGGAATCTAACACACCAAATAAACTGATAATCAAAAATAGACCCAGAGACATAGAAGCATGGTCAGACTGTTGAACCTCAAAGGGAAGGCAAGGGAGGGTGGGTGGGAAGAGATCAACCAATGCACTTGTATGCATAGATGCGCAACCCCTGGACACAGACAATGGGATGGGATGGGACACAGACCTGGTGGGTGGGGCAGGGATGGGATCCGGCTGGAAAAGGTTAATGGGGGGGGGGGGGAGGAGGACCTATGTAATACTTTCAACAATAAAGTTTAAAAACAAAATACATTTTAGTTTCAAACTGATATTCCAGGTTAAGACTTAGGACTACAAAGTTTTGCTTAACTTCTTTGATTTCATGTTTGTATCTCTTTTCTACTGGACTGATATTCCTGGTTCCTAAGGTTAACAACACAAGTACTCACTTTCTTTGTCTTATAATGCCTATAATAACTTCATTCAGCTGTGCCCATAATGTATTAATTATTAAATATCTTGAATATCACCCTTGCTTTATGATCTACAAATTCTGTAAATTAATTTTCCTCCGCCAGAATTTCCTCATTTAAGGGAATAGCTATTCTCCTACCACCCATGATGTAATGAACCTGTCAGGCAAGGAACTTGGCCTCCCCTTCCATTGGAGTGAAAAATACTCCTGGGATATGAGAGAATCAACACCCCAAGGGTGAACTTTGGCCAGTGCAAGATAAGAAATAGAGAGGAACCAGTGAATAGTCTTCTTTCACTTTCACCCCTCAATGGACCATTTCAAGACCTGGTCGGTTTGCATAACTTTTTAGGAAGACTCCTGTGTAACTAAGCAACCCGATATGTTTTCTTTTCTTTTTCTTTCTTTTCTTTTTTTTAAATCCTCACCCAAGAACTTTTTTAAAATATATTTTTATTGATTTCAGAGAGGAAGGCAGAGGGGATTGAGCCCACAACCCAGGCATGTGCCCTTGACCGGAATTGAACTCAGGACCTTTCAGTCCACAGGTCGATGCTCTATCCACTGAGCCAAACCAGCTGGGGCAATTTTATTTTATTTTATTAGAGAGAGAGGAAGGGAGAAAGAGAGAGAGAGAAGGAGAGAGCAAGAGAGAGAAGGAGACACCAATGTAAGAGAGAGAATCATTGGCTGCCTCCTGACAGGGAATCAAACCTGCAACTTAGGTATATGCCCTGACCGGAATCAAACCTGCAACTTTTTGGTGTACGGATGACACTCCAACCACCTGAGCTACCTGGTCAGGGCCAGGTATGTTTTCTTGAAGCTGCAGGGATCCCAGTAATACACCACCTTGCATTTGCTTTGTTTCCTTCCTGTCTGACTTTTGTTGCTCTGGATTATTCCTCCAATTAAGACCCCCTGCTCTGTTCTCTAGGGAACCCAGGCAAAAACAATCTAGGCAAAGGCAGTCTTCCAGGATCTTCTGGGTGAAGAGCTGTGAGTTTATATATTTAATAAGCACTCCAAGATACATGGCCCTGGCATAGCTAAAGGCTTTTGGGAGCATTGATATGGATTCTGGGAAAAGGCAGATATGATTCTCTCTAAGATTATGAGCTACATGTAAAAATATTATAGTAGAGCCATGGCAGTGTGGCTCGATGGCTGGAGCATCAGCCGGCACATCAAAGGATCTCGGGTTCATTTCTTAGTAAAAGGTGGGTACCTGGGTCGTAGGTTCCATCCCTGGTTGGGGCATGTGTGGGAAAGCATCCAATGATCTCTCTCTTCTCTTCTCTTCTCTTCTCTTCTCTTCTCTTCTCTTCTCTTCTCTTCTCTTCTCTTCTCTTCTCTTCTCTCTCCCCCCCGCCGCCTCTTTCCTCCCTCCTTCCCTCTCTCCCTGCCACTCTCTCTTAAAATTAATGGAAGAAATATCCGTGGGTGAGGGTTGACAAAAAAGATAAGTAGTTTAGTAGATATATGTTTATTTCCTAACACATATTTCACTCTACTTCTGGTAACAGTGTATTGATTTTGAAGGAGGAGAGAAGAAACTACTCCTTTTTCTTATTCTTAGCTCATCTACTTTGGATGGAGCTGACTTCTCTTTAAGCCCATAGGTGGACATATAATCCACACTGACCACAGATTGTTTGGGGTAGTCATGTGACCCAGACAGAGCCCTTGAACTATGGGATTGTTAAAAGAGAAAAAGCCTCTTTTTTTCCCCTGGACTAAGAGCATCAAAGATGTGTTGCCATTATGAGGAAACTGAATATAAAGCCGACACAACAAAAGACAGGAGACTGTGGAGGGCGTACAATGAGTCCTACCTAGTTGACATTGATGGAGCTCTTGGTTCAAGCACCACTCAGACCTTCCTACCTCAGATTACAACTCTTGGATTACACAGGCTGATGAGTTTTCTTTTTTTGTTCAAGCCAGTTTGGGTTGGGCTTTATACCACTTACAACCAAAATGGTTATGACAGCTGCAATGATGGCAGCTGCAGGAAAATACATTGCTGCCGTGTGACCAGACCCTGGGTGACAGTGACACCAATCACAAGAAAGAAAGAATTAGAAGTAAGAGATGGAGAGAGGGAAGGAGAGCAAGTGATTGCTATGGGCAACATCCAGGTACTACCAGGATCCTGTCATTCCTGACACACATTGCACCTTTGAGATCTCAATTATTTGAACCAACAAATTCCCTTTTTTGCTTAAAGGAATAAAAACTAAGCTTTATCACTTTCAAAGGAAAGCGTTCTGACTCACACAATGCCCTCTTTTCATTTTTCCTGAATCATTTTAATTTTTCCTTATTGAGTTGAAGCAATCTTTTTTTTTCTTCAAGACAATCTTTACATATTCTGAAATTGACCTTTTTTGTCCATTGTTTGCTATAAATAATTTATTCTACCACGTATCTTTTCCTTTGTTTATGCTATTTCTCAGTGCTGAAAAGGCTGTGATTTTATGGGGTCTAAATAAACAAGTTTCACCTTTATCATTTTTGGATTATTAGACATGGTCCTTTTGGTTGAAATTGATGGAAACACAATACAATCTAGTTTAAATTAAAAGACAATAAAAAATAAAATAAAAGACAATATATCGGAGTTCTAGAGATATTTGGTTTTAAGGCTCAACTAGAATCAACTCCAACTGTCATTGGGACCATTTCTCTCTCAATCTATCAGTTCTCTGTACTTCTTTTCCATTGAAGCTCTCTTCATCTTTTTAAAAACAGCCCATATTCTTATACTTTATAGCTCCACAGAAAGAAGACTCTCCTGATGATTGGGCATAGGAATCCAAGCAGAGCCTGATGGCTATTATGAGCACTCTAACAGATAAGCATTATCTATCCACTCCTATGTCTAGTGGCTGTATCAATCATTTCAAATTACTCAAAATGTGCTCCACACAGATTGAAAGAGTTTCGTTATGGAAGGATGGAAGAAGGGAAAACGTGGTAAGCATTTAATAGCTACCATACTCATCTCTGTCTTTTATATTTAGTTTATAAAAACCTTTCTCTCCCCAAATTATATTTGTATTTATATATATTTACTTATATCACATATTTTTTAATCCTCTCAAATTTTTGACTTTAAAACTTGTGCTTTCATTTTAGAGCTACATTTAATCTAGAATGTATTTTTATTTATGGCATGAACTAGAAATCTAACAATTTTTTTCCGTATGAAAAACCTATTGTCTTAAAAACATACGTTGAATAATCGATCTTTTCCCCACCAGCTGGAAATGCCATATTCATTACAAATTAAATTCTACATTTATGTGGTTCTCTTTCTTGACTATACATTGCTCTATTGATCTAGTCTTCTATTCCTGCAACGATTCATGTTCCTCAAATAGCAGTTCACTTTACTGGGAAGCACTGCTTTTTACTTGGTCCTAAATTTCTTCTAACCGGCATGTTTTGGGCTGTGGTTCTCTTTGATCATATTCCCATTAATCTGATTCTGTCCATTTTTAAATTTATTTAGTGATTTTAAATTGTTACAACAAAAACCAATTGAGAAATTGACCAGCCCAGAGGAAAAGCAACAAATGAAAATGATTTAAAATCTTGTTTCATGGATGTAAAATTTTCTCAAATCTCTCAGGGAATATTAATGATAGTAGATTTTTACAAGTTTGTTCCTGCTCCTTGTCATTGTTGCTGTTTTGAGTTCCTTCTTTTCTGTTTGGTCAGGTCTCTGATTTTCTTGTTAGCAGTTTTCCACAATAGGTGACTTATGGCCCCCTGTTGCTATGCATATGACCTGGAGCTTATGTTTGTAGGTGCAGTGTATTGATTGGGGCCTCAGGGTAACAGGATGGGCAGGTACTTGGAAGTTTCATTGCCAATTTATGTCGTTATTTTTCTCTGGGCTGGTCAATTTCTCAAGTGAAGGCTCCTTTTACCATAGGCCAGGTGGGAGGGAATGTATGTGTGAGTGGAAGAGAGTGGATAGTGGAGTATCTGCGTGGCTCAGAGCACGGGATGATGCCAGGGTCTCCATTCAGAATGCAAACTTCATGCATTTCCCCAGTGTCCACCTCACCCTGAGCTATGCCAGACCCCTAAGCTGAGAATTTTGGGTCCGACCTTTCCAGATGACAAACTGAAGTTTTCTGTCCTGATAGAGGAGGGCCAAGATTTTCAACTATGTCCTCTATTTCCAGCACCAACCCTCATCCTGACATCAGAGATGTGTGGTATTTCCAATCTCTGAGCCTTTCTGAGGTGCTAAAGCACAAATTGGTTTTTCTCTTATTGACTCACCCCCATCTACTTAGCAGAGCTGAGAAAACTGCAAGCAACTTTAGAGCAAAATTCTGAAACAAAAAGTCTGTGAGAAGTTATCAAATTTTGATTTAACTTGTCAAGGAAGGAACCAGCAGGTAGACACAGACAAAAAAGCTGTTTTCTTTATAAACCGTGGAAAAAGGGACTCGGAGGGATTCTTTCCCCCTCCCACATGGGAATCTGTACTTGTTCTTCAATAAATTTCCAGCTTTACTATAAAAAGAAAAAGCTGTTTTGCCAGTGCTTGAAAAACAGGTGTGTGTGTGTGTGTGTGTGTGTGTGTGTGTGTGTGTGTGTGTGTGTGTGTCCAAAACAGAGCTAATGAAAGGAGTTCCAAAGACATTTGTTAGGTAAGATTCAAGAATGGTAATAAAAATCCTTATGTTTAACCAGGCTATAAAACCTTAGAACCTATTGGTTTCTAAGTTGAACTATAACTATATAGGACCATAAAACTGTGCCTTCAATAGCTGTGACTCAATTAGATACACCATGGCAATGGAATTACATTCCCCGGGACATAAGCTTCTATTTTCATTCAAACAGGTGTTTGAGGTGTTTCCTTGAGATATCAGGAATCAATCAACCATAATTTGGCCTTTTTTCCAAGTGTGTGTGGAATCACTTCTCTTTCTTCCCTGTGCCAGGTAACATATAACATATTATTGACATCATTAGCTCAGTCTTGCCTCAATGCCTGTTATTTTTTCCTTGTGGGTTTTGTACTTTTTTCTAATTTACTATATTTTAGCAAGGTTTGGGGAGGAATCCAGCATTAATTCACGAGCTCAATTACCTTTTTTCTTTTAACCATGCATTTCTTTCTACTCTCTATCTTCCAGGACTTTCTTAAAATGTGTGTTAGTTTTTTGTTTGGTTGGTTTTTAAATATATTTTTATTGATTTCACAGAGGTAGGGAGAGGCAGAGAGAGAAACATCAATGATGAGAGAGAATCATTGATTGACTGCCTCCTGCACACCCCCTAGTGGGGGATTGAGCCTGCAACCCTGTCACGTGCCAGACTGGGAATTGAACTGTGAACTCCTGGTTCATGGGTCGATGCTTAACCACTGAGCAACACCAGCTGGACTTGTTAGTTTTGCAGTTCCCTGATGCTGTTGCAGACCTATTAGTTTCTCTGTCTCATGTCTTTTCTGGATTTCATTGGGAGTTTTCAGCAGGAATGGCAGTGTGTACTTTTCACCATCTTGATCCAGGCCTTTTCCTGATTATATCAATGTTTGATTCCAAATATCAATCTCCCCTTTGGGAATGGAGATAAATGGTTCCCATTATTCAGATAAACATTGCTGTATCGTGGCAAGAATTAGTAGGTATCGTGTCTTCCAGCCTCTCTACTTCTTACTAGTCTTTCTCTATCCCCATAAGATAGATACCCCCTCAGTGGTCCTTTGGAAGGGCTTTACCTCTGCTTTTCAAACTTTAATGGGCATAAGTAGCAGTAAGTAGCCAGTTTTAAATGTAGAACCCCAGATTCCACCCCCAGAAGATGGAGAAGGTTAGGGAATCTATATTTTAAAGAGGGCTCCACGTCAAATCTGGGGCCATGCTGGCCTCAAATGAATAATGCACGGATGCACTATAATATACTGAATAAAAAGGAATTTATCCATCTATAGTGGCATTAACACAAAACATTTCAGGGAAATAGAAAAGACAGTTTTTCATAGAAAAAATGCCACCTAGTCAATGCAAAAGGATGATACAAATGGAAAAAAAATAATCATTTTACAAACATTCTAGTAACAGTTGATTCAGACAGGACTCATCAATGGAAGATAAAACCATTGCAAAGAAAGGGGTTGGAAAAAGATATTCAAAAGGTCTGGAAGTACCACCCTAAAAATATTTAGTAATTATGAAAAGGGAAGATACTTAACCCTGGAGAGATCTAGCAGTCACCATCTTTTTTTTCTTTTTTTAAATTGATTTCAGAGAGAGGAAAAGAGAAGGAGCAAGAAATAGAAACATCAGATGAGACTGATGGATTGACTGCCATCTGCTTGCCTCCTACTGGGGATCGAGCCCACAACCCAGGCATGTGCCCTGACTGAGAATTGAACCGTGCCCTCCTGGTTCATGGTTGATGCCCAACCACTGAGCACACCAGCCAGGCTGATAGTCATCTTTTTTTTTTTTTTTAATCCTTACCTGAGGATATTTTCCCATTGATTTTTAGAGAGGGTGGAAGAGGGGGAAAGGCAGAGAGAAATATTGATGTGAGAGGAACACATTGATTGGTTGCCTCCTGCACGTGCCCCAGGGAGGAGCCTTGACCGGAATCGAACCCCGGACCCTTCAGTCTGTGCCGGAAGCCAATTCTATCATGTCATGATTTCAAGAGTTTCATCAAAAGGTTGATGGAACTTGGGGACTCAACAAGGGCTGAGTCACACATGTAGCCACCTGTGGGAATGGCTGAGGGCATTTCCCCAAACCTGAAAAGGGATGATTGCTTGGCTGCTAGACAGCTAAGGACATCTTAAGCTACATGTTATTGCCTCCTACTGGCCAAACACCTGAACAGCCGTAGGCTAATTTCCCCCATTCTGACAATGCTTCTGTATAGAAACCCTGACCCTTTGATGTGTATATCTCTGCTTCGCCTCAGGACAATTTGTGTTAATAAAAAGCATGGGGTCCTGAGTCGAGGAGAACTTAGATCTTAGTTTCCTTTAAACTAGGGTCCTCTGGCCCCCAAATGCCTTTCAAAATGATGCTTCATCCCTGGACTCTTTATTAATCTACGCACAGCCTTCTCCAGATTTCCTGAACCCTTCTTGATGCCGGAACAAGAACCCCGGCAAGTCTGCATCCCAATGCTCTATCCACTGAGCCAACCTGGCTAGGGCGATAGTCATCATTTTGACCAAGGGATTACATTTAGCATAATTACTAATGTGATCAGCTGACTGATGTGACTCATTGAGATGAACACTCTATTACCTAATATTTCTACCAAAATTCTGAACAAAGATTTTTTTTAGGAAATCAAGGCCCTGTGCATTATGATGTCATAGTTATTTTAAATACAAGGGCTTATTTAATGGATATGGTCAATACTTTAAAACTTTCAGTTCCCCTCTACCACAGACTCCTTTGTATTCTGGAAGTGACCAGGGAGCACTCTTGTGTAGTCCTCTGAGAATCCCCCATTCTCCCTCTGCAAAGGTCACCAGTAAGGCCTCTATTGTATGAAAAGAAAGAGCTTTGTCTCTGCCCTTATACTTCTTTTTTTTTTTCCTTCTTGGTATTTGTATCACATATTAAACTGATAAGAACAGATACTATACTTGATCTTAGTATAGCCAAAAGGCTGAGAAGTGATCCGCCCTTTTATTTCTTACAAGGGGCCCGAAGTATGAAATTCATGCAAGAGTAAGCCTTCCTTCCCCCAGCTGCTGGCACCAGCTTCCCTCCAGCACCTGGGACCCAGGCTGGCTTCCCTCCCGCCCTGGCTTTATCAGGAAGGACTTCCGGAATGACGTCCGGAAGATGTCTGGTCTAATTAGCATATTACCCTTTTATTACTATAGATATCTTTGTGAAGTGTATCTGATGCCAAGGTCACTCTGTGCTGAAACTGCTGAAATATACCTCAAGGCCACTTTCTTACATGACAGCCTTAAAGAGACAACTTTAAACTTCCAACATCTCACTAAGATTTTATGTGACAACCAATCAGTTTCTGCTTTCAGCCACTCTCTCTCTAGGACTAAGAAATGAGTCCATGACGGCTTGCCAGAGGACGGTAGCATAGTCCATATTGTCTTGCCAGACTTGTCCTCCGAGCAGAGGCTTCTCATTCCAACCACCCACCCAGTCATCCAGCTCGCTCTGAAACTCTCTCAGCCCACTTGGCTCCTTGGAGTATTATAACACAAGAAAGTGTTTCACAAGAGGACCCGAGACTTGTGGATGAAATAGCTGCCAAAGCAGAAGAGGGGGAGGTGAGAGATTTAGGGGGCAGCAGCTTCCCTAATCCTCACTTCTCGTTGTACACCATCAGAAGCTTCCCGTTTCCCTGGAATCTTGAGAAACAGGCTTTTCTGCAAAACCCCGTTCCCCTTGGCCAAACTGCACCCCTCCTTTTTTGTTTACCCTGATGATAGCTCAGTAGGCACAGTGTTCTCCACCTTTATTTTTTTCATTTAATGATGTATTTTGAAGATCCTGATTCATCAATACCTATGGATATTCCTCATTCATCTTTCTGGCTGCATGCTATCTTATTGCACGGAGTGTACCATCATTTATTTAGCCTGACTCCTATTAATGGACATTTAGACTGTTTCAATTTTATTGGTATTATTAACAATGTGGCCATTGGTATTACCATGAAAATCTTTTGACTCAGTGAGGATTACATTTGGCTGAAGGTAAAAGAAAATGTAACTTAAAAAATCTTAATCAAATAGGATATATTTTCTTAGAATAGCATCAGAAGAAGGAATTTCAGTACAGGGACAGTGGCTCATTACCACTTCCAGGGAGTCAGGCTCTTTGTATACTCTTTGCCTCTGTGTGTGTGTGTGTGTGTGTGTGTGTGTGTGTGTGTGTTCACCCTCATACTCACAAAATGGTTGCTGCTCCTCCAGACATTATTTCTGCATGGCAGGCCAGGAAAAAAAAAAAAAAAAAAAAAGGCAAAGGGCAAACAAAGAGCCAAAAGACATGTTCATGGGTGCTGTTTTGAAATAATTATTTTTGAAATCCAACCAATGTCTTTGGCTTATATTTAACTAGGGGCCCAATGCATGGATTTGTGGATCTTGGAAGGAACTGTGGGCCGCGAGGCTGCAGTGGGCATAGGAGCGGGTCTCGGCCCATCCTCAGTACCCCCAGCCAGCCCCTCCCGCCACGGCCCACAGTCCCATCTGCCAGCAGCCCCGCTCTTGTCACTGCTGCTCCCACACGCTGATGGCGCCAGCCCTGCTCGCACCCACTGATGGCGATTGGGGCCAGCAGCCACCACTCACACCCACTGATGATGCTGAGTGATTGTGACCAGGGCTGGGCACAGGCAGCGCGTGCAAGCGGTGGCTCCAGCACTGGCTGTGGGTGCGAGCGCTAGGTATGACCGTGCGCGTGGGAGCAAAGAATTTTCAGTAATCACCAGAGGCTCGCCCTGATGACAGCGACCAGTGCCCCACCTTGATCTGGCGCCCCGGCTCACCTGCTCCACCATCCCACCATGGCCAACGCCCCCCATGTTCTGCACATGCCCCCTGGTGATCAGCGCCCGTCATAGCTACTGGTTGTTCTGTTGTTCTCGTTGTTCCATCTATTTGCATATTAGACTTTTATTATATAGGATTGGCCAGGACTGTGCCATGTGGCTACCCTCACTTAAAAATGATAGGATTTTATTGAACTTGTCACCATTGACAAAATCAAGTTCTTTTAAAAGGAAGAAAGGAAAGTGGATATGGGTGGACAATTACCAGTACTTGCTACATACTTAAACATATGTAATTTCACACATATGTGAAAAAAAAATCTGTGTGATAAATTCCTAAGAGGGAAATTTTCTGGGTCAAAAGGCAGGCCAATTTGTATATTTGTGATTCTGTTAGATGTTGTCAAATTGTCCTCCATAGAAGTTATACTAATTTTCCCATTACCAAAGAAATGTAAGAATGAGTATTATTTTAATTTTATTAATCTATTTTTTAATTGCCCTTTTTAGAGAGGGAGGAAGGGAGAGGAAAAGAGAGAAGCATCGATATGAGAGAGAAATATCAATGTGCCCAGACCTGGATTGAACCTTCAGCCTTTGGTACACAGGAGGAGGATGCGCCAACCAACTGAGCCACATCAGCCAGAGGTTAGCTTTGCTATTCTTCGTGAAAATTAAATTTTAATTTTCATTTATATTGTGAAGGATGTTGAATATATATAACTGGTTTGATTTCTTTGGAGAAATTTGACTAATATAGCTGTCATATTGCAAATATTCTTTTTAGTTCACTGAACTCTGTGTTTCTAAAATTTATCTTATTCATTTGTTGTATAATATAACATTGAATGAATATTCCACATTTGATTCATATTTCACATTTGCTCTCCTATTGATGGATATTAAATCCACCCTCCCAAATTTTATTGTCACAAAAATGTGCCATAAACATCTTTGGACTTACTTCACCTGTCCCTATCTGGGTTTCTTTAAAAGTGGAATTGTTGCACTTGGCTGGTGTTGCTCAGTGGTTGAGCGTCAACCTATGAACCAGGAGGTCATGGTTCAATTCCTTGTCAGGGTATATGCCCAGGTTGCGAGCTGATCCCCAGTTGGGGGCGTACAGGAGGCAGCTGATCTATGATGTTCCTCTCTCATCAATGTTTCTATCTCTTTCCCTTCCTCTCTCTAAAAGTCAATAAAAACATGTATTTTTTTAAAAAGTGGAATTGTTGGGCCCGGATGATGTGGTACAGTGGTTGGAATGTGGGCCCTATGCAGCAAAAGGTAATTCACATACCATAAGATTCACCCATTTAGAGTGTACAATTTATTGGGCTTTAGTTATAGTCACAGGATTGTGCAATCATCACTACCATCTAATTTTTAGAGCATGTTCATCATCTCCAAAAGAAATCCTGTAATTATTAGCAGTCACTCTTCATCCCCCGCCTCTCCTCCAAACCTCTGGCAAACTAGTCTACTTTCTTTCTCTATAGGTTTGCTTATTTTGGACCTTTCATAAAAATAGAATCATGCAATACAGTCTTCTGCAATGGCTTCTTTCACTTAGCATAGTACTTTCAAGCTTTATCCATGCTACAGCATGGGAAGTTAGCTTCGTTATACTATGCACTGTTTGTTTGTTTAATTGTTGACAGTATTACAGATGTCCCCCATTTTACCCTCCTTTGCCCCTCTCCACCCATCCCCCACCCTCCCCCAGGCTTTCACCACACTGCTGTCTGTGTCCATGGACTATGCATATATGATCTTCGGTTAATCTCTTCCAGTCTGACCTCCTCTCCGCCCCTCTGAAATCTGTCGGTCTGTTCCATGTATCTATGCCTTTCATTCGATTTTGTTCGTCAGTTTATTTTGTTCATTAGATTCCACATATGAGTGAGATCATGTGACATTTGTCTTTCTCTGACTGGCCTATTTCGCTTAGCCTAAGTCTCCAGGTCCACCCTTGCTATCACAAAGGGTAAGAGTTCCTTCTTTTTTACAGCCATATAGTATTCCATTGGGTAAATGTACCACAACTTTTTTATCCACTCATCTACTGATGGCACTTGGGCTGTTTCCAGATCTTAGCTATTATAAATAATGCTGCTCTGAACATAGGGGTGCATATTCTTTCTAGTTGGTGTTTCGGGATTCTTAGGATATATCCCAGAAGTGGGATTGCTGGTTCAAATGACGGTTCCATTTTTAATTCTTTGAGGAAACTCCATACTGTTTTCCACAGTGACTGCACCCTACCAACAGTGTACTAGGTTTCTCTTTACTCCACATCCTCACCAGCACTTGTTTTTTGTTGATTTATTGATGGTAGCCATTCTGGCAGGTATGAGGAGACACCTCACTGTAGTTTTAATTTGCCTCTCTCTGATGATTAGTGACGTCAAGCATTTTTTCATATGTCTACTGGCCGTTTCTGTATGTCCTCTTTGGAGAAGTGTCTACTCAAGTCCTTTGTCCACTTTTTAATTGGATTGTCTTCCTGGTGTGGAGTTGAATACTATGCATTGCTGTACATGTTTTGATTTGGTCAAATATATCAGTCTTTAGAATTCTTATTTTTCTATCTCATTTAAGAAATCCCTCTCTTTCCCTGAGTTACAAAGATGTGCTCTAATAACTTCAATTTTCTGTTTTTCACATTTAAATTATCTGCTATTTATTTTGCATGCTGTGTCACATAGAGATTTAATTATTTTCCACACGGGTAATCAATTGTTCAGCACCACTTACTGAATAGTCCACCAATTCCCCTACTGCTTTGTAATGCCACATTTATTATACAACAAGATCTCATACATGTTTAGGTCTGTTTTCCTCTCCCTGTGCTCCCTGTGCCATTATGATAGCTTTATAGTAAATCTTATTACTAACAAAGCTTTATAATAAATCCCACTTGGTAAGGGAAGTTTCATCTCCTGTTCTTTTCCACAACCAACTTTGCTATTAATGACCATGGGGATCAGTTTTTTTAAGTTCCATTAGAAATATCCGGTTTGGGAAGAATCAACATTTTAATGAGCATCTGAATAAACATGGCGTATATTACCTCTTATTCCATCTGTTTCATCTTATAGTCCTCCCTTTCCCCCGCTCAGAAGTAAACCTTGAGTTAAGAATTTCTTTTTTCTTTTATCAATTTGAGAGAGAGAGAGAGAGAGAGAGAGAGAGAGAGAGATGGGGAGAACACTGATCAGTTGCCTCCTATCCACAGGAACCAGGGATTGAACTCACCACCTAGGCATGTGTCCTGACCAGGAATCCAACCCACGGCCTTTCAGTGTACAGGATGACACTTCAAGCAACTGAGCCGCACCAGCCAGGGCGAGAACTTGAGTGAGAGTGGGGAAGAGATTCAGGGAAGGAGAAGCAGCTGATGAAGTGAGTATTCCCAGCAAGTTAGCACTGTGGGCTCTATCTCCTGAAGAACTCTGAGAAGTGCTCTGGAACACGTGCCTCAGAGTTGTCCCGGCTGAGGAGTGGGAAGCTGGAGTATATATACAACTCTCTTCCGCCATGATTGAGGGCTTCCAGCAGTCATCAATTCCCCAGCTCTCCTAGCCTGCTGACATGGCAGGCGGCCAGCATGCCGGGAAATGGTTAAGTGCCAAGGAGCACCGATAATGTCTGCTAAGCCACCAAAGGGTCTTTTGAAAACTCAGATATAAGCGTGTCTTTTCCCTGACTTACGTCTTTTACGGTAGAAAAATCCAAAATTGTTGGCACGGCCTATAGGTTTCTCCACATCAGCTACCAGCTCCTTTCCCGCCTCACCCTGCCACTCCTTTCCCAGGAAGTTTAATCTCTAGCCAAATTGACCCACTGTCCATCTGTAATCCTTCAGACGCAGCTGGATCACATCAAACACTCACTTCTTTGCATTTGTTGTCTTCTCTGCCTCTAATGCCCTTCCCTTATTCTCTTCCCAGAAAAATCTTTCTAGAAGGCAGAGTGGTTAGCAACATGGTCATTGAAGAAAGACAGAGCTAGAATCAAAACTCAATTCTAATTTGCTTTGCTTAGTGGAAAATGCAAGATGACAGGTTGTGAAAAAGAAATAATTTGTCAAGGGAAAAAACCTGTTCTAATATTTATTTGGTCAAGTCCCTCCCTTCCTCCCTCCCTACTTCCCTCCCTCCTTTCCTTCCATCCTTCCTTCCTTTCTCTTTTTGTTAATCCTCACCAAACATTTTTCCCATTAATTTTTAGAGGGAGTGGAAAAGATGGTAAGGAGGGAAAGAGAGACAGACAGACAGACAGACAAAGACAGAGAGAAACATCGATTGGTTGCCTCCCGCACCCACCCCAACCAGGGGGCTGGGGATGGAACCTGCAACCCAGGTACATGCCCATGACTGGGAATCGAACTGGATACCCTTTGGTGCATGAACCAATGAAACCACTGAGCCACACTGGTCAGGGCAAGGCACTTCACATTTCTGACATTCAGTTTCCTTATTTATATAATAGAAATATACTTAATTCTTACCTTATAGAAGTATTAGGAAGCTGTATTAGTTATCTCTTGCTGCATAGCAAATTCCCCCTCCCCCCCCCCGA
Organism: Myotis daubentonii; assembly: GCF_963259705.1. Taxonomy (NCBI): domain Eukaryota; kingdom Metazoa; phylum Chordata; class Mammalia; order Chiroptera; family Vespertilionidae; genus Myotis; species Myotis daubentonii. The sequence goes on from NC_081847.1 coordinate 31,102,143, forward strand.
AGTAGTGACATATATATATATAATCTTAAGCAGTTTCTGTGGGTCAGGAATTCAGGAGCAGCTTAGCTAATTGGTTCTAGCATAAGGTCTCTCCATGAGGCTGAAGTTAAGATGTTGGCCAGGGCTATAGTAACCTGAAGATTTGACTGGTACTGACAGATCTGCTTCCGTGACATGATGGCACAGTCACATGACTGGCAATTTGGTGCTGGTTTTAGGCAGGTGGCCTCAGTTCTCATCATGTGGATCTCTTAATAGAGTTGCTTGAGTGTCTTCGTAGAATAGCAACTGCCTTTCTCAAGAGCAGGTGATCTAAGGAAGATGCTGCATGTTCTTTTATGACCAATATTAAGAAGTCACACATTGCAACTTCTGTCATACTCTGTTGGTCACTGGCCAGACTTTATTCAATGTGGGAGGAGACTATACAAAGGCATGAATATGGGAGGTAAGGATCACTGGGGCCCATCTCGGAGCTCAGCTACCACAAAGGTTTACATGAAAGGTGCTAAGAACACAGTGTTTTCAAATTATACCTTTTAATGATCAGTCATCTTCTGGATCCCTTGCACAAACATCATTCTTCTGAGAAGCCTTCCAGACCACCATAGGCAATTATGAAATAGTCTTGGCAAAAAAAAAAATTGAATCTTTTCAAACTTTTGTTATTTTGCATCTTCAAGATCATAATTTGAGCATTGAGGAAAGGGAAATCATTATCTCAGGTAAGGACTCTTAGCTGGTCCAGGTCTTCCTACCTCTCCCTGTTTCCACACCCCAAAACACCATACCCAGTTACACTTACCTCTTAAATAAATGGGAAAAAATTGTATAAATAAAAGTCCAAACTATGGGATACTATTCATCAGTAAAAAGGAATAAATTACATGTAACAAGGGGAATGAATCTCAAAGTCATTATGCTGATTCCATTTATATAAATTTCATGAGCAGACAAAACTAATCTATGACCATTAAAATGAAATCAGTGGTTGTCTGGGGCCAGGGTGGGGGATTTGACTGCAAAGGAACCTCAAGGAATTTTTTATGGTGATGGAAATGCTCTGTATCCTGATTGGGGACAATGATCCTATAACTGTATACCAGTACATTTGTCCAAATTCATTGAATTGTTCATTTTGTTACCCATTTTATTACAAGGAAATTATAGTTCCATAAAGAAAGATTACAGGTGAAAACTTTTAAAAGGCCCTCATTAAGTGGGCTACATATAGTTATCTCAGATCATCCATGAATAGGTTGCCAGATTTAGCAACAAAAAACAAGGGGACCAGTTAAATTTGAATTATATTTAATTGCTTATGCAAATATAGATAGATGTAAAAGAAAAATAATATGGAATATATACTAAAAAAGCATTTGTTACTTACAGTATCAAAATTATATACTTCCTCCTTTAATTATATCTTTCTATTTTGTTCTCCTTAATAGTTCCTTGTTTTATGGAATTTGCTAATAAAATTCCTTGAAGATACAATCTATGTTCATTTTTTTGTATCATGGCTTCTACACTGGTCACATCTAACTTATTTAGTTCTTTTGTCTATTGAACATTCATTAATGAGAAAACATTCTCAATGTTAGTTTTATGAGCCAATATACCTAACATGTACTAGGATAAAGTTAACAACTCTGAAAATAGTTCTTAAAATTTGGTTTGTTGAAGCAAATACCATCTTTCATAGTATGCTTTCTTTTTCTGCTTTTCAGTATTATATTGATCTCTTAGTCAATAACTTTTAAAAATGTGGTCCACTGACCAAAAACGAAGAACACTCTTATCAATATTTATCCCTTCCTACTTCAATACTATACATGATAATTCCACTCATTCCTATGCTGGAAGAGTCTTTAGTAATATCCATGTAAAAGGTGCCAGGGTTGCAGGTTTGATTCCTAATCAGGGCACATACAAGAGTCACCAATGAATGCATGAATGGGTGGAACAACAAATCAATATCATTCTCTCTCAAAAAATTTAATAAAAGAAGAATCAAGCCAGATCAGCATGTCTCAGTGGTTCAGTGTTGACTTATGAACCAGGAGGTTACAGTTTGCTTCTCAGTCAGGGCACATGCCCAGGTTGCGGGCTCCATCCCCAGTGTGGGCATGCAGGAGGCAGCCAATTGGTGATTTTCTCTCATCATTGATGTTTCTTTCTCTTTATCCCTCTCCTTTCCTCTCTGAAATCAATTTTAAAAAAAGATTAAAAAGGAGAATCTAAATTCTTCATGAGATGAAATCCACTTTAAAAGTTAGTCAAGACAATTGCTGTAATAATCATTCATTTCAAGTCAGAATATTTTTTCATGCTCATAAGCAATGGCCTTATTAAGAACTGCCTTAATACTTAAAGGAATACATTTTTCATCAATCATTCCTTCAATGCATTCAACAGTTGCAGCAATGGAGTTGCTTCAATAACACTGTTTTCTCTTCTTCCAGTTTGCATAACCCTATTTTAAAGAGATAATTGTAAACTATAAACAAGAAAGAAATCAGTTTCCTTTAATGTATTTTAAGAGTCAATAAGAATTTTGGAGGCCTTTTCTTTAAAAGTAAAGTATGATTTCAGTGCTTCAATACACTGAGTGTTCTCTCAACTCCATTTGTTAAAGAGAACTAACAGGTGGGGTTTTTTATTTGTTTGTTTGTTTTTAATCCTCACCCAAGGATATTTTTCCATTGATTTTTAGAGAGAGTGGAAGAGAAAGAGAAAGATAGAGAAATATCCATGTGAGAGAAATACATTGATTGGTTGCCTCCTGCACAAGCCCCAACCAGGGCCCAAGAGAAAAGAGGGAGGTATGTGCCATTGACCAAAATCGAACGTGGGACCCTTTGGTCTGCAGACTGATGCTCTATCCACTGAACCAAACTAAGCTAGGGCACTAACTGGCTAGGGCAGCTACACTGGCTAGGTTTTTGAAGGCAAGAGAAATGAAGGATAATGAATGGCAACAAAATCACTTGGGTTTTAACAGTATAAGTGCTGGTGTAAGAGAACAATTTCATGACAATTACATCAAAGTCAGTAGGAAGGACATCAGGTGCTCTTTGAGCAACATTATACAGAATACAAGCAGGACAGCCAATAGCTTTCAAAGAATCATTCATGTTTTACTGAAACTTTGAATAAACAAGTCTGCACCTTATGCAAACATCTACTAACATTTGTATTATCTCCACTAAAAGCAGTACAATTTTCCCCAATTCCTAACTCAATAAGAAAGTTTCTGGTGCTGGCTGTGTAGCTCAGTTGGTTACAGCGCCATCCTCAAAACACCAAGGCTATGGATTTGATCCCCAGTCAGGACACATACAAGAATCAGCCAATGAATGCATAAATAAGTGGAACAACAAACTGATATTTCTCTCCCTCTCTCTCTAAAATCAACCAATAAATAAAAAGAAAGTCTGCAAAAATTTACTCTTGTTTCTGAAGTCTCATCTGGAAGGGATTTTATTCAATACAGCCTTGTAAGGGAGCTTTTTCACCAGAAGAGTATTGCAAAGCAAAGCGAACATTTTTCTGCATTGTAATTACTTGCATCCATGATGATACCATACAAAGATGAGCCATTTTGAGCTTTGATAATGACTGCAACAGGAAATGGAGTTATTACATTTTAAATTATTGCAGTAATTTTGTCCTGGCATTTGGAATTTTGCTTGCAAATTTGGAATTAGAAAATACTTCTCGTAGCAGTACAAAGAGTCATCTGAAGCCTGGCTGGTCGCTCACTGGTGAGTATCGTCCTGTGCACCAAAGGGTCTTGGGTTCGATTCCAGGTCAGGGCACATACCCAGGCTGTGGGTTTAATCCTGTAGTCGGCGCTTGATCTCTCTCTCTCTCTCAAATTAATGAAAAACATATCCTCAGGTAAGGATTAGAAAAGGAAAAAATAAAGAGTTATCTGAGCTGAAAGAATGACAATATGCAGTGTGGGCAGCCATCAGGGCCTCTGCTATGATTATTTTATCTTCTCATCTAAATTTCTCACCTGAGGATATTTTTCCCATTGATTTTTTAAAAATATTTTTTTATTGATTTCAAGAGAAAAGGAGAGGGAGAGAGAGATGGAAACATCAATTATGAGAGAGAATCATCGATTGGCTGCCTCCTACACACTGCACACTAGGGATCAAGCACGCAACCCAGGTATGTACCCTGATAAGGAATTGAACCAAGACCTCCTGGTTCATAGGCCCACTAAGCCACACAGGCCAGGCCCCATTGATTTTTAGAGAGAGTGGAGGGGAGGGGGAGAGACACAGAGAGAGAAATATCATTGTACAGGGGCCAAGGAGCCTGCAACCGAGATAAGTGCCCTTGACCAGAATAAAACCCAAGACCCATCACTGGTCTAGAGTGGTCAGCACTCTAACCACAGAGCAAAACTGGCTAGGGCTAAATTTCCCTTAATCAAAATTATTTTATTGCTTACTTTGATACAAGTTCAAGAAATCACACATTTTATTCCTAGCTGTTAATATATGCTGGTTTGTATCTGACTTTCTATCATTTTCAATATTGAATGAACACTTGCACACTGCACAAAGAGTTTCCAAGGGGCTTTTTCTCATTTAATAAATGTCCACTGTTCAGAAAATTCATCATGACATTCACACTTGCATTTTGGCATTTTGGGATTCAAACCAAAAAGAGGTAACAATTTTCAACAAGGTTGCTAAGGCAATTAAATGAGAAAAGAGCCCTGACTGGTTTGAGTCAGTGGATAGAGTGTTGGCCTGCGGACTGAAGGGTCCCAGGTTCGATTCCAGTCAAGGGCATGTACCTTGGTTGCAGGCACATCCCCAGTAGGGGGTGTGCAGGAGGCAGCTGATTGATGTTTCTCTCTCATTGATGTTTCTAACTCTCTATCCCTCTCCCTTCCTCTCTGTAAAAAATCAATAAAATATATTTTAAAAAAAATAAATGGGAAAAGAATAGTCTGTTCAAGAAATGGTGTTCAGACAACTGGATAGCCACATACAAAAGAGTGAGGTTGGACTCTCACCTATACCCTACATAAAATTTAACTGAAAATGGATCAAATACCTAAATGTAAGAGCCAAAAATATTAAACTCTTAGAAGAAAATGTAGGGGTAAATCCTCATGACCTTGGATTAGGCAATGGTTTTTTAAATAAGACAGTAAAAGTGCAAGTAACTAAAGAAAAAATAGCCTGACCAGCTTGGCTCAGTGGTTGAGTGTCAACCTATGAACCAGGAGGTCATGGGTTATGGGCAGGGGATGTGCAGGAGGCAGCCAATCAATGATTCTCTCTCATCATTGATTTTTCTATCTCTCTCTCCCTCTCCCTTCCTCTCTGAAATCAATAAAAAAATATTTTTAAAAAAGAAAAATAGAGCACTGTTTATGCCTGGTGTTCTCTAAAGCTGAGATGGCAGCCAAGCACCCCCTCTCTGGGAAGTATACGGTTGCTATTAATCACATGGCATCTTATGAGCTGCACATCAGTGATGCTTATTTTTCTATGGCCTGTTATTATATTGAAGACCCAGAAGAATCTCATTTTGTCACATTCTTTGAAAACCAAGCTGAGGTGAAGAGGGAGTGTGGACAGCAATTCCTAAGATATCTATGAGGATGTGAGAGTAAAATCTGCCTTCCAGTTAGTAAAAGGCCTGAGAGATAGATAACTGGGGGACTGGCATACAAGGCCTAGTCTGCCCTGGAGTTGGAGAACAAGTTAACCAAGCTCCTGTTAGACCTGAAGACCATAGCTCTGCCAACAATGGCTCTAATATCTTATGCTTCGTGAAAATGTACCTGGATGAACAGAAGAACAACACAAATTACCTGCAACACCAGCTTGTATATCATAAGGAATTAGAAAATCAGGCCCAGGAGGAGGAAGATCCATTAAAAAAGCCTGCTGAAGTGTTAGGTAAATAGACCTAACATCTGAAAGCAACAAATCAAGTTTTCCCACTGTGGTAGGTCCCAAAATCAGCTACTGATGAACAAAAATAGATCCAGAGAGCCCTGACCAGTTTGGGTCAGTGGATGGAGCGTTGGCCTGCGGACTGAAGAGTCCAGGGTTCGATTCTGGTCAAGGGCATGTACCTTGGTTGCAGGCACATCCCCAGTAGGGGGTGTGCAAGAGGCAGCTGATTGATGTTTCTCTCTCATCGATGTTCCTAACCCTCTATCCCTCTCCCTTCCTCTCTGTAAAAAATCAATAAAACATTTTTAAAAAATAGATCCAGAGACAAAGAAACACTGAACAGACAGTCCAACCTCAGAGACTTGTATGCATGCATATTAGCATAACCAATGGACACAGATACTGGGGAGGCGGGGGCTTGTCCTGGGGGGGGGGGGGTGAGTGGGGAGGGTGTCAATTGGGAAAAAGGAGACATATGTAATACTTTAAACAAACAAAAAAAGAGATATCCATGCAATGGAATATTATTCAACCTTAAAAAATGAAATTCTGGGGCGAAAAAAAGAAATTCTGGTATATGCTACAACATAAATGAAACTTGCAAAAATTATGCCAAATGAAAAAAAGTCAGTCACAAAGGACCACATATTGCATGATTCTGTTATATGAAATGTTTAGAATAGACAAAGCCATATGTAGAGAGAAAGACTAGTGATTCCCCAAGGCTAGGATGGTTGGGAAGAAATGGTAGAATGACTACTAAAAGGGTGATGAAAACGTTCTAAAAACATATCCATAGAGTTGTAAAAAAAAAAAAGAAAGAAAGAAAGAAAGAAAGAAAAGGTAATAGCAGCTGTCACAAGAATTGAAAAAGTTGTCTTTTAAAAATCTCATGGCTTTGACATTGCGCTTGTCACTAGTCCAAACTCATAACCGCGAGAATTGAATCTTGGAAGGGTTGCGAACCTAGGACTTGACAAGGTGGGGGAATATTGAACTCAGTATGATTAAAAGAAAAAAAAGAAGATTAATTTCTCGTCGGTCAGCAAAAGAAAGCTGTACTTGTAAGGCACCATCTCCCTAAACAAAACCAGAACTGATCTTATGGGTTTGGGGAAGCCTAGCGTTCAGGAGTTGGCGGGTTCAGAATCGGGAGAGTCCAGCGACGGGCCGACTTGAGGCTCTGTTAGTGTGGTCACTGTTGTCAGGTCACCGTGAGGACCGGGGAACTTTCGGAAGCCTGGTCCCTGGAGTGAGGCACTTGCTGATTGGCTGGTGCCCGGAAGCGTGGAGCTGCCAATGATTGGCTCACTTTCAGAAGCCTGGGGGCCGCGATTGATTTACGAACTTTCAGAAGCTGAGTTACGGGGGCGAAGCTGTTGACCGGCTCTTTCAGAAGCAGAGCCACTGTAGTGAGGCTGTCGGTGATTGGCTGATTCTCACTGTCTGTATACTGATGTGAAGTTTTCTCTAAATATCTTGAACTTGAGCCAAAAGTCTCTTCCTTCCTTCCTTGAATATGAAAAATAAGTACTTTTAATTTCTAGTCCCTTCTTTTGGTCCTCCTTCAGTCAAACCTGCTGGAGACACCATAGGGGTTGTCTAGATCTTTTACTTGCGGAGGTAGGATTTTCAGCTGGTATTCCATTTAAGTGATTTAAGCGCCAATTACGTTGGTGGGAAAACAGCTCTAATATTTTTTTTGTAATTGATTGCAAAAATATTAATACAGGATATTTAAGGTATCCTGACAAAGTCAACACATGACAAAATCATTAACTACGTCCTGCATATACTCCTGGCAACACTGTCAACGAGGTATTTCCCCTGCTTTACACACAAAAAGACCGAGACTCGGAGGGATTAGGTTTCTTGATTATGGCTCTGAAGTCGGGACGCGTCAAGCCAAGATCTGCACAGAGAAAGGTCGGGATCCTTTGTGACCTTAGGAGCCTCTCACACCCATACCCAGCTCAGAGCTGGGCCCACTACCAACCTGAGGTCGGCTAGGTGTTGGAAGGGAGGGTGTGCAATTGGTCGGCAGCGGGAAGCGAGCAGGCCGTTCAGGAGGTGCCCAGCGCCCGGCGCTGCCCCGAATCCCGCTGCAGCGGAGGAAAGCTTTGAGGGAAGCCGAAGCCCGCTCAACGGGGCGGGGCAGGGCGAGGCTCCACCTCCGGGCGCGCCCGTGTGCGTGGCTGCAGGCGGCGCAGAGTCCCACTCCGTAGTGCGGAGCCTGAAGACAGGGCAGAGCGGCAGCGTGGCAGCCCTCTCCCCGAGTACCGGCGACCCCAGCGCCCCGCAGGGACCGCTCGCCAGTTCAGGAGGGGGCGCCGCACTGCGCCCTGGCGCCCGCCCCGCCCCGCGCCCAGCCAGTGGCCACGCCCCCAGCGCCGCTCCCAGCCAACGTCCGACTCCGCCCCCGCCCCCGACGTGCCCCCGCGCGCCGCGCCCCCCGCCCACCCGGCACGCCCCGCCGCCCCGCCCGGCTGCAGAGGCCCTGGAGCCGCCCCGCGGGCCTGCACGACCCTCGCAGCGGCCAGGTTCTCCTCCGCTGCCGCCGCCCGCCGCCATGGACGTGTACCCCCCGCACCGGCTGGGGTTGCCCCGCGCGTGGTCTGCCGGCGGCTCCGGCCGCGGGTCGCCCTCCGTCAGGTACGCGGGACCGAGGCTGCAGAGGGCGGCCCGGCAGGGGATTGCGGGTTGTTGGGGTCCGACGACGCCTCAAAGCCCGGGGTGTGGCCGGGCATGGCTTCCACGCGATGGTTTTTCCCTAAACGGCTCTCTGAGGAACGTTTCCCCGGGACCCGTGTCCTGTGTAGAGCCTCCCACAACGGCTCCTTGTGAAGGACCCCAGCGGGACATCCCACCCCATAGAACGTTTCCCCCAGCAGGGTTTTCTGTAGACAGTCTCCATAGTCCTCCTCTATGGATGGGCCACTTGCCTGCCCCATAGGTTATTGCCCTCAGAAACCGCTAGAGAGACGAGCCCCTTCCCCCCTCCACACACAATAACGCCCCTGATTAGAAACCCCAAAGGGGTTTCCCTAGAAACGGCTTATGTATAATGCCCCCCAATCGGAAGTCTCCCCGAGAGCTTGTCCCCTTGACAGAGGCTTCCCTAAATAAGGGGGACCCCCTCCCCACCCCTACAGGCACGCAGACACTGACAGCATCTTCCCTATTGCGCATGTCCTCGCCTCCCCGGCCCCAGCCTCTTCGCGACCCTCCCTCGCTCCACAATGGGGAGCTCAGGTTGGGGGACGTTGGAGGTCATTAGGGGCGCAGGAGGGAACACGAACTGGATGGATAGGAAAAAGAGGCCCGGGAACCCCGAAAGCGGTGGGCCCCAGGCCCCTGAGGCTACTAGCCTTCACAACTCCGGGGTGCCTGGCTTTGGGGAGGGTGATATCGGGGAGGGGCCCGCACCCTTTGGAGAAGGAAAATCTGTTTTCGACTTCTGCTCCTGGTGCCTTTGGGCTCCCTGTGACCTTGATAGTCTGGGCATTGTTTGTGATGGAGCTGGCCTGGGACCGCCTGCGGAATGCGAAGGTTGGAATGATGGAGGGGTTGTGGCAGAGACCATTGAGACGGAGGGAGGGAGGGTGAGAGAAAGAAAGGGGCTTTGGCGCACTGAAAAACTGCCATTAAACCCGAAGAGGGTTATTTTCATTTGCTTTTTCTCTATTTTAGCCACTTAATGAAGCAAATATGGTATTGTTCCCTTGAAAGGAGATTTTGAACGTAGACGTTGGAACTGCTTTTTCTGTATCCTTGTGAAGGGGATTACGGCATCGTATTTTTAACTGTTTGCTCACTGATCTGTTGTTTTTGTGCTTTTTTTTTTTTTAATAAACCAAATTAATGGAGAGCAAGAACTAAATCTTAGAACCACGTTCCTCTCTTCCTTCCTGGCATTCCTTCCCTGCAACTAATGCGTGTTTGTTGAATGAATAAATGGGGAGGTGAGGCTAGATTCCCATGGTTGCATTTGCAAGTCCTTGTTTGCTTTTAATTTGGCAGGTGAGGTTGTTTGAACTTCTCCTCTGCCCTTCAATGGAATTCCTTGTGGACTTGACAGTTCCAAGTGTTTAGCTGCTTAAGATAACCATCGCCAATCCACCCTAAGGTCCTAAACGTTTCTGGCAGACAGTTTCACTGTTAGAAAGTATTTGAATTTTACATAGAACGAAACGGCACTTTAGAACTTGGAACAGCCATCTGTTAAAGCCAGGCTCTCTGTAGAGTTGGGGTTCATCCCATCATCTTAAGTGTAGGAATCTTGAGTTTTTGAGACGTTCAGGGGGAGAAAAAGAGCTTCCCAGTGAAATCCATCTCTAAAATATGGTGCCTTCCCTGTTTCTAAAAACATGGCAGTGTGCAGTTATTTTTAAAGTAGTGTTTTTATGCTAAAAAGATAAATGTTGGATAACTTTACTAGTCAAACTCTGAATCTTCCACTGAGTAGTTTGAGTGAAACTCGTTCGTCTCCGGACAAGGGGTAGTGCAAGGAACCCCAAGACCTGGCTGTTTTATACCTTTGATAAAAGAAGTTGGGTGAAGGTTCCCCTCCTTTCTTCACCTCTGCGTAACTGAACATGGTTTTCTTACCCATTCAAGCCTTTTCCCTGACTTTTGACATTGAACATTTCTAGCACATTTGGGCTCAGCACTTTCCTGTCACCTATACTTATCTTCCTTGCTTAACTCTGACTCCTGAGTGATGAAAGGGGCAGGCCTAACTGGTGAAGTTACATTCCTAAAGACCCATAGATAGTATTTTGCAAGTGTGTGGTTTAGTGGTGGTGTTTATTTTTGCAGATAAGGAATACAAATCAGGTGGTAAAATCTTGTTGCTTAGAACTAGAACATTTTTTTTTAAAGGATATGGTGCTGTCCATCAGATGTTTTTGGTTTCTGCCTCCTGGGCATGTGGTAATGCACTTGCTTGCCCCCTTGAAGTTGGGTTTGGGTACGGCCTTGTGAGTTCCTCTAGGTCAATGAAATGTGCACAGGAGTGATGCTATACCTTCTGGTGTGCAATTTACCACTCTCTTTACCTCTGGTGACTGTTGGTGCTTCAGGTGGTGGCTAGTCCATCAGTCTGGGACGCAGAGCAAGCTTTCAGGTGACTGATGTTTGAAATGTAGAGCGAGGAAGAAGCGTTTGGAGTCGTTACTAAGTACCTATCTTGACTCGTACTAAGGAACCAGTATAAAATATGCTTTCCTGCTTCAAAATCTTTTTCTGCAGAGGGATCTGATCCTGCTCAGGATTCGTTTCATTTCACTGACTCTTTATACAAATAATCCAATATACACTGTGCTAGGTGTTCTGGATTCAAGCAAATAAGGCAGGCCCTTACCCTTAAAGATCTCCTTTGTAGGTGGAAAGAGACAAAACAATAAAAATTGTAATACAGGGTGAAGATAAATGAGTACTGAGGAAGAAATAGGGCCGAAGGAACAATAGTGTAAGAGGGCACAGTTGATTTGGGGCTCAATGTTGGAAGAATGAGTTGCCATTTATTAATTTGGAACACTGGAATAAGAGCAAGTTTGTGGAGAAAATAGAGTTCAATTTTGGCCTTGTTCATTTTGAGTTTTCTAATAGATATCCAAGTGGTGATATTGGGTAGGCAGTTGGATATACAAGTCTGGCATTTAAGAGAGAGATTGGGACTGGAGATACCAACCCATATGCTGATGACTCCCAAATTTTTATTTTAAAGCTGTGAGACTAGGCCCTGGCAAGGTAGCTCAGGTGGTTAGAGTGTCATCCCGATACATCAAGGCTGCTGGTTCATTCTCTGTTCAGGGAACATACAAGAAGCAATCAATGAATGCATAAATAAGTGGAACAACAAATTGATGTTTCTCTTTCACTTCCTCTCTCTCTCTAAAAAAAATAATAAATACACACACACACAAAAGCTCTGAGACTAGATAGAGATGCAGAGAGTAAATGTAGATAGAGAAGAGGACCAACATCCAAGCCCTGGGCTATCCCATGTAGAAAAGACAAGTGTAGCAAAATCTTCCAACTTGTGAGGGAAAATGGTTTTTTGCCTCCGAGATAGGAGAAGATTCCGGGACAGTGGAAAGCCAAGTGATAAATACTGACGAGGACTAAGAATAAACTGTTAGATTTAGAAATGTGGAGGTCAATGGTGACTTGGACAAGAACCGTTTTCATTCAGTGAGTTCAAGAGAAAATAGGAGAGAAATTGATGACAGTCAGTAGATATAGTCATAGTGATTTTGTTTCAAGGATTGTTATAAGGGAAAGCAGAGTAATAAGGCTTCAGCTGGGCGGGCATGAGTGTTAGAGTCCTTTCTGTTTTTAGGTGGGCAAACATTTTATTTATAGCATGTTTGTAAGTTGATGGGAATGATGGAGTACAGAGAGGCAAACTGATGATTAAAGAGAGAGAAGGGACAATTTCAGAAGTGAGGTCCTTGAATAGGTGAGAGAGAATGAGATCTAGGACATACATGGATATGTTGACCTCAGGCTAAAGTAGTGCATGGACAGTTCATCTGTGGCAATTCTATGGACACAAATGCTTGTGCAGTGGTAGCTTGGTAGTGGAAGGAAGTGGAAGTTCTCTTCTGATTACTTCTATGTTTTTAGCTAAATAAAAGGAAGTCTGTCAGCTAAAAATGAAAAGGGGGAGGTGTTGAATGTTTAAGGAGACAGAAGGTATAGCATTCATCCAGTAGAGTGGAGAAAAATCAGTTGAATAAGGAAATATTGCCTTATTAGGATTGCCAGGCAGCACCAAAAACATACCCATTTGGTGTTTGTTGTCATAATTTAAGGTGATACCCAGTTAGTATGGTTATATGCTTTTCCTTTAGCTGTATTGAGTTGCTTCAATGTGGGCACTGTGGGAGGGAGTAGCTGAGGTAGGGTAGAGGACATCATTAGAAGACAGGAGTAAAGGAACAGAGATAAAGGTAGTGGAAGGAGCATCTATGCATATTGAGAATATCATGAATTAAGGAGGGAGTAATAATAGCAAAAGAGACCATGATCCAGAATCTAAAATCTTCAGGGAATGTGGAGGACAGAATGACCCAGAGGTTTGTAGATGTCTGTAACAAGGAGGAATAGTGGGTGGTTATTGTTTGATGGCATGAAGAAATCATGCAAAATGAAATAAAATTTCTCAAAACCGAAGGATATAAGTTTCCAAATTCAAAGGACTCTCCAAGAATTCAGCACAATTAATTTAAAAATAGCCATGCCAAGGCACATCATCATGAAAATTTTGAGTACTATAAAGACAAAAGAATATGTACAAATCACATAGATAGATAGGGTCAGGAACTGTAGGGTTGGAAACTAGAAGATAATGGAAAAAGCAGTGCCTTCTGAAGGAAAATAGATTCCCACCCAGAATTCTGGATCTAACCAAACTCTCAGGCAGGTGTGAGGGAAGGATAGAGACATTTCACACATGCAAGCTCTCAAAGTTTGACCTTCTGTACAACCTTTATTGAGAAGCCATTGGAGCTGTGCCCTATCAAGCAAAACAACCTGATTAAGGGGTTCTTGTGCGGGGGCTTCTCTATTCCATGTACAAGATGGATTTCTTCCTTGTTAAGGGACTCATAAGCAAGGGCCATCTTTGTTACCCCTGGGAATTATCAAATGGATGGGACTTTTTAAAATTTATTTTTAATATATTTTTATTTATTTCAGAGAGGAAGGGAGAGGGAGAGAGAGATATAAACATCAATGATGCGAGGGAATCATTGATTGGCTGCCTCCTGCACACCCCCTACTGGGGATTTGCCGGCAACTTAGGCATGTGCCCTTGACCAGAATCGAACCTGGGTCCCTTCAGTCCGCAGGCCAATGCTTTATCCACCAAGCCAAACCAGCTAAGGCAGGGATGGGACTTTTAAAAAAATATGGTGTTTTTTGTTTTGTTTTTAAGAGAGAAAGGAAAGGAGAGGGAGGGAGGGAGGGAGGAAGGGAGGGGGGAGAGAGAGAGAGAGAGAGAGAGAGAGAGAGAAACATTGATGTGAGAGAGAAACATCTATTGGTTGCCTCCCGCATACACCCCATCTGAGGACCAAATCCACAACCTCGGCATATGCCTAACCAGGAAGCGAGCTGGTGACCCTTCTGTGCCGGGACAATGCTCAACCAACTGAGCCATACTGGCCAGGGCTGGGATGGGACTGCTTTTCATTGCCATTTCCCACAGTGCATGCCCTAGTGCTTAGATCAGTGTCTGGCATACAGTCAGCACTCACTAAATATGAACTGCTGTTGTTAGCTATTATGCAACACTGCTTGCAGTAATTATTTATTGAATGAATAGAGAATAATTGCAGGTGAAGCTGTGGGCTATGTTAAATTTCATGGATATTCAGAAAATGAAGAATCACAGTTGTGAGCTAGATGGTGAGAAGGTGGTTCACGATAGTGATGTTCTACATAAGTAAAGCCTCACCGAGGAAGGTTATCTCTTCAGAGGATGTTTATTGGCCAGTTACCAATGCTCATGGTTCTCTTGGGTTTACAGATCTACAGAAGTAATTGTTATTGATGTAATACAGATGGTCCCTGCCTTAAGAAAACTCAAAATATAAGACTATGATCTTGTATGTCTGAAAATGTGAAGTTTCACCGCCAGTATACATGCTTGGAGGACAATGCCTCACCCAACTGAACTACACTGGCCAGGGCCAGATTTAGCATGCTTTTAGTAGTCAAAGAAGTGGGGGGAAGTAATTGTGGATGCTTTCTGAATGAAGACTTGAGAAACTGACTTTACAAAGAACAGATTGTTTGAGGAAATGCTCAGAGAAAGCTGGAGAAAGGAAGAACATGGAAAATAAGACGTTATACTAGAATATAGTGAACAGACTTCCAGATGGCATTTTCCAGTTGTGCTGGGTAGTATTTTCTGAAGTTCTTGAATTTAATTTCTAGAATGTCTTGTGTACCCCAATTCATGAAATATGTGTAGGCATGAATTGCAATTGGGTACGAGTTTTAACTATTTTAGATGAGGTGGCCTATCAGTTAGGAACTACATTTTGCAGCTGGTAAAAGACACTTACAATATTGACTTAACTCTGGGGTGTATTGTCTCTTGTAAAAGATATCTAGAGAAGGGCCGGCTAGTCCTAATATAAAGTCATCAGGGAACCAGGCCTCTTCCGTGTATATATTTTGCTATTCTGAGCATGTGGGCTCCTATTCTTCATAGCTTCTTAGTCACAAAATGGCTGTAGGCTCTCCAGCTGTGATATCATGTCTGACAGGCAAGAAGGGGAAAGAGAAAGGACAGCTTCCTGTTGAGTCAGTCCCTTCCTTTCCAAGAGCTCCCTCAGAAACTTCCACCTAATATGGCTTCTGCATAGCTTGTTGGTCAGCTCTAGAACAAGTGAGAATTTAGCAAGTTGTTTGGAAAATGTAATGGACTAAGGATGACATTCAAAATAGGAACAAAAACTATAAAATACATAGGAATCAACCTATTAAGGAATGTATAAGACTTCTCTAAATAAAATATAAAACTTGACAGAAGGGTATAAAGCAGAGAGGAATGAATGGAAAGACAAATCATGTTCCTGAGTGGGAGCTCAGTGCTGTCCACACTCAGTATGATCAATACAAAATATGAATGGGAATTTTTATGGATCTTAACAAGCTGATTTTAAACTTCATCTTAAAGAGAAAGTGCTCAATAAAAGCCACAGGATCTTTGAAACAATGATAAGAGGATGTACCTTGGCAGATACTAAAAATAATCCATAAACTAGAAAGTTCAAGAGATGACATTTAAAGCTCCAATTATTTTTTAAATGTACTAATTCTGTGAGTATAGGTAAATGGATCAAATAAAGCTAAAAAAGATCCAACAATATATGGCAGTTTAACATATGCTAAAAGTGGCATTCCACATCAGAGGATTAAAAGGGTCATCAGGATATGGTCTTGGGACAATTATATTTTGAAGGGGAAATAAAGTCAGATTCCTGATTCACAAAGGTTAAAAGCAAATTCCAGAGGAGCAAAGAGCTAAATGTTTAAAATACACATACACGTGTAATTAATGAAATATTGGCATTTTATTATTATACTTTTATAATACTAGTACTAAGTGGGGAAGACACAAAAGGAAGACATAAAACCCATAATCTTAAAAATAAAATTAAAAAATTTAATTATATAAGACTTTTAAACTTCTGCCTGAAAAAGATACCATACAAAGTTTAGAAGTTTGAAAAAAATATTTGCACCATATGGCCAAAAAACAACTTTTAAAATATGATCGAATATATATAAATTATTTAGGGGAAAAAGACCAAATGATCAAATAAAAATGGACAAAGAACACGAATATGCATTCATAGAAAAATATAGATGATCAATAAACATTTGACAACCAACCTAGTGATTAGGGAGAATATAACTTAATTAACATTAGTTGAAGAGTGACAACATGGTTTGGAAAGTTGTGGGGAAACAGGTATTCTGAGAAATTGTAGGTGAGTGGGTTTTTTATGTTTTTTGTTTGTTTTTTGATTCATTGGCTGACTATATTGACAAGATACTGATTAGTTACATGTTGAAAAAACATACAATACAAAATACAAAAAAAAGTTGGTTCCATTCCTGCCCGCTCTCCCTCTTATCCACCCACCCCCAAGTACTCGTCATCATGATTTGGTCTCAGAGTCTAGATGAGTGTTTTAAGAAAACAATTTGGTAAGATCTATCAAAATTTAAAATGCAGATACCTCTTAACCTGGCAGTGTTACTTTTAAGTCTCTACCTTCCAGAAACTTCTGTACTTATGACAAAGATGACTGTATTAAGGTTGCCCATTTTAAGAAGAATTGTTTGCTTTGCAAAATAGTACAATTCCTGAATGCTCAACCCTAGTGGCTGGCTAAATAAAAACAAAAGAATTCAGTGCAATCATTTTTAAAATGAGGACGGGTTCTATGTACTAACTTGGAAAGATCTTAAGGTATAATGGTAAGTGGAAAGAGCATGTTTCAGAACAGCTGCATATCTCATGATTATGATTTTATGTAAAAAAAAAAAAAACACCAAAAAACTCACCTGACTAAATATTTTACTGTGAGAGAGTCACACCAAATTGTTCACAGTGGTTTCCCATGATAAGGTAAATCAGATTGGTATGAGAATTCACTTTGTAACATATTCAAAACACAGAGCATACATAGGAGAATATATTCGTTTTTATTGAGTTTTGAAAATCAAAAGGTTAGCATAGATTACAGAGGAAAAACAAGCAAAAATAAAATTTTCAAGTTTTTTCTTCATTTCTAAGGAACCAGGATAATGAAATACAAACAAAGAAGAAAATAAATGTGGCGGTGTATACAGTAACTTATAAAAGCAGTGAGCGGTGAGTTAACTGTTACATATAAATCAAAAGATGGGAAGAACAGAGATAATTGTTTCGAATTTTAAAATACTGTATCTGTGACTAATTTTATTGTCAGGAAATCAGTGAGGTGAGGTATATCAGAAAAAAAAGGTTCAGAGTTGGGGTACCTGGTCACTCAGGGTCTGGTGCTGTTAATCTTTATTCAGCCTTGTGACCTTGAGCAAACTGCTTCTGTTTAGGCTTTGGTTTCTTCATCTTGTGGCCTGTCTACATTCTGAGTCTGAATCCAAGGAAAGTTAGAACTAAAGTATAGTATACAAGTAGCATATTTAACATAAACTGCATTATTGGGTCTGCTCAGTCTACAGGTATTCTAAAGGAGTTATGGGTGACCAGAGGCTGTCTACCAGGATATGCCAGCTTTGCTCAGGTAGACCTGGGAGCTAGAGGACAGTATTATTGCTGAGTGGGCTTGGTGTATGTGTGAAAATATATATTTAAAAAAGGTCTGGATGAATACATAAACTCATAATGGTAACCTCTGGGGGGTGAGGAACAATGAAGACTTTAGTTTTATATGTAATATTTCTTTTTTTCCATCAAAAAGTATAACAAATTAACATTTTATATGCATAATTTAAAAAGGCAATACTGTAGATTAAAGCAAATGTGCTAAAATATTAAGTCTGGGTGCTGGGAATATGGATGTGGGGTTTTTTCCTATATACTCACCAGGTCTTTTTTTTTTAATAGGCAAATATTTCAGTAAGTAACAAGTTTAATGGTTCAGTGACAAATAGACTATGTCTGGTTAAAAATTAAATTTAGGGAGCAAGAAAATGTACAAACAAAAAGGAGAACTGAATTTAGCTTTACCCATTTGACAAGAAAGTAAGAGATACCAATGCTTCTACTTTATTTGGCCAGGATACTTGTAAAGAAACTCTTTGTTTTTGTGTTCAGTATTGTCTTGGCTTTCCACAGCAGTAGTGGGGGAACTGTTTGTTTCCTGGTCACATGAACTACTTATGCTTTTGTCACTGGCTTCTTGTAAGTTTGAAAACCAAAGAGTTCTTGGTAACCTTGGTAGCCTACTGTCCAGATGGGTAGGGAAATGGGCCAAAGGGCAAACTTGATGAAATATTTCCAGTGTAGAGAATGATTGCAAAGTCAATCTTATGTAAAACATGAAAAAGTGAGGAGAGACAGGCAGTCATTTCCCAGGGAAAGAAGTTTCCTTTAATCTTGATAGTCTTGCAGTTTCTGTTATGCTACTTCTAAAACCCTAATTAGGTTACTCCACATGTTCCCCTTATCTCCAGCTCTAGATTTGTATTATAAAAATGTTCGAACAGTACAGAAAAGGTAAAAGAATAGTACAATGAATGCTTGTTATACCTATCACTTAGATTCAGCAATTTTTTAACATTTTGCTATATGTGCATTATTTTTATTTTCTTTCCCTTTTTTCAGGTAAGTTGCAGACATCACTTCACTCCTAAGTAATCCCTCATGTAGCTGCTAAGAAAAAGCACATTCTACTATTTCATCATATCATCTCACCCAAGAAAGTTAACAGTAATTGCTTACTATCATCAAATACCTAGTCCACATTCAAGTTTTCCCAGATGTCTCATGGATGTTTCACTTTAAAAAAACAATCATATTACATTTGTCCTGGCTGGTGTGGCTCAGTTGGTAGGCATCATCCTGTGCACCAAAAAGTTGCTGGTTCCATTCCTAGTCAGGGCATATGCCTGGGTTATAGGTTCAATCTCTGGTAGGGGACAAGTAGGAGGCAGCCGATAGATGTTTCACTCTCACATTGATGTTTTACTCTCACATCACTGTTTCTTTTTTTTCCTTCAAATTGTGAGAGTAGCTCTTTTATTTTTTTTCTCTCTTTATTGATTAAGGTATTACATATGTGTCCTTATCCCTCTCATTGCCCCCCCGCCCCCCGCTCATGCCCTTAACCCCCTGGTGTCTGTGTCCATTGGTTATGCTTATATACATGCATACAAGTCCTTTGGTAGATCTCTCTCCTTTACCCCCACCCTCCCCTGCCTTCCCTCTGAGGTTTGATGGTCTGATTGATGCTTATCTGTCTCTGGATCAGTGTTTCTCTCTTACTCTCACTCTCCTTTCCTCTCTCTAAAAATCAGTAAAAATATTTTTAAAAAATCATATTACAGCCCGGCCAGTGTGGCTCAGTGGTTGAGCATTGACCTATGAACCAGAAGGTCACAGTTTGATTCTCCGTCAAGGCACATGCCAGGCTTATGGACTCAATCCCCAGTAGGGGGCGTGTAGGAGGCAGCAGATCAATGATTCTCTCTCATCGTTGATGTTTCTTTCTCCCACTCCCTTCCTCTCTGAAATCAATAAAAACGTATTTTTTTAAAATCATATTACATTTCATATGTGGCATTGTATTATTATTCTTTAATCTCTTCTATATTAGAAGAGTTTTCCCTCTTTGTTATTTTTGTTTTACATGAGATTGGCTTTTTATAACTTAAATAAATGTTTTAATTGTGATGAAATAAACATAAACGTTACCATTTTAACTACTTTTTAAGTGTACAGTTTAGTGGCATTAAGTACATTCACATTGTGCTATAATCACCACTGTCCATCCACCACAAAACTGAAACTCTGTACCTCTTAAAGAATAATTCCCCATTTTGTTCCCCCAGGTCCTGGCAACCACCATTCTTTCTGTCATTATGAATTTGACTATTCTAAGAACCTCATTAAGTGGAATCATACAATATTTGTCCTTTTGTGACTGGCATATTTCACTTACTATAATGTCCTCAAGGTTCATTCATGTTTTAGCATGTGCCAGAATTTCCATCCTTTTTAAGATTTAATAATCTATTGTACGTATACCCCATAGTTTATTATTTTTCTGTGGATAGACACTTGCCTTCTGTCCTTTGATTGTTGTGAATAATGCTGCTATGAACATGGATGTACAAACATCCAAGAATCCTTGCTTTTAATTCTTTTGGCTGTATGCCCAGAGTGTAATTGTTGTATCATATGGTAATTCTAGTTTTTATTTTTTGAGGAACCTCCATATTCTTCCACAGGGGCTGCACTGTTTTACATTCTCACCAGTAGTGCACAAAGTTTCCAATTTCTCTCCATCCTTTCTAATATTTGTTATTTTCTGAGGTTGTTTTTGTTTGTTTGTTTAGTATGTGTGTGTGTGTGTGTGTGTGTGTGTGTGTGTTTATAGTAGCCATCTTACTTTGTGTGGGAGTAGTATTGAGGTCTTGATTTTCATTTCCATAATGATTAGTGATATTTTCATACGCTTCGTGGCCATTTGTATATCTTCTTTGGAGAAATGTCTAGTCAATTTTGAATAGGTTTTTTGTTTTTCTTGAGTTTTAGGCCTTCTTCATATATTCTGAATATTAGACACTTATTCGGTAAATGATTTTGCAAATATTTCCTCCCATTCTTTGGGTTGCCTTTCCATTCTGTTGTGTCCTTTGGTGAACATAAATTTTTAATTTTGGGGAAGTCTGATTTATATATTTTTCTTTTGTTGTCTGTGCTTTCAGTGACATAGCCAGAAATCATTGCCAAATCCAATGTCATGAAGCATTTCATATGTTTTTTCATATGTTCTCTTATAAAAGTTTTATGGTTTTAGGTTTACATTTAGGTCTTTACTCTTTTTAAAAATATTTTTTATTGATTTTAGAGAGATGGGAAGAGAGAGGGAGAGAGAAAAAAAAAAAAACAATGTGAGAGAGAAACACCCATCAGCTGCCTCCTGCACATTCTCTACTGGGTATCGAGCCTGCAACTAGGTGTGTACCCTGATCCTGAACCAGTAACCTTTTGCTCTGACACCATTTATTTGAATAGGTCAATGTTCATTCAACTGGCCAGGACTCTATTCTATTTTAAATTAAATTTTGTATATATGGTGTACAGTAAGGCTTCAAATTCATTCTTTTGCATGTGGATATACAGTTTTCTCAAAACCATTTTTTGAAAAAACTGTACTTTCTCAATGAATGATCGTGGTACCCTTGTCAAAAATTGCCAGTACCACACTGCCTTTTTTTAAAAAAATCTTACCTGAGGACATGTTTACTGATTTTAGAGAGAGGGGTGATGCTCCAATCCACTAAGCCACACCGGCCAGTGCTGCTTTGCTTACTGTAGCTTTCTAGTAACTTTTGAAATCAGGAAGTGTGTCCTCCATCTTTGTCCTTTTTTCAACATTGTTTTGGCTATTCTGGGTTCCTTGAGAATTCATATGAATTTTAAGATGGATTGTTTTATTTCTGCAAAAACGTCCTCGGTATTTTGATAGATATTGCTATAGATTTCTTTGTATAATATTGGCAGTTTAACGACATTAAGTCTTCCTATTTATGAACACATATGTATTTCCATTATTGCTATCTTCCTTAATTTCTTTCAGAAATATATTAATGATCCAATTTCTCTGAATTGTCACCAGAATTTTGGTATTGTCATTTTTATTTTAGCTTTTCTAATAGGTGTGTAGTAATATCTCATTCTGATTTTAATTTGCATTTCCCTAATGGATAATGGTGGTGAACAGGTTTTCTTGTGTCCTCTTGCCGGGAGCCGGTCCATCCTTGCTGTTTCAAGGGACCTGGCATATATAGCATTCGGTTCTTAATATGTTTGCTCACCTTCTTGGCACTGTGTTTTAACCAAGGTCACCTCTCCGAGAAAGGTTGAATCCCCAGGTAGGGATTTTCCCCTGAAGTTAGGGAGGGGATGAAACTCCTTAACTAAGTGCCAGGCGGGTAGTTAATCAATTTAACTACAAACAATCATGCTTAAGCTACATAATCTTTACTCCCTGGAATGGAGATAAGAAACGCCCTAACCTTTGTAATAGAGATTGACAGGATTAAAATGAACTGGTATAAATACAGTTGTAACAAGACAGCAAGAGACAGAATTCAGAAGACAGCAAGACACAGAACTCATGAGACAGAACTCAGAACACAGAACTTAGAACACAGGGCTTGGAAGACAGGACCAAGAGAGACAGAGCCTAGGCACAGAACCTACACAGAACGTTCTCTAGGGACAGAAGAACTTCGCTGGCGAGAGCATGCCGGAGGATCCTGGACAGGGACTGGCCTCGGAGCCTGGAGGCGGAGCCTGGCGAGAGAGCATGGCAGGGGATCCTGGACTGAACCTGACTGCGGAGATTGGCAGGAGAGCCTGACTAGAACCTGGTGACTGAACCTGACTGGAGAACCTAGCGAGGGAACATGGCTACAGAACCTGGCTGGAGATCCTAAGCAGAACCTCTCTGCAGATCCGAAACAGAACTTTGCTGGAGATCCGGGCTAGCGATCCTGGCTAGGCTGCTGATCAACTGAACGCTGTCTCCATGTCATTCCTTCTTCGCCGACTCCGTCTACACCTTTGGGGACCCCTGGACCTGCTGGGGCAGGACCCCGGCACCCTCTCTGTGTCCTCTTTGAAGAAATGTTCCTTCATGCTTGTTACCCATTTTCTAATTGTATTGCATATGTTTTACTGTTGAATTTTGCGAGTTATTAATTTATGTATTCTACTGTCAGATATGTGATTTGAAAATATGTTCTCCCAATCTTAGCTTGTCTTTTATATATATTTGATTTCAGAGAGGAAGGGAGAGAGAGAGAGAAATAGATACATCAATGATGAGAGAGAATCACCGATCGGCTGCCTCCTGCATGCCCCCAACTGGGGATTGAGCCCGCTACCCGAGCATGTGCCCTTGACCGGAGTCGAACCTGGGACCCTTCAGTCTGCAGGCCGACGCTCTATCCACTGAACCAAACAAGCTAGGGCTTAGCTTGTCTTTTCATTCTCTCAACAGGGTCTTTTACAAAGCAACATTTAAAATTTTGATGAAGTCTAATATATCATATTTTTCTTTTATGGTTCATATTTTTGGTATTAAGTCCAAGAAAGAACTTCATAAACCCTGAGTCCTAAATTTTTTTCTAAAGATTTTATACTTTTACATTTAAAAATTATAAATGTATGATCTATTTTGAGTTAATTTTTGTGTAAGGTGTAAGGTTTAGGTTCATGTTTTTGTCTATATATCCATTTGCTCCAACACCATTTATTGAGAAGACTATCCTTCTTTCATTGAATTGCTTTTGAAGCTCTGCCCTAAATTAGTTGGCTATATTTGTCTGGGTCTATTTATGGCTACTCTGTACTGTTCCATTGAGCTATGTGTCTGTCTCTCAACCAATACCAGTCAGTCTTGATTACTTTAGCTGACTTAGTTTTGGCATTATATATAGTGATTTCCCCCCTCCCTTTTGTTCTCCCCACCCCCTCCTCCACCAAAAAAAAAAAAAATTGTTTTAGCTATTCTGGTTCCTTTGCCTTTTCATGTAAGTTTTAGAGTTATATTGTCTATGTCTACAAAAAATCTGTTGGGATTTTGATATGAGTTGTGTTAATCCTGTATATCAATTTGGAGAGAATGGACATCTACATTATGTTGAATTTTCCAATCCATGGACACATTATGCTCTCCATTTACTTAAATATTCTTTGATTTCCTTTATCAGTGTTTTGTAGTAAGTAGTTTATAAGTCTTATGCATGTTTTGTTAGATTTATATTTAAATAATATTGTACTTTTAATTTTGGTTTCCATGTGTTTGTTGTTTTTATGTAGAAATACAATTGATTTTTACATAGTGATCTTGCAAACTTGTTGAATTCACTTATGAGTTCCAGAAGTTTTTTTGTAGATTCTGTGATATTCCCTACTTCATTTTCAATCTGTATGCCTTTTATTTTCTTGCCTAATTACATTGGCTAGAACTTCCAGTATTCTGTTGAATAGGAGTGGTGAGAGTAGACATCCTTTTCTTGTTTCTCATTTTAGAGGAAAACTCACCATTAAGTGTAATCCAAAACTTTGCTTTGAAGGTTTTTGTAGACATACATTATCAAGTTGAGGAAACTTGTCTATTCCTAGTTTCCTGAGTGTTTTTATTATAAATGGGTATTACATTTTTTCAAATGATTTTTCTATATCAGTAATATGGTTGTGTGAATTTTTTTTCTTCTTTAGCTTTCATAATGGCGGATTAAATTGTTTGATCTACCCATATGAACCAACTCTGCCTCCCTGGGATAAACCCCCTCTTGGTCATGGTGTATAAAGGAAGTCCTCACTTAGCATCAATGATAGGGTCTTGGAAACTGCAACTTACAAGACTAATTTTACCATAGGCTAATTTATAAAAACAAGAGTTAAATTCCTTTGGTATATTTCTGGTCACAAAACCCACCAAACTTGCAAATAAAGACTCAAAACACTTCTAATATTAAACATTGAAGTAAATGTGAGCTATACATACATTTAAGAAAGATTAATAAAAACAAGTAAAGTAATTAATTTCTAATCCACTTATTTCAGTCCAGGGTTGCAGGTGGCTAGAACCTCTCCTGGCAGCTCAAGGCACAAGGCAGGGACCAATCCTGGACAAGACACCCTTGTATAGCAGGCTACAGTCATGCACACACCTACACCCACACTCACTCAGACTGGGACAAATTAGACACACCAGTTCACCTAATGTGCACATCTTTGGGTGTGGGAGGAAACTGGAGTACCTGGAGAAAACCCGCTCAGATTTGGAGAGAACATGCAAACTCCACACATATAGTGGCCCTGGCTGGGAATTGATTTTTTTTTTTTTCTCATCAGTTTTATAACTCTTATTTGAGGACCTGCTGTAATTCTTTTTGTATGTTTTGAGTTCTACTTGCTGGTAGTTTATTAAGGTTTTTATATCTATATTCATGATAGATATTGGTCTCTTGGTTTTTTTGTTTGTTTATTTTTCTTGGTAATGTCTTTACATGATTTTTGGTATTACATGGAAGATTGTGAAGATCTTGAGGGAAGACAGTGCTAATGATCGCTAAGTCATGGAGTGGATGATTTGGGCCATGAGAATATCAGAAAGAACCCAGAGGAGAAAAGGAATCCGGGAAGGGAATTAGTATTGTTAGCTGGAAATATAGTTGCTTGGGTGAGTGTAGGGCAGTGTACCAGAGCAGACTTAGTGAGGGTTGGGGATGCAATCCGGTTGTCATGGATGGAACAGTTAGTGTAGTTGGCTTGTGGAGAACCTTAGTTAATAATGATGTGATAGGGCTGGAAATATATTGACTGTAAGGAAAAATTAATTATATTAGTGTTAGGGAATTAATAATGGAGGTAGATCCTGAACCTGGAGGTGATGGGGCAGGCGGGGGGGGGGGGGGCGGGGGGACCCAGCAGAAGGATCATTCTTGAGCAGGAAATGGAGCACCTCTCTCTAGCGCTGCTGGTAAAGAGGAGGGGCTGGTATGGGAGCATGGGTCCTTAGAAGTGATATTAATGTCTGGGAGTGCCTCTCCTTGTGCTTTGTTTAGGAAGAAAGGGATATTCCTAAGGCCAAAGGAATAATAGGACCAAAATGGGAGCAAGTACCCAGTGGTGAGGCTCTCTATGGGTAGAGTTGTGATGGTGAATCAGAGCTTGGTTTAGGTCTTTACACCAGTTTTTTTATTTGTTTGTTTTTATCTGTTTGATCTTTTGTGTTTGGTTTTGACAGATTGGTGAGGTCCACAGTTAGGGCAAATCAGTGTGGAAATTCTTCAATCATCCTCAGAAATAAGTCATTGGAGGTCTTTCTGCTAAGCTGCTGAATCCCAGTATTGTTCAACATTGACCATGAGAAGGCCATTGGCTCCATCCTCCGTTGAGCCAGAGAGCCACTGACCATCCAGTTTGTAATCAGCAGTTCAGACTTAGTCCTCTGACCAATTCTGCATAATTACGTCTGGAAAATAGAAGAGAAGGGAATATTTCCCTATTCGTTTGGTGGTTTTGATATCAAAACCAGACAAGGACCAGTTTCCATCCCTAGCAGTCATTCCTCCTCATGCCTTCATTTGCTGGTACTGAGGGAGTTGATTTCTGTTCTGTTGCAGCTGCAGCCGACTCCGCCAGGTTCAGAGCATCCTGACCCAGAGCAGCAAGTCTCGACCCGATGGGATCCTCTGCATTCTAGGTCAGTGCTTTTAACAAGGTGGGACTCAGGGCTGGGGCAAATTGGCTTCTGTTCACAGGAAGATACTGATAATAGTATCATTGTGAGATCAGCCGTGGGTTAGAGTCCCCTGCTCTTGTTCCCCTGAAATCCATTGCTGTTTAAATGAGATTGGGTGAGATATCGGTAAGATAGAGAGTACCTACCACAGAGCAGGCACTTTGTACATATTACCTCATTTCTCCTTACAGCAAACTTACAAGGGAGCAGTGTTGTCCCTTTTTTTTAACAGAAGAGGAAACTGAGATTCTAGGAGATTAAACAGACTTGCTCAGGGCAACAGAGTGGCAAAATTAGGCATTTATTTGTTCTTTAAAAATTTTTATTATGAAAATATATCATATAATTTAAAAATTAAGATAATACATGAGTAACAATGAATAGAACTTCCCAACCATCCCAGATACCCACTCCCACTCCCCAGAGATAACATTGTCAACTGTATCTTTTTTTAAAACACAAATGGGAACATTTTATGCATATTGTTGTTAACCTAATTTTTAAAATTTTCACTTGATGATATTAGAGTTTTTTAAATATCAGATTGACTACTTGAATATGGAATGCTACAATGTTGCAGAAATTGATGTGTTTGAAGTTGGGTGTGAAATGGCGGTAAAAAGTAAACCTTCAGGACAGAATTTATGTGAAAGTATCACTTAGGAAACTTGTATTTTTTTCCCCTTTATTATTTTTTTCTCATCACCATATATCCCCCTAAACCATCCTCCACCTTCACCCACTCCCACCCCTCCAATCACTACACCATGTCAATGAGTTCTTTCTCTTCTTTTTTTTTTTCTTTTTTGCTCAATCCCTTGAGACTTGTATATTCTTTTTTTAAAAAATATGTCTTTATTTATTTCAGAGAGAGGAAGGGAAAAGGAGAGAGAGAGAGAGACAGAAACATCAATGATGAGAGAGAATCTTTTTCTATTCCAGGATCCCATCCAAGATACCATGTTAAATTAGTTACCATGTCTTCTCAAGCTCCTATTGACTGTAACAGTTTCTCAGACTTTCCTTGTTGATGACCTTGACAGTTTTCAGGAGTGCTAATCAAGTAGCATGTCTCTCTAATAGGGTTTTTCTTATCTTTCTCACGATTAGAATGGGGTTAAGAGTTTTGAGGTGGAAAACCAGTAAAGTAACATGCCATTTTCGTCACATGATATCAAGGATACATACTATCAGCATGACTTTTCACTGTTTCTATTAGCCTTGATCACCTGGCTACGGTAGTGTTTTCAGGTTCTGCACTATGAAATACTCTCTCCAGCTCTCCTTCCCTGTGTCCTCTTCGGAAGGAAGTCACCATGTAGCCCACTCTTAAGGAGCCAGGAGTTATGCTCCATCACCTGAGATGGGAGTATTTACATAAATTATTGAAATTCTTCTGCATGGGAGATTTGTCTCTCCTTCCACATTTATTTATTTACACAATCATTTGTATCCATATGGACTCGTGGATATTTATTTTATAGTTTGAGTTATAATCCTACTTCCTACTTCAAGTTGTTCCAGCTTTGGCCATTTGGAGCTCTTTCAATTGGCTCCTGTGTCTATGTCCTTCCCTTTGATACACTCCCTCCAAAGTTGTTTGTTTGTTTAGTACTTTTGTAGTTTCTGGCACTCTTAGATGCTACAAGCTTATTGTGCATAGTTCCTGTTCCAGTCCTAAAGTCAGCCGTTTCTCTAAGAATGGTATTACTGAAGAATGGTATTAAAAAACAATCTGAGTGTACTCATTGCTGCTGGGATATCATTGCTTCTAGGCCCTCTCAGCTGACAGAGTAAGGAAATATATGTGTGTACATTAACTGGTGTGTATATGCACATCTGTAAATGTTATGTAATCATCTGTATTTAAATTAAGTTAAATATGAATTTATATTAATGTCTTTAGCTCTAACCCATTACCATATGGATCAGTCTAGTCTCCTCTTATTTATTATTTATTTTTATTTTTTTATTTATTTCAGAGAGGAAAGGAGAAGGGGAGAGAGAGATAGAAACATCAATGATGAGAGAGAATCATTGATCGGCTGCCTCTTGCCAATGTGCCCTTGACCAGAATTGAACCTTATGTCTGCAGGCTGATGCTCTATCCACAGAGCCAAACCGGCTAGGGCCTCCTCTTCTATCTTATCTATAAACTTCCATTCCACCACTGAGAAACATGGCACCTACCATTTACCATCCATTTAATTCCAGTATACCTGTGTAGTAGTATCATATTTGTTAACCCATAATCCCCTATAGGAAACAACTTTATCAATTAGAGCACAGTACTTTCATATAGTTTCTTTTATCTTTAATTTTACATGGTCAGTCTTTTAATGTTAGCAATTTATGTGGCAATTTATGTAACTGGAACCCTTAGAAGGGGACATGCTAGGCCTATCCAATCCACTGGTTATTTTTAACTTCGTAGCCCTTTCAACTTTTGGCGTTCTGTAAGCCAGGCTATTCCTGCTTTTGATTCTTTTTTACCCTTCCCTTCACTGAACTGTTTGATGGGAAAGAACAGCACCGTGCTGCTTTATCGCAGCTGAGAAAGGAGTCCTCCCATATTAGAAATCCTCTGACATAGGCAGTCCCGAGGCCTCTCTGCTCTGAATGACCATTACTTTTCACTGGTCTGAATGACCATTGGCAGTTCTTTTTCCCAGGCTCCAGCCATATTTTTATTCTTGGAGCTCCTTTTGCCTCAACTCCTTCTTCTCAGTCTCAGACAGCTGACTCCTGCCGTTAACACATCCCTGAGCTCTGGGACTTCACAGATACCCAGGAACCAGGTAGTATATGTGTCTATGGCAGCTGTGGGCAAACTACGGCCCGCGGGCCGGATCCGGCCCGTTTGAAATGAATAAAACTAAAAAAAAAAAGGACCGTACCCTTTTATGTAATGATGTTTACTTTGAATTTATATTAGTTCACACAAACACTCCATCCATGCTTTTGTTCCAGCCCTCCGGTCCAGTTTAAGAACCCATTGTGGCCCTCGAGTCAAAAAGTTTGCCCACCCCTGGATGGCATTGAAAGGCAGTAGTGAGGGCAGTTGTTATTTCATTTCCTTTTTATTTCTGACCCAACCCAATGGACTATAAACTTCATGAGGGCCATTTGTAGGCCCAGCACACACACTAGTATCCAGCACTGTGCCTTAGGCCTAATAAATATTTGTGAAATTTTAGGTATATGTGGTTCCAGTCACTTGTCCTCTTCACTTCTTTGAGTTTGTTTCAAACCACCTTAATTCTCCTTTAGTTGATCCCACATGTTTTGGTAAAGGTCTTTTTGAGAAGTGACATTTTCCTGACACCTATTCCTATTCCAACTGAAAATATTTCAAAATCTTTAACCAGCCATGATAGGACTTAAATTATATTTTCTGATTTCTTCTATCCTTAAGAATTGCTTTTTGGCAATTAACAGTTTCAATAATCTGTGCTGTTTGACTGTCTCTTGAATCCAAGTAAGGGTACTTGATGCTGAGGCCTGATTCTTTCACAGAGAGGTGCTTAGTTTGGTTTCTGGTACAGACTAGTCTAGGTTATTGCCTTTTACTTACTCATTAGGGTTTTGCTGAGCAGGGACAAACTATTTGGGCTCATTTGCTCCCCATAGTACAGCTGATCAGAGTCGTCTTTGCCTTGCAGGAATTGATAGCAGGTACAATGAAGGCTGCAGAGAGCTGGCAAATTATCTTCTGTTTGGTTTATACAATCAGAATACCAGTGATTTTGAGAAAACAGGGTTTTCTGAAGAAGTTCTAGATGGTAAGTACATATTGGTAAACTCTGTGTGAAAAGTAATAGCGATTATTTTTCTTCAGATCCTTTTTCATGGTCTTTTTATGGAAACATATGATCAAATTTAAAATAGCCTGAAGCCCCAATAAATTTTTACTTTTTTATGAATAAAAAACATTACTTCTTTGCTGATATATTAAGGAATATGCTCTTGTAGGTCACCTGCTGAATGATTAGAGACTAGGAACAAGTAGTTGTCAAGAATATGTTCACTGGGTAATTCTGCTGTAGAGAAAAAAGTAAGCATCAGTGTTTGGCTTTATATCTTCTTGACAAGATACTAGTTCTCTGAATTGCCTACTGCCTCTACATGTGGGAGGTTCAGATTATGTGCATGGTCCTATGAAAGCACTTTCAGCTGTGAGTCAAAGATGAGCCTGCAGGATACTCCTACAAGGAAGACTTCATGTGGATCTTCAGCTTAGGAACAAGGGCTCTTTGTCCTGCTCTGTCTTTGGGAATTGTTTCCTGTGTGACTTTAATTCATGACGATGCCCATGACTACAATGAAGGCTTTCTGCTTACATTCCCTTTTCCTCAGCCCTGAGACACTCACCCTGTGTTGATGCTGCTGTGGGCTGATGCCCAGGAGCTGTCTCTGATATCACATACTTAGCATCATGACTTGTCTGCCAGACGGGTCAGGAGACACAGGAATAGACAAATCAAATTGGACAAGAGACAGAAAGCTCTTGTGAAGCAGCTGGGGGATGCATGAAAGCAAACATCTGATGTTGATATAATATTACTGTGAGGATCTGGTACAGTGGTTCCCAACTGGGGTTAGTTTTAT
The DNA here is from genome assembly GCF_963259705.1 of Myotis daubentonii. NCBI lineage: Eukaryota > Metazoa > Chordata > Mammalia > Chiroptera > Vespertilionidae > Myotis > Myotis daubentonii. The sequence goes on from NC_081847.1 coordinate 31,133,206, forward strand.
CCTCCCGGAGACATTTGCCAACATTTGAAGACATTTTTTATTGTCACAACTAGGCAGAGTGGGTAGAGGCCAGTGATGCTACTAAACATCCTGCAAGGCATAGGGCAGCCCCCCACAACAAAGAATGATCTGGTCCAAACTGTCAGTAGTGCTGAGGTTGGGAAACCCTGGTCTATATGTGAAAATTCCTCTGTAGTATCTATCTACAGAATAGGAGTATCTAATTCTTTAATAGTATCTATCCCTGTGGAATGATTTAAGGTTTCGTTCTTTTTTGGAAGTGCAGAAAGAAGCTGAAATTATTTCTGCCATTAAATTTTTTTCAATTCAAATACAGTTTCAGATTTTTATTTTTTTAAAAAAAGTTTCCTTACACTGTACAGCATCTATTGGTTTGGAAAGACTTCATCCTGGCAGCTCATTTAAAGAGTTATAAAAAGACAGATGCTCATATCGGCCACACATTTCACTGCAACCAATATTGCTAAGGACATTGTAGTACTGAAATTAAGGAAATGGTTTAAATCCTCAAAGGTGTGCACTATTTTTTCCTTTGTCTATCCTGTCACCTGGTACAATGGGTGCTTATGAAATGAGCATTTTCTTAAAAATAATAAATTTATCTTTTAAATTCAAGTAGTTGGAAAGCTGAGATCACCAGATTTATGCTTCTACATTTCAGTCTCCAATTTATTATGTGAGAGGAAAAGAGGCCAACACGAAGGACTTACTTTTAAAAAGAAACTTTTAAAATAGTTTACATCTTATCCAATTCTCTTACCTATGTACTCTGTTAAATGTTGTTCACAGTGATGACATCAGCCTTAAGAAATCCTGGGAGTGTTTAATTAGGTTTAGTAGCTATTGTAATATTTCTTTTTAAGTCTTTGCTGTATCAGAGTATATTCTACACAGAAAGCCTTGGGCTCTCTAAGTGACATCAGACTCTTCCCTCCTCAGCAGGCGAGGTACATGTGATTTAGGGCAGGGCGCTTTTAGAGGGCCTATGTAAGGAAAGCTGGCAGATGAGAGGGGGCCCCTTTCCCACCCCTTGCCACTTTTGGACTCCAGGCCTTACCCAGCAGTCAACAGTGAAGAAGCTGCTCCATACTGTGTTCCCTAGAACATCTTGGGTCTGACCAGGTGTGCAGCTCGGAGTGCTTAAAAAGGCCACTGGCGTGGAACTTTATTTCAAGAGCCACCCATCAGTATGGTTAGCTATGGTCAGTATTCATTGGGCTCATGTTTTTGTGGATTATGGTCTGTCACACTGTATTACTGTGTTGGCATCACCCTAAACCTTCTGCCTCAGCCACCTCCTCCAGCAACTTCCCTATGTCATCTTGTTAATGGTCTGCTCTCTGAGGAGCCATGGGATGGAGCCTCTGCTTTTCTCCTGGAAGTTACGACTGCTTTCTTTCTCAGTACTCAAACTGCTTTAATAGTCCTGCCCCGTTCCATGGCTCTTCTTTTAGTTTTCTGAGTTTATTTGCATTCCTGGGTTGCTTTATTTATTTGACCCGCCCCTGGGTGATTAGTCCTTAAGTCTGTGAGCTGCTGATCTATTTCTAGAAGCCCTGTCCACCTGCCTCTACTTCCTTCCTTCCTTCCTTCCAGCCTTTCCTGTGTATAGAGTTCACCCCTGTACACAATAACCCTTCCCAAAGCTAACAGACAATGTCCCTTGAGCCCAGTGAGCCAGCAGCCAAGAGCTTTAGACACTGACATCTGTAGGAGAACTAGCCACTGGACATATTCACTACTGTTTTCCTGCCTCACTTGCTTTAGGCTGTGGAGTGTCCATTTGGAATTTATCTCTAGCGTGAAGTACACAGCTGAGTTTGGTACCAGAGATTTGACCATGCAACACTTTTGCAAAACACCCTGAAGGATGTTCTTTTTACTTATCCTGTACCTGCATTGCCATCTCTATAGAGTCACAGTTATGGGAACGTCACATGGGGACGAGGAATTCCTTGCTGTCCACACTTGACTGCTCTTTAGTCATTTTGTAGTGCACTGCCAGATTAAAAAATTTTCAATTTAGAGTTTTGTTATGTTGTCTCTGCTAAATCGTTTTAATGATTTTACTAACTGTGTGAGCAGAAATTGTCTAAAGAAAATGCCTTTACCAATCTTGTGTCTTATTAATTTTGTTTCTCTTACAGATGTAATTATATTAATTAAGTCAGACAGTGTCCATCTGTACTGTAATCCTGTAAACTATCGCTATCTCTTACCCTGTGTGGCACATTGGAGAAATCTGCATCTGCACTGCATGACTGAAAATGAGGTAAGGAGAAAAGATAGAATAGGCATTTAGAGACACTCTTAAGAATATTATTTCAAGAAAGTGTAGATCTGGAACAGGAGTCCCCTAAAAAAATCAAATTGCAGAATGTGGAACTTCTTATATTTCATTGTGCGCCTGAAGGAGAGAGAAGGAACTCTTCAAATCAGGGCTTAGTATAGGCTTATGAAGCTGCCTTCTGACCCTGCTTCATTACCAGCCTGCACACATTCTCTCAGGGGGCTAGTGCCTACATACTGCTCCAGGAGAATTAGATAAGCTTTCTGATATTTATGTGTTTATATTTCTTTGTATCTGTTTCTGTTTCCCTTTGGGCCCATTTCAAGGGTTAGGCTAGGAATCAGATTGGGATTTGAGATTTAGGATTTCATGGAAATTGTGTCCTGATATACATCAAGAATCCTTTCCATGTAAGTATTTGGGGAATTTTTGAGGACAAGTTTTATATCTTCCATTTAGATTTCTGGTCCATTTTGAGTTGACTTGCACTTGAGGGCATTGGTGTGGTGAGGTAAGGGAATGACAGTGTTTTCGACCAGCAAACAAAATGTGGCTTTGGAAACACCCTCTTGGGTACAGTCTTCTTTTCTATAAGTGTTCTTTGAAGGTAACTCTGATAAAATGAAGAGAAAATATGGGACTTTGCATGATGTCTTAACAGAGCCTGTTTTCCTTTCAATTTCCCTCTTTAGTATGAAGATGAGGAAGCTGCAGAAGAATTTAAAATTGCCAGCTTTGTGGACATGGTTCGAGACTGCAGTAGAATTGGCATTCCTTATAGCTCCCAAGGTGAGTGTCTGGCAGTGAGACATTTTAACCTTGCTTGGGTGGTATGTGAATCACATGTCCCTACTTCTCCTATCATTGGAGGCTGGGAAACCCATTGATCTATTGTCACTGAAGTCAGAGGCAGAGGCAGAAAGGAATTTGGGAACTATGTAAGCTTATATTCATAACCGAAGTTTCTGCAGCAACGAAGCAGGCCACCTACAGTCAGATAGAAAAACTGATAGGGCATTTACACAGTTGCCATCTAGTGTGTACTCCTTAGGGTACATAGAGTGTAGATGTGGGGCCTCTTGGTAATAAGAAATAGTAATCAGGTAGCTGTTAAAAATATGCTGACAGTGAGGCTCAAAAATGATGGTTAAAAATATAGGAAAAAATCAACAAGTTTAACAGTGCTTATATCTTACTAGGGGCCTGGTGCACGAAATTCGTGCACTGGGTGTGTGTGGGAGGGGGAGTGTCCCTCAGCCCAGCCTGCCCCCTCTCACATACTGGGAGCCCTCAGGCGTTGACCCCCATCACCCTCTAATCGCAGGATCGGCCCCTTGCCCAGGCCTGACGCCTCTGGCCTAGGCGCCCGGCCCAGGCAGTGGGGACCTGCAGTGGCAGCGGGTGGCGCTGCGATCGTGCGGGCTCCGCCCCTGCCCCTGCAGGACGCCTCTGGCTGAGGCATTCGGCCCGGGCAGCGGGGACCCACAGCTGCAGCGGCCCCGCGATCGTGGGCTTCGCTTTAGGCCCAGGCAAGGGACCCCTAGCTCCCGGGACTGCCAGCTTCGACCGTGCCCAGCTCCCATCGCTGGCTCCACCCCTACTTCCTGCTATCACTGGCCAGGGCGGAAAAGGCACCTGATTCTCCGATCATGGCTGGGGGGCAGGGCAAAGGCGGCCCCAGGGCCGCCTTTGCCCTGCCCCCCGGCTCTTAGCTCCCCCCTGGGTTTCCGATCACTGTCAGTGGCAGGGGGCTTCTTCCTGCTTTCCCTTTCGCCTCCCTGCATTGTGCCTACATATGCAAATTAACCGCCATCTTGTTGGCAGTTAACTGCCAATCTTAGTTGGCAGTTAATTTGCATATAGCCCTGATTAGCCAATGAAAAGGGAAGCTCGTATGCCAATTACCATTTTTCTCTTTTATTAGTGTAGATTTTACAAAAAAGCTTGCACATTTGAGATACTGTTATAAGAAAGGAAAATTTTTGTTTTGGTAATTTTTCCTTGAGGAAGTTGTTTGGATATGTTTCTTAAGGGAGAGAAGCCAAGTTTGGGTCTGTTAATAATTATATCCACTAACTGATGCAAGTCAGATGTAATAGGCCACTATTTGTTTATTTATTTGCTTGCTTGCTTAGGAAACCAGAATGTGAAAATATACTATAGAGAAATCTAAATTTATGTAACTTGTTTATGGTTTGAATTTTCCTTGGCTTTAACTTTGTATTTCTAGTGTTAATACCTAACCATTCGCTCTATCTCAATTTTATTTTGCTAGATGAGGCTGTGGTGAACTTGTGAGAAATGATGCCTGTCTAACCACATTAGATCAGGTTTAGACTGTTATATCCAGGATGGTATTTGATACATGTTGTTGTATTTGATTCCTCTAGGTCACTTGCAGATATTTGATATGTTTGTAGTAGAGAAATGGCCAATTGTACAGGCCTTTGCACTTGAGGGCATTGGAGGGGATGGATTTTTTACCATGAAATATGAGGTATGTATAAAAAGTAGTATGCCTGGTTTTTATGAAGGGCCCACAATGTGGGTGTGCATCATTAAAATACTTCATATGGAAAAATAATTTCTGTTTAAGGCTAGTCCCCAAACTGAGCTCCTATGTTCTTTCTTTTTGGAGTTCTCTGTCCTCCTTCCTCACCATTCTCCATTCTGAGTTCACTGTTCTCCAGTCTACTCCCGTAGATTTCTAAGCTGACTTCTCTTACAGTACTTATCTTGTGTTGTGATACATTTGTCATATACCTCCTTTCACCAACCCAACCACCTGCCCCTGAACTCTGGACTGGAAGCTTCTTGAGAACAAAAGCAGAGTCTTTGTGTTCTTTTTGTTGTTATTTATTTCTCAGATATTCATATAATTTGAGAACTATTCCAGAGCAAGGAAAGGGACCGTGGAGAATTTTGTTTAAGTACCGTGTACTAGAGAAATAAAAGGGTTAGCTATTCTGGTAAGAACAGTACCTTTTATTTTAGTGTTCTTTGTATCTTGGAGATGACCAATGAATATTTGGTAAGTGGGTTAGTGAGTGAGTCTGGGAGAGGAGATCATCCAGAGTGCACATTAGGGAGGGTGGCCTGGTAAGTTAGTAGCATCACCGCAGGATCTGCTTGCCTCCCAAGGATCCCCCCACTAAGATGACCTGCTCACAACACAGGAAACCAGGAGAGGGAGGCGTACTATTAGGGACAGAGTAAGTGGAGCCTTTGGAAGCAAGGCCCAGTGCTAATTCTTACCCTCCTTCTGAGAAGTAGCAGGTCCCTAGGAAATAAATGGAGGTTTGCCTGGCAGACTCTGTAATGTGGATGAGTGTGACTATAGGGAAGTGCTGAAGAGAAGCATACCACTTGACCTCACTTTTCCTGCTCTAAAAACCACAGTATTCCTACACGGACTACAGCTCACAGAGCATCACCAGGCTGTGTTGGACCTGCCCTAATTTAGAAGAGTAGGGGCTGGAATGGAGAGAATGCCATAGGAGATAGAGGAAGTTTCTATTTTTAGCAATAATGATAATATTTATTGTTAATTATATAAACTGGGCATTTATAGAGTGCCTCCTATATATCAGGCACTATCCTAACCACTTTATATGAATTGACTTTAATTCTTACAGTAACCCTCTAAAGTAGGTACTGTTACCATCTGTATTTTACAGATAGGTTAAATGAACTTCACAAAGTCACAGAGCAGCAGGGCTGGGGTCCAGTCCAGAGAGTCTGGCTTCAAAGCCTGGGCTGCTGCTAGATTAGCATTGGAAAGCAGTGCACTAGGAAGCTGCATGATTCATGCAACCCAAATGAGGCAGCCCTCTGGCTCCTGCCTTAAAGCGCATCACACCATGAAGTCACAACCCAAAGGAGTAAAATCCCCTCCCAAAAAACCTTTACAGGGCAGTGTAGATCTTTACTGTAGGGTAGTGCTCTTAGGGGGTGGGATGTGCAGTGAGGAGGAAACAGCATATATCATACAGTAAGAACAGGGGAGGGGGGACAAAAGGGGCAGGTGAGTGGGTCACAGGAAGGGCAGGGGTAGAAAAGTATCTCAAGATCCCTTTCTCAGATCCTGCTCTTCTCTGTAGCTGCTGACTTTTCTTTCTCTCAAATACTTTCCTGTATCTCCATCTCATTCCCCACTGTAACCCCCTACTCACAGTTCTCCTTACCCTGTCCTTCCCAGTCCTTTAAGATATGGAGCAGTTTTGCCTACTGATCAGCTCTGCATTATATACTCTCTTCCACTCTGATTCACATATCAAAGGCTAAGAGAAGGAAAACTACAGATATATATATAACTTAATTTTTTTAACTTCTGTTTTATTGCTTGGCCATATCCAAAAGAAAGTTGTTAATTCAGAGGATTTTTTGTCCCTGATGTCAGCATGAGAAAGGAAGCCCAGTTCCACATAGCATTCACTTGGTATTTAGGCTGGGCCAAACTCAGTTATGGATATAGAGAACTCTTCCTGGGAAGCAGTATAGGGAAGTTCCTCTGCTAGGCCTTTCCCTGCCTCCAGCCTCTTTTTTCTTATTCTCCAGCTGCTGGAACTGTGACCTGGTAATATAAATTTACATCAACTAGCTCCCCAAGGAGAGGATTCTAATAGCAAACTTCTGAATAATGAGGGTAACCATATAGCGAGCATTTATTCACCTTTCAATACATGAGATCTTTGTATTGAAAAGTAGAATAAGATTTATGAAAAAATTCAACAGATATAAGAAAGAGACCATAGCATATTAGATGCAGGAAAAGATCAGCATGTTTTTTAAAAAGATTTCTCCAGAAAATAAAAATTGAGAAAAATACCTCTTGTGTATTTTTTAAGAGTTTGGAAAAAGAAATGAGATATGGTAGATAGGGCAAGCAAATTAAGGAAGATGAATGACATCCAAGGAAAGATTATAATAAGTCTCAAAATTCATTAATAGAATTAAAATTTGAATTAAAAAAAAGAAATCAAATCTATTACCCCACAAAAATCTAATCATTTGACACACTTAAAAGCTGTTCCAGAATACAAAGGAAGAGACCAAATAGATTAAATCAGTAATAAAGGAGAAGATAAAATGGGGGATAAAGAATGGAAATTGGTAGTATTGAAAATCAGGGGATTAATTGAAAGTTGTTATATAATAGTTTGTGCCTCCTTTCCCACCACTGTCTCCCAAGTGACAGGCAACCAGGCATTTACCAACTGCCACCTCCACCCTAGGAAAAACAAGGAATGGGGTGAGTGGGTAGGTTTCTCTAAAGAAACTGAAAAAATAAGACACAAAAAAGAACTCATTGGCTAGTGTAGCATTTCTTGCCTGAGAATAAAGCTCTCCACATCTTGACATTTAGACTATAAGTGGGTAGGGATCCTGGAATAACAGCCTCCTTCCTGTCTGCTCTCCCCAGAAAAACTTCCTGGTAGTTGACAAGCTCTGCTGAGAGCATAAAGCTTCCAATCAGCCTTTCCATTTGAAAATATAAGCAGGCCAGCAAAGATCACAAGACATTGGATTAAATACCTAAAAGAAAAAAAACAACAAATTTTTTAAAAAGAACCAACTGAATAAGACCCCAAGATAATTTCAGATATACAGGAAACTTAAGGCACAAACTCTCCTTAGGATGCCCAGAGAAATTTAAGATTTTTTGGCAACCAAAGATCAAGTGTTTTGTTGTGGTAAAGAAATGTAAGGAAAATCGCTCTGGAAAATTTTAATGGATAAAATCATAGAGGACTTGGAAGGTAAATGTAGGGAAATCGCTACAAAATGTAGACTAATACAATCAAGGAGAAAGAAAATATGAGAGAAAGTTAAGACATGGAGAACTGTTCCACGAAGTCTGATAGCCAACAAGTATAAGTTCCAGAAAGATAGAGCAATGATACCAGAAGAGAAGAAATTTTCTTTCAAAAAGCAACAAACATTGCCCCACTGGCATGGCTCAGTGGTTGAGGTCACAGTTCCATTCCCAGTCAGGGCACAGGCCCGGGTTGCAGGCTTGATCCCCAGTAGGGGGCGTGCAGGAGGCAGCCTATCAATGATTCTCTCTCATCATTGATGTTTCTCTCTCTCCCTCCTCCTTCCTCTCTGAAATCAGTAAAAAAATATATTTTTTTAAAAAATATGTGGTAGTATAGTATGTACCTGGCCAGCAATAAGTAAAATATATATGGTATTAATATTATAAACAAGAATTATAAACAAGAATTACTGGTGTAACCAAAAATCATATAATGGTATTAGATGAGGTTAGGTTGTGTGTCTGTGTATGTGCAAAGAAAATGTATAGGAATGAAGATAGTTGTAGAAAAGCTATATCTTTGCCATAAGTCAATATTTGTTTTCTAAATTGGTAAATCAAGAAAATAGAAATATATGGGTGTATGGGAAGAGAACCAAAAAACTTATATGCATGTATGCATAACCCATGGACACACACAATAGTGTGGTGAAGTCCTGGGGTGGGGCGGTGGGTGCAGGCAAAAGGGAGACATCTGTAATACTTTCAACAATATAGATAAATTTAAAAAATAAATAATAAAAATAAGGAAAGAAAAAATAGATATAGGTATATCATAATAAAATATGGAGGTAACTACCAGAAGGAAATGTTGAAAGACTTCTAAGTGGTTGCCTCTGAGGAGTGAGGTTTGTGAAAGGTTGCAGTATGGGAATACAATTTTTTTAATTACAAACCTTTAGTACTATTTGATTTTTTTAAAACCATGGACATGTATTATTTTAATTAAAATTTTATTTTAAACAAGGACAAAAAAGTATATGTATATGCATTTGTATGTATATAAATGTATATATGTATGCCCATCATTGAAGATATTCAAAAAATGTACTAAAGGCCCTAGCCAGTTTGGCTCTCAGTGGGTAGAGCGTCGGCCTACGGACTGAAGGATCCTCAGTTTGATTTGATCAAGGGCACATGCCCAGGTTGTGGGCTCGATCCCCAGTAGGGGGTGTGCGGAAGGCAGCCAATCAATGGTTCTATCTCTTCCTCTCCCTTCCTCTCTGAAAGCAATAAAATATATGTATTTTTATAAATGTACTAAAGTTTCTGAAAAGATAGTTTCCTTGAATGGGACATCATTTATTAATATGTATAGGTTCTAATGTGACTGATCAAAATAACATTTATTATTCTAATCACTTGAATTTTCACAAAGATAGTCATTTCTGAATGTCAGAAAATAATTTGGATTGCTCTAATGATATTGACTCTGTATTACTTTAAATTTTTGCCCTTGTGTTGCAGTTGCAGGATGTGAGTTTGAATCTATGGAATGTCTACAGCAAAATGGATCCTATGTCTCTGGAGAGTTTGCTTTCAGAAGTAAGGAGCCAAACTGTATTTTACTCACAAAATTACTAGTTGTATTTAACTTGAAGAAATGCAGAATGTATTTTAGTTTAGTTTAGTTTAGTTTAGTCAAATAATTGAGCAGCTTCTTGAACTCCTTGAGTCTACAGTAGGAGGGTACCTGGAAAAGTGATACTACCTTTTACACTGAAGAAACCTCACCGTAGGTGAGACCAAGGCCACCGGCCTGGTCCAGGGTTTAGGTTTTCATCTAAAGACATTCTTTCTGTTGGTCTGGACTTTAGAAAAACAATGGTGAGGGTGACTTTTTCTACTCTTTCTCTGGTATGAAAAGATAAAAAAGATGGGATATGGCTTAAAGGAATAAAGGATTAAAGCACAGGTCAGCAAGCTTTTTCTGTAAAAGACTAGATAGTAATGTTTTAGTTTTGTGTACCCTGAGAGCAGCTGCAAATAATGCTTTAACTAATGGGTGTGTCTGTTACCAGGAAACTTTATTTATAAAAATATGTAGTCTGCTCACAGGCCATAGTTTACCAACTCCTGGATTAGAGGGTTAGGCATTAATTTTTCATCTGAACTTTGAAGGAAAAATTCAGGGTAGAAAGAGCAATTCACAATGGGGAGCAACAAACAAAATTAAAGAATATATACTTTGGTTAAGCAGCTCAGTAGTGTCTCTCGGTGATCATGGATAGATATGCATGGAAAAAGAAAGCTTATAGCCTTCAAATGAAATTAGCTATAATATCAAGGCCCCTCCAAATGAAAACAACACACCAGTCTCACAATTATCAATGCCTGTATTAAGTGGAATATTAGCAAACAGAACCCAGTATCATGTTAAAAGCATATTCTTTGTCAGACTGGCATGGCTCAGTGGTTGAGCTTTGACCTATGAACGAAGAGATCATGGTTCGATTCCCAGTCAGGGCACATGCCCAGGTTGTGGATTCGATCCCCAGTAGGAGGTGTGCAGGAGGCAGCCAATCAGTGATTCTCTCTCATCATTGATGTTTCTCTCTCTCTCTCTCTCTCTCCCTTTCTGAAATCAATAAATACATATTTAAAAATAAAAATAAAAGCATATTCTTTAATGAAGTAGGGTTTATTAAGGGCTCAATATTTAATATCAGGAAATCTATTAATGTAATCATTGTACTAATTTTCCTTCTTGGAGCCATTTATGACTCCATAGGTGCCAAAGGGCATTTGATAAAACTGAACATCCCTTCTGTTTAAACATTTCTAATCAAATCTACTTATATAAAAACCCTGGGTGGTGTTCATCATGACCATCAGAACTGCGACCAAGCAGAAGGAAGTCAGTCCTGCAGGGGTTGTCTTGGCAACTGCTGTGCCCTCCCCAAAGCTGTTTCCCAGAGCTATTTCCTGTAAGGGCGGGGTTTGAGGCAGGAACCCACCCTGGGAGTGTGGAGGCATATCTTTATATAAGGTGTGCCACGCCAGCACAGCCAAGGGTGAACCTGAGTGGGGTCGGCTGAAAGGCTTAGAAAAGATAGACAAGAGAATGAAAGCCGGGTCTCAGTGGGACGCTGCTTCTCTGAGAGACAGCGACCATGCCCACAGCCATGCCTTTTATTTTATAGCAGAAGCTACAAGGCAAAGTAAGGGCATGACCAAGATGTTTACAACATTCTCCTGGGTTTCAATCCTACTCAGCTACATGCACCTGAACTCTATCAAGCCTACATCACTCAGGCACGTGGGGCCACGTGTTCAGACCATAGGTTCAAGCTTACAACTACAGCTGTTGGCTATAATTGTGCTGGGAGGGCCCTGCCTTCCAAGCTGGGACTTGCACATGGCAATGAGAGGACTGTGCCCTCTCATCAGTCCAAGGCTTGAACCTGTCCAAAACACTGTAGCGGCTCCCCACAATAAAGTTTTAATTCTGTTTCTTTGTTACTAATGTTGTGGCCCCACCCCATAACAAAGAAACAATTTCTGGAGGAAGGGGCCCAGGAATCAGGATTTTAAAAAGATTCCCAGGTGATTCTAATGTGCAGCCAAGGTTGAGAACCACTGCTATAGATAATATTAAAAATATACCTAAATGTGCAATTCTTTCTCCAAAAGAGCATGTTCAAAAATTAAATGAAGAAAATTTGGACATACTCGATGGAGATTTTCACACATATTTGCGTGATGATTCCATTGATTCCACAGATGATGCTGAAAAGGAAAATTTTCCCATCGAATTTCTTAATAGTATTACTCCTTCGGGAATGCCGTGTCATAAATTAAAATTGAAAGTGGGTGCAATCATCATGCTATTGAGAAATCTTAATAGTAAATAGGGTCTTTGTAATGGTACCAGATTTATTATCAGAAGATTGCGACCTAACATTATCGAAGCTGAAGTATTAACAGGATCTACAGAGGGACAGGCTGTTATGATTCCAAGAATTAATTTGTCCCCATCTGACACTGGCCTCCCATTTAAATTGATTTGATGACGGTTTCCCATGATGCCGGCATTTGTGATGACTATTAATAAATCACAAGGACAAACTCTAGACAAAGTAGGCATATTCCTACCTGAACCCGTTTTTGCACATGGTCAGTTATATGTTGCTTTCTCTTGAGTTTGAAGAGCATGTGATGTTACAGTTAAAGTGCTAAGTACTTCATCACAAGGGAAATTAGTCAAGCACTCTGAAAGTGTTTTCACTCTTAATGTGGTATACAGGGAGATATTAGAATAAGTTTAATCACTTTATCAGTCATTGTTTGTATCACTGTTGTTTTTATATCATGTTTTTGTTGTTTTCATATCATGTTTTTGTCATTTTTATATCATGCCTCTGTTATATCCTTTTGTTACTGTTTATTTATTAATAAATTTATATATTATTTTCATATACATTTTACTAATTTCCTTTCATCTCTCACACTTCTATTATAGAGAAAGGGCAAATAGCAATATTAAAATATCTCTGCTAATTAATTCCCTTTTTAAAAAAAAGTATATTTTATTGATTTTTTTTACAGAGAGGAAGGGAGAGGGATAGAGAGTTAGAAACATCGATGAGAGAAAAACATCGATCAGCTGCCTCCTGCACACTCCCCACTGGGGATGTGCCTGCAACCAAGGTACACGCCCTTGACCAGAATGGAACCTGGGACCCTTGAGTCCGCAGGCCGACGCTCTATCCACTGAGCCAAACCGGTTAGGGCAATTAATTCCCTTTTAATGTCCACAAATTTTGTGCACCAGGCTACTAGTAGCACTATAAAAGAAAAATAAAACCGAATTGTTTGTTTTGTTTTTTAAAAAAACATAGTCATCATCATCATCAACCACCTATGGCTATCCTAATTATGGGGGAAAAAAGAAAAATGCAAAAAATTGCCCTAACCAGGTTGGCTCAGTGGATAGAGTGTCAGCCTGCGGACTGAAGGGTCCCAGGTTCCATTCTGGTCAAGGGCATGTACCTTGGTTGCGGGCACATCCCCATGGGGAGTGTGCAGGAGGCAGCTGATCGATGTTTCTTTCTCATCGGTGTTTCTAACTATCCCTCTCCCTTCCTTTCTGTAAAAAATCAATAAAACATATATATATAAAAAGAAAAATGCAAAAAACTACAACATTAATAGTGTAATAAGAATGATAACGTGTAACCACAGGTAGAGAAGAGAGTTAAGTAGTTTAGGAGTTTCTAAAAGTGTCTGAAACCCATGCTTCCCTTGTATGCAATGCCCTCAGTGTGAGGAAGCTATAAGTCACACATGGGGGCTAGACATAGCATTATAGTTTTGAGAACACTGCAAGCATCTTTGGAGTCAGTGAAGAAGGGACCCTTAGTAGGACATCTTTAATTGCCACACCTTCAGTTGCAACAGTGACATACGACTGAAGGAGCAACAGTGGTAATCACCATTGGCTTAATGTTAAGCCTTTTCTGGACTTTCTGATTATCCATGAGCTTGGTATTCCTAGGTGATATCATGATGAAGTGGATGCCCGGCCAGTGTGGCTCAGTGGTCAATCTGTGAACTAGGAGGGCATGGTTGATTCCTGGTCAGGGCACATGCCCAGGTTGTGGGCTCAATCCCCAGTGTGGGGTATGCGGGAGGTGGCTGATAAATGATTCTCTTTCATCATTGATGTTTCTATCTCTTTCTCCTCCCTTCCTCTCTGAAATAAAATAAAAATTAAAAATAAAAGAAGTGGAAGGAAGCCTTTTTAGTGTCTAATAGTGGACCTCTCATCTATCTGAAAGAGTGATGGCTCAGAGCCAGATTTAATTTTATTTAGAAATAATAAAGTAAGATGATATGTCTTGTACCAAAATGTGGCTGAGCACATTTATACCCACTACATTATACCCATTACATTATATAGAGCTCTTACAAATCATTAAGAAAAGTACAACAGGGAGAACTGGGGGGCAGCAGGAATTGGCTATTCACAAAATAAGAAAAAAAGTGACCAGGCTTTTCCACTCCCAATTAGGGATATAGAAAGTCAAAAGAAATCATTGCTATCACCCTAACAACCAAAAAAGCCTGAATAAGCAACAAAATGATAGTTTTAAAATAAAACCATTAGCAAGCTGAAGATCCAAAGAAAGCTGAAAGAACTCCGTTTCGGAAAATGTAGGGCCCTTCATACGATGCTGTTCTAATTTCTGGTGGAGCAGCAGAAGGGAGAGGAATCCATCTTAGACAGGGATAAATAGAAATCAGCTGACCTTTAAACGAGCTGTTAAAAGCCATCACCTGTATCTCATAGTGCTCAGGGTAGTCACCAAAAGCTGGGGGGGGGGGGGGGGGAGGGGGCGGCAGGCAAGAAAGTTGAGAACCATCCGTCTTAAGGCATTTGCCACTCAACTATCACCTGGATTGGAGCAGAAGAACAGAGCAATCCTTTGAAGGCATTCCAGGTACTTACAACATTTAAGTAGCTACCCTCTTAAGGCTGGGGGTAAGGCAGCAAGATAGACAAGGGTTTCCCTCCATAGAAAGATCCAAGAGGACTGGAGAGCTAAGAGAACTCCTTAGCAACCCCAAAAACTGGTAGCCAGTTTGTAAAGCAGGGAGTGATAGTCCAGACAGCTTGTGGTTCATCTATACAACACAGAGATTTTTAGAATCTTGGCTAGTGCTCTGAGCAAAGTTTCTACTGAAGTTCATACCCATCCTCAAAATATTTTAATTTGGTGATGAATAAAATCCAACTAAAAATGCAATAATATCCAGACCCAGGCCAGTTACATATCAAGTTGACTTAGATCTCTACTCTAGTGTCTTAACAAAAGAAAGCATGTGTTCTTTCCTAGAAGTAAATATTATTTACCTGTTTTTACTGTTCTTTCATACCAAATGAGTGGCATATGATTTTTTTAAATTATAAAATATAAAGAAGCAAGAAAATATGATCTGGGGTCAAGAAAGGAAATACTCAATAGAAGCAGACCCAAATGTTGAAATTAACCAATGAATTTAAATAACTAATAAAAATTTCAAAGTATATGGAAGAAAAAGGAGACAACATGCATAAAGAGATGAAGAATTTCATCAGACCTGAAAACTATAAAAAGAAACACATGGAAAAGCTAGAAATGGGAAATATTATATCAGAAAAGAAGAATGTATAAAATTGGCTCACTAGCAGACTAGATACCAATGAATAGAAGTTCAGTGAACTTGAAGATACGTCAATAGAAAGTTTGTAAACTGAAGGACAAAGAAAAAAGAGCAAGGGAGTGGAGCATCCAGTGTCTGTCAAACAATGTCAAATGATCTAACAGTATATTTAGAGTCCCAGAAGGAGAATAGAGAAAAAATAGGGCAGGAAATTTGGATTGGTAATGTCCAAGAACTTCACAAATTGATGAAATGCATCAATCCATAGATCCAAGAAGCTCAGCAAATCCCAAAATAAAATAAATATGTATAAAAATGACTATAAATTTGTTCAGGGATCTCTTGTGATAAATCTACAAATGTTAATAAAATCCAAGTCCAACAACCAGAAGAAATAAAAATGCAATTCTAATCATTGTGTCTCTAAAAATTATTTAAAAGGACACCGATTCACATCTATATTATTTTAAGAGCTATTTTTTTCATTTCTCTTCTCTTGATTCATAGCCTCCATACTTCTCTAAAACCCCTTTTTCTCTCCACCATCCAAATACTTTTCCTATTCCTATGTATTTTCCCTTTGCCAAGAAGACCTTTAATCTTACAGCCAGAATTGGCATCTAGGCTTTTTTTCTTGTTGGTCAATCACTGCTGGCCAGAGAACCTACAGTTCCATGCTTCTTGGTCACATACCATAGAGCGAAAATGCAGACTCCTCTGAGATTTGATGTAGAAACATGTTTGGTGAGAACACTACTAGTAAAAAAGCAGAATATATTTCCATCTTTGTGAAACAGTTTGTGTTTCTGTGTATTAGAAACTTCAAGTGGTGGTCTTACTGCTATTTTTATTTTACTTTCATAGTCTCACTTTTATTTTATGTAATTCTTTCAAGTAATTTGAAGTATTAAAATTGAGCTTCTTTTCCCCCTTTGAGCCACCTGAGAGCTGCCACTGCCAGGGCCAGCCTAGGGCCAAATCCTTCCCCACTGGCCAAGGGCCAAGGCACACTGGCATGTTTCTTGGGGTTTTCAGACCTTTGCTGCTTATCTGACCTTGATATCTATCTGAGCTTGTCTTCTGGATTTGACCTGGAAGAGTGTGTGCAGATAGACTTTCCCTTCTTCATCATGAGATTCAACTGACCAGTTCCACGTACATGGACAGTGTCCATTTCCAGAAATGCACAAAATAGTGTGCTGGGCAAAAGAGAAGAGTGTGTCTGGTGGAAAGCACACAGGCTCTGGGTATCTCTTACCTAGCTATATTTCCACTTTTCCTAATTGATAGTATTGCATACTCGGGCAGATCACATTACTGTTCAGTGCCTCAGTCTCCTATTTACAAAGTGGGCAAGATGTTAGGAAGATTTAAATATATACATATATATGTGTGTGTGTATATATATATATATATATATATATATATATATATATATATATACATACATACACACACACAAACACATATATATGCACACACAATATATGTGTATGTGTGTATATGTATATATATGTGAATGTTTCATATATAATACTAATTATTTTTAGTATTAAAATTTATTGCATCTTCCATTTCATTTATTTATTTTATTTATTATTGATGAAAGAGAGGAGAAACCAATATGAGAGAGAAATATCAATAGGTTGCCTCCTATATATGCCCAACTGGAGATTGAATCCCACAACCTGGGCACCTACCCTGACCTGGAATGGAACCTACCACCTTTTGGTGTATGGGACGGCACTCCAACCAACTGAGCCACACTGGCCAGGGCTGCATTTTCCAATTTAGTCACAGCGTGGAGCTGAAAGTAGTATTTAACAGTTCATTCTACCTTATTCTGTAATTAGTGCTGACACATCCATCTCTGTCAGGGAAGTCTTCTAAGGGCAAAGTACCTGTCTTCTGTGTATCCCCCCAAAGCACACAATGTTTTTCACATAGAGAATGGCTGCTGTTCAGCTGTATAACTGCTTCTTGTTATTGATCCAAACCAAGATAGGTGTCACCTGCCCTGGCCGGTGTGGCTCAATTAGTTGAGCATCATCCCATGCATCCTAGGGGTTGCTGGTTCGATTCCCAATTGGGGCACATGCCTGGATTGTGGGCTTGATACCGTGTTGCGCTCTCACATCAATGTTTCTCTATCCTTCTCCCTTCCTCTCTCTCTAAAAATCAATTTTAAAAATTTTTTAAAAAGATAGGTGTTACCATGTAGGCCACTAAAATGGAAATATACTTTCTGAGCTTATTTCTAAATACAATTGAAAAACAAAGTGTATTCTGTATTAGCAGCTATATTGGTTCTTTTTGTTTTTCTAAGCTTAACCAAGTGAAGCCTTCTGTTATTACCCAAGGATTGGACAGAGCCAAGCAAGCGAGGCAAAGACCTAAACTGGGTTGGACAACCTGTGTTGTGGCTTCCATGAGGCTAGTAATTTGCATTATGGGTGTCGGAGAGAGAGCAGACAAATGTCAGAAAGTCAAGGGGGAGGTTCAAATGTTCTCAGCCAACTTGGGCTAGCTGACCGTAGAGGCAGAGAAATTGTGAAGTATGATAGACATCTATGCAAGGTCTAGTAATAAGTACTTTATATAGGCTATTTCATTTAATTCCTGTGATATCTCTGTAAGTTAGAAAGTAGTCCTACATTACACATATAAGGCATTTGAGGCTCAGAGAGTTAATTTCCTTGCAAAGTTGCACAGCCAGTAAGAGGGGGAGCAAAGGTTCCAGCACAGGTCTTTCTGAATTTGAACATACTCACAGTGCTAAGTTGTAGTGGTAGCCAGATGGAAATGGGGAGTGGATCTAGGACTAAATGAGTTGGACAGACATTGAAGATCTGTGGTTAGAGTGCTGGAAGAATAGGGAGTGTACTTCTCTCCAGAGTCCAGGAGGCCCTGTGGGTGTAATCCAATGCCAAAGTGGGAAGACTGCCCTGGACTTAGGTAGGATCAGGGCCACTGATTAGACCTGATAGTAGTGGGTCTAGATCTTAAATGAGAAGGTCTAATTTACAGGGCCGAGGCACAGAGGTGGTATGACAAGACAGTCTGACCCAAGCAATTGTAGATTGCCAATTACAAGTATATATTGGTGTATATAAAGTACATATGTAAAAAATAGGATGAGAGTATTTCACAAAATGTTGATAATGATGTCTATTCTTTATTTTCTGAGTTTTCTGTAACAAATATATATTCTGTTTCTGTAGACTTTTTATTAAAATAACACAGACTCAGAAAACAACATAAAACTAAAGTATAACCTAATAATTATTATGAAGCAATAGAAACCTACTAGCTACCCCAGAAGCAATCCATCGCCTCCTTTCTCCTCCACCAAGAATAACACTGTCATGAGTTCTATGGCAATCTCCTCCTTACTTTTTTTTTGCAGTTAATCATCCAAATGTACTTCCATAAATACATAGTTTAGCTTTGCTTGGGTATGTATTTTAGGTTTCTTTTAATCTGTAGGTTTCCTTTCCATCTCTTTGTTTTTCCCCAGTCTCCTCCCCCACCTCCACCGCTATACTAGTATTTTTGTTGAAAAAAACAGATCATTTCTCTTGTAGCTGTTTTCATTGAGATTTTGTTGATTGCATTCCCGTGATGTAATTTAACATCCTCTACACCCCTTGCCCCCATCTTCCATATTTTCTGACTATGATATTTGAATCTTGAGGCTCAGTTAATTCAGACCTGGAGTTGGTCATATCTCTAGTAAATTTTGAGTGGGAAATAGCATTTCAATACCACAATCTGTGGTAGGAATACTTATTGCTACTGGTTTGCTTGTTGTTTTTAGATCTCTTCAGTGGACAGAGCTAGGAAATTCATTGTCTCTCTCTCCCTCTAACCTCTTCCACTTCCCCTCCCCATGTGCATGTATATATATGCATATCTGATTTTTTTATCCTACATTATATATAAAACATTCAGAAAACAGTATCAGAACTGTCACCTACATGATTACTGAAAATAATTTTACATATATGTATATAATCTATATGTAATATACATATATGTGTATACATAAATCCACACATCTAAATAAAATATGGATCATCTGAGCAGTAAGTAGTGAAGCCACTTGAGAATGTTGTTTACACTAGTATTCCTGGCAGAGGTCCCTTGTGCTTGATGCCTAAGGTCAGAAGTACAGTCAGTACATAGCTAATACAGAGGCCACAGGTCTGAGTAGTTGTGTATTCTCACCTGGAAGAGAAGAATGATGAGAGCATGGATCTGTCCAGCCAGTTTTAGTACAGCAAACAGAATGCCTCCTGTGAGCAAGGCATTAGGCTGGATGCCAGTTTACATACACTTACACTGTGAGATGGACAGTGAAGACGACTGTCCAGTTTGAGTACAAATTATCAGCAACTTCAAAATAAGTACAAAGATGTTGTATCTTAAGCAAGTCATAGCTGGTATTTTTTTTTTTTTTTTGGTTAACTGATGGTGCCTTAAAGAATAGCCAGAAGCCAAAACCGGTTTGGCTCAGTGGATAGAGCGTCGGCCTGCGGACTCAAGGGTCCCGGGTTCGATTCCGGTCAAGGGCATGTGCCTGGGTTGCGGGCACATCCCCAGTGGGATGTGTGCAGGAGGCAGCTGATCGATGTTTCTCTCTCGTCGATGTTTCTAGCTCTCTGTCCCTCTCCCTTCCTCTCTGTGAAAAATCAATAAAATATATTAAAAAAAAAAAAGAATAGCCAGAAGCATAAAGCAATGTGTAGTGGTTGGGAACAGAAATGAGATTAGAGAGGAGACTGAAAGGCAGCTGGGATGGTGGAGGAAGGCAGGCTGCACATAGAGGTGAGTCAACTGGGAAAGGTGCAGAATTATTTATACTCCTGCAACCTCTAAAAAGATGTTGTGAGGGAGGAGAGGCCTCTGGGCCACTGGCCACCTCAAGACCCAGAAAACTTCTAACTAAAGTCAACTAATTTGTCCTTGAACAAAGCTTCATTGATATGACCCTTTTGGCACTAAATGTATCATCCTGTTGGTGCCTCATAAATAACTCCCTCACCTTAGCTGGGTTGGCACAGTGGATAGAGAGTTGGCCCATGGGTTGAAGGGTCCCAGGTTTGATTCCAGTCAAGGGCACACACCTCGGTTGCAGGCTCGATCCCTGACCCCGGTTCAGGCACATGCAGGAAGCAACCAGTCTATTTCTCTCTATCACATTGATGTTTCTCTCTGTGTGTCTCTCCCCATCCCTTCCACTCTCTCTAAAACTCAATTGAAAATATCCTTGGGTGATAATTAACTAAATAAATAAATATACAACTCCCTCTCCACAACAAGGGATGGTGAAGTAAGGCACTTGGAAAATGTGATACTCACATCCTCCCACAACCTTATCAAAATTACAACTAAACTGCAGAATAACTATCATTCAGAACCACCTGAAATTTAGCTGAATGGAAGTCCTACAACTAAGGATTTAAAGAAGCAGCCACATTGAGACTGATAGGAGGAGTGGAGATGCAGAATAGGCTGGTCCCACACCCACGTGAAGTGGATAAATATTGGGAGGGATATCGCCACTGCTGTGGTCCCCCCTGAAGAGCAAAGGACACCTGGCTTCCCTGCCCAGGGTTCCTGTGTCAGAAAGAGGAGTCCCCATAAGTTCTGGCTATAAAAACCAACAGGGATTGTGGCTGAGTGAGACAGACAGCTGCTGGAGTCCCAGGCAGTTCCTATTAAAGGGCCCTCACAGATTTATTCCAACTCATTCTTTCTGAGTTCCAGCGCTGGAGCAGCAGCTTGAAAGGCACCAGGGACATATGGGGAGGAACTGAACTGTCTGGCATCAGGGCAAGTGGAGGGGAAGCTTTCTCCACACCAGAAGTGCTGGCAGAGGCCATTGTTCCTTTTCTAAGCCATCCACCCACAGAGCCAGCAGGCAGGTGCCATACCTGAGTCTCCACCAACCTGATTTATACTGGTCAGCCTGCCCTCATGATTCCCTGAGACCACACCTCACCAACTTGCAGGCCCACCCATGCTTCTTCCAGTGGCTTTTCCATATGAATGGCCTCTTGGCTCATGTTTCAGACTTTCATAAAATCAAATGAGCAGCATCTGGCCTCAGTGTACCCTGCACCATTAGCTAAGTGGCTTCAGGCCTGGAAGTAGCAGCAACTGGCCTTGGTTTGAAGCTTGGCCTCTCCTGGGCACCTCCAGGCCCTGCACAAGTAGCAGCCATCTGCAGATTGCTTTGTAGGCTATGCTAGATGACCCTAGGCAAAATGCAGGCAGGCTGACCTTGGCCTACATCTCTCAGAGTAGTGGACTTCATGGACCACTGGTTGGCGACCACTGCTCTAGAGGCCCCAGAGCCAGTACACCTGATAGACAGTTTCAGACCATGTTGCAGCACCACCCGTCCATCTCCATAAGCAACACACTTAAGGGGACACTCAGTGAGCGCCAGAGCACCACTGAAGTAAGTCCTGGTCCATGGGGTGGGGCCCTGCATCGCAGCCAGTTTTTACAGCTGATAGGCCTTGGGATAACTTACTGCTGTTTACGTGCCAACAACAATCAAGGCTCAAATATAACAGGAGGGTATTCATGGCCCACATGGGGTTGGGGTAGGGGGCACACCTGGAGTGTCCAGCTTGGGTGAACCTGGAGACTGTGCCACTGGACCCCTACAGGACTTACTACATTGGGTCACTCTATCAAGCCCAGGAGATGTGGCAGCTTTACCTAATACATAGAAAAAACGCAGGGAAGCTCCCAAAATTAGGAAACAAAGAATGTGTTCCAAATGAAAGAACAGAGCGAAACTCCAGTAAAAGAGCTAAACAAAATGGAGACAAGCAATCTATTGGATTCAGAGTTCAAAACACAGGTTATAAGGATTTTAGTGACTTGGGGAAAGAGTAAATGAACTTAGAGCTTTAACAGCATAAAAAAAAGTCATGGAAACCATAAAAAAACAAACAAAAACAAACAGAACCAGTAAGAAATGAAGGATACACTAACTGAAATGAAGAATAATTTATAGGGAATCAACAGAGTAGATGAAGCCAAGAAATAAAACAGTGACTTGAAATGTAAGGAAGGAAAAGAAGGAAGGAAGGAAGGAAGGAAGGAAGGAAGGAAGGAAGGAAGGAAGGAAGGAAGGAAGGAAGGAAAGAAAGAAGGGAGGGAGGGAGGGAGGGAGGGAGGGAGGGAGGAAGGAAGGGAAGGAGGAAGGAGGGAGAGAGAAAGGGAAAAAAAAAGATAGAAAGAAAGAAGAAGAAAAGAAAGAAAAACTCACCTAATCAGAATAGCAAAAAGCAAAAATATTTTTTTTAAATAAGAATAGTGTAAGGTGCCCTGGCCGGTTTGGCTCAGTGGATGGAGCATCAGCATGCGAACTGAGGCATCCCAGGATCAATTCTGGTCAGGGACTTGCAGGAGCTGGCAGATCAGTGATTCGCTCTCATCATGGATGTTTCAGTCTCTCTCTCCCTCTTCCTTCCTCTCTGAAATCAATATATATATGAATAGTGTAAGGAGCCTATGGGATGACTTCAAGTGCACTAATATTTGCATCATGGGAGTTCTGGAAGGAGAAGAAAGCAAGAAATTGAAAACTTATTTAAAGAAATAATGACAGAAAACTTTTCTAACTTGGTGAAGGAAATAAACATACAAGTCCAGGCAGCGCAGAGAGTCCCAAAGAAGATGAACCCAAAGAGGCCCACAGCAACACACATAATTAAAATGCAAAAGGTTAAACACAAAGGGAATCCAATCCTGGCCGGGTAGCTCCAGTGGATGAAGCATTGTCCTGATGTTCCAAGGTTGTGGATTTGATCCCTAGTCAGGACACATACAAGAAGCAATCAATGAATGCATAAATAAATGAAACAACTCAGTGTTTCTCTCCTGCTCTCTCCCCCCCTTCTCCCTCTTTCTCTCTTTCTCTAAGTCAACAAATAACATTTTTAAAAGTTATTTTTTTAAAAGAGAGAATCTTAAAAGCAGCAAGAGCAAAGCAGTTAACTACAAGGGAGCTTCCTTAAGACTGACAGCTGATTTCTCAACAGAAACTTTGCAGGACACAGGGAAGTGGCAAGAAATATTCAAAGTGATGGAAATCAAGGACCTACAACCAAGATTACTCTACCCAGCAAAGCTATCATTTAGAATCAAAGGACTTATGAAGAGCTTCCCAGACAAGAAAAACCTAAAGGAGTTCATTACCATCAAACCTGTATTACATAAAATGTAAAGGGTTTTCTTTAAGAAGAAGGAAAAAAAAGATAAAAGATAAGAACAATAAAATGGCACTAGATACATATCTATCAACAGTTGAATCTAAAAACAAAATAAATGAACAAGCAGAATAGAAATAGACTCATAGATACAAAGAACACTTGATATGGAATGGGGGTTCGGGGCATGGGTGAAAAAAGTGAAGGAATTACGAAGTACAAATTGGTAGTTACAGAATAGTCATGGGGATATAAAGTACAGCATAGGGAATACTATAATCAATAATCCTATATAATAAAACCCTAATATGCAAATCGACGGAACGGAACAACCAGTCACTATGATATGCACTGACCACCAGGGGGCAGACAGTCAATGCAGGAGCTGCCCCCTGGTGGTCAGTGTGCTCCCACAGGGGGAGCACCGCTCAGCCAGAAGCTGCGCTCATGGCTGGCGAGCACAGCAGAAGTGGGGAGCAGGCCTAAGCCGGCAGTCGGACATCCCTTGAGGGGTCCTAGACTGCAAGAGGGTGCAGGCTGGCTGAGGGAACCCCCTCCCTCCAAGCGCACGAATGTCGTGCACTGGGCCTCTAGTATTCTAATAACTATGTATGGTATCAGATGGGTACAGGACTTACCAGGTTGATTACTTAGTAAGGTATATAATGTCTAATGACTGGGGTGTACATCTGAAACTAATATGATTTTGTATGACAACTGTAATTGAAAAATAAAAAATGAATTAAAAATTTTTTAAAGAATATTGGGTGGCAAAAACTTCAATTGAAACTAGAATTTCAATCTACAATCAACTACTTCTGAATTTGTTAAACTCTAAATTGAAATAAAGTAGTATTTCCCCACCAATTCACATTCCATAGTAACTTTATATTTAAAGCATAAATATGTACATATATGTTTATACTTTTAGTGAACTTGTTTGAATGAAAGAAATCTGTAATATTTTATATAACTAAAAATAAAATAAAAGCTATGTTAATGAGCCTTGGTCAGATAGCTCAGTTGGTTAGAGCCTCTTCCCAATTCGCCAAGGTTGTGAGTTTGATCCCCAGTCAGGGCACATATAAGAATCAACCAAAGAATGCATAAGTAAGTGGAACAACGAATCAATGTTTCTCTCTCTCTCTCTCTCTCTCTCTCTCTCTCTCTCTAAAAATCAATAAAAAATAGGTTAATAGAAAATAAAAAATAAAGTAAGGCACTTGGAGGCCATTACTATCCTTTAAAAACAGTTTCATTAGAGTATAATTTATATACCAAAAAAATCACCCTTTTTATGTATACAATTCAATAATTTTTAGTAAATGTACAGAGTTCTGCAGCCATTACCAGGATTAAATTTTAGAACATTTTCATCAACCCAAAAAGTTCCATTGTGTTCATCCCCACTCCCAGCCCATGCAAACCACAATCTACTTCCTGCCTCTATAGATTTGTCTTTTGTGGGTATTTCATATAAATGGACCATATACAAAGTGGCCTTTTATATCTGGCTTCTTTCACTTGGCATGTTTTTGAGGTCGATCCATGTGGTACCATGTATCAGTGGTTTGATACCACCTCTTAAAACAACATATTTAATTGGTCTAGTATTTTGAGATCAGACGCAGCTTCATGATTCTGATTTTCTAAAGTACCTTATTTAAATGACTAAATGCATTATCTTTTTATTTTTTTTTCCTAGGATTTGATGGCTTTTGAACATCAGTGGACTAGCTTCTTTGCTAATTTTGACACAGAAATTCCTTTCCTGCTGGAGCTTTCTGAATCTCAGGCGGGTGAGGTATGTATGGGAAGGGTCAAAGGGAAAGAAGAAATTGGTTGATTCATTTGTTGTTTTTATCTTTACTTTTTTTTTTTTTTCAGACTACAACACTACCAATGCTAATTTGTTTTGGTTATCATTTTCTTAAGTTTTGTCTCATGCCATAAAGAAGTTTTTAACCCCATGTCAACCCCTATATAAAAAGTTGGGGGAGCCATGTTTCTGTGCTTTTCTATAAGTCTACTCATTTTTTAGTGTGGTGGTGCCTCTGTCAGCTAGGAATTCTATTAGGCACTAACTAATACACCTAGGAATAATTCTCCACCAGTGAGTAGTACACTTTTGTCAGTTGAACCTCAAAGTAACACCAAGCATCCTTTCTTGGCAAACAGTATTGAAGTTACTAGGTTCTGGCTAAGACTTACTCCGTGAGTAAACTGACGTATCTAACTTAAGAACCAAGCCACAGGACTATCCCAAAATCTAGTCAACAGAAAGGAACAGAAGAGCAGTCTTTAGCTTGCACTTGAGCCTACGGTGGGCTTGCACTGTAGGCCCTCACTTTTCCTGTGCTTTATCCAGAGTTGATCTTTGTTGTCATGCATTTTGGGTTTACATCATGTTGAAAACTCACAATATATTGCTGTTATTTTTGTTTAAATAGTTATCTTTTTACTCTTTCAAAATATTATTTAAAAGATTTAGCCCTGGCCAGTGTGCCCAAGTACCAAAGGGTTTCAGGTTCGATTCTCAGGCAATGGCACATACCTGGGTTGCAGGTTTGATCCCCAGCTCCCTTCAGGACTTGTGTGGGAGGCAACCAATCGATGTGTCTCTCACATAGTTGTTTCTCCCCCCTACCCCCCGCCCCCCCACACACACTCCACTCTCTCTAAAAAAACCAATGGAAAAATATCCTCAGGTGAGGATTAACAAAAACAAAAATAGATTTAAATAATTGTAAAATCTTACCTAGTTACCCATGTCGTTACTCTTCCCAGTGCTCTTCATTCCTTTATGTAGACCCAGGTTTCCATTTGGTCTGATTTACTTGTTCCCAAAGGATGTCCTTCAATTTTTTATTTTTTATTTGTGTGTGTGTGTGTGGTGTGAATATTCTGATGGGTAATTTTTCCAGCTTTTATATCTCAACAAAAATCTTTATTTCACCTTCATTTTTTTTAATTAAATCTTTATTGTTCAGATTATTACATTTGTTCCTCTTTTTTCCCCCCATAACTCCCCTCCTCCCAGTTCCCGCCCCACCCTCCGCCCTCACTCCCCACCCACTGTCCTCATCCATAGGTGCACGATTTTTGTCCAGTCTCTTCCCTCATCTCCCACACCCCTTTCCCCCACAAGAATAGTCAGTCCATTCCCTTTCTATGTCCCTGAATCTATTATGATCACCAGATTATTTATTCACTTGATTCTTAGATTCACTTGTTGATAGATGCATGTTTGTTGTTCATAATTTGTATCTTTACCTTTTTCTTCTTCTTCCTCTTCTTAAAGGATACCTTTCAGCATTTCATATAATACTGGTTTGGTGGTGATGAACTCCTTTAGCTTTTCCTTATCTGTGAAGCTCTTTATCTGACCTTCAGTTCTGAATGATAGCTTTGCTGGATAAAGTAATCTTGGTTGTAGGTTCTTGGTATTCATCACTTTGAATATTTCTTGCCATTCCCTTCTGGCCTGCAAAGTTTCTGTTGAGAAATCAGCTGACAGACGTATGGGTACTCCCTTGTAGGTAACTGACTGTTTTTCTCTTGCTGCTTTTAAGATTCTCTCTTTGTCTTTTGCTCTTGGCATTTTAATTATGATGTGTCTTGGTGTGGTCCTCTTTGGATTCCTTTTGTTTGGGGTTCTCTGCGCTTCCTGGACCTGTAAGTCTATTTCTTTCACCAGGTGGGGGAAGTTTTCTGTCATTATTTCTTCAAATAGGTTTTCAATAGCTTGCTCTCTCTCATCTTCTGGCACCCCTATAATTCTGATGTTGGTATGCTTGAAGCTGTCCCAGAGGCTCCTTACACTATCTTCATATTTTCGGATTCTTTTTTCATTTTGCTTTTCTGGTTGGATGTTTTTTGCTTCTTCGCATTTCAAATCTTTGCCTTGATTCTTGCGCTCCTTTGGTCTGCTGTTGGGAGTGTGTATAGTATTCGTTATTTCAGTCCGTGTATGCTTAATTTCTAGTTGGTTCTTTATCATAACATCGAGGGTCTCATTAGATTTCTTGAGGATCTCACTACATTTATCGGCGACTTCTAGACAGTTCTTAAGAGACCTTAACTCAATATTCTCCATTGACAGTTTTGTCCTGTTTCTTTGTCTCCGCATTTTTTATGCTTTCTTGGTGCACCCCCTAGTGGTCTTTGTGCGCAGTCTTGTTGTAGTTAAGCCTTGATTGTTGTCGGCAATAGTGGGGGTGATTTGACCTCCAGGCTAACTGGCTATGAGAGTCCGCTGTGTCTGCAGTGGGAGAGCTTCTGTGCTGGATATCTAGGGCGGTGCTAATCTAGCGTTTGCCTGAGGCTATCGGGCAAATGGCTCTATGCAGGGCTTTCAGTTCTGTCCCTAGGGGCTCTGCCTCACAGAGTCCCAGCAACCGCTGCAAACCTTGGAGAGAAAGCTGCCTTCGAGTTCCGACCAAAGCCAGACAGTCCCTCTTCTCCCGTTTGAGTCTGGGTCCCTAGAGACTCGCCCGGATCTGGAGCTCAGAGTCTGAAACTCCCTCCCGATTGAAAACAACAACCGCGCCCTCCGCCTCCAGCCCGCTCCGCGTGCACTCCGCACCTTAGTATTTCACTTCAGCACTGCGCCTCCTCTGAGTCTGGGTATGATATTCTCTTTCCTCCTAGTTGTGGAATTTCCACTCAGCCAGCCTTCCTGTGGTTCTGGATGATGTCCATTCCATCTTTTAGGGTTTTTTTTGAAGTGGTTGTTCGAGGCAGCAATCTCCGGCGTTAACCTATGCCACCATCTTATAAACCTCGATTATCTCACCTTCATTTTTGAAAGATGTTTTTTCCATTTATAGAATTCTAGGTTGACAGGTTTTTTTTTCAGCTCCTGAAAGATGTCCACTGTCTTTCTCACTTGCATTGTTCCTAATGAGAAGTATTTCATCTTTATCTTTGTTCTTTTGGTACATAACAGATGAATTTTTTACCTCTGGTAGCTTCTAAGATTTTCTCTTTTATTACTGGTTTTTGAATCATTTGATTATAATGTGTCTTGCTGTAGTTTCTCCATATTTCTTGCACTTAGATTTTGTTGAGCTTCTTAGATCTGTGGATTTATAGTTTTCAAGTTTGGAGAAAAAAAAAAGTCTGTCCTTCTTTCTTTTAGAGACTCAAATACCTCTATATTAGGCCACTTGAAGTTGTCCTATCTGTCACTGATGCACTTCTCAGCTTTTTAGGTTATTTTTTCTTCTCTTATTATTGGTTGTAAGAGTGAAAAATATTCAAAAAGGTCTACTCAGTGACATGTCTCTCCATGCTTTTTACTACCTTGTTCTCATTCCTCCCTTCTTTTCACTCTTTTTCCATTCACTTTACTACCAATTGGTAACAAATCTCTTCAGTTTCTGGTGTATCTTTTCTGTCTCTTGTGCAAATGATCAGATACATGTGTATTTTCTTTTTTTAAAATACGTTTATTGAGAGGAAGGGAGAGGGAGAGAGAGATGGAAACATCAATGATGAGAGAGAAAAATTGATCGGGTGCCTCCTGCATACCCCCTACTGGGGATCAAGCCCGCAACCCAGGCCTGTGCCTTGTCCAGGAACTGAACCCTGACCTCCTGGTTCATAGGTCAATACTTGAACACTGAGCCACGCCGGGTGGGCCATGTGTATTTTCTTATATCCTCTTCTTTCTTTTATTGAGGGGTAGTATATATGTAGTCAATATCTACTTTGCTTTTTTCACTTAACAATATATCCTGGAACTCCTGGAAATATATCCAGGTCAGTTCATTAAGATTTTCCTCATTCTTCTTATAACTTGTAGTAATCCACTGTGTGTATTTATTTATTTAATTTATTCAACCAGTCTCATGTATGGCCATTTAGGTTGTTTCCAATATTTTGTTCTTGTAAACAGGAGCATAGTAAATAACTGTGCTTATGTATTTTAATATTGTTGGAGATTTGTATACTTAGTAATGGGATTGCTGGGTCAAAAGTTGTGTTAGATATTGTAGTTGTGTTAGATATTGCCAAATTTCCCTTTAGAAGGGTTGTACCAATTTGCATGCCCACCAGCAATACATGCAAGTGCCTGTTCCACCACAGTCTCACCAGTTGAATGTGTTGTTATACTTTTTAATTTTTTACAATCTTGTAGATAAGAAATGGTATCTTTTATTAATTTTAGAGAAAGAAGGAGGAGAGAGAGAGTAAGAGAAACATCGATTTGTTGTTGCACTTACTTATGCATTCATTGGTTGTTTCTTTTTTTATTGATTTTACAGAGGAAGGGAGAGGAAGAGAGAGAGAGAAGCATCAATGATAAGAGAGAATCATTGATCGGCTGCCTCCCACACATCCCCCACTAGGGATTGCGCCCGCAATCTGGGCATGTGCCCCTGACTGGAATCGTACCTGGGACCCTTCAGTCCACATGCCAACGCTCTATCCACTGAGCCAAACCAGCAAGGGTGGTTGTTTCTTTGTATGTTCCCCAACTGGGGTTCAAACCCTCAACCTTGGCTTATTGGGATGATGCTCTAACCAACTGAGCTACGCTACCAGGGCATCTTGGTATTATTTTAATTTGCATTTTGTTTGAAGGCCATTTTATATTTTATTTTCATGTTTTTTCCCATTTTAACATTTTACAATATTAACTGAAATGGAGAGCCTAGGTTTTAGGTCTTTTGTCCCTTACTTTTAAAGAGTCCTTTATATGTTTAGGTTATTAACTTTTTGTCTGTGATATGTATTTCAGATATTTCCTCAGTGTTCATCAATTCCTTTTTCTTTCTTTTTTTTTTTTTTTGGTCATGCACACTTTTTTATTTTTATGTAAATTTATTAATATTTCCTTATATTCCCTCTGGACTTTGAATCGTATAAGTAAAGGCTTTCATCTAAGTTTAACCAGGAACTCACCTTTTTGGAAATTGTATGGTTTAATTTTTAAAATTTAGGTCCATAATTCATTTGGGATTCTTGTATGTGTGTGGATCTAATTTTACCTTTTTTTCCCAAATACCTACTCAGTTAGAATCCCAACTATTCGGTTCACACTAACTCTGTGACCTGGGACCACTTAATTAACTTTTGTGTCTTAGCCAACCCTTCTCCAGAGAGGGGTTAATAATAGAATGAACTGCATAAGTTGTGATGAGGATTATTTGAGATAATACATTTAAATGCCTATCACAGTCCAGATAGTAAACCCCTCAGTACATTTTAAGCTATTATTATTTTAATATGTAAATAGGCTTTACAAATAAGTAAGACAAGTACCAAAACTCCAATTGATAAACATCTACAGGATGTAAATAACAGTAAATTACCAAAGGGAAATCCAAATGTTCATTGAACATATCTGAAATAACCTACTTCATTACTAGTAAAAATCAAAGAAATGTAAAATAAAACAATAATGAGGTACCATTTTTCATTTATCAACTTGACAAATATATTTTTAAGTGGACATTTAATGGACAGTGCTTAGGGTGATACCCTGAAATAGGCATAGTCATATAATTGTAAGTGGATCTGTACATTGATAAAACTTTTTTGAAAAACAATTTGGCATATTTAGTTCTGGCATTTTACCCTATAATTGAATTTCCTGATCTGCATTAAGGAAATAATCAGAAATGCAGTTAAAAGTTCTGCAAAGTTCTTACAGTATTATTTATTATACTAGTGGCCCAGTGCACAAAATTTGTGCACAGGGGGGCGGGGTGTCCCTCAGCCCAGCCTGCGCCCTCTCCAATCTGGGACCCCTCGAAGGATGTCCTACTGCTGGTTTACAGGGATCGGGCCTAAACCGGCAGTCAGACATCCCTCTCACAATACGGGACTGCTGGCTCCTAACCGCTCACCTGCTTGCCTGCCTGATTGCCCTAACCACTCTGCCTGCCGGCCTGCTTGCCCCCAACTGCCCCCTGCCGCTGGCCTGCTCACCCCCAACTGCCCCCCCTGCTGGTCTGCTCACTCCAAATTGCCCCCCCTGCTGTCCTGATCACCTCCAACTGACCCCCACTGATGGCCTGCTTGCCCCCAACTGGCCCCCCTGCTGGTCTGCTTACCCCCAACAGCCCCGCCCCCCATCAGCCTGATGACCCACAACTGCTGTCCTATCCTGGCCTGATCACCCACAACTGCCCTGCCCTCTTGGCCTCTAACCGCCTCTACCTCGGCCCTGCCACCATGGCTTTGTCCAGAAGAACGTCTGGAAGGTCTCCTGGAAGGTCTCCCAATCTAATTAGCATATTACCCTTTTATTAGTATAGATAGAGGCCTGGTGCATGGGTGGGGGCTGGCTGGTTTGCCCTGAAGTGTGTCCTGGATCAGGGTGGGGGTCCCGCTGAGGTGCTTGGCCAGTTTGGATGAGGGGCTGAGAACCGTTTTCAGGCTGGCCACAACCCCTTCAGGGTGGGGGTCCCCACTGGGGTGCCTGGCCAGCCTGGGTGAGGGGCTGAGGGCTGTTTTCAGGCTGGCCAAGCCCTCCAGCAGGGATCCTCACCCCATGGGGGTGTGGCCAGCCTGGGTGAGGGGCTGAGAGCCATTTTCAGGCTGCCCACTGCCCCTTCAGGGTTCAGGGGGGGCGTCCCTCTGGGGTGCCTGGCCAGCCTGGGTGAGGGGCTGATGGCCGTTTTCAGGCTGGCCATACCCCCCAGTGACCCAAGCTCCCAGCCTCTCCTTTTCTTTTTCTTTTTTTTTCAGTGCCTCCTTGAGCAGAGGCTAGGGTGGGCTGGAAGCAGGTATCTGGGATTTATTTATCTTCTGTAATTGAAACTTTGTAGCCTTGAGCGGAGCCCAGGGCCAGCCAGGGCAGGTGGGAAGCTTGGCTTCCTCCATCGCTGGGGGCAACCCAAGCCTCCTGCTTGCTTCAGCTACATGGCTGCTGCCATCTTAGCTGTGTTAATTTGCATACTCGCTCCTGATTGGCTGGTGGGTGTAGCAGAGTGATGGTTAATTTACATGTTTCTCTTTTATCAGTGTAGATGAGTTAGTAGCAATGTAAATTTCTAGGAATAAAAGGCTATTTAGTAAACTTTGGTACAATAATATATTATATGGATGTACCATAAAAAAAAGATTTGAAGAAAATGTACCAGAATGTTAACAGTTCTTAGAGATGGTATGTGGTTTTTATTGTATTCTAAAATAAACATATATTAGTTATATAATCGGGGAGGGGAGGGCAATAGGTGTCAGTTAAGGAGATTAAATTTTTGAACCCACATATCAATTTTTGATTAATGTTAAACCTAGCACTATGCACAGCAACTGTCAGTGTACTCCTTAAGTTCCTTGGATTCTTCCTCATTGCGATTTTCAGTAATTAGAATTAACATATATTCTTTTATTGACAATATAAGGAAAAATTTTTAATAAAAGAAAAGATTCCCACGTGGTTAGTAACTTGGACCATAGATGGTGGTTGTTCCAATTTCCTTTCAGTCGTTTAAAAAGTATAAAATTTGACAAGAATTTCTTTTCTTTACCTTTCTTTTTTCTTTCTTTTGCAGCCTCTTGTCATTTCTTCTTTGCTTTTTTTTTTGCTACCTGTCCCCAAAATTCATTTTACTATCCACCACATATGTTCTTCCATGTTCTTATGATAACCTACAAACATACATCTCTCTCCACATACCCCCACACACAAACTATGTGCATATACACTGAGTGGCCATATTATTATGACCACCTGATGTTTGTAGGCAAATTAGCTATAATTTCCCTCTGAAGTTGCTAGAGGGCCAGAGCATTATAAACGTCTGAATAGCACAACATACCTAAGTATCATTGCTGATCAAGTTCATCCTATCATGTTGATGGCATATCCCAATGGAGATGGCTTCTTCCAATAGGACAATGTGCCGTGCCACGGTGCTCGTATTGTGCAGGAGTGGTTTCAAGAACATGAGGGAGACTTTACCTTGCTTAGGTGGCCCCCACAATCACCAGATCTCAATCCAATTGAGCATTTGTGGGACGAAGTTAAAAGAGCCATCAGGTAGCTGGTTCCACAACCATCAAATCTCACAGAACTGGACAGTGCTATTCATCAGGCATGGTGTCAGATTCCTCGCATCACCTTTCAACATCTTGTGGAGTCAATGCCAAGAAGAATTGCCGCAGTTTAGAAGACAAAAGGTGGCTCAACAAAGTACTGGTGGGGTGGTCATAATAATCTGGCCACTCAGTGTATATTTATACATACTAGTTCATACAAATATACATGAGAGGTTTTGTGATTGTTTTATAAGATTATGATCTTAACATGTACAATGTTTGCTTCTTTTTTAGCCATTCAGAAGTTATTTCAGTCATGGAATGATCTCTAGCCATATCACTGAAAACAGGTAAGGTTCTTGGGAAAGAAAGGTAAATGGTAATAGAAAAAATGGGGTTGACAAAGAAGGGTGGAGGTGGAGGAGCATCTGAGTCTAGAAGCTAGAATTATGAAAATATGAGTTGACTTTAGTCATCACAGGGTAAGAAATCCATATTCTGTAAAATTGTTTCACTGCTTTTATATTTTTGTATTTTTTTAAATGATTTCAGAGAGGAAGGGAGAGACAGAGAGAGAGAAATATCAATAACATCAATTGGCTGTCTCCTGCATGCCCTCTACTGGGGATCGAGCCTGCAACCCAGGCATGTGCCCTGACTGGGAATTGAACCCTGACTTCCTGGTTCTTGGGTCAACGCTCAACCACTGAGCCACATCAGCCTGACAGTATTTTTAAAAATATAGTTTTACTGTGAACTAGCTTTTAGAACATTGTAGCTTGCTGAAACCTAAAGAAAGGAATTTTTTATTCCATCCCAGCCCAGGAAAGCTAGAGGAAGCAGAATGTGCAAGGGCTGGGCAGTGGCTTGTAGGAATAAGTGGCATCATCTAGTCATAAAGGTACTGCTCCAGGAAGACATGGGAGCTGTGAGGGTACATACGCATTTGTTTTGTTTTCTTTGATATGTTTCCTTCAGCACCACTCTTGTCACGATAATCAGGAGGGGATAGTTCCTCTGATGGATAAATGGGAATAGATCTTTCCTCTCTTTTCTTCCCCAATTCCAATCCAGTCTGATAGTGAGACAAATTACCCTGGCTGGGATTCAGTCATCTTTTTCTGCCCAAAGTGTCACCTAGCTTGAATTAAGCTTCAGAAGAAAAATCAGTCATGTTTACTTTTAAGAGTCCTATTGGCCTGAAGCTTAAGGAGTATTTTTAAGAGTAATGAAAAGAAATGCAAAGAATTTTCCACATGATATACACTAAGAGCAATTTAAGGAAAGCTTAGATGATAGAGGAAACTCTCAATCTGTTTTAGCTGCTATGACAAAAATACCATAAACTGGGTGGCTTATACACAAACAAAAACACATGTATTTCTCACAGTTCTGGAGGCTGGGATGTCTTTGATCATGGTGCTGGCAGATTCAGTGTCTGGTGAGGATGACTGTTGTTTATCTGTAACCTCAATGGTAGAAAAGGCTAGGGATCTCTCTAGAGCAGGGGTGGGCAAACTTTTTGACTCGAGGGCCACAATGGGTTCTTAAACTGGACCGGAGGGCCGGAACAAAAGCATGGATGGAGTGTTTGTGTGAACTAATATAAATTCAAAGTAAACATCATTACATAAAAGGGTACGGTCTTTTTTTTTTTTTTTTTTTAGTTTTATTCATTTCAAACGGACCGGATCCAGCCCATGGGCCGTAGTTTGCCCACGGCTGCTCTAGAACCTCTTTTATAAGAGCCTCTTCTATAATCCCTTTAATGAGGGATCCATTCTTAGGCGCTAATTACCTCCCCTACGTCCTGCTTCCTAATATCATCACTTTGGGGGTGAGAATTTTAACATGAATTTATTGGGACACAAACATTTGGCCCATAACAGAACTATGTTTTAAAAATAACCTTTCATCATTCAATATTTATTGAGAACATATGAATAATAAGTAAGAGATACATGGTTAAAAAATAAAATAGACGTGGTCTCTGCCCTCATGGAATGTATAGTGTGGTGGAGAAAGAAGACATTAGACAAGCAACCTCACAAAGAAATATAATTACAGCCCTAGCTGGTTTGACTCAGTGGATAGAGCGGTGGCCTGCGGACTGAAGGGTTTGATTCTGGTCAAGGGCACATGCCTGGATTGTGGGCTCGATCCCCAGTAGAGGGTGTGCGAGAGGCAGCCAATTGGTGATTCTCTCTCATCATTGATGTTTCTATCTCTATCCCTCTCTCTTCCTCTCTGAAATCAATAAAAATATATTTTAAAAAAGAAATATATAATTACAAACTCTGCTTGGTGCTATGAAAGGAAAAAGAGCATGGTACTATGATGACCATAACTGGAGAGTGTGACCTTTGGGAGAAGATCTGAATGATGAGTATAGACAATTGAGAGAAGAGAGAAAAGCAGTGGTCCTGAGATGGGAACATAAGAGAAGATGAGTTTGGCTGGAGTATGGGAGTTGGGGCAGAGTGCCCTTACACAGACCTAAAGAAGTTGGCCAGGATAGGCCATGCAAGTTTTTGTTGGTCATGTGAAAGGTTTCACCCTTTCTTCTGAAAATAACATAAAGGCTTTGCATGTTTTAAAGATCATTCTCACTGCAATGTAGAGAATAGGCTATAGGAGGGCGAGAGTGGAAGCAGGGCAACTACATGGAAGCATTGCAGTTGTCCAGGGAAGAAACAATGGCAGCATGGTCTAGGCTTGTGGCCATGTAGGTGGAGGGAAATGGAAATGGTGAATTTGTGTTGTTGATTGGGTTTAGAGGTGAGGGAGCAGGAGAAGTCAAGGAGGCCTCTCAGGTCTGGCTCAGCCTCTGGATAGATGATGGTGCTATTTACTTACTGCCACTCTAGCCCTAATAGACAGCTATTTGTTCTCTCTGGTAATCACTCCACACAAGAACTGGAAGGTGAGGGTGGATCATGAGAGAGGAGAAGAGGGAGCAAACAGCTGAAGGTAAAACTTTTAGGAATATGCAGAGGCCAGGTAGAGGAGGAGAAGGACTGATGAAGGAGATTGAGAAGCAACAGCTTTTGCGGGGGGGGGGGGGGGGGGGGGGGTCACGTGCTTCTAAGAGACCAAGAAAGGGCAAGCTAACAACTGTCCATTAGGTTTCCAGTATGCTGCATGAAAGGCATTTGGTGACTTTTGCAAGAGCAATTTGAATTAATTGACTAAGGGGTGCCAACTGAAGTGGGTTGAGAAGTGAGTAGAAATTGAAAACAAAACAAAACAAAAACACACAAAAAAAAAAGACCAATCTAGCCAAGGGAGGAGGGAAGAAGGCACTGGGTACAGGGGCAGATAGGTCTTTAATAGAAAACTTGCAACCCTACTCTCCTCCTTCCCTCCTGAAAGTTACTCAGGAATTGCTAAGGGCTCTATTGTAGTCAGTCAGTCTGCAGTCTGAGTATCACAACTGCTATCATTCTCTAAAATTTATATTTCTATTAAAATGCTACTTTATAAAACTGGGATTTTGCTCCATCACTGCAAATTTATTGAACTTTGTCATCAAGAAGTAAAACAAGCCCCACAAGTGTGGCTCAGTGGTTGAGCAAAGACCTATGAATGAGAAGGTCACTGTTCAATTCCCAGTCAGGGCACATGCCCGGGTTACAGGCTTGATCCCCAGTAGGGAGCGGACAGGAGGCAGCCAATCAATGATTCTCTGTCATCATTGATGTTTCTAGCTCTCTCTTACTCTCCTTTCCTCTCTGAAATCAATAAAAATATTTTTTTTAAAGAGGAAGTAGAACAAGCTGAAAATAAAAACCTGACTTGGGTTTAGTTATGTCCCTAAATGACTAATTTGAATGTGTCAATAGGAGGAGTCCGTGACATCTGGCATCCCTTCCAAACCAGCAAGGAGCATTAGGTGGATGATAACTGACCACTTTGCTGAGACTGCATGATGCCACTTAGAAAAGCCTGAGAATTCACTCACTGGGAAGGTGCCCAAGCCAGGAGTCTTTTCTAATCACATGTTTTTAATTTGTCACTCTAGCCCTAATAGACAACCATTTGTTCTCTTTGGTAATCACTCCACACGAGAAAACCTGAACACTGGCAGCTTTAACTTCCCCTCTGAAGGGCACCTGGTACGCAACACTGGTCCCAGTGGGAGCTTTGCCAAACACATGGTGAGTGGTTTAACTGCCTGATAATTTGATAAAAGGAACATTTTATGTGAGTGTGTTGATTTAACCTTGAATGTGAAGTTGGAGTGAAAAGAAGTGATTTGAAACTATTTATATATATAAAAAGCCAGCCACCGGATGCTATAACAACCAGAACGACTGGTCACTATGATGCCACTTTGGCCAGCAAACCAGCCCGATCTGGGGGTGGGGCCAGCTGGCCAATTCCCGCAGCCCCTCCTGGCAGCTGCCCCACCCCTGATTGGCCTCTCCCACCCCAGTTGGCCCGCAGCCCTCCCCCTCCCCCGTCTGGCCCCACCCCTGCTTGCCCCCCCTACCCCAACCTCCTGCAGCCCCTCCCCCTGGCCAGCCCCACCCCTGATCGCCCCCGCCACCCCAATAGGGGGCAGGGCTGGCTAGCCAACCTCCTGCAGCCCGATGGGGTGAACTAGCCGGCCAACCTCCCGCCATCTCCTCCTCCCAACAGGCCTGGCCCCTGATCTGCTCCAACTGGGGCCGGACCCCACCCACCCGTGCAGGAATTTATGCACTGGGCTCTAGTTTTTATATAAGTAGTAGTTATTTGAAAGCATCATATTTAATTATTAAATATTTGAAGCAAAAAGGCTAAAAAATACTTTCACAAACCCAACTCTTTAAATTGTAAGAATAGTATCATCAATAGAATAAAAATTTTAAATTTTCTTGAAAATAGCCAATCATTCCAAGCCCAAATTTATGTCATAAACCTTGAGGATCACAGCCCTTTTATTGAGGGTGTCAGGGAGCAGATTTTTGCCTTTGATGGTATATTGTCAGCTACATTCTTTTAAGGGAAGCAGACTGAAATGTGAGACTGTAATGATTATAAATCTGTGCTATTATAATGGAATTTTAAATATTTTCAGAATGTTTCTGACAATCAAGAAAGCTGGGAAGTAGGCACTATTATTTTTAAATTAGAATTTGGAGAACATGAGACCCAATTACCTCTGGACTGAGACTCCAGATATGTCTCCAAGCCAGTAGGGGACAAGGCCACATGAATGGGCATGCTCTCAGGATCTTGCTGCTTTGTAAAGGGAGGGTGCACACTGTCTAAGGAGGCGTTCTTATGGAAACCCAAGACAACAGGGGAGACAAATACAGTGACACTAGAGGAACTTGAAGCCCCTGGCAACTGCAGCTACAGAAAACATTAAACACAACAACCCAACTCCCTGTCAGATCAACATAAATCCTTATATTAAAGCCTATTTACCTCAGTTCCTGCTACCTGATACGCCATGCCTGGCCATTTTTTCTTCTAAGTTGTGAATTCATTAGCATCACGGACTGACTGAGTACTCTATAGCCACCTCACAATATTGCTAAGGTTAAAAAAGGCCCACATTCACACAAGGTACCTTGGAAAAACAACTTTTAAAGGTGATCTTTTCCGCTATGCCTTTAAAAAAATAAATCAGCTGTTGACCAAATAAAAATGATTGCCATTAAGTAATACACTTCTTGTTTCTCTAGTCATACACACCTAAATCCCTGCTCCTTGTTTACTTTTACTTTTTTCTGACATCCAGGTGGCACAGTGCGTCTCACCAAAGGGACCCCTTGCTTGTTCAAGAACAT
Organism: Myotis daubentonii; assembly: GCF_963259705.1. Taxonomy (NCBI): domain Eukaryota; kingdom Metazoa; phylum Chordata; class Mammalia; order Chiroptera; family Vespertilionidae; genus Myotis; species Myotis daubentonii. Next base: position 31,172,488 of record NC_081847.1, read on the forward strand.
ACTTTTTTGGAGCTACTCATGTTCCTTACTTGGGTAAGCCCCTATAAGTTGTCTTCTCATCAACTTAATGAATAGTTCCTCCCATGAACCAGAAGTGGACTCATGATTTACTGCTTTGCTCAGAAGCTCATGATGCCCAATGTGTAGCCCTCCAAACTCCCTCTCTGATTGCAAATGGAGGGTTGATGTGCTTAACACATTTCTTGCAGGATGTATTTCAGGAGAAAAAACTATTAGCTCAACATATATCAGGTCTAACCATTTGTAAGACCAGGTGCTCAGTGTCAGAGGAAAGCAAAGATGAGTAAGTCCTAGGTGGAGGTAACAGGAGGTGTGGGCTGCATTGGGAGTTTGGATGACTCAGCCAGGTGCCCACCCAGCTCTTTTTATGAGGAAAGTGAAGAAAGACCATGGTGGAAAGATACCCAGGATCTAAGAACATTGACAGGAGCAAGGGATCCATGTTGTGGGTCCATCCAGAAAGCTGACTAGGGCTGCCCCTCTTTCTGGGGTAACCAGAAGCTGTAGATATGCAAAGAGACAATGAGAAGAACCTCTAGACCAGTGGTTCCCAACGTGGGGCACATGCCCCCCAGGGGGGGAAATTTAATTTTTAAGGGGGGCAATTCAAGGATGAGTTATTAACAGTGAATTTTTTGCATTTCTTATGGTTCTAGGGGCCTCATATACAGTATATAAATATATATTGTGACATATATTGTGGCATTTCAGTTCTCCATTATATGTTTGGAACTTTATTTGCTATTTTTTCATGTCATTTCATATTATTATTTTTTTAATCAATTCCTTAGTGATTTCTTCTTCAGTACTTCACCTGTCCTTTTGTTCTTTTATTTTTCTCTTTCATGGATGCCATGTTCTTTGGAAGCTTATATAGACCAAGTTAATCACCTTTTAGGCTTCCTCCACGTGAATAGGAGTTCTAATAAGAATTATATGTCAAAAAAAAGAAAGAAAAAGAATTATATGTCACAGGGGGCATCAGGATTTTAGACATGCTTCGTTGGGCATGGCCAAAAAAAGGTTGGGAATCACTGCTCTAGAATTAAGAGGACCTCAGCACTGCTCCACAGTACATCAGAAACCAGGTTTTCTCCTTGATGTTGTTATATGAGCCAGGAAACTCTGAAAGAAGCATGACTTAGGTCGGATAATTAAGGAAATGAATAGGCAGAACTGAACCTGCTTACTTATACCTTCTACTTTAAAAAAAATTAAAATAAAAGCAAAAAAAATGCCAGAGCCTAAGATTCTGTGTCTTCTTTGGGATTTAGTAGTGATGCTGAATGGGCTGTCAAAGTCATTGTCTGGGGTGAAGTCCAGGAGGATACTGAGAAAAGCTAGGTTTTGCCGTCGTTTCTGCTCGTACAATATTTAACTTAAAGGAGGGGAAAGTAGTTCTTGACATCTCTTTTGAATTAAATTAAGAAATCCTAGCTTCCTTGTGAAGTGTTTTCATCTCCTGTGATCTTATCACATTCTTATTAGATCCTCTTTCACAGGTGATGACAACAAGCTGCCCAAGAAAACTGAACAAATGTAAGTCTTCATTTCTATTTTATTTTCTATTTTTCAAAGTTGAGTTACTCAGAAGTTGGACTGTCCTGTCTACCTCCTTTTGAGATCAGCAGTGGGTAGGACATCTGCTTTATGAGGTGAGCAGAGCTGTATAATTTCCCCGGAGGTACCCAGCCCCTGTCAGCTGGGAGTGTAGGCTGGAGACCCTGCAACTTTGCCATCTGCTGCTGCTCTCCAAAATTCAGAGGCTTCCTACCTGCACATCTATACATTTAAATGGCATAACTCTTCTTAATATGTTTTCTGCATGGTGCATTTTTTTATTGGGGCTTTCCTAAAAATAAAACATCCTGAAACCCATTGGGAGAATTTATATGAAACCCCCTCTGGTCTGAGAAGTGTTTACTCTGGGTTTGACACTCAGATTTATGAAACAGAATTCAGGTCTGAACTCAGGCTATGCAGCCTTAGAAATGTCCTAGTGTTGACTTCTCCCTCCCCCCCCCCACACACACACATATAGTAGGAAATCAAAAACGGGAAATTAACTCATAATTCTTGTATTAGTCTACTTGGGCTGTCATAACAAACCATCACAGATTGTGTGGCTTAAACACACAGAACTTGTTTTCTCACAATTCTGGAGGCTGGAAGTCCAAGATCCAGGAGCCAGCTGGGTTGGTTTCTGGTGAGGCCTCTCTCCTTGAGTTGCTTTCTCACGTGGCCTTTCCTCTGATCATGTGAAGAGAGAGAAAAGGTCTGGTGTCTCTTCTTCTTTTTAGAAGATAATATAATCACACTACAGAAAATTTGGAAAAAAGAAAATAAGATCCTCCATAATTTTTCCTTTTTGTCACTACACAGTAGTATCTTAATGTATCTTTTTCTGGATTTTTAAAAAATTATTCATTTAGGTTTTGTATAGTGGTAATTATGGTGTTTGTGTATTTTTTGTGTGTGGGGGGGGGTTTCTTTATCAACAAGTCAACCACATTCTGATAGGTTGGTGGGTATGTGTAGTCTTGCTTTGTATCTGCTTGTGCTTCTGTACCAGCTGTACTTAGCTATTGCACTGGGTCCTCATTCTGGACTCTTAGACATTTCTCCTAATCCATATCCATTGGTACCCAGCTTCATGGACTGGTATCAAGGGGTGCTTGGGCGCACATTAGGGGACTGGTGGAACTTGGGCCTTGTGGTATCCCAATAATGTCAACAGCAGCACGATCCAGGCACAGATCCCTTGTCATGGGTCCCAGACCTCCCATCCAGGCCATGTTAGTAGCTCAGTGGCTTTGTATTGAGCTCTTGTCTGAGGGCCAAACAGGGGGAGGCCTGATCAATGTTAGTACTGAATGATGTTTGAATCAAGCTGGGTTGGGAGGGAGGAAAGTCATCTTTCTCTATCTTTGGTGTTGGTCTCTATAAAGCTTCATCCTTAGTGTTGAAGTGTGGAGGATTCTCGTTTTCCCTAGAAGTGGTCAAGTTCATGGCAGTATCCCTACTGGACCCCTTCCTACCAGGACATACCCCTCTGACGTCTCCTCACCACAGTCGTCAGGATATGACTCTAGAGCCGTCACTTTGTTATGTGTACTTTTTCTGTCCCTTTTGCTTCTACCCAACTCAAATCTCTTACCTACAATGTGGAGGCGTGGTGAAGGAGCCATGGAGGAAATTGGCAGTGTGAGATGGCATGGGGGAAAGCACCAGGCTGAGAGCGTCTGCGTCTGCCATTAACTTCCTGTGTCCTAGGACAACTTATTCCACCTCCAGAGGCCTACTTGCTTCTTCTGTAAGATGAGAGCATTAGACCAGATCATTTCTGTGTTCATTCCTCCTTTCAAACTCCTGTCGCCTTCCTTTACCTGTTTCAAAGGCTTAAAAATAGACATATTCTTAGGGAAGGCCTTGTCACTTCTTTGCTAGCCACCTCCCTTGCCTTTCAGGGCCTCGCTGATGAGCCTCTTTTCTCTGTAATGATCCTAATGAGATTCTGGGTCTCCTTCCTCTGAAGCAGTGGCTCTCAACCAGAGACAATTTAACTGTATCACTCCCACCAGCCCCCTGCCCCACCAGGATGTTTGGCAGTGTCTGGAGAATTATCTGTCCCAAAATGCTGAGATTGAGAAACCCTGCCTAAAGACAGCCAGACTTACATTTTCTGGGGACATTGGTAGCAGTCCAAGTCTGGCAAAGACTTTGGGAAGTGAGAAATCAAAGAAAGAGCAAGATTGGTGAGGGGGTACTTTAGGTAGGGACTGCTCCCTCTCAGAAGCATTCTGTAGTTTCTAGATCAGGTAAGCTGCCTAGAAAGTGGTCTGTAACTGTTCATTTGAATTTAAGTGAAGCTCATCTTCTCCCCAGAGCAACCTCTCTTGCCCCCTGAGGTCTCCCCCTGAGGGTTCCGGTAGCAGCCAGCCTTTAGCAGTCCTGGGGAGAGGACATGCAGTGTGGTGCAGTTGGTCCCTGGAAAAGCAGCAAGTCTGGATCATTACACTGAAGGGATTCAGGGTCCTTGGGCAGCTGCTCCTGCAAGTGGAGGGGTCATGGAGCCCACATACTTTTCTTCTGTTGGATTACACACAGGGAAAGTTGGTGTTTTGAGCAAAATTAATGAGAGCTGGCTTTTCTTATAGTTTAACAGAGAAAAGTATAAATCAGATGAGGCACATGGCTTTTAAAAGGTTTAGAAATCAGTGGGTTCCAATTTTTCACTTCTCATTCTGTTTAAAAATCAGTCCCTTAGGGAATGTCATTTTCGTGCATGCAGCTTTTGATGAAACCTTGTAATGCTGTTAGTTAACCCATATTTTTTTGTTTTAAAAGTAGGCTCTTGTCACAGGTCTATGCTGCTGTTATTGAGGCTGTTTTGGCTGGCATTGCATGTTATGCTAAAACTTCCAGTCTAACAAAGGTAATTCAAATACCATACTTCTCTTTCCTTAGAAGTTATTTTAATGTAAGACTTCCTATCCATCTGGGTGGGCGTCGTTCAGTGTGTTTTGGACACTTTGTAGTACTCGGTTTTGTGTGAGCTTGGGCCTCTGTGGAGCTAGCACCAGACAGAGACGCATTGAAAGTGCTGAGCTTGTGCTGCCTGCACTGCCTTGACCAAGCTGCCCTTGTCATGAATGACAGCTAATCACTTCTTTGTAGATATCTGGTTGTGTTAAAGAAAAACCGTTCTATAGCATATTATTTTACTTAATAGTTTAATAGTTTTTTAAAGTTTTTTAAAAAGTATATATATAATCTTATTCTCCTGTGAATTTTAATAAAATTAGGTAAGTTTATTTTGAGCTACATAGTTTAATTTCCTATAATTCAGTGTAACTAAAGATTAGAAAATCTGACTTGCCCTTCCTAGACAAGCACACGTGCTCTCGTGCTCTGACCGTTATCTTCCTTGCTGTTTTGCGGTTAACCTGCCCTGCTGAGTTGGATTCCTATATCTGACCCAGTCAGGAGATGAGAAGAGTTGGTTTGATGCCTCCCAATGCCAATAGGACCTTTCCTGAAGGAAGCCATTTGACATTGGAAAGGTTGTGTATGATGTAGATAGCAGAGAGACTGTAGCATAGTCACCAGCTCCTTGCCATCTCCCTCCTCAGTCAACTTGAATCCCTCGTACTGACTTGGGTTTGGTGCAGACCTCAGTTCTCACACCTTTGTTTTTTAACTAATCTTTTATAACTCTAGGTATTTGAATCTTCTTAGCGTTGGGCACAGAATCTCTGAGGGCAGGAATCCCTCCCCTAGGGCCAGGGGAGAGGGGAGGAAAAGCACATTTCCAGACCTCACAATGGCACCATCTCAGCTGATTACAGCTCCCCAGGAGTTCAGGTTCCAGTGCCCACCTGCCTGAATAGAGTGTTTCCTGTGAACCCAGCCTGAAGAAAGCTGACACCAGTTCCCCTTAACATGGTGTTTTACTTTAATCTATTGATGTATATAAAGTAGCCACGTAGAGGGGAGGGGCACAGCCTTGTCCTGGCCAAATGTTAGAAGGCCTCTTTCTTTCAGTGATGTCTATGTTTTCCTGCTGTGAGAGCTAATTGTTTCTGGTTTTTATTGGTTTTATAGGCCAAGGAAGTAGCTGAGCAGACCATGGGATCTGAGTTAGATTCCTTTGAGTTGATGCAGTTTAAGGCAGCCCTACGGTAAGCAATGGCTGATACTTTCTATAAGGAATTTTTTTTAATGTCTGTGTTATAAAGACCCAAAGGAGTGATCAGAGCTTTGAGAGGCCAAGAAGCCAGAGAAGGACGAACTATATGAGAAAGCATGTCCTGACACTGGAATAGGAGGCAGATCAGTACTGGAACCTTTGGAGACATGACAAACCTAGTTCAGAGGTTAGAAAGGTAAAGCTGGGAACAGGAGTGGTGAGGTATGTTAGGGTCAGGGTCCTGGGTATGTGAAGACAATCACTGCTTTATCTACCTCTCAGATGTAGAAACCCTGAGCCTGGCTATGTCCCGGGATCTACACACTCTGGGAATTTGGCTTCCTTGGCAGTCTTCCATCACACATCTCCTGGCACATCACATTGGATCTATGTGTAGCTCAGTCAACTTAACCCACTGTCCCATAAAAGGCACACTTTTTTTAAAAAAGCTTTTGTATTGATTTTGAGAGAGAGAGGAAAGGAGAGAGAGATACATTAGTCAGCTGCCTCCTGCATGCCCCCTACCAGGGATCGAGCCCACATCCCAGGCATGTACCCTGACTGGGAATCGATCCAGCAATCTTTTGGTATATGGGGAAATACCCAACCACTGAGCAACACTGGCTACGGCCATCTAAGTGCACTTCTAACAAAGGAATCAAAAGACACTGATATTGGGGAGTTTCTTTAAGAACACTTCTGATATGTGCCCTGTGGTGCCTCACCATACATGTCTCACATTTTCTTTTAAAAAAAAAATTTTAATCCTTACCTGAGGATATGTTTTTATTGATTTTTTTTTAAGAGAGGAAGGGGGAGAGAGAAACATTGATGTGAGAGAGAAGCATCGATCAGTTGCCTCCCATACGTGCCCTGACTGGGAATTGAACCCACAACCTTTTGGTGTACAGGACAACGCTCCAACCAACTGAGCCTCCCAGCCAGGGCATGCCTTGCATTTTCTTACATCTAGAGTCCTGGGTAGTGAGAAGGAACATTTAGAAAGATAAGTCAGTCAATTGATCTGACAAGAAAAATTCTATTTCTGCACTTCCAGGAGTGGAAGAAAGAACCAGGTCCTTTGGTGCAAGGTTTTAGGCTTATTCAGGTCTCCTTTTCTCTGGCCTCTGAGTCTTATAACTCTGGCCATGAGAGGGAAGGGAGATGGGAAGTTTGTTCCCTTAAGGCCTTGCACTGGCCTGGACTATCTTTTCCTGGTAGCCTACATTTCAGGAAGCTCATTTGCTTTCCAGCTGTGTGGCCTTGGACAATATAGGGAGCTCTGTGCATCTGTTTCCTCATCCTCTCACCTTGTAGAGTGATTGGGTGTGTACATTTTAGCTGCTGTTGCAGTGGAGCCTTCTCTGTATCATCAACGTGGCTGACATAGTCATTCCATTCCTCCTTTCCTCAGGGCCTTGCCTAAGTCACTCAGCCTTTCCAGGGCAGGCCACCTCTCAATCCCTAGGCCTGAGTGTACCACTCTATCTGGAGAAGGAACAAGGAGAGAACACCAGGCAATGGGAGGAGAGTCTTCCAGGGCCAGTCCCTTAGAGCCTCACTCCCTTTTCCCCACAAGGTCATTTCACCGAGGACCCTCGAACTGCATCAGGTTCAAGGGTCCTCAGTGAAATGCAAATCATCTCCTGAGAGGAACATGGGACCTGGCCTCTGCTCAGACACCAAGCAGGGATGGCATCTTGACCCAAAAGTGGTGAAGGAAGAGGAGGTTCAGGACAGCATGTCAGGAGCCCTTGGGTCAGTAGAAGGTCACTCCCAGACTGCAGTGGGCAACAGTCCTGTCACATGGTTCTCTCCTGCTCTGTCCAAGACAGCCCTGAGAATCTGCACAGAGGCAGGGCCATGACAGGAGTTAGATGCTGGCCCCACACTTGGCCATTGTGCTGGGAGGGCCCTGTACAGGTGCACTGCAGCAGCAGGTGTCTGGGGTGGGCTCCAGCCCAGGGGTCAGCAAGAGCCTACTGACTTTTGTTTTGTTTTGTTTTGTTTTGTTTTGTTTTGTTTTGTTTTGTTTTGTTTTGGGTCTACAGCTCCAAGATGGCTTTTCATATACATGCTGTGAATAATCAGGGAAGGTAAGTATATGTTTGTGGTGCATCCCTATTTGGGGAAGTTTTAGAAGCAAAAAGAGAAGAAAGGCTAACTTGTGACTGCTGATGTGGGTTTTCTTCTCACAGTTCCACACCTGGCAGTGGCATCACTCCAGGGTTAGGCCCGGGGCTGGCTGTGGTCAGCTGAGACCCTGTGCCCTGAGTGCTTCCTACTGAAACACTGGGGGATGGAGGCTGGGGTGGACCCATTTTTCTCCAAGTGGCCTACATTCTAATTGTGCATATATGTAACCCAGTGGTTTTGAAAATCCCTGAGAGAAATCTGGGTCTGTAGGTAGGTTGCTGCTAAGTTGAAAAAAAGAGAGCATTGTAAATGTTCAGTGTCTCTCCCATTTCTTTCCTTTTCTAGAATCGTGCCTCTGGACAGTGAAGATAGCTTATACTTTGTGAAGACGGTAAGAGGGCTCTAACAGGTCAGCTGGCCGGGAATGGCCTAGAGAGGGACATCTACAACGGGTGAGGTAGAAGTGGTGGGAGTCTTAGGCAGCCCATCCCTTCCCTGAGGAAACTGTCCTACTCTCAGAACTGTTCCAGCTGCCGCAGTGGTGCATCTGTGCTTTCTGAGGGTGCCCAGGCAGCTGTGCCTGGCCCACCACCTCCACCCTCCCATACCTAGGTTCCCTCAGGTCCAGAGTCTGAGCTAGGGGCTAAGACTTCCTAAGGTCCAGAAGGCTTCCTCCAATTGGCTGAGATTTTTCTGCCCTCATGTGGAAATGTGAGCTGAGAACAAGCCTACCTCAACATAGACCGAGGAGTTTCATTGGCTTCAAACTGTTCCAAGGCCTGTGTTAATACCCTTAGCAGGAGCTTGTGAAATGAAACAAGAACAAACAAAGAAGCCAGGGTCCTGACTCTCTAGAGAAGTGAGAGGGTCAGAGCAGAGCTTTCCTACCCATGTGCTGGGGGCACACTGATAGGCCAGAGGAATGGTTCAATGATACAAAAATACTGGTCCTTGGCTGGGCTGCTGTGGCCTAGGGGAGCCAAAGTTTCTAGACTAGTTGCTCCCAGCCACAGGCTAAGTCCTCCATTTACCCCAGTGCATCCTGATGAGAAGATTGGCAAGCAATTCATGAGAGGATGGTGGACATGCAGCCAAGATTCTGGTTGTAATACATATGGGTGCAAGTTATACCTTAAGTCTGTTCTATAGCTACTGCTTGAACCTTAATTCCAATGAGCTTTTTGGTCACCTGGATCTAGGTGGGCAGCTGTGGATGAGTTTATGTAAATGCACACCCAACACCATCACCAGGAGAAACATAGTAGTGTTATCTCACCTAAAGAGAGTAGTACAACAAGGGTAATTTTTTAAAGTTGCCAGTAATTTTTGTTTTTACAGTGTAGCTGCTCCTTTGTACATGTCAACATTTTGTGTCAATGTTCTTTTAGAACTAATTGAGACTTTTTCATGACATCATCAGGATGCTGGGAAATGCTTTCTGATATTTGGGTGATAGTACTTCTTTTTTTTAAAATACAGTGGGGCCTTGACTTACGAGTTTAATTTGTTCCGTGATGGAGCTCATAACTCAAATTACTCGTATGTCAAATCATAAAGTGAACGAGTGAGACGCGTGATGCTGGGCTGATGTTGTGGCATTCACTGTGACGTTCGCTGTGCCAACTAGCGGTGGGGTATCTGAAGCTGGCTCATAACCCGAATTTTAGCTCACAACTCAAAGCAAAAAATCGGCCAAGAGACGGCTCGTATCTCGAAAAACTCGTTAGTCAGGACACTCGTAAGTCAAGGCCCCACTGTATATATTTTATTGATTTTTTTACAGAGAAGAAGGAAGAGGGATAGAGAGTTAGAAACATCAATGAGAGAGAAACATTGATCGGCTGCCTCCTGCACACCTGCTACTGGGGATGTGCCTGCAACCAAGGTACATGCCCTTGACCGGAATCGAACCTGGGACCTTTCAGTCCACAGGGCGACGCTCTATCCACTGAGCCAAACCAGTTAGGGCTGGGTGATAGTACTTTATCTCCTTGCTAGACTTTAAACTCCCTGACTTCTCTTTTGGACTGTTGCAGTGCTCTGGAAGGTGCTTTGCAGAGAAACAGGTGGTTAGAAGTCCAGTAGAATCATACTGTTATGTTCAGTGTGCTTTCCACAGCAGCTAATGAAATAGGAAAGAAGAGATGGGAAGTTGGTGCTTTCCGTCCAAATCCTGTCCTCCCTTCCAGGCTGGGAGGAAGTTCTGCCTCCTCTCCAAGCTTTCCTATTGATTCTTCCTATAAGTGCTGTATTTCTATATTACGTATAGTTTGTGCTACATATATCAGGGAGTAATTCTGTATTAACATATGATGTCTTTTGTATAAGAATGCTCTTGTCTCTCCAACTATACATTATAAAGTTTCCTGAAGATAGGGACTGTGTTTTACATCTTTTTCTCTCCACACGCCACATGCTTCAAAGTACACATAGTGTCTAACAAATACATGTATTTTTTCTAGTAATTTGTTTTTTAAATTTTGTTACATGTGTAGTTTTTAATGTTCTTTCTCCCCTTCCTCACTACCAGAAACCAAATATGAAAGAGAGGGATGAGGAATCCACAGGATTTGTCATCCTGATAGATCTGGAACCCAAAGAAGTAAGGTTACATTGTCACCTAAGAGGGACCATGTAGCCCAGGAAGCTTCTGTGTCTTCAGATGTTCAAAGTTCTTTGAAACAGATTTAGATAAACCTTCTCACTGTCGAGCCTAATCAGAAAGTTAACTAAAATATAAAAGCCTACCTGTGCCTTATGTACATCCTTTTATCATGACAACATAAAAAATGAGGACTCTGGCTTTAATTGTGGTTTTCTTCTTTTCAACTCTTCAGCCACCTTTTTTTATTTTAAAATCTAGCAATTCCTTCAAGACCCCTCGGTCTTTTGTCTCTGTCCTGAGAGTGGAGCAGGTCCCAGGCCAACACAACAATGTGTGAAGCAGACTCTGGCTTCAGGAGCTCTGCCCCTGGCCATTCAACCACGTCAGCCGTGAGGGGACTATTTCATGTCCTTCACCCAGACCCTGGCTCATACCATTTTCTGCATTTCTGCTAGATTCCCCCCAGAATTGTTCCGTTTTCACTAGTTTTAAGTGGTAATCGGGGCTTTGTTACCAGCCGTTCAGGAGCTTCTCTGAGTTGCTCCAGTGGTTTTTTTTTTCCAGCCTACTGAAGCCTCTTGTTTTTATTTGTCTTCCTGTAAAAGCTTGAATGGCTGTCTTTTTGTTTTCTGGGTTCTGAAGGTCGCATTTGCAGGTGTTGACATGTACCCCAAAATATCCATGGAGACATGTATAAATACCAAATGAATGACCTTCCAGACCCATTCAGAATTTGAACTTACACCAAAGAAGGAATTGATAAAAGTGTAGACGTGCTGGAATCTTATGAGTTTGTGAGCGTATAGAAGCCTACCAGAAACACTTCCAACTCTAAACGGCTGGGGACTAGTCACAGTTAAGAATGAAGGCTGTAAAAAAAAGAAGAAGAAGAGGAAGGAAGGAAGGCTCTGCCTTAGCCTGCTTGACTCAGTGGATAGAGTGTTGGCCTACAGACTGACAGGTCCCGGGTTTGATTTCTGTCAAGGACATATGCCTGGATTGCGGGCTCGATCCCCAGTAGGGGATATGCAGGAGGCAGCCGATCAATGATTCTCTCTCATCATTGATGTTTCTATCTCTCTCTCCCTCTCCCTTCCTCTCTGAAATCAATAAAAATATTTTTTTAAAAAAAAGAAAGAAGAAAGGCTGTTATTTTGCCTCTTAAGGAGGATAAACAGTGTGAGGGAATTTATAGAAACATAAAGATACTCTTCTAACCCTAGGGTGTCTCTGATCAAGAAGCAATTGGCCCTGCCCAGTGTGGCTTAGTTGGTTAAGCGTAGTCCTGTGCACCAAAAGGTTGCTGGCTCGATTCCCAGTAGGGGGCATATAGGAGGTAACTGGTCTGTGTTCTCTCTCTCCCTCTCCCTTCCTCCCTCTCTAAAAATCAATTAAAAATCTTTAAAAGAAGAAGCAGCAGTTGCAGGGAAGCCTGTGTTTTAAGTCATCTCCCAGTTCTGAGACATATTTCCAGATAGCTTGAGTTTTTCTTAGAAACTCTGCAGTTTTCTTTTGAAATGTACCTGAAAGCAGTATTTTGTGGTCTGTTTCTTATGGGTCTCTCCTTGAAGGTTTAAGACTGACAACTGGTATAACTCTATTTTCTAATTTGATACAGGCTTGTATGACTGTCTATGACATTCCTGACTTGCTGGGAGGAAGGGGGAGCTTAGGATCTGTGGTCTTCTCAGAATCATTTTTGACATCTCAGATCTTGGTTAAAGAAAAGGGTAAGTGTATATGGTCACTGGAAAGCAGAGCTTGAGCTTTTGGTGGGGGGCAAAGTAAACCATAAGTGAAGTCAAAAGACCAGCAATAAACTAGTGAAATATTAGAATATTAATGATCAACAAATTTATGAAGCGCTCTTATGAGTTAATAGGAAAAAGACAAGCTATCCAATGGTAGATAGACAAGATATGTGAACAGGCAGATCACAGAAATGGAAAACAAAACAGTTATATATATACATTTTAGAGGCCCGGTGCATGAAATTCGTGCACTGGGGGTGGGGAGGTCCCTCAGCCTGGCCTGCAACGCCGCCAGCATCCCACCCTGGCCACTATGGGAGCTGCCATCTCTGTCAAGGAGTGATGGTTAATTTGCATATTACTCTTTTATTAGATAGGAGATGTACACACACACACACACACACACACACACACTGAGTGGCCAGATTATTATGACCACCTGACGTTTGTAGGCAAATTAGCTATAATTTCGTGCTGAAGTTGCTAGAGGGCCAGACCATTATAAATAGGGAAGCAGGTTGTTTACCACGACAGTAGAAGTGATTTTTTTTCTGAAGATATGGGTAAATAATGCGATTTAACAGCCTTTGAACATGGGATATATTTGAATGTGAGTGGCCAGATTATTATGACCACCTGACATTTGTAGGCAAATTAGCTGTACACTGCATCGTATGGGATATGGAAGCCGAAGGCCTGTTCCAACACCTTTGCTGTCTGCAGTTACCAAGACAAAACGTCTCCAATTTACATAGGAACACAAGGATTGGACAGTCGAGCATTGGAAAAAAGTCATGTGGTCCGATGAATCATGTTTCCAGTTGCATCATGCAGATGGCAGAGTGAGAATTTGGAGGAAACAGCATGAAAACATGCACCCCACATGCATGAGTACAAGCCTTCAAGCTGGTGGGAGCAATGTTATGGTTTGGGGCATGTTTTCCTGGCATGATTTGGGCCCTTTAATTCGTGTGGAACAACGTCTGAATAGCACAACATACCTAAGTATCGTTGCTGATCAAGTTCATCCTATCATGTTGATGGCATATCCCAATGGAGATGGCTTCTTCCAACAAGACAATGCGCCATGCCACGGTGCTCGTATTGTGCAGGAGTGGTTTCAAGAACATGAGGGAGACTTTACCTTGCTTAGGTGGCCCCCACAATCACCAGATCTCAATCCAATTGAGCATTTGTGGGACGAAGTTAAAAGAGCCATTAGGCAGCTAGTTCCACAACCATCAAATCTCACAGAACTGGACAGTGCTATTCATCAGGCATGGTGTCAGATTCCTCGCATCGCCTTTCAACATCTCGTGGAGCCAATGCCAAGAAGAATCGCCACAGTATAGAAGGCAAAAGGTGGCCCAACGAAGTACTGATGGGGTGGTCATAATAATCTGGCCACTCACGTTCAAATATATCCCACATTCAAAGGCTGTTAAATCATGTTATTTACCCATATCTTCAGAAAAAAAATCACTTCTACTGTCGTGGTATACAACCTGCTTCCTTATTTATAATGGTCTGGCCCTCTAGCCACTTCAGCACGAAATTATAGCTAATTTGCCTACAAACGTCAGGTGGTCATAATAATCTGGCCACTCAGTGTATGTATATGTGTGTGTGTGTGTGTGTGTGTGTGTGTGTGTGTATATATATATATATATATATATATATATATATATATATATAACATATATTATCCTCACATACACTTATATATGAATATACATATATATGAATATGTACAGTCTTACTAGTAGTCAAGAAAAAGCAGTTTGAAACAATAATTAGATTCCTTTTTTTACCCATTATGTTGACAAAGAATTCTAGAAAATTATAATATCCAGGGCTGGTAGGATGAGCCTGATAATGTTTTGTTTGATTTTTAATATGTACACACCTGTAAAAAATGAAACTAGACCACCAACTTACACCATACACAAAAATAAACTCAAAATGGATAAAGGACTTAAGTGTAAGACAGGAAACCATAAAAATACTAGAGGAATCCAAAGGCAACAAAATATCGTACATATGCTGAAGCAATTTCTTCACTGATACTGCTCCTAGGGCATTGGAAACTAAAGAGAAAATAAACAAGTGGGACTACATCAAAATAAAAAGCTGCTGCACAGCAAAAGAAACCATAAACAAAACAACAAGAAAGCCCACTGCATGGGAGAACATACTTGCCAATGTTATCACCAATAAGGGTCTAATCTCCAACATTTATAGGGAACTCATACAACTTAACAAAAGGAAGATAAACAATCCAATCAAAAAATGGGCAAAGGACCTAAATAGACACTTTTCAAAAGAGGACATTCAGAAAGCCAAGAGACATATGAAAACATGCTCAAAGTCACTAATCATTCAAGAGATGCAAATCAAAACAACAATGAGATATCATCTCACACCTGTCAGAATGGCTATCATCAACAAATCAACAAACGACAAGTGCTGGAGAGGATTCGGAGAAAAGGGAACACTCGTGCACTGCTGGTGGGATTGCAGACTGGTACAGCCACTATGGAAGACAGTATGGAGTTTCCTCAAAAAGTTAAAAATGGAACTCCCATTTGACCCAGTGATCCCACTTCTGGGAATATATCCCAAGAAACCAGAAACACCAATCAGAAAGGATATATGCACCCCTATGTTCATAGCAGCACAATTTACCATAGCGAAGATCTGGAAACAGCCTAAGTGCCCATCAGCAGATGAATGGATTAGAAAACTGTGGTACATCTACACAATGGAATATTATGCTGCTGTAAAAAAGAAGGAATTCCTACCATTTGCAACAGCATGGATGGAACTGGAGAGCATTATGCTAAGTGAAATAAGCCAGTCAATGAAAGAAAAATACCACATGATCTCACTCATTTATGGATAATAAAGACCATTATAAACTGATGAACAAAAATAGATACAGAGGCAGAGCAGCATCGAACAGACTGTCAAAATACAGCAGGAAGGCCGGGGAGGGTTGGGGGGTGGGAGCAGGGGTAAGAGATCAACCGAAGGACTTGTATACATGCATATAAGCATAACCAATGGACACAAGCCACTGGGGGGTAGGGGAGGCCGGGGGAATGTCAAGGGGTGTGGCGTGGAAGGAGACATATGTAATACTCTTTGTAATACTTTAAGCAATAAAAAAATAAAATAAAATAAAAATAAATAAATAAAATTTTTTAAAAAAAGAAAGAAATGTCATATCCTATGAAAGACACATCTTGAAAATGCCTTAAAAAAGTTGTCATTTTTTCATGGTAAAGGGGCTGGAGTCCGTGTTGATGAAAACACCTTGGTGGCTGCGGTGACTGGCAGTGGCTGCAGCAGCGGGGTGATGGGGCTGGTGCTTTCTCCTAATCAGCCCGGTCGCCTCCCACAAAGGGAGGCCAGACTGTGGCTTAGGCCCGCTCCCCAAGGGAGCAGGGAGTAGGACATCCCCTGAGGGCTCCCAGTATGTGATAGGGGGCAAGCTGGGCTGAGGAACCCCCCCCCCCATCCAGTGCACAGATTTTTATGCACCAGGCCTCTAGTAGAAAATAAATGTATAAACAAAATAAAAATTACGTGTGATCCCCCCCCAAAAAAGATATGTACACACCTGTACTACCTTGATAAAAATTAAAAGTATAGATAAAAAGGACTAATTCCCAGAATTCTTCATTTAAATGTGTCTATTTGTTGTAAAAACTAACAGAGTTAATCACATGGGGGAACTTTTCATTAGTCCCCACCCCACCCCCCCGCCCCCTGATGAGGAAATTTTCATTTCCTGAGGGCATCAAACTCATCCTGAGAAGGGGAAAGGTGTAGCTGTCTGGGGATTGCAAGGTGGGCTCAGGTGGTAAGCAGTAACCTGCATGTCTGTGGTCTTCCTACAGATGGCACTGTTAACACAGAAACCAGCTCCATAGTCCTGACAGCCGCCATACCCAGATTCTGCTCCTGGCTGGTTAGTATCATTCATCAGGTGAAGTGGATGTAAATGGGGAGAAATCAGGGAGAGCATTTGAGGAAGAGTCTTTTCCTTGGGTCTTGTCAGATCCTGAACTAGCTGCTTTCAGGAATGGAAGCTTTTTATCTCAGCTTTCTCTTTATATAAACAAATCTAGTTTCTTTAACTCATAATCTTGGAAAAGTTCTAAAAGGAAGGAACTAAGTTATGTGGGTCCCTATTAAATTTGGAGAAAGAAGAAATCAATACCCCCATTTTACAGATAAGGAGACTGAGGCTTAGAAATTGACCAACCTGTCCAGGGTCACACAAATAGTGAAGAGTGGTTTATGTGGCTCCCTTCTGTGGTTAGAATGTTTGCCACTGAATTTGTACAGCAGTGTCTCTCTATGTGTGAAAGGTCCACTTTTCATCAGTGGGACTTGCTCTAAAATACTAGTGCCTTGGAATACAGAAAGCAGTGAGTCTGGTAATGACCTAAATGAGTACCCATTTTAGAAGCTCTTTATATCCTGTTACTATAATTCTGACATGGATGGAGAAGAGCAAGAGTTAATCTCAACATGAGCATGTTTAAATGCAAACACTCAAAATATTTTAATATGTTCTCTTTCCTTCATCCCCAATAATAGTTGTTTTTCTCTGAAGTGAAGTGTAAGTGGAGACTAACATATCCTCTCCACATATCATAGGCTCATTTAGCTGAACCTCAGGTCCCAGTAAGAGAGCCCATCATGACCTTGGGCTTTGATGACCAGCAGCCAACTCTGCCAGTGGTCAGGACCTGAGAGACTGGATTAGTGGCGGGACTGCCCACTCAGTCTCCTGGAAATATTCCAACCCATGGGTGTGATGGGGGATGAGGGACACCTAGCAGAGTTTTTTCCTTTGAAGTAGTACTTTAAAATCTATATTCCTTTTGGGCACAGGTAGAAGATAATGAAGTAAAATTGTCTGAGAAAACCCAGCAAGCAGTGAAAGTAAGTAGTCTTATTCTTAATATTAACACTGTATCAAAATAAAATGTAAACAAATATATGAAGATAATTTAAAACGTCTCATTTTAAGGCTAATCTAAAGGATCTGTACCTCTTTGTCTCAATTCCTGTTTTGCATTCTTCCCAGCAGAGTTCTAGAAATAACCATTTTATGGGATACACAATTAGAAGGATTCTTTCTGTCATTTAGACTTTGCAGTGTTTTTTGTTTTGTTTTGTTTTTGTTTTTAATCTTCCAGTACTATTAAAAGCAGATCTCAGATTGACATATAGAGCTGAAAGGTCAAACCTTTAGGCCAGAAAGAGCTGACTTTGATAGATATAAATCTATTTGAATATAAACAGGCATTGCAAACTTTGGTGCCTAGACTCAGAGAGGACCTTACATTCTTTTTATCAGCACAAGTAAAAGGGTTCCAGTAACATGACAAAGATCTGGGCAAAGTCAAAGATGGTGGAATAAGTTGGGTATATCTGAAACTGACTCGGCAACTTTTGTAGACAAACTTGGGTAAGAGTTTTTGATTCTATGAATCTTTATGCTATGACTCACCTGTTCTTTGTGTTTGTTTGTTTGTTTGTTTGTTTGTTTTTAAAGGGAGATGAGTGTTTCCTGGGAACTTTTCTAACAGGAGGAGAAGGAGCATATCTTTATTCCAGCAATGCACAGTCTTGGCCTGAGGAAGGTGAGCTATGTCTTGGTCCCTCTTTTGCAGGTATTGGCATGGATGTTGTGATCCGTAATACATCTGATATTTGAAAAGACTTAATGGTGTAGAAGTGTTTTCTTACAGCTTTTCTCCTTTGGCCCGTCCATTTTTCAGATGAAGAAACTTGTGCTAGGAAGGGCTGAACCCAGAACTGTACCTGGTCCTCTTGTTGCTAGCTGAGAGTTGCTCTCAGAATGGGCTAGAGTAGCAACATGTTCAGAAATAGAATCTGTAGACCTAAACAAACTCTGGATGAGTTTTCTATGTGTAACAAATTACCACAAATTTAATAGCTTAAAACAGCACACTTTTATTATCTCACAGTTACGTAGGTCAGAAGTCCAGGTGAACCTGACTAGAATCATGTTTGGGGTCTAATAAGGCCAAAGTCAAGGCATCAGCCAGACTAGGCTCTTATCTGGAGGTGCTGGGGAAGAACCTGCATCCAAGCTCATCCAGATTACTGGCAGAATCCAGTTTCTTTGGGTTGTAGGATTGAGGACCCATTTTATTGTTGGCTGTGAGCGAGGACCACTCTTAGTTCCTCCTCCCCATGCTCCTTGCCCTGTGATTTCTTCATCTCAGCAACAGAGAACCTCCCTTGCATTGTTGAATTTCCCTCAAACTTTCATCTCTCTGAATTCCTCTTCTGTTACCAGTCAGAGAAAACTCTGCTTATTAAGGGCTCTTGTGATTAGAGGAGGCCCACTCAGATCATCTTTCTTTTACCCTTAAATTTCTTCCTTATCACAGTCTTCCCTCTGGTTCTACACTTCATGCCTCTTCCACATGAAAAATACATTCTCTCCTGCCTAAGGCCTTGTCCCATTTTGATACAGTTCAAAGTCCTAAATCTCACCAACTCAAAAATCTAAAATCTCTTCATCAAGATTATCTAAATCAGGCAACCGTGTGTACAAACATCCAAGCCTTACACAGCAACCCAGGCGCCTTATCCATGTGCGAACAGCTGAGCCTTACGCAGTAACCCCGGGTGCCGTGTCTGCATGAGAACAGCCAAACCTTATGCAGCAAGTGTCCCATCCACGCACAAACAGCCAAGCCTTATGCAGCAACCCCAGATGCCAGGACTGCGTTAGCTGCCACCAAGCCCAATGCAGCAACCCCACGTGCCGCAACCAAGCCCTGTACCGAATGCCTCACACAGCAACCCCATGCATGAATTGCCGCCAAGCCCAATGCATCAACCCCGGGCCTGGTGACCATGCAACCCACTGCCAAGCCTGCCACTGCAGTCACAGACCCAGTGCAACTCAATACCTAGATCCTTCGGTGAGAGCAAATATGGGGAGACAACCCCCAAAGGAAAGGAAAGGAGGAATCACCAGAAAAGGAACTAAATGAAACAGAGGCACACAATTTGTCAGAAAAAGAATTCAGACTAAGGGTCATACAGTTTATAAACCAGATGGATGAGAAAATCAATAACTTATGTAAGAATCATGAGGAAATAAAGAGTGATATACCATGTGTACCGGTTAATAATGCAGATTTTGGCCCTAACCGGTTTGGCTCAATGGATAGAGCATTGGCCTGCGGACTCAAGGGTCCCAGGTTCCATTCCAGTCAAGGGCATGTACCTTGGTTACGGGCACATCCCCAGTAGGGAGTGTGCAGGAGACATCTGATCAATGTTTCTCTCTCATCAAAGTTTCTAACTCTCTATCCCTCTCCCTTCCTCTCTGTAAAAAATCAATAAAATATATATTTTAATAATGCAGATTTTGTAATCAAAGAAAACACAATAGCATCGAAGTATTGTCCATCGCTAGCTACACATTTCCCCCATCTTTCAGGTAATTCGTAGATACCATCCCAATAGAACTTTTCTTGTTTTGAAACAAACCATTCAGAGACCCAATTTTCCACTTCTTCGTGTGTTTTGGAGTGCTGCTCAGATAGTGCGTGTGCCATTGATTGGAACAAGTGGTAATCTGAAGGAGCAAGGTCTGGTGAATACAGCAGGTGGGTTAATACTTCCCAAGCAAGATCTTTTAACATGTCTTTTACTGGTTTTGAAGTGTGTGATGGTGTGTCATCATGAAGCAAAATTACTTTGCCGTGTCTTCTGGCACATTCTGGTCGTTTCACGATCAAAGTGTGGTTCAAATTGATTATTTGTTATCAGTAGCAATCAGTATTAACGGTTTCTTCTTGTTTTAGAAGCTCATAATACACCACACCTTCCTGATCCCACCAAACGCAGAGCATTGTCTTCTTTCCAAAGCAATTTGGCCTTGCAGTCGATATTGATGGTTGACCTGGATCAACCCATGATTTTGTGCATTTGTGATTCTCAAAATCCACTTTTCATCACCAGTCACAATTCGATGCAAAAAAGACTTTCTTTCACCCTAGCCAGTTTGGCTGAGTGGATAGAGCATCAGCCTGCGGACTGAAGGGTCCCAGGTTTGATTCTGGTCAAGGGCACGTGCCTGAATTGCAGGCTCAATCCCCAGTAGGGGCCGTGCAGGAGGCAGCCAACCAATGATTCTCTCTCATCATTGATGTTTCTATCTCTCTCCCCCTCTCCCTTCCTCTCTGAAATTAATAAAAATATTTTTAAAAGACTTTCTTCCATGCCGTTGAAGCAACATTTTACTGATAATTTTTCAGTTTTCCATTTGTCTTTCATTCAGTTTATGTGGCACCCATTTTCCTTCCTTTAAAATCTTTCCCATTGCTTGTAAATGATCGGAAATTGCTTGCTGAGCAACGTTTAATCTTTCTGCAAGTTGTTTTTGAGTTTGACACGCATCTTCATCCAATAATGCTTGTAATTGTTGGTCTTTACACTTTTTCGGTTGACCTGGATGTTCTTTGTCTTTCACATTGAAATCATCACTTTTAAAGAGTTTACACTAACGTTCACAAGTATCTTGAGATGGAGCATGTTCACCATAAGCTTCCCAAAGTATTCAGCAGCACTTTTCTTCAAAATAAAGTAATGAATTAAAACTTCCCACAAATGCTCTTTTTTTGGGCACAAAATTGGACATTTTTAAGTGTAAAAATATCTTTGATGTTAACACCTTCAGAAAATTTGACATAGGAAGTTTTGAAGCTTGTTATCAATACAACAACAGCATACATATCAAATCGCATATATATCAACATATGTGTAACTCCATCTATTGAAAAAAATCCACCTTATTAACCGATACACCTAGTAGATACAATAAAAAACACTATGGAAGGTTTCAACAGTATATTAGAAGAAGCAGAGGACTGAATTAGTGAATTAGAAGACAGGGCAGCAAAATACATCCAAAATGAACTGCAATTGGAGAAAAAAATTAAAAGGCAGGAGGAGAGCCTAAGGGAACTTTGGGACAACATGAAACAAAGCAACATACATATGATAGGGGTGCCAAAACGACAAGAAGAACAAGGGTTAGAAAACCTACTTGAAGAAATGTCAGAAAACTTCCCTGATTTGAGGAAGAAGAAAGTCACACAAGCACAGAGAGTCCCAAACAGGATTAACCCAAAAAAACCTACACCAAGACACATCATAATTACAATGGCAAATGTTAATGACAAAGAGAGAATCTTAAAGGCTGCAAGAAAGAGAGAGTTTCCTACAAGGGATCTCCCATTAGATTATCAAATGATTTATCAACAGAAACACATCAGGCTAGAAAGGAATGGAAGAAAATATAGAGAGCGATGCAGGGCAGGGGACTGAGTCTAAGAATACTCTATCCAGCAAGGCTATCATTCAAAATTGAAGGAGAAAAAGAATTAAAAAAAAAAAAAAGAGTATCTAAATCAGGGACAGATGAGGCTCTGGAGTGTAATCCATTGAGTACCACTCCTGAACATAATTCCTCTCCATCTGTGGACTTGTGAAATTAGAGACAAGTTACCTGCCCCAACCCTCCCAACACACTAGATGGGATTGGCATATGATAACAGTTATAGACATTCTGGTTCAGAAGGGGGGAATTTGAAGATAAAAAGGAGTCACCAGCCCAAGGCAGTTTTGAAATCCTGCTGGACAAACTCCAGTTCCTGGATTAGTTTTCAAGGCCTGGAAATAGTCCCCCAGGAATTTTAACTCTGCCCTCTGGGCCCTTGGTTCCACCCTCCTAAACTCTTAGTTTTGCCCTCTGGGCTAGTGGCTATACCTCTGTCATCCTTCTTCCTCTCTCTCTCTCTCTCTCTCTCTCTCTCTCTCTCTCTCTCTCTCTCTCTCTCTCTGTCATCCTTCCTTTTTCATGAAGATGACACTTTGTAACTGAGTATTTTTATGAGTCTGGTTCTTACCAGTACAATTTTGGGGATCTAACTACCTCATTTCATACTCTCTCTACCTTTCTGGCAGTGTTTCTGCTTATATAAAATTCTCAAAAACCTTGTTGATCTTGCATGGATTTCATGGGGATTCATGCTCCTTTTTGGTTTCCTCAAAATAACATTTTTTAATGAGTTCTCCTCTTCCCCTGTTAGATACAGCCATTTTGGGGAGGAAGAGTTGTGACTTAGTCTACAAATTTCTCAACCTCCACTAAGCAAATCCTCTTTCTGGGTAATTTGTTCTTGAAAATAATTCTGTCTGGTGGCAGGTTCCTCTCCCTGTCCTTAGATCAGTGGTTCGGCTCCTGCTCCTCCATTAACATAGAAAACAAAGCACAGGGAGTTCTGGTGCTCCACAAAACGCTGGGGTGATAAGGAATAGCATGTGTTCCTGTGCCTGTGCTGCAATCCCTGCATTTCTGCTCCATCCTGCAGCAGAAGACTCCAGAGTCCTGGACATTTGTTGAGGGCAGGGAGCGTGTGACAGTGCTGCCAGCCTTGGGCAAGATTGCAGTGTCATAAAGGCAGGTTGTGGTCACAACACAGAGGTGTTTGTGCTTTCTCATAGTTGAGCCAATGATAATATTTGGCAAGGATATTTGCCAAATTAGTTTGTACCTTCTCAGCAAAAGGCCCTGTATAAAAATAATCTTACATTGCATTGAGTTATCCAGCAAGATTCGGTGTATCCTGAGATCTCTAGACAAGAATAAAGGGCACAGCCAGGGGTTTCTGGAGCCTTGTTAGGCACACTCTTTTGAGAGCTTAGATTTTTTCATACTTTTTTAGTTCCTGAGGGAAATGTAGTTTAAATTCGGAGATAGTTTCATGAGGAGGAAAATTCAGTAGGAGCAAGAATTTAAACAGGAGTCTCCTCTGGCTGTGTGTTAATGTTTCACCATTTTGGGATTCAGGTCAATGTTGTGAGGCTTGAAGTTTATACCAGTTGGGGCTCTTTAAGGAAAAATAACAAAATGGTTAGGGGCTCTTCTCAGGGCCTTGGAAGGGGGTTTGAGCAGGTGAGGGGTCCTGAAACTTAGGTGTCATTAGTGTCTTGGCAAATCTGCCTCTGTTTGAGACTATGATGAGTTTGAAAATTATCTGTTTCCATTTTCTGAAGGCACTTACAAGGCTGTTCAGCATGTACTACTGTGTTTGCTCTTTATATCCTGAGTTTGAAGGTGAAAACTTGTCTAAAGTCAGGTAGTCTAGGTCTAAATCCCTTCTCTTGATGCTTCCAGCTCTGGAACCTTTTCCCTTCCCTGGTTAGTGACTTCTCCTATCACAAGACATCTTGTTATTCAGCGTCCTGTTCTTTCAAGTCCTTCACATGCCCTTCTCGTCCCTACCCTGCTGACCTTGGTCAGGCAGGCTGCCCAGTATCTAATCCTCAGGAGCCCACTTTGGAGGTTTACAGCATATGCCTATATCCCTAAACAATGTCTTGTTTTTCAGTGTAACACAAATAGAATCATACTGTGTGTGTTCTGGGACTTGCTTCTTTTCCTCAATATTCTGTTCCTAAATTTTTTTTGTATGAAAATGTATTATTTATCCTTTTGACTCTTGATGGGCATTTGGGGTTTTTATGGGGTTTTGCTCTTGGAGACAGCACTGTCATGAGCATTTTTGTATATGTCTCCTGGTGTACATGGCACCAGAAGGTGCCTTACAACCTATCTTTCTTGCTGTATTGTTAAAGAACAAAATTCAACTGAGTAAGTGTAAAGATCTACTTGGTTTTATTAAACAATTCATGAATTGGGTAGCATTCCATCTAGCAACTAGAAGGGTGCTCTGATGAATTGTATAAAATAAAAGGTTTTCATAGGCAGAAAGAGGATGAGACTAAAAGTTAAAAAGAGTGGATTATTTTAAGCGGACACCTTCCCTTAGCAGGAGGTCTTATCAAGCAGATTACCTCACTAGTGTTGATCAGAAATTCCAGACTGGTTTAAAATTCCACTCTTGGGAAAGGCTAAAACTACAATTAGGTTAGTTATTAAGTGACTAGAGGCCCACTGCACGAATTTGTGCATGGGTGGGATCTGGCCGGCCCGCCCCGATGGATGCCCATCGGCCCCAGCTGGCGGGGGGGAGGAGCTGCAAGCGGTTGGCCAGCTGGCCCTGCCCCTGATCAGGGTGTTGGGGACTGATCGGGGATGAGGCAGGCCGGGGCGGGGGAGGAGGCCAATCAGGGCCTGGATCAGGCTGGTTGGCTGCCTCAGTGTGCGTCATAGCCACCAGTCATTCTGGTCGTTCCATCATTCCAGTCACTGGGCTTTTATATATATAGATGTTTTGGTGACATGGGTTACCAAAAGTGATTCCATTTTGGGATGTCATTACTTTTTAATAAAAACATAATTGTCATCTATTATCTCAGTCCCCTGATTTTCCTGTTCCATTTCTGACTAGTTGCACCCACTAGCATTGAAATCTCTGCCTTGTTAGTATGTTGGTCTTCCCTGAATATTTGCCACTTTGATTGCTATCAGTTTTGACATCCCTAGTACAGAATTTTCTGTGTTTTGCCCAAATAAAGTTAACCCTTCCAGGAGGCCTGCCCTTCTCCCTCATAAGACCACAGAGCTGGAGGGGAGAGCGTGTGAATAACCCCATAATAAAACATCAAGATGCCCACTGTTTTCACCAAGCTTCTGTAGAATTTTTCAAATAATGCTTCTCAGTTTTATTATACAACTTTGGTTCATTTCCTAGGCCTTAAATAGTTGTCCAGTTTTGTTGCTGCTTCCTGGTGAGAGGATTTGCCTCACAGCCATTTCAGGTCCCACGCCTTGGGACATTTGAAAGATGTTTTCACTTGGTACAGAATTCTAGGTAGACAGTTTCTTTCTTTCTGTGCTATAAAGATGTTGCTCCACTCTACTGTCATCTTGCTTGCATTGTTTCTCAGCAGAAATCTGCCATCCTTATCTTTGTTCCTTGCTGCAATAAAGTGGGGGTTTTTTTCACTCCAGATTTTCTTTCTATCACAGACTTTAAGCAATTTGATTTTTATGTGGTGCGGTTTTGGTGTGGTTTTCTTCATGTTGCTTGTGCTTGGGATTCATTTAGCTTCTTATTGATAGGTTTATAGTTTTCTCAAATTTGGAAGGTTTTTTTGGCCATTATTTCTTTAGTCCCCTCCCCTATGGAGTTCCAGTTACATATATTGGCTGCCTGAAGTTGTCTAACAGCTCCCTGATCTCTGTACTATTATTTCAATCAGCTTTCTCCTTTGTTGTATTTTGCATAGTTCCTATGTTTATGTATTTTAATTTACTAACCTTCTCCATTGTTGTTATGTTTATTAAATTAATATTTTTTATGTGAAGCACAGGGTGCTAGATGGTGAGCCAAGTTCAACAAAAGCTCGAGAAAGAAATTGAAATGGAGAGTATTTCTTTTTTTAAATATTTTTATTAATTTCTGAGAGGAAGGGAGAGGGAAAGATAGAAACATCAATGATGAGAGAGAATCATGGATCAGCTGCCTTCTGCACGCCCCCTACTGGGGATCGAGCCCACAACCCAGGCATGTGCCCTTGACTGAAATCGAACCCGGGATCCTTCAGTCCACAGGCCGATGCTCTATCCACTGAGCCAAACCAGCGAGGGCGAGTAGTTTAATACAGTACTCACAGGTCCTGGAGGAAGCACAGGGCATGCCTTGGGGGCCACACAGGGAGGGCAAGGCAGGGTGCGGGCAGAGAGAGAGACAGGACCTGGGCACATGCTTTTAACAGGGTCCATGAGTGGAGTGCTTTGGGATTCCCAGAGTAAGGCCAGATTTGTCCAATTCAAGTTTGAAAGAGTGGGTTCTTAGTAAGCTCCACAGGGTTCTTATCTAAAGTGCACAGGAGGAGGCACTAAGATGGGGAGAGACTTTTGATCACTAGAGCTCGTGGGGAAATCACATCAGGAACTTACATTTGTTTGTGACTCTGCGGGCTATTATCTAGGGCATGCGCTTGCATAAGGAGGCTATTGTCAGTTAGAGGGCCCTGTAGGCCACTTGGCTAAACAAAATGGATGCTGAGGCAGCAGTACTATGGAGTAGCTTAGCTAAACTCTCAACAGTTATCTAATGTCCTTTACCTCATCCAATGTATTAATCTTTTCAGACATGGTACATTTTACCTCTAGGAGTTTGATTTAGATATTTTTTACATCTTTTATGTCTCAAGTTAACATGGTTCAGTCTTCTAGCTTTTTGAACATATAGCATACAGTTTTAATGATTGTTTTAATGTATTTTTCTTCCAGTTCTTTCATCTGGGCCTTGCTTTTTAGCTTTGTTAGGCAGAAAGCAAAGCAGCATTTAATTAGGGCTAATTTTACCCCACTCCTGAGGCAAAATCCTTCTGAGTACTCTACCTAATATCCCTGTGAAGTATGAGGTCTTCCACCTTGCTGGTGGGAATGAGCAGAAAATCCAGTGCAAGGTACGGGTGGTTGTTCATTGTTTCACACAGCAATATCCAGTTTTTCCAGGACCATTTGTTGAAAAGACTCCTTTCTCTTTTGAGTTGCCTTTGCACCTTTGTTTAATATCACTTGACCTCAGTGGCTGGTTGACACTCAGGCTGCTCCTTCATGCTCCCTATAGTGCTCTAGAGATTTTAGGGTGTTTTCTTCTGCTGGACAGAGATTGTTCAGCAATGAGGAACAGGGGCTCTGGTCCCATTAACATGTGGGGCCATTGACACATTCTGAGAACTCTGGTGGCTAACCTGAGTTTCACCTTCCTGTGATGGGAAGGCCCAGGCAGTGGTCATCCTTCTGCTGCCTTCATTCTGCACCATCTCATGTGTTCCCTTGTTGAGGGATACTTTAAAAGAGAATGTTCTCTGCAGTGCTGAACATGAATGAATTATACAGGGGTGGGCACAAGTAGGTTTATAGTTGTGAGTACATGAAACAGAGTTTATTCTTGTATTATTTATTAATTACTGTATTTTTAAAATATATTTTATTGATTTTTTACAGAGAGGAAGGGAGAGGGATAGAGAGTTAGAAACATCAATGAGAGAGAAACACCGATCAGCTGCCTCCTACACACTCCCCACTGGGGATGTGCCCGCAACCAAGGTACATGCCCTTGACCGGAATCGAACCTGGGACCCTTGAGTCTGCAGGCCGACGCTCTATCCACTGAGCCAAACCGATTAGGGCAATTACTGTATTATTTTCCATATGAACAACTGTAAACCTACTTGTGCCCACCCCTGTACAACTGTGTAGTACTGTACCTATAACCTGGCTGGATGTTGAGAAAAGTAAGCAAGTCACAAAAGGACAGGTGTTGGGGTTTTGTTGTTGTTTGGGCTCTTTTTGTTAAACCATGTGTGTATATTTCACACACTCTCACACACAGAGAATGAAAATTACTCAGCCATTACATCATAATATTTCCCTGACAGTGATAAATGTTCCCTCTTCACACAGGTTGGACCATAAGTGGGTTTTTATTTGTACAGCCAGTTGTCCAAAGGAGGAAAAGCCAAATTCTTCATTGGCATTTGGTGTCTTTGTTTGCCCTGAGGGCTCCTCCTTCTTCTGTTGGACTCCTGAGAATGCAGAGGTCAATCAAAGGCAGAACCATGCTGCATCCCCGGCTGCCTCTGGGTAGTGAGGAGGAACATTCTCTCACTTGGGTTTCAGATTCACAGAGTGGAGAAGGAATGACAGGGCCCATCCATCCAGGGCACCAGGGACGAGACAAAGAGCCAGGAAGATCTCATCAGGAGTTGGCTACTCTGGTCACTGAGAAACCCCTACAAAGGCATGTCCCTTCAGACCATAGTCTGACAGCCACGAAGCCAGAGCAGATACCAGAGTGGTATTACAAAAAGTGGATTAGGATCTAAGAGACCAACCAGGGCACTGGCATTGGGCCACCCAGTGAGTCACTTCAGTTATCTCATGTGTGCCCTGAGAATAATGACAAGGCTACTGCTCCCAGAGCCAGAGGCGGCGTAGCTGCACCAGTACTAAAACCAGTTCTTGTTTACAGAGTCTCTGCCCTGGGCCAGGAGCCATAGTGAGTGCTTTTTTAGCGCTGTCTTGTGAATTTCTGTCTTCCTCTTTTCCATTTTGTTTTGAGGCTTCAGAGTCTAGAGCAGCAGTTCTCAACCTGTGGGTCGCGACCCCTTTGGCGGGCGTTCGACCCTTTCACAGGGGTCACCTAAGACCATCCTGCATATCAGATATGTACATTATGATTCATAACAGTAGCAACATTACAGTTATGAAGTAGCGACGAAAATAATTTTATGGTTGGGTCACAACATGAGGAACTGTATTTAAAGGGCCAGAAGGTTGAGAACCACTGTTCTAGATGACCTGCCTGGTCTACCTCTTTCCCTATCTTTCCAGTGAATACTTGGAATATGCAAATTCTCATATCTGCTCTTTTCTGGAAGCTTTAGGAGGTATTTTGAGGTTTGTCCAGGAGTGAGTGGTACTGGACTTGTTTCTGAGAAACTTCACATTAGAGGTACGCAGGTGGAAGGTTTGCCCAGGATCTGGAAGAGTACAGATACTAAGCAGTAGGTAGGGGAGCAGTTTCTATCTCCTGATGCCTTTTGATTCTCTTTTCTCTGTAAGCAGTAGGTAGACATCTTGTGGTAGGAATTGGTGTGGTTGTGGTGTTCAGAGAGTGTTGAAGGTCTTGGGGGAGTTGGTAGAAGGGGTTGGGAAACAGCAGTGGATGGACTGCTGGGAAGACTGTGGGCTTGTTGAGGTTGAGGAAGCAGAGAAGGCCCATGATCATATTAGCCACACATGGTCTTTGGAAGAGCAAAAGTGAAGGGAAAGGGGGTGAGAGAACCAAAGTGCATTGGCATCAGACAAAACTGTGCTTTGAATACTGGCTCCACCATCAAGTACTTCTGGGGAAATCTCTCTAAAGTTTCCCCATCAATCCTGTAAGAATTCTTTCTCTTATAATTGATGTGAAGATGGAAAACTATAATGCATATGACATGCTTGGTATGTAGTAAAGTAAAATCAGAGATTAAAAGCAGATCCTTTCTGGGGGATCTGCCTTGGATGTGAATGAAAGGAAACATAGAAATTTCTGAGCAATAGGGGAAAATAGGAGGACTGGCAGCTTTAAAGGCTCAGTGACATCAGAAGATGAGGTTTTTGGAGTAAGAATAACTAAAAGGATAATGGGATGCTAATTCAGAGAGTAGGCTATAGAAGCTGAAAATTCCAGGGGTTAAGATGTTCTGGGTGCTGCTTTATTGCTGTGGAGTTGGGAGTGAGGAACAGTGAGGCCAGAACGTGTTGTGAGCCATCCCCTGATCTCTCAGAAGGAATGGGAGTGTTGGCTTTGGAAGAGAAGACTGTGAGCACATTCAGAGGCTGTTGGAAATGTTGGGGACTGATTAGGAGGGCAGTAGATGTGAGCAGTGAAGGAAATGAAAGTATTGTGCCAGCATGGAGGGGAATGGTCTAGGAGCAGCAGAGAGGAACCCTGGCGTTGGTGCAGGATGAGGCTGGGGCATGGTAGCCACTACTCAAGAGGGCCCTGGGGCAAGGCTGTGTGCAAAGGAAGCCAGGCTTTACTTGTTAGAGGTGGGAGACTTACAGGGCTTGAACCTGAATGCCTTGAAGTGGGCTAGCTAGTCTCTGGCAGCTGCTGCCACAGATGGTAAGGTTGGCATTAATTCTTTCTGGCTGATCATCTTGTTCTTTCGTTGATATGCAGGCTCCAAACTTTCCTCTTTTACCTAAAAACTATCTCCATCTTCTCCACTTCTCCCCATTCCTGTTAACATGCATGCACAAACATACGCACTCACCCGGCTGGCGTAGCTCAGTGGTTGAGTGTCCACCTATAAACCAGGAGGTCACAGTTCAATTCCTGGTCAGAGCATATGGCTGGATTGCAGGCTCAATCCCCAGTGTGGGGTGTGCAGGCAGCCAATCAATGATTCTCTCTCATCATTGATGTTTCTATCCCTCTCCCTTCCTCTCTGAAATCAATAAAAATATATATTTTTTAAAAACACAAGCAAACAAAAAAAAGTTGAAGTCTCCAAATTCCTCACGTTGGTCTTTGCTCTTATCATTACAACTTCCAGAGTTTTGAGGCTACTTTCCTAGAGCTAAAGCTCAAGGCATCACTAAGATAAGATATAAATGACAGTGTTCCTAAGCCTGTGCCTTGAACTCCAAGAAGTACTTTCTCTTTTCTCTATATGTGAAAACAGGGAAAGAAAGGCGGTTATAGAAACAGAAGGATCCAGCTTGGACCAGCTCCAGAAAACAACTTCACCCAGGGGTCTTATGGGTATTCTGAGTGCTTCATTTGGGTCTCAAAGTAAGCTCAGGCCCAGCCTTAACACTTGTCATCTTTCTGTGGTCTACCGCATAGAGCCCATACTGAGCTTTATGAATGACCTTGGCCATCCCAGAAACAGCATCTCTCCTTAGATCTGAATCCTTGTACTTAAGAACCTACATCCACTGTTCACATCTCACCTATTTTGCTTTTGTGAATAACAGAACATCAGGCCTCCAGAGTCTGAGAACCAAGTTATTGCCTAACTCAAATCTTCCTTTGCTAGAAACAGGCCCTTAGGCTCCCTTCATTAGTCCTTCAACTGAGACCCTGGTGCTCCTTCTTGGGCCTTAAGTGAGGCATGTGGTCTCTTCAAAGCTGAACCAGCTTCTGCCAAAATAGGAGTAAGGGGCACCTATAAACTCAGTAATGGAGCAGACATACTGAGTCTTTTTTAGTATGTTTCCTTGGAAGACACCCGTATGTAAATGTGAATTTTGCCTCTCCCTATCAGCTGATAACTTACTCACTTGTTTTTTCTAATTCTCATGCAGAGATTATATCTAATGACTCATTTATCTCTGAGACTCTAAGAGGGTACATTGGCTTCTCCAGAGTGCAGGGCTCAGAATAAAAACATATAACTGAAGCAATACAGACACTGTTCTGTGGTTACAACTCTCATACCTACAAGAAGGACATTGGAATCTGGCCCCCAGGATCCAGCCCTCCAGCTCTGACCAGCTCTGTTTTCCTTCCAGGGAAATTGTATTTCTTCTCTAGCGGCCTTCTGTTTTCTCACCGTCATCATGGAAGCATCATCATTTCCAAGGATCACATGAATTCCATTTCATTCTATGATGGGGTAGGTATTTTACCAGTCTGTGGCTTTCGTGTTCAGAAAGATACTCCACTTCTGAGAGAAAAACCAAATAACTCTTTGTCCTCGCTCTACCACCATGGGTCAGGATGTCAGGAATCAGCACTGCCTTTAAGGCAGGCAGGCAGGGAGACCATGGAAAGGCATGCCCACTCTCAGGGCCCTAAGCCTCATCAACCTTACTGCTCTGTAAAGGGCTTAGCTACAAGGGGCTTCTGGGTCAGGAGGGCCAGCAGCTACCCATGGGTAATTAACTCATCCCAAAGAGGATGAGAAAGTGGGCTGAAGAAGGCTTCCAATGGCCCCTACCAGATGGCCTCCTACCCAGGAACACAAAGCTCACCCATCTAAGAGCTGCTTCCTGCCCAGCCGGCATAGCTCAGTGGTTGAGCATGGACCTATGAACCAGGATGTCACAGTTTGATTCCCAGTCAAGGCACATGCCCAGGTTGTAGGCTTGATCCCCCGTAAGGGGCGTGCAGGAGGCAACAGATCAGTGATTCTCCCTCATCATTGATGTTTTTATCTCTCTCTCCCTCTACCTTCCTCTCTGAAATCAATAAAAATATATTTTTTTAAAGTACCCTAGAATGAATTTTGAGATGACATTTTTAGGAAAAAAACACCTTTGTGCTTCCTATATCTTGTATACTGGGTATTGGAAAGCACATCTATTATTGAACCCCAGTAAAATCACATAATGTGAAAATCATTTCACTAAAATTCATTTTATGTGTCTGATAGTAGTCGTGAGGGCTGGTATCATGCAAATAGCTTTTCTCATTGATGCTCCCTCTTTTTTCTCTTAGGATTCCACCAGTGTTGTTGCTGTCCTTCTGGTACACTTCAGAAGCTCATTACTTCCTCATCTCCCAGTTCATTTCCATGGTTCAAGCAATTTTATGATGATTGCCCTTTTCCCCAAATCAAAGATCTACCAAGCATTTTACCCAGAGGTAACATCAATCATTAGTGAGCAAAACTACTACTCTTCCCCCTAGCAGTTTAGGTGGTAAGGCAGCATCTCAGTGAAGTGATGAGAGGGAGTGTTGGGAAGGCTGGTCGGGTGACTGCTTCTAATCCCTTTGGGTTCTGGAGTGGTGCCTTGACGTTAAGAGTTGAGAACTTAAAGGAACTGAGCAAAAGGCTTTTTAGCTTCTAAGAAAAATCTTCCCGTCCCTTTAAATCCTAATTAGACTTATTTTCCCTTTAGCTACTTGGTTGAATTCTTGGGCCTACCTACTGGATTAGAGCTCTCTGCCCCACCCCAAGTTCTCCCTCCCCATGGTTCAGAGCCCTGCCCTTGTGAATGGTCCCACCTGGCAGGCTTATTATAGGCACTCAGCACAGATTGCATGAGTGAGGGAGCTCACTGAGAATTATACAACCCACTTAGAGACCAAGAATAGTCAAAGTCAAACAGATGGCCAGCCTTATGATGGTGGAAATCCTTGGAAAGGGGTGATTGGAGCAGCTTATGAGAGGACAGTGTCTCTCCCTCAGGACAGATTCGCAGAACGTGGAGGAGACAAGAACTGGCCGTGGCTGCAGATGGCGTCTCAGGCCAGCCTGTGTCTCCCTCTGACTGCTTGTTGGCCCTTCCTACCTCCTTGTGCTTCTTCTTTCAACCTGGAACATGGCAGCAGCCCTTTAGATTCTCTTCAGCCATCCCTCTGCCTCCAGACAGGAGTTGCTTGAACCACCCCTTCTGTCTGGCCTGTCACCAGGGAAGGACGTGCCACTTCTGCCAGAACCTGTTATCCAGCACCTTCTTTTGTGCTTCCTGGCCTCTGAAGGAGCAGAATCCCTGGGAGAGGAACCCAGAAAGAAATTATACTTTTGAAAAATACAGAACAAAATTGCTTCAGGTCTCTATTTTTGAAACAGACTTGTTTGTTATGATGGTCTGTCTCTGTACTGACAGCCTAGATTTTCAACAACTATCAAATCCCCATGCGGGTTCCATATCCTGTTGTTGGGTTTCAAGTGTTCTTTGCTCAAATTCTGTTTTGTTTAGGTCTTCTCCCTCTGGCAACAGCAGGCTAACTCAGGGCTGTCTTTAAAAGTGATCCAGGAAGATGGATTATCTGTGGAACAAAAGAAATTGTAAGTGGCTGCCTTCAGTGTTTATGCTTGCTTCCTAAGTCGTGCATGTCTGTTCTCTCTGCAGGATGACTTGCGTTATGTAACACAGGGGTCTTGGCTTCTAAAAGGGCCGACACAGTCACTTTAGTGCTGCCAACTTGCAGGTAGCAAGAGCCCTTGGGGAAATGAAAGTCAAGAAAGATGAAATCCACCAAGAATCAGAAACCCATTGTATTACCAGGGGTTTCAGGCCAGCCTTCCTATGCGGGCACACCAGTTGCATTTTATTTAAGTCAGCAAGATGCTTGTTTTGGAAGTGTTGACTCTGTCACAGGACTCTGGCTTGAACGCATCAGAACAAGTTATGTAAAGTATGTGCATCATAGGGATTAATATATTGTTACTGATTTCAAAGAGGAAGGGAGAAGGAGAGAGAGAGAGAGAGAGAAACAGCAATGATGAGAGAGAATCATTGATCGGCTGCCTCCTGCATGCCCCACACTGGGTATTAAGCCTGAAACCTGACCGGGAATCGAACCATGACCTCCTGGTTCAGAGGTTGATGCTCAACCACTGAGCCACACCAGCTGGGCTAATCTGTGAGCTTTTGATATTCCAGACACTCCAGTGCACAGAAGCTCTTCGATGTCCTGAGCCATGCTGCCAGGGAGAAACGAAGTCCTCTAAAGCTGCTCTCCGCCAAACTCCCAGAGCTGGACTGGTAAGCTCTGATTTTCTCTTTAGAGATGTTTCATATTCTGGCTTTGAAATGTCAGAAACCTCAGTGTTGGTCCTTTCTAAGCTTTTTTTTTCATGGCTTCTTAGGGATCATAAAAGTTAGTAGTGACACACCATATCCAATGTTATTCTTTAGAGAGAATCTCTAAGGTTTCTTTTTCATCAATTAAATAAGGAGCTTCTCATGTGGATGGGCACAGTAAGGCCAGGCTGGTGATGCTAACACAAGAGCATTCTCTTGCTTTTCTAGGTTTCTCCAGCATTTCGCCATCAGCAGCGTTAGTCAGGAGCCTGTGATGAGGGCCCATCTCCCTGTCCTGCTGCAGCAAACTGAAATCAGCCCTACTCACCGAGTAGAAAATGACAAGGTACAGCAGCTCACCAAATCTGCTGGGAGTTCATGGGAAGAGAACCCCGATAGCCTGGCCTTGATCTTCTGTATCAGTTAACAAGAGTAGCTCAGGCGGAGTCCCTTTTATAGGCCTCTCCCCCTCTTTGGACACTGATGTAATGATGCACATGAAACCTGCTCTATGCAATGTGTACAGGCGTCTGCATTAACCCCAGCCAAGCCTATGGCAGCTTGAAACTCTGGCACCCTGCCGGGCCCTCCCCTTCCTTCTCCAGGCTTTTAAAACTCTTGCTCAGTGCTCTCATGCTGTCAGCTCTTTCTGGTTGTGACAAGGACTTACCTGGCAGTGGGTGACACATTGAGCTTAATGATGGGATGGGCCTTGTTAGTTGGGCCTTGCTGGCATCACCAAGGTAAGATGATACTGTATAAACATCACAGAGTGGATTTTAATCTGCTCCCACTCACACTCCCTTCCTCTTAACCCCTCCCACCATTTCTTTGGAGCCATATGTCTTTATATGCTCAAAGAGGGCATTTATTTCTGTGAAAATCTAGAAGATGCTCAGCTATAAAAGAAAATAGAACCAGTAAGCAATTAGAAGCCTCGTTTTTCCCTTAGGCAAGAGTTTTAAAATGATATTGCCTACTTGTTATATTTTGTTTAAAGGCGCTATAGGCCCTGGCCGGGTACTTTGTTGGTTAGTGTTGTCTGGATACACCAAGGTTGCAGGTTTGATCCCCGGTCAGGGGACATACAAGAAGAAACCAATGAATGCATAAATAAATGGAACAACAATATTTCTCTCTCTCTATAAAAATCAGTAAAAAATATTTTAAAAGGTGCCATACGACTGTCCTTAAAATAAGAAGGTGTCTGGCTATAAGCATGTGTGCTATGATTTGAGAGGCTGAGGCCTGGGCACTGAGAAAAGGAAATTTGGATGGGAGGAGGATAAACAAAAAGTGAGTTACATGGAATACTCCCCACAGGGGCAGAAAGGGATACAAAGTAGGGGCCTGGTCAGAGGGGAGGTGGGAGAGCTTCTGCTTCCCAAAAAGAGGAGGGATCCATTGCCATCTCTCTGCTGACCAGTGAGTGTCACCGCGCTGAGCTTTAGTGTAAGTTATTTGTGACCAGGCCTGTCCAAGTGAGTCTTGTGTATTGTGATAAAGCACATACTTAAAGAGGCCCTTGCCACACTATGTCACTGTTTCCTTTCCTCCCCTGCTTGACCCTTCTTTGTTAGTGAATTTCTTTGAGTTGCTTTACAATGTCTGCCTGCAGAGGGCCCTGTTTTCTTATGGCTGTGTATTAAAGTTGGGACAGCCCAGCCTGGGTCTTCTTCTCACCATCAAAATTCAAAGGACAAAAGGCCACCACCAGCCTCTGCTTCAGGGAATTCAGCTCCTCATGCTGGGCAACTTTAATGTGCAAACATTTCACAAAACCCTACATGTGGACATTTTGCTCCCCAGAGGTCAGTCTGAGCAGAGCAAAGAGAAGTGGAACCAGCTCTGAGCTGAGTTGTAGGAAGAAGCTGACACCTGCATCCCCAGCCAATTTTTAATGCCTAACATCCTACAATGTATTCTCCTTGCAGCACTCAGGACCTCGCCCCACTAATCATTTTTATTAGAGTAAAATATATGTTAAAAAAAAAAAAAAAAAAACCTCAAAGAAAAAAAAAAGACTCAAAAATGCTTCCTACACCAGTTTGTTTCCTCAGCTCAGGCTATGCAGCTTGGAGGGCAGGGCAGCCAGACAAAAACATCTACAGTGCCACTGGTCTCCTTGGCTGAGGTTACTATGCCAGTTGAGCCTATGGCATTTTGGTTCCAGACCTCCTTTCTGCCTAGTATTTTCCATTGTATTTTAATTGATCTAGTCAGTGTGCTCTATGGAAATTATAATACTAATACAAAATTTAAAAAGTGTTTGCTATGTGCCAGACAATGTTCTAAGCACTTTACATATATTAACTCTAATCATCACACCTACCTCGAAAGGTAGTTTCTATTGTTAGCCCAAGGTCATCACAAAGCTAGTGAGTGCTGGTGCTGAAGTTCAAACTCACAGAACCTGGCGCCAGCAGCCTGTTCTCTCACACAGTGCTGCCTCCCCAATGCATCACAAACCCACATGGCTTTTCTTTCACGTAGGTCATTATCAGCATTGTGACTGGCCTCCCGGGATGTCATGCTAGCGAGCTCTGTGCTTTTCTGGTCACTCTGCATAAGGAATATGGCAGGTTAGTATGGCTGCCGCCTTTGCTTTGGGGAAAGGGAAACCTTGGACACGTACTGCCCTTTGGTGTAACTGGTATCAGCACAGTAGTCATCACTCATCCATTCATTTGACACATTTGTACTGAGCACTTTCTGTATGCCAGGCACTGCTCTAAGTGTGGAGGACAAATGAACAAAACAGACACGAAAATCTCTGCCCTCGTGGAGCTTACATTCTCGTGTGGGAAGACAATTAACCAGATACGGAAAATCGTGTAGTGAAAAGTACGATGGAGAAAATAAAGCAGAGAAGGCTATGGGGATTCCTGGGCTGGGAGGTTGGGGTGGGAGCAGGGATGCCAGCTTTAACGGGGAGACCTCACTAAGAAGGTGACATTCGAGCAAAGGCCTGAGAGAGTGAGGGAATGACCCCCTGGGCATCTGGACGAGCACTGTCACCGCCGGACCAGCGCCGGCGAAGGCCTGGGAAGGTGCCTTGTCCGCAGGGTGATTCAGGGCCAGGGTGGTTAGAACTTGGGACTGCCTGAGTTCAGGTGCAGCTGGGACATGTTGGCTCAGGTGAAACTGGGGAACCATTCATCCATCACTTCCACCTGGCTGGCAGGTTACTCAACAACCCTTGCTCACTGAACCAGGCATTTAGTATCTAGTCAGTCTACTTCAAAGTAAGGCATCCTGATGGAGGCTGGAGGGATTGAGAAGACTGCAGTGGCCCAGAGGTTTGGGAGTTTTGGGTGGGAGGTTGTGGAGGCTGGAGAGACAAGTTTTAGAGAGGTGTGAGGGAGATATTGGACCTCCCTTATATAAGTACTAAGTAGTTAACCAGTTTCTCCCTCATTTCCATTGCTTTTGTTCTGCAATCAGTCTAAATTCTTCACTCTGCACATTTCTTATTCTCAGCAAGCATTTTATTGAACACCAGACTGAAGCCATTGTATTGAATGGTCCTTCAGGAAGTGACTGCCTGGTCAGGAGTCTTTCTCAGCTCTGAAGCCTATTGGCCTTTTTCCCTGTGGCAAGGAGTTTCCTGTCATAAGCTCCAGTGGCAGTGGTGTCGAGATAGGGGGCTCCAAACCCAGGCAGTACCCTCTGCCTGTTTCTGTGGTGCCAGGATTGCTCTCTCCTGTACCGATGGATTCACTGGGCAGAATGTCTGACATTTGAATCCACAACTGAGCTGCCGGGCCAGGCCTTCAGGTGGCACCCAAAGTGAGATCACACTTGCCATTTCCAGGTGGATGGTGTACCGCCAAGTCATGGACAGCTCTGAGTGTTTTCATGCTGCCCACTTCCAGAAGTACCTTTCCAGTGCCCTGGAGGCCCAGCGGAACCGCTCTGCCCGCCAGTCAGCCTACATCCGCAAGAAGACCAGATTGTTGGTGGTGTTACAAGGGTGAGCACTGGGAGTCTGGGGACAGTGGGGTAGGGTGGTGGCATTGTCACTGCTGTTACTTAATGTGTAGCTCACCTGGGACACAGAACAAACTCCACATGTGTATGAGCAGGGTCTGCACTACATAGAAAGGCCTTAAATGAGAAGGACTCCTGTTGCCATCCTGTGGCCTGGAGTAGCTGGTGTAGCTTGCACACAAGTTTTAGGTTTGACTTTAACATCATACTATCGCCAAAAGGTGGGAATTAGGGAGGTTTTCTAGGTAAGTTTCTTTGATAATTCTTATAACAATAGTGATCCCTAAGCCTCTTCCTTCACTGTTTAGGCAAGGGAGCTTCAGCGGTTTCAGCCCTCCCTCATATGGAGTTGCAGAGACAGCCCCCACACTCTGCAGCCTCCAGCCCCACCATCCTGAGGATGGCTGGTCCAGGAGGGTTTCCTGAGACTGTCGGTGAAGAGCTTGATTAGTCCAGCTGAACAAGGAGCTCCCTGAGAGGACAGGTTTGACTGTGTACCACTGCTCCCAGCACCCTGGCTACAAGGAGCTTACCTTGACCTCTTGTAAGGCCACCCAGGAAGGAGCCCCATGCAGGTCTATCACCCCCTTAGAGGAGACTGTGCCGAAATGCAGGCCCTGCTCTTCACTGGTGTCACTGTGGTTGGTGATAAAGACTCTTGTGGCAGTTCTCATAAACTGCTTTTGTGCTCTGCTGGTTCTTGTGCTTGTAATAATAATGATTTGCAATTGGCTGATTGTTTCCAGTAAATAGGCCCAGATAATGGTGAGAGTTGGAGGAAAGCCAGGTCAGTGGTCCTGAGCAGGAAATGGGCAAGGCTGTGCACCCCACCAGGCATCATTCCTCTCCCTCATGCCTGTTCTCACCCTGCCCTGGGCTTCCCTTCTGTCAGCCCCTTTGTGGGCTGAGGTTGTGGAAGCCACACAGCAAGTGTCTGAGTTGAAACCACTTGTTTTCTTTTGTTTTTTTCCATCGCTTATAATGGTCAAAATAATAGATTGGCCCCTGTCAGAGTTGAGAGTCAGTTGGGGTATGGACCTGGAGTCAAATTTGTCAATTTAACATTGTGCAGCTAAGGTAATTTTCCATCTTCTGTCACTTCATAGACCATCGTTGATTCCTTGTCTCTGATTGTGCAAGTCTGCAAAAGTGTCAGCTGTGCTGGCTGCTCTGGACTGCAGTGACAGTGTATGGCCAGCCCATTCTTGTCCTCTCAGACACAGCCCTGGGATTCTAGGGACCTCAGATTTCTTAACAGACTCAAGCCAGGATGCCAGCTAAATGCTGTGGCTCTCACGAAGACACTGTCCTTACAGGCTGGTCCTATTCTCTTGAGGCTCAGCAGGGAACTTGTGGCAGCCTCCTTTGTGAATGTCCATCTTCTTGGGGCTGGACCTCCGAGCCCAGTATTGAGATTGCTGGTGAAGGGTAACCCCAGAGGCTTCTCAAATTGAGAATGTATTCCTTTAATGTTACTTTACTCTTCATTTATAGGATTCTTTGGGGGAAACCTGTGGTTGGGGCTGAGTTTTATTTTGCCCCTAGAGTGGCCTGGTTCCATTTGACTTACTGCAGCAGTGGGGGCAGTGGTGTTGAGCTTGACATCAAGTGGAGCTATTAGTTGTTACTGTAAAAATTAATGTATTTTGAAATTACAAAATTTTTAATGGAGGACAGAACAGTGGTTGTCAGGAGTTAGAGATGAGAGTGGGGGACAGAAGGGAGGTGTGTGTGGTTATAAAAGGGATCCTTATGGCGGTGAAGCTGTTCAGTATCTTGACTATGGTCGTGAATATAGGAACCTACACAGACGACAGAATTCTATAGAACTACATACATATAACACACAAATAAGTAA
The DNA here is from genome assembly GCF_963259705.1 of Myotis daubentonii. Classification (NCBI taxonomy): domain Eukaryota; kingdom Metazoa; phylum Chordata; class Mammalia; order Chiroptera; family Vespertilionidae; genus Myotis; species Myotis daubentonii. Next base: position 31,212,562 of record NC_081847.1, read on the forward strand.
AACTGGATAAATCTGAATTCCTTAAAAGTTAATTTTAAGGAATTGGTTTATACTTTGGAAGGTTATAAAAATCATTCTTTCAATTATCTACATTTAAAACGAAGTATCTCAAAAATAAACAAATAAAATAAAACTAAGTATCTCTCTAAAAAAAAAATTTGAATTAATGTGCCCAGTCGATGTGGCTCGGTGGTTGAGATGAACCAGGAGGTCACGGTTAGATTCCTAGTCAGAGCACACGCCCAAGTTGCAGGCTCAATCCCCAGTAGGGGGCGTGCAGGAGGCAGCCAATCAATGATTATCTCTCATCATTGATGTTTCTATCTCTCCCTCTCCCTTCCTCTCTGAAATCAATAAAAAAAATACATATATTTTTTTAAACATTGAATTAATGTAAAACGTGTTCCCAAATTCTAGGCTTAGATTGCAAACATAAAACAGAGCCCAAAGGACACTTGAATGGGATATCTGTTATTTCAGAGGAAAGAAAGTTCAAGTCCTGCTAGGGTTTTGTTTGGGTTTTTGGTTATTTTTAATAAGGAGAGTACAGACAAAAAAGAGGCAAACATGAAGAACCAATTTATTGCCTTCATCATGCATTCAGGCAGTTTAGCCAAAGTGGCCGGGTGCAGTCTGACAGCTGAAGTGGCCTGTTCCTTCGGTGGTGAGGACGGCCTCCTTCTGTGTGGAGGCCATGCCCAGTGTGATTGCTGTAAGGCAGGGGCTGGGGAGAGAGGAAGGGTCTATCTAGCACAGTGATGGCGAACCTTTTGAGCTCGGCGTGTCAACATTTTGAAAAACCCTAACTTAACTCTGGTGCCGTGTCACATATAGAGCTTTTTTGATATTTGCAACCATAGTAAAACAAAGACTTATATTTTTTATATTTATTTTATTTATTTAAATGCCATTTAACAAAGAAAAATCAACCAAAAAAAATGAGTTCACGTGTCACCTCTGACACGAGTGTCATAGGTTCGCCATCACTGGTCTAGTAGGACCCCTCAGTAAGTAGAGTGAATGACACTTAGGGCTTCCTCTCTTGCCACAGGGGCTCTTGGCTGCAGTGCGCAGATGCATCATGTAGATGCACTAGCGCCAGTGATGGCGAACGCATTATTTTGGTTGATTTTTCTTTGTTAAATTGCATTTAAATATATAAAATACATATCAAAAATATACATGTTTGTTTTACTATGGTTGCAAGTATCAAAAAATTTCTATATGTGACACGGCACCAGAGTTAAGTTAGGGTTTTTCAAAATGCTGACACGCCGAGCTCAAAAGGTTCGCCATCACTGCACTAGCCTCACCAAGGAGCCTGTGGCCTGTTTCCACTCTAAGCTTTTTCATTCAAATAAATGAAGATTAATGGAATGCTCTGAAAACCTGACAATTCCCCAGTCACCCTCTCTAAGGGTAAACCTATTGTGTTAGAATGACCAAAATCGGCAGGACTGGCTTATAAAACTTTTTTTTTTTTTAATAGTTCATTGATTCTTAGAGAGAGAGGAAGGAAGAAGGAGAGAGGGAAAGAGAAACATAGAAGTGAGAGAGAAACATCCATCAGCTGCCTCCGGCATTGCCTCGAGCCCACTTGTGCCCTGACCTGGAATCGAATCAGCAACCTTTCTGTGCATGGGACAATACCTAACCCACTGAGCCACACCAGCCACAGCTGTAAATCTTTTTCAGTTCTTTTTTACCCAAGAAATGAGAAGCCTTGCCCTAGCTGGCGTGGCTGAGTGGATAGAGTGCCGGCCTGAAGACTGAAGGGTCTCATGTTCAATTCCCGTCAAGGGCACATGCCCAGGTTGCAGGCTCTATCCCCAGTAGGGGGCGTGAAGAAGACAGCCAATCAGTGATTCTCATCATTAATGTTTCTCTCCCTTTCCCTTCCTCTCTGAAATCAATAAAAATATATTTTTTTAAAAAAAGAAAGGAGAGTCTCTATAGGTTCATACCAAATATGGAAATTTAAAAAGCTCCAAAGACTCTTTTAGAATCAGGGAAAAGCTCATGCTGAGGAGCAAGGATGGGACACTTAACCATGGGAGTTATATCTATTAAACATGACCATAAAGAGATTTGAGGCAATGTGCAAGCATCAGTCCTGCTTACCACATGTACGTAAGGACCTGGCAGTGTGGGCAATGTGGGGGTCACTCCTGGCATCTAGGCCCACTCAGACACTGCAGAACCAGTGGAGAGAACTTCACATTGTTGTACACAGGCAGGGGGAGAAACCTTCAAAAAAAGCCAGTGAGCCATGACTGGGTAGCTCAGTTGGTTAAAGCACCGTCCCGATACACCAAGGTTGTGGGTTCAATCCCCAGTGAGAGCACATACAAGAATCAATAAATGAATGCATAAATAAGTGGAATGACTCCTCTCCTCTTCTCTCTCCTCCCATCACCTTCTCTCTTCTCTCTTCTCTCTTCCTCTCTCTCTGTCTCTCCCTGCTCCCACCCTCCCTTCCTCTTTTCTCCTAAAAATTAAAAATGAAAAGTCAGTGAGCAGCCCAGCCAGTGTGGCTCAGTTGGTTGAGCATTGTCCCATGCACTAGGAGGTCGCCAATTCAATTCCTGGTCAAGGTACATGCCTGGGTTATAGGCTCAATCCTGGTAGGAGACCAGCAGGGGTAGCTGATACATATTTCACTCTCACATCAGTGTTTCTCTCTCGTTCTCCTTCTCTCTCTAAAAATCAATTAAAAATCTTTTTAAAAAATCATATTACAGTCCAGCCAATATGGTTTGGTGGTTGAGCATTGACCTATGAACCAGGAGGTCACGGTTCAGTTGTTGTGGGCTCGATCCCCGGTAGGGGGCATGCAGGAGGCAGCTGATCAATGATTCTCTCATCGTTGATGTTTCTCTTTCTCCTTCTCCCTTCCTCTCTGAAATCAATAAAAACGTATTTTTAAAAAATTGTTTAAAGAAAGAAAAAGAAAAGCTGATGATCAGAGGGCTCACTCTAAAGGCTCTCTGGCTACCAGGCCCTCACTGGGGAATTCTAGAAGCTAGCACACCCTGTTCTTTACTAAAGCACTGCTGGTTTGTAGGGACTGAGGCAGACCTGGGGGGGAGTGCTAAAATTGTAATCTGGGATAGAGCCAAGTGTCGTTTTACAGATGAGTTGTTTGTAGTAACTCAGAAAATGGCTCAGGCAGGCTGTACCTATCCTGCCAGCCACCACAACTGCCCTCCCAAGGGCCCAGGATAAGACCCAGGCCCATGTGATCAGCAAGCCTGCCCATCAGCTTTGCCTTCCCTCCATTGAAACTGACCTTTTAGTCATAGGCTGGGCCAGTCAGGAAATGTTCTCCACAAAGTGAAGAGGGCAGGTTCCCTCTTGTAGTGGCCATGTTTCTAGGTGGGGTTGAATGTCCACTCATTCATCTACCCTGCTTTAGACACCATATAGATTACAGCACTCAACAACCACCTTCCATCTTAATTGCAGAGACAGACTATAAATAAATAAGAAAATACAGAGTATGTAGCTGATGTTCAGTGCTTTGGAGAAGAATTGGAGCAGGAGAAGGTTGTGCCAGAGAGGGGGTTGCTGTTATCACATAGGCTGTATAAAGTCAGAGAGCACCTCCCTCACAAAAGAGTGAGAGTAAGCCCTGCAGGCATCTGAGCAAAGCACGTCACATGAGGGGACAGTGAGTGCGTGGTGGAAGTATGCCTGGGATATTCAGGGAAGAGCCAGGAAGCCAAAGTTGCTGATTCAGGTAAGGGAAGGAATAGTAGATGAAACTCTTTTATGCAGTGTGGGGGACAGGTCTTAGAGGGCTATTGGGCCATTGTAAGAGCTTTGGCTTTCACATTGAGTGGGATGGAAGCAACTCACTCAGTAGCTTAGCACAATGAGATTAGTACTATCTCTCTGGTTTCTGTGTTGAAGACAGTTAGAGAGAGGCAAGGCCAGAAGCAGGGGGCCATTGAAATAGCTGTGGGGGTGATCTAGGCAAGAGATGATAGTGTTTGGACCGAGTAGTAGTGTGGTAATATGAGCAGTAATGTCATTCTAGTTATGTTCTGAAGAGTGAGAAAAAATGGCCCTAACTTGTTTGGCTCAGTGGATAGAGCATCAGCCTGCGGAATGAAAGGTCCCGGGTTCATTTGCGGTCAAGGGCACATGCCCGGGTTTTGGACTCAATCCCCAGTAGGGGGCTTGGAGGAGGCAGCCAATAAGATTGAGAAAAAATGGAGTCAAGAGACAAATCTTTTTGCCCAGCAGCTGAAGGAGTGGTCTCTAAAAATGGGGGGAAAAGGAGACATATGTAATACTATATGTAATACTTTAAACAATGAAGAATTAAAAAAGATCAGAAAGGAATTCACAAATATTATAATAGTTACATTGAATTAGTGATTACATTGAATAATTGATTTTCAGGCCTTGGGAGGAGCAGGTGTGGGGGAATTGGGTCATGAACATATTAAGTTCTAAGTGAAAATGTCAAATTGACTCTGCACATCTGGAGTTTGGAGGGAGTTCCAGGCAGGAGATACAAATGCAAGGGTATTTGACACATGTCTCCCAACGTGGAAAGGTACCTGATGAACCCCCTTTTCTCTCTTGCCTACATGTTCTGTGAGGTAGTAGGAGAGGAAAGAGCTATTTTAAGAAAAATAGACCAATGCAGGAGCTCCTAACTTGATCAGAAAACAGGCCTAAGAACACCAAGTCCCACTCTCAGAGCCCCATAGTCACCTGTGAAGACTTACCTTTACCCTGGGGTCTGGGGATTGAATGCTACCCACTCTTGCACAGTTATGAGGACTAATGGAACTTGGGAATGCAGAAACACTGTGGATTCCAGTGGCTCCAAATCATAAAGTGGGGTGACTCCAAGAACCCAATCATCGGCTACTCCTCTTGGTCCTCCTTCCACTCTTGCTCAAGCCATTCGGCATTCTCCTTTTTCCCCCACCCCACTCTGCCACCCCAATCAGTAAACTAACCATTTCCTTTTTTTCCTCAGCTACACAGATGTTATTGATGTTGTCCAGGCCCTGCAGACCCATCCAGACTCAAATGTCAAGTCTTCCTTCACCATTGGTGCCATCACAGTGTGTGTGGAGCCCCTGAGCTGCTACATGGAGCACAGGTACACTCCTAAGATCACCTCCAGCCCACAGGACATGGTGTGTTTAATGTACAGAAAGCAACACACTAGAAGGAGACACATCTTTATGTGTTTGTCTTTTGGAACACATCAGTCTACCTTATATACAATAAATGCTCAGTTGTTACTGGATTAGTGCCCGGTTCTGAGAAGACCCCTTTGGACTGGCAGCCTCTCCCCACTGTTTTTTGTGTGCTGAAGAGGCAGTGAAACTGGGACAGCATCTCCCAGAAAGAAATGCCCAGGGCAGCCTTTCCTTCTGTCTGTACTGCATAGGAGGGGCCTGTGTCCCAAGGCACTTGGAGCTTCTCAAAGATACTTTTTCATATGGTGAAGCCATCTGAAAGCCGTTTTATCTCGTTAATGACACTCATTCTCACTGCTAGCAGGGGAACTTTTTTTCTAACTTTGGAAGTAATATAAGAACAGCAGCCCTAACCGCTTTGGCTCAGTGGATAGAGCATCAGCCTGCAGACAAAGGGTCCCAGGTTTGATTCCGGTCAAGGGCATGTACCTTGGTTGCGGGCACATCCCCAGGAGGGAGTACACAGGAGGCAGCTGATCAATGTTTCTAACTCTCTATCCCTCTCCCTTCCTCTCTGTAAAAAAATCAATAAAATATATATTTTTTAAAAAGAACAGCAAAGAAAATTGGGTAATAATTCGTCCATAATCTCACTAATTCAATGTAACTATTATAATATTTGTGAATTCCTTTCTGATCTTTTTTAATTCTTCATTGTTTAAAGTATTACATATAGTATTACATATGTCTCCTTTTTCCCCCATTGACCTCTCCCTGGCCTCCCTCACCCCTAGCACATGCCCTCACCACCCCCTAGTGTCTGTAACCATTGGTTATGCTTATATGCATGCATACAAGTCCTTTGGTTGATCTCGTACCCCACTCCCCTGCCTTTCCTCTAAAGTTTGACAGTCTGTTCGATGCTTCTCTGTCTCTGGATTATTTTTGTTCATTGGTTTATGTTGTTCATTATATTCCACAAATGAGTGAGATCATGTGATATTTATCTTTCTCCAACTGGCTTATTTCGCTTAGCATATTGCTGTCCATGTCCATCCATGCTGTTATGTATAGTAAGAGTTCCTTCTTTTTTACTGCAGTGTAGTATTCCATTGTATAGATGTACCACAGTTTTTTAATCCACTCATCTGCTGATGGGCACTTAGGCTGTTTCTAAATCTTAGCTATTATAAATTGTGCTGCTATGAACATATGGGTGCATATGTCCTTTCTGATTTCTTCGGACATATTCCTAGAAGTGGGATTACTGGGTTGAATGGGAGTTCCATTTTTAATTTTTTAAAGAAACTATACTGTTTTCCACAGTGGCTGCACTAGTCTGCATTCCCACCAGCAGTACACGAGGGTTCCTTTTTCTCTACATCCTCTCCAGCACTTGTCAATTTGTTGATGATAGCCATTCTGACAGATACCTCATTGACGTTTTGATTTGCATCTCTCAGATGACTTAGTGACTTTGAGCATGTTTTCATATGTTTCTTGGCCTTCTGTATGTCCACTTTCAAAAAGTGTCTATTTAAGCCCTTTGCCTATCTTTTTATTGGATTTCCATCTTCCTTTTGTTAAGATGTATGAGTTCCCTATAAATTTTGGAGATTAGGCCCTTATTGGATATAACATTGGCAAATATGTTCTCCCATGCAGTGGCTTTCTTGTTGTTTTGTTAATGGTTTCTTTTGCTGTTCAGAAGATTTTTTTTTCTTTTTTTTTTTATTATTAGTTAAGGTATTACAAATGTGTCCTCATCCCCCCCATTAAAGAAGATTTTTATTTTGATGTAGTCCCATTTGTTTATTTTCTCCTTAGTTTCCATTGTCCTAGGAACTGTATCGTAAAGATATTGCCACGACATATGTCTGATATCTTGCTGCCTATGGATTCTTCTAAAATTTTTATGGTTTCTTGTCTTACATTTAAGTCCTTTATCCATTTTGTGTTTTTATGGTTTCCTGTCTTACGTTGAAGTTCTTTATCCATTTATGGTATAAGTTGGTGGTCTAGTTTCATTTTTTTGCATGTATCTGTCCAATTTTCCCAACACCATTTATTGAAGAGACTGTCTTGACTCTATTGTATGCTCTTGCCTCCTTTGTCAAATATTAATTGAGCATAATGGCTTGGGTCGATTTCTGGGTTCTCTGTTCTGTTCCATTGGTCTATATGTCTGTTCTTGTGCCAGTACCAGGCAGTTTTGAGAACAGTGGCTTTGTAATATATTGTAATATAGCTTGATATCTGGTATTGTGATCCCTCCTACTTTGTTCTTCCCTTTCTGATCTTTTTATTTGCATGCTTTTTTACAGTTGTGATATATTGTACATATAATTTTATAATATTATTCTTCTTAGGTTAACCTATAAACAAACATATATGTTAACATATGTATGTTCTTGTATCACACTAGTAATTACATTTTTATTAATTACATAATCATTATGTGGGTGAACATAATTGTCTTAATCATTTTACCACTGTTAGTTACATAGGATGGCTCCAACTTTTCACTATTATAAATAACTAGAGGCCCGGTGCACAAAAATTTGTGCACTCGGCGGGGACGAGGGGGTCCCTCAGCCCGGCCTGTGCCCTCTCGCAGTCTGGGATCCCTCGGGAGATAACGACCTGCTGGCTTAGGCCTGCTCCTGGGTGGCAGAGGACAGGCCCAATCCCTAGGTGCAGCCCCTGGTCGGGCTCAGAGCAGGGTCAATTGGGGAGTTGGGGCGCCGCCCCCTGTCATGCACAGAGCAGGGCGGATTGGGAGGTTGAGATGCCACCCTCAGTCACGCTCAGGGTAGGGCCGATTGGGGGGTTGGGGCACCGCCCCCTGTCACACTCAAGGCAGGGTCAATGGGGAGGTTGCGGCGCCACCCCCTGTCACGCACAGAGCAGGGCCAATTGGGGGTTGGGGCGCTGCCCCCTGTCACGCACAGAGCAGGGCCCATCAGGGGGGTTGGGGCTCCGTACTGTGTCATGCACAGAGCAGGGCCAATCAGGGGGTTGGGGCGCTGTCCCCTGTCACGCACAGAGCAGGGCCCATCAGAGGGGTTGGGGCTCCGTACCCTGTCACGCACAGAGCAGGGCCCATCAGGGGGTTGGGGAGCTCCCCCCTGTCACGCACAGAGCAGGGCCCATCAGGGGGTTGGGGAGCTCCCCGCTGTCACGCACAGAGCAGGGCCGATCAGGGGGTTGAGGAGCTCCCCCCTGTCACTCACAGAGTAGGGCCGATAGGGGAGTTGGGGCACCGCCCCCTGTCACACACAGAGCAGGGCGGATCAGGAGGTTGGGGCGCCGCCCTCTATCACCCACAGAGCAGGGCCGATCGGGGGTTGGGGCGCCGCCACTGTCACACTCAGGGCAGGGCCAGTGGGGAGGTTATGGCTCTACCCCATCACACACAGAGCAGGGCCACACCCCCCCCCCCCACTGTCACACACAGAGCCGCAGGGCGATCAGGGGGTTTGGGCGCTGCCCCCTGTCACGCTGATCCCGGTGCCGGGGGGCCTCGTGGCTCCGCTGATCCTGGTGCTGGGAGGCATATTACCCTTTAACTATATAGGATAGGGGCCTGGTGCACGGGTGGGTGCTGGCTGGTTTACCCTGAAGGGTGTCCTGGATCAGGGTGGGGGTCCCCACTGGGGTGCCTGGCCAGCCTGGGTGAGGGGATTATGGCTGTTTGCAGCTGGTCACACATCCTTCAGGGTGGGGGTCCCCACTGGGGTGCCTGGCCAGCCTGGGTGAGGGGATTATGGCTGTTTGCAGCTGGTCACACACCCTTCAGGGTGGGGGTCCCCACTGGGGTGCCTGGCCAGTCTGGGTGAGGGGCTGAGGGCTGTTTTCAGGCTGGCGGGTAACTAAAGCTCCCAACCGTTCCTTTTTTTCTTTTTCTTTTTTTTTTATTCTGGGCCAGCTTTAGCTTTGAGGCTTGGCTCCAGCTCTTAGGCCTCCGCTGCTGAAAGTAGGTTTCTGGCCTTTGCTTACAATGTTGTGATCCTGCTGGCTGAAGCCCGGCGGACTAAAACAGGTTTCTGGGGTTTTGTTTAGCTTCTATATTTGTTACATAGTTGCTTAGAGTTGCAGCTCAGAGGCCTGCAGCGGCAGGCAGGGAACGTTGGAGTCCTCCGTCACTAAAGCAAGCAAGCCTCATGTTAGTTTCAAGCTGCCTGGCTGCCGGCTGCCATCTTGGCTGGCAGTTAATTTGCATATCTCGCTGATTAGCCAATGGGAAGGGTAGCGGTCGTATGCCAATTACCATGTTTCTCTTTTATTAGATAGGATACTGTGGGAACACCTTTATCCATATAACCTTCTCAAATTTCAGAGAATTTCCTTAGACTAGATTCCTCAGAGAGATATTATTAATTAAGTGTATTATACGTTTATTACCTTTTATTCACATTTCCACATTGCCATTTTGAGTGGGTTTTACAGTTCACACTGCCCCAGTAGTGTCTGGAATTACCTGTTTCATCATGAAATCATTCCTTAGTGGGGAGAGTTTCAAGCATTACATTGTCTCCTCAGAGCTATTTAACTTCCTCTCCCTTTAGCCTAGTGCCGTGATCAGCAAACCACGGCTCGCAATCCACACGCGGCTCTTTGGCCCCTTGAGTGTGGCTCTTCCACAAAATACCATGTGCGGGTGCGCACGTACAGTGCGATTGAAACTTCGTGGCCCATGCACAGAAGTCAGTATTTTGTGGAAGAGCCACACTCAAGGGGCCAAAGAGCTGCCTGTGGCTCGCAAGCCGCAGTTTGCCAACCACTGGCTAGTGGAATATATCCCAAATCTGTAATCATGTGGTCTTTCTGGCTAGTCCTTATTATTATTATTATTATCCCCTGGTAAATGATTGATCTATTCTTATACCTTCACCTGAAAAAGCTCCCTTCCTATCTGAGTCACAAGTTTGGTATCTTTAAATTTCTCATAGAAATTACATTAGAGATTATGTCCCTAATCACCTTGTCTGATCCCTATTCAGACAGATACCTCATTCACCATTCTCTCCATTTTCTGTGAGCAAGGTTCTTCTCCCCATAGAAAAGCCAAGGTGTTCTGTTTTCCTTCTTCTTAGGTTAGGTTACTGTAATGAAGGCTGAACATCACCATTGTACTGTGGATTTCCATGCTGACTCAACATGCAAGTCTTTCTACCATTCATGTCTCTTCTTTTTCTTGTTTATTTAAAAGATGAATTAAAGCAGAAGGAGGTCTAACATGGGACTAGATAACTACCATAGATGCTACTGTTAAAAAAAAAGGTAGGGGGGACTCTTTCTCCCTCCCCACGTGGGAGTCTGTGCTTGTCCTTCAATAAATTTCCACCTTTGCTATATAAAAAAAAAAAAAAGTTAGGGCCCTGACCGGTGTGGCTCAGTGGATAGAGCGTCGGCCTGCAGACTGAAGGGTCCCGAGTTCGAGTCCGGTCAAGGGCATGTACCTGGGTTGCGGGCGCATCCCCAGTAGGGGGTGTGCAGGAGGCAGCCGATCATGTTTCAAACTCTCTATCCCTCTCCCTTCCTCTCTGTTGAAAAAAAAAAAAAGATAGGAAGAGATAATAATAAGGAAACAACAGATGGAAGTTATACTTCAGAAAAATTAGCCCAAAGAAATACTCTTCTGCACTGTGAAGAAAAAAAAAAATTAAGGAGAATAGGAGCTAATAGGGTGGGGTAGAGAGAGCTCAAGGAAGAGATATGAGAGGTCTGGGGAGCCCTAGCCAGGTAACTCAGTTGGTTATCATCCCGATGTGCCAAGGTCGCAGGTTCGATCCTGGTCAGGGCACATGCCAGGACCAACCAGTGGCCTTAGCTGGTGTGGCTCAGTTGGTTGAGCATTGTCCCATGCACCCAGAGGTTGCAGGTTCGATTCCCAATCAGGACACATGCCCAGGTTGTGGGCTCGATTCCCAATAGGGGGCAAGCAGGAGGCAGACAATTGATGTTTCTCTCTCATCAATGTTTCTATCTGTCTCTCCCTCTCCCTTCCTTTCTCTCTAAAATCAATAAAAATATTTAAAAAAAAAAAAAGTAAACCAGTGAATGCACAAATGGGTGGAATAACAAATCAATGTTTCTCTCTCAAAAAAAAAAAATAAGTGGGAATAGGTCATCGTAGTCTTGCTTTTTCTTTCTGTAAAGTGGGGTTAGTATGGCTTCTTTAATCTAGGAGGTAGACTAGATTCAGGATGGACCTATGTGAGATTTGCCTGATGTCTTTATTTTAGTGTGTTTCATTCATTGAATTTCTATTGAGTGATTGCTGTATGCCAGGACCATTCTAATCATTGAAGAGGCAGCAAGGAACAAGTTAACCCAGGTCTCTGCGTTTTTGTGAATATACACATGAGAATTTTGGGACACATGTTTTGGGACAGATTAGATCAGTATCATTTATTGATTGACTAAAATTTTATATAAATCAGGTACTTGGTTGGAACATGAGAAAATGCATGATACCATACCTACATAAAACTTAGGAGTATATTATAACCACAACTGTTTTTGTTATTCAGAGGTAGAGCTGGTCAGCAACCACAATAGTATATGCATTATTTCAATGTTTGTTGGTGCAGAACTTGTCTACTATGTTCAGGACTCCTAAGCCAGGCACTCTTTAATATTACAGTTTAGTAGGGAGGATGAGTGAGCCAGCATTTATTTTGCACTGTTTGTCAAGCACTCTGATGCTTTACCCCTCTTTTTTTTTTTAAATTGAATCTTTATTGTTCAGATTATTACATTTGTTCCTCTTTTTTTTCCCCCATCCTCCCAGCTCCCACCCCACCCTCCGCCCTCACTCCCCACCCACTGTCCTCATCCATAGGTGCACGATTATTGTCCAGTCTCTTTTCGCATCTCCCACACCCCTTTCCCCCCCAAGAATAGTCAGTCCATTCCCTTCCTATGTCCCTGATTCTATTATGATCACCAGATTATTTATTCACTTGATTCTTAGATTCACTTGTTGATAGATGCATATTTGTTGTTCATAATTTGTATCTTTACCTTTTTTTTTCTTCTTCCTCTTCTTAAAGGATACCTTTCAGCATGTCATATAATACTGGTTTGGTGGTGATGAACTCCTTTAGCTTTTCCTTATCTGTGAAGCTCTTTATCTGACCTTCAGTTCTGAATGATAGCTTTGCTGGATAAAGTAATCTTGGTTGTAGGTTCTTGGTATTCATCACTTTGAATATTTCTTGCCATTCCCTTCTGGCCTGCAAAGTTTCTGTTGAGAAATCAGCTGACAGTCGTATGGGTATTCCCTTGTAGGTAACTGGGTTTCTTTCTCTTGCTGCTTTTAAGATTCTCTCTTTGTCTTTTGCTCTTGGCATTTTAATTATGATGTGTCTTGGTGTGGTCCTCTTTGGATTCCTTTTGTTTGGGGTTCTCTGCGCTTCCTGGACCTGTAAGTCTATTTTTTCACCAGGTGGGGGAAGTTTTCTGTCATTATTTCTTCAAATAGGTTTTCAATATCTTGCTCTCTCTCATCTTCTGGCACCCCTATAATTCTGATGTTGGTACACTTGAAGCTGTCCCAGAGGCTCCTTACACTATCTTCGTATTTTCGGATTCTATTTTCATTTTGCTTTTCTGGTTGGGTGTTTTTTGTTTCTTCGCATTTCGAATCTTTGACTTGATTCTTGCGCTCCTCTGGTCTGCTGTTGGGTGTCTGTATAATATTCTTTATTTCAGTCAGTGTATGCTTAATTTCTAGTTGGTTCTTTATCACAACATCGAGGGTCTCATTAGATTTCTTGAGGATCTCACTACATTTATCGGCGGCTTCTAGACAGTTCTTAAGAGACCTTAAAAGTGTGGTTCTGAACTCAATACCCTCCATTGACAGTTTTGTCCTGTTTCTTTGTCTCCGCATTTTTTATGCTTTCTTGGTACACCCCCAAGTGGTCTTTGTGCGCAGTCTTGTTGCCTTTAAGCCTTGATTGATGTCGGCAATACCGGGGGTGATTTGACCTCCAGGCCAACTGGCTATCTGCTTTACCCCTCTTAATTCTCTAAATCCTCCTTTAAGGTAGGCTTCATTGTCATATTTTACCACGAGAGAGCCGCTCAGAAAAATTAAGTAATTTTCCACATGCCACATCAATGGCATGTACATAATTAATCATGATATAGAGTAGGAAGTACCATAATAAAATATGCTTGTATAATGCAGTTTTATACAAAATATGAAGAAGCGGTGATAGCTCCTCTTTGAATTTGAAAGAAAGCCAGAGTATGAATTTGAAGGACCGGGATCCCAAAGATGCCAAGATATGAGAAATTGTATTCCAGTTTTAGGGAATCATATGTATGTGCAAGTCCGTGTGTTCTGAATATTTTCTTTGCAGATGCTTAAAGGGAGCAGCTTGATGTCCTCAGGCCTTCTCAGATCCCTTAAGGGGGAACTCTGATCAACCTTACTAAAATGCCTGGCTGTGAGAAGCAAGCAGGATGCTAAGAAGGGCCTTTCAGGTCACAAGCACTTGATGGGGACAGACACTTTCTAACAATATATTTGCTGTAGGGGAGAGGGTGTTCAGTGAACAGTGAGTGCAGGGAAGTCAGTGAGTTTTGTTCTTGAAAGATTGGTGTGGATGTTCCAAGGCTCTTGACCTTGCTCAGAGCACATAGGGGGTTCCTCCTTGGAATTCTTCAGAGACCATGAGGCAGCCAGGCAAGAGCAACCCAAGAAGTGGTATTCATCCAGCTCATTCACTCACCAAATTTGGTTCCAAGTGATGTGTGCCTGGCTGGTTTTAGAAATCAAATAGAAGAATGAAGACTTGCCACCACCAAGGGAAACCCCCCCGGTGTTTTGAATAGCATTAATACCTGCCACATAGACCAGAAACAGTTCAGAAGTGTGGCTTCAGTAAGCATCCTACTTGCAGGGAAAGGAAACAGAAACTCTGTGGTGCCAAGCAGACCTGGGCCCTGCATCAGCCCTCCCACTTCCTGGCTTCATGTGCAGCCTTGGGCAAAGTGCTTGACTGCTTAGTCATCCTACACTCATTCTTCTCAGCTTTTAATGGGGTGGAAGTAAAGACAGAACAAGATTATATATGTGAACTGCATGCATAGCATCCAGCCCCACGGTAAGATAAAAGGAGCTATTCTCATTAGTGTTACTGTTCTTCCCTGAGAAGAGCACTATGATGTTTTAGGAGTTTTAAAGCACTGAGAGTATGGAATTTTCTCTGGGGCTTCCTACAGAGCTCCAGTTCTTAACTAACTCACACTTTGGATCAGTCACCCTCACCTGCTTCAGTTGTGATCCAGTCAGTTTGCTGTTTTTCATTCACTATTAGAGGTCAGAATGGGATTAAAGGGGAAGCAGGATTCTAGTGCGCACATGAAGGGAAACATGGCAACTTTGGTACTGAAAGGCCTTGTTAGAGTTAGGTGAATGTAATTTTTCACATTTTCCCTTGAATTTCCCCTTTATGAAGACAGTATCTCTTAAAAAAAAAAAAAAAAAAAAAAAAGCCAGCTCTCTTTCTTTCCTATAGTCTAGAGCATGGGTGGGCAAACTTTTTGACTCGAGGGCCACAATGGGTTATTAAACTGGACTCAGAAGAAGGAGCTGCGGCCGTGTTTCCTGACGTTGCCATGTTAACACTGCTGCTGGTGAAGGAGCGGAGGGGAGAGCCAGAGAACCCTCCGCTCTTTCGGCTCCGCGGACCGGATAGAACAGCCGAACGGGCCGGATCCGGCCCGCGGGCCGTAGTTTGCCCACGGCTGGTCTAGAGACTGGCCATGCCCAGGTATCCCCTCTTAAGCATTCCACCAAGGGTTGGCCACGTAGGGACTTTTCCTGGCTTAAGGAACTCTGTTTTGGTTCAAAGCTGTGAAAACTTCTTGCATAGCCATGGCTATCCTAATGCTCAGTGCTGCCTGCCACTTGCCCCTCGAGTAAATCATCTTAGGTATCAGTGATATGCTCATTTTTGTGGGAAATAATGACAACTGTGACTTTATGGTTTTAAAATATTTATTTTTCCTCCCTAGATTTCTCTTTCCAAAATGTCTTGACCAGTGTTCACAAGGTAAGCAATGGGCTTTACTCGTGTTTGCATGACTTTCAGACTTTTCTTCATGCTCCTACCTACCATTCTAAAATCTAAAACAAATAAATTGGTACAGGGAAAACTTTGACATCTTTTATTTTTATATTTGATAGGCAGATTTCTTCCAGAGTTTGTTTCTTCATGATGACAAATTGCCATGGCAACTCCTCTCCTGAGCTGGGTTTAAATCTGCCCTTGCCTTCCAACTAATATCAGGGGACTGAATAGGTATTCCTAGCCTCTGGAACATCAAGATCTTGCATTTCTCCTGTCCCATGAGTGCAGAGTATAGCCCAATAGAACCTTCTCCCTTAATATTACCCCTCATACAATGAAATTTTCCATACCTCCTTGGTAGCATTTAGAAAAATCCACCCATCCTGTAGGTTACACTCAACTTTGCATTGTCTTACTGTCTGGAACCCTAGAAGCAGCACTTTTTAGTCATATTAGCTATGGTGCCTGGAGACCCAGAATAAATTCTAAGTTTCCTGTAGTGGTGATAAAATGCTCATTGTTGTCAGAAGACCTGGGCTCTGGGCTTCCTGAGTTAGCCCAGCAAGTAGATATCAGACAAAGAAATAACTCGGTGTGCCAGCAGAGTTTTGCCCTGCTGAGCCCCTGCCAGTCCACAGGGAGCGGAGACAGCAGAGCATACCAGAGATCCAGAGATGTTGTCCTGGGAAGCAGCTGAGCTGGGTGCTGCACAGGGCAGGAGGCCGGGTCACTGGAGGGAGGAATGTGCATTGGACTGCTGCTCCAGGAGTCTCAAGTCCCGCCTTCAGAGGTCCCTGTGGCTCTGCAGGCATTGCACCCCAGAAGCTGAGTGCAATGGAGATAGATACCCATAGTAGCTACCACAGATACAAATTAAGGAGATTTTATGGAGGTTGGGTCAGTAGGATATGATGATAGGTTACACATGGGACATGAGTTAGAAAAAGGAGGTATCTTGGATGACTGCTAGGTTTCTAGCTTGAGAGATTAGGAAGGTTGGTAGTGCCTGTCCTTGAAATAGAAAGCACAGGGGAAAAACAAAGGACTGGAAGATAACCAAGGAGAGCTGTTGGGTCCTCAGATGCATGTTTGGTAGTCAGCATCAAAGCCATGGGTGTGGGCTGTCGTCAGCTCCTGTCCACCACATTATTGCCACCCTAGTGTCCTTGGCTCCTTGACACTTTCTCCCTCAGTGCCCCTCTGCTTTTTTTGCACATAAAGCACAGATGGTTGGGCTGCCCTGGCAAAGGGCAAGTGCTTTGTCTTCACTGTTCATGAAACTGCGTAATATTCAGGACAGATTGCATTCTCTCTGGCACTTAGTAGGAATATTTCAATATCACTATCTCCTAATTCAGTGTTCAAAGGCAACCTGTGTCAAATTCTGTGCTTGTATAAAGCTAGGGATATGATCAGATATGGGCAGTCGATCTTGGATCCACATATGCTGTTTTCTGAACTCCAGGGGGCTTGTGCAGTGACAGTGCCTTGATAAATATCTTCCCCTTGCATCTGGGCCCAGGGAACCCTGTGGACTAGTCTGACCTGGCTCACCATGGGCATGGGCTACATGGGGGCCCAGTGGGGGGAGATAAAAGGCAAGGTCATTTGACTTGTGAACAATACAGGTTTTAACTGTGCAGATCTGCTTATATGCAGATATTTTTCAATAAATACTGTAAATGTATTTTCTCTTCTCTGTGATTTTTTAATAACATTTTATTTCCTCTGGCTTATTTTATAAGAATACAGTATATAATATATATAACATACAAAATATGTGTTAACTGTTCATAGTAAGGCTTCCGGTCAACAGTAGGCTATTAGTAGTTAAGTTTTTGGGTAGTCAAAAGTTATATGTAGCCTTGCCCGTGTGCCTCAGTGCTTAAACGTCGGCCTATGATCCAGGAGGTCATGGTTCGATTCTTGGTCAGAGCACATGCCCGGATTGCAGGTTTGATCCCCAGTTGTGGGCATGCAGGAGGCAGCTGATCGGTGATTCTCTCTCATCACTGCTGTTTCTATCTCTGTCCCTCTCATTCCTCTCTCTGAAATCATTGTTTTTTAAATTATATGCAGACTTTTTTTTACTATAATGCCCCGACCCCAAAGTGGTTTAGGGCCAACTGTATTTTTCCTCGGTGATTTAGTGGCTCACTTGGAGGTGGGATCTGACCAACACTCCATGTCCCAAGGGAGCATATTGCCTCCTTTTGCTCCTTTTCATGAGTCAGGCTCCCTGATTCATTGCTTTTACAACAAAGGATTATTTACAGTGAGAAGAGGACTGTATTGCAGTCCCAAGATGATGTTGTGTATTACAGAAATATAAGGATTAGGAAATAATCTCAGTGCTTAAAAAGCTAGCAAGGCTCATTATAATGTTGCATTGAATGCAGAGTGACACATTTTACCAACATGCACTGCTCTTAGAAGTATCTATAGATAGATATAAGAGGTGAACTTTGTTTTCTCCAGGGCTACAGGAAGTCTTTCACCCAGACTAGGATGGTCAGATAGACCTCAGAGATGTCTGGGCACTGCTGGGAATGGGCCAGACTGGCGAGACCTTGACCAAATCTGGGTATCCACTCCTTGATACAAACAGAAGGAAGCTCCTGAACCAAGCAAAATTAAAACACCTACCTTGGCCTCTTCACCCTGAGTTCCAGATAACTGCTGCACCTGCTGCACAAGATGGCATTTCCTCTTGACAGGTGGCAGTTTGTATGGCTGGCCTAAGGAATGCTAGGCATAATCCTCTTGCTTGTTTCCCTATAAAACAAAGCCCCTTTTTTATGTCCAGTTCTTGACCTAGAATTCCAAGCCCACAGGGTTTACCTATGATGGTACTTGGAGGCAGACAGTACCTCGGGCAGAGTGCCTCTCACCTTTTCCTGGATAGGACAGGCCTGTTTGTGACCCTGGAAGTATACACTGCTTAGGTTGGCATGTTTGCACTAGTCTGACTCCAGTTTCTTTGGCCCAAGAAGATACTAGACAGAATCCTGAGGCCTTTATTAGTCTTCACTGAGCCTTTCCTGGCTTCTCACTGCAAGACCCACCACAGCTATTCTCATCTTCTACCCCTGGGAATCTGACGGGCCTCTTGCAGCATCCGGCTTCTGTATCTGCCATCTCCGGAATGTGCTGAGCCTTCTAGAACCCTGCCTGCTCCCCACTGTGCCACATTCTGAGCCTGGCCTCCTCACCTTGCCTGACTGTGTTTCCAGAGGCCCCAGTCACTTCCTGTGGCTGCACCAGCACATGGGGTTCTGCCATTAGCTCACCAGGCTGTCCTTCCTGCCTCCCCTGCAGCTTCCAGAGTGATCTTCCTAAATGGGAAAGGGAGCACAGGCACCACCAGTGTCACCTTTATTAGCAGGCTTCCCTGACACTCTGGCTAAAGATGATGCATCTTTTTCTTTTCTTTTCATTGAATGTATTGGGGTGACACAGGTTAACAAAATTATATAGGTTGAAGATGCTCCAATTAATGTTAAAGCTTCTGAACAGAAAGGGCATGCAAGGGACCTTTTAAAATGGAATAAACAAAATGCTAACATATTCTCCATTTGAATTTCTAATCATGTGCTGTTACCAAAACTAGGTCTTACATGGAGATCTTAACAATAGAGGTGTTTTGTTTTGTTTTTAATCCTCACCCGAGGATATTTTTCCATTGATTCTTAGAGAGAGTGGAAGAGAGAGTGAAAGACAGAGAGAAATATCGATGTGAGAGAAACACATCGATTGGTTGCCTGTTGCATGAGCCCTGTCCAGGGCCCGGGCTGGGGAGGAGCATGCAACCAAAGTACGGGCCCTTGACCGGAATCGAACTTGGGACCCTTTAGTTCGCAGGCCGACGCTCTATCCGCTGACCCAAACAGGCTAGGGTAGCAGTAGAGGTTTTGAGTGTGTTAGAAGCTTATTTAAAAACTAGAAGCCCGGTGCACTAAATTTGTGCACTGGAGGGGGTGTCCCTCAGCCCAGCCTGCACCCTCTCCAATCTGGGACCCCTTGGGGGGTGTCCAACTGCCAGTTTAGGCCCTATCTCTGTGGGCCTAAACTGGCACTTGGACATCTCCCTCACAATCAGGGGCTGCTAGCTCCCAACCACTTGCCTGCCTGATTGCCCCTAACCGCTTCTGCCTGCCAGCCTGATCACCCCCTAACGACTCCCCTGCCAGCCTGATCAACGCCTAACTGCTCCCCTGCCGGCCTGATCGCCCCCAACTGCCCTCCCCTGCCAGCCTGGTTGCCCCTAACTGCCCTCCCCTGCCAGCCTGGTTACCCCTAACTGCCCTCCCCTGCCAACCTGGTCACCCATAACTGCCTTTCCCTGCAGTCCTGGTCCCCCCCAACTGCCCTCCCTTCCCTGCAGGCCCGGTTGCCCCCAAGTGCTACCCACTGCCGGCCTGGTCACCCCTAACTGCCCTCCCCTGCTGGCCTAGTCGCCCCCAACTGCCCTCCCCTGCTGGCCTGATCACCCACAACTGCCCTCCTCTGCCGGCCATATGTGACCACATGGGGGCAGCCATCTTGTGCAAGGGTGTGATAGTCAATTTGCATATTACTTCTTTATTATATAGCATTGTGGGTTTGTGTGTGTGACTCCTTCTCAGCTGTACACTTTGAGAATCTACTGGTTAGCACCTGATATATGGTTAGTGCCTGGTAAATGTGGTCTGAACTGGTGAAGGTTATTGACACCCGTTCCTGATGAGGTTAAGTACAGGGGATGCAGAAAGGGCCCCCTGATGAAGCTCAGGATATCAGCTGGAAAGCAGAATTAAGAAGATAAGAGGGCCCAGCAAGTGTGGCTCAGTAGTTGAGCATCAACCCATGCACCACGAAGTCAGTTTGATTCCTGGTCAGGGCACATGCCCGGTTGCAGGCTCTACCCCCAGTAGGGGGCGTGCAAGAAGCAGCCCATTGATGTTTCTCTCTCTCTCTCCCTTCTTCTTTTCTCTCTCTCTCTCTCTCTCTCTCTCTCTCTCTCTCTCTCTCTCTCTCTCAAAATCAATAAAAAAAAAACATTTTTAAAAAGAAGATAGGAGATTAGGAAGTTAAGGCAGCTACAGTGTTGAGGTCATGCACTCCAAGAGGTGGCAGAAAGCGGAACAGAATGATGGCTCTGTCTCTTGGTGTTGGGGATCCGGGGTGTCTATACAAGGGGCTACTGGAAGGGACAGTCAGGAGGGAGTAAGGGCCCATGTTGGTGTGAGCCCTCATCCCATCAGGACTCTGAAGGCTGAACTGTTCTTGGTTTTATTCCCAGGCCTGGTGAGTAATGTGGTGTTCACCAGTCATACCACGGAGCAGAGGCACCCTCTCCTCGTTCAGCTGCAGAGCCTCATCAGGGCTGCCAATCCTACCACAGCCTTCATTCTTGCAGAAAATGGGATTGTCACCAGGTAAATTTGTCCCGTTCCCTTCACCCCACAGACCAAGCATCTTCTCAAATCGTAGTGCACCACAGGGTCTCACTGTACCTAAGTCCTGAGCCATTACAGAAGTGCTGATGCTGCGTGAATCACCAAAAGGACACTATGTGTCAGAATCCTGTCCTGTTTTGAGATATTTTATTTTAATGCATTCACATTTTCATCCATTAAGGAATGGAAGTCAAGAATTTCTCAAGTTCCTTTGTTAACATGTAAGAAAAATTACATAGAGAACATAGAGAAATTATCTTTTTACTTCATGGACTTGGGTCCAAATTACAAACTAAAAATAGATCATTGGTGACTTTGTATGTGTGTGTACAAAAGCATCTGATTGTATAGCAATTTTCAGTAAAGACACTAAAAGGTATATATTTTTTATATAATTTTGACTTTTTAAAAGTATATTGACTTATTGACTTCAGAGAGGAAGGAAGGAGAAAGGAATAGAAACATCAATGATGAGAGAGAATCATTGATCTGATCGGCTGCCTCCTGCATGCCCCCGACTGGGAATAAAACCCCCAACCTAGGCATATACCCTGGCCAGGAAATGAACTGTGACCTCCTGGTTCATAGATTGATGCTCAACCACTGAGCCACGCTGGCTGGGCTAGTTTTCACGTTTTAAAAATTGATTTAAGGGAGGGAGAGAGAGAAACATTGATTTGTTCTACTTATGCATTCATTGATTGATTCTTGTATGCGCCCTAGAGATTGAACCCTCAACCTTGGCATATCGGGACAGTGCTCTAACCAACCAGCCAGGCTAGTTTTGACTTTTGAGCAATGCAAATATTTTACATATTCAGAAATTAAATGAAACCAACAAGGAGGAAAAAATCTAAATACAAACAAAAAAGTGAAACCATCTGCAATCACACACACACACACACACACAAAATAATTAATTCAAGTACCTTTTGAACATAATCGTCTATTGGTATCCTGATTCCAAACAGCATCACTGAATAGAGAAGAGAGATTATAAATATGGCCCTAGCCAGTTTTCTCGGTGATTGGAGCTTTGGCCCGTAGACTGAAAGGTCCCCGGTTCAATTCCAGTTAAGGATACATTCCTTGGTTGCAGGCTCGATCCCTGGCTGGGTCAGAGCATGTAGGGGAGGCAACCAATTGATGGGTCTCTCTCACATCAATGTTTCTCTCTCTGTGTCCCTCTCCCTGCCTTCCTCTCTGTCTAGAAATCAATGGGGGAGAAATATCCTCCGATAGGATTAATAATAAGTATGAAATGGGAAAGGTGAGGGAAAACCCTGCCACGCCCGGCCGCTGGGACCTCGGAGCCGGAGACCAGAGCCTGTCCCCGCGCGGCCCGCGGTGCGGCGAGCCTACTAAATTTATTATTTTTAAAAAGGTATATTTACGAGCTCTTTCCATTGAAAGGGACCAGAAATACTAATGCCACAATAAACACCCTACCTCTAGATCTTGGTTTTTATGTACCAATCCACTGTCAGGTATCAGGACTCCTTGGAGAATTGGCTGATTGCAGGTCTAGGGCAGCTACATTTTATGCCAAAAAAGGAAAGATTTGTGTAAATATGTCAAAAGGATATGGAAACTATCTTAAGAAGCTCTCAGTAGCCAAATTTGGGACAACTTGAGCATGAGAAAGAATAATGATAATAATGGATTATAGCACATGGAATAAGGTGAGTCTATGTGATACTAAAAAAATGAAGAGGGACAGGATACTAAAACTCTTTTCACAGGCAAATGCTAATAAATAAATAAGGATTTCTAGAACTAGAAAGTCAGCATCTTGTAACCTTTGGTATAATAACTTGGTTTAGGCAAAAATCAATGGATGCTCAGTAGTTGACAGATTGTTGAGGAAAAGGATATTCACTGGTCTCAGAGTATCACTCCACAGACTGCTCACTACTTACAAAGAGGGAAAGTACCTTCACAGTGGGAGGAGAGGGTCTTGTAGTCATGACATTGACCAAATGATTCAACTTAGCAAGGCCACTAATGGGACAAATTGGCATCATGTGCCTACGTCCTGTGATGCTATGGGAAGGACACATCACCTGGTATTAATCTTGCCAAAAATGTTTACCTGAATCTAATCATGAGGAAACAACCAGACAAATCTAAGTCATGGGACCCAAGACAACTGGCATATAGTCTTTAAAAAGATTAATGTCATGAGAAAGAAACACACAAGAAAGTTGGAGGAATTGTTCCAGATTAAAGAAAAATAAAGATTGTAATTTTGATAGGTGACACTTGATTGAATCCTGGGTCTCCCTAACCCCTAGAAAGGGAAAATTTGAAAATGGATGTATACTAAATCAATACTTCTTCAGCTTTAATGTGCATATGAATCTCTTGAGGATTATTAAAATGAGGGTTCTGATTCAGTGGGTCTGGAATAGGGCCTGAGATTCTGCATTTCTAATGAGCTCCCAGATGGTACCAGTGCTGCTGGTCCACAGTATTAAATTCCTCGGGCATGATAGTCATATTGTGGTTCTGTAAAATAGTGTCCTTGTCCTTACCAGCCGTGGGCAAACTATGGCCCGCGGGCCGGATTCGGCCGTTTGAAATGAATAAAACTATTGAAAAAAAAGACCGTACCCTTTTAGGTAATGATGTTTACTTTGAATTTATATTAGTTCACACAAACACTCCATCCATGCTTTTGTTCCGGCCCTCCGGTCCAGTTTAAGAACCCATTGTGGCTCTCAAGTCAAAAAGTTTGCCCACCCCTGCCTTAGGCGATGCATACTGAAATACCTAAGGGTGAAATAACAGAAAAAATGCATGCATTTGTTGCTTATATGTGTGTGGGGGGGACGGTGGAGAAAGAAAGCAAATGTGCAGGTTAAGGTTGATAGTCCTAATTAATCTGGGTGGTTTTTTTTCTGTATGTTTTCAAAGGAATGAAGACATTGAGCTGATTCTGTCAGAAAACAGTTTTTCAAGTCCTCAGATGCTACGATCTCGATATTTAATGTACCCTGGCTGGCAAGTATCATCATTGAAAAGTAGCTGAGATTTATTTGTAAATCCAATGATTTATTTATTCACAGCAAAAGAGAGAGAGAATCCCAGGTGTGCTATACGAGGGTGTCCATGGCAGCTGGAAGGACCTACCCTGTCCCAGCAACAGCTGGCTTTTCCAGGAGCCCACTGCTCCCCGTCTTGGGCTCCAAATTGGGAGCCTTATTCCATGTTGAGACGTAAGGAGACATCCTGTGGGCACCAGGCACAATAGTGTCCTGTGTTTCCTCTGGCCTCTAGTGAGAGTGAGGTGGCTGACACAGAACCAAGGAGTTGTAACCTTCCCAGGTGAGAGAGTCACTCCTGAGAATAGTCAGTCCTCGAGGGTTCCTTCCTGACAGCTAAGTTCCCTGCCGATGGGGCCCAGAAGATGTTTCTTCTCTCCTGGCAGCCTCCCAGCCTGTGACCTTCTCCTCCAGAGGGGAGAAGAGAAGGAAAGAGACTACAAGGTGCATTGTAATCGTACTAATACCAACAGCTCATGAGCACTTATACACACTGTTCTAAGTATGGTAACCACTAGCCACACTTGACTATTTAATAAAATGTAAATGAATAAAAATTTAGTCTTTCGATCATACCATACTTGATTTGAATCACATCATACTTATACATAGGTAAGTGGGTCATCCCTTTTTCCTGAACAAGACAGTTATATCTTAGATACAAAGAAAGAGATGGAGCTTCTGAGGTGAAACCCTCCTCTGGTGGCTGCAGATGCGGGCCCTTTTGCTGCCCACACCTATGGGCCTGGGCCTGAGACTTCTTCTTTCTGCACCTGGTGCCTAGGGAATCACCCTCTTCCAGTCCATGCTGACTCATTCTGGGCACGTGAACTGAGCTCCGGATACACTTTCCTGGAGGCAGACTGATCCAGGAAAGATCTGGGTATGAGGAGCTCATTAGAAGGTTCTGTGAGTCTAGAGTCTGAAACCTTCCCTTGATCAGGAAATTCAATGATTGTAGATAATCAGAGATGGAGGGGCCTTAAAATCACCCTTCAGGGAAGGTGGGGGAGGGTGGGTGGGTAGGAGATGATCAACCAAATAACTTGTATGTGTATATGCATAATCCATGGACCATAGACAATAGGGTGGGGAGGGAGGGGGCTGGAGGGAATCAAGGGGGGCGGGGTGGCAAGGGAATATATGTAATACTTTCAACAAGGAAGATTTATTTATTTTTTTTAATCACCCTTCAGGCTCTCCTTTCTGAATTCCTTCCTTGGATTCAGATAATTTAGTCTTTTAACAAGATGGCAGCCATCAGACTCCTACTCATCCCTAGATATTACTCCCCTCCCTCCTTGGGTCAGGGCCATTACCTCCTAGTGAATGGACTTCAGCTCCAGGAAGTGCTCATTCTGTGCTGTGAAGATTCTTAGCCATTCCCCTTCCACGGCCCTCTGTTCTCATCGGCCCCGCCCCCACCTCCCTGGTTGAAGGGCGTGTTTCTAGCCTGGGAGGAAACCTTTCCCTCTTCCTTTAGCCCCTCCAAATTCTCCAAAGGATTCGGGCTCTGAGCACAGAAGCCCGAGCAACTCATGGTCTTCAAATGGCTGTCTGGGTTGGGGGTGAGAAACAAGACCATGGCATGGCAGTGTTGCAAAAATGTTATGCTACTACCCAACTTTAAGAAATCACAAAGAGTAAGATACTTTCAACAATATAAAATTCAAAACTGCAGTTGCTATTTTAAAACTAAGGAAACTAATAAGAAAAAACAGCCCAGCGGGTATGGCTCATCAACCTATGAACTAGGAGATCACAGTTTGATAACCAGGTTTTGGGCTTGATCCCAAATAGGGCAATTGCTAATCGAGGATTCTTTCTCATCATTGATGTTTCTCTGTCTCTCCCTCTCCCTTCCTCTCTCTGAAATGGATAAAATCATATTTTTTTAAAAAAGAAGATGAAAATACAGTAGACTGGAGGAAAATGATTGCTTCAAATGTGACAAAAGGTTAATATAATATTTGAGAAACTTGTTTGGTCAGTTAAGAAAAATAGCCCAGTCCATGTAGATGTGGACAATTCACTGAGGATCAAATACAGATGGCAACCATGATAGCAATTCCATGTCAGTAATATTCAAAATGTAACATGATGCCTCACTATTATTTTGATTGATACTATTACATTTAACCAAAAATATCTATAGAAACCATTGCTGGGGAATTGTTGAAAAACTGGAATGCTCACCTCCTGCCAGGGACAGTGTGAATTATTACCCATGAGATGGTTACACCCTCTTCTGGACTGATTTCAATCATGGGGATTCATCTGAAAGAAATAATACAAAAGGAGAAATGACAAGTCCATCACTTTGGAAGCTAGTTGATGGGAGTTTATTATACTACCCTTCTACCTTTGCATGTGTTTGAAGTTTTCCATAATGAAAGGTTAAATTTTTTAAATGCTCTGAATATGGCCATGTTCTGAATGAGTCTGTGGCAACATTATGTCTTCTGTACTCAAAACTGAGAAAATAGTGCAGAGCTGCCTCAGCCCTTTAGTTCCTTCTGGAGAGAGTGTACACGCCAAATATACAGTCTGTTAAACTACCCTCAGCAATGGTGGAGCATAGTTGGAGCCCTTGAAAGAGTGGGTGGGGATCCTAAGGAAGAGCTCTAAGGGTACCAGGAAGGACCCCCTGGCCTCAGGTGGGACACTGCAGGCTTCAAGGGTCGAAGGGGTCTTTGACATCAAGAAACTACTAGTCCAAAGAGGTAAACCATTCTTCCCAACCTCAAGGTGAAAGAAACATATATACATTTAAAACAAATGTATTATACACAAAATTGTGTACAAGTAAGAGAGAATGCAAATATTACAGGATAAATAATATGTAGTTCATTCCAAAGTATTATATAATACTGTTGTACTTACAATTTTTTAAACCTTTTAAGGTATGAAGGTAAATTTGATGCTGGATCAGTCTTTCCATTAATGGTTCAGATCTGCGTATGGTTTGGTCGTCCCTTGGAGAGGACTCGCTTTATAGCCAAATGTAAAGGTAAGCCCTGGCCGGGACAGGTCCCGGGCCCAGTAAAAGAACAACAAGAGTTGTCCCTGTTTCCTGGCACCATTTTAGTTTTCTGAATGCTGTCTCTTCTCCTCTCCATTTGGGTCTGAAAACAGGCAGAGGGATTTGAGAATGCAGGAATCCCCCACCTCTGGAGCCACTGGGGAGGAATGGGTGGGGATAGAACCCATGAACCCAGGACCCTAGAGTAAGATCCCTTCCTAGTCCCTAACCCTCCTAGCGCTGCCACTCTGAACTTGACCTTTGCCCCCAGGTGGGTAACAATCCTGTCCTCTTCCTCCACCAGCAATTCAGTCTTCCATCAAGCCAAGTCCTTTCTCTGGAAACATCTACCACATCCTGGGCAAAGTGAAGTTTTCAGGTAACTGGGGGGTTGGATTTGGGAGCCCTGCACTATGGAGTTCATAGCCTCCATTGGTGCTCTGCAGACTCTCTCCAAAACCCTCCCCTCTGGGCCTTACACCATTGGGCTCTTCCAATCACCCTCCCTGCCAGGGGCCCACCTTCCTTCAGGTCCTTCTGCTCCACAGTGGAGGATCTGCCCTCCTTCCCCTGGATGGCCTGCCCAGGGCCTCTCCTCACAGCTCCTGGACTTCCTTGTTCCAGAGACTCAAACCATCATCCATGGTTTCTTTCTAGACCTATCACCTTTCTAGAGCTACCCCAACACTGAGATCTCCAGCTTCTGATTCATGTCTGTCAAAGTCACTTGCCTTCTCCCTTCTGTTCAGTAGGCCTATTTCTCAGCCGTAGACCTCTGGAGCCTTCCAGACCTGAAGTCTGTCTACCTGGGCTGGGGTCAGAGAAGGCCTCAAAACAAGGAGTTGCTCAACTCAGCAATGAGGAAGGGGAGACTGTTCCAGAGAAAAGGCACAGAATGTGCTGTGGACCTGAGGCAAAAAGGCACACTTCAGGAACCAGAAAGGGCTTACTGTGGCTGGGGCTTAGCAGGAGGCAGGGATCGTGTCTGTTAGGTTGTCTTTGGCTCTTACAACAGAAAACCCCAAATCAACTAGCAGGTGTTAGCTACATACCAAGAAGCTAGAGGTCGGGCTGCATAGCAAAGCCACTGAGGACCCAGCTAATATGTGTCTCTGTGTTCTTCCATTCTTGGTGTCAGTTTGTCCTCAGGTACCCACCCCTCATGGTTGCCAGGTAGTGCTGTAGGTCTAGGTGTCAAATCCAGACACAACATCCAGCTGATGGAGAGGCTGGCTCTTCCTGTGGTATCTTTATCAGTGCAGACACCCTTGCTGAAGTGCCTCCTCCCAATTCTTCAGCAGACTTCTCTCCTTGACTGGAATTCAGTTGCTATGCCTTCCAGGATCCAGGACCCATGGGGAATTGGTATCGGAGGAAGAGAGGGCTGCTGGACAGATAGCCATCAGTGTCTGCTACAGGGAGCCATTGAGAGTTGTAAGCATGGAACCACCTGGGTCTTTAGATGGAAGAATTAGACAACGTAACCTTTAAAAAGGAATCTTTCATGGTCTTTAACCTGTACCATTGGCCTAAATTATATTACTGAATTTGAAACTTTGGCCCTCTCTTCAAGCCCCTTGCTCAAGCCCACTTCCCTCAGGCACCAACAGACAACCCCCCACCTGCTTCAGGGGTCTTAGTGCCTTTGTCTTCCCTCTCCCCCATCATCAGCTCCTTTTCTTTATTTACACCTACTCTTGACCCCTTGCTTGTTCAAGGTTAACCTCTCTTGTTCCGGATCCTTTCCTCATCCTGCCTTTTAGAGGTACCTTTATCTTTTCTCATGTCTCCAGTCAGTCATAGCCCAGCTTCTCAGCCTGTAAATCTTGTCCCCTCTTTTCTATTCCCATCCAGGTGACCTTTCTACAGCACTTGTACTATGGACACGCCCTCCTCCCTTGGCCCCTCAGGCCTCTTTTGAGACCCATTCCTCCAGAAGGGGGCTTTTCTCTTATAGTCCCCTTCTAGGTTGTATCCACCTGATCACTTGATCAACCAACCTACTCCGCCCTCTCTTACTTCATCCTTTCTAACTTGTTACCAATTATGTCCGTTCTCCCTCCTGTACATGTCTCATGAGTCTGTCCCCGACCATAGACCCTGTGTCAGTCTTGTGTAGCCTTATTGTTTTGGGGCATTGTCTCGGAGACTGACATGTGTTCTTGCAGACTCTGAGAAGACCATGGAGGTCTGCCACAACACTTTGGCCAATTCCTTGAGCATCGTGCCTGTATTGGAGGGACCCACGCCACCACCCAACTCCCGAGGCACACCTCAAGACAGCAGCGGGCAACAGGAGTGTTACCTCGTGTTCATCGGCTGCTCCCTGAAGGAAGAAAGCGTCAAGGACTGGCTACGGCAGTCTGCTAAGCAGGTAGTTTTTGAAGCTCAGACAAACTTGGCACAGATGTGGCTAGCACACCTCAGAACTGCTGCTGGCCTTGAGACAAAGGCCCCCCACAGTCTCCCTGGTGCCTCCCCACTCCCCACCGCTTCAGCTCAGCCAGCATTTTCAGGGACACTTAGAGAGTGGGAGGCAGCCACTCAGACAAACTCAGGGCAGACTTGTTTTCACAGACATTACCAATTCTACTTCCACAAGCAGACTGGGGTTACTAGGTGGCCTCGTAGAGCCTGGGTGAAACCTACTTGGTTCATGTGGACCCTGGGTCAAACTGATGTTCCAAACTCAAAATGTCATTTCTTAGCTGAACCTTATTCAAAACTCTCCTGTGTTCTGATCCCAGAATCTCCTGTTCTTGGGCTTTCCCTCTAGAAAGGAATTAACAACAAAGATATGGGAAGAGCCTTTTGCAAATCAAGACAGCAGTGAGCCCGGGGCCCTGGAGACAGGTGCTGGGGAAGGGGAGGCTTCCTGTAAATGCACACAAGCACACAAGCACCTTTAGCTCACACACACACTCACACACACACTCAAGTTATGGAGTTAAAATCCTTCAATACATTGCATGCTTTCGGTGCTAAGCCTCTTAGCACAGCCTTGGGGGTTCAGCTCATCCTAGAACTCTGGAAAAAGAGTTGACTGGGGCCTGGGGCCTTTGTAGATGCTCAGTGGAAACCTGTCTTTTATACTGAGGAATGGCTGCCTGTAGGCTGTGTCTTTCTCAGACCTACCTGGATAAACTTGATGATGCTTGCCTATGGGACCTCATCCCTTTGTCTGCATGTCTGTCATTGGTGGGCCTTAGGGATGAGAATCTGCAGAGGCAGGAACATGCCTATTTGCAAAAGCACTGGTCTCTCCTCTGCCACTGTCCCCCGGCACACAAAGCTTGGGAGTGGTCTTCTCGAGGGGCAGACAAGCAGGCTATTGTGTCCAGGTCAAGCCAGTGCTTGCTTTCCCTCCACTGGGGTCTTAGTCATATAACTGGCCCCTTGAGCCCTCACCTGCCTAGGTACTCCATCAGCTCTGTTGGGACCTGAACCCTCCCTCCATCTCTGCACAGAAGCCTCAGAGGAAAGCCCTGAAGACCAGGGGAATGCTGACCCAGCAGGAGATCAGGAACATCCATGTGAGTACCCTGCCCTAGGGGCTTAAGGCTCGTCCATATCCCAAGGCTGTCCTTCCAAGCTTGTGTAGCTTCATCCTTTGGGATTTTCTGGTGTCACCTGGGCAGGAGATCTAGGAGCAGCTGAAGCCCTGCTTTGTCACCCTGTTCAAACAACAGAAGAAGTTGTTCTCTCCTTCCCATCCCTTGGTCTACACAAACCAGCAAGTCCCAGGAAAAACTGTCTAGATCCTAAAACTGCTTATGGGTAATGTGTGAATCTGAGGCCAGGACAAGAGGCCCCTTGATGAGCCCTCTTGGCCTCCAGGCTGACTCCCAGCCTCTGCCCCAGTTCCCACCTCCACAGGAGACTTTTCCTGACAGGTTTGGAGGCAAAGACTAAAAGGAACACAGGCCCCAACATGAGCCACATCACCAGTCCCAGTGATGTGCAAGTGGGCAGAGAGTGCTCTGGGACTCCAGGAGCCCCTGCTTTAGACGTGAGGAGAGCCCTTCATATCCAGGCCCTACAGGACCTGGGCAACCCTGGGTGCTCCTGGGCAGGACACCGTGAGCACCTCAGAAGACAAACCTTCAACAAGGTCTAGTGCAGGTGGTCTATTTTGGAAATGATTCTAGGAGACACGAGTACGGAAATGGGAAAGTAACAGAGAGAAGGAAGGGGAGACAGCCAACAACGGGTATGTTATCGAACCAGGACAGGACCACTGTGGACAACCAGTTTCTTCTCACGAGGGGCACGCAGAGTGCCTCCCCACGAGCCGAGACCTCCATCAGTCATTGCCTGAGAGCTGCTATGGGGAGGCGTCAACTCCCTGACACACGGCCTCCATGGAGTGGGCTATCTTGCAAGGATAATAGGTTTTTGTTTGTAATGAATGAGTGAATGATAGAAAGCGGTCAGATAATTCTAACAGGACTCTTTTTTCCCTATAGGTTAAACGCCACCTGGACCCCCTACCTGCAGGCTACTTTTATAATGGCACCCAGTTTGTCAATTTCTTTGGAGACAAGACTGATTTTCACCCACGTATCCTTGGGATCTGGGCCTGGGGGTGTCTGGAAGCTTATCTGTAAGGAGAGTGTCTGCTAGAGGCGAGGCAGCCCCGCCCTGGAGCAGGCTGGGTTCTGGGAGCAGCAAAGCACAGAGGCGGACTTCATTTTGGCCTCTTAAAGTCAATTGAATTTCAATTGAATTTCTCCTTCATTCAGTGCTTGCTGATATAATCCTGTGGGTTGTAGTTTAAATGCAGCTGTGGTGACATCCTCAATTCTGTGGTCATCAAGGTCTCAATTTACATGTTGGAGAAGGGGCCTGATTACAGTAGTTAATCTGTGAAAAGGTAGATAGGGTGCTGCTGTGTGCTAATGAAAGCTGAAGGGCGCAGGTCTAGACCTCATGAAGGACCCTGTGCCAACCCCTGCCGCATTCTTTGTCGCTTTGGTGCTGTCAGTATATAAAAGAGCCCATCAGGTAGCCTCTATGCAGGCACTACCTCAGAGTCTCCCCCTGCCCCCTTCACCTGCCCACAGATCCCTCTGGGCCAGGGCAGGCTTTTTTGTCCTCCAGGCTCATGGCTCTCTTCCTTAATGAGATGCCAGTCATGGACCAGTTCATGAATGACTATGTGGAAGAAGCCAACCGGGAGATCGAAAAGTATAACCGGGAGCTGGAGCAGCAGGAATACCACGATCTCTTCGAGCAGAAGCCTTAGGGGAAGGCTGCAGCATGTCCACTTGAGATGGACAGGATGGGTGTCTTAGCCTCAGTCCCTCCAGAGGCCCCTCCCGCAGGGGCTGTCTTCATTCTCCTTGGCCTTTGTGTGCTGGCTTGAGTGCATGTTGTCTTTATTCTCTTTGCAGCGCTGAAGAGCATCACCTGCACCACTGATTTGGGGGGATGGGTCCGCATGGAGCATGAGCAGACAAGGACTGCAGTGTGTGTGGCTGACAGTCCAGGACCTCCAGGTCTCTCACAGTATCTCCTTTGGGTGGTTGAAGCACTGTGTGCATGTGGGGAAGCATTTGGAGTGCACAGAGGAGCTGCTAGGATGCAGAAGGAACCCTAGCTACCCAAATTGGAGCCACCCTTGAGGAGGGCCAGGCCACCACAGACCTCAGGCCTCAAGACAGTGCCCCAGAAGAGCCTTATCCCAGTGCCTGCCTTCCTGGTCAGGCTCCTCCCATTGAGGGACCTGGCCCTCCTGGCCCTGGGCCAGTCCTGGGGGGACAGCACAAGCTCTGCCCCAGCCCAACCCAGAGTCAGCTGGGGCTGAGATCAGTAGCTGTTCTGAAATGAGGGGCTTGTTCTTACAGACTAAAGTGGAAGGCGTCCTGCTTTCCAGAAGCGTGTGGCATTGAGCTGACACAAGCAGTCCCCTCAGGATTGGTTTTGAGTCCCCTTATGGTATCACTCCCGTTTGCCTAATTCAGGGGCCAGAGCAAACCTGCTGCTGAAGGCTCCCTGGTGAGGCTTTGCCTCACCGCTGAGGGGAGCATCCTGCAACTGCTCAGTTTTAGGTCCTGATCATTTTTGGGGGTGTCATTGAATGGGGTTCAGTCTCCAGCACCTAACCCTCCCCTCAGCCTTGCCAGGGAAGGTCTGGATTTCAGCCACAAACTTCAGGAAATTCGTGCCCCCAAGCTTTGTTCCTGGCCCTGGATTTTTTGGGCTCCCGAGGACCAGGAATTTCAAAGAATTCCAATGTGCAAATTAGAATTCCTTCCAGTGGCTTTGTTTTCAGCTGGACCGTAAAGCAGAGGGGAATTACAGGTATGTCCCATGCTGACCTCCAGAACTAGTGTGGAGAAGGGGAGGTCCCAGGCACCGGTATTTAGGTGATGTCTGTTAGGACTTCAGCGCCTCAGCTGCCTAGGTTGTAAATGCTTTCTGAATTTCATGTTGTTGTTTTGCATGCCTTAGGAACAAGCACATAGGCGAAACCAGCAAAGTTTCCAGTAATGTAGTGGGGCTTTTGAGAAAGGCCCCTGGTGCAGAGTCAGAGAAAGGATGGAGCACATGTAGTCTGTGTGCCTGGTCACACAGAGGCCTGCATGCAAGTACGAAAGCAATTGTACGGACTTGTTGCTACCACGTACTTGTATTAGGAAAAAACAATTTGTATTTGAAGCCAAATGAACAAAACTCCAGTACTACTGAGTAAGAAATCTTGCATGAAGAAAGGCTTCTGAAGACTCGTGTTCTCCAGTCCCAGCTCCCAAAGCTGCTGGTGACAAGGCCCCAGGTGTGGAGCCCAAGTCTGGGAGCCCCTAATGTCTGGCTGGCCAGAGTTTGGGGTTCACAGTGGACTTGCTCTGCTCCAGAATCAATAATATAGATATTAAGTGCAATTGATTAAATAAGCAATGAGTTACTTGTAGCTTCCTTTAGCTCTGCTGAGCTCTTTTTAAAAACTCAAACTTGAGCAGCCTTAGAAAAGGGGTGGGTGGGGTGGGTGGGACCATTTCCTCCAGGTGGGTTGCTGTGAAGTTTTAAATGAAAGCTCCAGATCTTGGAACTCGAGCCATTTCCTGGCTGCTGCACAAAAGAGTTTTTAAAGAGGGGTCGAACCCGCCCATAGCAGCGGGCCTTCCCACTGCGTGGGGCTGTACTTACGTGGTGGTCTTGATTTCTGACCATTGTCCGGAGAAATGCTCTCTCACCAACTTGCCCCTCTTAGAGGGAAAACTGTGATTACCTCAACCAGAACATGAAACTGTGATTGAAAAAAGTCAAAACGTTAAGTTTAAAAGCCAAGTGGCAAAACTGGCTAAGGCCTCCTCAGACACTCCTCAGCCTGCTCAGGAGTGTGAAGGGGCACATCGGTGAAAGGGCATTTCACTCCTTGGGGCACGCTCTGTGCCTGATGAAGGGGCGCACTGGCAGTGCACGGTGTGAGCTCTTTGAGGACTGAGGCCGGGGTGCATCCTCCGCACTGCCTCTTCCAGAACCTGCGGGCCTCTGGGTTCTGACCCTGAAGCTTAATATCCACTTGATTCCTCCAGGTGGAGGGTGGGGGCTATGACACTGTGTTTTAGATTTTGACCTTAGAAGTGGATACTAAGGACCCCGCAAAGACATCGGGTGGGTTCCTAGGGACAGGCAGAAGTCCTCCGGGGCTGACACGCTTTTTGCCAGCTTTCCTGTTAGCAGCTTCAGTTTTATCACCCAGAGTGCGTGTGATGCTGTTGAAATCGCTGAAGTTATGGGTCATTTTACGTTTTGATGTGGGATTTTTTATTTTATTTTATTTTATTTGGAGGGAGGAGGCAGAAATTGGAGAAAAGGGATTACCCTAGGAAGGGGCGGCTGGCAAGGAGTTAGGTCGGCTCCCCTAAGCCCTGGGGCTCTCTGACCTCAGCCTGCACACAAGGCCCTGCAGGTCACAAGAAAAACTTCCCTCCTAAATTCAATTAGGATTCTGGAGAATTTTTGCACAGTAATAAGCTCTGAGTTGCTCTTCAGGCTTCTCGAAAGGGAAAAGTTAACTCAAAGATTGTAAACTATTAAGTATTCATTCCAGCATGTTGCTGACCTAGTTGGATAGTTGTACCTCAAAAGTAGGTGAGAAATGGCTTCCTCGTTGTCTTAGGTTGTCAAATACTAATGACAGAAGAAGAGCTCACTTACGTGCCAAAATTCACTTTTATACTAGTTTTTCAGTGCTTTAATATTTGTAACTTAAATTTTAAAACTCATTTACAAACACTACTGTAACTTCAGTGAAACTGAATTGTGTGATTGAAGCTTTTTGCTTATTATAGTATTTATTACACTACTTAATTCAGTAAATATATTAAAGTAGCCTTCAATTTATTTTTATATTATTTTACATGTTTTTACCTGCAGTTGTGTATTTGAATTGACCTTGGTAACAGATGTGATGCTAAGGACCAATAAACTATCACTGAACAAGCAAGGCCTCCCTTGTTGCTGTCCCTGCAGACCCAGTCCCGAGGTGTCCTGGGGTGGGGCTGAGGGAATGGCCCACAGCCTGGGACGGGTACTTGCCCCTCTGCTTCTGCAGAGAGCCTCTTTGCTGGGGCTCCCCCTCCCTTCCTCAGACCTCAGAGTGGCCTTCAGAATAAAATTCTATGTGGAGAAACCACCCTGGCTAGGTGTGGGCACTCCCGGGGTCTCAGAGAAAAGCCATCCCAGGCTTACAGGTCCCTATGAGTCGTCGCATCCCCAGGCGCCCCCACCCTCACCTCCAACAGCTCAGGGCTGTGGGTTCTGTGGATTCTTGGCTGCAGCAGGAATCATTGCTTCAGAGACCAATCCCCTCGTTTAATCCCAGAGCTCTGCGAGGCGGCCACTCCGCCTTACACGTGGGGGACAGCCCAGGCACGCAGGGTGCAGTACCTGTCCAGGTGGCAGAGCCACTGTCCTTGCCCGCCTTGGATTGCAGACACCCTCCCTGGTCTCCTAGTGGCATGGGCCTTGGAACCACGTTCTAAGGCAGAGGACGCCAAGCCCCGGAACTCCAGAGCAGCGACTCACCAGTGTGCGCAAGAATTTTTAAAACATGCAATCCCTGACCATTTAGTCAGGGGCATTGACCTCTTTTTTTATTTTTATTTATTTTGCTTTATTTTTTTTTCTTCATTTTCTTTTTGGCACTGACCTCTTTTCCCTTAGATTGTCAAATAAAAAAATGACAAGCCCTGGCTGCGTAGCTCAGTTGCGTAGAGCATCCTGATAAGCCAAGGTTGCGGCTGTGATCCCTGGTCAGGGCACATGCAAGAATCAAGCAATGGCACAGCCAGTGTGGCTCAGTGGTTGAGATAACCTATGAACCAGGAGGTCACACTTCGATTCCTGGGCACATGCCTGGGTTGTGGGACTGATCCCCAGTGTGGGATGTGCAGGAGGCAACTGATCAACGATTCTCATCATTGATGTTTCTATCTATCTCTCCTCTTCCTTCCTCTCTGAAATCAATAAAAATGCATTTTTTAAAAATTAACTAATGAATGCATGAGTAAGTGTAACAACAAATCGATGTTTCTCTTTCTCAAAATCAAATTTTTAAAAAATGACAACAGCCAGCACAACAATAGCCTTCCAGTGTGAATGGATTGAAATTATACCTTTTTTGGGGTCAGATTAGCAAAAAATATATTTTTTGGTGTGCTGTAGAATTTTAGAAATTAGTTTATGTGTGCCGGGAGATGAAAGAGGTTGAAAAATCACTGCTCTGGAGGAACGAAACCCAAATGCCCAACTTCCCCCTTGCAGGCCCCAACCCCATCTGCCCAGCAGTTTCCCTGCCTGTGGCCAGGACAGGCACTTCCCATCACAGGTGGCCTGGAGGGGCTGCCAACAGGAGCACCGATCACACCCCCACCGGGTGGCGAGGAGGGGCCTCTGCCTTTCCCAGAAAAAAGCCAACCAGGGTGGGGCATCGCCTTGAGGCTGCACGTCCACAGAGACCCGGCTTCCTGTCCCACCCTGCACACAGGGGCCTCCGGACCAGGCAGGTGCCCCAGAGGGAAGGCTTGGAAGCTGGCCCACAGTGAAGGGTGCAGCCTCCCCTGGGTGGGAGGGTGGTGGTCTTGGGTTTGGAGAGTCTATGTGATCAATTAGTCACATACAGCCACATGCACAGCTGCCTGAGAGGGACTAAGAGAATTGTGGGAGGAAGGTGGCAGCCATATAATGCACCCCACAACCCATTTCCTCAGAGCCCTCCAGCCTCCCGCCTACAGGGCCAGGTTTGAACCTTGGAGTGTCTGTGCTTGTGCTTCTCAGAAACTGCCAGGGATTGGGAATTACCCCCCAAAAATTGCCAGGGAGGAAAGGGGAGACAGTAAATGGGAAAGGGCTCCTGGGAACCAGAAAGGGAGCCTGTCTCCACCCTGGAGCCTACAGGGGATACTGGGCATGCTCGACAGAGGGAGCCCCTGAATCAAGGCATCCAGGTGGGGTAGGCATGTGGAAAGTGAAATTTGGAGCAGAGGGCCTCAGCTCAAGCTGCTGAAAATCACAGGGCTCTCTGAGGAGCTTGGAGAAATACCGATGTATTCTATCGTACAATCTAGGGAAGAGACATGCCCAAAGAAAATGACCATACGCCCCATTTCTGATCCATGACGGAAAGGGATCCATGATGATTCTCATCATTGATGTTTCCTGGAAGAGGAGTCCAGGGTAGTACCAGCTTCAAGTTCAGCTGGGCCCAGGCACTCAGATCTCATCAGAACCCTCACCATCCACGTTATCCCCTGCAGTAAGCTCCCTGTATGCCACCAGCAGCCTACACCCAAAAGGAAGACCCAATCTCCCTCTCCAGGGGCAGCCCCAAAGTCTGGAGTCCCATTCCCATCCCTGAACCAGTCACAGTGGTCAGAGGTATTCTGATTGGCCTGGCATCGGGTCACTGTGCATTTCCAAGACTCCCCCCCCCACACACACACACCACCACCACACACACACACACACACACACACACACACACACACACACGCACCAGGCTCACTGGGGAGCTGAATCCCCCAAAGAAGAGCTTGCTCCCCAAACCAGCATTATACATCGCACTACAGGCCACCCCTGAGCTTTTCCGTTGAAATCAGAATCCTACTTGATTTTTAAAATTTTGCTTTCTGCTAGTTTTTTTTTAGTACAAGTGATAGCAAGCACAAGGTTATTCCATTGTGGTGGTGGTGATCTTGAACAAAGGGGAAAACAAACTTTTAATTGAAAACATTCTGTCCACTAAGACCGTTTCCCCCTGCAGACCGAGAAAAGGCCACCATTATTTGGCACTATACTGCCCCAGCACACCCAGGGACACCAGTGTTCCACAGGAGCCTGTTTAAGAATCCTTTTATTCCCAAACAAAAGGAAAATCACATAATGTGCGGGGTGGACTGCTGCCCCACATTGGTGAGGGTCAGAAGTGGACCAGCTAGAGAATGATTTTGAAGGAACAATTGACGAGACAAAATGACTAATAAGACAAGAGTGAAGAGGACGACCTCAAGGTAGAAGTGGAAAAAGCCAAAGTGGAAAAAACCCCAATACTGAAACAATTCCAAAAACTTTTTGTTTCATCCTCCAAAAACTTGAAGAAAAATACATTTGTTTATTCACAAATTATTACTGTTTTCCCCAGGCCTCTGCATTGCTAAATTGACCAGCCAAAATTATGTGGGGGGCTGAGGGGGGGGGATTTCATCAGGGTCAATAAATTTATGTCAAACTAATGACTATAAATCTGTAGAAAATGCTAATCAAATAAAGTGTGAACTTATTTCCATTTTACCCTACAATTATTACTGCTTTTCCCATACCAATATAGAAGTTTAATTTTTTTCCTCTCATGGCTTCAAATACTTAAACTTTACTGGTATGTCTTACTCTGAAATTTCATGCCTGGGTGAATGTACAAATAATAGCAAAATAAGGACAACAGGAAGAGGAAAGATGGTTAGATAACCAAAAATTCATGGAAATTTCTAGCCAAAACAACTCCATTTCAACCTCATTGTTTTATAGATAAAAATTATCATAAGACTCAGAAAGACCTGAGGGTGTTACTCTGTGCCTTCCTGCTAACTTGCCCTACCCCGTGCGTTCAGCTTCCTGCGAGGGGCTGGATGCAGCTCACACGCAGGAAGGGTGGTCTGAAGTGGTGCTGAAAGCAGTGTCAGCCCTGAATGGTGGGCTTGAGGCAGGACCTTGGGCAGCCCTTTGACATAGGGGACCTGTGAGAATGAGAGCCAGGGATGTGGAGGACATGGGGTACACAGAATGGCCAAGGAGGGCAAGGATGGCCAGGGGGTTAATATTCTGCCCAAACTCTTAGAAGGCTTCAGGTGTGGGTGATGGGATTCAAATAAAATAGGGCCTGGGGATAGATGAGGGTGGGGAGTCAGCCCTGAGGCTTTTATCCTCAGGTTCTCTGCACCCCTCAGCATGCCCTGAGGAGCGTGTTGTAATGCAGACCTCTGGTGTCTTCAGAGGACCTATCAATGAAAATCTTGGGCCCAGCCTGGGGATCTGAATTTCAGCAAGCTCTTGGTGGGCGGGACTCTGATGTGATGCACCTCTGCCTTGGAGGGTCTTGCTAGGAAAAGCCGTGAGGCATCAACACATACAGTGGGGTGGTACGTGGTTATCTCCTGTGGCCACTGGAGAAGGGTGGGCGACAGTAGGTCAGTGTTTGGTGGTGTCTGTTCTCTAGGAGGTTCTTGGCTGAGATGCTGGGCTGTGGAATTGGACCACAGGTCAGAAGACAGAAGGCCTGATGTGAGGACAGTGGAGCAGTCCTGGCACCTCTTGCCCAACCATCTGCTGGCCAGATAGAGCCATTGAGCATAGAGCCATTAGACCTCTGTCCAGTGCTGGATTCTGACGGTGAGTACGGACAGGAGTAGGGCATGGGGACTCAGGATGTTGTCCTGATGGGAGCGGGGCCTTGGTGGCTTCTTGCCCTTCTAGCTGCCCTTATAGGAGCCTGGTTCTTTCTCTCAGAAGGGGTAGATGGCAACTGGGAGAGGGCTTACTGGTAATGCTGTGTTAATTGGGTACCAAAGGGTCTTTCTCCCACCCACCAATAGGGCCTGCAGATGTTCCTCAGGAGAGAGGGGAGGGGAGGGGAGGCCATTGGAGGCCACGTTCCCTCTCCCAACTCGCACCACAGCACCAAAGGGACAGTGTGGGAACAGCATGGGCTGCTTACTCTGGGCAGCAGGAGCCCCAAGAAGCTTGTAAAACTGAGTGACTCCAGGGAAAGCTGATGGCTGCAAGATGTGGGAAGCCACATTTGCCAAGGACCCAAGGAAGGCACAGACAGAGGGAAGGAGCAGACTGGAAGTGGAAATAAAAGAACTTGGTGCCCTGACCGGTTTGGCTCAGTGGATAGAGCGTTGGCCTGCGGACTGAAGGGTCCCAGGTTCGATTCCGGTCAGGGGCATGTAACTTGGTTGTGGGCACATCCCAGTGGGGAGTGTGCAGGAGGCAGCTGGTCGATGTTTCTCTCTCATCGATGTTTCTAACTCTCTATCCCTCTCCCTTCCTCTCTGTAAAAAAAACAATAAAATATATTTAAAAAAAAAAAAAAAGACTTGGAAATGGCTGTGGAGGCCAGGGTGCGAAGGAGGAGGCAGAGGCAATCAGGAGTATCTGGCTGGAAAACCCTAGGGGAATGGAGGATGAAGAGGTCATGTGGAGGGCTTCACTGTCTCGACAGCCTCTAAGACTATACATGGAGACATCGATCATGCGTTCAATACGTCCTAGGCTTATTGAGCACCTACTGTATTAGGAGCTTCGCTGTGACACACAGCCTCACGCTCAGAGAGCTCCAGTCTAGCCAGGGGGATGGGGGCCAGGCAGTAGAGTGAGAACGAATAAGGCCGAGCTGTAGTAAGGGACCGTGTGGGTCTGCATGGCGGGCACAGGCCCCTACTTTAGGTGGTGTGACCAGGGAAGCCTCTCTAAGAGCCATGGTAAGAGCTGTGCACACGCCTTTCAGACACCACACTGTCAAGGCCTCCAGGCAGGTGGGCTGGCTGTATTGAAGGGACAGCTGGCAGCCGCTGTGGCTGGAGTGGCACTCCCCTGGGAGCAGGAGGTACAGGATGAGGTGAGAAATAGGCAGGGGCCTTACCTGTAGGCCACAACGGGGAGTGTGGGTTGTTTTTCTAAGTGCCATGAGAAGCCCTTGAAAGTGGAGAATGAATTATGGGTTGGGGGGCAAGCCAGAAGGCCAGATGATGGACCAGGATGGAGGTGCAAGTGGACAAAACTGTGCTTTATTTCTAAGGTAAACCCAACAAAACTTGCTCATGGATCAGATGTAGATGAATTGTTGTGACTCCCAGGTCCAGAGTACCTGGGTGAATGGTGGACTCAAGAGTTCTATTTTGCATGAATTTTCCTTCCTTCCTCCCTCCCTCCCTCCCTCCTTTCCTTCTTCCTTTTCTTTTATTTTTTCTTTCTTTTCTTTCTTTCTTTCTTTCTTTCTTTCTTTCTTTCTTTCTTTCTTTCTTTCTTTCTTTCTTTCTTTCTTTCTTTCTTCCTTCCTTCCTTCCTTCCTTCCTTCCTTCCTTCCTTCCTTCCTTCTTTCCTTCCTTCCTTCTAGTGGAGCCTTTCTTTCTTTCTTTCTTTTATTAAATATATTTTTATTGATTTCAGAGAGGAAGGGAGAGGGAGAGAGAGATAGAAACATCAACGATGAGAATCATTGATTGGCTGCCTCCCGCACGCCCCCTACTGGGGATCGAGCCCACAACCCAGGCACGTGCCTCTGACCGGATTCAAACCCGGGATCCTTCAGTCTTCTGGCCAGCGCTCTATTTGCTGAGCCAAACTAGCCAGAGCTATTTTGCATGAATTTTATTTGAATTGCCTATTAGCCATCCAGGTTGGGGGGTGGGGGGTAAATAGACTGTAGCATGTTGAAATCAGGAGCTCCCTGATTGTCAGCTGTGGCTGGTTGAGAGCCATGGATTCAGGAAAAGATTGGCATAGGCCAACCCCTAGGGCCAGGTCAGAGGAGGTGGGAGGGGAAGTAGATGTTGCAAGAAAAAGGAGCTACTCCTGGTGCTGGGTGCTGCTGGAGGTGGGGGGAGGGCTGGCAAGAAAGCTGAGGCAGGGTGACCTTGACAAGAATTTCAGTGGAGTGATGAGGACAAAAGACGGGTGTGAGTGGGTCAAAGGGAAGTAGGGAGAGGGTGTGGAGACAGAGGAGTAGAGATAAGGAGGAAAATGCTCTGAAGCGCAGCTGAGGAACTGGGTGGTATCTGGAGCAAGGAGCTCAAGGAAGTGTTTCTTGTTTTTAATGAGATACTACAGAATCACTTCTCACTTCGGACTAAAATCTCCAGGCACCAGCAGCCCAAGGGGAAGAGTGGAACGCCATGACGTGGCTTATGGAACCCAGCGCCATGGTTGTGTCCACAACTCACTGAAGCCTGAGACCCCAAGGGAGGGAATGAGAGGCGTGTGTGTGCTTATGTCTGGGTTACGGAAATACCTGTCTGTGTAAGGACCCAGGGGGGCAAAGTGGGGAGACCTCAGCCTCTGATCCAGACAGAGGCTGGTGGTGGGTGGGAGACTGAAGGAAACCGCTTCTCACATTGCTGCCGGGGCGAGCACCTGAGGCTGCGGGGGCGAGGGGGGCAGCACTAGTTCCTCCGAGTCAGGTCCATAAGCCACTGGGAGAGGCCTTGCTGTGGGCTCCTGTTTCCTCAGACGAGGGAGGAGGAGGCGACAGCAAGAATGAGGCTGCCCCTCCAATCCAAATAGGCTTCCTGGAACAATTGGGTTGGAAGGTCTAGGTGTTGGACCTCCAGGAAGCTGCTGGTGACACAGGGACGCTGATGCAGAACCTAGGCATTGCCCCAGTGAGGCTGGGGGCAAAACGGGTGACTTTTCAAGGGTCCAGCCCCCGAACACACACATCCCCAATCCAGCCTTGTTCCCTAGGCAGTCACCCTCTCTGTTCTTCGGCTCCCCCTCAACCTCCATCTCTCACCCCTTGACTCCAAAGTCCGAGCTAAGAGCTGGGGGGGTTTCGCTAAAGCAGCGGTTCTCAACCTGTGGGTCACAACCCCTTTGGGGGTCAAATGACCCTTTCACAGGGTTTGCCTAAGACCATCATAAAACATATATAATTACATATTGTTTTTGTGATTAATCACTATGCTTTAATTATGTTCAGTTTGTAACAATGAAAATACATCCTGCATATCAGATATTTACATTACGATTCATAACAGTAGCAAAATTACAGTTATGAAGTAGCAACAAAAATAATTTTATGGTTGGGGGTCACCACAACATGAGGAGCTGTATTAAGGGTCGAGGCATTAGGAAGGTTGAGAACCACTGAGCTAGAGGATGGAGTAGTGGGGTACCCAGAATGACCCCGTTTCTCCTCCCAGCTCCTGCTCACCCCAAAGCAAGAAGCATGCACAGTGGAAAGAAGCAGGCAGCTATCTTCCTCAGCATCTACTGCAGTTGTAGGAGCAGGATGGTCACGGCCATCCCACCCTGAAGCCACTCATCTGCCTAGAGGGGCACCCTAATGTGCTCCCGTCTTGCTGGAACATGAACCGGGTCAGTCTCATTCACCAGGTCTTTGCAGGAGCCCTCGAGGGCGGCAGGACAGCCACTCGCACAGGTGGGCTCACCTTCTGCTGGTGTGGCCAGCCGTCCGCCATGCCTGCAGAACAGCAGCTCAGGACCCCATCCCAGCAGGTGGTGAGGGCAGGAGTCGCTGCTCGTCCTTGGGCTGGCGGCAAGGGTGGAGAGGACCTGGGGTTAACACTGGGGAGGTCCCGGGCCAATCCAGGGCCCGACGGTGGTGGAATCATTTGCTAAGAAGGCCAGGTCAAGGCTCGTCCCATGGGCTGGACTGGCCGGACCCCATCGGAGATCGGGCCCGCGGGCCCGCGCGC
Organism: Myotis daubentonii; assembly: GCF_963259705.1. Lineage (NCBI taxonomy): Eukaryota > Metazoa > Chordata > Mammalia > Chiroptera > Vespertilionidae > Myotis > Myotis daubentonii. Next base: position 31,256,259 of record NC_081847.1, read on the forward strand.
ACCACCACCTCCCGACACAGACGCGCGCGCGCCCTCGCTGTCTCCCTCTACGAACAACGAGGAGCCCGAGAAGGCGCGCCCAGGGCCGGGATCCCGCCAGTCCCACAAGGGGACTGGGCGGCGGGGCCATCTTGGGAAGGAAAGAAGCCGCGAGCCAAGACCTTGACCCAAGAGAAAGCCAAGGGCGCATCGACGCCGGAGGCGAAACCCCGAGGCGCCCTCCGAGCAAACCCGACGCCGCAGGATGGGGAAGTCGGCAGGCTCGGCGGGCCGGGGCGGAGCCCAGCGAAGGCGCGTCCGCCCTCTAGTTAGTCCAGGCGCGCTTCCTGGAGGAGGAGGAGGAGGAGGAGGAGGAGGAGGAGGAGGAGGAGGAAGGTTTACCGCCCGAGCAACTGGGCAGAATGGAGGGGGCGGAGCCGGCGGCGGCCGGGCCCCGCGGAGGCCCCCTGCCGAGAAGAGGGGGCGGCGGCCAACCGCTCGCTTAAAGCGGGTGCGGAGGAAACCCTTCCCCGACCTGCCGCAGCGCCGTGTCTCCGTGGGTCCCGGGGCCCCGCCGGTTCCTTCGAAGAAACTTCCAGCGCCGCCCAGCCCCTCACCCGGCGAGGCCTGGGCGGGCGCGCGGGCTCGGAGAAGCCGTGTCTACCCGTCTGGCGTCGGCGCCACGCGCTGCGGGAGGAGCGGGTCCGCAGCGGACCGGGTGCGGTGAGGGAGCGGGGCGGGCGGGCGGGGGGGTGGGGACCGGTCCCGGGCGGGCGGGGCGTCTGAGCGGCATTAGGACCCAGGCGCGGCGCGGGGGTGTGTCGCCAGCGCCCTGCGGTGTCCCGCCCGAGACGCCCAGTTTGGGGTGCCGGAGCCCGGGGTGCGGAACTCGGGGTGCGTGCGTGTGTGCAGCCGTCCGGCAGCCGATCGCCGGGCCGTCGCCGCGGCCACCGGGCGTGTGTTCCGTTTCCAGCCTGGCGGTGGGTGCCTGCGCCGGCGGGCACGACGGCAGGCCGTCCGCTCTCCGCAGCGAAGGCGGGGACTCGGAGCCGTCGGGGCCCTGGGGCATCGCGGGTGCCACCCCTGCAAGGGCCCCGGGGCATCTGGGCGAGAGGGTTGTGGGGGCTTTCCAGCCGCGGGGAGAGCCCGGTTTGGAGGGAGTGGGTGGCCTGGCGGGTAGAGAGGTGGTGGAGAGAGGCCCACGGTGGGCGCTGAGCACGGAATTGATGCTCTGCTTCGTCGTCTTGAGATTCGTAAGTTCTGGCATCAGTGAGGTGGCCGCGGAGGGCTGGGGGCCTGGGAGCGGGCGGGGCGGAGCCGGGGGTCCCTGGCGCCCGAGCGCCGCGCTCTCTGCTCGCTGCTGCCTCGGGGCCTCCTCTACGTTCTGCGCGGGCCCGCCCGTTGGCGGTGGTCCCTGGGCCTCTGGCTGACGGGACTCGGACACCTGGAGTTTGTTTGTCCGACACTGATTTGCACTGGGCGCCCGGGATGGGAGCCGGGTGTGCGCCACCGCAACCGTCCCGACGGCGTCCTCCCTTCTGCCGCCCAGTTCCCGCCCTGCTCGCCTATCGGCGTCCGGCCTCCTACCCGCGACCCCCAGGGTCTCCGAGCCTAGCGGCGCTGTCCTCTCGCGCACGCGGTCCTTCCTGCGGCTCCCTTCCTCGCCCGGCGCGGCACGAACAGCGGGACCATCCGGGGCCCGGCGTGGGGAGCGCGCACGGCTCCCCTTCCATCCCCCGGCGGACCAACGGCTCCGCCTCCCAGGAGGCCCGGGACGCGGGTGGCGGCGCCAGGGGAGGAGGCCGTTGCCCCTTCGGTTTCGTGTGGCTCGGGCGCGTGAAGTTGGGGGCTGCACGTGTGATGGGTGTTGATGGCCGGGAGGCGGGTGGGGGGCTCCCCAGCCCGGGGGAAGGAGTTCAAGAGGAGCAATGTGTCCGCAGCAGAACTCGATCCCAAGTATTGGGCTTGGCAGCGAAGGAAAACCCAGAGAAGTGGGGCGGATAATACAGGGAGGGCGGAGGATTCCTCCTCCCGCCAGCTCAAGTCCTCCGTCCAGCGGTCCAGGAGGCTGATGGGTTCTGCAACCAGTGAATCCCTCCCTGTCTCACAGGGTACTGTTAGTGACCCTTGGAGGAAACTTGCCGAGAACATCTCTGCCTTCTCACCTGGGCAGTCCCTAGCGGATGGGCTAAAGAATGACAGGCGTGGCTTTCTCGGGTCCCTCCCTCCTACTGTCCCCTGCTCCTTTTTCTCTGAGGTTGGCCTGGGTTGGGTCCCTGGGAAGGGTAAGAAGAAATTAGCAGGGTTGGTGTGGGGTGGAGAGCAGATGGGCACCAGAGACTGTCCACAGTGGGTCGTTGGAGCTGGTAACAGTTCTTGGCTTTCCTTGCAGAAAACTCGTCCATAATGTCGCAGGATGGATACCTTGAGGATTCAGGTGAGTACACTCAGGTATGGGTGTGTGCCTAGTCAGAGAGAACTCCTTGATCGAAAGTATCTGGGAGTGCTAGTCCAACTACCTGGGTGCCCCTGGCACCGGCCACCTGTCTGTGGTCCCCTACTGGTGCTGGCATGCCTTTGGACCCTGCCTTTAAGGAGGTTGTGGTGTGGTTAGAGAGGCAGCTGAAACGGCCTGGACCCGGGCAGGTCTCTGGTGGTGTTGTGGTCCTGGGAGGACAGGCTGCTCTCTCTCCTGGGCCATCTAGATCAGTGGTCCTCAACCTTCCTAATGCCGCGACCCTTTAATACAGTTCCTCATGTTGTGGTGACCCCCCATTTCATTGTTACAAATTGAACATAATTAAAGCACAGTGATTAATCACAAAAACAATATGTAATTATATATGTGTTTTCCGATGGTCTTAGGCAACCCCTGTGAAAGGGTCGTTCCACCCCCCAAAGGGGTCGCGACCCACAGGTTGAGAACCACTGATCTAGACCATCTAGTGATGTCCCATGGTTCACTTTTACAATGCTCTGGTTATCTAACCAGCCTGAGTCCAAGGATTTAGATGCCTGCATTCCTCAGTCCCTGCCCAGCCCTGTGAGGGAGAGGCTGCCATTGTCCCTCTAAAGAAATGTGACTCTGCTTCTGTGTTCCCTGCTAGCTCCTCTCTAACTTTCCCTTCCCCCTGTCTCTGGGATGGCTCTGTGCTGCCTCGCCTGTGCCCAGACCCAGGAACTGGCAGGGCCATCAGAGAGGTGTCCAGTGGGACAGTGTTTGGACAGACTGGTGATGTGCTCTTACCAAGAGTCTCTAGGGCATGAGAACTGCATGTGCCAGGCTGCTGGCAGGCGAGTTAGGCATGTGGCTGGGCTAAGGATGGAGGAGGGAGCTTTACAGGGACCTGGTAGTGTCAGCTGGGGAGGTCCTGGAGAGAAGGGGGCAGTGTGAGGGACAGCACGGGAGAATAATGGATGCTTTGGGTGACAGGGGAAGCTGGGGCAGGTTGGGGCTGAGAACTAGATTGTCAAAGCAAAGGAAGCCTGGAATTGGGGAGTTTTTCGTGGACATGAGCTCCATGACAAAAGTCAGAAGGACACCTTTTGACCTAATAGCTTTGCTCTGGGATCTAGGTGCAGTGCAGACCTCGGGTTCATCAGCCCATGGGGGCCTTGACAGGGGAAGCCTAGCACCTCCTGTCCAGAAAGGGCCCAGGCTCAGCACAGGACAACATGAGGGACAGGGCCTGGGACAGGGGTGGGCACACTTTTTGACTCGAGGGCCACAGTGGGTTCTTAAACTGGACCGGAGGGCCGGAACAAAAGCATGGATGGAGTGTTTGTGTGAACTAATATAAATTCAAAGTAAACATCATTACATAAAAGGGTACGGTCTTTTTTTTTTTAGTTTTATTCATTTCAAACGGGCCGAATCCGGCCCGCGGGCTGTAGTTTGCCCACGGCTGGCCTGGGATGTGCAGAGGAAACCAGCACTGCCCGGCAGGTGTAGGCATGCTGCTGGCCCTTCCCTGTCCCTGCACAGGTGTTAGGCATTGGTGGGCTCTGAGCTACAAAGGTCCCTTTCCTGGGATCACCCGCAAGTGGTGAGCCAAAAGGGACCCATGGTCAGTAAGAGGTGCCAGCTGGGCCAGGAGTGAGGCGGCGCCCTAGGAGGACTGCCAGAGGAGAAGGGTTCTGTGAGCCTTGAAGAAGGCTCTCTGGGCCTTCTCAGAGGGCAGGAGCTGGCATGGCTGGGGTGCTGGCCAACTGGCCTGAGGCATGAGAAATCGAGGTGGGGCATGGGCTGGATCTGAAGGGACAGGGGTCAAGACAAGGGTTGGAAGTTTGTCTCAGACGGTGATCCCAGAGGCTGTGGGGAGCCCCGGCAGGGCTTGGGGAAGCTGAGAACATTTGCAGCTCGCCAGGAAACCTTCCCATAGGCGGAGCCTGTGCTGTGGGGCAGGTGCAGGAACTGAGAGGCAGACCAAGGGTTCTGTGCTCTGGGCGTCCCAAGGTGCCACAGCATGCCCCTCTCCCACCAGGGGGTGAGGCTGAGAAGAGACCTCCTTCTGCAAGTCCTATCCCTGTCAGCCCTCTGCTCTATTTCTCAGGCTCTCCTGCTTCCCGGTCTTGTCTGATGTCTGGACTGTCTCTCAGCCTTGATGGTTTGCCCCAGGCCCTGCCTGGGAGGAGGTGCCTTAAGGCCCTGTACCAATGTGGTGGGGAAGGAGGGGTGTGGATACTGCAGTGGCTCTGGCTTCCCTTGGGTCCCATCTGGGTAGCCAGGCAGGTCTGGGTCCTGTAACCTGGAAGTTCTAGGAGGGCAGGGGTTAGGCAGTCTTAACTGTGTCATTACACCATGTTCCTAGCTCAAAAGTTTGTAGAATGAACCTATTTTTTTTCTGGTTGAAGGATATGGGTCAGAATAGTGCAAGGCCCTGGTTCCTGCAGCTGAAGAATGTTGGTTGAAAGTTGTTGGGTGGGGCCAAGACTATATACTCTATCCACTTGGGCCTGAGGCTGCCTTCCTGGCCTACGCAAGGCCTCCCCGGCCACTCGCTGACAGTGCACCAAGTGGGACAGCCCAGGACAACAGCTCCTTGGTCGTGAAGTCCCTTTTGGGGTATAGCACTGACGGCCAGGCCCTCTTGGGGTGTCTTTTTCTCGGTGGTGGTTGGGTCTCCAGGCTACCTCAAGTGTGACACAGATGATGCCTCTGAAACCCATGAGGAAAGCCTGACAGAAGAGGCCTTCAACACCGTCAACTCCTCCATTGTGTCTGGCGAGAGCATCCGTTTCTTTGTCAACGTCAACCTCGAGGTGCAGCCCACCCAGGCTGGTATGGTGGTTGTAGCAGGGATAGACTGCGGGGAGGGCAGGGGCTTGGAGACTGGGCAGGTAGGCTCCAGTCCACCAAGAGAGACCCGAAGAGGTGGGCTGGTGCCATGAGCCATCTCCCTTTTTTCTAGTAGACAGCGAATCGCCTGGTGGCTGTGGGCTCCTCCACACCTCTCGAAAGGTGAGTGGCCCATCTGCAGGACAGGAGACATTGAGTCCTGGGCCTATAGTCGGGGCTGGAGGTGGCTGTTCCCCTGAGATAGCTCAAGCTGCTTCCCTCTCGCACGACACAGGGAACTCACACTAGCCCAGAGCTCATCTGCTAGGGCCTTCCCCTCTGGAAGGGGATGTTGGTCCTGGTGGGAAGCGGCAGCCAGGGAGGGGCCACCATGGAGGAGAGGCCAGGTCGTGCGGCAGGTCTCACTCATGGGCCTGTGTGGGGTCCCCACAGTACCTGAAGTTAAAGAACTTCGAGGAAGAGATCCGAGCGCACCGAGACCTAGATGGCTTCCTGGCACGGGCCAGCATCATCCTGAACGAGACAGCCACCTCGCTGGATGAGGTGCTGCGGGCCATGGTGCTCCGCATAGTCTACAACCCCCGCACCATTGAGCCTGACTGCAACTTGGACATGCTCATGGCCATGCTCTTCACTGATGCTGGGGCCCCCATGGAGGGGAAAGGTAAGGCCCATCTCCCATCCTTGGCAGGGAGGTCAGGGAGGTGGGCCAGCTGACCTCCTATCCCCCTACACCCTGTCCTCAGTTCACCTGCTGTCAGACATCATCCAAGGAGTCACTGCCACAGTCACAGGAGTGCAATACCAGCAGTCATGGCTCTGCATCATGTGAGTTGCCAGGCCACCACACTGGGCCTCCCTACATATCACCGTGGAGCCAGGTATCCCATGTCCCTGTAGAGCAGGGTGGGCAAACTTTTTGACTCGAGGGCCACAATGGGTTCTTAAACTGGACCGGAGGGCCGGAACAAAAGCATGGATGGAGTGTTTGTGTGAACTAATATAAATTCAAAGTAAACATCATTACATAAAAGGGTACAGTCTTTTATTTCAATAGTTTTATTCATTTCAAACGGGCCGGATCCGGCCCGCGGGCCGTAGTTTGCCCACGGCTGCTGTAGAGGCTGGCCAACCCAGTTCAGGGGGCGAGGGGGAGCATTCCCATCCCATTTGGTCATCTTTCTTATCCCTAACACAAGTCACTGGGGGTCCAAGTTAGGTACTTGGGATGGGGTTCCCCAGCCAGCAGTGGCAACAGCGTGCCCTCCCGTCCCTGCCAGCTGCACCTCCAAGTCCCTACAGAGGCGGCACGTGTGCATCAGCCGCCTGGTGCGCCCGCAGAACTGGGGGGAGAATTCCTGTGAGGTGCGATTCGTCATCCTGGTGCTGGCCCCACCCAAGATGGTGAGGAGGGGTTTTGGGGTGGATTCCTTTCCTGGAGAGGAGGGTTCCAGGCTACCTGGCTGTCTTCTTGGGGGCATTTCTTCCATGTGCTGGGGTGCCCCACAGTCCTGGCATCTGAAGGTCTCATTCTACCCTGTCCCTTCATCTCGGCCCTCCTGGGTTTCTCTGTAGCGTATTGCTAGGTCCTCATCAAGCCCTGACTTCCCCCAGAGATTGCCCAAAAGGTTGTATTTCCTTCCTGACTAAAAAGAGGTGTTTTTAAAAATTACTCAAACATAGGGGCCTTTTCTTTGGCTGCCCCAACCTAACCCTTGTAGTTTTCTGACAATGATTTGCAGATGTGATTCCCCTATTTCCCACCCCAGAAAAGCACCAAGACTGCGACAGAGGTGGGGCGCACCTTTGCCACCATGTTCTTGGACATCACCTTCCGCCAGAAACTCCTGAAGACGCACACAGAGGAAGAATTCAAGGAGGCCCTAGTACATCAGAGACAACTGCTCACCATGATGGGCCAGGTTCCAAACCCCACCACACTGAGCTACAGCAGAAACTCCAACTCCCAGAAATCCCAGCATGTACGGGGGTCCAGGGGGGCCCGGGTGGGGGTTGCAGAGCGCGGGCGCAGAGCTAACAGCCACCCTGCTATAGCCCATACAGCACAAGGACTTTTTCCCTGTGGGGAAGGGCATCCGGGAGGACTTCGCCCGCAGGTTCGCCGTGTACCCAATGGACTTCACTGACGGTATGTGCTCTGCGGTCCCCGGAAGCTCGGCCTGTGTGACCACAGGACAAGTACACCTGTCCAGCACCCCAACACTCCGTCCTGTCCTAGGCATTATCGGGAAAAACAGGACTGTGGGCAAGTACATCACCACCACTCTGTTCCTCTACTTCGCCTGCCTCCTGCCCACGATTGCTTTTGGGACCCTCAACGATGAGACCACCAAAGGCGCCATCGGTAAGGGACCGGAGGTCAGTGGGGGAGTGCTGGGGGTGCCCGGGGTGCAGTGCCTGCCTGACCACTCCGCTTCCCCAGGCGTGCAGAAGAGCATGGCTGGGCAGAGCATCGGAGGCCTCCTGTACGCGCTCTTCTCTGGGCAGCCGTTGGTGGTGCTGCTGACAACTGCGCCTCTGGCCCTCTACACTCACGGTGCAGTGGGAGTTGTGGTAGGGAGATGGTGCCTGTGGCCCTCGGCCCCGGCCCAGTCCTGACCGCCCACCCCTGTCCTGCTGCCTGCAGTGATCCGTGGCATCTGCGACGACTACAGTCTGGACTTCAACACCTTCTATGCATGGATAGGCCTGTGGAACAGTTTCTTCCTCGCAGTTTACGCCCTCTTCAACCTCAGCCTGATCATGAGTCTTTTCAAGAGGTGACAGGGCCTTCCCTGAACTGCTGGGGCCTTCGAACTGGAGGGAGACCAAGGCCAGGGGTCTGGTCAGCCGGTGCCAGCTCTGAGGTCCCATAACCCTAGAAGGGATGGGGCTCCCCCAAGGGGAAAAGCCTGGGACTGGTCCTCTTCATGGCAGTAGGACATGGGGGGTCACACTGAGGCTCAGGGAAGCTTCCCCCCACAACTGACCCCCATCTTATGAGGCATATCACCCCCTGGCAGGTCAACAGAAGATATCATTGCCTTGTTCATTTCCATCACATTTGTGCTGGATGCTGTCAAGGGCATGACCAAAAGTGAGTATTTGCCTAATGGCCACTTGCTGTAGAGGGATCGGAGTTAAGATGGGGGATTATGGGCTGTGGCCAGGGCAGTCAAGCAGCATGCAAGCTAAGGTTGTTCTCGTGCTCCAGGGTGCTCTGGGGAGCAGCAGCCACATGTGCTAGAGGGTGACAGGGCTGCTCCAGGCAGGATCAGAGGCCCTGGGCCACGTGAGATGCACTGTCAGACAGGGCAGAGGGACAGCGGCAAGGGGTGGGAGTAGTGGGTGGATGGGCAAATTGATGGGGCCAGCTTCCCCTCACTTCTCCCAGACGCCCCTTCTTCCTTCAGGGCCCCCTCACCCCACATCTAGGAAGAAGCTGGGCCCCCATCTCCCAGAACCCAGATGGCTGAGGCCTTTTGGTCTGTGTCCATAGTCTTCCAGAAGTACTACTATGGCGACCAACTTGGGAATCACAACTTAGGTCACAATTCTCTGGTTAGCCTGCTGGACCTAGGCACCAGCCTCAACACCAGCTTCCACACTGCCCTCAACACCAGCCTCCTGGCCAGCCCGCTGGAACTGAGCCCAGAGAACAGCCAATTACCTGAGCAACCACACCGGGACACTGCCGTGCTCAGCCTCCTTATCATGCTGGGCACGCTCTGGCTGGGTTACACCCTCTACCAGTTCAAGAAGAGGTGAGGGGGGCCTAGAGGTGAGGGGAAGGGAACACAGCCCCTGGACCAGGCTGATACACCCTCCTCTGTGCCCAGCCCCTACCTGCACCCCTACATGCGGGAGATCCTGTCAGACTGTGCCCTGCCCATCGCTGTGCTCACCTTCTCCCTCATTGGCTCCTATGGCTTCAAGGAAATTAAGAGTGAGTTGGGACTGGACCGGCATGCGGGTGGGGCGGGTGGGGCGGGGTGCCTCCATGGAGTTGCAGGCTGGAGCAGGGTCTGTATCTTGCTGCAGTGAGCAAGTTCCGCTACAACCCCCGTGAGAGCCTGTTCAAGATGGCCGAGATGCACTCGCAGTCCCTGGGAGCCATCTGCAGTGCCATGGGCCTCGGCTTCCTGCTCTCTATGCTCTTCTTCATCGAGCAGAACCTGGTGGCTGCCTTGGCTAACGCACCGGAGAACAGGTTCACCGGGCTGGGAGGGGAGGGCTGAGCAGGTTGCCCCCTCCAAGGAGTCCACGGGGGCTCTATCCGATACATGTTCCTGCCTTTCTGCTGCAGGCTGGTGAAGGGCACAGCTTACCACTGGGACCTCCTGCTCATCGCCATCATCAACACGGGGCTGTCTCTGTTTGGGATGCCCTGGATCCACGCTGCCTACCCCCACTCCCCACTGCACGTGCGGGCACTGGCTCAGGTGGAGCAGCGTGTGGAGAGTGGGCATGTTTATGACACGTGAGTGTGACAGTGGCCCCTTGAGGCCTGAGGCAAGAGTCACATGGGCCCTAAGGTGGGATAGCCCTGGGAGGGATGTGGCCCTGCAGTGCCCTAGCCTGAGAGTCACAAGTGACCCACGGTGGGGCATGGCCCCCTTGGACTGGGGCTGGAGGTGATGCGGCGCTCTGGACCACACAGGATCATGAACGTGAAGGAGACGCGGCTGACCAGCCTGGGCGCCAGCATCCTAGTGGGCCTCTCCCTCCTGCTGCTGCCCGTCCCACTGCAGTGGATCCCTAAGCCTGTGCTATACGGCCTCTTCCTCTACATTGCCCTCACCTCCATCGATGCCAACCAGCTCTTTGAGCGTTTGGTTCTACTGCTCAAGGACCAGGTGAGCATCTGGCCCTGAGCGAGGGATGTGGGTGGGAGATACAGCAACATCAGACCTGTCCACACCTGGTTCCCTACCACCCACAGGCCTCATACCCACCCACCCATTATATCAGGAAGGTGCCTCAGAGGAAGATACACTACTTCACGGGGCTGCAGGTCCTGCAGCTGCTGCTGCTCTGTGCCTTTGGCATGAGCCCCCTGCCCTACATGAAGATGATCTTCCCCCTCATCATGATTACCATGATCCCTATCCGGTACGGGAGGGTGGGCAGAGGGCAGGTGGGACCAGCCGGGTGGAAGAGTGGGGCTGCTGAGACGGGGCCCTCTGTCTTCTCCCTGACTCAATCTTCATCTTTCTGCCTATTCCCTCCCCTCCTCAGCTATAAACTGCTGCCCCTAATCATTGAAGCCAAATACTTGGACGCCATGGATGCTGATCACTGAGCTGCTGGCTGGCAGGCCCTGGCCACGCCCTGTTGGTTGGTCCCTCCGGGTCTTCCTAGCCCGGCTGTGACTTTCTGTGGGGAGGTGCGGGTGTCTCGGAGCGCTGCTCTATGCTGCCCCCCTCACAGCTGTCCCAAAGGCCTAGGGCGTGTGTGCACTGTGGGGGTTCCATGGAGTGTGCCTGTACTTCCCATTGCCTTTTGCTTTGGGTCAAAACTGCTCAGGGCAGCTTCTGCCCAGGGTGGGACTAAGTAGGATGGATTTTCTTTTGATAAAAGAGATGCCTGAAAGAGAAACCATTTCCTTGATTGTATAAGGAATCTGTTGTATGCACATTAGAGAATAAAGCTCCTGTTTCTATGCTGCTATGTGCTGTCTCACCCCTGTAGCCTGCCCCAGCCTCTGAGGGCCACCTGAGTGCCGTGGGGAAGGGGCATAAAAGGGATCCATATGTGTAGAGTGCCATTTCTTTCTTTTTTTCTTAATATATTTTATTGATTTTTACAGAGGAAGGGAGAGGGATAGAGAATCAGAAACACTGATGAGAGAGAAACATCGATCAGCTGCCTCCTGCACACCCCCCACTGGGGATGTGCCCGCAACCAAGGTACATGCCCTTGACCGGAATCGAACCCGGGACCCTTCAGTCTGCAGGCTGACGCTCTATCCACTGAGCCAAACCGGTTAGGGCTAGCGTGCCATTTCTGTGCTGTCACAGTGAATATTGGCCCAACAGGGAAATGAAGATCCAGGTGGCCTTTGTGCTGCCAGGAACCTACAGGGGAAGTGTCTGGGAACAGAATGTGTGAGGACCCTGAGGAGAGGGGTTGGGGCCAGTATAGAGCATGACTGGCATGGGGAGATTAGCGGGACTGATAGCAAAGGGCTCTGGCTCTCAGAGACAGTTGCAGAGCAGCCTGATCGGAGACTGAAAACAGGTGTGTAGTTCAGATTGGCAGTTTTGAACTATCTGGTCTGCTGGGTAGATTCTAAGTAGGGGAGGTAGGGTAGGGCAGGGGCTGCATCCTGCACCAGGGCATTGCTGGTGGGGATGAAGGGAAGTGGAAGAAACCATATGGTGGGGATCGCTCTGATGGAGGGGAGAAGGTACCATGTTTCTGGCTTGGCCATTTGGTGGTTGGCCAGGACCCATGACAGTGGCAGCAGGCAGGGGGAAACAGGGACCACAGGTCTAAGGCTCAGAGGAGCGCCCCTGTATGTACCTGGGAGCAGCAGCAGTGGTAGGCAGAGCACTGTCTCACAGACACCCCATCACATCACCTTTTAGAACTGATTTAATAAATACACCATAGACCAAAGGAGCAGATGAGAAGACATCTGCTACATCTAAAACTAAAAAGGAACTAAGATCTAGATATACAAAGAATTATTACAAACCAACGTAAGACTGTGACTCTGATAGAGGCAAAGGCTGTGAACAGGGAAGGGGGGCCCAAAATGTTAACAGGAATGGCCACAGATGCTCAAACATCTCAGAAATGTGAGGAATGCAACCCAGCAGTGAGATGGCACCTTCCGCTTGGTAGAAATCAGATGTACGGATGATTGAGTGGGAGATGGGGCGGGGGCTTGTGCACTGACAGGGGGAATGGAGACTGAGGCACAACCAAGACACCTCACCCTCCAACCAAGCAATGCTGTTTGTGGGGAATGAGCACTAAAGTTAAAAGAAGGGGGACAGAGTGTACTGTGCCAGGACAGAACTCGGGAAGGAGCCGAGTAACAAATAGGGATGCCTTGCCCCAAGCAAGCTGCATATACCTGCCCCACCCATGTGGCACATGAGCCTTTGGAGCCCCCTCCCCAGTAGCCTGGGTATCCCCTGAGTGGCGGGGGAGGGGGGCAGCGGGGATGGGAATGTCATGTCCAGAATCACCAAGTGAGGAGCAGGCAAGTCCCCAGCACCCCACATCATATATATATTTTATAATTTTTTATTTCAGAGAGGGAGAGAGAAACATCAATGATGACAGAATCATTGATTGGCTGCCTCCTGCACGCCCCACTGGGGATCGAGCCCACAACCCCCCAGGCATGTGCCCTTGACTGGAATCAAACCCAGGACCCTTCAGTCCACAGGCACTCTATCCACTGAGCCAAACCAGCTAGGGCTATATGTATATTTTTTAAATGAGTTTGGAATTATCATCATAAGCCAACATTTGAGCTGTTCTGATGTATAACCCCACAAAGCAAAAGCACCAGACTTCCCACACGGCCCACTCCCAACCCGGCAAACACCATGGAGACCGACCAGCTGGGCACTGGCATCACTCGATGGGTGGGTGAACAGCATGGATCTGGCATGGGAAAGGTCAGCCCTTGATCTGAGATTTGAAGAATGAAAGGAACGATGTAACACCCCAGCTAGCAAGGGCATGTGAACAACCTGGACACAGTGCTGTCCTTGTCCCACCAACACCCCTTCCCCTTCCACCTAAGAGGTTTCCTGCTCCTGCCAAAAGGGATTCAGGAGACAGACACCCGCCTGGGGCAGATTTCAAAGCAGATGCATCCAGTTTATTTTGGAGTGCCTTCCAGAATTTTTCCTTGCCGCATTTAAAACACACTGAGAATTTCTCCCCCAAACCCTCAATTCTGTCAAGGCCCATGGAATGCCTGAGGTCCTTTCGGGTCCTGGAGGCTGTAGCAGAGACCAGTGGTGTCCCTTGCCCAAAGCTCCTCCAAACAGAGCCATCTGCTCCTCCAGACTGGTGAGGCTGGTCTGGTGGGGCTGTCAATCTCAACACCCCCAGGAAGTGGTGACCCTAAAGGACATACTTGGGGGGTGCCTGCCTGATAGGGGTTTCAGGCTAGCCCTCCCCAGATCCCTGTTGAGCATGCTCATCATTCTTAGAAATCAGGCCGCCAAAATATTCCTGCAGCTCCCGCAGGGCCCGGAAGCGATGGGAGATGGCATTCTTCTCAGCTTTGGACATCTCTGCGAACCTAAGGGGCGACAGCAGCAGCTCAGAGAATAGGGAGCCCAGATCAGGGAGGGTATAGATCCAACCCCCCTCCCCCCAGTTAATTCCAGAGCCCAAAGCTCAAGGATTCCCTTTCCTAGCAGCTACGTTCTTAAAAATGGAAACGTTTTAAAATCCCCTATAGGTAGAAACTCATATTGATGGTTGTGGAAGGATATTAAACTTGCTCCAGTGTGTCCAAAAGTCATTAAGGGAAGCTGGGGACAAGGGGATGAGCTGCGTGTTTGATCGGTTTTGTCATCTATTGACAGGAAGCAGTGAGGCCTGACAGTAAACACAGCAGTCTCCTCTAGCACCCTGCGGGGGGAGGGCAGGTGAGCCGGCCACTGGCCTGTCCTCCATGCCAGGACTCCTGTGAGGTGGTCATCCCACACCCCAGTGGTGGGCTTCAGATCTGTGCTGTCCAGTATTGGCCACTAGCCACGAGTGGCCATTTAAATTTGAACCAATTACAACTGAATAAAACGATTTCGGTTCCTCAGGCACCCTAGCCACATTTTCAATGCTCCGCAGACACTTGTGGCTAATTGCTACTGGACTGGGCCGCACAGATGTATACAACACTTCTGTCACCAAAGAGCATTCTCGGACAGTGCTCTTTCATGTTGTCCTCAGCCCTGTCTGGCCACTTTGAGACCTAGGCCATGCTCCCTAAGGGCCCCTCCAGCCTGGAAAACCTGACTCCAATACTAGCCAACGTGCCCCATGTAAATAAAGGAGGAAATTGGTATGAAATACTGAAAACACTCAGCACTAAGGGGGTTTAATATGATGCTCACCAAAGGTTGCAAAAGTGCTAACATTTTTCCAAACTAGATAGGGGGAGTCAGAAGACCACCCCCAAAACTGTCATATATATACATGGATGGAACAGCCAAGGTCAGAGAGGGGAAGACACTGAAGTCACACAGCTGCTCTGCTATGAGCTGGAGCCCGAGCCCAGGTCTCCCAGCTACGCCTGGCTGCCTTCCCTACCGTGGACTGGGCCACCCAGATTCCTTGCATCCACCCCAGCAGAGCTGCCTTCAGCTGGAACGGCAGTCTCAGAGCCTGACTCTGTCCATATCCGCGTGCCTGCACACTTGGGTGGGGCACTGACCCAACACACACCATGGCTAGCCTGGCCTCAAGAAGAAACTGGGCTCCTTACGTTTGCTCGTATCCATCAGGTTGAAAGCAGGGGTCCCAGCCGAAGTCCCGGCAGCCTCGAGGTACCACAATCCGGCCCTGCCGGAGGAAAGGGGGACAGGCATGTCACTGGGTTTGGAGAAGATACACTAGAGAAAAGCAGTAGCCAGTCTGAGTTTAGTTAGGGATTTGGTTAAACCCTAGTTACTAAAAACACATGGTTTCAATGGGCCCACAATGCCTGCAAATGTTTGCTAAACACATAAGTAAAATGCAGTTCTCCCCGCACATACAGGGGAGAAACATGTACTTGATATCCCTGTAGCCACCCTCCCTCTCTACAGCTTTGCCAAATGGTGACCTATTGAAGAGTCAACTGTGAAAACCTGACAGAAAACACTTTTTCCTAATAGGAGATTAAAGTCCCTAGAATTTGCAGATGAGCCCTATGCCTGCTATTACTGCATTTCTCAAAAGACAGGCTCTAACAATTAAGTGAAATAACATGATAGAAATTACTTAGCACAATGTTCAACATAAAAATGAGATCAATAGCCTCGCCAGTGTTGCTCAGTGGTTGAGCGTCAAACTATGAACCAGGTCATGGTTTGATTCCCAATCTAGGCACATGCCTGGTTGTGGGCTCAATCCCCAGTAGGGTGCTTGCAATCAACGATTCTCTCTCATCATTGATGTTTCTCTCTCTCCCACTCTGAAATCAATAAAAATATATTAAAAAATTGAAAAATGGGAAGAACCAAGATGGCAACCTAAGTAAACACTAGTACTTCCCACCTCCCACAACCACATCAAAATTACAACTAAAACACAGAACCACCTGAAAGCTGGCTGAATGGAAGTCCTACAACTAGAGATGAAAGTGCATTGAGACTGGTACGAGGCCAGAGGCATTGAACCAGCTGGTCCAATACCCACATGTGGAGTTTCTTTAATCAGGAGGGATATCTCCAAGGCCTCCTGTGAGAGGCAAGGGGTCCCAGCCCCACACCAGACCTCCAGCCCAGGGTTCCAGGGCTAGGAAGAGAAGTCCCCATAACTTTAGGCGATAAAAACTAGCGGGGCCCTAGCCGGTTTGGCTCAGTGAATAGAGCATTGGTCTGTGGACTGAAGGGTCCTGGGTTCGATTCAGGTGAAGGGCACATGCCGGGTCTGAGCTCGGTCCCCAGTAGGAGGCGTGCAGGAGGCAGCAATCAATGATTCTCTCTCATCATGGATGTTTCTATTTCTCTCTCTCCCCCTTCCTTCCTCTCTGCTATCAATAAAAATATATTTTAAAAAACACAAAACTAGCGGGGATTGTAGCTAAGTGACACAGAGGCTGTTGGAGTCCCAGGTGTTCCTCTTAAAGGGCCTGCACAAGAACTTATATGGTCCTGAGCTTCAGTGCTGGATGGCAGCTTTGGGGGAGTCCAGGGACATACAGGGAGGAACTGGACTGTTGGGCATAGGGACAAGAACTCGAGGGTGAGTTTTCCCCAACAGGAGTGTTTACAGGGGTCATTGTTCCTGTGCTGAGACCTCTCCCATCGCAAAGCTGCCTGGCAGCCATATCTGAGTTTCCATCAGCATGGTCCACACTGTTCATTCCCCCTGGTGAATCTGAGACTGCCGCCCTATCCAATTTTCAGCCTCACCCAAGCTGTTTGCAGCTGCTTTCCCATATGAAATGGCCTGTACTGGCTCAGGTTTCAGACATTGCTGCTAAAACTCTCTTAAACAAGCAGCACTGGAGTCAGCGTGCCCAAAACCTATCAATAAAAGGTCCAAGACCCAGCACTAGCACCAGCCTGCCTGGCCTCATAGCTTGTCCTCGCCTGGGCACTTCCTAGCCCAGCCGTGGGCAAACTACGGCCCACTTGAAATGAATAAAACTATTGAAAAAAAAGACCGTACCCTTTTATGTAATGATGTTTACTTTGAATTTATATTAGTTCACACAAACACTCCATCCATGCTTTTGTTCCGGCCCTCCGGTCCAGTTTAAGAACCCATTGTGGCCCTCAAGTCAAAAAGTTTGCCCACCCCTGTCCTAGCCCAATACAAATAGCAGCCATCTGCAGATTTCTTTGTAGCTCTTGCCAGGTGGCCCCAGACAGTGGCTGACTTTGCAACTCCAGGAGGCCTCAGAGCTAGTGACCCAGTGGACAGCTTCAGACCACACCAGATTACAACTCTACACATCCACAAGCGACACACTCATGGGGCAGACTCAGTGAGCACCAAAGCCCCATTGAAGCAAGTCCTATTCCATAGGGGTGTCTCCTGCATAGCAACTCTTCCATTATAGACGCAGCTGGTCCTCACAGCCAATTGGCCTGGAGGCCAATTCCTCCCAGTGACGCCAATTCCTTCTCATGATGCCTATCAAGGCTCAACTACAACAAGACTGTGCACACAGCCCACACAGGGGCGCACCTAAAGTGCCCAGCTCAGGTGACTGGGGAGGCTGAGTCACTGGGCCCTACAGGACACCTATTACACAAGGCCACTCTACCAATTCCAGGAGACATAACAGCTCTACCTAATACATAGAAACAGGGAAGCAGTCAAAACACAGAGACAAAGAAACATGTCACAAATGAAAGCAAACAAGCTACTGGATATAGAGTTCAAAGCAATGGTTATAAGATTACTCAAAGATCTTAATGAGAGCTTCAAATGACTTAACGAGATCTTCAAGGGACTTAGTGAGATTTTCGGGGATTTTAGTGAAAATATCAAAGACATAAAAGACCAGTCAGGCCCTAGCTAGTTTGGCTCAGTGGATAGAGTGTCGGCCTGCGGACCAAAGGGCTGCAGGTTTGATTCTGGTCAAGGGCATGTACCTCAGTTGCAGGCTCCTCCCCAACCCGGGCCCTGGTCAGGGCATGTGCAGGAGGCAGCCTATCAATGTGTTTCTCTCACATCAATGTTTCTCTCTGTCTTCCCCTCTCTCTTCCACTCTCTCTCAAAATCAATGGAAAAATATCCTCAGGTGAGCATAAAAAAAAAAAAAGTCAGAAATTAAACATACACTAACTGAAATAAAGAATAATTTATAGATTCAACAGTAGACTAGAGGGTTCCGAGAATCGAATCAATGATTTGAAATGAGGAAGCAAAAAACATCCAATCAGAAGAGCAAGAGAAAAAAGATTCCAAAAATATGAAGATAGTGTAAGGAGCCTCTAGGAAAACTTTAAGTGTACCAACATCTGCATTATGGGGGTGCCAGAAGGAGAAGAAAGAGCAAGCAATAAATTGAAAAACTATTTGAAAAAATGACTGAAAACTTCCCTAACCTGTGAAAGAAATAGACTTACAAGTCCAGGAAGCACAGAGTCCCAAACAAGAGGAATCCAAAGAGGCCCACACCAAGACACATCATAATTAAAATGCCAAAGGTTAAAGACAAAGAATCTTAAAAGCAGTAAGAGATGAGCAGTTAGGTACCTACAAGTCAGCACTCATAATACTGTCAGCTGATTTGTTAACAGAAACTTTGCGGCCAGAAGGGCATGGCAAGAAATATTCATAAAGTGATGAATAGTAAGGACCTACAACAAGATTACTCTACCCAGCAAAGCTATCATTTAGAATTGAAGGTCAGATACAGAGCTTCACAGACAAGAAAAAGCTAAAGGAGTTCATCACCACAAAACTAGTACTACATAAAATGTTGAAGGGTATTCTTTAAGAAGAGGAAGAAGAAAAGATAAAAAATCTGAATAAAATGGCAATAAATACATATCAACAACCAAATTTAATAAATGAACAAGAAATATAATGAACAAAACAAACTGATGAATAAAATAGAACCAAAGGCATGGAAAGACTAACAGTCTCAGAGGGAAGAGGGGGAAGGGTGGGAAGAGATTAAACAAAGGTCTTATATGCATGTACTAGTAAGCATTACCGATGGACACAGACAATAGGGTGATGAAGAGATGGGGTGGGAACCGGGTAGAGGGAGGCAATGGGGGGAAAAAAGAGGGACATCTGTAATACTCTCAAAAATAAAGATTTAAAAATAGATAAAAAGAAAAAAATTAAAAATGAGCTCAATACTGGCTGTAATAAGCAAATTCCAACAGAAAAATGTTACAAAGAGAACAAATTATAGCCCAGTGTCACAAAATGTCATGTGGCCATGGAAGCAATAAAAGAAAAAAAGTAATTTAAAAAAATATAAGAGAGGTAGTAGAGGATAGGGATTAGCCACATAAATGCCAAGTTATTTAGACCAAAGGTGAGTTCTGCTCCTGCTAGCAGGGAGACTGAGGCAGTTACTACTCTGAACCATACCCAAGTAACATACTTTATGAACATCTGCAGGAAGGCAGGCAGTGTTGTCAGCACTGGAGTTACAGCAGGCCTTGCCTTGCCCTCACAGAATGGATCTTAAGCAAAACGGGCATCAAACTAGTAAACAAATTACCAAATGCCAAGTGGCTTAAAGGGAACAAACAGGGAGCTGGACTTAAGAACAGGATAGAATGACTTGGGAAGGCCTCAGGGATAGAGCAAGAACATTCCAGGCGGCCCTGGCGGTGTGGCTCAGTTGATTGTTGTCCCACAGACTGAAAGGTCGAGGGTTCAACTTCTGGTCAGAGCACATACCCAAGGGTTCGATCTCTGGTCGGGGTGAGTACAGGAGGCAACCAGTAGATGTTTCTGTCACATTAATGTTTCTCTCTCTCCCTCTTCCCCTCTCTGAAATTAATTTTAAAAAAGAACATTCCAGTCGGAGAACATTCCAGGCTGATGCCAAGGCCCTGAGATGGGGAAGGGCTTGGCATATGCATTGCTGAAAGGACAATGTGATTACGTTCAGAGAGCTCAGGTAAGAACATGAAGAAACAGGGCCACCTTGCGTAAAGTGGGGGCTGGGCAGCAACGAAGTGCATGAAGCAGCCAAAGCTGGGGCGACAACAGGGAATGGTGGGGACAGCAGCGACCTGGCCTTGTCAGCAGGGCCTGTGGTTGTTCAAAGTTCTGAATTTTGAGAGAACATTCCCGTGTTCATAGCAGCATTATTCACAGTAGCCAAAATGTGGAAGTAATAAATGCCCATCAACTGATAAATGGATAAAGAAAATGTGGCATTACATACAATGGCGTATTGTTCGGTACAATATGTCTGATCCTTGAAGACATTATCATAAATAAGCCAGTCACAAAAACATAAATACTACAGCATTCACTTACTTAAGGTGTCTGAAGTTGGACTCTTAGAAACTGATGCCAGGGGCTAGGGAGGGGGGAAAGGGACAGTTGCTAGAGATCTGTTGCACAAGTGTGCATATAGTTAACACTACTGTACACTTAAAACGGTGAAGATGGTAATTTTTATGTTATGTGTTTTTTACCACACACACACACATAACCAGGTAAGGCAACACACCTCTGTGGTCAACCCCTGGTGGGGTCTCTGGGATAGCGCTTTGTGGGCTACAGTGGGACTCTTGGATTTTATCCTGAGCAGAAGAGAGAAAGCAGAGGAGTGAATCCGCACAATGTGGGAATATACTGGGGGCGGGGGGGGGGGGGGGGGTGCGTGCAGCCAGCTAGAGGGTGGTGTGGGCCCTGTGAGAAGCTGCTGAACCTCACAGGTAGGCATGAGGTGCTGAAGGACAGCTGGGGAAGGAATAAGTTGGGGGAAGATTCTATATAAACATGAAAAGTTAGAAAGCTGGTGTGATACTCAAGTAGTTGGATAAGGAGATTGGAACTTGGAGAAGTCTGGGATGTAGATGTAGCTCTGGGAGTTGTCTTCTTCAGTTTCCACATTTGCTTCTCAGGAAGGCATACAGTGCAGAGCTCCAGGTCAGTGATGGAGAACCTATGATATGCGTGTCACCTCTGAACTCATTTTTTTGGTTGATTTTTCTTTGTTAAATGGCATTTAAATATATAAAATAAATATCAAAAATATAAGTCTTTGTTTTACTATGGTTGCAAATATCAAAAAATTTCTATATGTGACACGGCACCAGAGTTAAGTTAGGGTTTTTCAAAATGCTGACACACCGAGCTCAAAAGGTTCACCATCACTGCTCTAGGTGCACGGGCCTCAAGAGTTGTGAGCCATTATGCGTTCCCCTCAAACAGCAGCCTCAGGGGTCACATAGATTTCGGAACTGATAGCATTTTTTCTGATGGTGCCCAGGGGCAGATCTGGGCAAAGTCCTGGGAACTAACTCTGGCTTGGATGCCTTCCCACTACCCTCCAGCAGAAGACACTGGGCCAAGAGCTGGAGTCTCAGCGCCCTCTGGTGGCATGTTGAGGAACCAGCCTGGATACGCACCGAGGTCCGGCCCCTGAAGAGGCGCACAGGCTCACTCGTGTTGCCAGTGCTGAATGCGAATGTACAGAGAGCATAGGCAGACTTGTCCTCGAACCCGGCCAGGAGCTGGTGGAGACCTGCGGACAGGTGCAGTGAGGGCTTAGCGCAGTCGGTGCCAGCTAGCCCCCACTCCCCACCCTGAGGCCCCAGACTGGGGGACATATGCCAAACTGGGGGTTTATACATGTCATCAGATTGGCTTTGTGGTGATAAACCTGCAAGTTGAGTCATGGGGAGATGGAGTTCATTTTCTGTTCTACTATTATATATGCTTAAATGCTCATTGTGTTTTTAGCAGCACCTAAAGAGGGAACATTTTAGCCTGCAACTGTAGGTGACAGAGTAGGCACTACTGGGGTCCTGGAGGGGACCCGAACCCCCAGGTCAGGCCCTGGCTGAGGCAAGGACTGGCAAGCAGTCAGTAGGGCCAGTCCTCTCACCCAAATTCAACTGCTGTGCCTTTGTTCCTCAAATTCACAGCTCCCACCACTCCATTCCCATCCACTCCTTCCTTATCTCAGCGCTCCCTAGAGTCAGGCGTGCAGGGAAAGTATGAGCTGCAGGTTATAGATGGGGAAACTGAGGTGAACAGAAGGGCTCCATGGTGGGGCTGCAACCTGAGATTCCTGATTACAAGTGGGGCCCTCCCCTAGGCCACCTCGGGATTCTCAATTCCCAACAGATCTAAAGGAAGAAATAACAGGAATAATACCTTCAGGCTTTAATTTCTCCAGAAACCACTTTCTGCAAGACAAACAAAGGTGAGTCAGACACAGGAGATGGGTCTTCCCACCGCCTTCTTCTGAGTTGCAGTCAGTCCCCCAGGGATTAGAGCCCTGGGACATCCAAGCGATTCACATGATAAAGAATGTCTCACCCTGGGCAGTGTGGCTCAGTTGGTTGGGCATCGTCCAGTGCACCTAAAGGTTGCAGGTTCAACTCCCAGGCAGGGCACACAGCCAGGTTGAGGGCTCAATCCCCAGTAGGGGGCATGCTGGAGGCAGCCAGTCCATGTTTCACTCTCACATTGATGTTTCGCTCTCCCTCTCGCTTCCTCTCTAAGAAGCAATTTTAAAAATAATTTAAAACAAACAAACAAAATGTCTCAACTCAAAATGAAGACAAATCATCCAATAGGAAAAAGGAAATGGAGGCAAACAGGCAATGCATAGAAGAATCAATAATTCAATGAAGGCCTCCAGCTGAGTGATAATTAGGCAAGTGTAAATTAAAACTGCATGTGATAACACTTCATACTCCCCACATTGCAAAATATGGGGCAATGCATACTATAAGTGTATACAGGTGCTACTGCCTTGGCAAACATACTGGCAATCTAAATGTTAAATATATACATATCCAAGACCCAGCAGCAGCACTGGTGTGCATTTGCCCCCTAACCACTGAGAGGGGCATTCAAATTGGGGTATTTGTACCCTAGAGATACAAGACCTTCTAAGGGGGTCCAGAGCACTGGATAGGAAACCCATTTTCAGCCTTTTTTTTTTTTTAAATATATTTTTATTGATCTTCAGAGAGGAAGGGAGAGGGAGAGACAGACAGAAACATCAATGATGAAAGAGAATCATTGATCGCCTGCCTCCTGCACCCACACTGGGGACCAAGCCCGCAACCCGAGCATGTGCCCCTGACCAGAATTGAACCCGGAACCCTTCTGTCTGCAGGCCGACACTCTATCCATTGAGCCAAACCAGCCAGGGCCATTTTCAGATCTTGACTTTCTTATTTTCTTTTTCCTGAAATTGATCTATCCAGGAATGTACCTCTTCAACAGGTGGGTTCCCCTTGCCCATCCCCACTTACACAATCACAGTCTCACACTTTACAAAAGAAAGGCATGCCTTTCCCCATCCCTAATCCTTCCTCAGGACAATCTGAAATACTGGTGTTGATGCCAAGATAGTGAATGATCTGCGATATCAGGTAACCAATCATTTCCAAGTTCAGATGGTTTTGGGGGCAGGGTTCTGTAAAGGGGAGCACTCACATGTAGGGGCCAGGGAGGCCCCCAAGGGCATTGAAGCACAGACAGGTATCCTCCACCAGTACAGGTCCCTGCACCTGCAGCACAAGGAAATATAGCCCTGAGACCTGCTACCAGCAACAGTCCCTGCTGCAGCCCTGAATTCCCAGGCCATCCAACCTGGAGCCAGGCCCACAGCTGGTTGGAATCTGCAGCAACAGCATATAGAGGTCCGTCCACCTGCTACCGGGATTAGCCCTTGGCTAATCTCTTATATTCGTTTGAGAGATAGGGACACCAAAAGCCCTGGCAGGCCGTAAAGCCCACTCCAGGCACGGTAAGAGAAAAGGTGGGATTCATAGTCAGACAGCCTGACCCTTCAGAAAGTGCTCTTTCTCAGTCCACAGAGGTGAGGGCAGGGATGGATAGATGTGGAGAGAATTTGGGGCTGGAATGTATGTAATTGAGAATTAGAGAGAGAGAATTATGTGTGTAAGTGGTGGTCTGGGGAGATACTACACAGTCAAGGGTGAGAAAGGCAGTATTCCAGGGCCAACATGAACCAACCCCAGAACAGCTAGGCCTGGGCAGGTCCTTGAGTCATATCCAATTGTGCCCACGCTATTGTTCTCCACTCATCCCCAGCAGGCACAGGCCCCAGAGCCACCAGGACAAAGAAGTGAGCAGAGCACACATGTGGAGCAAGCACCTGGCGAGCTGCCTCCTGACACTTCTGTATGGAAATCTCGTCAGGCTCTCCCTGGTACTCCGGCACTTATGAGGAAAAAGACATACAGAGTCAGGTCACCAGCTGACAGGAGAAATCAAACTATCTTTAAAAAATAAAACAAAACAGAGACATACGGTCAATTTTCTTTGCCACCAAAGTACATGGAAACTTGTCTCCTAGAATCTGAATGACCTGTTGCAACATGAAAGAACATTTATCACCATTCTAATCAGGTAAGTCTCCTGTCAGTACCCTAAAACTTACTAATCAGGTCCATGAGCCTCACCCCAGCCTTCAGGGTCCACTCCAGCAGGTCAGCTCCCTCATCTCCACAATCTCCTCTACTTCAGGTCTCCCATGCTAACTGCCCATCCAGAACACCCACTTCCCTTCTCCATGCTCCCAGAAACCCTATTTTTTTTAAATTAACTTATTTTTTATTGAATGTATTGGGGTGACATTGGTTAAAAAATACCTTATTTTTAATAACCCCTAGCTGAAATTTAGCATCTCTTTTAATTGTGAATATAGAAAACCAAAATAGCATTAGCAGTCCCTCCCCCACCTCCACTGATTTGTAGAGAGAATGGAAGGAAGATAGGGAGAGGGGGAGGGGGAGAAGGAGAAATATCACTGTGAGACAAACACATTGGTTGCCTCCTACCTGAGTCCTGATCTGAGGCAGGAATCAAACCTGAAACCCAGGTACGTGCCCTTGACCAGGAATAGAACCCAGGATCCTTCAGTGTGTAGGTCGACGCTCCAACCACTGAACCACACCGGCCAGGGAACCTGTGACCTTTAAATCACAAATGTCACCCTGGCAGGTGTGGCTCAGTTGGTTGACCTCCCCCCCCACCCCCCACCCCCCCGCAAAGGTTGCCGGGGTTGCAGGTTTGATCCCTGGTAGGGGGCGTGCAGGAGACAGCGATCATTGATTTTTTTCAAAAAAAAAATCACAGATGTCGCCATATTCCCTCCCATACAATTATAAGAGATATCTCAAAATATCATTTACCAGTACAATCACATTTTTAAATTTTAATTTTAAAAAAATTGATTGATTTTTAGAGAGAGCGGGAGAAATTTGTTCTACTTATTTATGCATTCACTGGTTGACTCTTTATGTGCCCCACCTTGGCTATCAGGATGACACTCTAACCAACCGCACTCCTCAGCGAGGACCGACCCTGAGGACCACATTTCGGGACCGCGGTAGGGCTCGGAGGGCCCAGGTGGGATGTCTGTCCCGCGCCCTGTCGCCCTCGAACCAGCAGCGCGGCCTGGATCAGCTCAGAAGGGTGTCGGGAGCCCGCTCTGAAGTCTAGCTCAGTAAGTGACCTCGGGACAGGTGCCGAGGACCCCGCCACTCCTCTGAGCTCACCAGCCCTGCGGCCCCGGCCGCCCCACTCCGCGCGGTCCGACCCATCCCTGCGGGTCCGGCGCTCCACTCCCCCGGCGCGACTCTCCCGCGTGCTTCCTCCTCCCGGAAGCCAGTTCTCCGCCCCGTCCCCAGCCGACCTGGCCACACGCTGCCCGCCCCGCCGCCTCCTGGCCGGCCCCCCACACCCTCCCGGCACCTCCTCCAGCTTCTTGGCGTTCCCCGTGACAAACACGAGCTCCTTCCCGGCCAAGGAGGCCGCCATGGTGAGCCTCAGCTACCTCGCGGCCCCACCGGAAGCCCCTCCACCGCGGGTTGCAGGCACTTCCGGTCTGTGGCGGAAATGGGCGGCCAGCCTAGCGATCCCGGGCAAGGCAGCCTCGGGATCGATCCCACGGCGCGCATCGGACAGCGGCGACAGCAGCCGGCTTGCAGAGGGAAGGCCGCCCTGGGCGCCGGAGCCCTCGCCCAGAGCCCGGGAAGAAGAGGGCGGTTATTCCGGATGAGCAGCCTCGGGCGCCGCGCGCTAGGAGGAGGACCCTGGCGCCGCCACCCTGCTCCCCCGGGCAGCGGACTTCCCGAGTGCAGGTTGAGTGCTCCGAGATCTGTCTCTCCCAGCCAGCGACGCTAAAAGCCCGGCCGAACGGTACCATTCCAACCACCGGGCCCCCGCTGCTGTCGCCCCTCTCAGGACCTGGAGCACCAAGCGAAGCACAGAACTCCGTCCTTCCTACCCCGAATTCATCACCCCTTCGCAGTACTCACGTCTCAGCCAGATCTTTGCATCCCGAACACAGCAAGAATAGACCCACCTGGGCGACAGACCCACTGCTGTCTCCCTCCTCCAGAGACTCAGCAAGGGCAGATTTAGGGCCAGCTCTACTCATGGTGAGGCAACTTTTGTCAAAGGAGTGTCAGACCCTGGAGGTCGATCAGTGCCTGGATGAGTTATTTTTTTTAAATATATTTTTATTGATTTCAGAGAGGAAGGGAGAGATAGAAACATCAATGATGAGAGAGAATAATTGATCGGCCTCCTCTCGCACGCCCCTCACTGGGGACCGAGCCCACAACCTGGGCATGTGCCCTTGACTGGAATCTAACCCGGGACCCTTCAGTCCCCAGGCCGACGCTCCATCCACTGAGCCAAACTAGCTAGGGCTGGATGAGTTATTTTGCTTAATGTTAATGACCTCTGACAATCGCGATTTTTTTTTTAGGCCCCAGAATTTGTCCTTAGGGAATATTTAAAATTCCATGCTCTCTAAAAACTTTGCTCAATGACCATAACATTAGTATTGCACTAAAGTACATTGCTGTGTTCCGGAGCAGGTCCTGAAGTTTCTGAGGCAGTACTATTTACACAATGTGAATTGCGAAGCTCCATGGAATTGATCAGGAAAGTAGTGGGTTAGATTCAGGCAGTGGGTAGCCCTCCCTCTATGTCATCTATCTTCCTTCTTCATGAAGTCCTAGAGCAGTGGTTCTCAACCTTCCCAATGCCGCGACCCTTTAATACAGTTCCTCATGTTGTGGTGACCCCCAACCATAAAATTATTTTCGTTGCTACTTCAAAACTGTAATGTTGCTAGTGTTATGAATCATAATGTAAATACCTGATCTGCAGGATGTATTTTCATTGTTACAAATTGAACATAATTAAAGCATAGTGATTAATCACAAAAACAATATGTAATTATATATGTGTTTTCTGATGGTCTTAGGCGACTCTTTTGAAAGGGTCGTTCGACCCCCAAAGGGGTCGCGACCCACAGGTTGAGAACCGCTGTCCTAGAGGTTTCCCTGATCAAAGCTGACCTCCTGGCTGTTGAAAACTTAGTCTAAGAGGAGCTCGCCAGGGCCTGGGCACATACACCTTGTGTACTACAGACAAGTACCATGTGCTGTGCCAGTGCAAGGACCCGGGAGTGCTGGATGTTGGAGAACCACCTTGTTTGGGGAGGCTGATCCGTCGCAGGAGCTCACAAAGGGTTAATGAGCAGGGAATATTGTGAGTGGATATTCACTTTAGATAGACCTCACTCTACATCTGAAGGCTTTGGAGCTCAAGAGCTTGGGGAGAGAGAGGAGATATATGAATACAAAAAAATTGTATACTAAAGTTTGTGTATGTGTGATCTTTATTCAGACTTTTGGTTGCAAGGATCAGAAAACCCGCTTAGGCAAAACAAAACAAAAAAGAAATGTATTGATTGGTTCACTTAACTGATGAGTCTACCTATAAAGAGACAGTCAGTGCTTAGTTGCTCTGAACAGAAAGGAAGGAGAGCCCTGGCCAGGTAGCTCAGTTTGTAAGAGTGTTGTCCTGAAAAGCCAAGGTTGTGGGTCCAATCCCTGGTCAGGACACATAAAAGAAGCAACCAATAAATCAGTAAAGCTGAAAAAGAAAGGAAAGATAATCCGTCAATCATTCATTCATTAGATCATGCTAAAATTACAATGTGTGAATTTTTACCCCCTTTAACAAGGAATATGACTAGAAATCTCATCAGAATTGCACTCCCCTCGATTGGGGAAATCCAGTTCAGCAAAGAAGGACGATTCTTGCCCCCACAAAAGCTTGTCAGGTCCTATCAGTTCTACCTCTGAAATAGTTCTTGAGCCAGTCCCCTCCTTTTCACCCCCACTGCTACTGTCATGAGTCCAATGCTGTTCTGAACCAGGAAGATAGCTCTCCCTGCCATTTTCCACCCCTCCTGTCTGCCCACAAATCTTAAGAGACATGATTGGGGTCCAGGACTCACCTGAGAACTGCAAATGAAAGCTATAAACATACCTAGTTGAGGCAACAAAGAAGGGTTATCTCCATTGACAGTTTGTTGTTTTGCCCTTCCAGGCAACTTCTAAGCACATGCAAATTATGAAAATTTTTAGTCTTAATTTTTACTTTTTAATAAAACTTTATTGTGGAAAATTTCACATATAAAAATGTCAAACTTACAAAACAGGAGGAAAAAGTACTATAACGAGCCCTTATATACCCATCACCCAACTTTAACAATTGTCAACATTAGCTTTTAAAAATGTATTTTTTATTGATTTCAGAGAGGAAGAGATAGCAATGATGAATCATTGATCAGCTGCCTCCTGCACGCCCCCTACTGGGGATCAAGCCTGGAAACTGAATCCAACCTTGACCTCCTGATTCAACCACTGAGCCTTGCCGGCTGGGCAACATAAGCTATTTTTATTAAATCTCTCCTGCCCGTTTTGCTTGTTTAAATTTTAATTTTAAAATGTAAATTATGAAATATTCCAAACTTACAGAACAATAAAATTGATGCTCAAGATTCCACCGTTCCAATTTAACAATGTGGTATTGTTTAGTACTTTTAAAACATACATAGCCCTGGCTGGCATGTTCAGTGGTTAGAGACTTGGCCTGTGTACTGAGCTCTCAATTCCTGATCATGGGCATAAGGGCATGTTGCAGGTCTGATCCCTGCTCTCCCCCTCTCCACCCCCTCATCCCAGCAAGGGGCATGTGGGAGGCAACCAATCGATGTATCTCTGTCACATTGGTATTTCTGTTTTTTCCCTTCTCCCTCCCCCCTGTCTTCTACTCTCTCTAAAAAAAAAGAAAAAAAATCAGTGGAAAAAATATCCTCACTCCTCAGGTGAGGATTAAAAAAAAATACACAAATGTTACATTGCACATAACCATTTGCAATAATTTCCACTTATCAGATGTTAACATGTCATATTTTTTCAAATCTACCACCACCAATAACACATACATACCATTGGTCCTGGGATCTTTATGTTATCACACACACAAAACACTTCATACTACTTTAATAACAAATTCCCAGAACTTATTTGCTTTCTAAAAAATTCTCGAGATTACATCCTGTCCCTAGTTTTTTGGAATAAGCACCTTTAATACAGGAGCTAAGATAGGAGAGAAGAGGATGTTTTTGTATTCTTAGGCCTTGATTTTCTTCAGCTAGAACTCCAGTTCCTTGCCCTTGAGCATGTAACCATCTGCTCAGCCTCGCTGGTCTGGTCTTGAAGCGAAGCACGCAAGAAACCTGACCTGCCTGGCTGGGCGTGGCTCGTGGTTGAACGTCAACCTATGAACCAGGTTCAATTCCCAATGCCTGGGTTGCAGGCTTGATCCCTGGTAGGGGGCATGCAGGAGGCAGCCGATCAATGATTCTCTCTCATCATTGATGTTTCTATCTCTCTCCCCCTCTCCCTTCCTCTCTGAAATCAATAAAAATATATATTAAAAAAAAGAAGAAGCTTGCCCTGCTGGAACTGCTCTTCTAGAAGGCTACTGATTTTGGCATTCTTTTTCCCTTCATCATATTTCTTCTGACTTATTTTTGTTGTTGTTAATCCTCACCCAAGATATTTGTCCATTGGTTTTTAGGGAGAGTAGAAGAGAGAGGGGAAGACAAAGAGAAACATCCATGTGAGAGAAACACATCAATTGGTTGCCTCCCACAGGAGCCTGGGCCAGGGCCTGAGCCAAACTGGCTAGGGCTTGACTTTTGATTTGTTTGTTTGTTTGTTTGTTTAAAATCTCTTCCTCCTCACAAGTCAGCTTGGCCCCCCCTCTTGCAGCCCAGGGGGCAGTGCATTGTGGGACTGGTACTACTGTTAGTAGGGTGTGCTGTCAATGAGCATGATGCAGTGTTTTACTGGAGTCTTAGTACAGACCATTTTGTTGTTGGGTGCATTGTAGACAACATCAATAATCCTTGTTTTGTGCCCACAACACTCTGAGCCCCAGGAGAAGTTGCCCATGCCCAGCTTCAAGGCATGGTACTTCTTGTTGCCTCCCCGCCACACAGACTGAATGTATGGGGGCGGGGGGGATCTTAGTGTTGGAAGCAGGATGTCCCAGCTCATATTTTTGCTTCTTGTGGTAGGGATTTCTCTTGTGCCCAGTCTTGTGGCACTTATGCCAGTTGTCCTGAGAGATGGCTTGGTGCCCACTGGAAAGAGCCTGTCCCCAGTTGTGTTTTTTTCCTTAAATCTTTAAACAATGTATTGATTTAGAGAGAGAGAAAGGAAGGGGGGAGAGAGAGAGAGAGAGAGAGAGAGAGAGAGAGAGAGAGAGAGAAGGAGAAACATCGATTTGTTGTTCCACTTATTTGTTCATTCATCAGTTGATTCTTACATGTGCTCTGGTCAGGGATTGAACCCACAACGTTGGTGTATTGGATCAATGTTCTGAGTTATCAGGCCAGAGCCCCCAGTTGTTGTTTTTTTTAAACAACTTTATCAAGATATAACTTGCCCCATTTTCTCTATAAATTGTTAAGAATTAAAGGGAAATTTAAATTCCTGTGGGTGTTTAATTTCCAAGAGTTCACTATGGAAAACTGGATCACTATTTTTTGTACAACTTAATAAAGCTAATTTTATTAAAAAATAGGTCTACAATTGGAAGGTCTGAGTACAAAAGTATATCATTATTTAAATGGAAGATTTGGTCTCTCCCCATCACCCTTTCAACGAAATCAAATGTTACAGATACAGGCACAGTTCTGCCTTTAATCTCATCCATCTTCTTCCCTCCCCAAAGGTAACAGCCATGCTGAAGTTCGTATGTATTATCCTAAATATGGTTTTGTACTTTTTCCACATAGTATGTTTCCATAAACACTATATGGTATTGTTTAGTGCTTTAAAAACATATATTAATGTTATCACACTGCACATGACGTTTGCAATAATTTCCACTTAACCTTTTTTTTATGCCCCCCAAATTTATTTATTTATTTATTTATTTATTTATTTATCTATCTATCTATCTATCTATCTATCTATCTATCTATCTATCTATCTATCTTACTGTGGCATACAACCCGTGAGGATAATAATAACCAGCACTTTTGGACCCCTTACGAAATAGCAGGCACTACTCCAAGCATCTTTTCAAAATTCATTTTAAAATAAAAAATTACGGCCGAGACCGGTTTGGCTCGGTGGATGGAGCGTCGGCTTGCGGACTGGAGGGTCCCGGGTTCGATTCCGGTCGGGGGCATGTGCCTGGGTTGCGGGCGCATCCCCAGTGGGAGATGTGCAGGAGGCGGCTGATCGGTGTTTCTCTCTCATCGATGTTTCTGGCTCTCTATCTCTCTCCCTTCCTCTCTGTAAAAAATCAATAAAATATATTTTAAAAAAAATAAAAAATAAAATAAAAAATTACGGTCTCTTGGTGAAACGTGCGGCCTGAGCGGGGACCAGGTGGTGGGCGGGGTCTAGGATGGGGAGGGGCGGGGCCATGTGGGCGGTGGGCGGGGCCCGGGAGATCCCGGGACTCCGGGTGGACGCGCTAGCTAGCCCCACGCAGGAAGCCGTTGACATGGTGGCCGCCGTGGTGTACCTGGTGGCGGCGGCTCTGCTGGTCGGCCTTATCTTCTTCCTGACTCGCAGACAAGGCGGAGCGGCGGCAGGTAGGAGACGTCGCCGCGCCAGGGCCGGCGGGGCCGCGCTTCCGGCCTCCTGAGCCTTGGGGAGCCGTCGCGCCGCGGCTCCTGCGCATGCGCCTGCACGCCGGCCGGGCTGACGGGCTTCTCGGCGGCCGCAGCGCCCGCCCGCGTCCGGCTGCTCCTGCGCTAACGTAGACGTACGCGATCCGCTGGGAACCGCGGCGCTGGAACCCGCGGGCGCGATAGCGGCGTCCTACACGGCTCTCCCGGGCCCAGGCCTCCAGACCTACTGGCCCAGAGGGGCTGGGCCTGGCGGACAACACTGCCATCTCTCATTGGGGCGATCCCCCTCTGCGCCCGGAGGAGAGGCCGCAGGAGCCCCCCCACCCCCCCAAAGCTGGCTCCGGAGCGGGTGCCAAGAAGTGGGCACCTGAGTGTTCCCTGCCTACCCACCAGCTGGAGAGAGCACGTGGCGACTCAGAGAACTGCCCGAAATGAAGCTCTCTCTTTTTCCTCTCAAAAAGACACCCATGCACCCTCCTCCCTGTTCTGCACTCCGATCCGATCCGAAGATCATGTCATGCATCGTCCAGGGCATAGAACAGATACACCCCGTCATTCCTCACCCCACCTCTTGTTCGCATATGGCTTTGTGTATAATGTCTCTCTCCTTCTCTGGCCCACAAGCTGCTCAGAGCACCTGCATGCTCCGGGGGCAGGGCAGAGAAGCTTCCGTAAGCAGATAGCCAACAGATCTTCCTGGGAGGAAAGACAGCCTAGCCCTAACCGGTTTGGCTCAGTGGATAGAGCGTCGGCCTGCGGACTGAAGGGTCCCAGGTTCGATTCCAGTCCAAGGGCATGATGTACCTTGGTTGTGGGCACATCCCCAGTAAGGGGGTTTGCAGGAGGCAGCTGATGGATGTGTCTCTCTCATCAATGTTTCTAACTCTCTATTCCTCTCCCTTCCTCTCTGTAAAAAATCAATAAAATATATTTATAAGTAAATAAATAAATGCAGCCCTGCAGAGGGCATGCGGGTGAGGTATGGATGGGGCTGCAGAGGGCATGCGGGTGAGGTATGGATGGGTCCAGGTGGGCTTCCTGGGGGAGCTAGAGCTTCAGCCCCATCTTGCTCCATCAGGGTGGTAATCTGATGGGCCATCTGGAAAGGTGGAACCTTGAGGGGAAAGGTATTAACACAGGCAAGAGGCAAAGGGTGATCTTGCTCATAGAACCAAGGTGTGGGTCTGGGTTGTAAATGTCTCAATGGTCTGAAAAGGTGGGATTTGTGCTCTGGGTTTTAGGAGCCTGGAGGAAGTTGAGTTGAGGGGGATGAGACTTTTGGGATGTTGCTCCCCTACCATCAGGGGGGTTGGGCTGCCGACAGCGTTATGGTTCCTCTCTTCCTACAGCCAGCCAAGAGCCACTGCACAATGGAGAAGAGACAGTAATAGCAGGCCGAGTGGCCCAGCCCGAAGAGCAGAGGGCTGGGGCTAGACCCCGGCGCCGCAGGGACCTGGGCAGCCGCCTGCAGGCCCAGCGTCAAGCCCAGCGGGTGGCCAGGTTGGAGGTGGATGAGAATGAGGATGAAGCTGTCATCCCAGGTGAGTGGGGCCACAGCCTGTAGGGGAAGGAACTGGTTCAGGGGAAGAGAGGGCGCCAAAAGCTGGGTAGAAGGATAGGGTGTGGAGCCAGTTTGGGAGGGATGTCTGGGAGCCATAGGATGGGGTGTGGCCAGACTTGGACTTGGCCTTCAGTCCTAGGGATCAGAAGTTCTGGATCCTGACCCTTATTTCATTGGGCCAACCCCCTTTTCCTTCGCCTTGGTTCTCAGTGTCCAAGCAGGAGGGCAGGGATCTTTAGATTGACCACAGGAGCTTCTCAGCCCACTCCTTATATTCCAGCACCCTTCCTGGTGTGGGCATATTCTTTCCCCGAGGGCCTCACCCCAGAGCCGGAGTTCCTGGCTAAGAGCTTCTGCAGTTCCTGGAGTGGAGTCGCCCATAACCTGAGAAGAATTTGAGGATAGAAATATTCTTTTGACAGGAGCCTCTATATCCCTCGTGCTGGGAGACCAACAGAGAGCCCTTAGGATTATGTAAAAGAATATCCCTTTCCAGTGCTCCATAGCTGGTTTGAGACTGAGGAGGAAGCATTTGGGGCTTTTGCCCTTGTACCTTTGGAAATTAGCCCCTTTAGTGCAAAAAAGAGGCCCTCTGTTGCACCATGCCTCCGTCTCAGACTTGGAGTCAAACATCCTTGCTACTCAGGAACCAGCGTGTCTTTAACTTTAAGGGCCTTTGGCCCTGAGGTAATCCTGCGGTTTGGGCTGTCTTTTTGCTTTGGATCTAGTAGGTCAAAGGGATATCCCTGGCCAGGGGCTGAGCCCAGAACCCTCAGCAGTTCTGAGTACAGTGAAGATGATTTGAGACTTGAGATGGGAGGGAGAGAGGATGGGGATAAATTTCCCCTGGGACATCCTTCCCTGGAGCTTTGGCTCAGAGACAGAAAACAGAGAACTGCAAGCCCAGACAGTCCTGCCTGTGATTTGCAGGCATTCAGATATTGGAACCTGGTGCCCCCCTCTATGGCTATGCAGCATCTAAAGTTATCTCTTCCTTTGCCCTCTGGTCCCCACACCCTACCACCACCCCTAATACACGTACACCTGGAGTTTAAATTTCTGCATTCATGGCAGATGCCTCTGGAGGGCAGAGCTGGGCTAGTGACTTGCAGGTGGGTGAAAGGGACAGGGACAAGGGGTGGGGTGGATCCATCATCAGTCCTCTCTAGCCAGGACCTGAAGTGTCTCTCTAACCACGCTTAGCCCACGAGGAAGAAGACAGTGAGAAGCCCGTGGAAACTCACCTGTCAGGGAAAATTGGAGCCAAGAAACTACGGAAACTGGAGGAGAAACAAGCACGGAAAGCCCAGCGAGAGGCAAGCAGGAAGGGTGGGGTGCAGCTCTGGAAGTGGGAAAGGGCCCTATGGTGGACCCTCCTTTTGAGGATCTTTGCATGCTGGGCTGGTGTTTGCTGTTTGCCGGCTTTGTCTCCTGCAGCCTTGGTCTGTGGCCTGGCCCAGGCATTGTCTGCCCTGGCCTGTTTGGAGGTGGGCAACCTCTAGCCAGGGGTGGGGATGTGCCCCTATGAAGACCTCTCTCCAGGCAGAGGAAGCTGAGCGTGAGGAGCGGAAACGCCTTGAGTCCCAGCGTGAGGCAGAGTGGAAGAAGGAGGAGGAGCGGCTTCGGCTAGAGGAGAAACAGAAGGTGAGGCCAACCCCAGATCCCGACTCTGACGCCTGACTAGGCCTCCTTGTTTCCCATGCAGCTCCCCAACTCCTCCAACCCAGAAGATGGGCCATAGACCAGGTGCAGGGGCAGGCCCAGGTTTGCTTGGGCCCTGGGTTCTAGGTGCAGTCCGTGTAAAGCTACTGCTGAAAAGCAGAGCCTGAGATGGGAATTTTTATGCCTGTGTTGTGTCGTCATACCTGGAATACTTGAAGAACATTGAAGTGGTGAGAGTGGCTAGAGCAGGGTAAGCAAGGAGAGGGGTCAAAGAGGTAAGGGGGGGTGCGTGTCTAGATCCCCAGGGCCTTGAGGCTGTTACAGGTCACTGTGAGAGACGGTGGGCCCTGCCTGAGCCAGGTCCTGTTTAGGGCCTGGCATAGAAGAGATGCTCAGGGATGGGGGCCACAGCGAGACAGGTTGTTAATGACCATTTGATTGCCAGATGCTTTCCTCCTTCTGAGAACCAGGTACCCAAGAGAGGGAACATCACGAAGATGTGATGTGATGTAGGGTAAGAGCCAGGGCCGCCCCAGCTGGGAAGACCCCATGGCTTTGTGCCTTCAGGCTCTGACTGGCCTCATTGTTCAGGATGGCAGAAAGCCTGGCTGTGGGTGCTGTAGTGACGGGCAGGGACCAGAACACAGCAGAGGGAGGCATTAGCATGAGGGTTTTTCCACCTTTGTAAGTATTGACTCTGGCTAATGCACCTTCAATATCCTGGGGCTCTTCTCTCCCTGACTCAGTTTCCCTGTTATTGACATCTTACCCATCGTGGCATATTTCTCACGACTAATACAGATGCATTATTACTAACTAAACCACACACGTTATTCAGATTTTGTTAGTTTTCCCCCAGCATCCTTTTTCGTCTCCAGGATCATATCCGAAAGACCACGTCACACTTGGTTGTCATGTCTCCTTAGGCTCTTCTGGGTTGTGACAGTTTTCCAGCCTTCCCTTGCTTTTGATTAACTTGACTGTTTGAAGAGGGCCGGGGAAGTGTTTTGTACAGTGTTCCTCAGTTTGCATTCGGCTGATGTTTTTCTCATGGTTAGACTGCAGTTATGGGTTTCTGGCAGGAAGACCACAGGCGAAGTGCCATCTTCAACACAACATATCAATGGTACATGTTATCAACTTGATGGGTCACTAGTGATGTTAACCTGGATCACCTGGCTGGGGTTTTGTCAGATTTCTCCACTGTAGCCCAACCGCTGTGTCTCAGTAGTTGAGCGTTGACTCATGAACCAAGAAGTCACTGGTTCAATTCCCGGTGAGGGCACATTCCCAGTAGGGGGTGTGCAGGAGGCAGCCAATCAATGATGCTTCTCTCGCATCGATGTTTCTAACCCTCTCCTTCTCCCTCTCCCTTGCTCTCTCTCTAAAAGCCAATAAAAACATTTTTTAAAAAAGATGGGAAGCTCTTAGGAAGAGGTAGAGTTTAAGAAACAAAATTTCTCCCCTGTAATGTTACTCTTTCCTTCGCATACTTCTTCGTAAAGTCACTGTGCGCAAGCCACCCTTAAGGGGTCGGGATTTATGCCCAGCCTCGTTTAGAGAGCATCTACAAAAAGCATTCGGGGTGCTCACTTCGGCAGCACATGTACTACTAGTAAAATTAGAATGATAGAGAGATTAGCAAGGATGACACGCAAATTCATGAAGGGTTCCTTCCATATTTTTTAAAAAAGTATTTGGAATTCTTTTGTAAGGGAGATTTATCTTTTCTTCTCTGTTTATATACTCAACTGTTTATTTTTACCTACATGGACTTATGACTATTTATTTTGTACTTTGTCTTGTAATCCAGTACTATTTTATCTATTTTGTTGCTGCGATTGTTCCAATGTTGGCCATTCTTTCAGTTGGCTGCTGTGTGCCTTTGACACACTCTCATTGTTTTCTTACTTTGGGCACTGCAAGGTGCTCCAGGCTCATCAGGATATTCCCTGTCTCCACTTGAGCTTCGAGTTTTGAAAAGATCTTTCTGAGAGCTCTAGGAAATGGATTAGGTTGGGGGGAGGTTGTTGTACGAGGTGATGGTGGTGATGGTGATGATGGATGGACTGAGATGCTTTCTGGAAGTTAAAGAAAGAAGTGGAGATGGGACCTCATTCTGACTGGGGCCACTGGCCAGAGGACTGTGTGACTCCCTGAGCCAGGGACTCAGGAGGAAGATCAGACGTGTGGGGAATAGATCACAGGGTCCTTCTAGAGCAGTGGTTCTCAACCTTCCTAATGCCGCGACCCTTTAATACAGTTCCTTATGTTGTGGTGACCCCCAACCATAAAATTATTATTTTTTTAAAAATATATTTTATTGATTTTTTACAGAGAGGAAGGGAGAGAGATAGAGAGTTAGAAACATCGATGAGAGAGAAACATTGATCAGCTGCCTCCTGCACATCTCCCACTGGGGATATGCCCGCAACCCAGGTACATGCCCTTGACCGGAATCGAACCTGGGACCTTTCAGTCCGCAGGCCGACGCTCTATCCACTGAGCCAAACCGGTTTCGGCCATAAAATTATTTTTGTTGCTACTTCATAACTGTAATTTTGCTACTGTTATGAATCGTAATGTAAATATCTGATATGTAGGATGTATTTAGGCGACCCCTGTGAAAGGGTCGTTCCACCCCCAAAGGGGTCACGACCCGCAGGTTGAGACCGCTGTTCTAGAACATAATTCAATTTGAGGTGCCTGTGTGACAGTCCAATGAGTGTGTCATGTGGGCAGTCATGTGCTTGGGAGTAGAGATTTGGGCAGGGATACAACTGTGGCAGCCAGTGGCAAGAAAATGGTTATTGATGCTGTGGGCATGGAGAAAGAATGGAAAAGGGAGGAGGTGGAAAGAACGGCCGGAGGAGCAGGAGGAAGCACAGGAGAGGAGGGGTCTGGAAGCCACGGGAAGAAAGAGGGAGTGGTCAACTCTGCCCAATACCACCGAGAAGACAGGACTGGGAGGCTGATGGTTGTCCTTTGGATTTGGTGGGATTAAGAGCATGGGCGAGATGGTAGCAGTTGTTTCAGAGGAGCTGGGTACACAGAAGCCAGATAGAGTGGGCCGGAATGTGAATGGATGGTGAGGATATGAAGCCTTAGGTGCTTGTTTGAGCATGACAGGAAAGAGAGAGGGAGAGGGTGATTGGAGAATATTGTGGGAGGGGTCATAGAACTATGAGAAGAGGGGCGTCTGCCTTCTGTTCAACATGGGGGCCAGAGGGATCGGGGTCTTGAAGGTGCTCTGTCCCTAAGAAAGGGCTGAGCTGTATGACCTGGTGCCCTGTGGGGGCAGCAAGGACCAGAACAGGGATGGGTGGGCACCTGTGCCCAAATACCTGACTCTTGTCCACTCTGTGTCCACAGGAGGAGGAGGAGAGGAAAGCCCGGGAGGAGCAGGCCCAGCGGGAGCATGAGGAGTACCTGAAACTGAAGGAGGCCTTCGTGGTGGAGGAGGAGGGCGTGAGCGAGACCATGACTGAGGAACAGGTGGGCCTGCCTCTCCTTCGAAACCCTCCCTCCACCCACCAAAGCAGGCCTGGCCATCGCATCCCAGACACCCTGCTGCTCCTCACCTGCCTCCCCAGATCGGCAGTGAGAGATGGGTGGGCATGGTGACCAGCAGGCTCTAGCAGCGAGAGGCCTTATCCTCAGGAGAGGTGGGGCTTCCAAAACCCTCGTTGTGGGAGGCTGTGCTGCTGGCGAAGGTGGTGGCACATGCAGGTGGTTGGACAGGCACACAAGCAAGCACATGGGCAGGTGGCACTCAGGTGGGCAGGTGGGCAAGCATAGACCCCTGCAGCCTCTGCAAGGGCGACACTCACTCTGGTTTCTCTGGTCCTTTAGTCCCACAGCTTCCTGACAGAGTTCATCAACTACATCAAGGTAAGAAGCCACCTGCTGTGTGTGTGTGTGTGTGTGTGTGTGTGTGTGTGTGAGAGAGAGAGAGAGAGAGAGAGAGAGAGAGAGAGAGAGAGAGAGAGAGAGGTGTTCTCAGGGCCTAGAGGGAACAGATCCAAGTGGGGCTGTAGGAGTTTCAAGCCCATGCAAGTGTGGGCAGTAGGACTGAGAGGGGCTGAGCTGCCAGGGTCCCAGCCAGGAGTGTCTCTTCTCTGACCCCGAAGGTGGAGAAGGATCTGGGTCTGTGTGGGAGGCATGAGCCTTTGATTGCTTCCTCACACTCAGGGTTTGACAGTTTCCCTGCTCTTCAGACCCCGTGCTCAGTGAGTCACTGTATTTTCAGGTGTCTTCACATGTGTTTCCTGTCAGTTCTGTCACCCAGAGTTTCCACTGCCATGTGTTCCCGACCTGGAACTTGGGTCTTGGGGGTGGGGGTGAAAATGATGCTGCTTCCTTAGGGATCTAGGGTGGGTGGCAGGTGTGTCCCCTTCTATGCACAGGCCGCCCAGGTGCTGCTCTGGGTTGCATAAGCATAAGCACTGTCCTGCTCTGCTTTGCTGCTAAGCAACTTCTCCTCTCTCACGAAGGATGCGAGAGGTTTTCAAGAGCAGCTCAGAGGAGCAGAGGCAGCTGAGGGATGGAGTGCAGAGGGAGCGGGGGTGGGGGTGGGACTAGGGGGTGCCAAGGAACCAGGGCTTGCATAATCCTCCCCCACCTCCTGAAAGAGAGCAGGGTTTAGATGCCTCCCAGCAGCTAGGGGCTGGGCTCACAGCCTGGGGGCCGGTGTTTCCCAAGAGGGAGAAAGCTCCCTCAGGATGTGCCCATTCCCCTCCGATGGAGCCCATTCTCCACCCTGGCACCTGGGCAGGACATCTCTCACACTTCCCTGCTGCCGCTTGGAGCTTTCTGTCCCCATCTACCCAGTGGGCAGCACCATGGCCCTGTGTCCTTCCTCCAGGAAGCCCTCCGTCAGCTTTAGCTCCCCCTGTCCTCTACAGAGACCTGAGAAAAGACCCAGGCAGTTCCAGCCCTCACTTACCATGGCTCCGGAGGAACCATTTTCTGGTGGATCTCCAGACTCTTCTGGACCTTAGAGGTCTTTCCAGCCTGTGCTGATTTTCCCAGAGATTCTGTCTGCAGGGAAAAGGAGGCCATTCAAAATCCAGCCCTCCCATCCCCCCTCCCGGCTCCAACGGGTGAGCCCTGCAGGTGTTTTAGAACTGGTGGTACACTATTGTGAGGCGTAGGTAGGTCTGACTGGTTTTTGTCCATCGGTCCATTCTCCTTTCTGATCAGGGCTAGGTTTTTTGTTGGTTTATTTTTCCAAGCTGATTTTTGGCCCCAGCACCTCAGGGACCACCTGGGTGACTTTGTGTTCCCACTCTGAGAACCCAGCACCCACCCCCTGCTTTGTAGGTAGAGGCCAGCTGGCCAGGTCACCTTGTGCTTGCCCGTTCCCTGTCCAACTGCCACTCGCTTGCCTCCCTGCTTGCACATTCAGTTTGGCATTTAGAACAGTCACATGCCATCTCAGCCCAGGAGGTGTCACTGTGTCACTCCTCCCCCAGCTCAATTGCTATGAAAGAATCACGGAAACATACAAGGCTGCCTTCTCTAGCATCATATGCCGTCTGTTTGTGGGGGAGGCAGGGGAAGATGCATGTGTAGGACCCAGCAGTGGGCTCTCAGCCGCACGCCCCCCACAGAACTAAAGGCTCTGCTGAGGGTTTGAGGGAAGCATGTGGAACATGGCGTGTGTGGAAAGCACTGAGAATGTTAGCAAGAGTTATTGTAAGGGTGGGCCCAGTGCCTCAGACAGTGTGAAGAGGATGGTGAGAAGTGTGGGGGTCTCAGGGCATATGGGGGGTAAGCAAAGGCAAGGTGGGAATGAGCCATACTGCCTCCACTGAGACCCCTGCTTGTTGCGCCCTTTTATCTGCTCTCTCCTTGTCCAGATTCTGTGTGAGTGTGTGTGTGTGTGTGTGTGTGTGTCCCCAGATTCTTGCCTGTCTCCCCTGTCCATCTGTGAGTTCAATGTTTTGGTCACCATTGTATTTTCCACACCTTCTCATTGTGTTGTCCTGGCAGGTCCTCAGCAAGTAGTCCTGGAGATAGTTTTTTAAAATAGCTTTTGGTTGAGCATCGTCCTGTGCACTGATAGGTCACCGGTTCCATTGCAGTCAGGGCACATACCTGGGTTGCAGGCTCGATTCCCAGTAGGGGGCTTGCAGAAGGTAGCCAATCGATGTTTCCATCTCTCTCTCCTTCTCCCTTCCTCTCTCTTTAAAGTCAATAAAAACATATTCTTAAAAAATTAAAATCGTTTTTGGTGACTGTCACCCCATCCCTTCATCTTATGGTGCTTCCCCTTCCAACCTGTCTGTGATGTTAAAAACGATACAGCTGGCACAGAGAAGGTGGCAGCTGCGCTTGACTCCCCACGTGTGTGTGTGTGTCTCAGTGTGGTGCCCAGTCCAGCATGGAGTCTGTGGGCCAGGTGGTAGTTTTAGGCAGATACCTCTCCACAAGCAGGGGAGGGGGAGAGCTTATAAGTGTGTGTGTCTCTGTGTATGCATGGTTGGGAGAGTGTGTGAGGTGATTAAGGCTCTTCCACAGGAATCT
Organism: Myotis daubentonii; assembly: GCF_963259705.1. Taxonomy (NCBI): domain Eukaryota; kingdom Metazoa; phylum Chordata; class Mammalia; order Chiroptera; family Vespertilionidae; genus Myotis; species Myotis daubentonii. The sequence continues at coordinate 31,297,638 of NC_081847.1, forward strand.
ACTAGAATACAGTTACCCAGGCACCCAAAGCAGATCGGATCAGAATGCAAACCTCAGTTTGTATTGAGAGGGATTTGCCCACTGAGCCTCCCTCCTTTTACTCTCTCTCTTTGTAGCAGTCCAAGGTTGTGCTCTTGGAAGACCTGGCTTCCCAGGTGGGCCTGCGGACTCAGGTAAGCCCTGGAAGGTGGCCTGCTGTGTGGAGTGTGGCTGTCGGGGGGCCTGCTCTAAAGATGGAGAGTCTTGTTGTCCCCTCTAACCCTGCCCCAACCAGGAGGGAGTAGAGAGGAGGACTCTTTTGGCACCCCAAGAATCCTGCGGGGGTTTTGGGGTGTGTGTGTGTGTGTTTACGTTTTCAAGTATATTTTTATCTTATGAATGAGGAGTCACATTCTGTTTAAATATCCAAGGGGCATTTTTCCAAGCTAGAACCCTGCCTTTCTGCTAGATGGAAGAACAGGCAGAGAAGAAAAGAATGAAGTCCTATCACTCCAGCAGCCCCTGTAACTGAAGCAGCCCAAGTCTAGTTACCTTGACAACTCTTGCGAACAGGCTGTACCAGCCTTCATGGCCAATGTCACCCCTGCTCCTCTCCTGGTTGGAAAAGTGCCTCTTGGAGTCGTGCAGGGCCCCAGCCTCTTCTTCCCTGATACCCTCCAGAGGAGAAGCAGAGTCACATTGGATGGCGGAGCAGCCATGAGAGTGGGGAGGAGGAGATTTGGCTGTGGTGGCAGGGAGGTGGCAGGTGCCTTTTCTGGGGATGGCAGCACCCGTCTCTACTCTGAGAATTGTTCTCCTCACAGGACACCATAAACCGCATTCAGGACCTGCTGGCTGAGGGGACTCTGACAGGTGAGAGGATGAGAATCACTACAGGCCTTGGCTTTGGGGAGTGTCTACCACAGGGGGCTCCAGGTGCTTGTTGTAGAGGCAGAATCATAACGGAGGTGGGGGAACGGTGTGCAATGATGGACACTGAGCAGGGGACACTGTTAGAAGGAGGACGTGCCACCCGGGGATGGCTCAGGGTACCAGGACAGGCAAGGAAGCCTGATTTGACACCTAGCCAGGATTGGATGCAGCCAGGAAAGGCCGGGCAGGCAGGCAGGCCTGGAGGGCTTGGAGCCAGTTGTGAAGGGGTGGGAGGGCATCTCAGGCCAGATGAGGAGGGCCCAGAAGGCTCAGCCCCACAACCTGTGTGTCCCCACAGGTGTGATTGACGACCGGGGCAAGTTCATCTACATAACGCCAGAGGAACTGGCTGCTGTGGCTAACTTCATCCGACAGCGGGGCCGGGTGTCCATCACTGAGCTTGCTCAGGCCAGCAACTCCCTCATCGCCTGGGGCCAGGAGCCCCCTACCCAAGCCCCAGCCTGACCTAGGCCTTCCCTCTTGGACTCAGAGCTGGCACGGCCTACCTGACCATACATCTTTATCCCTCTCCACCATCCTGGGGCAGTGATGGAGTGTGGCTAGGCAGTTCTAAATTAAAGGCATGTGAGCACTGCTGAGCTTGGTGTGGCTTGGTGTGGCAGAAGGCCTGGCCTGGGATCCCAAATGAGCAGGTGAAGTCTAAGCCTCAGAAAGTACCTGAGGATTGAGGGTGGGAGAGAGGGTGGAGTGTCCTATGGAAGCAAATGGAAGTTCTCTTCTTATCAAGCACTCATTCATTCAAAACGCACACGAAAAACACTATTTATTGTGTTCCTTCATATCCTGTAAGCCAAGCTCCCCAAGTCAGGAGATCTTTCTGTTCTTCCTTCACCCTTCCAAGAGCAGAAGTGAAAAACCTCTTGGGCCACGTCTCCCCTAACGTGAGGGATGTCTCACCATCCTATATAATAAAAGCCTAATCTGCAGATCAACCAAATGGCGGAACGACTGGTTGCTATGATGCGCACTGACCACCAGGGGGCAGACACTCATCACAGGAGCTGCCCCCTGGTGGTCAGTGCTCTCCCACAAGGGGGGTGCCACTCAGCCAGGCTCACGGTTGGCAAGAGCAGTGGCGGTGGCGGGATCCTCTCCTGCCTCCGTAGCAGTGCTAAGGATGTCTGACTGACAGCTGGGAGTGGGCCTAAGCCATCAGTCCGACATCCCCGGGCTGCAAGAGGGCGCAGGCTGGGCTGAGGGGACATCCCACTCCCCAAGTGCACAAATTTCGTGCACTGGGTCTCTGGTTTTTATATGGATTCAGGAGCCCTAAGGAAAGCTGAGCCCAGTTGGTGTGGCTCAGTGGTGGAGCATGAACCCATGAACCAGGAGGTCATGATTCAATTTCTGGTCAGGGCACATGCCCAGATTGCCAGCTTGATCCCCAGTGGGGGCTTGCAGGAGGCAGCCGATCAAAGATTCTCTCCCATCATTGATGTTTCTTTCTCTCACTCTCTCCCTTCCTCTCTCTGAAATCAATAAAAACATTAAAAAAATAAATAAAAAGGAAGGAAACCTGAGAGCCCTTAGGAAGAGAGGTAATAAGCTATGCCAAGGAAAGAGTCGTAGGGAACATTAGCCTTTAAGAGGGAGGTCAGGGAGGGCGAGAGGCAGGGCCAGTTGCTTGTGGGGCAGGTGGAGGGAAGAGGAGGAGCTGCTTGAGCTGGATAGAATTGTGCCGTGGAGGAGCATTGCCTCATACAGCACATCACATGAATTCAGCTCTACATACTTGACAAGTCTAAATGGTGTGGGTGATTCCACCCACTAGTGATGTGAGGACCATATGCTCGGGAGTGGGTGTAAGATGGGAGATGTGTGTCTCCTGTAGGGTCAGTCACTCTAGTTCCTGTGGACTATTCATAGCATGAGTATCCTGCTGTGCTGAGGGTGAGGCATGTGTTTAAACGTGTATTCCTTATGCAAGGTGGCCCTTGAACATAAACCGCCTACTTCCTCTGATGCCTGGTGGTGGAGGAGGTAGCTTTGTGTTCCAGTCTAGGAGGAAATTATATGTGGATGGTGATGGGGAGACAGAACATCAGGTTCCAGGGTGGAGCCTTCCTGAGGGCTTGTCAGGGATGATTTAGACTCATTTGGTATCATAAGCATTAGCTGTAGAACTTAAATTCCAAGTAAAGTGTGACTTTGCTACTTCTGTTAGCAAATGGCACTTGGAGTCACCCGGAGGTAGGAGTCCCGTGAATTGTTTGGAAGGCCATCTGGGAGCCCACGGTTTAGTAGGAGGGGAAGGAACAGATGATGCCCCAGCCAACTGAGCTACCTGGCCGGCGTGGCCCCTCTTATAGTGAGATTATTTTCCCTACATCAGGAAATCTAGATTCCAACCAATCAGATAAGTTTTGATTTTTGTAATTTTCAAGTTATAAAATGCTTGTTATGCTTGTTCTGAGTACCTAATCTTCATAGCCCAGCCCAACAGGTCTCTTGATGCCACTTGCTCCCAGTAGAGTCTAGTCCAGTTCAGTTTGGTTCTATCACAACTTCTCTTTTTGATGCACCTCCAAGGCCTATTATTGGCAAGCCTGTGATTGGAGAGCCATATAATGCAACTTGTCTTTTCAAAAAATGGTTATTTACAAGATTGGCCATGAGTTGAAAAATTATTAAAGCTGAGTAATGGGTACATAGAGGTTATCCTCATCTATTTTTATACATGTTTAAAATTTTCCATAACAAAAAGCTTAAAATTAAAAACAATGAGCCCTGGATGGCTTCCTATATCCTGAATCAAGCTGAGCCTCAGAAAAGGGGCACATGAGGCCACCAGTAGTCACTCCATTCACCCAACAATTTTTTATTAAAAAATTAATTTTAGAGAAGAAGGGAGAAAGAGAGAAACATCAGTTTGTTGTTCCAGTTATTTATGCATTCATTGGTTGCTTCCTATATGTGCCCCAAGCAGGGATTGAACCCACAACCTTGGTGTATCTGGATGATGCTCTAACCAACTGAGCTACCTGGCCAGGGCCCACCCAACAATTGAGTGACTCTCCCCAGCTGCCACAGTGGCCCCAGTGCAGGATCCATGTTGAACCTTTGTAATACAAAAATTATTTAAACATTCAAAATGTGTTTAAAAAACCAACCACACTAGCAGTCTATGGAGAGCCCAATGATTGCAAGGCAGGGTGCTAAACACTCCAGGTAGCTACAATGAGCAAAACATGGCCCTTCCATAAGTGGGGATGGAGACAGTGGTATTAATCTAACAGGGAGAGCACCAATCACCCAGCCAGCAGGTACATTGCCAAATGCTGTAGTATTCACAAGGTGAGGTCTTCAGGTTGAGGAGAGGATAGGTTCAGAGAATGTAAAGGCTGTTGGCTCACTGAGAGGCATGGTGTGTTGGGTGGGGGAAAGGAAAAGGCAGGGCAGGGAGAGATGGGGTGGAAAGGGAGTTTGCCATCTGCCTGGGAAGGATGTTGAATGCTGAACCCAAGACTTGGGCTATATTTGGGGGATTATTTATTGCTTTGAATCAGTAACTCATTTTTTTTAAATATATTTTTTACTGATTTCAGAGAGGAAAGGAGAGGGAGAGATGGAAACATCAATGATGAAAAAGAATCATTGATTGGCTGCCTCCTGCACTCCCCCACACTGGAATTGAGCCCAAAACCCAGGCATGTGCCCTGATGAGGAATCGAACCGTGATCTCCTGGTTCATAGGTTGATGCTCAATCACTGAGCAACACCAGCCAGACAGTAGCTCATTTCTTAAACCTTATTTGCAATCATTGTATCCCACAAATCATCATTACTTCATCACTTCCTCCCTGCACACCTTGTACTGTTTGCAAGTACCACCACCAGCTATCACAAGTGCACATCCCAGACCCAAAATTGGAGATTATAAAGCTGTGTTTTCCAGACTTTTTTTTAACAATATCTCTTAGTAAGAAATCCATTGTACATTAAGGACTCAATATATATGTGTGCCTATATACAGATAACTGAAGCAGAGCTTTACAGCAGTCCACTTATCATAATTGGTATGGGTGATTAGGATGAGAATCAATCACTACTGGCCTTGGCTGGCAATATCAGATGCTTATTGATATTTGCTTCTCTGTTCTGTCTTATTGCTGATGGTGGCTGAATTGATTTTATAACCCACTAACAGATCTTGGCCTACAGTTTGAAACACAGGGTTCTAAGGAACTTGTTCCTTTTATATTGAGGACAAGGCGAGGATCAGTATCTGGGTGAGGAGTTGTACATCATATATAACTTGATAATCACAGAGTTGTACCAAAAGCAATTTGGATTACAGTAGTGACACTTAAAAATAGTTTTACTTGGTTTATTCTGATACCATACATAATTTTTAGCTGGTTAATACACTATTTAATTGTTACAGCAAAATGTGTAAAGGGAACATTATAAGAAAACCTACAGAATACCAATACTGTCATGTTAAACTTACTTAAATATAACCTTTTGCCTATAATCTGGTTTTAGTCATTTTAACTTTCATATACAGTATGTTTTTACAATTTGACTTAGATTTCTAACATGAAACAAAAGACATTCATCATCATAATACCAAAACTAAAACTAATAATGTTCTAACTATATCCTGAGTAACTTAATACCTGAGAGATTTAATACCTCTCTTTACTTTAACTATTTTATTTTTTACTGATTTTTAGAGAGAAACAAAGAGGAGAGGGGAGAGAGAGAAAGAAACATTGATTTATTGTTCCACTTATTTATACGTACATTGTATATGCCCTGACTGGTTGATTCTTGTATATACCCTGACTGGGGATCGAACCCACAACCTTGGTGTATTAGACGATGCTCTAACCCAGTGGTTGGCAAACTGCGGCTCGCGAGCCACATGCAGCTCTTTGGCCCCTTGAGTGTGGCTCTTCCACAAAATACCACTATGGGCGTGCACATACAGTGCTATTGAAACTTCATGGCCCATGTGCAGAAGTCGGTATTTTGTGGAAGAGCCACACACAAGGGGCCAAAGAGCCGCATGTGGTTCGAGAGCTGCAGTTTGCCGACCACTGCTCTAACCATCTGAGCTACTCAGACAGGGCTTTACTTTAACTATTTCTAATCAACAAGGTAAGTCAAGTCGTGGTGTTGTTGAGCTAAATCCCACAGTTCACAAAACAGGGTAGTGTTGGGACACATGCTTGATGTCTAGTTTGGCAGTTGTCTTAATGCCTTTTTCATTTGTGCATATTGCCTCATACCAAAATGGAGCATAGTGACAAATATGAATAGATGAGAAATTATTGAACATGTAATCTATTATTGTTGGGAAAGTCTCATTTTTTCACATCTCAGCTACTGTCCCTGCTGGTTATAGCAACTCAGAAGAGGAAAAGTGGGCGAATAGTAAGTGAAGGACACATGAGAAGTTCAGACCCCCAAAGGCAGGTAATAAAAGTTTCATTTAGCCATCACCATATCTATCTGCAATGATAATGTAAAAAGTTTACAAAGAAGGCTTGCTGCTGGGCAAATTTACCACAGTTTTTACAAAAATTAAATTTGGTAACCTTTTTGGAGCTTGCACATTTCCATAAGATTGGTTAAAGATTTGGGCGTGTCCATAATTTTCATGATGCAATAATCATTTTATTATTATTCTGCTTGGGGCTTTAAGAAGGACCAACCTGCTTCACAAATAGATGTAAATACATAAAACTCACTTAGGATGGTAGTGGAGTGATGGCTTGTATTCCTTTCTACTTAGTTTCTTAATATCTTGCAATGAGGTTTACACTGTAAAGTACAGATAAGTCTCTTTGTTAGTATTTACATGAAGCATCAATTATGTAAAAACAGAAAAGAAAAATTAAATGTTACAGAGGACCCTGGGGAACATAAAAACATAAACCATCTATCTTAGGTAAGATGTGCAATTTAGTAAAGAACAGTGCTAAAAAGGATAATACAATCTAATATATTTTTAAATTTTTTCTTTACCATTTTTCATGGTGTGTGTGTAAACATCAGCTAATCGGCTTGTAAAAGACTCCAGCGTACTTGGATCATAAATGTTTCCATTAGTTTTATATTGGTTTAGATAACCTTCAAAACCTTTACAGGTTATTCCCAGGAATGTTTGCCCAATTCCAGAGGTTTTTATTTCCTCACTAGAGGCCCGATGCATGAAATTCGTGCCAGAGGCTTGGCCCTCGCAGCTGCAATGGCTGGCCTAGGCCCTCACAGCCCTGACTTTGTCTGGAAGGAGGTCTGGGAGGTCGTTTGGCTGTCAAGTCTAATTAGCATATTACACTTTTATTATTATAGATAAAATAAGCACAGCTGTAAAAAGCTTTAGCATGGATTAAAGTACCTTGTCTGCCCCCCAATTTGGTGTTTGGAGGTCCCTGGAATTGCCTAGTCATCCCAGAGAAGCAGCCCCAAGCCCCCTTCTGGATAACTTGGTGGGTTGATTCTGAAGGATCACAATAGTCTGCTAATTTGATTTTGATTTGCATCTCTTCAGTGTTGGCAGGGCTGCTGATGTTTTTAACAGCTTATTGGCCATTTGTATTCTATGAATGATCTATTTCTTTCTTTAAACCAAGATTTATAGACAGAGATTTTGCAGTTTCATTCATCATTCAGCAAATAAATGTTGAATGTCTATTTTATGCTTGCATTAGTTTTCTATTGTTGCTGTAACAAATGCCCAAAGACTAAATGGCATTAAACAACATAAATTTATTATCTTATAGTTCTGTAGGTTAGAAGTCCAACATGGGTCTTACTGGTCTAAAATCAAGGTGGGGCTATGTTCCTTTTGGGAGTTATTTCCTTTTAAAAAAAATATTTTTATTGATTTCAGAGAGGAAAGGAGAAGGAGAGAGAGATAGAAACATCAGTGATGAGAGAGAATCATTGATCATCTGCCTTCTGGAAAAAATAACCTCGGGTGAGGAATAACAAAAAAAAAAATTATTCTACCCTTATAAAGTGAATTTGGGAGCTTTTCATCTTTGGAATCATCTCTTTATAGATTGGGTAGAACTCAGCCATAGAACAATCTGGAGCTAGTGTCATTTAAAAAGGTAGATCTTCAATTCCTACTGTAGTTATTGGCCTTATTAAAAATTGTAATTAAAATAATGTTTAAATAGCTTTTTTCTATATGGGAGCTTTAGTGCAACAAAACAAAAAAATACTGAAAAAGAAAAGCTCATTTTTTTTTTTTTTTTTTTAGATAAAAGGATTGTATCCTAGAAACCTCCAGATTTATACTTGGCTTGTTCCATCCACTCCCAAGTCTGTAACTTGAATGTCACCTTTTCAGTGAGGCCTTCCACCTTAACCAGAATTGGGTTTCCCCAGTAATCTCAACTTTTTTATACTTACTACCTTCTAATCATTATATGTTTTACGTATTTTATTATCTCCTCCCATTAAAACACAAATTCCATTGGGGCAGGGGTTTTGAGCAAATATTTACTAGTAATATCTTGATAATCTGCTGTTACTAAATTTGAAAAGCTTACCTGTTTATTCTCTTAAACAAACTTCTTTAATTTGAAAAAAAAAGTAATACATGCCCTAGCCGGTTTGGCTCAGTGGATGGAGTGTCGGCCTGTGGGCTGAGGGGTCCTGGGTTCGATTCTGGTCAAGGGCACATGCCCGGGTTGCGGGCTTGATCCTCAGTGGGGAGAGTGCAGGAGGCAGCCAATCAGTGATTCTCTCTCATCATTGATGTTTCTATCTCTCTCTCCCTCTGCCTCCCTCTCTAAAATCAATAAAATACATATATTTTTTAAAGTAATACATGTTTTAAAAATGCAAACATTATAGAATTGATAGAGTCCTGTCTTCTGCCATGCCCTCTGCAATCCTACCATCTCAAGGTAACCTCTGTTAATAATTTTGTGTATCTTTCCAGACTTTTTTATGCATGTATATATTGGCTTTAAAATAATAGACAAACTAGAGTGTAATATGTATACATGTGATTCTGCTGCTTGCTTTTTTTCACTTAATATAGTCACCTTTCTATGTCAGTACATAGACATCTATGTCTTTTTGTTTTGTAGAAGAAGGTGAGGTGACACCTGGTTCCTCCAGGGAAGGCTCTTGGCTTGTTTGAATAATTCCACAGGCTGGCAAAGACTGAAACCCAATACTCAGAGATAAGGAGGAGCTAGCTGCACCTGGTTCATTAGATAAAGATTGTTTGGCAAGGGCAACTTTCTGTTAGGCCATTCAAGGCCCTCCTGCTTTCACCAGATGTCAAGGTAGCACAAACTGTCGAATCTTAATTTCAATCACTCTTGGTTAATTATGAGGTTTCTTCATGGGTTCTTTTGGACGACTTTTTGGCATCTCTGATTTTTGTCCTTACTTAGCAAACTCATGGATTTTTCATTTTATATACAACTAGTGGCCCGGTGCACAGGTTTGTGCACATTGAAAGGAAATTAATTAGAAGAAATATTTTAATATCACTATTCACACTTTCTCTATAATAGAAGTGTCAGAGATGAAAGAAAATTAGTAAAATGTATATGAAAATAATATATAAATTGGTTAATAAGCAAACAATAACAACATGATGTAACAACAAAGACATGATATAAAAACATGATAAAAAAACATGATATAAAAACAACAAAAACATGGTATAAAAACATTGATAAAAATAAGGACTGATAAATTGATTAAACTTATTCTAATATCTCCCTGTATACCACATTAAGAGTAAAAACACTTTCAGAGTGCTTGACTAATTTCCCTTGTGATGAAGTATTTATAACCTTTAACTTTAACATCACACACTCTTCAAACTCTGTCTAGAGAAAGCAACATATAACTGACTATGTCCGAAAACAGGTTCAGGTAGGAATATTTCTACTCTTTCTAAAGTTTGTCCTTGTGATTTATTAATAGTCAGCGCAAATGCTGGCATCACGGGAAAGTGTCTTCCAATTAATTTAAATGGGAGGCCAGTGTCAGATGGGGACAAATCAATTCCTGGAATCAGAACAACCTCTCCTTCCACAGATCCTGTTAATACTTCAGCTTTGATTATGTTAGGTCGCAATCTTGTGATAAAATCTAGTACCCATTTACTATTAAAATTTCTTAGTAGCATGATGATTGCACCTACTTTCAATTTTAATTTATGACACAGCATTCCCGGAGGAGTAATACTGTTAAGAAATTCGATGGGAAAATTTCCCTTTTTGGCATCAACGGTTAAATCGATGGAATCATCACTCAAATAGCTGTGAAAATCGACGCTTTCTTTCAGCTTCAGAATGTCAACAAAAACAACCAAATTCACGATTGACAATGACAGATCGAAACACACGCATGCGATTGGCGCCAGCAAGAGCTTTGTTTGTATCACACATGCGCGAGTCAACATTTATTTTTATTTATTTAATATATTTTTATTAATTTCAGAGAGGAAGGGAGAGGGAGAGATAGAAACATCAGTAATGAGATAGAATAATTGATTGGCTGCCTCCTGCACACCCCCCACTGGGGATGAGCCCACAACCCGGGCATGTGCCCTTGACTGGAATTGAACCCGGTACCCTTTAGTTCACAGGCAGACTCTATCCACTGAGCCAAACCAGCTAGGGCTCAACGTTTACTTTTAAATTACCAGTGCACGTTATATGTACCAGACAGACGGTTGGACAGCCGTACCATTGGTCACATAGCCTTTCATATATAGATAGATTATATTTATACATATTATTTAATTTTATTACCTTGAGTTGTATTTAGGAATTTCCCCCCAAAACTGTGCTCTCTCTCTGCTTTTTTTTTTTTTTAATCCTCACCTGAGGGTATGTTTTTATTGATTTTATAGGGAGAGAGGAAGGGAGAGAGAGAAACATCGATGGGTTGCCTCCCATACATGCCCCGACGGAATTGAACCCACAACCTTTTGGTATACCAGACGCTACTACAACCAATTGAGCTACCTGGCCAGAGCTGACCTATGCTACCTTTTTTGGGAATCGGTGTAAAGGGGAATTGTGGCTTCAGAAAATGAAATAGCACTCTAACTTTTGGCTCTTTTAGATTTATAGCAAATCTATTTATAGCAAATTTGAGAGAATTCTTTCATTAAACCATCTGAGTCCCAAGTCTTTTTTGGACATATTTCTTGGATAATATTTTCAACCTCTTTCTTTTTTAAAAAAGATGTTTTTTTATTGATTTCAGAGAGGAAGGGAGAGGGAGAGTTAGAAACATCAGGGATGAGAGAGAATCAGTGATTGGCTGCCTCCTGCACGCCCCATAATGGGGATCAAGCCCACAACCTGGGCATGTGCCCTAAATGGGAATCAAACCATGACCTCCTGGTTCATAAGTTGATGCTCAACCACTGAACCACGCCAGCCAGGCTCAACCTCTTTCCTTTCTTACTTTTGTAATTTTATTTCCCAGAAGATGGTCTACTTTATCAAGATTTTCATATATATTAAAACATAGTCAGTTACGGTATTTTCTTATTTTCCTGGTGTTCTTAAGATGCAAAACCACATTCTCTAAAGCTAGGAACAGAATACTATAAAGAGAGATTGAGATCAAGATAGATGGATGGAAACTGACTAAAAAAAAAGGAAAATGAGCAGAATTAAATATGAAGAGTACTGTTGATGACGGAAGAATATTAAATTCGTAGTGATGAAGAAAAACAAGATACTCTCCCATGATGCAGAGAAAAAGGACAAAGATTTAATTGACAATGGTGACCCAATGTGATAATGTTAGTGGAGGAAGAGAACAACAATCTGTTCACAGATTAGACAGGAACATAGAAGAAAACTTTTCTAAGCTGAAAAGACCTTTTATTTCTGGAAAATTAATAGAAAAAGGCTTGCACTGAGACATACTAGCAGTCATACAAATGTTTGACTTTTGAGGGTAATAAAAAGTCCCAACAGGCACCCGGCACACCAGGCACACTGCTCACCTAAAACAGCCCAGCCCAGCCCAGATTGCTATAATTTGTTTTGATATATAATTGACATGCAAAATTACAGTTAAGCCCTGGCCGGTTGCTCAGTGGTGAGAGCATCAGACTGAGCACCAAAAGGTCTCAGGTTCGATTCCTCCTGGTCAAGGGCACGTCGTACCTCAGTTGCAGGTTTGATCCTCCGGCCCCAGTTGGGCCATGTACAGGAGGCAACCATTTGATGTGTGTGTGCCTCTCCCCCTCCTCCCTCTCTTCCACTCTCTAAAAATCTATGGGAAAAAATCCTCAAGTGAGGATTTAAAAAAATAAAGTTACAGTTAACCCTGAACAATGTGGGGGGAGAGGGATAGGGATACCAACCCCTGCACAGTTGAAAATCCTTATATAACTTTTGACTCCTCCAAAACAATTACTAGTAGCCTACAGTTGACCTTAAGCCTTACCAATAACATAAACAGTTGATTAGTATATATTTTGTGTTACACAAATATACTGCATCTTTCCATTTGTTTACATTTTTCTCAACTATAAATGGTACCATGTACAGTCTGTGTGTACCTAAGTATCCAAGTTTTGATAAATTTGAACTATAATAGATTTGTGTATATTTTATGGTAGTAAATTATAAAATAGATTGGTATCTACATATATTTTATGCATTCATGACATGCCTGACTTTTTCTTAATTTTTCAATATTTCCAGACCATGTGGTTCATCTGCAAGTTTTTTCAAATTGTCACATATCTCCAAAAAAATTTCCAATACATTTATTGAAAAAAATCCACATAGAAGTGAACCTGTGCAGTTCAAGCCCAGGTTGTTCAAGGGTCAACTATATATAGTTTTCAGGTGTATTTGCTACCATTTTAAACGCCAAAAGATAATGGGATAAGGGCAAGAGATTCTTGTGAAGCTTTTGAGGCTCGGTACAGTAGGAAGCATTCTCACCTAGGCCAAAGGCTTCGAAAAACATAACATTCAGGAGTCCTGGAAATCACCAGTCAAGTGAGAGGGGTCTGAGTGAGGAAAAGAAAAATTAGAGCATGAAAAAACTGGCAGTGACATTGATACCAATCGAACAAAGGGCTGGCAAAAGCCAAAAACAATGATTGGAAAGAAGAGTTAGTGGCTTTAAAAAATGTAAACAAAATCTGGGTCTATCATTCTGGATTAAGTGGACAAATACTGGTAGGTGTGAGGGTAGCAGGCCAGGAGTGGGAAGGCACATTAAACTTTTCCTTACATAAAGAAGATTATAAAAATGAATGATTTGTCATTGACTAATAATTTGTGGAATATAAACTTTTTTTATTATTGACTTCAGAGAGGGAGAGAAACATCAATGATGAGAATCATTGATGGGCTGCCTCCTGCATGTCCCCACTGGGGATGGAGCCCGCAACCCCAGCATGTGCCCTTAACCGAAATCAAACCTGTGATCCTTCAGTCTACAGGCCTACACTCTATCCACTGAGCTAAACCAGCTAGGGCTAGAATATAAACTTTTTATTTAGTAAACTTACAGGCAACCACCAGGACAATTTAAAAATAGGCTTTCTGCCTTGCAAAACACTAGAAGATAAAAGCAAATATGGAAAAACTCAGAAAACAGGAAATAGCAAAAGTAAAAACTATAAAATAGGATGACAGATAACCAAAAAATTAGCTACAACAGCAGAGAAACAATGGGTTTATATATCAGCCAGAGTGGAGCACTGCGTGTTCTTAGGGTGGACCCCTGTACCTCCAGGCTTTTGCTAATGCTGAACCTTAGGCCTGGCTTGCTTTTCTGCCTTATTTAAAGCTAACGCCCCAGTTCCAGGCAGACCTCTTCCTCCAGGCAATCCTCCAGGATTACTCCAGGTGGGGTGAGCACTCCCACTCATAGAAAGCTGCTCGTGTTTGTGAAGCAGATGCTTTGGCTCCAAGATGAAGTCCCCACCCCACTCTCTTATCCAGGATGCAGGACCAGGCCAGGCCTCCTCCCAGGTGCCAGGCACAAGGTGATAGCGCTGAAACCCTGCTGAACTGTGTGTGTGTGTGTGTGTGTGTGTATTGTGTGTGTGATTTCAGGGAGGAAAGAAGAGGGAGAGAGAGATGGAAACATCAATGATGAGAGAGAACCACTGATTTGCTGCCTCCTTCACGCCCCCTACATCAATCCTGGGCATGTGCCTTTGGCCAGAATCGAACCTGGGACCCTTCAGTCCGCAGGCCTAGGCTCTGTCCCTGAGCCAAACCAGCTAGGGCTGTAAATTATATTTTAACTTGTCTCCCGCCAGTGAGCATTTCCGAGCAGCAAGTTTCGAATCAGCTGTTTGCTGACGAATGCAGACACGGTCCTTGGAAGCCTCCCACACACCCGCCTGTGGTCCCCGCGCGGGGGCGGGTCTTCCCACCGCCGTGTCATATCCACCCATGACATCTGGTACCGCCCCACCTTGCAGATTTTCAGGGTTTCAGGTGTCCCCTGGGAGGCCGCGTCCGAAGGGCTTGAGCAGGAGAGGAATGGGACTCGGGGCTCGGCATCGGGAGCCCCTTCCCCAAATCAGTGGGCTCCCTCCCTGTCGCCAAAAATGTGGGGTTCAGAGAGGGCGTGGCCACTGGATTTGTTGGAGAGACTGGGGACTGAGCCCAAGGGTCTTGGGAAGGAACAGGCGACGAGCAGAGGAGCTCCCGGCAGACTCGAGTGGGTGAACGCGGCTCCCAAACGTGGGCAGGGACTCGGCAGCCAAAGGGTTAAAACACGGTGTCCCGCCCCGGCCCGGGGATTGGCGGCCCCGGGGGGCGTGGCCAGAGGGCGGGCCCGCGTTTGCCGCAGCTGCAGGTGGGCGGGGCCCGGGCGGGGAGCGGGAGGGGCGCGGAGCGGAGCTGGCCCCGCGCCGCGCGCCCCGCCGGGCGGGCTCAGGGCTGCGCCAGCGAGCCGGGCCGGTGGCTTCTGTTCCGGAGACCCCGCGCCGGACCCTGGAGCAACGAGTAAGTGAAGCAGGCCCACCGCGGCGTCCCTCGCAGCGTCAGCCTCTCCCCGTGCCCTCTGCACCGCGAGACTCCTCCGGCGGGACCCGGAGCCGGGGAGGGGGCGCGTCCCGCTGCTGGGGTCCCGGGGGGGAGGGGAGTGAGATGAGGCCGATGATGTCACGATGCTTCGTCGGGCCTGGGGAGCAGTGGAGGCCGGAGGGGGTGCGGCCCGGATTATGTCACCTCTCCCTCTGCGCCCCGCCCCCCGGGGCCACACGCGTTGGTGGGGAGCGCGGGGAAGGAGGCCGGGATTTCCCCCACCGCAGAGACCCCCTGGGCACCTTCTCGGGACGGCCTGTGGCCGGGGTCTCTGTGGCGCTGCTGGGCTGTGGGCTGTAGGTGAATGGCGAACACCCCCACCCCTCCGCACGGAGACTCGTGTGTGTGCGCGTGTGTGTGTGATGGGGAGGGGGGGGGGATTGCTGTCAGCCCCCACAGTCCTGAAACCACGGGCTTCATCAGACCCAGGACCTATGGGATGGACCACCTTCACCCGTTGTCGCCTAGGGAAGATGGATCTCCCCTCACACATCCCAACCAAGAAGTTCTGGAGACCTCTGCACCCCCAAAAGATTTACAGTGCCCCCGATCTCTTTTCTCCCTTAGTCCTTCCCAGAAGACCTTCCTGATTTTCCTGTCTGGATTCATTGCCTCTTTGCTTTGCTCATCACTAGCAATCCCACACATAGTCTCTCTGCATCTCCTCAGTGCCAGAGCCGAGGGACCCCCAGGACTTTGCAGTCTGTGCCCCGTGGGCACCCACAGGACAGCACTGGGGAAACCTCAGAATGAAATCTCCATTAAGTAGCCTGAGCCAAGAGCTCTAAGACCCCTTCCTGCCATGGCAGTCAGGATGCTGTCCTGGGAGGCAGCATTTGGATTGGGCCTTGAAGGATGCAGGATGGGTTCAGAGATCTGGGAAGAGACTGTGTGGAGTGGAAAGGGGCTCAGATCAGGGGAAATAGGATGTGCAGTGGGAGAGGCCTAGGGGGCCCTGCTGCAAGCTCTGCTCTGGTTCTGGGGGCTGAGAGGAATGCCAGGCATTTCACCCACAATACATATACTTCTTAAGATTCCTGTAAGGTAGGTGTGAGAATCTGAGGTGAAATACGCTGCACACAGTTCCACCCCTAATTTATATTTGGAGCTGATGCCTCCAGAACTCTGTCTAGTCTGCGCTTGGTGCTGCTCATGGAAGAATTTGGGCAGAGCAGGGACGAGATCAGCTTTGCCCTTTGGAAAGATTTCCCTGGCAGCTGTGCAGGAGAGGGAGTGCAGAGGAAGAAAGGCCAGTGAGGAGCCCCTAGCAAGGGTGCTGGCAGGAGGGGCTGCTGAGATCTTTAGGAGGTGAATGGTCCAAGCTTGGGACCTCTGAGACCCCAAGAGAAGGTGGACTGTTCCTAGTTTTGGGAGGGACACTGGTAGGGAGGGGCAGTGATAACTGTGGGTTGGAGGGACCTGCCCATGTAACCCACATGTGGAATCCACTTGGGCTCTTTGTGACTGCTAATACTGTAATTTCCCAGGCACTGAAGGTTGACGGGACAGAGATAGAGGTAGAGTCAAGCAACAGGCTATCATCCAGGGTGTTGAGTTGATGCCATAAGGCAGCCATTGCAGACCATACTCAGCTATTGGGGCCAGTTCAGGACTCTGACCCATAGCAAAGCTCAACTCAGTTTCTGCCTATCAGGGAAGCATATGCCCCTCCTTATTTTGCCAGCTCCCTGCTGGGGTTCTGAGGAAACAGGCTTGGAATAGGCAAGAGACAGAATGCTTGCATGGGGTTACCCATGACAAATAGAATTATTCCAAGAAACTCTTTGGGGAATGAGGCTTGAGGAGAATTGCTTTGGGTTGGTAGTAAAGGATTCCCAGGTAAAGCACCAGTATAAGAGGCTTAGGAATTCTAGCTGGTTTGGCTCAGTGGATAGAGCCTCGGCCTATGGACTGAAGGGTCCTGGGTTCAATTCTGGTCAAGGGCATATGCCTGGGTTGCGGGCTCGACCCCAGTAGGGGGCATGCAGGAGGCAGCCAATCAATGATTCTCTCTCATCATTGATGTTTCTATCTCTCTCTCCCTCCCCCCTCCTCTCTGAAATCAATAAAAAATATATATATATTTTTAAAAAAGGCTTAGGAGACAGTCCTGGGACCCTATTTCCACCCAAGACCCTGGGTATCTGAGTCTGGCTGGGGATCACACACTCTAGGGAAATGATGGGGCAGAGTGGCATATGACCAGCCCCAACCTATGGTCAGAATCTTGTTTCCTGGATCTCAGAGAAGGTAGTAGTACTGCATGCTTGTATTGCACCTTACAGTTTACAAAGCACCTTCCCAAACATTACTATCCCCTGTCACTCTCATGAACAACATGATTACTTCTGAGGTTTGCTCATGCTCACACCCAGGCCCCTGGTGCAGCCCCCTTGCCTATATCTCCAGTCTCACTTCCTTCAGCATATCAACACACTCAAGTTTCTACCATGTTTAATTTTAAAATTAGAAAAAAGCCCTTGGACTCCAAATCACTTAAATGACTGCCTTCTTTGGCCTTCTCTTAGTAGGGAACCTCCTATCTCTCCTTCCAGAACCCTCTACTCCTGGCTTTGCCTGGCACTACCTTTCTGAAACCATTCTCTCATAGACATCAGCGAAATCCAGGGCGCGCTCTCCAATCCCAATTCTACTTGGCCCGTTTTTAACACCAGAATTGCGCCCACATTCTTGTTCCACGGGGCTTGCCTTCTGGCCTGCCTCCTGCTCCTACCCTGTCTCCCAGGCTTCTGAGGCTGTTATCCTAGCTCATTGCCGGGCCCCGCCCACACTATCCTTGAATGCTGATGATGCTCAGTCTCCTCCTCCCTGCCTCCCTCCCTCCTTCCTTCTCCAGTGTGTGAGAGATATCTTTCTCTGGTCTTCTCCAAAGTTTACAGTTTACAGCCCTTTCCCCCCAAACAGTCTCCCCCTGTCATGTTAAATGTGTCATGCCCACCCTGTTGTCCCGACCCAGATCCTTCCTTGCCCCCACGCCCTGAACTCCATCTGTATGAAGTTTTGTCAGTTTTTCCTCCCAAATCCTGCCTAGGCCTTCCCACTGGTTCCAAGCTTCAGGCCACTCAGCCTCCATCCTCAGCTGCTCAGCTGCTCCCTATACTGTACCAGGGATGGTGAAATAAGGGGGTCATGATTCGGGTAGGAGGGGGATTTCTGATCTGAGGGGTAGCCAGGTTGGTGTATACTGGGAGCGGAGGCCGAACAGGGAGCAGGGTGAGGCATGAGAGGCAGGCACCTAGGGCACCAAAGTAAGGAGGTCCTCACTCTCTCTAGGTCTGACCTTGCTGATCCTGCACTTCTGTTGTGCCCTACGGGACAGATTGGCCAAGAGAGGTAGGTGATAAAGTGCTTTTCTCCACACCTTAGAGCAGGCGCTGAGAGTGGAATTTCACAAAGGCAGTGTGGACTGGCTTGGTGGTGAACTTTCCAACCACCTAGGGCTGTAATTCCAGGTGTGGTGGTCAGGTGACTCTGAAGGGCAATAGTTTTGTCAGGCTCCGCTGGACACAACATTAGAAGTGGGCACCTGGATAGAAGACAGTCTGAGGAATGCTCAAGGGGCTGTGGGGTGCCACTTGGACCCCTTCACCTTGGCAGAGGCGTGCTCTTGGCCTGGTTTCTGATGGGAGTAAGGGGGTAAGAGCCTGAAGGACATTCCTGCCATCTCTGGCACGCGGATTTGAGTGTTTACACTGCTGGTAGGCACTGCTGCAGCCCCTGCCAGGCTGGATTACAGTATTGGGATCTCTGGGGCAGGCTTTCCCAGGTGCCGGCTTGAGACAAAGGAACCAGGAAGCAGGGTCTCCCGATTGCAGGTAACCCGAGGCCCTGCTGGCCCTGTTCCTGGGGGCCCGCCTTGGGGGGTGGGGGTGCACACCCACTGAGGGGCGCGGAGGACTTCACGGTGCACTGAGCAAGGTCAAGGTCCACAGGGAGTGGGAAAGGGGAGTAATCCAGGAAGTCTTCCCGGAGGCAGCGAATTCTTAGGGAGGTTCCGCCGCGCGGGATATTCCCAGGCTCCGCTGGGTGCGCAGGCCCCGCCCATTCCCGCCCACCTGTGGGAAAGGCAGGCCCCGAGGGAGGCTCGGCGGGCGCCTGCTGCTAGCGGCGTCGCGTTCTCCGCGCGGCCTCTGCCGGCTTGGGGTCCTCTTCCGAGATACTGGATGCGGGGAGGGGACCCTCCGTGCCAGGGCCCCGTGGCGCCCACCTGGGAAGACCTCTGGGAGGGCTCGTTGGCCACGCGCTGCAGCCGCGGCTCCTGGCTGGCCGCGGGGGCCGGGGCGTGCCCGAGGTGGCCCCGAGGCGCGCTGCAAAGCAGCTGCTGCCCCCGCCCCGCAGCACCCCAGTCCGCTCCTGCGCCTGTCGCCTGGGGGCGCCTGGCACGTGGCAGCTCCGCGAGGTAGGCCCTTCGTTCCTCCCATTTCACAGAGAAGGAAACTGCAGTCCAGGATGGCGCTGCCGGTCTGTCTAAAGTCACTCCGCTGGTTCCGGCCGAGCTCCGACTTCCAGAGTGAGGCGCATGACCCCTGCATACCAGGCCTCCACGGGTCCCAGGCTTGAGGGCCTGTCGGTCCCCACCCCCTTGGAAAGGCCAGGAGAAGAGCCTGTGCTGGTCGTGAGCCTCCACCTGTGCCCTTGACTGCAACACCCTAGGTTAGGACCCCGCCCACAGTTTTGGGGTAGGGGTGGGCTTCTCCCCCTCCTTTAACTTCTGAGGTTCCCTCTTGGATTCAGGCACTGCTGTCCCCTGCCAACCCCGTCTCCCTGCCCGTGAGGGTGGGATGTAGGAGTCCGGACCCAGGGTAAAGAACCCTAAGTTGTGGAGGCTGCAGTAAAGAGTTGAGTGGGCCACTGAGTCTGGGAAGCTGGTGGAGGAGGAGTGGGTGAGGAGTGGAATACAGAGCTGAGCAGATCCGGGAGGGAATGGTGGGTATAGTGTCCTGGGCTCGGGCAACATGCAGCTCCCGTTACCAAGGTTCTCACTCTTCACCTGGCCCCATCCCCTCTCCTTGGGTGTTTGGGAATTCCTGTGTCTGTTTTAGGGAAGGGGACACCGAGAGGTAGCGTTCAGGTGGTGCTGGGGCTGACTCGGCGGGTGTGGTGTGGTGTGGTGTGGTGGGCATGGGAGTGGGTCTGACCAACCCTGCTTTCTCGCCTATGCCCACAGTGCCCCCACCACCCCAGCTCAATCATGGCGAAGCTGGAGACACTGCCTGTGCGAGCTGACTCAGGGCGGGATCCCCTCCTGGCCTTTGCCCCACGGCCCTCTGAGCTCGGACCCCCAGATCCTCGTCTGGCCATGGGCAGCGTGGGCAGTGGAGTTGCCCATGCCCAGGAGTTCGCCATGAAGAGCGTGGGCACCCGCACAGGGGGTGGGGGCAGCCAGGGCCCTCGAGCTGGTGGCAGTGGGGCCAGCAGGGAGAGGCCAGGTCGCTACCCATCCGAGGACAAGGCTCTCGCCAACTCCCTCTACCTCAACGGTGAGCTGCGGGGCAGTGACCACACGGATGTCTGTGGCAATGTGGTGGGTGGCAGTGGTGGCAGCAGCAGTAGCGGCGGCAGTGACAAGGCCCCACCACAGTATCGTGAGCCCAGCCACCCACCTAAGCTCCTGGCCACCTCTGGCAAGCTAGACCAGGTCAGTCCCCAGGGCCTTTTTCTGGGGATGGGAGGTAGCTCAGTGGAAGGTGAAGTTGACTTAGAATTTGGGTTGTGGTAGGTGCCAGGATGGAGACTGGACTTGAAGGGTGGGCCTTGGGGGCCAAATCCAGCTGGTGGGTACAGGATAAAGACTTGGCTTGGGTGGGCCATAAGGTAGACACCAGCCCTGAGTGACTCCTGGGATGGAGATCAATAAGGATGGGAAGTGGGGAAGTCTTGTCCAAAGGGGGAAGAGGCTGGGGTCAAGGCTAAGGCCCCATCCTGATGTCCACTCTCCCTTCTCTGCTTCTATGCAGTGCTCAGAGCCGCTAGTTCGGCCTTCAGCCTTCAAGCCTGTTGTACCCAAGAACTTCCACTCCATGCAGAACTTGTGTCCTCCACAGACCAGCGGGACCCCTGAGGGACGACAGGGCCCTGGGGGCCTCAAGGGTGGACTGGACAAGTCTCGGACCATGACCCCAGCGGGCGGGGGTGGGGGCAGCCTCTCAGACTCAGGCCGGAACTCACTCACAAGCCTGCCCACCTACAGCTCTAACTACAGCCAGCACGTGGCGCCCCTCAGTGCCTCCACCAGCCACATTAACCGCATTGGCACTGCCGGCTATGGTAGTGGCAGTGGCAGTGGCACGGGCAGTAGCGGTGGTGGGTCGGGCTACCAGGACCTGGCCACCTCTGACAGTGGGCGGGCCTCTAGCAAGAGTGGGTCCTCCTCCTCCATGGGGCGGTCTGGCCACCTGGGATCGGGAGAGGGCGGAGGTGGCGGCCTGCCGTTCTCGGCCTGCTCACCACCCTCGCCCAGTGCTCTGATCCAGGATCTAGAGGAGCGGCTGTGGGAGAAAGAGCAGGAGGTGGCCGCTCTGCGCAGGAGCCTGGAGCAGAGTGAGGTGGCGGTGGCCCAGGTTCTGGAGGAGCGGCAGAAAGCGTGGGAGCGCGAGCTGGCCGAGCTGCGGCAGGGCTGCAGCGGGAAGCTGCAGCAGGTGGCCCGCCGTGCCCAGCGTGCTCAGCAGGGCCTACAGCTGCAAGTGTTGCGGCTGCAGCAGGACAAGAAGCAGCTGCAGGAGGAGGCAGCCCGCCTGATGCGACAGCGGGAAGAGCTCGAGGACAAGGTGGCCGCCTGCCAGAAGGAGCAGGCCGACTTCCTGCCCCGGATGGAGGAAACTAAGTGGGAGGTGCGGGCTGGGGGCTTGGGCCTTCTCCCTGTCTCCTCCTTCTGTCCCTGCAGAGGAACCCAGAGCAGGAGGCCGCCATGAGCACAAGGGGAATGGAAGTTGGGGGGGGCGGGGCACAAGATTGATTAGCAGTTTCTCTGAGGACCATAGAGAGCTGTCCCTGGGCTGGGTGGGATTGGCCACGTATGTCCTGAGTCTGAGGAGGGGCCCTGTGTGTCACTGCTGCCCAGCTTGATGCCCTGGAGAAGCTGGGTACCTCTGGGGCTGGATATGGAAGGTGGGGTGAGGTGAGCAGAGCTCTGCCTTCACCTGGCTTCTCCCACCCGACCCTGCCCAGGTGTGCCAGAAAGCCGGGGAGATCTCCCTCCTGAAGCAGCAGCTGAAGGACTCGCAGGCGGATGTGTCCCAGAAGCTGAGTGAGATTGTGGGGCTGCGCTCCCAGCTGCGGGAGGGCCGGGCCTCGCTGCGGGAGAAGGAGGAGCAGCTGCTCAGCCTGAGGGACTCCTTCGGCAGCAAGCAGGCCAGCCTGGAGCTGGCCGAGGGTGAGCTGCCCACCGCCTGCCTCAAGCCGGCACTGACCCCGGTGGACCCCGCCGAGCCGCAGGATGCTCTGGCCACGTGCGAGAGCGACGAGGCCAAGATGCGCCGGCAGGCAGGGGTGGCCGCCGCCGCCTCCTTAGTCTCCTTGGACGGGGAGGCGGATGCTGGTGGGGAGAGCGGGACCAGGGCCCTGCGGCGGGAGGTGGGGCGGCTGCAGGCCGAGCTAGCGGCTGAGCGGCGAGCTCGGGAGCGCCAGGGGGCGAGCTTCGCAGAGGAGCGCCGCGTGTGGCTGGAGGAGAAGGAGAAGGTCATCGAGTACCAGAAGCAGCTGCAGCTGAGCTATGTGGAGATGTACCAGCGCAACCAGCAGCTCGAGCGGCGGCTGCGTGAACGTGGGGCCGCAGGGGGTGCCAGCACACCCACCCCCCAACATGGCGAGGAGAAGAAAGCCTGGACCCCTTCCCGCCTTGAGCGCATTGAGTCCACAGAAATCTGATCCCTGATCTCGGCATGGGACTTTTGACAAATACCCTGTCAAAGGCCAGAGTCCCCAATGTCCCCTCCCGCCATCTCTCCTCCCCAGGTTTCCCATATCCCCAGACCAAAGAGGTTTTCAAAGCAGCTGTGGCCAGGTCCCTTCCCTTCCTGCACTGAGTGCCCTTCTAGCTCTACTACTGCCCCTCTGGGCAACCCGCTGGACCCTCCTCCAAGGAGGGAACAGGGAGAGGGCAGAGCGAGCAGGGACTAGGGGCCCAGGCTCCCTTTGTTGGCACTCCCTTGTTGGAGATGGAGGTGGCAGGCCTGTAGTGCCATGAGGTGCCCCAGCCCCTCATTGGGTCTGGGCTGCTACTGTTGGCTACTCTGTGTCCAGTAATGTTCTCTGTGCTCACCTCCTAGGCCATGTAACCTGAGGGGGTCTGCTGAAACTGATAGACCTTGGGCTCCTGGCCTCTCTCCTTCTTGCACTATTCTCCCTTCCTGGGCAGATTGGCAGGACAAGTGGGAGCAGATGGCCTGCCTGTGGTTGAGAGGGCTACCTGCCCAGCCCCTCCCCACCAAGGTCTCTAGGGTTCAGGCCTCAGAGCCTGGCTTGGTCTGAGTGTGTGTCCATAGTGTGTATTGAGGGAGGGAAGGGCTGGGGCTGGAGGCTCAGTGTCCAGGAAAGATTTGCCCTCCTGTTCCTGGAAGGGTCGCCCGGAGGCTTCTAAGCTCTCCCTCCCCTGACCACACCCCTCCCTGACCACGATCCAAGGGCAATAGCCTCATCTGCTTGGCCTGCCCACACACAGGGCCACTGTCTGGTTCTAACTACAGCTATTAAGTGCTACCTGCCTCTCAGGCACTCCCCTCACCCGTACTGAGGTCATGAGTGTCTGTGATGTCTTCCCCACTCCATTCCCCCAGCCTCCTTCTGCTTTCAGCTCAGAACATCATTGTCACCTCTTCCCTCAAAACTCACCTTTTCTTCCAGTAGAAATTTCTGCTTGATATCTGGTGCATTCACTGCCCACTTCCAAGCTCCACTGGGCCCAAACCTGAGCCTGAGGCCCTTGTTTTGGGGGGTGGTTGTGATTGCCCTTGAAAGACAAGGCTGACCTTTGGGTCTCCAGGGCCCTGAGGTAGCCCAGGAAAGGCCTGGCATGGCCATCAGTGGGGTTGGGGCATCTAATGTGACTTCTTCCTGTATGGGCCCTCTCAGAGTCCATCTCCCCAAGGTAGGAAGGGAAAGGCAAATTTCTAATTCACCAGCAATAAAAGTTGGAGGAGGCTTGGCCCTTAGCCCTTGTATTTCTCTTTTCACTCTCTTCCTCCCACCCCCAAGACTAGGTTTGGGGACTGGGTGGAGAGAGCTGGCAACTACTGTGAGCAAGTCCTCTAACCCCTGACCAGCCTCCTCCCATGACTGGTGACTGTTTAATAAGCTGTGCAGCCCCCATGAAAATAGGAGTGCCTCTCTGGCCTCTATCTCTTTGCACAGCCCTTTCCTGTGGCCCTCACCAGATCTCTGAACTGAGTTGGGGGGGCCATGCTGGCAATCACTGCCGATTCCACTCACCCCTCGGTGGACCTGTCCCAGAATCTGGGCCTGGGCCAGAGGGGCAGGGAGAAGAGAAGGCATTAGTAGAAGAAAAAAAAATATATTAACAGACTCAGCTTTGGGACTTCCAACCACAAAAGAAATTATATATAAATATATATAAATATATATCTCTACCATATGTGATGGAAAGACTTGTTTTCTTTTCCCAAAGAAATAAAATGGAGAAAGCCTCTTGAGTGGCATTCTTTGACTTGTGTCTTTGCAGGTGAGGGGGTGTGGAGGGCAAAGCTGGAGTAAACATTTCCCAGAGGAGGCATGAGACAAGGTGTTCACTGGGCCATGCATGCCAAGAGGTTGGCTCAAAGTCCAAGCTCCTCCATATTGTCCAGGAGGAGTCGTAGTTCCACATTTCTGGACAGTGGGGCATTCTCTTCAGAGTTTCAAGCTGGTTCCAGCTCAAAATCTGGACACCAGGCTGCTGGCCAAAAAGACAGATGATGCAGGATAGCTAGGTGCAGCCTGTAGTGGCCTGAGCCACCTCATAGCAATGGGCTGATGTTTGAGGGTAGAATACATATTAATGAGTCTAAGAACCAGTTTGTAATTAGTGGTGAGAGCCAAAAGGCAGAAATGACCCAAATGTGCTGCAAGAAGAGAGTCGTCCTTTGAGGTTAAGTGCTGTCCTTTATGATAATTTTTTCTGGGACTTTTACAAAGCTCCCCCCCCCCCAATCAAGAATGTATTAGGTGCCCTGGCAGTATGACTCAGTTGGTTGAGGGTTGTCCCATGCACTGAGAGGTTGCCAGTCGATTCCTAGTCACGGCACATGCCTGGGTTGCAGGCTTGATCTCCAATAGGGGGTGTGCAGGAGGCAGCTTATCGATGTTTCTCTCCTCTTTCTAAAATCAATTAAAAATTTTAAAAAAAAGAGACTCCATAGTTCAGATTTTTTAAAAAGACTATTATGCTACAAGCAACCCAACCTGATTTACAGGACCTAAAACAGTGGCTTATTTTTTCTCACCTGACAAGTCTGGTAGGCATTCTACGTGTCATAGGTGTTGGTTCATCAAGGACTTGGACTGTTTATCCTCTTACTTTCACATTCTTGCTGTTGACACCATGCCACAGGTGGCTGCCACAGCTCCAAGAAGGCATTGAGACAGCACTACTTTATCATGAAATAAAAGCTTTCCCAGAACCCTACTTGCATGTTTTCCTTTAAATTTTGTTTGCCAAGACTTAGTCACATGTTCTTTCCATTTTAAGGGAGGCTGGGACATTGAGTATTTGTCAAAGAACAATAGGATTGCCTTGGCTGCCTCTGAGCAATGTGGTCCATCCCCTGGGGATGGGCCCTCTGCTCTCTCTGAGTTCTGCAGGCAAAGACAGAATCATAATCAACAATTAACTGTGTGCCCTGGTCTGGTCCAAGTGAGAGAACCTCCCTGAGCAGTGGTGTCAGTCGTCTGAGGTCCCAAATGTTCACACCCAGGCAAACAGTGCCCTCTGCAGAGCTCAGGAGTTGGAATGCCAGGCTTGCCCACCTCTTCCCTTGCAGTGAAGTATCCTGCCTACATTAGTCTTGTCTCCTAGACAAGATGGTGCCCAGGAGGGAGTATTAATTCTCAGGTCTCCTTTCTAGCCCTTAAGATGAGTGGATGAGCCTGGCTGGCATGGCTCAGTGGTTGAGCCTGGATCTATGAACCAGGAGGTCACAGTTCCATTCCCAGTCAGGGCACATGCCCAGGTTGCAGGCTCGACCCCCAGTGTGGATCCCCACGGTAGGAGGCAGCCGATCAATGATTCTTTCTCATCATTGATGTTTCTATCTCTTTCCCTCTCCCTTCCTCTTTCTTGAATGAATGAATGAATGAGTGGACGAGCAGCCAAGGCACTGACAAGGTATGATGATCCTGACCAGCAGCTCTCCAGTGCCCTAGGAAAGGCTGTCTAGGGCCAGGCCCACCTGAAAGCTCTCAGTGGAGCCTCTTCCTTGCTTAGTTTTTCCCATACCATCTCAGGTATGAGCCTTCTACTTAGGAAGGTGGAGGATCACCCTGGCTCCTCCATCATAGTACCGGCCTCTTCAAGCTCCAGCTCCTCATCCATTTCTCCATCTAGCCATCACTAAATCTTCTCTTGGGAGAACTTTATGATTACATTTCTTTTAAATGTATGATTATCCTCATTGTACAGACAAGAAACTAGGCTTAGAGAGTTTATGTGATTTTCCCAAGGTGATAACACCCTGAGGAGTGGTGCACTGGTTCTCAACCTTCTGGCCCTTTAAATAGTTTCTCATGTTGTGACCCAACCATAAAATTATTTTCGTTGCTACTTCATAATTGTAATGTTGCTACTGTTATGAATCGTAATGAAAATATCTGATATGCAGGATGGTCTTAGGCAACCCCTGTGAAAGGGTCGTTCGACCGCCAAAGGGGTCGCGACCCACAGGTTGAGAACCGCTGAGTGGTCGGGATTCGAACCTGTGCCTTGGCTATTAAATTACTTCCAGAGTGGTGTGTCTTTGGTTTATCCCGTGAAGCTGGTAGCCAAGTTCTTTAGCACCAGCCAAGTTCTATATCCCCCAATCCCCGCCCCCGCCCCCCCCCCCCAATTCCTCAACATCGTCCTTTAGTGGA
Source organism: Myotis daubentonii (assembly GCF_963259705.1). Classification (NCBI taxonomy): domain Eukaryota; kingdom Metazoa; phylum Chordata; class Mammalia; order Chiroptera; family Vespertilionidae; genus Myotis; species Myotis daubentonii. The sequence continues at coordinate 31,324,667 of NC_081847.1, forward strand.
AAACGTCCTTGAAAAACGCTACAAGAGTTTTGAGCCTCGGTGGCACCCGTCCTTCGCGCATCAGCCGGAAGTAGCGGGCAGTTGGCCGGAAGTGGGGCTGTGCGGACCAGGTGTACCTGGAGGAGTCGCCGAGTTGCCGCGCTCCGCGGGATCTGTGATCTGTAATTGTGGTGTCCGCGCTGGCCGGGCCCAGGTGAGTGGCGGCGGCTGGGTAGAAGGTCGCACCGGCCTCTCCGTGCAAACCTGGTCCGTGGCCCGCCCCTCCTGGCCCGCCCAGGGCCCGCGCGCCAAGGCCGTGCCTCTGCACTTCTCCGTCCGTGTGCCGGGCGCTTCTCACAGGCCCGGCTCTAGAGAGAACCTTGGCGACCCCAGCCACTCCGGAGCTCTGTGACCTTGCGAGCGGCTTACCCGAACCTGTGTTTCTCAGCTGTGAGCCAGAGATAATAACAGTACTTGTCTCCCAGACCTGTGGTGACAGTGTAGCGAGACGCACCTCGTCTCACGTAGGCATCTTGAAGATTCCGATTTTGTAGGTCGGGTGGGGCCTGGTGAGGCTGATGCTGCTGTTCCTCGGGCCACACTTTGAGCAGTATTTTGCTTAGTAGCTGGGATGGGGTGAGTCTTCAATAAATAGCAAACGGTGTTTTGTTGTGCTGTGTTTTTTTGTTTTAAGTTTCTGGTTGCACAAGCCTACCTAAGGATAGCATGGATGCCCCACTCCCTTTCTCTCTCCAGGGGTAAGACAAGTGATTACCTTTTCTCGTCATGTACAAACCCTGACACGGCTCTCCCGCCCTGACGCAGGAAGCTTTGGGCCCTGTCTATGCAGTTAGGTTCTGCCGAGGTGATTGTTCGCTGCGCGCTCGCTGTAGATGCTCGGACGGTGCTCATCCGTGGAGCTGGTCGCCAGGGTCTTTAGCACCAGCGCAGCTCATGTTTCATGCTTGAGCATGTGTTGCTGCTGTAATATGAATGCATGTTTTCGGTACTTTGAGTAGTTGTAACAGCTACCTTTCCAGAACTAGATTCTGCAACTCGCTGCTCCGAATGGCGCTGGGATGAGTGTACTACTGCCAGATAGAGCAAAATGAAACCAGAACCGGGGCCTTTGGGCCCGGGGCTGGGAAGGAGGGAGACCCCCCGGACCCGGGGGTGGGTGGCCGCGGACTTGGTCCCTTTCCCAGGGGGGCTGAGGGCCGACTCCACTTTTTTCCTAAAAAACAACAAGAAAACAAAACCCTGGAGACTCAGTGCCATGTATAGTACAACTGGGAGAGTGAGGCCTTTGTCAGTTAGCAGGTCTAATCTGTCAGTTTGCCTTTCTTCCCAATTCATTGGCTTACTTTTCTTTCTCTTACTTTCATTTTGGATTTATTTTTCTATTCCCCAGTACGGCCTTGTCATTCATCATGTAAGTCAGTCAACTTGGATATTAAAGAAGTTTGAAGTTCCCCCTTCACTTGCCTGAAATACCGTGTTGTGCAGCCTTGCAAATTTAGGAAAACCGATTTAAAATCAAGTGTTTGATGGAGTTAACACTGATAGGTATTTGGACCATTTATTTGGGGATTTGTCCACATAACTGGGTACAGCTACTTCTCTCCACCTGCAGGGGTTTTGCCATTTCTCTACTAGTCCCATTCAGATGGGCTGAGAGAACATGAGTTTCTGCTTTTTGTTACAGTGAGATTTTTTAACGACGAGTCTTATCGGACCCTTTAAGAGCAGTGACTCTAGCAGAATTATCTGTGGGGCCTTGCCAGACTATATCTACCCAGGCCCTTCTTGTCATTCTGATAGAGAAAAGGTAGTTTTAGAAGGGGAGGAGAAGGCTATGAACGCTAAAAGAGTTTCATAGATTATTGTGATGTGCTGTTTTCTCGCCCATAAGCATGGAACCTAGAATGAAGTAGCGGGGATAGGCCGTTAGACTAGGTTTTGGTTTACACTAGTGCTTCACCTTCCTGTAAGCTGTTTTCCTGTGTGGAACTAAGCGTAGAAGAGTCTAGCCCAGTTAGCATCTGTATTAACAGCTAGGGGTCCATACCGTCAGCCTCTAAACTCTCACCACGGGCTTAAAGCTTTGTAAACCGATCAGGAGACTCCAGCACCTAGAAAAAGTTAGTTGTTTTAATTCTTAGGGTTGCCCAATACATTATTTGCTAAGGTAAGAATGGGTTTTGAAGTATCCATTTATTTGTGGCAATTTTATCAGGATATAAGAGGTTTAAACCTTTCTAGCAGAAAGATCAGAAATCAGAATTAAGGGATGAGATCTGATAACTGGTAAATTGAAAATGCTGAGGGTGTTATATACTTAATCTACAGTTAGCATGGCTGCCTTCTTCCTCCTGGCTCTCTAACTTCTGGACTATAGTTTAAAATGAAGCTATTCGGCCTTGCTCAGACCTGTACCTGGAAGGCAGAAAGGTAAGATTCCTCACTCCTATGAAATCACACGATTCAGGGTGATTTGGGCAGTGCTCTTCAGAACAGCCATGCTCCAGGGGTCTCTGAGGTTCCACCCTGGTTAATAAGAACCCCTAAAGAGGAGGTAGGGAGCAGGGTATACTAGGGGCACTTAAACTAGGAAAGGGGCTTTGTGAAATGATGCCATATATCTTTGAATCTTCATAGAGGCATCAGGAGTTATTGGGCACCTCATGGTGTTCTCAGCTTTCTGATGGATTCTCTGGGAGTCCTTGAGTAAGGAGGAACTAACTCAGCTGTGTGTTCTCTACCTGGGTAACACATCCTTACCTCTTTTTCTCCCCACATTTTGCTTTGTTGTTCTATATCTAGTACTTCTTTCCTTTTCTGCAGTATTTGAGACCCAGCTTCCAAAGTGGTTACATTTCATACCTGTATATACTAGAGGCTGGTGCATGAAATCCATGCATGGGGGGCGGGGAGGGGTCCCCTCAGCCCAGCCTGCACCCTCTCCGATCCGGGACCCCTCGGGGGATGTCCAACTGCCGGTTTAGGCCTATCCCGGGGATCGGGCCTAAATGGGCAGTCGGACATCCCTCTCATAATCCTGGACTGCTGGCTCCTAATCACTCACCTGCCTGGTTGCCCCTAACTGCCCTCCCCCCCGCACCAGCCTGATCGCCCCTCACTGCCTCTGCATGCTGGCCTGGTTGCCCCTAACTGCCCCCCCCCCGCTGGCCTGGTCGCCCCTCACTGCCTCTGCATGCTGGCCTGGTTGCCCCTAACTGTCTCCCCCCCCCCCCGCTGGCCTGGTCGCCCCACGCAGCCTGCTTGTTCAGTTGTTTGGTCCCTCACTAACCCCCCTGCCGGCCTGGTCATAGGCAGCCATCTTGTGAGGGTGTGAGGGTTAATTTGCATATTATCTCTATTATATAGGATGGTGTCTATGCACTTAACACTAAAAGTTCTGTGATGAAAAAGTAAGTAGCTACTGTTTGTTTGTTATTTGCAGTTTGGCTCTGCATGCCTCTAAGATTATTTTGTTATCATTTCTGCCCATTTTGTGGGCATCCATAAAGAAGTTCTAAAAACAGTAAAAAGTGCTTGCACTGGGAATAACTTTTCAACATTTTCCTTGAATATTAAGGTTACTTTCTCTGTTCACTGATTGTCTTCTTGATTAATAATACCTTAATCTCCTGTTAGCACATGCATTTTGTAAATTTAAATTTTGTCAGTTATACATGGATATGGTTTACACAGTCAAATAATTCAATAGAGTTTATAACACTAAATAGTAATTTCCTCTTTCTCTCCCTTTATTTTTGTTTCCTAGAGGCACTCTCAACTATGTGTCTGTTTCTTTTGGCATTTATCAGTATATTTCTGAATAAGATATTTGTGTTGCTTTTTTTTTATTTCTAGGAGATCAAATCAATAGCTATAAAAATCTCTTTACTTCTTTATTGAGGCTCTAGGTCTCTTGTATCACTACCCACTTTCCCTAATCATCTTCACCTCCCTTTATCTTCTGAATATAGTTTGCTCATATTTCTTTTTAAATATATTTTTATTGATTTCAGAGAGGAAGGGAGAGGAGAGATCGAAACATCAATGATGAGAGAGAATCATTGATTGGCTGCCTCTTGCACGCCCCCCACTGGGGACTGAGCTCGAACTCTGCACGTGTGCCCTTGGCCGGAATTGAACCTGGGACCCTTCAGTCCATAGGCTGACACTCTATCCACTGAGCCAAACCAGCCAGGGCTAGTTTGCCCATATTTTTAAAAATATTTATAGATTAGAGAGAGAGAGAGAGAGAGAGAGAGAGAGAGAGAGAGAGAGAAATTGATTTGTTCCATTTATTTCTACATTCATTGGTTTATTCTATTTGTTTTTTGTTAATCCTCACCCGAGAATATTTTTTCCATTGACTTTTTCTTTTAAATATTTTTATTGATTTCAGAGAGGAAAGGAGAGGGAGAAGGAGAGAGAGATAGAAAGAAAGATAGAAACATGAATGAGAGAGAACCATTGATCGGCTACCTCCTGCATGCCCCATACTGGGGATGAACCTGCAACCCAGGCATGTGCCCTGACCTGGAATCAAACTGTGACCTCCTAGTTCATAGGTTGACACTCAACAACTGAGCCATGCCGGCTGGGCCATTGATTTTTTTTTTTTTTTTTTTAGAGAGAATGGAAAAGGGAGAGGGGGGGAAAGAGAGAAACATCAATGTGAGAGAGACACATTGATTGGTTGCTTCCCTCAAGTGCCTTGACTAGGGCTGGGGATGAAACCTGCAATCCAGGTACATGACCTTGACCAGAAATCAAACCCGTGACCTTTTGGTGCACAGGACAATGCTCCCTGAGCAACACCAGCCAGGGCAATGGTTGATTCTTATATATCCTGACCGGAGATCAAACCAGCAATCAGTCGGGAAGACGCTCTAACCAACTGAGCTACTTGGCCAGGGCCAGTTTACTCAAAATTTTTAGTTAGGTTGATATTCAAGGTTTATATTAATAAGATTATGTAAATATTATTTACAGTTGAGCAGGGAATATACTATACCATTTTTTTAATTTTATACAACTTTTTTGTTTTCCTGGAGTTAATTTTTGTTATTGCTAATTGATTGGGTTTTCTGTCTCCTTACCTCAGATTATCAGTTAGAAGTGTAAATCTGCTTTCCCTGGTAATAACCATCTCCTCCAGCATGAACTGCTTACTCTTTATGTCTGCTCACAGTTCTAGTCCTAGAATCTTTTTTATTTTTAAAACCTCGCCTGAGGATATTTTTCCACTGATTTTTAGAGAGAGTGAAAGAGAGGAAAAGACAGAGAGAAATATTGATGTAGTGGTTACCTCCTGCACCCACCCGGACCAGGGCCCGGCCAGGGGAGGAGCCTGCAACTGAGGTACATGCCCTTGACCGGAATTGAAACCAGGACCGTTTAGTCCTCAGGCCAACGCTCTATCCACTGAGCCAAAACGGTTAGGGCAGCGGTTCTCAACCTGTGGATCGTGACCCCTTTGGGGGTCGAATGACCCTTTCACAGGGGTTGCCTAAGACCATCGGAAAACACATATATAATTTACATATTGTTTTTGTGATTAATCACTATGCTTTAGTTATGTTCAATTTGTAACAATGAAAATACATCCTGCATATCAGATATTTACATTACGATTCATAACAGTAGCAAAATTACAGTTATGAAGTAGCAACGAAAATAATTTTATGGTTGGGGGTCCCCACAACATGAGGAACTGTATTAAAGGGTCGTGGCATTAGGAAGGTTGAGAACCACTGGGTTAGGGCGTCCTGGAATATTTTTTCATCTTTATCCTGGGGTTTTCCTTTGCTTCTCTCCTATGCTGAACTCTAAATTCTGGATCGCATATCTCTCTTTCCAACTTTCAGGTCTTCAAATGTGACCTCTTTGCTTTGATACTGGGGCATCTTGTAAACACTCACCTTTATATGGATTTCCCTCTTTGAGGTCTTTTCTTTGTTCTTTTTGTGAGTAGTATAATCTAACCATAGTGATAGTTAGGATCCCAGACCATTAAAGGTGGGTGGGGCTTTTGACCTCATCAGGCTCTAATCCTCTAGCTCTCTGGCATCCTAGAGATTGTTCAGTGTCTTCCCTACTTCCCTGTCTGAAATTTGACTCCTCTTTTGTCTTTCCAGTATACCAGCAGTGTTAGCTTTGGAATGAATCAGACAATCCTTGATGTCAAATCCACTGTGTGCCTTGGCTGTGTAACCTTTGGCAGATTTCTTAATCTTGTGAAGTCCTCTTTTCCTCATCAACAATAGGGAGATGATAAAACCTACCTTACAGAAATGTTATAAGGATTGGAATCAATGCAGATAAAATAGCTCATAAAATGCTTGGCACAGAGGAAGCCCTAAGAAAAGTGTGGCTCTTTTTTCCATATTAGGACTTTGCTTGCATTTTTAAAAATGAAAAAAGTGCCACATTAATTCAAAACATGGGATGTACACCAGTCAGACATTGATGTTCTAGGAAATGACTCTAGTTACTTTGAAGACCATGCATAGTAATTTTATTAAGTATTGTTAGGTAGTATTAATTGAAGTAATTTAAATGCACTTTAAAAAAAATATTTTTATTGACTTTTTTACAGAGAGGAAGGGAGAGGGATAGAGAGCTAGAAACATCGATGAGAGAGAAACATCGATCAGCTGCCTCCTGCACACCTCCCACTGGGGATGTGCCCACAACCAAGGTACATGCCCTTGACTGGAATCGAACCTGGGACCCTTCAGTCTGCAGGCTGATGCTCTATCCACTGAACCAAACCGTCAGAGCTAAATGCACTTTTTTTTAAATTAAATCTTTATTGTTCAGATTATTACATTTGTTTCTCTTTTTTCCCCCCATAACTCCCCTCCTCCCAGTTCCCGCCCCACCCTCTGCCCTCACTCCCCACCCACTGTCCTCATCCATAGGTGCACGATTTTTGTCCAGTCTCTTCCCCCATCTCCCACACCCCTTTCCCCCACAAGAATAGTCAGTCCATTCCCTTTCTATGTCTCTGATTCTATTATGGTCACCAGATTATTTATTCACTTGATTCTTAGATTCACTTGTTGATAGATGCATGTTTGTTGTTCATAATTTGTATCTTTACCTTTTTCTTCTTCTTCCTCTTCTTAAAGGATACCTTTCAGCATTTCATATAATACTGGTTTGGTGGTGATGAACTCCTTTAGCTTTTCCTTATCTGTGAAGCTCTTTATCTGACCTTCAGTTCTGAATGATAGCTTTGCTGGATAAAGTAATCTTGGTTGTAGGTTCTTGGTATTCATCACTTTGAATATTTCTTGCTATTCCCTTCTGGCCTGCAAAGTTTCTGTTGAGAAATCAGCTGACAGTCGTATGGGTATTCCCTTGTAGGTAACTGAGTTTCTTTCTCTTGCTGCTTTTAAGATTCTCTCTTTGTCTTTTGCTCTTGGCATTTTAATTATGATGTGTCTTGGTGTGGTCCTCTTTGGATTCCTTTTGTTTGGGGTTCTCTGCGCTTCCTGGACCTGTAAGTCTATTTCTTTCACCAGGTAGGGGAAGTTTTCTGTCATTATTTCTTCAAATAGGTTTTCAATATCTTGCTCTCTTTCATCTTCTGGCACCCCTATAATTCTGATGTTGGTACGCTTAAAGCTGTCCCAGAGGCTCCTTACACTATCTTCGTATTTTCGCATTCTTTTTTCATTTTGCTTTTCCAGTTGGGTGTTTTTTGCTTCTTTGCATTTCGACTCTTTGACTTGATTCTTGCGCTCCTCTGGTCTGCTGTTGGGTGTCTGTATAATATTCTTTATTTCAGTCAGTGTATGCTTAATTTCTAGTTGGTTCTTTATCACAACATCGAGGGTCTCATTAGATTTCTTAAGGATCTCACTACATTTATCGGCGGCTTCTAGACAGTTCTTGAGAGACCTTAAAAGTGTGGTTCTGAACTCTATATCCTCCATGGACAATTTTGTCCTGTTTCTTTGTCTCTGCATTTTTTTTTTTAATATATATTTTATTGATTTTTCACAGAGAGAAAGGGAGAGAGATAGAGAGTTAGAAACATCGATGAGAGAGAAACATCGACCAGCTGCCTCCTGCACATCTCCTACTGGGGATGTGCCGCAACCCAGGTACATGCCCTTGACCGGAATCGAACCCGGGACCCTTCAGTCCGCAGGCCGACGCTCTATCCACTGAGCCAAACCGGTTTCGGCGTCTCTGCATTTTTTATGCTTTCTTGGTGCACCCTCTAGTGGTCTTTGTGCGCAGTCTTGTTGTAGTTAAGCCTTGATTGTTGTCGGCAATACCCGGGGTGATTTGACCTCCAGGCTAACTGGCTATGAGAGTCAGCTGTGTCTGCAGTGGGAGAACTTCTGTGCTGGATCTCTAGGGCGGTGCTAATCTAGCATTTGCCTGAGGCTATTCAGCAAATGGCTCTGCGCAGGGCTTGGGCGGCGTGGCGGGTCCCTGGGGATCTACAGGGCGGGCGGAGCAAGCAGTTATGGCTGCTCTCAGTTCCGTCCCTAGGGGCTCTGCCTCACAGAGTCCCAGCAACCGCTGCAAACCTCGGAGAGAAAGCTGCCTTCGATTTCCTACCGAAGCCAGACAGTCCCGCTTCTCCCGTTTGAGTCTGGGTCCCCAGAGACTCGCCCAGATCTGGAGCTCAGAGTCTGAAACTCCTTCCCGATTGAAAACAACAACCGTGCCCTCTGCCGCCAGCCCGCTCTGCGCGCGCACTCCGCACCTGAGTATTTCACTTCAGCACTGCGCCTCCTCTGAGTCTGGGTATGATATTCTCTTTCCTCCTAGTTGTAGAATTTCCACTCAGCCAGCCTTCCTGTGGTTCTGGATGATGTCCGTTCTGTCTTTAGTTGTTTTTTGAAGTGGTTGTTCGAGGCAGCAATCTCCGGCGTTAACCTATGCCGCCATCTTGGTTTTTTTCTGTCTAAATGCACTTTTTAAATTATAATTTATAAAGGTATTAGTTAAGTTAATCCATATATTCTTCTGTATTATCACTTTTAATCCCCCAAAGTGGGGGGAAAAGTTAATTTAGCAAAGATATAACAAAGTCTCTTCTCACAAAGAAGCAGTGTATTTTAGGTGATGGCACTCATTTGTGTTCTGTTTGTTCCACTGATATTTGTATGTACTTTTTTATGTACTGTGTATGTACTGTGATGCCTGCTACACAGTTATTCTGTAAACCAGCCTCCTCCTTCTGGATGAACATTTGTTTTTTTTTTGTGTGTGTGTGTGTGTGTGTGTTTTTTACAGTTTTTTGTTTAGATAGCACAGCTATTTTTGTAAAAAAACATTTTGTCTTTTTTTTTTTTTAAGTTATTTCTTTAGTTCTAGTTCCCAAGATGAGATGAAGGACTACAGATATGAATAGTTTATGACTTTAGTTGCACATTGTATTGGACTAAATTTACGTTCCAGGGTCCAAAACAGGTCGTCTTCTTTTTTTTTTTTTTAATATATTTTTTATTGATTTCAGACAGTAAGGGAGATGGGGAGAAAGATAGAATCATCAGTGATAAGAGAGAATCATTGATTGGCTGCCTCCTACATGCCCCACACTGGAGATCGAGCCCACAACTTGGTCATGTGCCCTGACTGGGAATTGAACCGTGACCTCCTGGTTCACAGGTCAACGCTCAACCACTGAGCCATGCTGGTCGGGCCAAAACAGGTCGTCTTAAAAGCCCTGTTCAGTCAACTGGAGAGTCCCATTACTTGCTCTCTCTTTTGTTTCCACCATGCCTGTGCTGCAGTATTAATTGAGATTCCTAGTGACTGTTTTGAGGCATAAATCTTCAATTATCATCTAAATATTAAAGGAAAATATAAAATTTAAGTATAATTTTCCTAATTTTTTCTAATTTTTAAAAAGTTTGCCACTTGCATTTGTAGGAATAAACTTTATGTAAAGGAAAAAATAGTAAATATTTTATGCTTTGCAGGCCATATATTTTCTGCCACAATGGCTCAATTTTGCTCTTATAGAGAAAAGAAATAGTTATCAACAATAATGAATGACCCTTACTATGTTCAGATAATAATACTTTACTTACAAAAATAGGTGGAAGGCTAGATTTGAGCCATAGTTTGCTGATACCTGGTCTGTGGCATCTGAACCCATAGATTGAAACTTGGTGTGCAGAATGGGTCCACAGGCCACAGTAGAGAACCACATGTATAATGATTTCATGTGAAGTAATTCTGCTCTGCTTCACAAAGAAATTGGAAGCACACATTCCTGCCATCCAGAGAAGCCTTTCTAGCTGACTGACCTGAACAAAGCCACTAAACCACCCTGTGAGCTCTGGAAGGAAGGGGCTGATGGGAGGTGGGCAGGCATTTCAGAAAGTCGTTCTGCTTCCATCAGAACCCTCAAGGGATTTTCTGCAACACCCGCCCTATCTGGTCCATATTTTGGCAGCTCAGGGCTCCCTGGATTTTGCTTGTCAGGCTTTGGCATTTCTTAAGCGGAAGGAAAGACAAGCGTTTAGAGAAAGCAAGAGTTGCCCAGCTGGTGTGGCTCAGTGGTTGATTGTCAACCCATGAACCAGGAGGTCATGGTTTGATTCCTGGTCAGGGCATATGCCTGGATTGAGGGCTTGATCTCCAGGTGGGGTGCAGGAGTCACTGATCACTAATTCTCTCTCATCATTGATGTTTCTGTCTCCCTCTTCCTTCCTCTCTAAAATCAATAAAAATATATTTTGAAAAAGTTTTGTACTTTGGGAATAGGGAGGGTTATTTTGAATGTAAGTAAGTAAACTTTATACCCCAAACCCTCTTTTTACTTTTGGTATATGCATAGCAGCTTTTACCAACTTTTTTATTCTCACCATGGGTCTTTTATTCATTGATATCACAGAGATGGAATGGGTTGCTCACTTTTGTTCCCAGTTGTTATTTTTTTAATTTTTAAAAGTTAATCCTCACCCAAGGATAATTTTCCATTGATTTTTAGAGAGAGTGAGAGGGAAGGAGACAGACAGAAACATCTATGTGATTGGTTGCCTTCCACATGGCCCCAGTCAGGCCGGGATTAAGCCTGCAACCAAGGTTAGTACCCTTGACCGGAATTGAACCTGGGACCAATCCTTCAGTTTGCAGTCTGACTATCACTAAGCCAAACCAGTTACGGCTCCAGTTTCCTTTTTGAAAATTAGCTTTTCTTCCTGTTGGAAGTTAGCAGAGCAACTCTCTCTTCTCTGACCATCACTACATTTACCATAAAGGAAGTGTAAAGGTCAGAGGAGGTACAGAAGGAAGTCTGGACTGAGCAGCATTCTGGAGAACTGCCTAATAGTACCCTGATTTTGAGGTTTTCTTGTATCTTTATGCAAGTCACAGAATTTATCCTTGATGTATGCTGTCTTGTGGTTTGGGCATTCACTAGTGTTGTTTTTAAGTGGACAGCAAAGTTTTAGCCCATTATGTATAATGTGTGAATGTTGATATTGTGATAGGTGGAAGCCACTTATTCTTCATCTATCCTTTTTTCAGTATCTGGCACCAATTCTGGCCCAGTCATTTGTGATCCATGACTCTTATGATATGCCGAAGATTTCCAGGCAGTTTCTGTGGAACGCCTTCCTGTCCAGCTCTAATCAAGCACCATATAAACAAGAAATTGCCCGGTCAGACCTGTGAGGATTGTGTTCTGACTGTCAAAACGATCAGTATTGACACCAGAATGGCAGCCACTCTTAAGTTATTAAAACCGTTAGGAAATCGAGTATTTTGCAGTCCTTTTGCCTACAGTGCAACCCAAAGTGTGGCATATTGGAATGTGGGAAGCTCCACACGGCACAGGGGACAGGACCCTCCAGAACACAGTAATCTCTGCCATCCTGCCAAAAAAGTTGAGAACATTTGTAGCACCTCCTCTTCTCAGAGGATCCTGACAAGCAGCAGTGCCCTCCTAGGTTTGGAATTCAGCAGGGCTTCTGCCTCTAAAGCCAGCACGTGGAAACTGGGCTCACCTAGGGCCATGAAAGTTGATGAAGAGGATGTAGAAGCTTTTGATTCCTTTGAAGACCCCCGAGTTTTCCTACAGCTAAGACCAGAGTACCAGCTTCACAGCTATAACAAATCTGAGCCTTGTCAGCCCCTATCTGTTTCAGAAGGTGAACTAATTTTGCACAAAGTCACAGTTTATCAAGATAATCTCCAGCCTAAAATCATTGTCGATTATTTCTGTAAGCTGAGTTCTATGCCTGCAGAACAACATCCTGTTTTGCTGTCTAGTGCCAAATTTGCATTACTCTGCCAGCTGAGTGTGAAAAACATACAGCTCTTTGATACCCTAGATCTGATCAATATTTTAAAAGCATTTGTCAGTTTAGGAATCCCTCACTCCCACGCAATGCTAGATGCGTATGAAACCAGATTTTGCCATAAAGTATGGGATATGAGTCTGGATCAACTACTCATGGTTGCTGATCTCTGGCGATACTTGGGCCGCAGAGTACCTCGGTTTTTAAAAATCTTTTTTAGTTACCTTAATTTGCACTGGAACGACCTATCCTTGTCTCAGCTGATTCACTTGATTTATATTATAGGTGAAAGTCGTCAGGTACCCCAGGACCTAATGCAAAAACTGGAATCATTGATCCTCAAGTATATAGATTTTATCAATATAGAGGAGGCTGGTGCAATCTGTTTGGGGTTCTTTAAATCAAGTAGTGGTCTCTCAGAATTTGTCATGCGGAAAATTGGAGACTTGGTGTGTGCTGATATGCAGCACCTGAGTAGTTATGCCTTGGTAAACATTCTTAAAATGTTCCGTTTCACTCATGTGGATCATGTAAATTTCATGAAGCAATTTGGGCAGATTGCTCCTCAACGAATTCCTTCCCTGGGAGTTCAGGGTGTCATGCACTTGACTCTTGCCTGCTCTGCCTTACGTTTCCTAGATGAAGGGGTAATGAATGCTGTGGCTGCTTCTTTGCCTCCTAGAGTATCATACTGTCGAAGTAAAGATGTCGCCAAGTTTCTGTGGTCATTTGGAACTCTGAATTATAAGCCACCCAATGCAGAAGAGTTTTATTCTAGCCTGATAAATGAGATTCACAGAAAGATGCCTGAGTTCAACCATTACCCAGAACACCTGCTCACTTGCCTGTTGGGCCTGGCATTTTCTGAGTACTTTCCAATTGAGCTCATCAATTTTGCTTTGAGTCCAGGGTTTGTCAGGTTAGCTCGGGAGAGAACTAAGTTTGAACTCACTAAGGAGCTGTATACTCTTGATGGTTCAGTTGGCGTTGAGTGTCCAGATTACAGAGGCAACCGTCTTAGTTCTTACCTTCAGCAAGAGGGGTCAGAAATACTGTGGAATGCAGCTAGGAAGGATATGTGCTCAAAACCTGAATTCCTAGAAGCTCTCTTTTTACTTGAGACCATGTTGGGTGGGCCCCAGTACATTAAGCACCATATGATTTTGCCCCATACCCGATCTTCTGACTTAGAGGTCCAGCTTGATGTTAATATGAAGCCATTGCCATTTAACAGAGAAGCCATACCCTCTGAAGATTTATTAGCCAAATTAAGGCTCAAGCATGTGGGAATCAGTCTTACAGATGATTTGATGCATCAGCTACTTAAGGGGAAATCAGGAGGGCATCTCCAGGGGAAAATTGAGTCAGAGACTGGGCAACAGCCCATGGAATTAGAGAAGAAGGCAGCCATGCCCTCAGAGGCCTCTCTTTACAATGTGGCAGACAGACTGGGGGCTCTGGAGACGGCTGGCCAATGCCCGCCAGCCCGTATGCAGGCCCCACAAGTGAAGCTGGCTATTCAGTTGACAAACAAGAACCAGTATTGCTATGGCTCTAGAGATCTGCTTGGATTGCACAGTATGAAGAGGCGGCAGCTGAATCGGCTTGGGTACCGTGTGGTAGAGTTATCCCACTGGGAATGGCTCCCACTACTGAAACGAACTCGCTTTGAAAAGCTGGCGTTCCTCCATGAGAAAGTGTTCACCTCTGCTCTCTGAAGGACCTTTGGGCATATCTGCGTATAAATACTGTAGATACACACTGTACTAGGTATTGTGAAACAGTTATAAAAGCCAGAATATAGGTTTGTAATAAAATTATCTGTTGAGGAAACCCAATTGTGTTCTTGTCTATGGCAGATTAAAGGTAGTATATGTTATTGTGAATTAATTGTAACCTAATTTGTGCAGGTAAATAACAAATGTCTTAAAATGTCCTATTTTCAATTTCTCATTTTTCTCTGTTTACCAGCCTTATCTCATAGTTATTTTGAATATTTAGGATAAAAGCATAGTCAGACATTATCTAAAGCCAATTTTTAAAAATTAGTTTTCAGGCCTGGATGATGTGGCTCAGTTGGTTGAGCATTATTCCATGCACCTAGAGGCCACTGGTTCAATTCCAGATCAGGGCAAGTGCCTGGGTTGCCGGCTTGATTCCCAGTAGGAGGTGTTCGGGAGTAAGCCGATTGATGGTTCTCTCTCATTGATGTTTTGCTCTCCCCCTCTCCCTTACCCTCTCTAAAACTAATAAAAACATTTAAATAATAATAATAAAAGTTGGTTTTTATATACTTTGCTATAAAATAAGAATCTCTGTATATAAAACCCTAATATGCAAATAGACCAAATGGCAGAACAACCCGTCGCTATGATGTGCGCTGACCACGAGGGGGCGTGTGTGGAACATGGGCATCAGCAGCAGGTGGCAGAGCGCGGAACATGGTGGGCATCGGCTGTAGCGGGATAGTGGAACAGGTGAGCGGGGGTGCCAGACCAAGGCAGGGGACCGGTCACTGTCATTGGGGCGAGCCTCTGATGGTTACTGAAAATTCTTTGTTCCCGCATGCTGCGGTCCTGCTGGATGCTCACGCCTGCTGCCGACACTGGCCCCGCATGCATGTTTTTTTCTTCACACCCTCCAAAATTAAAGTCCTTCTTATTCTTGTTTAGATTGGGTTGGTTGTCCCTAGTTGCTGATTCTTCGTGCTTTAAAAAGCCATTTCAGAATTAGTGAGCTTACTATCTTCCTCTTTGCCCCCTCTTCTGCATTTTGACTTCTTTTTTACCCCTGGAATATTTTCTCCCTAAAATTGAACTTAGAAGACTAGAATTATTTGAGTGCCTGTGGAATCAGAGGTTCTCAAATATGACCAAGCAGAATGTTTTTCATGGCAAGTAGCTCAGATGAGAAGGAAACTTATTACTGCCCTTAACAGAAGCAGTCTAAGGCAGTGGTTGGCAAACTGCGGCTCGCGAGCCACATGCAGCTCTTTGGCCCCTTGAGTGTGGCTCTTCCACAAAATACCACGTGCGGGCGCGCATGTACAGTGCGATTGAAACTTCGTGGCCCATGCGCAGAAGTCGGTATTTTGTGGAAGAGCCACACTCAAGGGGCCAAAGAGCCTCATGTGGCTCACGAGCCACAGTTTGCCGACCACTGGTAAGGGGCTTCAGGTTTGGTTGTATTAAAGCCACAGGTTATATTAGAGCCAATTTATGATTGTATATATGTAACAATACAAGTAACGTTTGTAAACATTGGGGAGTCTGTGAGAATTTCTCTCTTTTTTTTTAAAAATATATTTTATTGATTTTTTACAGAGAGGAAGGGAGAGAGCCAAACCGGTTTTGGCGAGAATTTCTCTTAAAAAGGATCCCTCCCATCATTATCTAGGTCTCTTCTCAAAGATCAATTTTTAGCCCTACCTGGTTTGGCTCAGTGGATAGATTGTCAGCCTGTAGACTGAAGGGTCCTGGGTTCGATTCCAGTCAAGAGCACATGCTCACATGCCCGGGTTTCGGGCTTGATCCCCAGTGGGGGGCGTGCAGGAGGCAGCCAATCAATAATTCTCTCATCATTTGGTGTTTCTATCCTCCCTCCCTCTCTGAAATCAACTTATTTATTTATTTAAAAAAGAGGGTTTGGCCCTGGCTGTGTGGGTTAGTTGGAGCATCATCCCATACACTGAAAGGTTGTAGGTTCAATCCCCAGTGTGGGCACATACCCAGGTTGTGGGTTTGATCCCTTGTCAAGGTGTGTGTGGGAGAAAACTGATTGATGTTTCTCACATTGATGTTTCTCTATCTCTCCCTCTCTCTCTTAAATCAATGAAAACATATCCTAAATAAAAAGAGGGTTTGGAGATCAACCGAAGGACTTGTATACATGTATATAAGCCAAACCAATGGACATGGACAACAGGGGGATGGGAGCATGAGTGTGCGGGGGTGGGTGGGGGATGGGGGGAGGTAGGGGGTTAATGGGGGGGGGGGTGAGGACACATTTGTAATTCCTTAACTAATAATAATAAAAAAGAGGGTTTGTATGTCAGTTGCTGGAGAGAGAACAATTAAGACAAGAACTGAAAAATCACCAATAAATTTGGTAACCAGGATATTACCAATGACCTTAACAATAGCAGTTTGAATTGAATTGTCAGCAGAAACCAGATTGCACATCTGTTGAATGAGAGTTAAGGGCTGGGTTGCAAATGTTGAAGCAATTCCTTGAAAACTTTTGAAGAGGAGATGAAAACTTTAGCAGGATTTAGACTAGGACTAGGATTGCTGGATAAAATACAGGTTGCCCAGTTAAATTTAAGTTTCAGATAAGCAATGAATAATGTTTTGTGGTAAATTACACATAAAATTGGCCATTTTAAACAAAGTATACAATTCAGTAATATTTTAGTACATTGATATTGTGCAACCAATCATCACTATTTAGTTCTGGAACATTTTCTTCACCCCAAAAGAAAACTCCATACCCATTAAGCAGTCACTCTATATTATTCTCTTTCCCCAGACCCTGGCAACTACTAATCTGCTTTCTGTCTATGGGTTTACCTATTCTGAATATTTTTTAAAATGGAATTATATGTAAAATGGAATATGTACCTTTTTTTTTGGTCTGCCTTCTTTTATGTAGCATAATGTTTTCAAGGTCCATCCATGTTATAGCATATACCAGTACTTTATTCTTTTCTATGGCTGGATAATTTTCCATTGGATGGATACACCATATCCATCTGTTGATGGGCACTGGATTGTTTTGGCTATTATAAATAGTGTTGCTGTGAATATGTGCAAGGTTTTGTTTGAACACCTGTTTTCAGTACATTTGGGTATTTTTATGTAGGGGTGAAATTGCTGGGTCATATGTTAATTCTATATTTAACTTTCCTACAGTGGCTGTACCATTTTAAATTCCCAACAGCAGTGTACTAGGGTTCCAGTTTTGCTAACACTTGCACTTGCTATTTTCTGTATTTTTAAAAATACTCTGGTAGTTCTGAAGTGGTTTTGATTTGTATTTCCCTAGTGACTAATGGTATTTAGCATCTTTCAATCTTTTTAAATATATATATATATTATTGATTTTTTACAGAGAGGAAGGGAGAAGAATAAGAGTTAGAAACATCGATGAGAGAAAAACATCAATCAGCTGCCTCCTGCACACCCCTTACTGGGGATGTGCCCACAACCAAGGTACATGCCCTTGACCAGAATTGAACCTGGGACCCTTCATTCCGCAGGCCGTCGCTCTGTTCACTGAGCCAAACTGGTTAGGGCTCAATCTTTTTTTTTTTTTATCCTCACCTAAGGATATGTTTTTACTGATTTTAGAGAGGAAAGAGGAGAGAGAGAGAAAAACAAACAAACACCACAGCAATCAGTTGCCTCCCATAGGTGCCCCAACCAGGGATCTAACCCTCAACCTGGATGAGTACGCTGGGTGGGAGTCAAACCCGAAACCTTTTGGTGTACAGGATGATGCTCCATCCAACAGAGCCATCCAGTCAGGGCAGCATCTTTCAGTGTTAACAATATTAAGTCACCAGTCCATAAACACAGAATGTCTTTCCATTTATTTAGGTCATTTTTTTTTTTTTCCAGAGAGGAAGGGAGAGGGAGAGATAGAAATATCAATGATGAGAGAGAATCATTGATTGGCTGCCTCCTGCATGTCCCTCACTGGGATTTGAGCCCACAACCTGGGCATGTGCCCTGACCAGAATTGAACTGTGACCTCCCGGTTCATAGCTCAATGCTCAACCACTGAGCCACGCTGGCCAGAAATGGTCGTCTTTAATTTCTTCCATCAACATTTTATAGTTTTCAGTGTACAAGTCTTAGCACCTCCTCAGTTAAATTTATTCCTAAAATATTTTATTTTTTGATGCTGTTGTAAATGGGATTGTTTTAATTTCCTTTACAAATTTCTCCTTGTTAATGTATAGAAATACAACTTGATTTACCCTGCACTTTTGCATAATTCTTTTATTAGCACTAATAGTTTTTTGTATGTGTGTTTTCTATATATAGGATTATATCATTTATGGATATAGATGGTTTTAGTTCTTCTGTTCCACTTTGGGATTCCCATTTACTTATTTATTTGCCTAGAACTTAGAGTATAGAATTGAACAGAATTGGTGAAAGTGGGCATCTTTGTCTTGTTCCTGATCTTAGAGGGAATGCTTTCAGTTTTTCACCATTAAGTTTATTAGCTTTAGGGTTTTTTGTTGTTGTTTTTGTTTTAAATATATTTCTTTATTGATTTCAGAGAGGAAGGGAGGAGAGAGAGATAGAAACATCAATGATGAGAGAGAATCATTGATCGGCTGCCTCCTGCACGCCCCCTACTGGGGATCGAGCCTGCAACCCAGGTATGTGCCCTTGGCCGGAATCAAACCTGGGACCCTTCAGTTTGCAGGCTGACGCTCTATCCACTAGCCAAGTAGGGCTAGCTGTGTTTTTCTTTTTTTAAAAAAAACAAACTATGTTTTTATTGATTTTAGAGAGAGAGAGGAAGAGCGAGGGATAGAAAAATGGAAGCATCAATCAGCTGCCTCCTATATGTCCCTGTTGGGGATTGAGCCTGCAATCTGGGGATGTGCCCTGAGGGAATTGAACTGGTGACCTCTCAGTTCATGGGTTGGTGCTCAACCCTTGAGCCACACCAGCTGAACTAGCTGTGGGTTTTCATAAAAGCCCTTTATAGTGTTGAGGAAGTTCCTTTCTATTCCTAGTTTACTGGATAAATACTAGATATAAGTGGGCATTTAAAATTTATATTTGCTAAGTTGGCATCCCTAAAAAAGACACAGCACCAAGGCAGGGGTTTTTTTGTTTGTTTGTTTTTTAATATATTTTTATTGATTTCAGAGAGATAGAAACATCAATGATGAGAATCATCTATCTGCTGCCTCTTGTACGCCCCACACTGGGGATCGATACCACACCCCCAGCATATGCCCTGCCGGGTAATTGAACCACAACCTTCTAGTTCATAGGTTAATGGTGGACCACTGAACCACACCAGCTGGACAAGACAGGGTTTTTTGATGGGCTGTTAAGGCCAGAAAAGACTTGAATGTTGTTTACATGTTAAGGAAAGGGACTAGTAGTCAGATAAGTTGAGAATTTTGTAGAGAGGCAAGAACACATGGAATAAGGCCTGAGTAGAGGGATGGAGTTAAGGTTCATCTGGTTTCCCACAGAATTTTGCTAACACTACTATTAAGGCACTGAGTAAATGGTATTAGAACTCTGTCCATGTCCTTAAAGAGTCTGTGGGACGCTTTAAAGTAAAAACTATACCCAACTCTGCCTTGCTTTGAACCTATGAATTTTTAAAAACTGTCTTGTGCTTAGCATAATGCCTTGCACATATTAAACCTTTGAAGGGTGAATTGGCTCCAAGTGTGTAAGATTGCAGGCTTCTTTTGGGCCCACACCTGTTCTGGTCTCCTTGTGTACCTCTTACTGGTGGGTGTCTGTGTGGGATAGGCTGGGACAGCTGTCTTTCATTTTAACCAGCTCTAAGAAGAATTCACATAAGTCAGTATTTTCATGGATGGACAAGTAACTCAATTTTGAAATTATAAGAAGCATTGTACTTCTTTAAAAGCTGAAGTGCCCAATTTATAAAATTGCTCAGTGCATTGGTATTCCACCCACTCTTTGAGGTTAAATGCTTTTCTCTTATTTGACAGGTAATCTTTTCTTTTTCTTTTCCGCCCCTCAGTAACCTGTTTGAGCCTAGTCTTTAAACTGCCAGAATTACTTTCCATTACCTTTTCGTGAGACTACTCAGCTATGGCAACTTCTTTGTAGGCCAAAGGAAGATGGGTGCTGAGGTGTTCGGTAAGTGTCATGGTCACCTTGCTCTCTTCAAAATTATCCCTCCACACTTCCCCACCCCTAGATTCTGAGTCCTCAACAACAAAAAGGTTTGCGTAGTTGCTTCAAGTTCCAAAGAAGCACAGACAAACCTCCAGATAGGATGACCAGTTTGTCCCGTTTACCCTCCTGGTTTTAGTGCTGAGAGTTCCACATTCTGGAAATACCTCAGTCCTGGGTAGACTACATTGTTGATCAGCCCACCTTTGGGTCTCTTGTCAGTCCTTCCCTTGCACTTCCCCTTACTCAGCCTGACTACAGGGAGACACAGGAGAAAGGTCTGTCTCCGTCTGGACATCCAATCCTACAGGGGCTGTCAGTTACAAGAAATACTGCGGGCATGCATATAGAGTCACAGTCCCCTCTGATACCATCCTGAGACCTCAGGAACCCATGCAATTGTTTAACTACGTACTTCAACTTTAAACATATGAAAGAAAGAAAAACTTATCCCACTACTCTAATATATTGCTTTTTTTAAGTTTCTGCATGTCCACTATTACCTCCCAAACTCTTCGATGTGTACGTATTCTTAATACAGATTTCTAACAAATGTGTGATCATAATTCTTCTATTTCGTGATATATATATATATATATGAGAGAGAGAATTTTTCTACATAGTCATTTATCATTTAAGTGACAGGTACACCAAAAATAAATGTGTCACTCAAGTTTATTTCTTACAATGTGGGCAGTGGAATTAACTGGAGTCTTCACTTGAGGGGCTTAGAACTTAAACACTTCTGTGGTACTAGAGTATTTAGACATATAAAGTAAAAGGCTTCTTAAAGGGCAGTACAAGACATCCTTGTGAGGGAACTGTTCTGTGTCTTGATTATGGTGGTGATTACACAAATCTATGCATAGAATAAAACGGCATAGAACTAAACACACAGGCACACACAAATGAGTGCATGCGAGACTTATGAAACCTGAATAAGATCCATGGATTGTGTCATTGTCAATTTCCTGGTTTTGCTGTTATACTATAGCTAAGCAAGACCTTACCATGGAGGAGGGAAACTGGTTAAGGACAGTAAGAGTCAAGACATAGAGATGGGACAGTGTGAGGCAGGTTCAAGAAATGTTGAATATGCCTCTAGCTAGAGGGGGAAGGAGGAGGCAGAGCTGGAAAGGCGGATGGAACCAGATGGGGAGGGCCTTGAAAGTTATGCCAGGGGGCTCCAGACTACTTTACCTGGTGGCCTAGGGATTGTTTTTCCAAACCACAGATCAAGAATCATGTCCTCTCCATAGATCTCTCTGTATTGGTTATTATGACTGTACAGGAACTTACAGTGATCTTAAAAAGTTAATTAAAATTTTTTTAAATGAAAGATTTCTTATAAGGTAGCTTTGAAATCCTTGTGAGATACTCAGTAATATATTAAACATAGTTCATTTTTTTCCTTCCTCATCTTAAAGAATAACCCTCTCTCAAAAAAAATTTAAAGGAAAAAAATGTTAAGGGAAAAATGATAGTGCTAGTTTCCTTCTAAATAGTTTGTACTTTGATACTCATTTGATGTCTTCAGAAAGCCATTTGCAAAGATAGCCCCTTGTGTAGTGCAAAAAAGACGACAGGAACACATCAGCGAGGAAAGGAAAACCCCATGAAGGGCAAATGCTTCTCAGTGGTTCAGAATTCTGTTGTCTAGGAGGTCCATGGCAGACTTTTCTGTTTTTAAATATGTTTTATTGAGTTTTTAGAGGAAGGGGGAGGGATAGAGAGTTAGAAACATCAATGCGAGAGAAACATCGATCAGCTGCCTCCTGCACACCTCCTACTGGGGATGTGCCCGCAACCCAGGTACATGGCCTTGACCGGAATCGAACCTGGGACCTTTCAGCCTGCAGGCTGACACTCTAACCAATGAGCAAAACCGGTTAGGGCCAGACTTTTCATTAGTGTCATTTCTTTTCCTGGTTTTAAGCCTGCTATGACTTCCCTCTGACCAGTGGCTTTCAACTTTATTTTTTATTACAACCCTTAGTAAGAAATAACTTTTACATCAAAATCTAGGAAGGGAGGGAGGGAAGGAGAAAGATTTAGATACCTATATCTGTATCTATATCTGAAACAAAACACTTTTCACCCTCATGTGTGCTACACTCTGACATTTTCTTTCTATTCTTAATGTTTTTCAGTGCGGATTATGGCTTAGTAATTTGAGTTCATGATTCTTGATCTGTGGTTTGGAAAAACAATCCTTAGGCCACCAGATAAAGTAGTCTGGAGCCCCCTGGCATAACTTTCAAGGCCCTCCCCATCTGGTTCCATCCGCCTTTCCAGCTCTGCCTCCTCCTTCCCCCTCTAGCTAGAGGCATATTCAACATTTCTTGAACCTGCCTCACACTGTCTCATCTCTATGTCTTGACTCTTACTGTCCTCTCCCTAGTACCTTTCCCCTTTTCTTCCTGTTCTTTCTTGAGTCTTGGCTCCTATAGTCAAGCATATATTGTCCATTGTACCATTAGCATGTCCTATCTGTCACTCCTCAGAAATTGCCCGTGAGGTCAGGCATGTGTCCTAGTTGTCCCCAGTTCAAAAGTTACTCCTGTGAATTCTTCCCTGACTTCTGGGTATACTTGGCCAGTGTTTTTCAATTTTTTTCCATCAAGAGTATAATAAGAAATATATTTTATATTGAATCTGGTATATACACTTGCTGTATACAGTATATTTGTATGAAACAGAAACAAAAGTTTATCACATAATGCTATGTGCACTTTAATATTTTATATTCTTTTAGGTTTTTTTCTTATTCAACCTATAACTTGATTTCAGAACCACAAATTGAGAAACATTGATTTAAGCCATTCTTCCCCACTCTGTCATCTGCAGAGTTTTCTGTTATAAACCTTTACTTTCCATAATCACTGTTAGAAGGAAGTCTGTAGTGCTTCAAGACTTGGAAACAGGACCATGAAGTTAAAATTAAAAAACTACACACACACACACACACACACACACACACACACACACAGTGGCCAGATTATTATGACTGGCCAGATTATTATGACTGGCCAGGTTATTATGACCACCCCATCAGTACTTTGTTGAGCCACCTTTTGCCTTCAATACTGCGGCGATTCTTCTTGGCATTGACTCCACGAGATGTTGAAAGGTGATGTGAGGAATCTGACACCATGCCTGATGAATAGCACTGTCCAGTTCTGTAAGATTTGATGGTTGTGGAACCAGCTGCCTGATGGCTCTTTTAACTTCATCCCACAAATGCTCAATTGGATTGAGATCTGGTGATTGTGGGGGCCACCTAAGCAAGGTAAAGTCTCCCTCATGTTCTTGAGACCACTCCTGCACAATACGAGCACCGTGTCATGGCGCATTGTCTTGTTGGAAGAAGCCATCTCCATTGGGATACGCCATCAACATGATAGGATGAACTTGATCAGCAACGATATTTAGGTATGTTGTGCTATTCAGACCTTTATAATGATCTGGCCCTCTAGCAACTTCAGCGGGAAATTATAGCTAATTTGCCTACAAACATCAGGTAGTCATAATAATCTGGCCACTCAGTGTGTGTGTGAGTGTGTGTGTGTGTATATATATATATATATATATATATATATATATATATATATATATATATATGAAACCAAACATACACATTTTAGCATAGAAACCTTAAAATAATGCTTATTAGAAAAGCAAGTTATAAAATGATACTCATGGTATATTATCATTAAGGTACATTAAATATACATAAAACTACTCTATGTTGTTTGTGGATACACACATATCTATACTGATTTGAATGAGAGACACCAAGTTCACATACTTGCTTCTTGATAAAAAGGGAGAAGAAATAGGATTGGTGGTGGGTTTTGTTTATGCCTTATAAATTTTGCTTTTAACACTGAAATGAGAAGCAAACATGCTGAAATGTTAACATTTGCTAAATCTAGGTGGTGGATATATTTATATTATATTAATTATATTATAGTATACTGTCATACTATACTAGATGCTCAGTGCATGAAATTCATGCACAGGGGCGGGCATTTCCTCAGCCCGACCTGCACCCTCTTGAAACCCGGGACCCCTTGGGGGATGTCTGGCAGTCAGACATCCCTTTCGCAATCCAGGACCGCTGGCTCCTAACCGCTTGCCTGCCTGCCTGCTTGATTGCCCCTCACCACTCTGCCTGCCTGCCTCATCGCCCCTAACCACTCACCTGCCTGCCTCATCACCCCTAACTGCCTTTGCCTGCCTGCCTCATCGCCCCTAACCACTCGCCTGCCTGCCTCATCGTGCCTAACTGATCCCCTGCCTGCCTGACCACCTGAACCACTTGCCTGCCTGCCTGACCACCCCTAACCACCTCTGCCTTGCCCCTACCGCTGCAGCTTTGTCCGGAAAGTCGCCTGGAAGGATGTCCAGAAGGTTGTTCTGCTGTTCAGTCTGATTAGCATATTATGCTTTTATTATTATAGATTATAATTTTTACCTTTTTATCTGAAGTATTTTGTAATAAAAAGAAAAATAAATCTCTGTAATGAAAATTGACATATCTGCTTATAAACCCGTTAACTTGCTGTCTTATAATGCCATTATTATCTGGCTCCAAACTACTTCTCTGAACTGCAGGGAACTTTAATATCTCATCTAAAATTAAATATGAGCAATCAAATTCAGTACAATTTGAAAAACATTTAAGGAAAAATCTGCCACAATCAAATAGAACCTACCCTAGGAATAAAAGTAAGGTTTAAAATTAGAAAAATGTGTTATATCTCAGTCTGTTAGATAAGAAAAAGAATAAAAATATGCAGAGAAAATCACACAAAGAATGGTTGCTGTTGTTTAATATGTTGTTTTATAATGATTTGAGAGAGAGAGGAAAGGAGCTGGGGTAGGGTTCGGGGGAGAGAGAGGGAGAGAAACAGAGACATTGATGTGAGAGATAAACATCGATCGGTTGCCTCCCATACCCACCAACAGGATAAGCCCAAAACCTGGGTATGTGCCCTGACCAGGAATCAAACCAGAGAGCTTTTAGTGCATGGGATTATGTTCAATCAGCTGAGCCACACAGGCCAGGGCCATAGTTTTTTGGTGTGTTTTTTTTTTTAATATATTTTTATTGATTTTTTTTTTTTTACAGAGAGGAAGGGAGAGGGATAGAGACTTAGAAACATCGATGAGAGAGAAACATCGACCAGCTGCCTCCTGCACACCTCCCACTGGGGATGTGCCCGCAACCAAGGTACATGCCCTTGACCAGAATCGAACCTGGGACCCTTCAGTCCGCAGGCCGACGCTCTATCCACCGAGCCAAACCGGTTTTGGCGGTGTGTTTGTTTTTAACTATGAAAATTAAATGCTTTGTTAACATAAACAGAGTATTTCAATCTGTACAATCAACATTATGTCCAAAGATGAAGCACTGGAGTCATCTTCTAATGGGAGCAAAACAAGTAAAGCAACTCTATTATTTCTTATAATTCTGGAAGTTCTAGCTATGTGTAATAAGATGAGAGACAAATAAGAGTCACCATTTTGAGAAAAGGGCTCTCATTATTATCGACATTGTAGAAGCTTCCAAAATAACCGAAAATCTGTTAATGAGTTTGTTCAATGAGACAGCTGAACACATAACGAAGATACCAAAGCGAAAAGCTTTCCTATATATAGGACTAACTGGTTAGAAAAATTAATGGGATAAAAGAATCCTATCCATAAATAGCAAGCTTAACAAGAAACATGCAGGACTCCTTTAGAAAAGTCAAAATTGTACTAAGACACACATCTACTTAAATTTTTTTTATCCTAATACTGTAATAGGATAAAGTTGCAAACAACCTAGTAAATGTCCAACAAAAGGAAAATGGTTTGTTATTTATATACCATCCTGTTCCAAAATTATTGTAGGGTAGCTTTCACAATATAAACTGACTTAAAATTAAGTGAAGAATTCAGGTAAAGATAAATTTGAGGGATGGACCACAGACTTTATTCTGAGTGTTGTAGCAGCCAAAGTAAGGAAATGATCATGATTAATTATACAATTCATATTTATACCATAAAATACCGAGTTGATTGGAAGAAACAGCTGTTCCTGGTACTGAGACCAGAGTGTTCTCATGGTTCCCCCAAAGAAGATAACTGCTGCGTAGAGAATTATCATTTTGATAACCTAATGCAGCAAACAGCGCCCGACTTCGTAGAGCTGTTTCTTTCTTTTTTTTAAAATATATTTTATTGATTTCTCACAGAGAGGAAGGGAGAGGGATAGAGAGTCAGAAACATCAATGAGAGAGGAACATCGATCAGCTGCCTCCTGCACATCCCCCACCGGGGATGTGCCCGCAACCAAGGTACATGCCCTTGACTGGAATCGAACCTGGGATCCTTCAGTCCACAGGCCGACACTCTATCCACTAAGCCAAAGCCGTCAGGGCTCGTAGAGCTGTTTCTTACTGAACTCCTTGCTAAGGGGCCGCACAGAACCAACCTCTAACAGTTTGGTAAAGAGTATTTGCCGTGGAGGGAGGAATGTGTGACAGTTACGGCTAGGATAGACATGAAGGTAATTCAGTGCACACTGAGGGGGCAGCTCTATGGAGTAATACATTGTAGAGACTAAAATTGTGGTTCTCAGCTGAGGTGTTGTGTTACCCTGGTGTCCTGTGACTCCACAGATTGGCCACACTGAATTTTTATCAGTGTGTTTATTTTTGCTATAGTTGAGGGTCCACACTGCTAAGAAGTCTGGAATATGAATGCACAAGTCACCAGGGAGGCCAGGCAAGGAGGCATGAAGTGCTACCTAGGCTGGCAATAAAAAGAATTTCACGTGGATGGACTGAACAGTTTCCGTAAATATTCTCTAAAATTAGATTTGGTAAGTACTGTGTAGAACAAGTAGGTTGTTTCTGTCAGATATAGGTTCAAATGTTTTAATAGCTGACTAATGGAATTAACCCCTGATGAGGTAAGATACTAGAAGGCTAGCTTACCTAAAGATTTCCTTAAAACACTATTTAAGGTTTGATCCAGCACATGTTGGAAAGGGCAGTCAAGGTTTCCAAATTCCTACATAGTAGAGCATAGCCACATTAATATTAAATTTGGAAGAATTGATTTGTAAAAAATGAATGATACTGCCCTGGCCGGTCGCTCAGTGGTTAGAGCGTCGACCCATGGACTGAAGGGTCATGGGTTGGATTCCCGGTCAAGGGCATGTACCTGGGCTGCAGGGGCACGTGTGGGAGGCAACCAATCGATGTGTCTCTCATATTGATGTTTCTCTCTCTCTCTCTCTCTCTCTCTCATTTTCTCCATCTCTCTCCCCCTCCCTTCTACTCTCTCTAAAAAATTAATGGAAAAAATATCCTAACTCCTTGAGTGAGGATTAAAAAAAAAAGAAAAATAGAATTATACCAAACCTTGACCTAAGTAACAGCAAAAAAGAAAAAGGAAGATATCCATATAACTTCCTGGCAAATCCTTCACGGTAAATGGTGACCAAGGAGATAGTAACCAGGGTGGTTTGGGAAGGTTTATATATGAGTTCCAGTTTTACTTTTCTTTGAGCCTCAAGTTTCTTCATCTGCAAAACAAGGGTGTTAGTACTTACTTTAGGACTAACCAGTTGGTAAGATTTAAATCTAATAGAATCCCTGGTAGCCTCCTCTAAGCCATTTTGTGTATGTGGTATGCTTTTATTACTAGAGGGTCCTTGTCTGATGATTCACTAGAAGACAAGGTTTGCTGAGACACTGTAGATAAGACCTTTTAAATTACTTCATTGATTGGTGGGGCAATCAGATTCTTTCCTTTCAGGTGTCTGAGGTGGAATTTTAAAAAGTTATGAGATAACATTTGAAAGCCCTTTGTTTAGCCTTACCCCTCTCATCCTGATCATCTCTCAAGTCCAACCACAGATTCAGGTGTCTGCATTAGGGGTTAAAGACTTTTTTCATTTGACTTTATACTCACA
The DNA here is from genome assembly GCF_963259705.1 of Myotis daubentonii. NCBI lineage: Eukaryota > Metazoa > Chordata > Mammalia > Chiroptera > Vespertilionidae > Myotis > Myotis daubentonii. The sequence continues at coordinate 31,352,818 of NC_081847.1, forward strand.
GGAAAGCTCTTTGTCATGGCTCCAAAAAGACCCTGCCCAACTTGCTCTGATCTTAGCATTTAAGTTCTCAGAGAAATTGATTTCATGACATGTAGAATAATTTAAAGTTAAAAGACCACAGTGTGCCCTGACCGGTGTGGCTTTGTTGGTTGGGCGTCATCCCATGCACCATAAGGTTGCTGGTTCGATTCCTGGTCAGGGACATGCTCAGGTTGTGGGCTCCATCTCCTGTAGGGGGAGTTCAGGAGACAGCTGATCTATGTGCTGCTTTCACATCAATGTTTCTTATTCCCTTCCTCTTACTCAAAAGATTAATTTTTAAAAATCTTAAAAAAAAAAAAAGACCACAGTGTGAAATGTCCAAGAAAATAGCAAGGAGATAGGAAGAATATAAATGTTGGTGAAATTGATGCTTCCCACTAGGAAATCGAATTAATTCTTCAAGTAATTGGCATTGCTACCTCTGCCAGAGTTTGTTTTTTCCCCCCTGGAAGAGAAAAAAAGGCCTAAGATGTGGACTGTGGGGTAGAGATTATTGCAGACTAGTGGTCCTTTGTCTTACTAATATTAGCCACCACTCAGCATTTTTATATTACAGCAAAGTTTCTATCTCTTTTTCCTTACCAAAGCCTTTCCCATCAAGGCAAATAAGGTAATAGAGAACTCCCTGTGGCAGTGTATACACACACATACAGGGTGGAGCAAAAGTATGTTTACAGTTGTGAGTACACGAAACAGTTTATTCTTATATTATTTATTATTACACTAGAGGTCCGATGCATGAAATTTGTGCAAGAGTAGGTCTTCCTTCTCCAGCCTGCTGGCACCCAGGACCCAGGAGGCCCCACCCACCTACCCCAGCCAGCTGGTCAGTGGCCTGCACCTCCCTCTTTGGGGCGATTGTGGAGCCCCCCGATTGATCACCCTGCCGGCTGGTGGCCTGGGCCTCCCTCTGCGGGGCGATCATAGGGCGATGGCCAGGCCCCAACCAATTGCATCGCACCCACCTTGGCTGGCCTGGCGCCAGTGGGTGTCAGCGTGGTCCTGGATGGTTGCCCGGATGGTCATTCCGCTGTTCTGCTGGGTCGATTTGCATATTATGCTTTTATTATACTGGATTATTTTCCATGGGAGGAACTGTAAACCTACTTTTGCCCATCCTGTATATTTACTAGTATATATACATAAACACACACACATATATATATATAGACAAATACTGTAATAGTAATGTAAAGGATAATTTTTTTAGAAATTTAATAAAATTGATGGACCTCTAGCAACACCTACGAAAAAAATAATAGAAGAAACATTATCAATATGAATGTAAAAGGAGATACCTCTGCAGTTTAAAGGAAAAATTTTTAATTGTGATAATAAAATGTATTCTCATGTGTAAATGTTTAGGTATGACCATGCTGGAAGGCATAAAGAAATAATCAGAAGCTTTTTTTTTTTTAATATATTTTATTGATTTTTTACAGAGAGGAAGGGAGAGAGATAGAGAGTTAGAAACATCAATGAGAGAGAAACATCGATCAGCTGCCTCCTGCACATCGCCCACTGGGGATGTGCCCGCAACCCAGGTACATGCCCTTGACCGGAATCGAACCTGGGACCCTTCAGTCCGCAAGCTGACACTCTATCCACTGAGCCAAACCGGTTTTGGCAATAATCGGAAGCTTTTACCAAGATGTAGAATCACCTAGAATGTAGACAGATGCAGACTGTCAAGTGTATTAGCATTACTCTCAGTGATGTGGTTTTCAGAAATGGTAAACACATCTTGGTAAAGATCTGAACAAAACCAAGTACAATCTTCTTATGACTTACATGGAAGTTCCCTTCCTAGAAAATTTAGCATTTATTAAAACCACGTTAAATTTACTTTGTGTTTATAGGTAAAACTGTGTTAGGGACTAGGCTGAGCTAAATATTTAAAGGTCCCATGGCAGATCTTCACTTTGCAGAAACTGCCCACTAAAATGTTACAGGACACCCCACATGCCTGGCCTCTGCAAGGGGACTTACTGATCATGACAACAAAGACCCCAGAGGGTGGCTCTGTCCCTATTGGGTAACAGAGCTTTTCATGGTCTTGTTGACCAGATGGTAAAGCATAGAATGGCTGCCTGGCCTTGCTCAAGGAGTTCAGATCCATTGGACAAGCTTGCCTCTGGGAGGGATGTTCCTAGCGGCTTCCCTACACCTCTACAGAGAGAACCGAAAGCTATTGGACATGGGTTATATTTTTCTTCCAATTTTATTGCACTGTAACTGACATAACATTGTAAAAGTTTAAGATGTTCAACTGATTTATTTATATACTGCAAAATGACTTCTGTAATAAAAGTTAACATCCATCACTTCACATAGTTTTTTATGGTGTTGAGAACTTTTAAGATATACTCTCTTAGCAGTTTTTAAATATACTAGTATAGTTAATTGTAGTCACTATATTGCACAGTATATCTTTAGAACTTATTTCTCTTATGTTTAGAAGTTTGTACCTTTTGACCATCTTTACCTGTTTCCCCCTTCTCGGGCATTGGTCATTAAGATGACTATTTGGATTAGCTGTCCTATTAAGCTGCTTTCCAACCCTAACATTTTCTGTTTCTCAATGTTTTTTTACTTTTCTTGTTTTTGTTTTAATAAGAAAATGTAATTGCATTGAAGTGTTAAATAATAATGCTTAGTACCATTATGATTGTTTTCTGTGCCCCTTCCCATTTGAAACCCTCAGGGTAAGTAGGCTTGTTCTTTCTCTGAGCTCAGCCGCTTTGGGCCCTACCTTTCCTGTGGGGAGACCCCGGTAGAGCTGACTGTCTCTTGCCTCCACTGGGTCTTGAGAAGAGCTCCAGCCCAAGAACCAGCGTCTTTGGCATCCTGCTCAGTCTGCGGTAGCAGTCTCCTCCACCATTGCCCAGCATCACATGTCAGATAAAAAGAAAGTGAGGATAGGCCAGGAGAGATGTGTTTATGAAAGTTTTTGTTGTTACCCTGTTTGAGTCTCTTCTCTTAGCAATCCACTCCTAAAGGTTTGCAATTGAATTTTAACTTGTCTAATACCAAGTTTTATTTTTTATTTAAGGCTATTTCTGATGCTTGGAAGCTATCCTTTCAGCCACAAAGATGGTAATAAATCTTTGCCTCCCACAGTTCAGACCAAGAATTTCATGCAACAAGGTAAACAAAAGAAGTATATACACATAAATAAATTCACTATATCTGTTTTTCATGTGGTTTTCCCCCCCATTTCCTGTGAACTTAAGTCAGGCTTAATGTGCTTTCACAAACCTCGTTGTTTTAGATTCCACCAGATGGTATTGAGATAAGATTGGGTCAGGCTGCACCTATAGAGTCAGACAGTACCATTGCAAGGTGAGCTGTGACTCATTTTGTGGATATTGTATTCATTGTGATGATAAATTTTAATTTTACTCAAAGTCAGTTACGGTTAGAGACACTCGTCCTCCACTTTCTCACCCCCCTGTTCTTACCATTTCAAATGCTAGGAATAATGGCTTGTATTTTTTATTTGTATTCCTTGTTCTTCTTCTTCTTTTTATTTTTATTTTTTTGTCTTACTGCCTTTATTCCTTGTTCCTTTTTTAAAAAAAATCCCTTAGCTTAAAAAATATATATATATATTGTTATTGATTTCAGAGAGGAAGGGAAGAGGGAGAGATAGAAACATCAATGATGAGAGAGAATCACTGATCGGCTACCTCCTGCACACCCCCTACTGGGGATTGAGCCCGCAACCCGGGCTTGTGCCCTTGACCGAAATCGAACCGGGACCCTTCAGTTGGCAGGCCAACGTGCTATCCACTGAGTCAAACTGGCTAGGGCTTCCTTGTTCTTTACATGAATTAAGCTGCCTCCCCTTTTGTACAAGGAGGGTGTGTTTTCACGGCTCAGAGCAGTGGATAAGGAAGTTCAAAGGGGAGAATTGAACCCCTCCCTTAATTTGGAGTTTCTGCACTCAGCGTACTATTTTAGGTTCCCAGATTGTTAAGGTGGCTCCTTCGGACAAAGATATCTTAAAATTTCCATTGGTTATAACAAGTATTAGAAATATTAAAAGATGAAGAGGTTATTTACAATCCTATCTTTTGCACATGCACTGTTTTAAATTTCCCATCATATTTTGTGATCTTTGTCCATGTGCGCACATTTTTTTAAACCAAGTTCCATCATTTATAGATTTACAAGAAGCTTGTTTGTTATGCCTTCCTAGGGACCTTGTTGTAATGGGTAGTCCAAATACAAAATTGAGAACTTTAATGAACATCTTTTTCCCCCCTAAATATGCATGTTTTCATTTTCTGAAATAAAAAACTACCAATTTATATGCCCTGTTTCCACAGAGATGTTATTTTCAAGGGATTTTGGCTGGGTTGGGCAAAGTTTTCTTGCTCCTATTTTTTAAGAATAGACAGTACTTGGGGGATACTGTTGCCCTCATATTGGGTGCCTATAAAAAAAACACAGGAGAATTTGAAGTAATAGAGGAAATTTTAAAATGAGGAACTCCAGGTTTTCTTTAAAAAATTTTCTTAGAAGTGGCAAATTCTTGGAAACTAGTTGTCTTCATTTGGATCTCATCAAATCAATTTGTCTCATATTTGTCATTAAATCTAGATATCAGCTGATGGCTATGAAGTAGAAAATCTCATCTCTGAAGACCTCACAAAGAGAAGTCGTGGTTTTAGGACGGAGTATTTTATTAAGCCACCAGTCTATGTGACTGTTTCCTTTCCCTTCAGTGTGGAAATCTGTAGGATTAACATAGACCTCACAGCTGGGGGAGGCCAAAATGTAACTGGCCTGGAAATGTACACGTCCGCCTTATCCAACAGAGCATCTTGGAATACCTCTGAGTGCCAGACACTGGGCCCAGCTGAGCCATCCGTCCCGGACAAGGAGGCGTTCACCTTGGTAGGCAAAGTGTTGTTGAAAAACCAAAACCAGGTGGTGTTTAGCCACAGGGGCTTCAAGGCCAGGCCACCATTTGGCCCGATAGAAGCCACACTCCCCTCCCCTACTATTGTGGCCCAGGAACTCTGGAATAAAGGACCTCTTTCCCTTAACCATGTGGCCCATCTCAAGATCTGTATCACCCACGTGACAGGCAGTGGAATCCCTTGCATCAAGCGTTTGGAAGTGTGGGGTCAGCCCGCCAAAACCTGCTCTCAGGAGGTAATAGATGGTGTCCTGCTGGTTGCCTCCAAAAACCTCTCCCAGGACTTGGCTCTGCAGGTACCGGCCTTGCCCATGGAGAGTGACTGTGACCCTGGGGGTGAGTCTGGGGGCCAGCAGGCTCCCTCCAGCCTGCAGGAGCTGGCTGAGGTATTTCAGGATGTGCCTGAGGAGTTCCTGGATCCCATCACCTTGGAGATCATGCCTTGCCCCATGCTCCTGCCCTCAGGCAAGGTCATCGACCAGGCCACACTGGAGAAGTGTAACCGCAGTGAAGCCACATGGGGCCGAGTGCCCAGTGACCCTTTCACAGGGGTAGCCTTTACTCCACACTCCCAGCCCCTGCCTCACCCCTCCCTGAAGGCCCGGATCGACCATTTCCTGCTCCAGCATTCCATCCCCGGCTGCCACCTGCTTGGGAGAGCACAGACTACATTGGCATTGACCCCTTCTTCCGTTGCTCTGCCATCTCGGAAAAGGAAGATGGAGCAGGCTGAGGATGCCCCAGACAGTAGTAGCCTTGATGTCAATGCTTCCGGTTTTTCTACCACAAGCCTGGTCTCACCCTCTACCTCAGAGCACACTGCTAAGAAAATGAAAGCTGCCAGTGAGCTTGGTCTGACACACATGGACTGCTCAGCAGGTAACCCACCGCCCCCTGTCCATGCCGGTTGTCATCTTTACTCCCAGGTGACACTTGGCACCATTGCCCTTTGTTTTTGCCTTGTCAGCTTAAATTACCCCAAATCTTACTGGCTTAAAGTACCACCCAGTCACACCTCACAGCCCCTCCAGTCAGGAAGCAAGGTGTTGCTTGGCTGGATTGTCTGCTTCAGGCTCTTCCCAGCTACTGTCAAAGTGCTGGTGGGGCTGTTGTCAGCACGAGGCTCACTGGGGAAGGATTCCCTTCCCGGCTCACTCACATGGTGGTTTAGGGTGCGGCTCCCTGCGGAACTGTGGCCCTGGAGGCTTCACTTCCTTGTTGGCTGGTGGTCGGAGACTACACTCTGTTTCTTGCCATGTGGGCCTCAAGGGCAGCACACAGCGTGGCAGCTGTGTGCACAAGGGTGTGCAAACAAGGTGGGAGTTGGCTTTGAATAATCTAACCCTGGAGATGACATCCCATCGCTTTTGCTGTATTTTGTGAAAAACAACACACTAAAGTCTAGCTCACTCTAAGGGGAGGGGGGATCCGAGGGCCCGAGGTGGAGTTCACGGATCATTTCAGATCCTCTTCCACACCGTCTGTTCCTGTTTTAGTCACTGTGTTGATCTAAGACTGGTGGTTGAATTTCGTCTAATGCCTTTTCAGTATCAATGGAGATTAATTGTAATTTTTTATCCTTAGGTTTTTAATGTGAGAAAGCACACTAACAGACTTCTACATATTGAACCATTGTTACATTCCTGGAGTTAACTCCATTTGGTCTTGCTTCTTTTAATGGGCTGCTTGATTCTGTTTGCTAGTGTTTTATTTAGGATTTTTGCATTCATTGGTGAGACTGGACTGTAATGTGAGTGTGTGTGTGTGTGTGCGTGTGCATCATATTTGTTCAGGTTTGGTATGGATGATTTATTTGCTTCATAAGACAAATTAGAAGTTTCTTTTTCTAATCTCTGGAACAATTTAATATTCAGATCACTTACACTGTTTTTGTTTGTTTGTCAGTTCTCACCAGAGGATATTTTTTCCATTGATTTTTAGAGAGTGGAAGGGAGGGAGTGTGAAGGGAGAAAGAGAGAGAGAGAGAGAGAGAGAGAGAGAGAGAGAGAGAGAAAGAGAAAGAGAGAAAAATAGAGAAACATCTATGTGAAAGAGACACATTGACTGGTTGCCTCCCGCACACACCCTGACTGGGCCTGGGATCAAACCTGCAACTCAGGTACGTGCCTTTGACCGGGAATTGAACCTGCAAGCCTTCGGTGCTCAGGCTGGTGCTCTAACCACTGAACACCACTACCCAAGATACATAATTTACTCTGTACATGTTTGGTATTATTCCCTGTGATGGTCAGTGCCTGGTGCTTTGGCAGCTAGCTCTTTGACAATCTTTTCTTTTTCTTTATGAAAATTCATCAGTGTAGACTTTATTCTTTTAATTTCCTCTCTTACTCTAAAAATCCTGTGCAAGTAGCGCACTTAAAGGTTCTACCTGTGTCTCTGTTTTTGAGTGTAAATTATAGCTAACACGACCCCCAGAAACTCCTGGAAGCATCTGAAGTGTGATGAGCGAGACCAGGAGAAAGGTTTTTAGACCTGGATGTCTGTGGAGGTCTCCGTTGGTGCTGGCCTTGGCAGATTTGTTGGTGCCACAGAACCATGCTGACCAGTGGTCCTTGAAGGTTCCAAGCTGATGTCCTTGTCCTATAAAGTATAGACCAAAATAATTCCCTCTCCACTTTGGGCAGTTTTGTGAACCAGGCAGGTGTCCGAGCCCTTCCTTGGGCAGCTGCCCCCTCCACCCATGGCCTTCATCCTGTGCCCATTGCTTGGCTTTCTGTAGACCACACAGAGAAGGCCCCCGATGGTGCAGTGACAGTGAGGTCTTCCTTGTCCCACTCAGTAATAACTGCTTTGCTTTACCCAACAGGAGAGCGTGCAGGCCAGCATCCCTGCAGAGCAGCGGGGTCTCCAGAAGGGAGGAGAGGGAAAGCGCGGATTAAGGCTGCTGGGGAGGGAGAGCAGGGGTACAAGGCTGCATGTTTGCTGGCTGCAGTCATTTCCTGGCCCACAGGGAGGCCTTCAGGAAGTAGGGTGCAGTTCTGCAGGGGAGCCACAAGGTGGCCCCGACCTGCCCGTGCAGTTCTGCAGGGGAGCCACAAGGTGGCCCCGACCTGCCCAGCAGTTGTCCGGAGGAGGAAAGCTGGTACAGAGCCCATGGTGTGGGTGGGTAGCAACTGCCAGGGTCCCCATTGGGATGTATTCTGCCATCACAACCCACCAGTGGACATCGGAAGACTTTCCTTACATTTGTGTCTGTTTAAAGTTGGAAGTGCTGTTTTTGTAGACCTCAGTGGACTTGGTGTTTTGGTCTTTTTTTTTTTCCAAACCTCTCTCTGGATATTGTTGTCAACAGGGCCAGTGTCCCATGAGCAGAAGCTGTCACAAAGCTTGGAAATTGCCTTGACATCCACCCTTGGCTCCATGCCCTCCTTCACGGCGCGGCTGACCAGGGGACAGCTCCAACACCTCGGCACAAGGAGGACCAGCACTTCCTGGAGGGCAGGCGCTGGCCCGGGTAACATGGGTCCCGTCCACCTCCTCGGAGTCCTTGAATGGGGTGCTGAGCCATAACCCCGGGGCTCCCTGGCCCCTCATGCCCAGTTTCTTAGCTCCAATACCCAGGCCTCTTTCCTTCTCCAGCGGGGAGCTGACGGACAGGCTGCCTGTGAAGTTTGACTCTTCACAAGAAGAGCTTTCTTTAGGCAACTCTTAGTGATTCTGTGGACGTAGATACCCTGCTGTGTTTTTTTGTGTTTTTTTTTACGTAAGTTTATTATTAATTGTCTGTCCTGAGGACTTTTGTTTGTTTCTCCTCTTTAGTTTATTTTTCTTATCTAGTTTGTCTCCCATCTGACCCCTGGAGTGTTGTATGTAAGTGTGAAGTTTGGGGTTGAGTATGTCACCTTCATTCTTTCCTATTAACATTTTCTTAGTCTTAGAAAAGAACAGTGGTAGCTTACTGAGCCAATTTTTGCCTAAAATGAACCTGGGACCACACTGGATACTGGAATTGATTAGGATATAAATGGAGGGCCTGACTGGGGTGCCGGGGCATCTTCTCCACGATGAAACCTGGTGGGGCTAATGGTAAGGCGCACACTTCTTCCTCCTGCCCGTCCAGAACCAGGCTCTCCTCTGCTGTCTGGGCCGCAGGTCATCTCTTCTGCCTTCGCCCCGAGCTCCTCTCTGATTGTTCCCATCCTGACCATTCCCCAAAACTTATCTTGTCCAAATGACCAGCATTTCCACGTCCATAAATGAAATGGTCACTGATCCTCTGCACAATATCTGATGAGGCTGATCAGCCCCTCCTTTTTTTTAAAAAAAAATATGAAACACTTCCATATTTAAATTTGCGTGTCATCCTTGTGCAGGGGCCTGCTAATCTTCTCTGTATCGTTCCAATTTTAGTAGGTGTGCTGCTGAAGCGAGCACACCCCTTCTCGAAACACCTTCTCTCTTGGCCTCCTAGATGTTACACTCTTTTTCTCCCCATTTCAGTGATCCCTCCTCAATTTCCATTGTTGACTCTCCTCTTCAATACTCTGGTCCTGGACCCTCTTCTCTCTGTCCTCTTTGTCACCCAAGTGAGAGCCCGCTGGCCAGTGACTGCCCATGTTCACCTATAGCTTTGATCTTTCCTGGAACTCAGACCCCGACCTCCCTAACAGCTGCTTGACGCCTCCACGTGGAAAACTCATGGATATCTTGAGTGAACTTAACTGAGAAGAGCTCCAAAGGTTCTCCCACCCACATCCCCTCCCACACCACTGAGGGCAAAGAGAAGCATCTTTTTTTTTAAAATATATTTTATTGATTTTTTTACAGAGAGGAAGAGAGAGGGATAGAGAGTTAGAAACATCGATGAGAGAGAAACATCGATCAGCCGCCTCCTGCACGCCTCCCACTGGGGATGTGCCAGCAACAAAGGTACATGCCTTGACCGGAATCGAACCCGGGACCCCTTAGTCCACAGGCCGACGTTCCAGCCCCTGAGCCAAACCGGTTAGGGCAAGAGCAGCATCTACCGTGTGGTCAGGCCTACAACGTGCAGGCCACCCTTAGTTTTCCTTCAGTGTCCTCACACTGACGTCCTCTTCATCATCGTCTTGCTCATACTCCTCCGGAGGAGACCTCAGCGTGGTCCTCTGCTCCACTGCCTTCCTGCTGTGCTCCCCGGGCCCCTGTGGCAGCCCCCCTACTTCTAACAGCCACGCTTTCCCTGCCATAGCCCGTCATCCTCTTGGAAGCTCGATCATTCTCTTCCACTTCTTAGAATTCTTCCATCGCATCCCATTGAACTTGGAATAAATGGAAACTCCTGCTGCCTGTGAGGTCCTGCATGCTCCAGCCCCTGCCCTCCCTGCTCTGCCATCTCATCTGGAGCCACCCTCCTGCCTCACACCCCTCTGTCTTCTTTCTCTGATGGACCAGCCATTCTTTGTCCTTGCTGTCTCGTTCACTCTTTGCATGGCTGGCCTCTTTTCATTCCTATGGCCCTTCCCTAAGAGGCCACCCTTGCCCTCTCCAGAGGTGTGTGGATTGGAAGAGAAAGAACAGCCTCCTTAGGCAAGGCCATGAGGGAGGGAAGAACAGGTGCAGCTTGGGCAGGGGGTGGTGGGCACCTGCCCACTGTGGCTCTCATTCAGGAGTCCCTTTGGGAAGTGTGGAAGGAGAGAAAGCCAGCAGACAGGGAGGGGATGATGGCTGGGGAGGGAGCTGCCAGGCTGCAGGGCTGAAGAGAAGCAGGCCCCAGGCTCAGCTGGCAGGTCTGCTGCCAACAGACCTCAGCTCTGCTCTCTAGTGACTTCTCTACCCCCTTGACCTGCCCAACCCTGACACACAGGAGCATTTTCTGCCTTTTCCTTTTCTTGTCACACCTCACCTTGTAATTAATCAAGGTTGTCAGCGTGAGTTTGTGCCTTGCTCGCCTTGGGAGCCTATCCCAAGGGAAAGTGCATCTTGGGAGACTGGGACGAAGGGCCCAGCGCTACCTGGCTTCCCTGAGAAGCGCTCTTTTTGAGCATTTATGGGAACACCGAGATTTGATGATCTTGTGGAGGCCTTCCAGCGTCCCCAGCTCCCTGGACCTCTGCTCTCAGATCAGCCAGAGGTGGCCTAGGGAGGGGTGCAGCCAAACTGCTGCAGGGGTAGAGGGTGGGGCAGCTTCTCTCCCGCTCCAGGCCTGTGCCCTGCCTCCAGGATGGAGCCTGGACTAGGCGCAGCTTTCCCTAACCCTGTCCTGTTTTCCTCCCTGATTTACCAGAGCAGCCTGGGAGTGTCCTGGGTCCCGAGTGTGCCTCCTGCAAAAGAGTATTTTCCTCCTACTTCAAAAAGGAGCCCGTGTACCAGCTTCCCTGTGGCCACCTCCTATGCCGGCCCTGCCTGGGTGAGAAGCAGCGCTCCCTGCCTATGATATGCACAGCCTGCCAGCAGCCTTTCACCAGCCAGGACGTGCTGCGGGTCCACTTCTGAGTGACTGGCCTCAACCCGAGAAGACCTATTGTTGGGAGGAGCAGAAGTGGGGGTCGTAGCTCCCTGAGATCTGGCCAAGTCCCAGGCACAGAGGGGCCTCTTGGTTCCCAAGGGCTTCCCCTTTATTGCCTCCCACAGTGTAGCACAGGCCTGGAGTGAGGGGTGGGGGAGGGGCCCCCCACTCCAGCTCAAGTGGCAATAGGATAACAAAGCCATACTTCGGGCTGGGAGGGCTGGGGGAGATGTTGCTGCCCTCTGGTACCTCCCTGCCACCCCCCTTTCTGCCAGAGCCCAGGGCCTGCTTCAGCCAGCCCCACCCTGCTGAGGGCCCCCAAGTTATTTGCATACACACACACACACACACACACACACACACACACGCGTGCATGTGGGGCGGGGGGGCCTCCCCCCCATCCTGCAGGGTGGATGTGCGTGGAGCACCGTTGTGTGTGGCTCGGGGTCTCAGAGAGAGCCTCTGCCTTCAGTGTCACCCAAAAGTGGAGTGAATGACTCAGCCCCCAGCTGGCAGCCTGCGTGGAGCCTTAATAAAGTGATTGCTGACATCTGCCGTGGGCTTCCTCCTGTCTGTCGTCACACTCCTGTCCCCTCCCGCACCCATACAAAGTGGAGTTGTCGCAGGGCCGCCGGCAGTCACCGCCCCCCAGGCAGGCTGTAATTGGGTCAGATGCGTGCTGTGGGAGGGTTGGCAGGTGGGGTGTGTGGGTGGGGAGGGAGGGGAGCCTGTCCTGGGGCTGGCTGCTGCCCTCTGAGGGGAAAGGTGCCTTTCCTGCCGGGACCCATTTCAGGAAAACGACTCGTTTGTAGCTGCAGTTTGTTTTTCTGTTCAGAATTTAGTTTTGTGGAGTCGCAGAGGGAAAATACGTATTCTTACAATTGTTTACTGTACGGAGTAGATCTAGTCACTAGGAAGGTCAGTGAGAAAATACACCGCACTTTCCCTCTTCTGCGCGCGCCTGGAGCGGCTCCACATGTCACATACGTCACCCTGGAGATTCCCTCGCCGGCTCCGTGGACGGGCCGGGCCTCCACGCCCAGGGCTCTGAGCTGCCGCCCCTCCCGCAGCCTACACCTAAGGGCACCTGAGGGCTGGAGGCTGGCATTCTCTCTGGTTTTTAAGCTTTGCACATGGGCAGAACTCCAGTCCTTACACTGAACTTTATAAAAAAATTCAGCTTCTTGGACTGCAGTCCTGATCCAAGATTTAGAGATCTGGGGTTGGGGTTCAGGAATCTGCTTGTTAAAGAGTTCCTGGGGGATTTGTGTGTCTGAAAGGTGGCTGCATCCTTCCCTCTGCCTCCTGCTGGCGCTTCCCTTGAGACTTCGGGTCTGCACTGGTGGCCGATGAGGCTCCATGTGCCCTTGGCTTTCAGTGTCTAGGCCATTCCAGAGTCTTGCCTTACCCTCCTTCGTGCTTGTGTTCTAGGAAAAGCCCCACCATTTGTAGCAAAACCACTGAGGAGTGGGGGTGGTGGGGGTGGGGGTGGATTTTCAGCCTGTCTCGGTCTCGGGGGAACAGCCCTGCTCCCACCAGCAGGTTGACAGCCTCGGGGAGCCCTGCTCTCGGGGTTGCCCTGTTTGCCCCACCAGGAGCCAGGGGGAGCCACCAGCCTAAAGCATGCTCAGGTGAGGGCAGAGCTGCCTCCCAGCCTGCAGGGCCTGGTGGGAAATTGGGCGGGGGAGCCACTGGGCTGGACAGTTCCTGTTCTCTGGCCAGGTGGAGCCGCACCTACATCCTTGGAGATGCACTCATTCTACCTCATTTTTTTAAAATATATTTTATTGATTTTTCTTACAGAGAGGAAGGGAGCGGGATAGAGAGTTAGAAACATCGATGAGAGAGAAACCTCGATCAGCTGCCTCGATCAGCTGCCTCCTGCACACTCCCCACTGGGGATGTGCCTGCAACCAAGGTACATGCCCTTGACCAGAATTGAACCTGGGACCCTCAGTCCCCATGCCGACGCTCTATCCACTGAGCCAAACCGGTTAGGGCCTCACCTCATTTTAAAGAGCCCCCCAAAGGAAGTGGTGATTGCACCACCCTTGCCAGAAACACACTGAGCACTGCTGGGCTCCATTTCTCTCCCCTAGGAAATGGGAATAACCTTTCTCCTGCCAGCTCGGTTCAGAGACAGTTTCTTTCTCCCGAGAGCCCGGAGCCAGGCCCAAAGCGGCAAACACAAGGACTCCACGGACACTGAGACGCAGGTCTGCACAGCCTTGACGTGACTCCCTCGCCCCACTGCAGGTTCTGTGGGACACCTGTCTCCTCCGCTCTTCTGTATCATTTTCTCAACACAAGCCTGTTGGGGGCACGCAGCCCTGGGCCCTCGGAGAGCAGGAGGCTGGGCATGGCCCCCGGGGCGTTGAGGGGTAGGGCGCTGGTGCTCATCCCCACGGTGCAGAGTGAGGCCTGGCCTGCATCCTGACCGTCCTTCCTGTGGGCCAAAGGCCCCAGCCCTTGGGCACTGTCCGTCCTCACTCACGGGGGCTGGGCCACGCATGTTCTCTGCTGCTGCTCTCCAGCTGGAGCAGACGGGAAGGAGGGCTGCTCAGAAGTAGTCCTAGAGGTAGAAGATGTAGAAGAACCAAACTGCTAAGAAGACGAGGAGCTGCTCAGTGCTCACAGAGTATTCCACCTCCTGGCAGTCAGGCCCGGGCCCTGCTCCTGGGTCCCGGGGCAGAGCGGGTGCCCCGTCCCCATGCCTGGCCTCCATCAGAGCGGGTGCCCCGTCCCCACGCCTGGCCTGCCTCCGGGGGATCTCCAGCTCGAGGCTGCTCAGCTGCTGGATGCTTTCTATTCCGAACCGGCGCTGCCACCTGGGCGGCTGTAAGTAGGTCTGCAGACAAAGAGACCTGCCTGGGAGGAAACGCCTGCCAGGCCACTGCTTACCCCCTGCCTGTGGAATTGTAATGCTGGGTTGGCTGCCATTGTGATGGCCGCTGGGTGGGTAGGGCTGCCTCGGGCTGACCCCCTCCTGCACAGCTGGCCCCTCTGCCTACTCAGCTTCCCGCCCAGCCTCTCAGCTCGCTGTAGCCTGCCTGGCCTCACTCAGGCAGGATGGGTCCTTCCAGATCTAGGAAGGGGAATGGCTAGGTTGAGAATTAGCCAAAGATGCACTATCCCATGTAGTAACAACTAGCCTCATGTGGCTATTTAAATTAGTTTAAATTAAATTAAAAACTCAGTTCCTGAGTCACAGCAGCCACATTTCAAGTACTTAATAGCCACACGTGCTGGTGATATTCTATTAGACAGCAAGATAGAAAACATTTCCACCATCAAAAATAGTCCTGTTGGACAGAGCTGGGCCAAGTAGGAACAGGTGAGACTGGCCCTTGGTTTTCCTCAGCTCTATGAACCTGCCTCCTGACAGAGGCCGTTACCCAATCCACCTTGCTGTAATGCATTGCCTCTCGTACAAAGAGGGGCCATGGTCCAGAGGGGTGATAAGATCTCCAGAGTGGCACAGGGATGAGGTGAAGGAGGAAGAGACAGTTGGTAAGTTTTCATCACGGTTTATACCAATAGCAAGATGATGCTACCCATCACCATACTAACAAGTGATAACTTCACACAAGAAAAAGATAACCTCACAAACAGTTTGGATCTTTTCCCTTCCAATATCTATAATAATAAAAGCACAATATGCTAATTAGACCAGATATCCTTCCGGACATCCTTTCAGATGACCTTCCAGATGAAGCCAGGGCTTTAGCTGCAGGATCCAGGCAGCCGCTGCAGCTGCGAAGGCCTACGCTTGCACAAATTTTGTGCATCGGGCCTCTAGTCTATACTAATAAAAGGGACGAAGCCACAATGGTGGGGGCCAAGGCAGAGGCGGTTAGGGGCAATCAGACCGGCACGGGAGGGCAGTTAGGGGCGATCAGCCTGGCAGGGGGGAGCAGTTAGGGGGCGATCAGGCTGGCAGGCAGGCAGGCGAGTGGTTAGGAGCCAGCAGTCCCGGATTGTGAGAGGGACATCCCCCAAGGGGTCCAGGATTGGAGAGGGTGCAGGCCAGGCTGAGAGACCCCCCCTCCCCTATGCATGAAATTTGTGCACCAGGCCTCTAGTTTTATTATAAGGGGGAAATTGTCTATGTGTAACTGTGGTTTTGTTGCCTGCTAGTTCCCTTAACATTTCATGGGCATTTCATTAGAAACTATTCTTATTATAAAGATCATCTTGAAGAACAAGCCAAAATAACAAGGAACAGTTTGAGCCTAACCCACAAATATGTAGGCCAACAAAATGTCTATAAATCCAGAACTAGGTCCGGCTGCACATGGAAATGCAGTGTGCTCTGCCCGAGGCATTGGCAATGAGCTGGGGAAAGGTGGCCTTTCATAAGTGGTGCTGCAGTCACTGACACCACCGGAGAACCAGAAGGATATGGAAAATGAGGGAATTCCTGAGAGAGAGGAGAAGATCCCTGATTCAAAATCTAGATACATTAAGGCCAAAGACTGACCAATTTGACTATGTATGAATTTTTTAAAAAAAATCTGTTAATAGAAAAACATAACACCATTACAAAGTAAAAATAAGTTACAAGATTGGGAGGGAAATATATAGGTATATATATATTTTAATCCTCACCTGAGGATATTTTTTTTTATTGATTTTTAGAGAGATTGGAAGAGAGAGGGAAAGACAGAAATATCAATGTGAGAGAAACACATCGTTTGGTTGCCAACTGCATGCGAACATGGCCTGGCCTGAGGAGGAGCCTGCAACTGAGGTATGGGTTTTGACCAGAATCAAACCCAGGACCCTTCAGTCTGCAGGCCAATGCTCTATCCACTGAGCCAAACTGGTCAGGACTGGGGAAATATATTTGCAACTTGTTTTGCAGTGGTTAATATCCCTAACATACAGCTCCTAAAAATAAGAAAGATGCACCAAGAAGTATACATGGTCTTTTAGACATGTCAGAAGAAGCCTGCCCTTGCTCATGTCTACACTAATAAAAGAGAAAGATGCAAATTGACTGTACCTTTGAGACACCCACCAGCCAATCAGGCGTGAGTATGCAAATTAACCCAGCAAAGATGGCAGGTTAATTTGCATGCGCAGGCGCCAAGCGGCTGGGGGTGGGGCGGGACGCTTGTGTCGGTGCCATGGCATTCCACACCGCCCCTGCTGCTCAGGGCCTCTGGGTAGTGTGGGAAGATGGAAAGGCTGCTCCAGGCTGGAGCAAAGGCGGAAAGGCGGCTCTGGCCGGAGCGAAGGCAGTGCTGGCAGCCATTCTTGCACGAATCTTCGTTCACCAGGTTTCTAGTGATGAAATAATAACCCTGAAATACCATTTCTTGTTCAGCAAGTTGGCACAAATCTCAAAGTTTGGCCACACTCACTGGTGAGGCTGACTGTCCTATGCTGCTGGGAATGCAAGGGGTGCAACCGCTGTGGAGGGGAATGTGGCAATATCCAGGGAGGTTGCATACACATGTACCCTCAACCCAGCCTTCCCACTTCTAGGATGCTAGCCTGAAGATTCGCTGACACAAATCTGAAGAGAACACTTTCGGCCCTACCAGCAAGCAGCCTAAACAGCAGGGTAGCCCCTTGGGAGCTGGGGAGCCATCACCCCCAGAGGACGGGCCCACATGAATCTGCACACACCATCAAGGATATTGGGGAGACTTAGAAGGCTAACCATGTGGGTTAAAAAACTTTGCATTCAAAAGTTTAGCCGAAACTGGTTTGGCTCAGTAGATAGAGCGTCGGCCTGCGGACTGAAAGGTCCCAGGTTTGGTTCCAGTCAAGGGCATGTACCTTGGTTGCGGGCACATCCCCAGTAGGAGGTGTGCAATGTGATCGATGTTTCTCTCTCATTGATGTTTCTAACTCTCTATCCCTCTCCCTTCCTCTCAGTAAAAAAAAAAAAAAAATTTAAAAGTTTTTATGTATTGAGCACGCTGTCCTGGGCACTGTGCTCTGTGCCGTATGTATCATCTCATTCAGTCCTCACAGCTCTTGGAGGAAGGAGGAAGCTGAGGCTCAGCTCCACAAAGAGCTGGTCTGACCGACGCCAAGGCCACCAACTCTCATCTCCGGAGATGCTCTGTAGGGAGCGCAGGCTGGCAAGGAGCTGACTCAGGTCCCCCCCAACAGGGGTGGCCTGGATGTTGTCACCGCAGGGCCTGTAAGGATCCCTCCATGGAGCTGGGACCTTGTGCAGGATACAGGGGCACCGACGGCACTGAGCTGGGGGGAGCCCACCCAACCCCACCATCTACAGGAACCTATCCACTAGGGTCCAAGCTCATCATACGACCCAGAACCGGAGGCACGGAAAATCTAATTATGGAATAACTCGTGACTAAGCTTTTGAAAACTCAATAATATTCCATCTTGAGGCACAAAAATAAAAGATGTTCCTTTAATAAACGCTCAGCAGCGTTAACTTCATGTAAATGGATAAACCTCTTGGTTGAAATGCCAATGGAAAAGTACCCGTCCTACAGTTACTGACAGAAATGGGTGTGGGGAGCAAGCGGCTCTATCCACAGTGGCCTCGGGCAGGCTTTGGCCAGGGCCGGTGGGGGCTAGGATCCTACCAGCTGTGGCTGCCGCACCGCAGACAGTGACCCCGCTGTGTGATAAGGGCTGAGGGAGACTCAGTTTGAAAGAGAAACTGGGTGTTGGGAAACAGTAACCAAATGAGCCCTGTGTGGTCCTGGTGGGACAGGAAGATATAAGGGATGGACAGACTGGGGGGGGGGGGGCCGCGGGGGGAGAAGAGTCCCAGGACGGTGTCAGGAAGCAGAGGCAAGAGTAGGGAAGAATGGGGGCTGCTGACACGCTCTACACTGGTGGGGAGAGCTGGGTTTGAACAGAGGGAGCAGAGAATAAGGGTGGGGGAGACAGAGACACAGGCTGGTCTTCCCCCTCCCACAATTCCTGATACCCTCCCCTTGGGCCCAGGGCTCAGACATCAACTGTGACTCAGCTGATGAAATGCAACCCCATGGCTCATTAATTAGGAAGCCTGTAATTAGCCTGTCTCAGAAACCAGGATCCTCCAGAGAGAGCCCCTCTCACCTGCCTTCCTCCCCCTCCCACCCCACGGATGAGATCAGGCTCCGGGGAGCTGGCCCCTGGGAGCGAGGAGGGGCCGGAGCACGGAGGCCAGGGGAAATGAGATGCGGGGGCACGCGCTGAGGCATGAGACGGCCTTGGCAAACTGACCTTCTATGATGAGAAGACGGAAATGACGGTAAGCGCCTCAAACCTGAAAATTTTCTTCATTACGAGCCCGGGGGCAGGCTGGGGGGGCAGCCTGTGCACCTGCCCGAGCCGTGCGATCGGTCTTAGAGTGATTCGGAGCCAAAGGAACACAGGTTCGGGAATCAACCGGCCATTTCACACTGATGTTACTCAGCAAGACTTCTTTAAGTTCCCCTCTCACCCGCCCATCTGCCTCCCGCATTCCTGTCCTGCAGCTCTCCCATACCTTGCAAAGCTCCCTGGAAAAATCTACCTCCAAACTTCGAACCCATCCTCTTCTCCTGGCTTCCCGCCACTGTGACGGCTTTCCATGATTGGTTGCTAATTATTTGACACTCATTCCATCCAAAGGGGAGCCCTGTTCCTTCTCTTGACTCTGGACAGGCGTGGGGTGGCTTAGACCCACAGCGTGTGGCTGCAGTGACCCTACTGGACTGCGAGGCTGTCGTAAAAGACCACGTGACTTCTGACTCATTTCTTGGAACTCGCCAGTGTCCGACATATCCCCAGGCCACCAAGCTGAGAAAAGCCACACACCGAGGCCACAGGAGGCAGGAGCTCAGTCCCGCGCCTGGGCATGTGAGTGAAGTCTCCAGCCGATTCCAGCCCCTGGCCATGCGCTCCTTCCCACGGAGGCCCGGACCAGGTGGAGCAGAGAAAAGCGGTCCTTGCTGTGCCCTGTTTGGACTCCTGACCTTCAGAATCCACGAGCTTAATAAAACGGTGGTTATTTTGTGCACTGCGTTTGGAGGTGTTTGCTACACAGCAAGTAGAAACTAGAACAACCACAAAATCCTCAAGGACTCCTGCAGAAGGGTCTAGAAGGAGGACGGGGAGGGCGAAGCCAGAATCCTCGTAGCAGAGCGGGAGGCGACAGCCTGAAAATGTTCCTATGCTAATTTTGTAGGCAGTCACCACGGGGCTGGCCAGCGCGCTAACTCATTTCCTGGAGACCCAGTGAGGGCCCACGGCAGGGCCCTGGGGCACACTCATGACAGGAACACTGTCCACGAGGGCAGAGGGACAGGGAAGTGTGACTGAAGCATTTCTAGGCCAACCCCATCAACTTGTAGGAACGAGGTTAGAGGTGGGGGCAGGACAAACGGGACTCTGGTGCTGATTTCAGAAAAATATCTTGGGACTTTGGGGGGCTCAGCTCCACAGTCCCCACTGTCCCTTTATGATATCACCCTGATTGTCTTTTAAGGCATGACCAGTTCTCCCCGGGCACAGTCGGAGGAAGCTCTATTCGGGCGCTTAAGGGACAGAAGCTAAGCCAAGTAGACAGCCTTCCTGGGGATGGGAACCTGGGCACAGGGCAAGGCCGGCGGCACTTGAAGCATCCCTAGAATGGACGCCCTGGCTCTGCACCCATCATGCCCCAGATGCTGTGGGAATTGGTTGCTAATGGCTTGTTGCTGGCCTGTCTCCAAAGACTTGCCCTCAGCCTATGGGAGCCACCTCACCAAGAAAATGCCTGGGAGGTTCCTTCTCCCCAATCTCCTTGACCAATGACTGAGTAGTATGCAAATTATATACATGTATAACGGCCCTGGCCGATGTTGCTCAGTGGGTTGAGCATTTTTCCATGCACCGAAAGGTTGCCGGTTCGATTCCCTATGTTTCGGGTTTGATCCCTGGTGGGGTGTGTGCAGGAGGCAATCCATTGATGTTTCTCACCTCTCTCTCTCTCTCTCTCTCTCTCTCTCTCTCTCCCCCCTCTTTAACCCTCTTGCCTCATGATAGGACAACTCTGTGGTGCCACTCACACTCAGGAGCTCTGGGGGATCAGGCTGAAGCTAGACTCCATCTTTACCTGGCTTCTTCCTCGTCCATCCTACTTCCCTCACTCCTGAGCCTCCCTCATGAACTACGGGTACAAGAATTCCAATCTCAGGCACTGCTCCTGGGGGATCTGACTCACCATGTCATGAAACTTTATGGGTTCCTGTTTCGTGGCCCTCAAGAACTATAGCTTCCAAGCCTGGTTCTCAACTCTTCCCTTCAATTGTGAGCTCTCAATAGCCCTCTAGTGAATTCCTTCTGCTCAAATGGCCCCAAACAGCACAGAACCAGCAGCAGAGGCCAGGAGACAGTGAAACTGATGTTCGTCTGCTGGTTTGGACCCGTGTCCTATGGCAGGTGGGATGAAGCAGCTGAGTCGTTACAGCCATGTGCCTCCCGAGGGCAGGGTGCTGGCAGACTCGAGGGCCTTAATGCCTAGGACCCAGACAAGAAAGGCCCTGCCCTTGCCTTAGAGGCCTGCTCTGGCCCTCCTTGGGGTGAAGCCAGGGGATATGCCCACCCAGAATGTGTACCTTGTGGGCAGCGGCATGGAACGCCCTGCATAACTTTCTCACGACTTCTTTCATCCTTCCTTCCTTCCTTCCTTCCTTCCTTCCTTCCTTCCTTCCTTCCTTCCTTCCTTTATTTCTTTTTAATATAGGGCACTCAATTATATTTTCATTTCAGTTCATTGATTTAAAAAAATGTTTTTATTGATTTCAGAGAGAGGCAGGGAGAGGGAAAGAGAGATAGAAACATCAATACTGAGAGAGGATCATTGATCAACTGCCTCCTGCACATCTCACACTGGGGATGGAGCTCACAACCCGGCATGTGCCCTGACGGGGAATGGAACCATGACCTCCTGGTTCATAGGTCAACACTCAACCACTGAGCCATACGGACCGGCTCCCACAACTGTTTCTATGGCTGGAGGAGTCCTCCTCCCTGGGCATGTGCCCCAGGTGGACCCACCTCAGGTATGCAAATGCGCCTTTGTGGTGAGAAGGGGAGGCAGTGTGTGCGGTGCCAGGCAGAGCCTGCAGCCTGCAGCCTGGAATGCCCACATCCCTTGGGATGTGGGACAAAACAAAGCTACAGGGAGAGGCCAGCTCCCCCAGCGGCAGAACTCGGAAGAGCACAAGGATTCCAAACTTGTGTCTGGGTTCAGGTCACCATGAAGACGTATTTGTCAAGGTAGGAGGAGGGAAATGTTTTATTTAACAATTTGTTAGCTTGACTTACAACTTCTAAACACCTGGTCAGGCCCTAGCCAGTTTGGCTCAGTAGATAGAGCGTTGGTCTGCGGTCCAAAGGGTCCTGGGTTTGATTCCGGTCAAGGGTAAGCCCCGGTTGCAGGCTGCTCCCCAGACCGGGCCCTGGTTGGGGTGTGTGCAGGAGGCAACCAATTGATGTGTTGCTCTTACATTGATGTTTTTCTCTGTCTTTCCCTCTCTCTTCCACTCCCCCCGCCCCCAAAAGGAAATATATCCTCAGGTGAGGATTCACAAAAAATAAAATAAACATTTGGTCATATTTTATACCAGGTGTCACAAAAGGTGAGACCAAGACTTCAAAAAAATGTTTCTTAAGAGAAGTTCACGCACATACAAAAATACACATTAGTCATGTAAAATCTCATGTACCCATTTGTTTCTTCTATGCTTACCCTCCCCTAAGCTGCCCCTCTCATGTTATTTTGAAGTAAATTAGGGCACTAAGTTAACAAGTTCAGGGCATAAAGGTGGGCACTCTTGGAGTTCCTTTTTCCATCAAAATGACAAACCAAAACCTGGGCGAACCCGTCAGAGCCCCGAAAGACACAGGCCGTGTTCCCTTTCAGGGCTGCGCGGGCATGGGGATGCTGGGCTAGGAGCCCGCTCCGGCTCTGCTACCTGTGGCTCTTCAGGAAATGTGCTTAGCCCCTTTGCGCCTCAGTTTCCACATGAATAAGATGGTGATAAACACACCTCATGACATTGGTGCGACTGGCAGCGTATGAACTGGGAACACATTGTCAGCGTGCTGTGAACGGTAGCTAATCCACACCCTCTCTGTTTATACATCTTCCCTGTTCGGTGCAGAAGATGGATAGGTCTTGGAAAATGAGAAGATTTTTTTAAAATTTATATTTATTAAATTTTTTTTTGAGAGGGAGAAAGGTGGGGGGGGGGAGAAAAGTGGGGAGAGAAAGACACATCAATTTGTGGATTCATTGGTTGATTTTTGTATGTGCCCTGACTGGGAATTGAACCCACAACCTTGGCAAATTGCAACCTTGGGGTATGGGAACGATGCTCCAACAAACAGACCTACCCAGGCAGGGCCCAGAGGATTTTTCTAAATTGAATCCAGGGGCATCTACTGGATACCAGTTCCAAATAAGCCTTCTCACTGGAGAAAACCAGCACAGTCCCCGGCTGGCTTCGCATGCAGCTACTGATCTCAGGGGGGAAATGTTTTTCTTTCCTCCATCAGGAGATACAGAATATCTAGCGTCAAAGAGAGGGGAGTGGGGTTTTAATAATAATGAGTGGTGAGGGGTCTTAAAAACAAGGTGAAGGCCCGGTCGGTGTGGCTCAGAGGTTGAGCATCGATTCCCAGTCAGGGCACATGCCCGGGCTGCAGGCTCATTCCCCAGTGCGGGGCGTGCAGGAGGCAGCCGAGTGATGGTTCTCTCTCATCACTGCTGTTTCTCTCTCTCCCTCTCCCCTCCTCTTTGAAATCAATAAAAACATAAAAAGGAAAAAATCAGCTAAAATTTTTTTTAAAGCAAGAGGCAGGGAGTGCTTCCCCATGCCCCCCCCCATCCCACCCCCACCCCGCTGGGGGGCAGTGCTTTCTGGTTTGACCGGGTAGCATGTGCTTGGGCTGTGCAGCTTCTTCGAACCGCAGGGCTGTGATTCTTACACTTCAGGCCCTGCGGCCCCACGTTAACATAGAGGGAGAGCGTTTCTGAGATCTCTTCACACTTAGCTTGTTGATTTCCTAAACAACCTGAGAGCATTGGTGTTCTTTACAGAATCACACAATGTTACTATCCTTGGTGCCATCAGACAAACCAGAGGCAGCCTGACCAGCCACAAGTGAGTGTGTGAGCGCTGGATTAAATAAAGGAAAGCATCTGATATACACTAAGCAGAGTAATGAGATGCTTTTATTTATTAAAAACAGACGCATTAGAAATCAATATGAGAAAAATATAGGGGAATCACAAATTATTTAAAAATTAAATGACACTTCAAAATTACCTATGGGCCCACCGGCAGGCTCCGTGGTTGAGCCTTGATCTATGAAATAAAGGGTCAGAGTTTGATTCCTGGTCAGGGCACATGCCCAGATTGTGGGATTGGTCCCTAGTGGGGGCATGCAAGAGGCAGCCGATCAATGATTCTCTCTCATCATTTCTATCTGTCTCTCCCTCTCACTTCCTCTCTGAAATCAATAAAAAAATAAAAATAAAAGATAACCCAGGGGTAGAAGAAAACAAAACAATTAAATCATTTAAACTGAATAAAAATAAACATTTCAAAAATTATGGGATATAGCTAAAGCAATACATTAGGAAGTTTATAGCTCCCAAACCTATACTAGGATGATTTTTTAAAAATATCTTTTTGTTGATTTTAAAGAGAGAGGAAGGGAGAGGGAGATAGAAACATCGACGCATCAATCCATTGCCTCCTGCATGCCCCTGCAGAGCCCTGGCATGTGCCCTGACCGGGAACCAAGCCTACGCCCTCTTGGTGCATGGGTTGTTGATCAGTCACTAAGCCACAACAGCTGGGCTATAATCGGATGATTTTAAATCAATAGTTCAACCATCAGCTTAAATTAGAAAAAAATAGCAAATTAAACTCAAAGTGAACTATGGTATGAAAAAGGTGTGAACAAGAGTGGAAATTAATGAAATAGTAAACTGAAAAATATTAAAGAACGTTTACAAAACTAAAGATGATACTTTGGAAATAGTAAAGATTATTTTATTTTATTTTAATGTTTTTATTAATTTCAGAGAGGAAGGGAGAGGGAGAGAGAGAGATAGAAACATCAATGATGAGAATCATTGATCGGCTGCCTCTTGCACGTCCCCTACTGGGGATCAAGCCTGCAACCTGGGCATGTGCCCTGACGGGAATTGAACCGTGAGCCACGCTGGCTGGGCAATAAAGATAATTTTAAAAAACCACAACACACCGAGTGGCAAGCACTGTCTCAGGGTGGGCCTCAAGTGATCGTAGATGCTATTAAACCCATCAGCATAGACCCAAGTTTGAAAATAGTTGAGGCGGAGGTAAGGAGTGCGTGCTCCTGATGGTGGTAGGGAAGGCTCCGTTTGGAGAAGACCTTTAAGCAGCCAGGTGACTCTCAGGGAGAGGGGAGGGCAGGTGAGTCTTCTAGGACAGGAAACAGCAGGTTCTGAGCTTTGAAAGCAGGGGCAGTAAGAAGCAGCTCGATCTGGAATATATTTTAGAGGAAGGACTTTGTTAAGAGTGAGGGAAAGAGAAGGACCAAGGGGAGTCTCAGTTCTGGGAGGAGCTGCTGGCCGGGTGGTGGCATGATTACAGAGCTGGGGACCCTGGGCGTGAGCAGGGGAGCAGCTAAGAACCCGGAGTTGGAGAGGCCTATAATTACCTGAATACCCAGGGGGAGGTGTCGTTGGGCAGGTGTCACTATAAGTTTGGCACTTGGGGGAGAGGCCTGGAATGGAGATACAAACTTAGAAATGACTAGTTTGTAGAAAGTATATAAAATCATGGGGCTAGAAGCAATCACCCAGGAGGAGAAGAAACAAAGGGATGCAGGCCTGAGTCCTGGGGTGCTCTGACATTAGAAGCCAAGGTCAAACAGGGCGAGCCAGAAAAGGAGACGGACAATGAACACCCAGTGTGGTGGAAGGAAGGCCAAGACAGTGTGGTGTCCCGGGCGCCAGACGAAGCTTATTTTTGGAAAGGACAAGTGCTCACCCACGTGGAATGCCCCTAGGGGATGATGGAAAATGAGAACAGAGACATGGCCACCGCATTTGGCAATATGGAGGTAATTTATGATCTTGATCACAGGCGTTTCAGTGGGTTGGTTTGGGCAGAAGCCTGAGCGGAGGGAGTTGAAAAGTAAATGTTGACGTCTAAAAATGGCAGGTGGACCACAATGGGAAACCAGGGCAATCCTTAACTCCAGGAAATGCAATCAGCTGCTCAGCGATGGGACGGTCATCATAGCAAGCCACACGGCTTAGCGTGGAGGGCGCGTTTGCAGTCTAACTCACAGATGAAGGTGTGGAGGAGGAGTCTTGGGGAAGGGAACTAGAGGGGGTGGCTATCCGAGGGTCGTGGTGACAGGTGAGGTGACGTATTTACAGCGAGCCAGTCAGCACAGTAGTGAGACCTTTCCCAGCCCATGCCGCCCCCAAGGAGGTGGCATTGGGAAGAGCAGGCCCTCTGGCGTCCGTGTGGAGGTGGTGTTTGGGCTCTTCAAGGGGCCCTGGTGTGGGGGCAAGTCTTAGAATGATGATGCTGGTAGACAAGGCTGGTCTGCCCCTGGGCCTGAGCCCTGGAGTTAGCGGGGCCCCATCCATTTTTAGGAGGCGCCTCAGACCTGCAGGGCAGAGATGGAAGGGTGCTGGGCGTAGCCACACGGCTGGCCCAACTGGACCTCTGGCCTCCTCCCTGGCCCGGCCCCCATTCCACGGAGTGTCAGGGCGGCAACAGCTCACACCAAGCTTCTTTCTGGTGACGATGGAATGAGAATGTTCCTCCTGGGTTAATCCAGAAAGATGCTCTCTCCGAAGAAAGCTTTTCAGCTGTTAACGAGAACGACGGCATTGATGACACAGGGCTCCTCCTCGCTGACTTCACACGGGCGCGGGCACGTTCCTAAAGCTCCTACAACTGCCCTCGGAGCGGGTGTTGGTATCCACCCTGCTTCACACGGGACAGGAGTGAGGCCCAGAGAGGACAAGTGACCTGCCCAAGTCATGTTTCCCGCTACACCGGCCAGATTGCAACAGGCCACTGGGCTCCGGCGTCCTCACGGCCCCTAAGGGGACATTCCTGAGTGTAGGAGGTCCCTCCCTGCGACACTGGACCCTTCATAGCACTTTGTGGGGAGGAGGCTGCCCTGTCACCCCCCCCTCCCTCCCCCACACACACACACTTCTAGAAGCTTCCTTGCAGGACCCTGGAGAGGAGGCCAAGAGCCTGGGGGCTGGAAGAGCTGGGGCTACAGGGGTGCTCTGTGCCCTGGGGGAGGGAGGCTGAGTCGCTTCACCCCATCAGCCCGGAGTCATGAACCAAGTGCTCCTTCCTCAGGCTGGGCCTCTTTGGCTATGACTACTCCCTTCCTTCACCCCACAGCCCTGATGGCCTCACCCTCAACCCAGTCTTGAGATGGTACCTGCCCTGGTCCCCATGAACTAGCATCCTGGTGGGGTAGGAACTGGGGCAGGCTGGCTGCTAGGTTCCCTGGGACTCTCCCCATCCCTCTGAACCTCGCTGGGTTCCCAACCCCCATGTTCCTGCTGGGAGGGAGAGAGGGGGACACGCCAAGAAGCTGCCTCCGAGGCCCCCCGTCTCTAGACCCTGGACCCTGGGTGTGTGGATGGGACGGGAGCAACCCCAAACTCCCCAGGAGCTGCCCACCCACCTGTGGGAACGGCCCCCTGATTGCTGGGCCCTTAAGGCAGCGATTTCCTTTCTTGGTGCAGCCGGCACCACCTCCCTTCACACCACCTGGAGTGCGCGCTGGTCTTGTCACTTGTCCTCTCACAGGGTCAGCCTCTGAAGGGGTCCGCAGGCCTGCCGCCCCCTCCCCGCCACCCCGGGGCCCGCCAGAGCCGATTTCTTACACGCCAGCCCCATGAGCCCCCCTCACCCCCTCCTCAGGAGACTGAGGGGGGACAGGCCCATGTACCCCGAGGAAGCTTAGAGACAGCCCCCAAGTGACCCCCATTTGTCCCTCTTTCGAGCCCTGAGAGCTGCAATCACAGTCGCAGCAGCTCCTGCCACACCGCGGCCACACCACTCCAGCGACAGTCATGAGGCCGGCACTCCTCCCCCGTCAGCCCCTCACAGAGCGGCCCACGTGCGTCCCCAGGCGCCTGAATCACTGCTGACGGCTTGGGGCCTGGTGGCCGTGGGCTCCTGGGGAGCCACTGGGGAGGGGGTGGTGGCCACGTCACCTCGGAGGAAACACCTGCGGCCATAAATAGGCAGCAGCGAAGGCAGCACAGCACAGCCTGCCGAGCAGCACCACACGCTGTGCCCACCTGCGCCAGGATGCCCGAGGCCATGCTGCCCGCCTGCTTCCTCGGCCTGCTGGCCGTCACCTCTGCCTGCTACTTCCAGAACTGCCCGAGGGGCGGCAAGAGGGCCATGTCGGACCTGGAGCTGAGACAGGTATGACCAAGGTCCGCCTCAGGGCTGCGGGAAGGGCAGAGCCCTGGGGCTGGCACCAGGGTGCAGGGCTGTGGGAGAGTGGGGTTCGGAGGAGTGCCCAGCAGAAGCAGCGAGGCCGGCAGGGATGGGCACAGGGGACCGGACCGCGGGCAGGCGGGGACAGGCCGTGAGGCTTCCTGGACACTGTCCCCATCCAGACACGATGGAGGAGAGAGAGGGTTCCGCAGTAACTGGGCTGGGGCAGGGAGAACTGGGCGGGAAGGCCTCCTGTGTGCCCCTACTCAGCATGTGAGGCCTCCCCTTCCAGCCCCAGCCTCTCCCGGCCAGGGCCTGGCCTCCACACGGTCGGTCCCTGGCCGTGGTGGGAGCTGGCCGGAGGGTAGGTGCCAGCCGAGCACCCTGTCAGGCCGTTCTGCTAGGGGCCGCGCCCCCTTCTCTCCTGCTGTATGTCCAGTCGGTTCCTTGTGTCCATTTGCATTAGAGCTGGACGGAGTCCAGGCACCACGCTCAGGCCCAGTTCTTCCCAGGCCGCAGGAGGCTCGGCTCTGAGCTGCTGAACAAAGTAGATGGGCAGCTGGGCAGACAGCCTTCCCTTCCCTCTGCTCGGCCTTGGGGGAGTGGGGGGGCTCCTCTAGGGCTCAGGACTCTGCCGCCCCCTGGGTAGCGCTCAGGCAGGGGAGCAGAGGCCCCCCAGCTTTGCGGGGAGGGCAGGGGGAGGGGGTGATGGGGGAGGGAGGGGAGGGAGTGAGGGGGCCGGGCATGGCCAGAGGGGGGGCAGGAAACGGAAGGAAGGGCCTGGGGGGCGGGGAACAGGGATGGTGCTAGAGTCAAGCGTGAGTAATGGGGAGGGGGTCCGTGTTGGGGGTAAAGTGGTGGGCAGCCCGCCCGCTGCAGCCCTGGGAGACCCCCTGCGGGTGGGGTGGGGTGGGGTGGGGAGGATGCCGAGTGATTCACAGAGAGTCGGAGGCACCTGGAAATGGAGGGAGGCTGGTAGATGTGGCTCCCCGCTGGGGCCCTTTTGGGGCCAAAGCAGCGCCAAGGCGACCCCGAACCTCGGTCCCTCAGCTCCCTCCCCACCCAGAGGGGCCTGACCTTCGCCCCCGTGCAGCGGCCTCGCTCACCCCGCCCCTCCCCCCCCCCAGTGCCTCCCCTGCGGCCCCGGGGGCAAGGGGCGCTGCTTCGGGCCCAGCATCTGCTGCGGGGAGGAGCTGGGCTGCTTCGTGGGCACCGCCGAGGCGCTGCGCTGCCGGGAGGAGACCTACCTGCCGTCGCCCTGCCAGTCGGGCCAGAGGCCCTGCGGGAGCGGGGGCCGCTGCGCCGCCGACGGCATCTGCTGCGACGAAGGTGCGGGGCCGGGCGGGGGGCCTGGGGGCCGGGCGGGGGGTGCGGGGCCGGGCGGGGGGCCTGGGGGCCGGGCGGGGGGTGCGGAGCCGGGGTGGGGGGTGCGGGGCCCGGCGGGGGGCCTGGGGGCCGGGCCGGGCGGGGGGTGCGGGGCCGGGGCGGGGGGCCTGGGGGCCGGGCGGGGGGTGCGGGGCCGGGCGGGGGGCCTGGGGGCCGGGCCGGGCGGGCGCCGATCTGGGTGGGTCCGGCGCCGCGGGCGCTCAGCCCCTGTCCCCCGCAGAGAGCTGCGTGACGGAGCCCGAGTGCCGGGAGGGCGCCGGCCTCCCCCGCCGCGCCCGCGCCAACGAGCGGAGCAACGCGACCCAGCTGGACGGCCCGGCCGGGGCCCTGCTGCTGCGGCTGGTGCAGCTGGCGGGGGCGCCCGAGCCCGCCCCGCCCGGCGTCTACTGAGCCCCGCGCCCTCCCGCCCGCCCTCGGAGCACGAAAAATAAACCTTTTAAATGCACTGGCCGGTGTCTGTCTGTCTGTCTGGGGGGGGGGCGCGGACGCTTCCCGGACCCCAGGACACAGGCAGATCCCCCGGGAGGAGGGCCGGGCCCTAAGGGAAGCGGTCCTGCCCCAGCGAAGGTGTAGGAGGGAGGATGGACAGGCGCCGGGGGCGGAGGGGAGGGCCAGGCCGGGACGGGTCCTGCAGGGCTGGGTGGGGGGTCTCAGGGCGGAGGGATGGGAATAAAGGGGGAAGCGTGGGGGGAAGATGTCGTGGACAACACAGTGAGAGACAGACCTTGAGAATGACAGGAGACGAGGAGAGAGGCGGAGGGACCAGCCAAGACGGGAGCAGGGGTTCCGGTCCCCGTTCACTCCCGGGAGGCGGAGGGACAGCAGCTCCAGGGACCCATCCTGGGCAGCAGGGTCCGTCCAATGTCTGTCATCCAAGGCTGTGGGGGTGTGCAGGTGGACGTGCAGGTGGGCGAGGGCGGGGGAGTGGGACCGGCTGCCCAGACCCAGCAGAGAAGCCAGGTGCTCCCTGGCCAGAGGAAAGGGCACCCCATCTGACTCTCAACCAGCCTGAGACAGCGTCACTGAGACCCTGGCCCAGGCTCCCCCAGGCACAGCCCTGCAAACCACACTCCCTCAGACACAGACAGGGAAGGACTGTGAGGGGCAGCCCCGTGGCCACAGTCACAGGCATAGTCCGAGGAACACATTCAGAGGCACACTCACGCTCAGAGAAACAGACACAACAGGCTTGAGGACAGGCGGGCCCATGCACACACACACACACACACACACAGACACTCCCACACAGACACTCCCACATGAGCTCCCGGGCAAACGGACTTGCCACCCTTTGACACGGGCAGCTTCAGGGCGAAGATGGCCACTAACAGGCCAACGCTGTTCTCCGTCCCGTGTCCCTCCTTGTCCCCTTTGCCCATGTATCCCCTTCCCCCTCACTCCCCTGCCTTCCCTCCCCTCTCAACTCTTCTCTTGCTTCCCTCCCTGTCCCCCTACACCCCTCCCTTTCTCTTCTGCCCTCTACCCTTCAGTTACCTCGGATCCTCCTTTCTCTACCAGCTTGTTCCCGGCAGCCTCTGCCTGGGATGTCTTGCTCCAGGTCTTGGAGGCCAGCGTGGAGCGCAGGCTGAGAAAAGTCCCTCTGAGCCCTGACCCCAACAAGCAGCCTGGGGCACAGCCTCATGACAGCCTCAGCCAGCCCTGCGGGGGGGGGGGGGGGGGGGGCCGGCCAGGAGCCAAGCCAAGGTCAAGCTCTCTTCTGGCCTCAGAGCTCTGCGCCTGTCACCCCTGAGCAGGCTCAGGAGGTGGGGCTTCTGTCGCTAATGAGCCGAGGCTGAGGGAGTCTCTCTCCTTGTCTGTGGCCCTTGTCTTTTGTGATCATGTCTGTGGTCTTGCTCGCCAAGAACCCTATGCTGCAGGGTCCCGGCATTGATAGTGCGACATAAAAGTAAACCACAGCTGTGGATGCTCACGGATGTGGCCGATGCTTCCGGTTCTCAGACTGGAACGCTCTGTCCTGAGGCTTCACGCTCCTGCGTGGAGCTCACCTCTGTTGCCCACAGTCCTCTGGGTGCACACTGGCATTTTCACTTTACAAGTTCGTGTCATTTCACAATCCATTTGTAATGATTTGCACCATTTTTTAATAAAGTAAATTTGGGGCAGCTTTTCATATCAGAACATTTACCTCCACCACCATCTTTTGGTTTTGCAGGTTTTTATTATGAGAAATTTCAAATAGACCAAAACTAGAGCTACTAGACCCAAACCCTGCAGGCACCCACCCCCCCAGTTATGACAATCATCATCATGGGGTGGCTTGTTTCATCTCTGCCTTGACTCTCCTCCCACTTTCAGATGATCTTGAAGTCAAGGCCAACTGTCGTACCATTTCATCTACAAACCTTCCAGGCGCGTCTCAAAAATACATGGACTGTTCTGATAAACATGACCACAGACTGCTCTCACACACGCAACCCCAAACCAAGCCTCAACTGTGGGGCACGGCCAGAGCGTTTTGGACAGGTTCAAGCCTTGGACTACTGAGAGGGCACAGTCCTCTCACTGCCACGTGCACGTCCCAGCCTGGAGGGCAGGGCCCTCCCAGCACAATTAGCCAACAGCTGTAGCTGTAAGCCTGAACCTGTGGTCCGAACACGTGGCCCCACGCGCCTGAGTGATAGAGTTCAGGTGCACGTAGTGGAGTGGGAGTGAGACCCATGAGAATGTTGTAAACAACTTGATCACGCCCTTACTTTGCCCCGTGGCCTCTGCTATAAAATAAAGACACGGCTGTGGGTGTGGCCACTTTCTCTCTCCATCAGAGAGGGCAGCGTCCCACCGAGACCCGGCTTTCATTCTCATGTCTGTCTTTTCTTAATCCTTTCATCACCCCCACTTGGGATCACCCTTGGCTGTGCAGGCACGGCACACTCAACCATATATCAATACAGGCATACCTCAGAGACACTGCCACCACAATAAAGTGAATATGGCAAGAAAGTGAGTTGTAATCTCTTTTCTGGTGGAGGGTCTTTCAATTTGTAAAACTTGCAACATCTGTGAAGCATAATAAAGCGAAACAATAAAACGAGGTATGCCTGTATCATCCAGTTTCAGGCATTATTCAAATTTCCCCAGGTGTCCAGGAGCACACCTTGCAAGTCACTGATATCTGAGCCCCCTTTTCCCTCAGGCACAAAGGAGAATATGAATCCTCATGCCCCTTCTGCACTCTTATTTCCCTGAGCCCCTGTAGAGCATGACTTCCAATCTTGTTACTGTGCTCCTTACCAGCAGGTGTCATCAGATGACTTTACTGTGTGGATGTCACCTAGAGTTATTTTGCCTGTTTAGTTACATGTTAAAATAATCTTATTTTGTAATATGTTACTCTCCTTTCCCCTATATTACTGCCAGGACTAATTATATATTTTTTTGAAATTGAGTGCAGGTAAGCATATTATCTGGGAATTTCGCTGCGAGGTAGCAAAGTGGGTTCACGGAGTACTAGTTAGGCAAAGGGGGAGTTGGAACCACTGTCCTGGACAAGCCCCAAGCACTTTGGTCATTCCAAGGAGGGCCAGAGGCCAGGGGCTGAGCCAGGAAGAAGATAGAGAATGACAGCCGCTCGCTCTGCACCGGTCTGTCTGGCCACTGGACAACCTCACTTGGCCTGGGTTCCCTCAGCACCTCTCCCAGCTCACCCATGGGACTTAGCTTGATGTCCTCAGAAAAAGGTTGTTAATCAGACTCTATGTGTTGTTTTTTATTGATTTCAAAGAGGAAGGGAGAGGGAGAGAGAGAAACATTAGTGATAAGAGAGAATCATTGATCAGCTATCTCCTGCAGGGCCCGCTCCTCAGGAGTGAGCATGCAACTCAGGCTGTGCCCTGACTGGGAATTCAACCGTGACCTCCTAGTTCATAGGTCGATGCTCAACCACTGAGCTACGCCGGCTGGGCCAGACTCTATGTTTTGTTTTTTTAAAAAAATATATTTTATTAATTTTTTACAGAGAGGAAGGGAGAGAGATAGAGAGCTAGAAACATCGATGAGAGAGAAACATCGATCAGCTGCCTCCTGCACACCTCCTACTGGGGATATGCCCGCAACCAAGGTACATGCCCTTGACCGGAATCGAACCTGGGACCTTTCAGTCCACAGGCCGACGCTCTATCCATTGAGCCAAACCAGTTATGGCCAGACTCTATGTTTTATTTATTTTTATTTTTATTGATTTCAGAGAGGAAGGGAGAGGGAGAGAAACATCAATGATGAAAGACAATCATTGTTCGGCTGCCTCCTGCACGCCCCCTACTGGGCGTGTGCCCTTGACTGGAATCGAACCTGGGACTCTTCAGTCTGCAGGCCAACGCGCTATCCACTGAGCCAAACCGTCCAGGGCTAGACTCTGTTTTTGATGGCGGAAAAGAAAATACTGCTGGCCTTTGGATTTAGGGAAAGAAAGGGACAGTGGGTGGGTGGGGTGTCGGAAGGAGGCGACCCTGAACTCAGTCCCAAGGTGAGAAATCTGGACTGACACCCCTCTTCTGTGTAAGCCACTGGGGTGGGAGGGGATGCAGAGCACTTAGGGCTGAGAAAGGGGACCCAGGGGGGTGATTCCGAATTCCCGCTGAGGTGGTGGGTGGACACCCAAGCTTGCCAAGCACAAACCCGTGACCACATCTCTCCAGCTGAGGAGTGTGGTCCCCTGTGCGGTGTCTGAGGGACCACTGAATTTGCACGACTTTCCTCAGATACCCATTTACGTGTGTCACACGTTTCCCCATGGGTGATTTGAACAGGACTCTGCTTTGAGTCATCTCCTGATCCTTTCCTAGTAACCCCTCACTACTCCCCAGATGAGGGGGGGGTCCTGGGAGGGACCCCCTCTCACAGCCCCAGCAAGAACCCCAGTCTAGATGGCTGTTGGTCACTGGGGCTTCAAAACCCTCATTTCTATTATCTTCATACCCTTAGCAATGATCTTTTCCTCACTTTTGAAAACGTTTATTCCAGTATAGCACACACACAAGTGAACAATTCACACGTGTGCAGCTGATGAGGTTTCATAAAGGGAGCGCACCCCTTTCACCAGCTCCGGGCCCAGAAGCAGGATAGGCCGCGCCCAGAGGAGCCCTCACTCTCCCCATCACCGCCCCTCCAAGACCGCTGGCACCATTGCTTAGCGTTGCCTGTTTTTGTGATTTACATGAAGAAATTCTTACAGACCTCGGGAGTATTTTTTTCTCTTTCCTCTATGTCTGTGAGCTCCACACACAGTTAGGTTGGGGCGGGGGGTATGCAGTCCTCCAGTGTGAGAAAGCCACAGAAGTAACTTTAAAATGTACATATTTTTATTGATTTCAGAGAAGAAGGGAGAGGGAGAGAGAGAGAGAAACACTCAATGATGAGAGAGAATCACTGATCGGCTGCCTCCCGGTCGTCCCACGCTGGGGATCAGGCCCAACCAGGCATGTGCCCTGACCAGGATCTGATCCGTGACCTCCTGGCTCATAGGTCAGCGCTCAACCGCTGAGCCACACCAGTTACCTGAGCCGGGCAGGTAAGTTTTTGTTTGTTTGTTTTTATCACTAACAGAGGCTGTGCTCCTGTTCTGTGTGGGCACGGGCCTCCGGAAGGCTGGCCATGCGGAGGTCGGTGGAGGGTGTGTTCTAGGGGAGAAGGATGAGGCTTTTAGTGATTCCCAGGAATCATGAGAAGAGTCGCCCTGTTGGTGGCGTTTTTTGCCTTTCAGGGTCATTTCTGCGGCCCCGTGCTCTCAGGAGCCCTGGTTTGCAGGGTCCCCGGCTTGGCCTCCTCTGCTCCCAGGGGCCTCCGGTGGCCCGAGCCTTCGTTCAGCTCCTGGGGACTGACGGCCTGCAGCTGTGGAGGGTGGAGGGCGTCCTGCCCCGCCCGGGTGTGGCCCAGCGCCTCCGGACGCCAGGAGCTGCCCGCGAGGCCCTTTGTGCGACCACGCTCCGAGCACGGCGCCCCCTCCCCGGGCGGCCGCCCGCTCCGCGCCCCGCGCCCCGCGCTGCCCCCAGCTCCTGCTCTGCGATGCCCGGCGCTGCAGACACAGGCCCGGCCTCGCTCTCCCACCCCGGCCCCCCCTCGCCCCCAGTGCTGACAGAGACGCCAGTCGAGGTAGAGGGGAAGGTGCATTAGTTTATTTTCATTCTTTCGGGAGTGGCTGTGGAGGGAGCGAGGGCTGCGCCCGAGGTCCGAGGTCCGGGGCGCGGTCCTTAGCGCTGGAGGCGGCCTAGGGGTCGCAGGCGGGGTCGGTGCGGCAGCCGTCTGCGGGGGGGGGGGGGGGGTGAGACTCGGGTCAGCGCTGTCCAGCGACCCCGTCCCCGTCCCCGGACCCGGACCCCGCGCCCCGACCCCGCCGGCGCGGCCGCTCACCGGGGCTGCAGCAGATGCCGTCGGCGGCGCAGCGGCCCCCGTCCCCGCAGGGCCTGTGGCCCGACTGGCAGGGCGACGGCAGGTAGGTCTCCTCCTGGCAGCGCAGCGCCTCGGCGGTGCCCACGAAGCAGCCCAGCTCGTCTCCGCAGCAGATGCTGGGCCCGAAGCAGCGCCCCTTGCCCCCCGGGCCGCAGGGGAGGCACTGGGGGGGGGGCCAGCGGGGCTGAGCGGGGCGGGAGCGGGGGTCCGTGCGGGGGCGGGGGCGGGGGTCCTGCGGGGGCGGGGGCGGGGGTCCTGCGGGGGCGGGGGCGGGGGTCCTGCGGGGGCGGGGGCGGGGGTCCTGCGGGGGCGGGGGTCCTGCGGGGGCGGGGGCGGGGGCGGGTTGGGGGCGGGGGCGGGGTGGGGGTCCGTGTGGGGGCGGGAGGCCGAGGGACGGCAGGGCGACCCTGTGGCTCGGGTCGTCGGGCCCGGCGGGGGAGGGAGCTGCTCACCTCGCGCACGTCCAGGTCCAGCACGGCCCGCTTGCCGCCCACCGGGCAGTTGGTGATGTAGCAGGCGGAGGTCAGCGCCAGGAGGCCGAGCAGGCAGCAGGCGAGGCTGGGGACCGCCATGGTGCGGGCGCGGGGTCCGGCGTCGATGGCTGTGGCCGGCTGTCCGCTCCCGTCCTTTTATGCCCAGGCCCCGCGCAGCCCCCCGCGGCCTAAGAGGGCCGGCGGGTGTCTGGGCACGGCCGGCCGCCGCGGGTCAGGCCCTGCGCGCCCCCTCATTTGCAGGGGTCAGTCTGGTCGAGGTCACTGCGTTGGCTCCAGCCATGTGCGCGGGGAGGGGTGCGGGGTGCGGGGAGAAGCGGGCGGGCAAGGGAGCCTGGGGGTGGCCTGGGCCCCGGGGTGAGAGAGGGAGTGTGGGGGTGGGGTGTGGCCCAACCAGGGGTTATGTAGCTGGACTCCCCAGACCCTGGGGGGGGGGAGGGCACTTGGACGCCTCCAGGCCAGAAGCAGCTGTGGCAGGACCGGGCAGGCCTCCCCCACCCCCCTGCACCCCTGCCACAGAGCAGCCTGCCCCCCCCCCCCCCCCCCGGTTGGGGAGGTCTCTTCCTGAACCCACATTTCTTGGCTCTCACTCCCCACCCCCATCCCACCCCACCCCACCCCCGACTCACACACCAATATCCACTTTCCCCGCACCCGGAACTTGCATAGGAAACGACCTTTATTTTTCTCTAACCTCTAACTGAAAGTCAACCTTTCCTTCAACTGTGAGGGAGAACACTCCACAGGGGAATCCGCAATCCCTGGGGCTTTGTCAAAACTGGAATGACGGGTGCCCTCCTGTCACCTCCGCTATTGCAACGCTCTCCGCACAGTGCGCAGACCACCATCCGTTTGTATTGGGCAGTTACTGGACCTGCACTAGGTCCTGTTACCTGATGCTTTAAATAAACAATCTGTGACTGTCACACATTCTTTTAACATTTTCATACCTGAATGCAAATATAATCGGTTTCCTTTGTCTTTGTGTCATGCATTTAAAAACAGTGCTTTTTTTTTTTTGCATTTTAAACATATCTCAAATGAAAATAATTGCACATAAAAGAAAGACAGACTGCCCCAGGGGAGCGGGTGTAGGTCAGTGTCATGAACAGGAAGATGGGCAGCACAGATTCTTTTTCAAGACGGGACTTGTCACCGAGCTGGTGGTAGCGTGGTCAGCGGAATGGCCTTTGGTCCAGGGTGTGCCTCAGCGGCAGAGAACCACCTGGCTCACGGGCACACCTTTCCCAGGTGCCCACAACCAATGACTGGTCCACTCTGACCCAGTGCTGGGCAACTCTGAAGGACCGTTTCAGTTCCGGGCCTCCCTGTGGAGATGGTACCGAGGCCAGCATAGACGTTCTCCCTCGGCCCGATCCTGTTTCCACCCCTTCCACAGAGGTGGGTCCCCAGGGCCCTTGTTGGTAAACATCCAGCCCATTCAAGTCCATCTCAGGCTGCTCCCTGGGGAGCCCCCCTGGCAAAGGCATGGACGAAATGAGTCCATGTCAGAAAGTACAAACTCAGCAGCACCAATCCGTTGAGGTCGACCCAGCAGCGAGGAGACCGGGAGGGTCCCGGCTAGTCCTGCACTCTTGTTTGCTCTCCCAGAGGAGGGTGAGGGGGGCCACCGGGGCACAGAGCCTGCTGACCCCCAGCCACCGTGTGAGCGCTCCAGCTCTGAGCTGGTTAGGCCCCCCGGGATACCAGGCAGCGGCCGGCCTTGTTTCTCAACCAAATCAGCTCATTGGCATTGCTGGGCTGGAAGGCCAAGCATCTGACCCTAGAGGCAGCCCAGAAAGGCCTCCCAACCACTCTGTGAGCACACTGACCTCACCCAGTTAACACATGCACATAAATTACTGTAGCATAATGGCCCCCTCAGGGCCTGCATCTCTATCCATTCAACACTGCTCATCTGGAGATGCACTGGGGTCCCAGCCCAGATGCTTGGAAACCCCAGGGAACCAGGGGCTTATGTTCTAGGGGGGTGGTCGGGAGGGCATGGGAGGGTGACATTAGACAATACACCCATTTCAGCAGGTCAGGGGGCAGTGAGTGCTATGGAGAAGAGGGTGGGGCGTGCCTCAGTTTCCCTCAGGGGGCTCAGTGTAGGCCTGTGAAGGTGACACCTGCCCGTTGGAGGAGGGAGGGCAGACTCATTTCCTGTCGCTGTGTAACAACCCACACAAATTGAGCAGATGAACACCCACTTACTCTCGCCAGCGTCTGTGGGTCTGGGCAAGGCCCAGCTGGGTCCTCTGCTCAGGGTCTCAGGG
This sequence comes from Myotis daubentonii, assembly GCF_963259705.1. Classification (NCBI taxonomy): domain Eukaryota; kingdom Metazoa; phylum Chordata; class Mammalia; order Chiroptera; family Vespertilionidae; genus Myotis; species Myotis daubentonii. Next base: position 31,391,235 of record NC_081847.1, read on the forward strand.
GATGTCGGCCAGGCTGTTCCTTTCTGGAGCCGGGAGATTGTTGCAGGACTCACTTCCTTGTGGCCGTCGAAGGGATGGCGGCTTGCTCCTTCAAGGCCAGCAGCAGGCAGGCCTTGGTGCTTCGAGTTTCTGAGCGCAGGGACTGCCATCTTTTTAACTCAGTCACCCTGACTAATTTGGACAGTTGGGGCCTTAATTACACCTGCAAAACCCCCTCACCGTTATCACGTAATGTAGAATAATCATGGAAGTTATACCCATTGACTTTGCTTGTTAGGAAAGTAACAGGTCCTATCTACATGCAATAGGAGTTTACACAAAGGATACCGAGGGCAGGAATCACAGGGGCCATTTTAAAGTTCTCCCTACCACGGAGGCGGGTATTCTAGGCAGAGGAAGCAGCAAGTGCAAAGGGGTGGCAGTCTGTCTGGCATGTTCAAGAAACTGCAAGGCCCGTGCGGCTGGCGTCGTGACCCGGGGTCAGAATGGTCACGCGAGACTGGGTCACATAGGACCGACTGAAATGGGGAACCAGAGAAGGTTCTGAGTGGAGGAGCGACATAATTGGATTTGCATGTTATAAGGCAACATCGGATGCTATGTTGTGAAAAGACCTGGGGAAAGGTGGAGGCCGGGAAGCCAGTGAGGAGGCTACTGGAGCAGGCCCTGTGTGATGATGGCAGGCTGGACCAAAGTGATGGGGTGCATGTGGGGAGAAGTGATCCCATTCTTTGGAAGAAAGTTTGGGGTTTGTTGATAGGTTGGATGTGGGTGGGAGAGAAAAGGAGGAGTCAAAGATGACTCCGAGGCTTTTGGCCTGACCAATGGGATCGATGGAGCTGCCATCAGCTGGGATGGGCACCCTTAGGGTGGCCCAGATTTTGGGCTGGGAAGGGCAGGAGCTCAGTGAGGACATACCGACATTTGAGATGACATCACACACCCAAAGGAGACTTTGAGTTTGCATTTGGATATAAGCGCCCGGAGTTCGGGCAAGAGGTCTAGGCTGAAGATAACGTTAATTTGGAGTCATTTAATGGCACAGACCTGAGTGAGAACACCTAGGAGAGTAGCAACGGGGAAGGGGACCACGGGCTGAACTCTGAGTAAGGTCTGAGGAAAGAAGCGTGGGAAGTGAAGACGGGAGGAGGAAGTGACCAGCTGTGCCAAGTGCTGCGGGCGTGAAAGTTAAACTTCTTTATTTAAACCACTTCGATGAGGCTTAATTTACATACCATCAAATTTACCCATTGTAAGTGTCCATTTTGATGATTTTTAGGAAACAGTTGGGCAGCCATCCTGCAATCCGGGTTGAGAACACTCCCAGCTCCAAAAATGGTCCCTCACGCCTGTGTGCCATGACTCTCTCTCTTCCAGCCCCCAGGAAGCCACTGATGTAGACTCACCTTTTCTAGAAATTGCATGTCAGTGGAACTGTACAGTGTGCAATGATTCATGTCTGGCTTCTTCCACTTACCAGAGTGTTTTTGAGGTTCACCCTACTGATGGTGTGTGTCAATAGTTCATTTCTCTGTATTACTGAGATGTAGTCCAAGCATGGACCACATTTTGTTCACAATTCACCAGCTAATGAACACTTAATTGCTTCCAATTTTGGCTATGATGATAGCCTTGCTCTGAATACTTATGCACAAGTCTTTGCACGGCCACATGTCTTCATTTCTCTTGGGTGGTGACCGAGGAGTAGACTTGCTGGGTCAGTGGGTAAGTGTCTGGTTAACTTTTTAAGAGGTGAGCAGTTCTCACCTCCCCTTTGCAGTGGCTCTCAACCTTCCTAATGCCGCGACCCTTTAGTACAGTTCCTCCTGTTGAAGCCCACAGGGACTGGGCCCCCAGCCGTGGCTGGAGGAAGACAGGGGCGAGGACTTTGAGATGGTGTAAGAAGCTGTTTGACACAACCTTGGTTTTTGATGCTGAAGCTGCCTTCTCCATCCTTTTGCCAGAGTGGCGGAGCAGTGCGGATGAAATCTCCCAGCTACAACGAGTGATAGCAGCCCTGGTAGCAGTATCTAATTTCACTGAGGTTTTTGGTGCTGTTCATGAATTCTCCTTCTTTGCTGCGGCTACCCATTCTCTCCCACGTCACTGGCTACGGGGAGACAGCCCCACCATCGGTGCAGAATATAATGCACCCATGTGTTCTCTATGAGCTGGTACCATTGTCAGCCTTCAGTAGGCTGTTCTCTGAGGCCAGCTGCTTCTGCTGCATGATGTATGGTGAGACCAGAGAATCCATTGCCCTCCTTCTTTTCCTATAAAGGGAGTTCCTTGATCAAAAGCCATGTGGTGGGATAGCTGTCATGGCCCCAGTGTGTCTGGCCTGGCCCCAGGGAAGGGCGTCCACCTTGGTCTCTGCTATTGGAGAGGTGGGCTTTCAGTGGTGGTAGCCAGGCCAGCCTTGGTGAAGTGAAGTCCCCATGGTTGAGCCCACACACAGCCTCAGTCCCTGCCACCATGACCACTTTGTCCAAGAGTCCAAAGAGCAAGGATTGGGATGGATGGGGCTAGAGGATGTCTGATGTGCACAAGTCACCTGTGCAGTGGGTCTTTTGGGGCACAAATATCTTCCAACTTTAGGTCCATTCTGAGAGGCCCAGCCACATACTCTCCACAAGCCTTCATGTTTCCATCCTTCAAACACAGTCCTGCTAAGTCCCAGGCCTTTATCCTCCCTCCAAGTCATTAGCTACTCGTCTCCAGTCTCTAGGATTCTCCCTGGTTCCAGGTAAAGTGGTTGCAGGGTAGTGTTTCAGGTGGAGAAACGCATCTCCTAATGTCCTTCAGGGCTACTCGCTGCAGGACTGGAGCACCACAGCCATGGCCATCTGGATGTGAGCTGCCGGAAACCTGGACTCCATTTTTTTTTTGCCTCTTTGGTCAACTGGATGTTTAATACTCCCTATGAGATCACAGTTATGAGTGAGGAAGGAGCAGGAGTCCGGGAAGAGACCATCTGCCCCACAGCGAGCACGCATGCCTGAATGAGCCCAGCCCAGAGCAGTGCACCCGGCTGACCCACAGCCTCATGAGCCGTCATAAGCATTTACTGTCTCGCACCACCAAGGCTTGGAGTGGCTTCTTCTTCAGAACTAGAGGTCCGGTGTATGAATTCGTGCACAGGTGGGGTCCGATTGGGGTAGGGGAGCCGATCGGGGGCGGGGCTGGCCGGGGGTAGGGTCCACAGGCGGTTGGCTGGCTGCCCCCCCCCCCCCCGTAGAACTCCCAGTCGAGGGGACAATTTGCAGATTAGCCTTTTATTATATAGGCTAAGCTAAGGGCTATGCAGGCAGTCTCTAACAGGGCTGGGGGACAAGCAAAGAGCTGTCTTCAGAAGGAGCCAGTGCTTTCTCAAAAGGGGTTCTAGCTTTGCTCTACAACCCTAGGGGCTTCTGACGTGAGATCCCACTGGAGCTGGCCACAGGCTCCCCCAGCGTTCTGATTGGCTGTGGGCCTCGTGAGCCTGAGGGGACTCCCTGGGCCATAAGACCTAAAAGGCAGAGCTGCTGCCTGGCCGCAGGATCTGCGTTGGTGTCCTCTGGCCCTGGATGGCTCTCAAAGCCCACTGCCCTCCTGCTCCTGGGAGATGGGTCAGAGCGGCACATTCCAATGTGGCCAATGTGGGCTCCAAATGCCGAGGCCCACCACGCACTGCATCTCCCTTTCAGGGACAGGGGGTGCAGGGTATAGCAGCTTGTGCATCATTTGGGAGGGGGTGGGGTAGAAAGACAGTCCCTTTTCTCATTGCTATAAGAGCAATACACAGTTATATACACTACCCAGTTGTAAGAATATACATACTGTGTTTATCCATTATTCTGTTGGTGGACTTTTGGGTTGTTTCCAGGTTTGGCTGTTACCTTTTGGTGGACATCAGCTTCATCTCTCCTGGGTGGAATTGCTAGATTCAAGACTCTTTGTGTGTTTAGCTTTTCCTACCAGCACAGTGTGAGAATTCTCTTTCACTTGGACAGGATCCAGACATGCTCCCCCGCCCGCCCCCTACCCCCGCATTCCCAGGAATTTCATGGACATGCAAGGCTCTGTGTTTTCACAGGATTTACCGTCTAGTTCCCAACACACATGTTTATAGGGCTGATGTTACCTCCTGCCTCCTAGGTCCCACTTGTTTCCTGACGACCACAGGCTTTGGCTCTGCTCAGTGGACGGGAGTGGTACTCTGCGTCCCCAGTAATTCCAGGAAGGTCTGGGTATTTTTTTTTTAATAGTTGCTTTTTAAACTATATATATTTTTAGTGAATTCAGAGAGGAAGGGAGAGGTAGAGAGAGATAGAAACATCAATGATGAGAATCATTGATTGGCTGCCTCTTGCACACACCCCCACCGGGCATGTGCCCTTGACCAGACTCAGACCTGGGACCCTTCAGTCCACAGACCGACGCTCTATCCACTGAGCCAAACCAGCTGGGGTGGTCTGGGTGTTTTTCTTCCCTCACTGCAGTTACACAGGTCCCAAGACTCCTTGACAAATTCTAGGAGGAAGGTTTACAGTGAACTATGTAAGGTGATTCCTGGGTTCTTCCTTCACCTGGTGGCCTGGTTACTGAGTAAAGAACTAGGGTCTATTGTGGTGGATCAGGCTAGGCCCCAGTTCACTACAGATAGAGTAGTTTTGGAAAATTAGAACAGCGGGGCCCTAATGGGCTTCCTGACTGTTTCTGTCCTGGGAGACCCATGACCAATTAGCACCTGCTGTGAGTCAAACCATTCTTATTAGCCCAGCATCTATACTCAACACAGGGCCCACAGCCCACAGACACAGTGAACTCTGAGAAATCAGCTTTAAAGGACAGACAAGCCAGGAGAAAGCCACCAAAGAAGCTATGCAATTGTCCAATAAAAACAAAAGAAACTTATCCCATTAGTAATAGGGAAACTAAAATTAAAACCATCATGAAATACACACTCACTACGCCCTAACTGGTTTGGCTCAGTGGATAGAGCGTCGGCCCGCAGACTGAAAGGTCCCGGGTTCGATTCTGGTCAAGGGCATGCACCTTGGTTGAGGGCACATCCCCAGTAGGAGGTGTGCAGGAGGCAGCTGATCGACGTTTCTCTCTCATCGATGTTTCTCTCTATCCTTCTCCCTTCCTCTCTGTAAAAAATCAATAAAATATATTTTTAAAAAAAGAAATACACACTAGAACAGCTAAAATTAAAAGGCCGGCTTTACCAAGTGAATACAGAGCAGTGGGGACCTCCATACACCACTGGAGGGGTACAGACGGCACAGCTACCTGGGAAAGCTGGTTGGTAGCATGACTAAAGCTGGGCACATGTGCACCGTGTGATCCAGCAATTCCACTCCCGAAATGCGTGCACATGAGCATCAAAAGACATGTCCAAGGACGTTGGTCACAGTGGCACTCTGTGTCATCGTCCAAAACTGGAAACAGCCCAGATGTCCACCAACAGTAAAATAAAATCAATTTATTCAATAGAATTAGCGGTGCCCCCTTCTCTGTGGTTTTGTTTTCTGTGGTTTCAGTTACCTACCCATAGTCATCCACAGTTTGAAATTATTAAATGGAAAATTCCAGAAATAAAAAATTCCTAAGTTTTAAATTGTGTGCTGTTCTGAGCAGGATGGCGAAATCTCAAGCCAACCTGCCCTGTTCTTTCCAGAACGTGCATACCCCTTTGCCCAGCATGTCCATGCTGCACGATCTGCCCGCTGTTAGTCATAGTAGCCGGCTGGTCACCAGATCGAGGTCTGTCGTGGTATCGCGGGGCTTGTGTGCAGGTAACTCCTATTTACTTGATAATGGCCCCAAAGCACAAGAGTAGTGATGCTGGCAATTCAGATACGCCGAAGAGAAGCCATAAAGTGCTTCTTTCAAGCAAAAAGGTATGTATGTATACGAAGAAAACAGTAGATATAGGGTTCGGTACCATCTGTGGTTTCAGGCATCCACTAGGGCAGTGGTTCTCAACCTTCCTAATGCCGCGACCCTTTAATACAGTTCCTCATGTTGTGGTGACCCCAATTTCATTGTTACAAATTGAACATAATTAAAGCATAGTGATTAATCACAAAAACAATATGTAATTATATATGTGTTTTCTGATGGTCTTAGGCGACCCCTGTGAAAGGGTCGTTCGACCCCCCAAAGGGGTCGCGACCCACAGGTTGAGAACCGCCGCACTAGGGGTCTTACAATATATTCCAGGATAAGGCAGGGGGGGGGGTGGGGGGGGGTGGGGGGGGGTGGGGTGGTAATCTAGTCAGATTTACTAATGTTAGATTTTACATTTTGAAAGACCTGTTACTGTATTGAGGAGGCTCCATCTGCTGGAGTTAAGGGGAACTGCAGGGCAGATCTTGGACCCCAGCAATTCATTCCCAATTAGGCTGTATTTGGCGCATAATCTTTAGACCCTGGTATGAGTTTGAGGCCATTCTCTAGTTTCATTAAAATTATTATTATTAATAATAAATAATAATGGCCGCATTTAACATGTATTGAACACTTATTATCTCAAAGGCACTTAATTCAACTTTACATGAATGTTTCACTTAATTGCTACAACAGTCTTATAGGTTGATACCAGTATGTTATTCATTTTATTTATTTTACTTTGGACAAAACTGAGGCACAGACAGACTAAGGGATATTTCCAAGGACACTCAAGAAGTAAGAGGGGAGTGTACTGTTGGTGGGAATGCAGACTGGTGCAGCCACTATGGAAAACAGTAAGGAAGTTCCTAAAAAATTAAAAATGGGACTGCTTTATGACCCAACAATTCCACTTTCAGGTATATATCTGAAGAAACAAAAAAACACTAATTCGAAAGATATATGCACTCCTATTTTTATTGTGTTATTTACAACTAGAGGCCTGGTGCACAAAAATTTGTGCACTGGGGGGGGGGGAGAGGGGGTCCCTCAGCCTGGCCTGTGCCCTCTCGCAGTCTGGGACCCCTCGGGAGATAACGACCTGCTGGTTTAGGCCTGCTCCCGGGTGGCAGAGGGCAGGCCCAATCCCTAGGTGCAGCCCCTTGTAGGGCTCAGAGCAGGGCCAATTGGGGAGTTGGGGCGCCGCCCCCTGTCATGCACAGAGCAGGGCAGATCGGGAGGTTGCGATGCCACCCTGAGTCACGCTCAGGGTAGGGCCAATTGGGGGGTTGGGGCACCGCCTCCTGTCACACTCAAGGCAGGGTCGATGGGGAGGTTGTGGCGCCACCCCCTGTCATGCACAGAGCAGGGCCAATCAGGGGGTTGGGGTGCTGCCCCCTGTCACGCACAGAGCAGGGTCAATCAGGGGGTTGGGGAGCTCACCCCTATCACGCACAGAGCAGGGCCCATCAGGGGGTTGGGGAGCTCCCGCCTGTCACACACAGAGCAGGGCCCATCAGGGGATTGGGGAGCTCCCCCCTTTCACGCACAGAGCAGGGCCGATAGGGGAGTTGGCGCACCGCCCCCTGTCACCCACAGAGCAGGGCCGATCAGGGGGTTGGGGCGCCGCCACTCTCACACTCAGGGCAGGGCCAATGGGGAGGTTATGGCTCTACCCCGTCACACACACAGCAGGGACCGTGGGGTGGGGGGGTTGGGGTGCCGCACCCTGTCACACACAGAGCCGCAGGGTGATCAGGGGGTTGGGGAGCTCCCCCCTATCAGGCACAGAGCAGGGCTGATCAGGGGGTTGGGGCGCCTTCCCCTGTCACGAACAGAGCAGGGCGGATAGGGAGGTTGTGGCCCTGCCCCCTGTCACACACAGAGCCGCAGGGCGATCAGGGGGTTTGGGCGCTGCCCCCGTCACGCTGATCCCGGTGCCAGGAGGCCTCTCAGCTCCGCTGATCCCAGTGCTGGGAGGCATATTACCCTTTTACTATATAGAATAGAGGCCTGGTGCATTGGTGGGGGCCAGCTGGTTTGCCCTGAAGAGTGTCCTGGATCAGGGTGGGGGTCCCCACTGGGGTGCCTGGCCAGCCTGGATGAGGGGATGATGGCTGTTTGCAGCTGGTCACACACCCTTCAGGATGGGGGTCCCCACTGGGGTGCCTGGCCAGTCTGGGTGAGGGGCTGAGGGCTGTTTTCAGGCTGGCGGGTGACTGAAGCTCCCAACTGCTCCTTTTTTTCTTTTTCTTTTTTAAATTCTGGGCCAGCTTTAGCTCTGAGGCTTGGCTCCAGCTCTGAGGCCTCAGCTGCTGAAAACAGGTATCTGGTTTGTTTTGGTTCTATAATCGAAACACTGTATCAACCAGCTCTGAGATCCCAGCTCTCTGAAAGCTGGTTTCTGGGGTTTTGTTTAGCTTTTATATTTGTTACAATGTATTTTAAACTGCAGGCTCAGAGGCCGGCAAGGCAGGTGGGGAATGTTGCAGTCCTCCGTCACTGAAGCAAGCAAGCCTCATGTTCAGTTTAAGCTGCCTGGCTGCCGGCCGCCATCTTGGCTGGCAGTTAATTTGCATATTGCCCTGATTAGCCAATGGGAAGGGTAGCGGTTGTACGCCAATTACCATGTTTCTCTTTTATTAGATAGATACCTAAGATATGGAAGCAGGCCAAATGCCCACCAATAGCAGAGTAGATAAAAAAAAAAAGTTGTGGTGTATATATATAATGAAATATTATCTGGCCATAAAAAAGAATAAAATGTTACCATTTGGGACAGCATGGATGAACCTAGGAGGTATTATGCTAAGTAAAATAAGTCAGACAGAGAAAGACAAATACCATATGATTCACTTATATGTGGAATCAAAAGAGCAAGATGAACAAACAAAAGAGAAACAGACTCATAGATACAGAGAAAACACTGACGGCTGCCAGAGGTGAAGGGATTAAGAACTACAAATTGGTAGTCACAGAATAGTCCCGGGGATGAGTGCAGCATAGGCCACATAGCGATAATATTGTAATACCTATATGCACGGTGCCAGGTGGGTGCTTGAAATACCGGGGGGACCATTGCATAAAGTATGATTGTCTAACCACTATGCAATACATATAAAACTACTACAAAATAGTATTGAATGTGACCTGTAATTAAAAAGAAAGAAAGAAAAAGGAACAGAGCACAAGGCTCTGTCTAGGCTCCACCCTTCAGGACTGGACTCAGCTCTTAGGGACTGGGTTTGCCTCTGAGGGTCTTGGCTCTGCACGCTGCTGGGTCTGGGCTCAACTCTCCCAGGCTAGGTTTGGCTATTTGGTGCTAGGGTATCTGCTGGGGACTAGCTTCCCCTTTTCAGGCCTCGATTTGACTCCCTGGGGCTACCCTAGGCTCTTAGGGGCTAAGCTGCAACCTTTTGGACGGACTCAGCTGTGCGGGGCTAGGCTCCGCCCTATGGGACTTGGCTCCGCCCTCAGCTGGGGTCTTTGAGGGTAGGCTCTGCTCTTAGGCACTAGGGTCATCCCTTCAGGACTAGCTGCAGCTCTTAGGGCTAGGCTCGGCCCTTCCTGGCTAGACTCGGCTCTTTGGGGTTCCCTCAGCTCTTTGGGGTTAGCTCTGCTTCTAGGGGTATGCTCGGCTGTTCTGGGCGAGGCGCATCTCTGATGAGAGCTGAGCTTAGCCCAGAAGAATGGAGCCTATCTCTCTACTGGTATAAGTAAGCAAATGAAGGAAAGCATTCCTTAACAGAGCAGAGGGCTCTGAGGACCTGGGCTCCGCCCTTCGGGGCTGGGCTGGGCCCTTAGGGATTTGGTTCACTCTGAGGGGCTTGGCTCTCCCCTTTGGGTCTGGGCTCAACTCTCCTGGGTTAGGTTGGGTTATTCTGGGCTAGGGTCATCCATTGGGGACTAGCTTTCCCTCTTTAAAAAAAGGAAAAAGGGGCCCTGACCGGTTTGGCTCAGTGGATAGAGCGTCGGCCTCCGGACTGAAGGGTCTCAGGTTCGATTCCGGTCAAGGGCATGTACCTTGGTTGCGGACACATCCCCAGTGGAGGGTATGCAGGAGGCAGCTGATCGATGTTTCTCTCTCATCGATGTTTCTAACTATCCCTCTCCCCTCCTCTCTGTGGAAAAATCAATAAAATATATTAAAAAAAAAAAAAAAAAGGAAAGAGGGGAAATTGGGATTCAAACCCAGGCAGATTGTACCAGGCTCCTAATCACTATCCAAAGTGCTTTCTCTATTTTCAGTTTATTCCTATGGATTTCTGGAGTGAAGCAGTGAGTAGGGCAATCATGCAAACACAACCATCTCTTTTGGAGATTTCTTTACAAGGCCTTATGTTATTTCTATAACTAGAGGCCCAGTGCACAAAATTTTTGCACTGGGGGGGGGTCTCTCAGCCCGGCCGGTGCCCTCTCAGGAGCCCTCAGGGGATGTGCAACTGACAGCTTAGGCCCACTCCCTAAACTGGCAGTCGGACATCCTTAGCACTGCTGCAGAGGTGGGAGAGGCTCCTGCCACCGCCACTGCGCTTGCCAGCCATGAGCCTGGCTTCTGGCTGAGCAGCGCTCCCCCTGCGGGAGTGCACTGACCAGCAGGGGTCAGCTCCTGCATTGAGCGTCTGCCCCTTGGTGGTCAGTACGCGTCATAGTGACTGGTCTTTCTGCCATTTGGTCTATTTGCATATCAGCCTTTTATTATCTTCTAGAGGCCCGGTACATGAAAATTCATGCCCTGGGGGGTCCCTCAGCCCAGCCTGCCCCCTCTCACAGTCCGGGAGCCCTCAGGGGATGTCCTACTGACTAAGCCGCAGTCTGGCCTCCCTCTGTGGGAGGTGACCAGGCCGATCAGGGGAAGGTGCCGCCCCCATCACCCTGCTGCTGCTGCCACTGCTGGCCACCGCGGCTGCCGGCCCTCCTCGGCCCTCGCAGCTGCCACGGCTTTGTCTGGAAGGACATCCTGAAGACGCCCGATCTAATTAGCATATTACCCTTTTGTTAGTATAGACCAGACGTCCTTGTGGATGAAGCCGAGGTGGCGGTGGGGGCTGAGGCAGAGGTGGCCACTGCAGCAGCAGGGGCCCAGCCCCTTGCACGAATTTTATGCATCGGGCCTCTAGTATAGGATAGACTCACAAAAGGTCCCAGGAAGCCATGAGGGATATCTGTCAGCTCCAGTCACTCCCAAATCAGTTTCTCCCACCCATAAGAGAAGTTAGTATACTTGCAAAGAGCATCCAAAAACAAACAAACACAAACTTAAGTTTCACCAGGTCAGGAAGTAACTGAAATCCTGGAAAATTGTTATTTAATTTTTTTTTCTCAGGTTCTGAATGTCACAGTAGCAATAAAATCTTCAGAGGAAAAGACCATGTGTCTTGCTCTAGCCAGTTTGGTTCGGTGGATAAGAGCATCAGCCCAAGGTCTGAAGGGTTCTGGGTTCGATTCTGACCAAGGGCATGTACCTTGGTTGCAGGCACATCCCCAGTAGGGGGTGTGCAGGAGGCAGCTGATTCATTGATGTTTCTCTCCCATTGATCTTTCTAACTCTCTATCCCTCTCCCTTCCTCTCTGTAATAAATCAATAAAATATATATTTTTAAAAATGTTAAAAAATAAGTATTTTTAAGTAAAAAATGTAAGAATATTTTTCAAATTAAAAGACATGCTAGTGACTTGCTATGTTTGTAGTTAAAGATAACTTTTGTAGATTTTCAGAAAATATAAATCCCGAATTGTCAAAATATATTAGTCTCAAATTTCATTTCACCTTATTCTAAAAGTCCCCATAAAACAATTCTATCCCACTCTAAAGACTGTAAATTGTGAGAAACAGTGCCTCTAAAAAATCCATTTATCCGGTTGTTCATCCAAAGCCTACAGCTCCACAGGAGGCTGGAGGCCTGTGCACTGGGATCCCGACTTCCTGGCCACCTGGCTTCTATTATGGCAACACCCTAGGAGTCATCAGCAAAAGATTTGTTGTTGAGGCCAGAGGAAGGGCGAACCCTCAGATCCCTCTGCTTCTGAGGTCTGAGGACTTCTGGCAGTGGCAGCGGCAGTGGCAGTGGAAGATGAGTGTGGCTCGGGGTTCCAGCCAGGGCCATGGGATTCCTTCCAACAGCAGCAGCAGGTCAGCCAGCACCTTGTGGGCTCTGGCACTGACAGCAAAGGTGTGTGTGCCATGGTTGACATTTATACCTCAGTTACAAATTTCCCAGACACAAAATCCCACTCTCAGACCATCTCTCCCTCAGTGGCTAGTATTTAAAAGGAAAAATAAAACAGTGTGAAATGGGAGAGATTAACTGGGGGAACTTATATGCATTGCCCTTGGACACAGAGAATAGTGTAGTGAAGGCCTGGGAGGGGTGGGGGCAGGGTGGGGGGGGGGTCAATGGGAAAAAAGGGGAGACATCTATAATACTTTCAACAATAAAGATAATTTTTTTAAGAAGTGTGAAATACGCCGAAGCCGGTTTGGCTCAGTGGATGGAGCGTCGGCCTGTGGACTGAAGGGTCCCGGGTTCGATTCCGGTCAAGGGCATGTGCCTGGGTTGCGGGCACATCCCCGGTGGGAGATGTGCAGGAGGCAGCTGATCGATGTTTCTCTCTCATTGATGTTTCTGGCTCTCTATCTCTCTCCCTTCCTCTCTGTAAAAAATCAATACAATATATTAAAAAAAATTTTTTTTAAGAAAAAGAAGAAGTGTGAAATAGCCCTAGCCAGTTTGGCTTAAGGGTCCTGGGTTTGATTGCAGTCAAGGGCATATGCCTGGGTTGCAGGCTTGATCACCAGTAGGGGAGGAGGCAGCCAATCAATGATTCTCTCTCTTATCATTGATGTTTCTATCTCTCTCTCCCCCTGCCCTTCTCTCTGATATTAATAAAAAAATATTTTAAAAAAAGAAGTGTGAAATATAGGCTCCCCTTTGGGGAGCATGCCTATGCCTTTCTGCCCTCTCTGCTGTGCATCTCCTAAACGCTATGATCCCCAGGAGACTGGCAACCAGGGGAGCAGTGTTGGGGGCAGCTCGTTTCAAGCTAACCCCCTGAGCCTGTCTCAAGGCCCCCTTTTCTCTTACTCTTCAGTGAGCCAGTAGCAGCCCCACCTTGGCTCACTTGTCACTGACATTTCTCAGTGAGCCAAAGCAGTGCCTCTTAGCCTCCCTCCTGCTGCTTCTATCCTAAGCCCTCCCTGGTTTCACTGCCTGGTTTTAATACATGTGCTCTCAGTGTGAAATGTAACACAACTTTCCAAAGACTGTCAATGACTTAACTGTGTTTTGCCCTTGGCCAGGGGCAATGCACAAACATTTGGGGTAAAGTATTGGATATGCGACCCACAGAGCCACCGTGGAGTCCTGGTGAGGGTGGGTTGTGCAGCTCTGAGCTCCTTCAGGTCCCTCTACTGCCTTTTGTGGCAATACAGTGGGATCCTTCCTTACAGGTTCTTGACCTCAAGGCCTTGTAAACTTAGCTATGAATTTGATCCAGACAGTGTTCTGTTTCTTGACATGGATGTTCCCTTCAAAATAATTCATTAAACTTCAAATCTATGGTTTAAGCACTTACCCATACTGAGGAAATATTCACCATGAAAGAAATGACCAGCATCATCACTGGGCCTGTCTTCCTCAGGATTTGGGGGTTGCAAAAAGTGCTTTTGACTTGGTAGGAAGAAGAGTTCCAAGCTTGACTCTTCCTGCCAGAATTGCCCATATTTCAGCAGTGACCTGGGCTGGTTTCCTAGGTATTTATTTCACCTCTACACGTGTGTCAGGGAAGCCACCACAGGTTAAGTTCAGGGGGAACTTTTGTGTGTGTGTGGTGATAACATTAAGATTTACTTTCTTAGCAACTTTCAAGCACACAATACAGTGTTGTTAACCATAGTCACCATGCTATACTTAGATCCCCATTATGTATTCATCTTATAACTGGAAGTGTGTACTCTTTGACCAACATTTCCCCATCTCCCCATACCCTGACAACCACCATTCTGCTTGGTTTCTATGAGTTTGTTTAACTTCAACCTAATCTACAAGGCTCTCTGCTCTGACTCATGCTCTCCTCTCTAGCATCATAGCTCACTGAAGCCAGCTCTTCTTATATCTTATGCTCACATAACAATGACGTACTGAGTCCTTCTAATGTTCCCTAGCACTGTGCCTGACTCACATGGCTCCCCTTTGAGGGACTGCACAACCTTTACTTCCTGATGAATACCAGCACATTCTCTAGGCTGACTTCAGGCCTCTTCTCCTCCACTGACCAGCATCCTGACACCCTGTTGTCCCATCCGATTTTCAGTCCCACCCTTCTTTATAAACCTGTTTTACTCCACAGTGACTTTCCCCATAGCACCTACAAGCTTCATTGCATTTACTTGTGTCAACTGAAGGTCACTGCTGCCAATTCAGTGCTATAGGAACCCCAATTTCCATGTGGTGAAGGAAGAGATGCTTTATTCGTGCAAACAGTTCAATTGTGAAACAGCTCCAGCGCGGCTGTGGCTGTGAGGTGGCTCCAGAGAAGACCAGTGTTATGGCGCAGGTGTTACCGCTCTGGTGTTAGTTTCAGCCCAGTCAGACGGCTCTGCTCCTGTGCTGCAGCTCAGCCAATATTGCAGCTCTAGTCAGGCAACAGTCTTCCACAGAAAACTGAAAGTGTGCTCTCTCAAGGAATATTGTGCACCTGTGACTGTAGTCCATGCAGAAAATTTGGAGTCTACTGGAAAACCATGGGAATGACTTCAGGCTTACGTAGGCCCAGTGTGGCTCCATGAGGAGTAGATGGAGGCACCCAGCACCCATTCATATGGCAAATATTCTGCTCGTTTACTGCCTACTTGGACCACTACAAGCAGTGCTCCATTCTCTGGCAGTACATCACCACCGCCCAGTCCAAGTGGTGAGCAACTAACAGTTTTGTACAACTTCATCTTCAAGACCCTGACTACCCACCCCCAGGACATCACGGTGGTCCACTTCATTGATGTGCTGCTACTTATCCCGGAGAATTGGAAGGGGCAAGAATCCAGGTGTCTTGGTAAAACATCAATGCTTAGTTGGGGAGATAAATCCTGGGGGGAAAGTGCCTACCCAGCAAAGTTCCTGGGGGTAAAGAAAAAAATATCAGATTTTTTTTTTTTTTGACTACAGGTGGATAAAAGCGAAGCTTGGTTTAGAGGTGGCTCTGCACGACACACTGGTATCAGCAGTGAACGTCAAGGCGTTACAGCCCCATGCAGGATACTAAACGGCAGTGAGGGGAAAGCAGCGCAAAGGCAGAACTTCAAGAACGTATCACACCGTCTCCTCTACTGAAAGACAGACGACTTGGGTCTACAGCCTGAAGCAGAGGGCAAGGGGCTTGGGAAGAATGAAACTGGACTTCCTAACACAGGCCCAGGGGTCCATGTGAAAGCTCACCAAGGCTTCCACTGCTGGGGACCAGACGGTCTGTCCACTCCTCACAATCAAGTCCAAGGCTGTGGGCACAGTTGCCAATCCACGGCCCACATGTGTGTCCATCAGCTCACCCCAGAAGTTATGTTGAGCATCTGAAAGGACTCCACTGTGCTGTGCCCAGGTTTGGTACCAGGGAAAAGGGCTATCACCAGCCTGAGGAAGGAGACCATTGCTCTGAGGCGTGCAAAGCTGATGGAGGCGGGGTGCAAGGCACAATAACCACTGGCTCTAAGCTTATACCTGTTACCTGCATCCTCACCTGAATGTGTGTGGGGGGTGCCCATGTTTTCTAAAAGGTTTTCATTTCTTGGGTGTTCCCAGACCCTCTCTACAATGTTGGAGTTCAGGAAAAGAAGCTGGGATTCTGTCCTCCCGTGGTGTCTGGGCAAGTTCAAGTGAACGGTGGCAAAAGGGCTGCAGCTCTGGCTCGGAGAAACAGCTCTTCAACCTCAGCCCAGATGTTGCCCGAGAGCTTGTATGAACAGGGGCAATGGATCTCTATGTTCACTTATTCAGTCTTGTGAACTTTAACCACAAGTATTCCTGGGTTTGATTCCAAGTACCCTCAAGGTTTGATCCAGGTGCTTGACAAATTACACCGACCTTGTAAAGCCTGGATTGTGGGCTCAGTCCCTAGTAAAGGGCATGCAGGAGGCAGCTGATCAATGATTCACTCTCATCATTGATGTTTCTCTCTCTCCTCCTGAAATCAATAAAAAAGTATTTTTATATATATTTTTAAAAAGCCATATTAACAAATATTTTAGACTTTGCAAGTCACATATGGTCCCTGTTGCTACTAATCATCTCTGCCATTGTAGCATCCAAGTAGTCAATGAATGGGTGTGGCTGTATTCAAACAAACCTTTATTTACAAAAACAGGTAGTAGACCAGATTTGCCAACCCCTGACCACCCTCGATGATACTCAGGAGATGACCTCACGCCTATGGTCCAGTCTGCCCCTCTGTAAGATGGAAACCTTAGGGTCTGGTGCCGTGCTGGCAGTTGTACATGGGGCAGAAAAGGGCACTGGTCAAGTGGTAGATGCAGAGGCCAAAACAAGAGGGCCACAATGGAATAGGTTGAGCTTCCTTCTTCAGAAGAAACACCTCTGTTTTATCCCAGGTCATACCCGTATCCACACACAGTCCCTGGGCAGGCACTGTCCTTACTGGGCCCTTAGCTGCCCTTGTGCTGTGGCCTGACCACCTGTCCCTCTTTGGTGATGGCCCAGTTGTAGCTCTTTGGGGAGTCCAACGCTGCTTCTATCCGAGCATCCAGGTTCTCTCGGGTGATGAAGGTTTTTGCATCCTCCTATTGAGAGAGAAGGCGGCTGACTGGGAGCCCCCGGCACGGGCCAGCCTGCCCAGCCTGCCTGCTGGCCTTCAGCCCACTGACAGCTCCAGCTCTCCCCTGGGAAGGATGCCTGGAGCCCAGGTCCTCTTTGAGCGCCCCGCTGACGTGCGAGCAGCCTGGTCACCTTCCTCTTTCTTAACCATCCACTGGACAGCTCTGCCAGAACCACAGCACACCAGCTGTGACAATGTTACCTCTCGGTCCCTCTCAAACTCCTCCTTCTCCCTCCACCACTTTAATTCAGGCCTCATCCATTCTTGCTGGATCACTCCTGCCAACCCAGCCAAAATATTTACCCCTTCAGTGACATCACCCAAAGACGAACTCTGGACTTCAGGGGTCCCTCCCGCAGACACCAGCCTACCATCCACCAGCTACGTGGACACTTTCCAATGTCAGCGCTCACTCCAGGTCTCTGTGCCTGCCAGGCACGCTCCTTGCACTCCTCTCGCAAATCCTCACCTGCTCTCTCAAGACTGCCCTCTCCATTTGCACGCAGCCGGTGTCCCACCTCGCTGCACCCAGGACTCTGCCGGCCTCCCACGATGAGCTCCCGGTCTCCAGCCCCACCCCGTGGAGACGCGACCCACCTGCAGCTGCAGCACTTCCTGCTCCTTGAGCTGCACCCAGGCCTCTCTCTCTCGGGCCTTACGGGCCTGCTCCTCGGCCTGCAGCTGCTCCTGCTCCTGGGCCTCCTGCCGCAGCCTCGCTATCCTGGGAGGAACAAGAGGCCGAGGCTGAGCGGGCTGGGTTCCCGCGGGCCGGACAGGGGGCCCCGCCCCGCCCGCCCGTCTCACCGCAGCTCGTGCAGCCGCTGGTTCTCCGCCCGATTCCAGGCCATCAGCTCGCGGTGCTCAGTGGCGTCCTCCAGCGCCTTGCGCTCCGCCACGACCCCGGCCCGCGCCTCGTGCATCTTCCTCCGCACCTCGGACACGAACTGCAGCCTGGCAGAGACGCGCCCAAGGTCGGCACCCTCAGCCCGCCCGCCCCGACACTCCCGGCGGCCGCCTCCCTGTCCACCGTCTCACACACCTGAGGGCGCGCACGATCTGGCGGTACTGCCGGTAACGCTCCGTCACCACGAAGAACTCCGCAGGGTCCACCGCGGGCGGGGTCGCCACGCGTCCGATCTTGGACTTGGCGGGCGGGTCGTGGCGGGTCTTGCGTCCGCGCACGAGCAGCAGCAGCGGGGCCGGGGGCCCGCACTGGGGCCGCGCGCCCAGGTAGCTCAGAGGGCGCAGCATGACCGAGGCCGCCTCGCGTCCGGCGCGCCGCAGTGCATCACGGGGGCCCGGAAGCGGCCGCGGGGCACCATGGGGCGTGAAGTCCAAGGTCTGTCCTCCCTCTACAGTACCGAACCCGGGAGCCCGCTCCGACGGCACACGAGGCCCTGCCGAGGTCGGCCGTCGTCCCCCGCCACGGGCTCTGGCCGCGCCCTTCCTGCGGGGCCCGGTCACGTCCGTGCCCCTTCGCTTGCGGGCCGGGTCCGCGTCCCTCCAGAACCCACGCGGAGAAGGGGCTCAGTGTGAGTGGGAGAGGAAGAGGACGGAGGAGAATTCGAGGCAACAACTTCGGGGATCTCATAACTTTATTGGGCGGCAGTGCGCAGCGTTCGGGTCCAGTTTGTCGGGGAAGGGACGGTCATTCCAGCGGAAGCTCTGGTCAGCGGGCCCGGCCCGGCCCCCGCCCCCCTCCCGCCCCCACCCTTCTGACCTGGCTTCGCTGACAGGCTCCTAGCCTAGAGGACCCAGGGTGTCCTTCACCTCCTAAACAAACCTGGTAGGTAAAAACCTGAGCTCACACGGATTTAAATTAGGCGATAAGGTTTTGCCGTATAGGAATCTTATTACTTTCTCCTTTAGTTACCGTGCTGTCCTGGTGCACTTTTAAATACGATGTGCAAAATAGTAGTAATCCATCTCCACACACCTGTGTTCTGCTAGGGCTTCGGAGGACTCTGCAATCGCTACCATTTCTCGTGCCATGTCAGTGACTACCTGGTCCTCCAGGCCTTGCTACCTGTCAGTGTGAGGTCCCACCTCTCACCTCTTTCTGCTGGCCGGAGAACACAATGGTTTCCCTAGGAAACAAGCCTGGGGGACCCCACTGCAGTCACTGCCTTACTTATGGAGGTTTCTTAGTGCAGTACAATTATTTCCTACCCCATTAGTGACTTGCAATCTTTAAATTTAACATAAGTATCTTATAAATTGTTTAGAGTTCTGGGAAATAGAATAGCAGACAGCACCCTGCTTGTAAGAAGCAGGGGGCACTAACAGCTGGGGGTGCTGTGGTAGGGGTGTCTCAGTGCTGTCTACCCCATCTCCCACTCACATAGCCCCGTCCTTAGCCACTATGGCCCCTGGTGGCCAATGCCTGGGGCCTCTCACTCTACTTACCAGCAGTGTCTGCACCAGGTACTGCTTCGTATGGAGGGTCCCCTGGCCTGTGGTCCTGCCCTCCCAGGGCACACTTTCCACCTGGAGTGTGTGTGTGTGGGGAGAGCCAGGGCATTGCTTTGGAGGCTATGGCAGTCTGGTCTGGGCCGCTTGCTGCAGTGCCCAGAATCCTTCCTCAAAAGGTAGTCGAGGCTGCAAACTGCCCTCACTACCCCCAACCACAGGCTCAAGGTAGGCGAAGAGCCCTAGTCAGCACCTTCTTCCTCCCACTCAGGCTGGGGAGACCCGTCACCCACCTGGGGGCCTTGGGGCATGCTGGCAGTGCAGGGGTGAGCTGGAGGCTCACTTTCCTCCACTGTACCAGTCGTGGGACCAGTGCTGAGTCTTTGAGGGTCCTGGTTGGGTGGGCAGCAGCAGCAGCAGCAGCAAGAGGCCTAGCTTGGAGCTGGCCATGGCAGCGCTGCTCCTGATGGGGAACTCAAAAAGTTAAGTTCAGGGGGAACTTACTCCACATAGACTTTTTAGTTGTAGATATGTAGTTAATAGGCTTGGTAATTAATGCATGTAGAAAAGCGATTATTCCAGGGACTGGAATGTATGACTGGACCTGCTCTGACTTCAGGAGACCCACAAGCAATTTGACCTTTGTGCCCCAGGAGAGCTGTAAGTGACCAAGATGATATCTGAGCCACTGTGCTCCAGGAAGAGGTCAGCTGCCCAGGATGTAGATAAAGAATCAGCACAGGTCAGCAGATGAAGGGATGCTCAGGAAATCACCTGACTGCAGCTTTTTTCTGATTAAACCTTTTCCCTGAATTCCAAACCCCTTACCTACTTTCTCCTGAATTCCAAACCCTTTACCTACACTTAGTGTGGGTCAGCTCAGTTTTCTATTGCCTGGGGGGATGGGGGGGGGGGAAGGGGGGTTGGCGGTGGGGACGGGCAGGGCAGCAGAGGCCTGTTAATAATAACCAATTTTTGCAACTGAGCTGAACAGCAAATGAAAAGGCCTGGGTCAGGTTTGACATCATGGGGCCCAGTCACTGGGAGCGCAGGTACATCAAATCCTGTGGCAAAGATGGGGGAGGGAATGGCATAATGGGCATCATGGTAGGTCATGGGCACCTGGAATTCAGCCGCCCAGGCAGGAGGGCACACGTGATTTTCCAAATTGACTTATTTAGCAGGGACCTGAAATCAGTGTGTTCAGTTAAATTGTTTTGAGGGGAAAAAAAACAAATAAGCTTTGTTCCTAGATGCATGGGTTAACCAAGTAATTTTTAGAAAACATTTGCTTTGTAGTTTAGTAAATGACTGAATTTAATAAACAAGCTTAGTTTTTTTTGACTTGTATTTACAGAATGTTTATTTTAAAAGAGAAATGGGGATGGCTTTTTTTCTGTAATTTGTGGTTTTTGCTAAAAGATCCAAACCAGAACTAAGCTTCCCAGGTGAAACACCGGGCCCTTTCTGGCAACATACCTAGCTTTTCAGGAATGTTTGCTGTCCCCTTCCAGCCTATAAACTCTGGAATTCATCCTCCTATCCTCAGCAGGACACAGAAAGCCATTTGTTCACCATAAGTTCCTGCTAATTCTCTTCCTTGGGGAGAGGACATCATTCCAGTCTGGGAGCGCTTGTAGTCAGTGCGGCAAACAGAGGTTTAGAGCTCAGTGCTCAGGTGCTGTTGGAGCACAGCAAGGCACCACCCCCTGACCAAGGTGGTCTAGGGTGAAGGCAGAAAGGAGTTAGTTGGAGTTGTGGGAAACAGGGCAGCAGTGGGTGCTCCACTGTAAGGAACAAAATGGAGAAGGGTCAACACAGGAACTGCCAGGTGGGGGTGGAGGTGAAAGGGGTGCAGAGAATGCCCGAGGGCTGCAGGAAGCAGGAAATGTGGACCTGGAGCTCAGGAGGGGACTCAGGCTTGAGGAAGGGCTGAGGATGCACAGCACACAGACAGCAGGAATGCCTGACCTCTGAGGAGACAGTGGAGGAGTGGCTAGTGTGAAGGAGTCACTAACACCAAGGGGGAACTAGTAGGCAGATGGGGGGGTCCCTGGGGCTCAGTGCACAGGTCACCTTGGCGAGAACAGGTAAGGAAGGAAATGAAGTGGGACAGAGGCAGGAGTGGGAGTGCAGACTTTCTCAAGAAGTCTATCAGAGGGACAAGAATTTAAGCTGGAGGAAGCGATTTGGTGGGGGAAGTGATGAAAGAAACAGAAAACCTAGGAGAGAGCTGACTAGTTGACGTGAGGTCTCTGAGGGTGTGGCAGACCCCAGAGTTCTTGCTGTGTGGTGGCTGATGGACACCACTCTTCCCCTTTTGAGAAATCCTGGCTGATGGGTGGGTGCTGAATGAAGTAGTCACCCCTGCCCTTCCCACACAATCATGCTGTGTGAGCCCCAATACACTTTCCTTTTAGCCCAGACTAGTTCCTGTTGGGTTTATGTCTCTTGAAATCATGTGAATCCTGCTTGAAGACATCTGTTAACCAGGTGATATTTACAATATTGGCCCAGCCACTGGTCAAATCAGTATGGACTCCAGCAGAAAACTATCGGGCCAAAATAGTGTGCAGCTGCTCAGTACCAGCCCTGGTAACAGTTGAGCAGCCTGCTGGGAGGAGGGGAGGTAGGGCCTGTCGAGGGCTCTTCTGCTCATTCCGGCACAGCCTACTGACCCAAAGCCTGCCCTCCTCCATCTGCCTGGACTTGGTCACAGAAACACCAAAAAGTAGCTTGTTCGAGGAGCCAGGGTCTTTTCCCCAAACACAGCTCCTCTCATCAGAAATTCGTCAGATTCTGTCATTGCTTAATTTATCCAGGCTTCTTTTAAAACTACTGAAATCAGAGTTTATTGCCCCATGGAGTTTCTTAGTTCGTACAGAAGGGACTGAGTGCCTCCACTGACACATACTCACCTCCTGCAAGCTTCCAGAGGTGGTCTGTTGTGTCCCTTTAGACATCCTCAACGTGGTACAAAACTTGGCTCCTGTCTTGGAGCCGTGGTGTCCTTGCTTGCTTGGATTCCGAGGTCCTCTGTAATGTGACTCCACCTGACCTTTCCTCCTCTCACTCATCTGAATATCCAGCATCCCTTGGGTCCAGTTCAAGTCCCACCTCCAAGAAGCACAGCAGCACTGATATCTCAAGTGTGCCTTCATGGGCCAGGCTAGGGTGTCACCTCTCAGTCCTGAGCCTGAGAAGGCCCAGGGCCTGGCCCTGCTCCTCAAGAAATGCCCTACAGGCCAGGCCAGGCTGCAGGCCTCTCTCAGTCCTGCACTGACAGCCATGACAAACAGTTTATTCTCTTGTTCCCATGATGAGCTGCTTGTGAGGATAGGAGGCAGTGGACAGGCCCCCTCTCCCAGCTGTGCTCCCAAAGACTACATTTCCCAGCCTCCCTGTAGCTAGGTGTGGCCTAATGACTAGGTTTTAACCAATGGGATATGTATGAGAATGCAAAGTGCAAATTTTGCTTCATGTCCTTAAAAATGAAGTTGCTTGCTTTCCACTGTTTTTGGTTCTCCATGGGAAAAGACAGTGATCCAGCTCCAACCATAAAGAAAAGAATAACACCCTAAAGGACACTGGAACCACGAGATGGGAGGATACTGAGCCTCTGGACTGGGCAGACAATTACATGAGAAATAAATGAACATCCACCTTATTTGAGACACAAAAGTTAAACACTATTGCCTAATATTCAGCTCAAAATCAAGTTGGAATCTAAGACTCCCACCATCCAGAATCTGAGGCACTTCCGCAAAAAAGTCCTGGAAATGAGGACAGATTTGAAAGAAAATTGAAGCTATTTACACAGTAAGTGTGAGAATAAAGACTTATTCTGGACGGAGTGACACAATCCAGGTAGTTTTGTAACAAAGCACCAGAGAGGTCAGACTGGCCTTAGCCCAGAGCCACTTCCTCTCTCCTCAATGCCCTTGGCTATCTTCCCAGAGTGCCAGGCTGGCTGGGACCACTGCACCAAAGATGGGCTGGGAAGGGAAGGCGGGTCCTTGGCATGTAGCCAAGCGCTGGAGGGGCTGCACTTATTGGAAAGGAGGAGTCAGGAGGACTGGCCTCTCGGGGGCCAGTTGAGACAAAACAGTACCAGCAGGGTCAGGAGTGGCCCAGGAGAGCCCCAGCTCTGGTATGGCTGCCCCACCCCAGACAAAGGGAGAGACGTTTCCTCAGGGAGGCAAAGCTTTTATTACCTGATAATCCCTAGTGTGGTGACAGAGGTACCACTCTGGTTCCCTTACTCCCATGATGGATGTGGGTGGTGGGAGAAGAGGCTGCGTAGAGGGGGAGGGGAGGGATTACTTACAGAGCAGGGAGGGAATAGTGGCCTGACAGGGCCCTGGGACAACCAATTTCCTCAAGAGCTCTGAGAGCTTTGTGCTTTTGTCTTAGTTGATGCCAAGCTACCTGGAAAGGGTTTCGTGTTTCTTCTTTAGGAAAAGATGTGTAAAATACAGAACAATTCAGCCCAACTTCCAGGAAGAGAATTTCACAATATCAGTCCAAACATCACACTATTTAATTCCCCAATAAAACATTGGAAAAAGGAATATCAGTGCTATCACATTTACATATAAAATCTCCACCTAATAAGTAATAGAAGCCTATGTACCAATTTCTAAAACAGTTATAAGATATATACACAATTTTGGGTATATTAACAAACAGAATATTACAAAATATTAAAGGCAATGCTCCTGTCCACGGTCTCATCACCTTACTTGAAGTTGGCATAATCTGAGAATGCATCGATATATTCCTGCACCACCTTGTAGCAGAACTCGTACTGTTCCTGGAGAGCGAAAGGAGGGGGAAGCCAGGGTTACTGATGAGAACATACACGGGGTTCCTGCCTGAGTACTGACAGCATCCCCTTCTGGGTGAGGGCAGCTCATCTACAGATGGAGGCGACCAGAGAAGAAGTGGTCAGATGTGTGCTGGTTTGGTAGAGCTGGTGGGGAGATGGCTGTGTGGCCCACACCTCACTATGCCTGTCAGGCTCGAGGCACCTCATTAACTCCCAAATATCTTAAAATTTACTTTCCCCATACTCAGTGGTTACTGGTCAGACTGTCAGGAGCCAGACCTCTTCGCAGGGAGCCTGAGCAGAAGAGAGGAGGCACTCCTGAGTCTTCCCTTCCCCAGACTCATGGAGAAGTGTGACAAGCCCATGGGGTGCCCTGCCCAGGCCAGGCAGGGGTGCACCAGGAAGAGAGTTACTGGTGACAGGGCTATCTGCTTTCACTGCCTCCCAAGGCTCATTCTGTCTGGGGCGCCCTGGGGAAGGGAAGAACAGGTCTGCAATTACATAGGCTCTGACAACTAGGAAGAGCCCCGCCCTGAGCTGCCCTGACGAAGAAGGGCTACAGGTGGTGTGGACACACGGGGCAGCATACCAGTGTCTGGACCATGTGTGGCCTCTGCAGCCGCAGGCTCTTGACGGTTTGGAAGACATCCAAAATCCCCTCCGCTTTCACCCGTTCCAGGACTGTGCTTAGGGCACAGAAGGTCCCTGTCCGTCCTGCCCCCGCACTGTAATAGAGGAGACAAACAATACACCAACCCTCTGGGCTGACAAGGTGAGTGAAGGTGGCAGTGAGTGGATAAAGGCTGAAGTTGGTGCTGGGGGTGGAGCAGGAGGCCCGTCTGCTCCTCACCACATAAGCTCACACAGCTCTGGGGAGGCAGGTGCACCCCTGCTGCCCTCCCTGCACCACCTACTTTGCCTGGTGAGGGACTAGCCTATGGGACAGCACTGAGCCTTTGGTGTCTACCTACAAACAAGCCTGGACTGCCCTGACCTGCTGCTCACTCATGTTAGAGTTCTCATCCTCTCTTTCCCCTGACACACCTGCCTCTCTGCACTGGTATGTGTGTGCTGATTCTTTTCCACGCCTCTCATTTTCTTCCTAAATCCTAGGAATCCAAATTCTCGCCACGACACTGTCCACCCTGTTTAAAGTTACCAGCTGATTCACTCACCAGACCCTACTGAGTGCCTGCTGTGTGGTAGGGACTATGGTGGGCAGCAGTATCCCCAGGTGGTAAGATACACAGCACAGGAAGGAAAAAGAGAAACAAGAGTTCTAGGAAGGGTGGGGAGAGCTGGGGAAAGGGTGGAAACAGGAAAAGCAGTGAGGCCAGTATAATTACTGGGAAAAGGGGATGTGGCTTGGATAGAGAGGTCCTGGTGGAGGGAGTGAGAACACTTGGTTCTGAAATTATTTTGCATGTAGAGCAAGGTAGAGCATTCGATGAACATGTGTGAGAAAAAAAGAACAGGAAGACTTTAAGGCATCTCACTTGAGTCGAGTGGTGACTGAAATGCCACTTGCTGATTTGGAGAAGGTTATGGCAACAGTAGGCTTTGAAAGAAGTATCAGTTCTGAATGAAACCCTTTAAACTGAAATGCTCAAGTGGAACTGCTGAGGTTAAGATATATGAATATGAAATTTAGGGGAGAGGTTGAAATGGTGATAAAGATTTGGGTGCTGCCCTAGCCTGTTTGGCTCAGTGGATAGGGCGTCCGCCTGCGGACTGAAGGGTCCTGGGTTTGATTCCAGTGAAGGACATGTGCTTGGGTTGTGGGCTCAATCCCCAGTGTGGGGTATTTCTTTCTCATCATTGATGTTTCTATCTCTCTCTCCCTTTCTCTTCCTCTCTGAAGTCATATGTGTGTGTGTGTGTGTGTGTGTGTGTGCATATATATGTAAAGATTTGGGTGCTGCCCTAGCCCGTTTGGCTCGGGATAGATTGCTGGCCTGTGGACTGAAGGATCCCAGGTTCGGTTCTAATCAAGGGCACATACCCCTAATCAAATTGCAGGCTCCCCACCCTGGTCAGGGGCATTTGGGAGGCAACCAATTGATGTGTCCCTGACTCTCCCTCTTCCTTCCACTCTCACTAAAAATCAATGGAAAAAATATTGAGTGAAGATTAAAAAAAAAGAAGATTTGGATGCTGGTATCAAAGCCAGGAGACTCAGACGGGCTCACCTAGGGGAGTGACTGTTAGCTGACATAGAAAGGTCCAAGGACTAGGCCCCAGACCACAGATGGAGAGGAATGGGCAAAGGTGACAGAGAAGAAACAGCTGATGACGACAAAAACTGAACAGGAGGGCTGCAGGAGAGAAGCTATGCTGAAAGCATTCCATAGAGACGTGAGCGATCAACTGTCCAATACAGTGGGGCCTTGACTTACGAGTGTCCTGACTAAGGAGTTTTTTGAGATACCAGCTGCCTCTCCGCCAATTTTTTGCTTTGAGTTGACAGAGTAATTTGAGCTAACGAGCTCCTTAACGAGCTTGGTCTCAGAACGAATTAAACTCGTAAGTCAAGGCCCCACTGTATTGATGAAGGTGAAGGATAATGAGACTGTGACCTGGGAAAGGTCACAGGTGCCCCTCCCAGGGGCAGCTACAATGGAGTGTGAGTGTGTGTGTGTGTGTAATTGGAATGGAATCAAGAGAGAAAGGGAGAAGACTAATTGGAGAGTAAGTATGAACAAATCTTTTAAGAACCATTAATATTAAGGAAAACAGAGAAATAGAGGGGTAGCTGGGGGAGAATTGGAGGTAGAGTTTTTTAAAAAAATATTAAGATGGGAGAAATTATAGCACATTTGTATGAAGATGTAGTTATGTAGGTAGTTATTTGAGAAGATCATGTAGCATAGTGAAGTCATGTCCCTGAGAAGGTAAAAGGGGACAGAACTGGTATCTAAGTGGAGGGTCAGGGTGTAGACAAGCTCTAGTGTGGCCTGTCTGGTGTTCATGCCCTCGTGTGATCCCACTCCCTTGAGTGTGGGAGGGACCTGTGATATGCTACTAACCAACAGAAAGAGCAAGAGTGATAGCATGTATACAATTACATATACATGATTATGTTACATGAGATCCTAATGCCTGTTTTGCAAGATGTTCTCTCCTTCGCTGGCTTAGAAGAAACAAGCACCCATACTGAGGTCCATGTTGCAAGAAACTTCAAACAAGAGGCTTCCAGTCCAGCACCTACAAGGAACTGAATGCTACCAACAACCAAGCGCGCTTGGAGGCGGATCCTTCCCTGTCTGAGCCTCGGGTGGGTCCACAGCCCTGGCCAGCACCTTGGTTGTAACCTTGTGAGACCCTGAAGTACAAGACTCAGCTGAGACATGTCAGAATCCTGATCACAGAGACTGAGAGATAACTGTGTGTTGTTCTCAGATGTTAAGTTTGTGGTAATATTACACAACAAGAGATGATTAACATAGCTGCCTTCAGAGAGGTCAGACAACTCATCCACTGAACAGGAGGGCTGCAGGGTCCACAGCACCAGCACAGGCAGATGGTGAGCTGTGGTGGTGGGAGTATGTAGAAGTTCTCTCTGATTGCTTCTCTTTTCTTAGATAGAAAACACAGTCACCTTTTAAATATGAGGATGGGAGAGGTGCTGGAGGTTTGAGGTTTGAAAGGAGGCATGAAATAATCATCTGGGAAAAAGGCTGGCAAGTTTTTCTATAAAGGACCAGATAGAAATATTTTAGGTTTTGCTGGGAAGAGATAAAACTGAGTAATAACTGGGCAGTTGTAACTTATTGTGTGCTGAGCAGCACTGTGCGATGAGGAGGGCTCCACTAAGACCTCAGATCTACCACTGGAGCATGAGAGTTGCCACGACCAATACAAACACATGAGCATAGTTGTGTTCAATAAACCTTGAATTTTATGTAATTTTCATGCCATGAAATAGTCTTTTGATTTTTAAAAAACCACTTAAAAATATAAAAACAGTTCTTAGCTTGCAGGCTCACACAAAACCAGGTGGCTGGATTTGGTGATGGGCCCTACTTGCCTAGCTCTGGTCTAGGAGACTGGGAGATGCACAGGACTGCAGGGCAGCACTAAGGGCCAACCACGAGGTCAGGGGTCAGAAATGTAAAATGAGGCCCATAACACAGTGCTTTTCTTCGGCCACATTCAGCTGCATGGTGCAGGTACCGTAGCTAGAGAATCCGGGATGTCCTAAGAGAGGGTGACCAAGGGTGAAGAGCACGGGGGATAAAAAGCATGGGCAGGAAGTCTCTAGGCCACTGAATCCTTTTACTTTTGCCGGTCCAGTGGGCAAGAGCCATGTGTCATTGTTTTCATTCCCATTTCTCATATTCTGAGGAAGGTCTAGCATCATTCCATGTTTACTATTTGTATTAGTTAATGTACTTTGCCTTTTTCCTCTTCACCTTTTAAAATGATTTATTTTTGTACAGATATTAATTAGCATAGCTCAAATTTCAAAAAGGTCCAAAACTCTCCTTCCTACTTCATTTCTCTGCCCTTCAAATTACCTCCTGGGAAACAAGCAATGTCATCAGGTCCTTGTGTGTCCTTGCAGAGGTATTTTATGCTTAAACCAACATAAACATATACATATTCTCTTCCTGTCTCCCACTACTTTTCTCACCAAAAATAAATCTAGAGGATTATTCCATACCAGTCTATAAACAGATTCCTCATCAATTTTTTACAGCTCTGTAGTATGAGACATATCAGAGCTTACTGAATCAGTCCCCATTAATATATGTTTATATTATTTATAATATTTTACTATTAGAAGCAGTGGTTCAATCCTTGTAATTATTTCATTTTGGCCACTTGAAGAACATTTACTGGATACATTCCTAGAAGTTCCTTTGCTCCTTTATCTATTTTCAAACTAATTTGCAGGAATTTTTATTAAATTAACTTATTTTTTTCTTTTCTCTTTTTTGTTAATCCTCATGTGAGGCTGTTTTCAATTGCTTTTTGGAGAAAGTGGAAGGGAGGGGGAAACAGAGAGAAACATCGATTGGTTGCCTCCTGCACATGCCCTGACCAGGGCCAGGGATTGATCCTGCAACCTAGGTACGTACCCTTGAATGGAATTGAACCCTGGACCCTTCAGTCCAAGGGCAATGCTCTATTCCAGTGGTTCTCAACCTTCCTAATGCCGCGACCCTTTAATACAGTTCCTCATGTTGTGGTGACCCCCAATCATAAAATTATTTTCGTTGCTACTTCATAACTGTAATTTTGCTGTTATGAATCGTAATGTAAATATCTGATACACAGGATGTATTTTCATTGTTACAAATTGAACATAATTAAAGCATAGTGATTAATCACAAAAACAATATTTAATTATAAATGTGTTTTCCGATGGTCTTAGGCGACCCCTATGAAAGGGTCGTTCGACCCCCAAAGGGGTTGCGACCCACAGGTTGAGAACCGCTGCTCTATTCAAACTGGCTAGGGCTGTAGAAATTTTTAATATATTCTTCCTTCCCCTTTAAAATAGATATTTTTCCTAGTTACAAACTCATGGTAAATATTTTTTCTAAAATGTAATCGCGAACATGCTCCAAAGAAAATTCACCTTCCCCTCCCCGCAGCAAGGAGACCCTTTTTACCATCTTTCTTCTGTGACACCAATGATTACCAGTAACCCTGTCTCAAACCTGGGAGACACCCTGACTCCTCTTCTCTTTCACAACTATGTTCTTAGTTTTGTTCATTTTTCTCCAAACTGTCTTCAATAATTGCTTTTCTCATTCCTGTGTTTCACAAGGAGGCCAGGTTCCCCCGCACATAATGTGCGAAGTTCAAACACCAGGATGCTCTCCTATCATTTGGCCCAGTCCTAGGGTCATGGAACTTGATTGCCATGTGCTCACCAACAAACTGTTCTCATCCACCCATCCTCACTGTCTGATCCATGCTTATGATTGCCTCCAACTGGCCTGCTTCTCATCACTTTTTTTCTCTCCCCTCTGAGGGCTGGGGTAAGCGGTACCTGCAGTGCACGGTGATGGGGTGGTTCCCTGACTGCTGCTGCTGCTTCTGCACGGCTGCGATGATGTTGATCATGCCCTTCCCATCGCTGGGGATGCCCACTTCAGGCCAACCATGGAAGTGGAACTGCCGGATCTGCCTGCTCTTGTTCTCCTTTGGAGGAAGGGCCATCAGAGAAGTAGGGGCACCCAGGTTTCCCTGTGGGAGAAGCCTCATCCACCAGCCATCTTACCCTGGTGTTGGTGACCAGGAGGTCTCTGACGGTGTAGCTCTCACATTCCTCCTCCTTCTTCAGCTCCACTGTGATGTCTCCATAGGACACCAGTCCATCTGAGGGCCAGTATTGGGCACACTTCTCCTGGAAGGACAAATGAGAGTGTAAGGGGCTCAGAACACCATGTGTGGAAGAGGCAGGGCTGCCCCATGAACTGCCTGCCCTCTTCCCAGCACAGCTACCTGTTACCCAATACACTTCACCCCCAAAGTATTGAAAACTCAGAGGGTCATAATGTTACTTAACATTACTCCAGGACATCTATATTTAACAACTTATTTCCACTACCAGAGATAATCAATTAACCATTTGGTGTTACTTACTTATGGTGTACTTTGCAACACTGATGGAGTCCTAGAAAAACTTGACCATCACCCCATAGGGGCATCCAACACTCAGTGGCAGGGTGGAGGGTGAGGAGGAGTGAATATCTTTGTTCCAACTTCTCCCCTCCCTTTTTTTGTTTCCTTGGAATGTTCCCATATCTTATAGCTGTTTACATGCCAGACTGCTAATCCAGAAAAACCGAACCCAATTATATCACCCTTGCCTAGCCATGGTGCTTTACCACAGCCCAATCCACAATATGCCGTCATTCTTCTTTTTCTTTATTTCTTTCATCTGCAATGGTACCTTAAAGTTGCTAGCACTTGCATGTCTGTCCTTGCTAGTGAGAAGATGGTTTGCTGTCTGTTTTTTACTTTAAAGATTTTTTTATTGACTTTTAGAGAGAGGGGAAGGGGGGAAAGGAGGGAGGGAGGGAGGGAGAAGGAGAGGGAGAGAGAGAGAGAGGGGGAGAGGGAGAGAGGGAGAGAGGGAGAGAGGGAGAAAGGGGGAGAGAGAGAGAGAGAGAGAGAGAGAGAGAGAGAGAGAGAGAGAGAGAGAGAGAGAGATGGATGAGAGGGCAACATTGATTGACTGCCTCCTACATGCCCTCTACTGGGGATTAAGCCCGAAACCTTTCAGTGGACAGGACAATACCCAACCAACTGAGCCATACAGGCCAGGACTACCATCTGTTGTGTTTTTTTTTTATACCCAACTCAGTTCCCTCTACAGCTTCTTGTGGGCTGGTGCTGCTTCTCTTCATCTTTGTATTCCCAGCACTTTGCACAATGCCTGCCTATGCTAGGTCTCAGTAAGTATCTGATAAACGAATTTGTTCAATGTCTGTAGAACAACCCAAGGTATCTATATATATAAAAGCCTAATATGCAAAGTGCCCCCTCTCAGGAGTTCGACCGACCGGAAGTTCGATCACTCGCTATGATGTGTGCTGACCACCAACGGGCAGCACGGAATGAAGGAAGGCCCCAGCCAGCAGCAAGCAGCTGGGGAAGGGAGGCCCTGGCTGGCAGCTGCTAGGGACCCTATCTGTGCACAAATTTCATGCACTGGGCCTCTAATAAATACATAAATAAAACAAAATCCTGTTCATTTCTTTAGAGCATTTGGGGGAATATCTTAGATACTTCATTACTGGCAATTTAAAAATCCTTAATAACCCCTACCATCAGCCTGCGGACTGAAGGGTTCAATTCCAGTCAAGGGCACATAACTTGGTTGCAAGCTCCCGGCCCTGGTTGGAGGCATGTGGGAGGCAACCAATCAATGTGTCTCCCTCACATTGGTGCTTCTGTCTCTCCCTCTCCATTCCACCCTCTCTAAAAATCAATGGAAAAAATATCCTCGGGTGAGGATTTAAAAAAATCAATAAAAACACATTTTAAAAAAATCCTCAACCATAACTGTGTTCTATGTTCATTATAAAAGATTTGGGGATATTAAGCAGAAAAATAAATACCACTGATAGTTAAAGCTTTCTGACTCTCAAAGAAAAAAAGTCAATTTTAGTACACTTTCTTGCCTTTTATATTTGTGATCATTCACTACCCCCTTTATACATAATAATGAGCTTATTTTAAAACACAGGATTATTGGCCCTGGATGAGGGGCTCAGTTGGTTGGAATGCTGTCCTGTTCACCAAAAAGTTGCAATCTGATTTCCAGTGGGGTGCATACAGGAGGCAACCAATCGATGTTTCTCTCACATTGATGTTTCTCTCCCTAAAAATCAATAAAAAAATAAAAAACATATCCTCGGGTAAGGATTAGTAAAGTGGTGGATCAAATAAATGCCACAGACCAGTGCTATTATACATGGGCCCACTAGGAGCCAGGGGTGGCCTTGGGGTGAGCCCCTCTCTTCAGTTAATCCTAAATAAGGATCATTTACATAGATTCTACTGGTTTTTAGGGCTCTGGCGGGTAGAATAAGTTTCTACTTTATTTTATTATTTATTCTCTTTTTCCCCCTCTTTGTCTTTTTTTAAATTGAATTTTATTTTTAAATTGATTTTTAGAGAAAGGGGAAGGGAAAAGGTGAGAGGGAAACATCAATTGGCTGCTTCCTGCATGTGCCCTACTGGGGATCAATCCCGCAACCTGGGCATGTGCCCTGACCGGGAATCCAACTGGCAACCTTTCGATGCACAGGAGAATGCCCAGTCAACTGAGCCACACTGCCCAGAGCTAGAATGAATTTTTCTTTTTCTTTTTCTTTTTTTAAATATCTTTTTATTGATTTCAGAGAGGCAGGGAGAGGGAGAGATAGTAACATCAATGATGAGAGAAAATCATTGATCGGCTCCTCCTGCACGCCCCCTACTGGGGCATGTGCCCTTGACTGGAATCGAACCCAGGACCCTTCAGTCCGCAGACTGACGCTCTATCCACTGAGCCAAACCAGCTGGGGCTAGAATGAATTTTTCTACCACAGTTCCCTCCCCACATGCCTTTACACAGTTATTAGGACTGAAGATTGGGGCTTTTGAATTATTAGAACTGCTAAGATCCAAACGGGCTTGAGAGTAACAGAGTATATGAGCTAGAATCAAACAATGACAAGAAAAAAATACTGTGGACGCTCGAACAACACAAGTTTAAACTACACAGGTTACTAATATGGGCCCGTTTTTCATTAAATATACAGTCAGTCCTCTGTATTCCCAGGTTCACATCCGTGAATTCAACCACCATGGACTGAAAACAGTATTTTTAATCTGTGGTTGGAAATCCATGGCGATTCCTGGAACCAATCCCCTGAACGTAGCAAGAGATGACTGAAGTGCTTGGAGAGTCAAAAGTTATACATGGACTTTCAACTGTGAGGGGGGTTAGGGCCCCAACCCCTGTGTTCAAGGGTCAACTTTACTATGGTCCCACACCTAACAGCTTTAAGATATTTTAGATCTTAGTTTAGGCAAAGAGGCATAATAGAGAAGAAAAGGGGCAGACTGGAAGGAGGTCCCCAGGGATACAGAGTTGGGAAACTATCAAGGAAGTCCCTTCTTAAAACAGGGCAGGGAGTTGGTCAACAGTGAAAGCAAATGGGGGACCTGCTGTGGCCAACTAAAGGGGACAACTACCCCAGGTGGTTACAGATGGTCAGAACCAAAGAGTTACGTTAGCGCTGCAGAGTGAGTTTCAAGGTGACACAGTTATTGTAGGGAAGCAGGTATGGTGTGCTGAGAGAAAACAAGCCTGGTAAAATTTTAGGATTTAAAGAATAAACAGAAGCCACATTAAGACAATTACAGATGTTGAAATGATGGCAGGAACTTATCCTACTCAACCAGGTGAAGGCTACAGGATTTACTTAATTGAGCCCTCCATGTGGACAGAACAACACAAACAAGGAAGCAGGTGGACTTAAAGCCAGCTACTGGAGAGAAAAGGGGAACAACGGAGGTAAATGGAACTCCAGGGTGCTTCCTGTGGCTGTGAGGTGGGAGACGGCAGAGAGCTGTTACTGAGGTAGCACTAGTTCAAAGGCTGAGTTAAGCTGCTGGAAGGCAAGGTTTTGGGGGAGAAGGTACAGGCTTTGGAATATTCAAAAAGAGAAACTTCAGTGTACAAACCTATTGAAAATGACTCTCCTCTAGGCAAAAGGGCAGGGACTCCCTCCCATACTCAGGAGGTATAACATGGGCCTGAGGAATCCGGACCAGGGGCTAGCAGTGGCTATACCCACTGTGGCCCAGGCTAAAGATGCCTTGGGATCCTGTTGATGGAGAGCCCTGCCCTGCCTGGGGAGGCGGGAGGAGAGTATGCACAAAGCTAGGCTGTGGGTAGGGAGGACAAACTGTATTCAGGAGAAGAGAGGGTGTGAGCTGTCTGAAAACTGAATGCAAGCTCAGACCACACTGCTCTTCCAGTCCTGAGAGAAGCTCCTGATTGCTCAGATACCAACTGGCTGGGCAATACTGCCTAGAGATGGCTCTTTGGGCAGTTTATGTTAAAGAAAAGGTCCAAACATACCTCATAACCCCCTCCCCACCCCACCAGCTTTCATGTATCCTGTTTCCTACAGCCCAGGACCTTTTTGTGCTCACCTGGCCTCTCTCCTCCAGTTCTGTCAGCATCACGATAGAGCAGGATTTCCACTCCCAGATCATTCGCCAGAAGTCCTCAATTGTGTGGAGAAGAGGGCCCTGGCTGGCGATGTAGGAGTCCTTCTGCCGGTAGCCCTATACGGGCCATGTCAATGGTAGCAGTGAGGTGGTTTAATCAGGGAGGGGCCAGTGGAGAAGAGGCTACTAGGAAGGGATGGGGCTGCTTGGAGGCAAACCCATTTTAGGCAGAGATCCCTTTTGGCCAAGGACCAAACTCTGTCTGATAAGCTCGTCTTTTTCTATGAGGGTGAGGGAAAGAGGGAGAAGCAGGCCCTTGTTGGCGATGTTGTCCTTTTGCCGGTAGGAATGGGAAAGATCAGAGGTTTTCAGCCTTTGGCTGTGGTTTGTGTTGTGAACTTTTTCCTCCAGTTATTACCGTGGTATAGCCCCTGCTTCCCCCCATCTTCTGCTCTCTGGGACCTGACAGATCTAGGGTAGGGATCAGTTCTGAACTGATGATTGATTCAAAGATAACTTTCCCAACACCTGGGGGATGAGGGGAATGCAAGGCCCAGATGAATCTCCATGGAGTGTTGGCAGCTCTGGGGACACAGATAGCACTTACGTCAATGAAGGATGCGTTCACGTAGTCTGTGTTCTCCTCACCCCTCTTAACTGGAATGATCACTCTGTTAAACTCATCTGTAGGAAGGAGAGCAGATTGTGGTCCCTCAATATCACTTGTCCTCTCCTTCCTCTCCTTCCATCTTTCCCCCCAACCCCAGGCTCTGGGCAGATATATCCTAGCTGGGCAATAACATGTTTGTTCTCTGACCAGGAGGGAGAATCCCTTTGGCTTTCATGCTCTTTTATTTTTGAAGCCATTAAAGAACTGAGGGCAACGAGAGGCAATACCATAATTCTTGTCTCCAAGCTGATCATTAACTAGTACCTGAGAAGTGGAAAAGGTATCGGGGAAGGGTTGGAGGCGAAGGCTTTGGGGGTGGGGAGAGGGCTCTTACATGGAATGATCTGTAAAACCCGGTTCTTCTTCATGTTGGCTGGAAGGTTTCCAGTCCGCATCTTGTCATTCTGGATTTTGATTGATGTTAATTTCTGAATTGGGAAGGGGAGGGAAAACATTACTGATCCCAGTAAGTGAACTTCACAAGATTATGCCTGTCACTAAATCTGTGTCTCCAAGCCATTCTGGCTGCATACAGCTCCTCACCATAACCCTAACCTTCATTTCCACCATGTCTTTGTTGGAACACTTTCTTCTGTCTTTAAGCTCGGTCAACAAGTCAAAAAAGTGTTTGGGAAACTGCCTTCCTTCCAGGCTCCTGTGGACCCTTCTGGATTCCCTTGGGCTGGAACTTAATGATCATGGAGCAAAGATCTTAGCCTGACAGGAGGTCCACCTTCCCTCTCCCTGCTGTTCCACCCGAGGCTGTCTTTGAATCTTTAGAAAACCTTATTCAAAGATATACCACTTTCTGACTCGGGTGAGGACTAACAAGAACAACAAAAAATACCATTGCTGCTTTAGCCATGTGGCTCCGTGGTTGGAGCGTCATCCCTTGCAGGTTGGCTTCCTGGTCAGGACACATACCTAGGCTGTGGGTATGATCCCCAGTCAGGGTGTGTCCTGGAGGCAACTGATGGATGTTTCTCTCACATCGATGTTTTTCTCTCTCCCTCCCCCGCTTCCTTTCTTTAAATTCAATAATCACATCCTCGGTGAGGATAAAAAAAAATTACCATTGCCTGTTACCCCCAAAACAAACCAAGTGATTCTAATGTGCAGGATGGGTTGAGAATGACCAGGGTATGAGCAAAGGGCCAGAGACCCACCTCCTTAACCACTCACATACCTTGTAAGTGCTTTCATCATTTGTTGGTAAATCTACAAGGAGTCAAGCATCCCACATTTCCCACATCACATGAATCCTTCAATCTGAAAAGGTGGTTCAGGCCCAACTCACCTTAAACTCCTCCTCTAATCCATTGTTGCTGGTCCCTGGGATTTTGTTGTAAATTTTCTGCAGATGTGTTTCTAGAGAAGTCACTTCCAGTTCTGTATCTCCATAGAGATAATGCTCCAGAAGGGCTTGGTATATGAAGACGTACTGCATCTGAAACCGGATGGTACCCGAGTTCTGAGTTACACACAACACTATCCCTATGGTGGCAGAGCTACCCCCTCCGACCCCCATTTCCCTCCAGTCCACTTCTCCTTTGATCCTAGCAGGGATAAAACAATTCACTCTAACTGTCCCAATTCAGTGACACAGGGCTTGAAATTTATGAGTCACCCTGGGGTGCTGAGCTTGGGAGAGAGGGTCCTACTCTGGCAACCTTCTGGAGTGAAAGCCTGGAGAGAAAAACAAATCCAACTCCTGCCTATTCTGAGAGCAAAGATTTGATAGTCTGAAGGGACTATAAAAATCTGGCGACACACAAAACCTGTGCCAGCCTGCCTCCCAGCACTGTGCCCCATGCCCTAACCACAGAGTTGATCTCAACAGTAAGGATAAGCTGGATATAGCTGAACTGTGTCACAATCCTGCAGGGACTAGCTCTTTCAGCTGCTGCATGCCTGCTTCCCTCAGGACCTGTTCCTTATCCTGTACAAATGAGCCCAGTGCAAATGACACCTGCCTTCCCAATTCCCCTAGGTACAACACCCTCTGTGCTCTATGTCTCTCTTAATACACATTTCACCAGGGCCCTTCATCACACTGTATGATGATCATTCACAATAACCTGGGAGACTGAGTAATCCATGAGGTGGCAGATGTTTTGGTCCTGGCATGCCCCCACCTTGCTTCACCCGCAAATCACTCACATCTGTTTGCACCATCTGGCAGCGCTGTGCCCGGATCCGGCTCACAAAGCCATACACGTCCACCTTCCGCTCTGTATGCATCATGTCCAGCATGGCATCGATGACAACAAAGGTCCCTGTCCGCCCTACACCCGCACTGTAGCCAGAGAGTAGGGGTGTTACAGGCATGGCCTACATGCCTTGTGGTAGCATGTAAGGAGGGGGCAGCACAGGCCAGGGCTCGCTCTTTAAGCCTCTAAATTCTAATTCTGAATGAGGTAGAGCTGGGACTCTCAGGGAATCAACAAACCCCACTGTACCTTGAACTCCTTACCTCTAGGGTTAGAGAACCTTTACACTTAGAGGGGCCTGAAGGCTCCCAGTGCACAAGGCAGCAATCAACCTAGTTTCCTGGCTTCACAGCAGTGGTCTCCCCCCACCCCCACCCCCACCCTGATCTTGGAGGACTGCCCTTCCCTTTTTCCTCGAGTATCTCTAACCAGCACCAGAGAGGAGTCTCTCTGCTACCCTAGGGACCTAACAGCTCATCTGCGTTATGCCAGCCTCCTCAGCCAGGGCCTGTGCTTTCCCTTGGGAACAGAGTGTGGTATGAGTGGGAAAATGAGGGTCAAGCCACACTGACCTGCAATGGACTACAATGGCCCCTGCATATTGAGGGTTACAGGCCTTCACCTTCTTAAGAAACTTGAGCATACCGATGGGGGTGAAAGGCACCCCAAAGTCTGGCCAGCTGGTAAAGTGGAATTGAGTGATGAGGCGCTGTGGCTTTCTGTTGGTCATGTCGCCCACCTGTGAAGTGAGGAAATCCTGTGTGTTGGCCCTGATACCCTGGGGTAGGTGGGGCAGCCCCAGTGAAGGGAAGGTGAGGCTTAGGGGCCAGGGCCAGCTGTGGCTGTTAGTGACAATAGGGAAATGAGGGTATACCCAAGAAAGTTTTAACAATGAACAGATAATCATCCCAGGAACCCCACTGGGTAAACTATTACTATTTTTCTCAGTCTACATATATGGAATGTAAAACTCAAGGTAAATGACCTGGTCAAGGTCTCAGAACTAGTAAATGGCAAGGTCAGTACTAAAATGCAGGTCTCCTGACTCTTGGTAAGCTCTCTTTTCATAGCACTACACTTGCCCTCAGCATAAGGTGACCTCTGTTTAAGCCTCCAGGGTCACTCTGGAGGGCCAGGAGCAGGGCTTATCACATCCTTGATGTTAGGAGCCATTGGAATAAAAAAGAAAAAGCGAGTCAAGTACCCAGAAGATTAACCACCTCCTGATGCAATTGATTCATACTAAGATGATAAAACTCCATCTCAATAATCATGTTTCTCGCCCTAGCCGGTTTGGCTCGGTGGATAGAGCGTTGGCCTGCGGACTGAAAGGTCCCAGGTTCAATTCCGGTCAAGGGCACGTACCTTGGTTGCAGGCACATCCCCAGTAGGGGGTGTGCAGGAGACAGCTGATCGATGTTTCTCTCTCATCGATGTTTATAACTCTCTATCTCTCTCCCTTCCTCTCTGTAAAAAATCAATAAAATATATTAAAAAAATAATAATCATGTTTCTCCCAGTCATAAAAATGCTCCTTAGTTTTCACAAAAGAAGTTCCCTGGGAGCCAGATCTCTGGTTTCAGAGTCCAAACACAACACACAATCAGCTTCCTGACCACCCTGAGGAAAAGGGGCAATAACACAACCTATTCTGCCCTCTTAA
The DNA here is from genome assembly GCF_963259705.1 of Myotis daubentonii. Lineage (NCBI taxonomy): Eukaryota > Metazoa > Chordata > Mammalia > Chiroptera > Vespertilionidae > Myotis > Myotis daubentonii. Next base: position 31,430,402 of record NC_081847.1, read on the forward strand.
TGGTTAGCAGATCCAAAGCAAGAGCCAAGAAAAGGAGGTAGAAAACAGTACCTGCTGAATGCAGAACTTTCGCACTGTGTAGTCCACCAGGACGGTCACATCTTCTACGGACACACGGATATTCCCATAGGTCCAGCAGCCTTGATCTGGCCAGTACTGGGCACACTTACACTGGAAAGGAACAAACATGCATCCCCTGACCTTAAACCTCCCGCCCTTGGTAGATGGAAAGGGCTGGAAAGAAAAGGACCACAATAGCCAAGACTGAAGTCCTGGGAAAGTCCTATGGCCTGTTTTTTCACCTCAAACAACTACCTACTTATTTGTTTTATCTGCTCTTTTTGCAAGTTCCTCAGTTTTCATCCTGTTTAGCGCAGTCTCTAAACTTACGCACATATACTTCTTGTTTTTTCCCATTCCCATTATTCCATCAGTTCAGGGCAAATTTGTCATACTCCAGAGGCGAGCTTGTCTTATTCCCTGGAATCAGCAACCTATGAGGAGGCCACCAGGGTGGACTGATGCAGGCTGTAAACCTGTCACAAGAGGCCCAAGGTCTTCTCTGGTGTCTGGTCCTTGGACAGCTTTCAAGAGCCAGAGGTTTGGTTGTAAGAAATGAACCTAATGCCCAGACCTAATGCTATCCTTCCCAAGCACCGTGGAGGTGCTGAACAGTACCCCAACACTCGTGTGGGGATCAAGGTGACTCAAGGGCCATCCTGGAGAAAAACTGTCATGATGGGGATTCCTTCCTGGGGATTGATCCAGGACTCAGGACTGGGGCTGGCTGTGACCCAGTGATGGAGCTGGCCAGGTATGGACTTGGCGGTCAAAAATAAAATGACCAGTCGAAGACTGCCTCAAGGATCAGGCCAGGGCCTCAGATTCCCTTGCACTTGGTGCAGGGTCTCAGTTTCATATAGCTCCCTCTGCCGACCCAGGAGTGACAGGAAACCACAGGAAGGAGGAACTAGAAAGCCAAAGAAAAAAAGCCCCTCTGTGGTGCTTTTTTGGCCAATGGCCCAAGTCTTTCTGTCAGGCTGTTTGGAACCAGGGTGAGTTGTCTGACTACCAGACACAGGGAACATGCCCTAGGCCAGTGGTTGGCAAACTCATTAGTCAACAGAGCCAAATATCTACAGTACAACGACTGAAATTTCTTTTGAGAGCCAAATTTTTTAAACTTAAACTATATAGGTAGTTTGCTTCTTCTTTGTAGCCATGTCAAACAGGGCACCTAAAAAAATGTTTCATTTTATAATAATGAAGCCACCAACATAAAATAATTACGATTCTTAAATTGATGACAAAAATACCTTTAGGATTTGCAGCTGGTTGGAAAAATACAGGTAACTTTATGCTTTGAGTAGGTACTTTTGTCACCCATGTGCAATTTGTGGACGCGACTAGCACTAACCACTGCACAATGAGACTGCTGACTGACTGGCTCACTCAACTCGTGCATGAATCGCGTGTGCCTTCCCCACGCTGCATATCCCGTGGGCCCGCCTGTGCCATGTCTCCCGTCGCCTGACCGACTGACACCCCCCACTTCTTCTAACACCACTTCTTCAAAATAGACTCGCCCAGGCTGAAAACCTACTTCTGCGCACGGGCCACGAAGTTTCAATCTCACTGTACGTGCGCACCCGCACGTGGTATTTTGTGGAAGAGCCACACTCAAGGGGCCAAAGAGCCGCATGTGGCTCGCGAGCCGTGGTTTGCTGACCATTGCCCTAGGCAACCCTTGGGATCATCGGAGGCCTTTGGGACATAGGAAAGTCTGGTAGGCATATTAACCTGGGCTCTGTCTGCAAGAATGACTGGCAAGGAGCCACAAAGGATGGACAGTCCAGACACAAACACAGCTCCAGCAAAGACCCTCTGCTGGTCATGCCTGTATCAGAGGCCCTCCTAACAAATTTCCCACTTACCTCTTTTCTCTCCTTCAGGTTGGTCACCATGACAATGGTGGCTGTGTTTTGTTCCCAGATCATCCTCCAAAAATCATTTACCGTTTCTTCTTTTGGTCCTAAAGCAGCCAATAGCAAAAATGAGAACCCATGGCAAGGGGAAGAAAGATGCTGGGAAATTTGAAACATTCATTCTTGACTTTGGAAGCCTGTGCCCACATATCTCCAGCTAAATATCTAATACATTGATCCACCCACCCACCTGCTAACTGAACATTCCCCATGTATCCACCAGGCACTTCACTAAAAAGTGAAGTCGGAGTGGGAGGCTGTCAAAATATAAAGAGAACATGAACAATGTCTCCCAAAGATATATTGTTGAGATTAGAAAGCATGACTATTCACTCAATATCACATTATGGGCCAGATAGTGAGCTAAGTGTTTTATATCTCATTTACTTCTTTCCACCATGCTCTGAGGTAGGTGTCATCAACCACAGAGGGGTTAGGTGACTTGCTCAGACTGGAATTTAAAATTTACTTCCCACACAGTCCTTCCCAGAAAGCCACTAGAAGATTTCCAAACAAAAATGAGGGAGCCAACAAAGAAAGAGAAAGAGATGGAATCTAACATATAAAGGAGACTAAAGCTATCCAGAATGGCAAAAGAAAGAAGGTTCTTGAAGGATCCCAAGATAAAAAAATAAACTCCATGTATCTGAATTCTTGAGAGAATATATTTCTAGAGAAGAATTTTTTTTTGCGGGGGGGAGTGGAGGGAGAATCAATGTTAGCTATATAAAAAAGTAAGTGAATAGGAAAAAAGGGTAATCATTAACTCTCAGAAAAGAGAAAACCAAAAATTGTACCAAAAAACTCATACATTATGTGCTTCAGTGGTTAATAATATTGGTATAGTAATAATGTAAACAACAAATGTTATCTTAACCTCAAATTGTAATTTAACTCTATTGGGAAGAGTGGGCAATGGGGGAAAAAGGAGACATATGTAATACTTTAAATAAAGAATTAAATTAAAAAAAAAGAGTGGGGAAAAGAGACATGTATATGCATGTCTGTCTGATTGAGTGTGAGGTTGTTTGTAAGAGAATTAAATAAAGTATATCATCTACCCATAAGGAATCAACAGATAAAAATGGTTACATTAGATTAAAAGAGTAAGGGAGAAAGGGGGAAGAACATTATTTTTATAACCTTTGTAATCACTTTGACTTCCTTAAAATTTATATTCCCCTTGGTAAAAATGAAAAAAAAATTACAAAGAAAAACAATGATAGAAGTGAACATATGCCAGAAAGATATACAGAAGAGTAATTGTTTCACTGCCTGGCAAGGTCAGGACAAATCTACTAGAGTAGGTGACATCTGAGTTATATGTTAGGGTAGATCAGTGGATGGGAGCTTAGAGAGGAAGCAGGGAGAATAGGCACTCCAGGCAGAGGTACAGGCGGCTGGCAGCAAGAAAGAGAGCACGAGATACCCAGCGATGTAATGAATTCAGTGAGGTAACTGTGTAGAGTGCATGGAGTGGTGGAAGATGGAGCTGGAAAGATAGGTAAGGTACAAGGCCTGTCCTTGTACCTTAACTTCCCAATAGAGTTAAATTACAATTTGAAAGATAGATAATGGAAAATCATGAGGATCATGACATAAGTTTTCCTCGAAAAAGAACATTCTGGTGGAAAGAGTGCAAGGAGCAAGGGTGAGGGGTAGAGGAATCAATCAGTAGGCTGTAACAGAGCTGGAAGAAAAGATGGGAGTAAGGCAATGTGTCAGAGAAGAGAGATTTTGAAGATGGAAATAAGAGGACTAGTCATTAGACCAGCCGTGGGCAAACTACGGCCCGTTTGAAATGAATAAAACTAAAAAAAACAACAACCGTACCCTTTTATGTAATGATGTTTACTTTGAATTTATATTAGTTCACACAAACACTCCATCCATGCTTTTGTTCCGGCCCTCTGGTCCAGTTTAAGAACCCATTGTGGCCCTCGAGTCAAAAAGTTTGCCCACCGCTGCATTAGACTAAGGGACAGGTAGAAGATCTGGATTATCCTAAACTGGCTTGGTTAACTGGGTAGATTACATTCCAGTCATGGTGATGGCCAAAGAATACAGGAGGAAAGCAGTCTGGGGTCTAAGGAAGAGTCATTTTTTAGTTTCTGATGTTAAATCTAAAGAGTATGTAGGGGTATCCAGGTGGAAGAGTACAAAACTAGTTTGAAAATGTGGCTTAGGAGAGGTCAAGAGAGGCAGCAGCCAGAGGTGAGTATTAGATGAGCTGTCTCAAAGAGAATACAGAAAACAGAAGGGGCCAGACAGAGAATGCTGAGGGCTCTCAGCATCATTCAGTTCAGATAGAATAAAAACCCTGGGAAGGAGATAAGAAGGAGCAGATGGAGAGGCAAGAGAACTGAGAGAAAATGGTGCCATGAAAGACAGAGATGGAGTTTCAAGGAAGCAGTCACCCACACATTTAGGAAGAAGCTACATTTAAGGGGCAGAATGAAGAATAAGAGCCAGGGAAAGAATATTTAGAAAAGTGAGAAAAATCAAGGTAACTGAACATCAAGAAATAACGGAGGAGTTTCAAGGAGTGTGAAGTACGGTGGAAAGGCTTAAGAGGACGGGACTTTGAAAAAAAGTCAACCAGGAAGTCACAGGAGACCTTAATTCACAAAGATTTTAGTGTCAACAAAGTCCTATGGCAAATAATGAGAGGAAAAGACTGCACATGGTTGTTGGTGCCAAAATCATCACTGAGTAGGTGTTAGCACAATTGGGCCTTAGAAGACAGATCTGAATTGACAGATGGCTACAGAGGAAGAGAAAGCAGGGCCTGGTTATGTAAAAGCCTGACCCCAGTGGGAGACTGTGAGGGTAAGGAGGATCTGAGGCTTTTCCTAACTTACTTTACCTCAATCTCTATTTTATGTCTAATAGAACTTTCTGTAATGGTGAAAATGTTTTCTATCTGCACTACTATGTCACACCATGTGTGTATAGCCTTCTCCAGTCTTTTTATACATGTAGCTAGTGAGCCTTAAAATGTGACTACTATAATTGAAGAACTGAATTTAAAATTTTAGTTAATTAAATTTTTACTTTTAAATAGCCACATGTGGCTATTGGCTACTGTATTAAAAACATAGCCACTTACCAAAATTTATGCTTGTTTCCCTGTACATTGTCCTCCACTAACTAAAGGGTCCATGGTACTGGGTCCCTGCTCTGAGTTTCCTAGACCACTTATCTATACTAATAAAAGGGTAATATGCTAATTAGACCAGACCGGACGTCCTTCTGGACAAAGCTGCAGTGGCTGCGAGGGCTGAGCCCCTTGCTTGAATTTCGTGCATCCGGCCTCTAGTCTATTAATAATAGTGGAGCTCAGGCCCACGAGTGGCAGGGAGGAAATGAGCCAGCCCATTTCCCAGGCTAGACCCTATTTCTGACCCTGGGAGGTGGCCAATCCTTTCTGGAGATTGATTACAAATTCAAATTCTGAGCAGCCTAACTAGAACCTCATGTTCCCAAAGGGTCACACCATGTGTGTATAGCCTTCTCCAGTCTTTTTATGCACACTTACAAAAGGACTTCTTTTAAATGACCCCTGGATACTAAATCATCAAGTTCAAGGCCTTTAGTTATAAAATTGCAAGGTGGATTACATTTTTTTTTCAGATAGTAATCTTTATAGAAAGGCTACTACATTCAGATTAATCTATTTAGCATTTGGAAGAAATAACCCAAACCCACTATGAGCTCATGGATAAGCCTGAGTAAAAAATTATCATTAATTACTTGCTGAGCCAGAGTGGCTCTATGGTTGAGCATTGACCTATAAACCAGGAGGTCACAGCTCGATTCCTGGTCAGTGCACATGCCCAGGTTGCAGGTTCAATCCCCAGTAGGGGGAAGGCAGGAGGCAGCTGATCAATGATTCTCTCTCATCACTGATATTTCTCTCTCTCTTTCTCCCCCCCCCCCCTCCCCTTTCCTCCCTGAAATCAATAAAAAAATATTGTTTCAAAAATCATTACTTTACCTTGTGCAGCAATGAATTTGTTCTTTTCTTGGTAGCCCTGAGGGGAGAGGAGAGTGGGAAAGAAAAAGAAAGTGAAAACCAAAAATGGGTTGGAAATAATATTCTCCAGACTCCCAACCAGTTAACAAGGCCTCCCTACAAAAAGGTCCAGGCAATTAACAAGAATTTCCATTCTAGAAATTTCTAAGGGATTAGCTTTAGATAGCAGGAATCAAAGATTACATGATCTAGGTAGTCTTCTCCAAGTAAATTATTAATGAAGAATATCCAAATCCCAAATCCCAGGCTAGACCCTATTTCTGACGTGTCTCAGAGCCTTACAATCTAGGTCTTAGTGTTAATGGATAGGAACCCTCCAAGGCAGAAGCAAATGTGGTGGTTCCAGGGATGAAGCTGGGCTCACACTTGGAAAGAAAATGGTTATTTTCTTGATGATGCTTTACCCTGGTGCAAAGACTTTCGGGGAATAACCTGTGGGTATGGCAGGTCAGCTCCCAGTGTTCTGGGTTCTCCACTACAGGCAGTGAGAGAAGAAGCAAAGGGGCACTGGGATATAGCTAAGGAGCCTCTGAGAAATGAACAACTGGCCGTAACTGCTAAAGACCTCTCCACTCTTAGACATGTAAAGGTGAGTGAGGAGACTGGTTCCTTCTAAGACTCCAGGTTGGAACCCACTTGCCAACTATGCCACTGCCTCTTCTGCCTCCCCTTGTGACCAACGTCAGGTTTGCTTTCACACCTTTGTGTTCCCCGCACCACAGGTCCTAGTCTCCACTGGCAGTTGCCACCACTTCCCTTCAAGATCCATCTGTGATCTTAGCTCTCTGCAAAAAGGGCTTGGTAATGGTTGCCAGGGATGGGAATGGGGTTTAACTGTATCTGGACAAGAAGTTTTTATTGAAGTAATCAAATGTTCTAAAACTAAAAGGCAATAACTAAAGGGTATAGGGTTCCTTTTTGGAGGTGATGAAAAGGTTGTAAAATCGACTGGTGATGGCTGCATATATCCGTGAATATACTAAAAACCACCGAATTGTACACTTTAAATGGGTAAAATGATGGTATATGAATTACATATAATAAAGTTGTTAAAATTATTCTTAAACAATTAGGGTGATGGCAGGATGACTTGGTAAATTTTATAAAATTTACTGACTTCTATACTTTAAATAGACCAAATTTTTGTTATATAAACTATACCTCAATTAAGTTGGAGAGAAAAAGGGTTTGGTAAGTATAACTGGCAGCCTATAACAAATGGCCTTGATTTGCTTCAAAGGACACTGTCTACCCCTATACTCCAAATCCAAGGCACATTTGCTCCCTCTTTCTCACTGATCTCTCATCTGCACTTAACCCTGCTGACCATCTGACATTTCCTCCATGCTTTACTTTTTGCCCTCTGACGTGCTCTTCTCTCCCAGTCTCCTTTTATCTTATTCATGAGTGTCTCTTGCTCAATGTGTGTGTGGCAGAGGCTGGTGGGCCCCAGGGCCCAATATTCTCCCTCTGAATAACTTCCAAGACATGGCTTTGGAATATCTCCTCTGAGCTCCAGATGAATATGACCAACTGTGTGCTGGACATCCACATGGATCACTGTATTTTCTGTAAGCTCTACTCTCGAAAATATACAATCAATCACCAAGTCCTGTTAAGTCTACCTCCAAAGTAGCTTTTATTTTGTTGCTTCCTCTTCAACCTTTCTACAGGACCTCATCATCTATAACCTACTACTGTAATAGCCCCTAGTTGGCCCTCTTAAATCCATGTCGCACATAGTAACCTGAGTGACCAATATACAAATGTGGCCATGTCACTTCTTGTCTTTAATACCTTTGATACTACCCCATTGCCCAGAGAATTAATTAAAACCCTTAGCTGTACTGAAAAATTGCAGCTACTATAAGGTGGCTTACTCAACACCCAGTCTCACCCACTGCTATCCTGACTTTCTTACTACAGGGGCCAAGACACTAAAAGCTAAATTCCCTAGATTCATCCCTTGCAGTTTAGTTCTGCACAGACCTAGCAGATGCTCCCACATAAGACCAGGGGTATAAGTGAGCGATGTGAGATAGTGATTGTGCTAGCAAGGTTTGGTCTTTGGGCAAGCATGGCAGAAGCATCCAGGTCTTCTGCAGAGCTTTCACTATGAGAGTTATAGGGTAGTTGGGTACCTCTGTGACTGCTCTATTCCTCACTGAGCAGCACCTTAGCTTGGTTCATTGGCTCTCCCACAGATTTTGTAAGCTACCCAGTATCTTATAATAAACCCCTTTTACCTGGCCAACGTGGCTCAGTGGTTGAGCATCAACCTATGAACCCGGAGGTCACGGTTCAATTCCCGGTCAGGGCACATGCCCAGATTACGGGCTCAATCCCCAGTGGGGGTGGTGCAGGAGGCAGCTGATCAATAATTCTCTCTCGTCATTGATGTTTCTACCTCTCTCTCCCTCTCCCTTCCCCGCTGAAATCAATAAAAATACATGAAAATTTAAAAAAGTTTGTTTTCAGTCACTTAAAAAATTGACTCCTCAGGGAAAACTTGAAATGACAAATACTCCTCTTAACATGAAGCTGGGAAGGACACAGTTCAAGATAATGAATGAGAAAGCTTGAGTTCCTTACATTGATGAATGAAGCATTGATGTAATCAGAATCTGGAACTCCTTCAACTGGTGTCAGATGGACTCTAGAGTGATCATCTAGGAAAAAAAATTAATCTTTAAATATTGTTAATATTAAAATAGTTAAATCCAATTTTATTTCTCACTGGTCCTGACACAATCAGGCCAGATAAGACATTTGTGCCTATGTGTATAGAGACACAGATGTATAAAGATGCCACTGCAGCAACTATTTATAACAGCAAAAATTTGGACATATCTCAATCATCATTAGGGGACTAGTTAAATACATTAAGATATGTCCACAGCTCTGGCCGGGATGGCTCAGTTGGTTGTGCACTGAAAGGTTGCCAGTTCGATTCTGGTCAGGGCACATGCCTGGGTTTCAGACTTGATCCCTGGTAGGGGGCATGCAAGAGACAGCTGATCAATGTTTTGCTCTTACATTGATGTTTCTTTCCCCTTTTCTCTAAAAATCAATAAACTATTGTTAAAGAAAAAAGATATGGATAGTAAGCAGTTGATAAAGAGGAAAGTGAGTACTTTTGTTTCTCAACAGATGAATTGACAATATACACTGAGTGGCCAGATTATTATGACTGGCCAGATTATTATGACTACCCCATCAGTACTTCGTTGGGCCACCTTTTGCCTTCAATACTGCGGTGATTCTTCTTGGCATTGACTCCACAAGATGTAGAAAGGTGATGCAAGGAATCTGACACCATGCCTGATGAATAGCACTGTCCAGTTCTGTGAGATTTGATGATTGTGGAACCAGTTGCCTGATGGCTCTTTTAACTTCATCCCACAAATGCTCAATTGGATTGAGATCTGGTGATTGTGGGGGCCACCTAAGCAAGGTAAAGTCTCCCTCATATTCTTGAAACCACTCCTGCACAATATGAGCACCGTGGCATGGCGCATTGTCTTGTTGGAAGAAGCCATCTCCATTGGGATACGCCATCAACATGATAGGATGAACTTGATCAGCAACGATACTTAGGTATGTTGTGCTATTCAGACGTTTATAATGATCTGGCCCTCTAGCAACTTCAGCGGGAAATTATAGCTAATTTGCCTACAAACATCAGGTGGTCATAATAATCTGGCCACTCAGTGTATATATATTGTTAAAAGAAAAAAGGTCTGCCCTGGCTGATTTGGCTCAGTGGTCAGCATCGACCCAAGGACCAAAGGGTCTCAGGTTTGATTCCTGGTCAAGGGCAAGTACCTCAGTTGCAGGTTCCCCAACCCAGGTAAGGGTAGGGTGGGGGAGAGGGGGCAACCAATTGATGTGTCTCTCTCATGTCGATGCTTCTTCCACTTTCTCTAGAAATCAACAGAAAATATATCCTTGGGTGAGGATTTAAAAAAAAAAAGGGGGGGGTCTGAACAATGTATACAATATACCAATGACATTAAATACATACATACATACATATATATATAATACACATACATATAGTCATACACAAATAGGAAGACATAATTACAGTATGTATATATAAATATATAGTGATCTCTAATATGTTTAGCACTCAAAAATATACCAGGTCTTTAAATAATAAATTATATAATTTGTACACACAAAAAAAGTCATTATAAAAACAAGACAAAGTTCAAATATTTTGCTCTCTTATCCCACTGGATTATGTATATCCCACATTCTGGAGAGCCCTGGTCTAGAAAAATGTCTGTTAGGCTATATAGATCAACTGAGAGTAATGACTAACTGGGAAGGTTTATGAAGAGAACTCTGTATCATAATTTCTTTGCAATGAGCACTACAAAAAAACCCCCCATGAACAACCCACTTCTTATCTGGTCCTAGTGAAACTGCTCTCCCTAACCTCCTAGAAACTTTAGGCCTGCCACAAAAAAACTAGTTAAGCACCCCTACTGACTTTGTAAGCACCTGGAGTCGCCTTGGGAACCATAAAGGCAATTTTAGATTGAGAGAAGGCCTGACCTTACTCTCTTTACCAACCCTCCTATGATTAAACACAACATTCTTTCCAGCCTCAGAAAAACTGGCTAGAGATGCAGTTTCAGGTTACATCCCTAGAAACCCTACAAACACTCACAAGGCAAGATGTTTACATATCGATTTTTTTCCTTATTTTCCTCCTTGGAGGCAGCTTCACAGGTGGCCTGGATAGGACAAGCAGGGAGAGCCTGAAAGGTTAAGAGAAATTAGAGGAGTTACTAACAGGGATAAACACCAAACATGCAGACTGCTACACCAACTCTCGACCTGGCAGCAAGCTCTGCCTTTCCTTGGGGGAAAAAGATGGGCCCAAGGGAACACTTGCAGCCTAACACAGAGCGTGCTCCTTTTTCTAAAGTGCCTACAAATTTCTTAGAGTGTACCACCAAGAATCCCCAGGAGCAGAATGCCCTTCTGTTATTATGCAGCATGCTCTTTATATGGTTACTACATGGTTAGGGGCCTGTTACAATGCTGGGTCAAAATGGACCACCCTGTTAATTGGAGTGGAGACATAAAGGGATGAGCCACTTCTCCTCATGCTAACCACAATGCAAAGATAAGATGCATCTCAGAATGAACCACACAGGAGTGCTCTGGACGGTTAGCTGAGTTAGGTCCTCTCTAGGGCCCTGACAAAGGAGCATGGCAACCCAGCCTCTAGCATCATGTAGCAAGGAAAAAAGGACAGGCATTCACAGGGATTCAGCAGTTAGGAAGCAGAGGACCTGGTGAGGTGGCAGTGACTATGCAGCAATTCTGAAGGACATGTGTATTGGTAGGTATATGGATAAGTACAAATGGTTTCACACGAAGCAGTCTGGATTGTCTGAACTTGAGCAAACAGTTGAACTTTCTAGGCCCAAATGCCCTCATCTGTAAAATTGGGATGCTAATATCTGCCACATAAGAAATAAATAAAATAATCTGTCTGGCATAGAAGAGGCATTTAATAAATTAATTTTAAAAAGGAGCGGGAAGCTAAGCCTTATTATTTGAACTGTTTTCTTTTGATATGTTCCATATATTCAAAACTAAGAAAGCAAAAAGGGAAACAGTTAAAAATTCCAACCTAGAAACCTTTCTAATAAGTGATTTGGAAATATGTTTTATAAGCCTTAAAAATAAAATAAAAAATATTCATACTCTTTGATCTAGCAACTCCACTTCTGAGAATCTAGCCTAAAGAAATAAAAATCTCTATGTTCAAATTATTTACTTCATTAAATGACCCAAAACTGAAAACAGCTTTAATATTCAGCAGTAGTGAAAGAGTTAAGTAAATTATGGTTCATGTATTATTTTTCACTTACTCCTTTAACAAATTATATATTGTATACCTCTCAGATACCGGGTTAGATACAGAGCAAACAGTGGTGAATCAATCATATACACAGTTCTTGCTCTCATAGACAATACAAACTTGTGTGTGAAAGATGGACATTAAACAAATAAATATAAAATTATACATCACAATAAATGTAATGAAAGAACAAAATGCTATTAGAGAAAGTATACCCAAAATTAGAGGAAGGATGAGTGTGGAAAACAGTATTCTAGGCACAGTGATCAGCATCTGTGGTGACTCAGAGAGAGAGGAGAAGGCTTGGTTTGTGGGAAGAACTAAAAGGTCAGTGAGCATATTACATAGAAAGTGTGATTGGTGGGGATGGCAAGAAGTGGGAGGAGATGAGCTTGGTAAGGTTAATTCACACATTTCCACATAGGTCCTTCAATAGAGAGCTTGAATTTTAAGTGCAGGAGGAAACCATTCAAGGTTTTAAAGCTGCAATCCATGCCCTGACTGGTTTGGCTCAGTGGATAGAGCGTTGGCCTGTGGACTGAAGGGTCCCGGGTTCAATTCCGGTCAAGGGCATGTACCTTGGTTGCGGGTACATCCCCAGTAGGGGGTGTGCAGGAGGCAGCTGATAGATGTTTCTCTCTCATTGATGTTTCTAACTCTCTATACCTCTCCCTTCCTCTTTGTAAAAAATCAATAAAAATATATATTTTTTAAAAAGCTGCAATCCAATATACATGTTAAAGAATCACTCTAGCTGATACATGGAAAATGGACTGGCAAACAAGAATAGAAACATGGAAAGATGAAGGTAAAAGGAAATAGATGCATTTGAGATATATTCTGGAGAAGAGTTACTAGATTGAGAGATGGACTGAAAGGAATGTAGATTGGGAAGAGAAAAAAAAAACAGGAATAAAGGGTGACTCTTTGGTTTCTAATTTTGATAATAAAAAATACAATTAAATAAAGGAAATGCCAGCCTAAAAGGAACTAATTTTACCAGATGAAAGCAAGATCTCTAAGGGAGCAAACATGTTTCCTGGGAACCATCAAGACAGTGATAAAGAGAAATTAAAGGATCCTAAGATAAAGGGAGTCAGAATCTCATAGTCCATCTGCCTTCACTTAAGATTTTCCGTTCAGAGTTAAAACCCTGGAGATTTTACATGTTATTTTTATTTTTAAAAATATATATTTTATTGATTTTTTACAGAAAGGGAGAGGGATAGAGAGTTAGAAACACTGATGAGAGAGAAACATCAATCAGCTGCCTCCTGCACACCCCCTGCTGGGGATGTGCCCGCAACCAAGGTACATGCCCTTGACCGGCATTGAACCCGGGACCCTTCAGTCCGCAGGCCAAAGCTCTATCCACTGAGCCAAACCAGTTAGGGCTACATGTTATTTTATTGAGAAGCAATTCCTTTAGACCTGATGCTGCTAATACTTAAGTGGGGGGAGGCGGGAGGGAGGGAGAATATCCTGAGCAGGACTCTTACACATGAACAGAGACCCTGCTTAAGACTGGAATTTCCCAATTCACCCAGATAGGCTAGATTTCCATGTTTCCACCCTGGTCAGAGCAAGATAAGATACGAGATTTTAAAGCCCCCACAAGTAATTCAGAGGCATTACTTTCCCAGTACACGCCTTGTCTAAAATGATGTAAACAAAGGTAGACAGCAAGACTTGAAAATAGTCCCCAGGGTCAGTAATACATGACCATAGTCGTATCAGCTAATCACCATGACCACAGTCCTATCAGCATCCCTAGCTCCTCAGGTCATGATGAAGAAAAACTAGTTCTCCAGCCATGCCAAATAAGGTTCCTAAAAGCAAAGTGAGGAAGAAACAGGAGCTATTGTTTGACAAGAGAAAAGGGCCTGCTCTAGAGAACATGGTGCTAGATGCAAAGGGTCAGGCTGAAGAGCCTATGTCAGGGATGAAAACAAGGAGAATCCTACTCCTTTTCCTTTCTACCCTGAAAAACCTAGCCCAGAGCTAGGAAGCAGCAGATAACCAGAAGGATTTAGATATAAAATCTCTTGAAACACTAGGTGGCATCAAAGACCATTTCATCCCTTGCTTAAGCCTTCATTGGAAGCAAGATTAAGCCATTTTTTAAAAACATGTTGTTTTTTAAAACATTGTTTTTCAATTTTTATATTTCTAAAAATACAAATATATCCATCACATAATTTAACTTACAAGTTCTCTTTGGTCTTTTCCCTCATCATATACTCCTCCTCACAAATAAACTTAAAAATATTGTGTTTATCATTACCTTGCTTTAATTTATTTGTACCCCATATATCTTGTATCCTTAAACAATATTTTTTATTATTCAGTTTACTTTTTGATAAAAATTGAATCATAATCAAGTGGTAACTTGTTTTTATTTTGTCCAATGTTATGTTCTGAAGACTCATCTAGGTTGTTCCATGTAGCCAAAGTTCATTCACTTTACTTTGTAGTGTTCCATTTTGAGTCCATACCAACATTTGTTTACCCACTCTATTACTGACGAATACCGGGGTTGTTTACAGTGAACAATCCTACTTCAAACACAAATTGGTATGTGTTTCCTCATGCACATGTGCAAGAGTTTTAGGTATGAATATAACTTTACCAGATAAGGCCAAATTGTTTTTCAAAGTAGTTGTAACAATTTATACTCCCATCAGCAATGTAGTGTTCCCAGTTGTTTTGTATACTCATTAACATTTGCTATGGTCAGACTTTAAATGTATCAAATGTCGGTTTAATTTATACTTCTCCTGATTTATTAATGAAGTTGACCATCTTTCCACAGATGACTGGTCAACAGGGTTTCTTCTTCTTTGAACTACCTAGCAAGTATTTCCCCCTTTTCTCCTGGATTGCTTGTTTGTTTTCTTAATTTGTACGAGTTGTTTATATATTCTACTCATTCTTCATCAGTTATAAGTGTTACAGATATTTTTTGCCAAGTTTGTGGCCTGCCTTTTCATTTTTTATGGTATCTATTTATAAACAGAAGTTTTACATCATAATGTAGTCAAGTTGGTTAATCTTTCCCTTTATCAACATTTTAAGTCTTAAGAATCCTTTCCTACTGTGAGATTATATTTTCCTACATTCATTCATGTTTCATCACTCTGTCTGTTAGATTTCAGTGTGCACACTAACTGGGACTGATTTTTGTTTCTGGTATGAGACAAGAATTAATTTTCATTTATTACCCAATTGTTCCAGCATTATTTATTGTAAAGACCATCTTTTCATCTAACAAAACTACAACAGCATTTCAGTCATGAGCAGGCTTCCACTTACACACAAATCTGCTTTGGAGTTCTCTATTTTATTCCACTGATCAATCCGTCTATCCCAGTACCAATACGTTACTGTCTTACTAGATTTTATAATACTCTTTAAATCTGGTAAGGCCGATCTCCTCACCTTGTTCTTCTTCTTCAGGAATGTCTTGGCTATTCTTGAATCTTTTCTCCTCCATATAAATTTTAGAATCAGCTTGTCAAGTTCCACAAAAAACCTGTTGGGATTTTTATTGGAATTGCATTGAATCTACATATCAGTTTGGGGAGAATTGACATCTTTACAATATTGAGCCTTTAATTTAGGCTTTTTCTTTAATGTCTTCAAACATTTAAATATTTTCTCTAAAGATTTTGTAAATATTTTGTTAAATTTATTCTTAGGTACTTTATATTTTAAATGCTACAGCAAATGGCCATCTTTTAAAAATTAGTATTAGATTCTGACTGTGGCTTATGCAAAGAAATGCATTAATTTTTAATGCTGTTTTTGTATCTATCAATCTTACTAAAATAACTTACCAATTCTGATAATTTATCTGATGAGACTTTGCATTTCTCTGAGGACAATATTCTATTCTGTGAAAAATGCATATTTTGTCTCTTCCTTTCCAATCTTTAATACCTTTCATTTCTTTTCCTGCTTCACTATGCTAAGCTCTCCAGTACTGTTTTGAATCTCATTCATTCACTTTTATGTTTGAATTCCCTTTTAAATACTCTCACCTAACAGCTACCAGTGCCTGAATATTCTGCTGTGATGGGGAATCAACACCTTCCAAGGTAGTTTATCTCACCCTGGAACAGTTTATTTGGAAGGACCCAACACTCAGATACACAACTTCTTTTCCCTTGTAGTGACTAGTGTAAAACTCAGATGTCAGCTGGCACCTTCTCTGCCCCTTGGAAACTCTGAAACCCCAATTCCCTAGAATGTTGAATTCAAAGCCCGTGACACAGCGTCTGCTAAATTCTTGTAAGTGTTTGGCTCTAATTCATTTGTTTAGAGACAACTCATCAATGCAGATGCTACTTTGCTTCTACCTTACTCCAATGTCACACAGTCCTGTCACCAGATTACACACACAAGCTTTTTCATCTGGAAATCCAAGAATTAAGCTGTCTCTATTAAAGATGTAGGATCCTGCCCTAACCGGTTTGGCTCAGTGGATAGAGCATCCGCCTGCGGACTCAAGGGTCCCAGGTTCGATTCCGGTCAAGGGCATGTACCTTGGTTGCGGGCACATCCCCAGTAGGGGGTGTGCAGGAGGCAGCTGATAGATGTTTCTCTCTCATTGATGTTTCTAACTCTCAATCCCTCTCTCTTTCTGTAAAAAATCAATAAAATATATTTAAAAAAAAGAAAAAATGATGTAGGATCCTGAGCAATGGGGTGTCACATCTTGCAATGCATAGATTTTAACCGTCTCACTAGCTCCACCTCATTCCTTCTCTTCTCACTCCCTATCCCCCCCTTCCTCTCAGGAGCTAACCAAATTTTCGTGTGTGTGAACATGCTTTAGGGACCTCAATAAGTGACTTTTCAAAATGTTTCTTTTAAACAAATTCAGTGCTTCCTTCTAAGACACATACTGGTCAATAAAAAAGTTGCAGCTTATAATTCTAGGACAAACACAATCTCATGGAACTTTCAACCGTGGTAGGGTTTCATAAAGATGCTATACTCTTTCATAAAGCCTGTCAAATATCTGAAAACAAACTGTTGTGTCCTATGCCTATTGTTCCTTCAGCTGTTCACCCCCATGGTACATTTTTTTCTCCAAAACAACTTCCCATTCCTTTTCACAGAGACCTGACCACAAGACTTCTGGCGTAGTTCAAGCTAGGGACATCAATTCTTTATTCTACATGCAGTACATCCATCCTAAATCTAAGCTCCATTAGCTTTATTTACCATATATATTTTTTAAAACCTCTGCTTTAAAAAACATTATAAAAGAATATGCTTGTTGTAAAAGTCAAATAAATTCAGAAGAGGAAATTCCCTATCATGTCTCTCCTATATTCTACTTTCCCTTATAGGTAACCCATTCCTCACAGTCACAGTATTCTTCTTCCAGATTTAAAAAAATGCATTAATACACTCATACATTTTTTAAAGAGGGTATTATACCATGTATAGTCCTCTGTAATGCGTTTTCTTCATTAACAGTACAACTTAGATTTTTCTATGCCAACACATTTATTTTAATGACAGCACAGAATTTCATAATGGACACAAGAACTCATTTAGCCATTCTGCTATTTGATGGATATCTGCTT
Source organism: Myotis daubentonii (assembly GCF_963259705.1). Classification (NCBI taxonomy): domain Eukaryota; kingdom Metazoa; phylum Chordata; class Mammalia; order Chiroptera; family Vespertilionidae; genus Myotis; species Myotis daubentonii. The sequence continues at coordinate 31,447,904 of NC_081847.1, forward strand.
TTTATTTTCTTTACTATTAGAAATAATGCTGTAATGAGCATCCACGTACAAATACATATTTGGTTTTCTGTTAGAGCAGTGGTTCTCAACCTTCTGGCCCTTTAAATACAGTTCCTCATGTTGTGACCCAACCATAAAATTATTTCGTTGCTACTTCATAACTGTAATGTTGCTACTGTTATGAATCGTAATGTAAATATCTGATATTCAGGATGGTCTTAGGCAACCCCTGTGAAAGGGTCATTCGACTGCCAAAGGGATCGCAACCCACAGGTTGAGAACCGCTGTGTTAGAGTCTCAGAAGTCAGGTCAGATAGTGTGGGTATTTAAAATTTGCTTGATACTGTTAAAGCATCCTTCCAATGCTATACCAATTTGAACTCTTTCTACCTGTCAATGACAGTATATGTATTCCCATACCTTTGCCCATACTTGGTATCAGTCTTTTAAAATTTTCATATCTGACAGGCTCAAAATAATGGTTGTTTTAATCTTGCCTTCCCTGATGACTAGATATAGTTGAGCTTTTTTTCATATGCTTATAGACCTTTTATTTTTCTGTGAACTGCCAATTTTGCTACAGCAGGTTTATAGAAGCTCTATATATTATGGAATAGTCTGTCTACCTGTGGCATATAGCTTCTTCCAGTTGGCCACTTTTTATGGAGACATTTTTTAATAGAGATGTTTAACATTTTAAATATATTTACTACCTTTCAATCTATTCCATTTTGGAATGAATCTTGAGTTTTGCTTAGAAAGGTCCTCCTTACTCCATGATCATAAAAATACTATTCTATGATAGAAGACACAAATTGGTGTGTTTGTCCTAGGTGTTATTTGTCAGCCTCTTTCCTGATAGGGTTAACTGATGCAAGCACAGTCACACTTGCCCCACATGGTGCCAACCAGATTCTCTTTGACAGGCAGGACTTTGAAAGCAGCAGAGGCTTCTTGAAAGGACCCTAGAGCCAGCAGAACAGGGCCTGCTCTGCCCGAGTGCTGGTAGCCTACCTCATCTTTTGGTTCTGTCAACTTTTCCAGTGTCTCCCCAACTGACAGTTTTGTTGTTTTGCTTCATTTAGTTGTGTTGACTTCTCTGGTTTTTAAATAAAGGAAGTGACTTAGCAGTTAGTATCAGTGAGTGGGTTGTAGTTGAGAAACTGATGGGAGAAATGTGGGTGATGTAAATCTGATTCCTGTGTTCAGATAAAGAGAAAGGAACTTCAGTTACTGCTTGTAATCACCTGGAATGTGTTTCAGCTGGTGGTAAAGGGGTGGGAGAATTCCAATTAAAAGTAGATGAAAAATGTTGACACTGAGAATTACTTCTGACAATGTCTGGTAACAAAACAAGAAAAAGCCCAGCTCCAATATCAAATGCTCACCTGCACAAACAGTGGGAGGCTCAGGGCCTTTCTATGACTGGCTATGTTTTTTGCTGAACCAAATGTTAACATTTCAGAATTTTGCTGGTTGCTAAATGTTAATGACAATGGAATTCACATCTTTCCTGGGTTGCTTGTATGAAAGACAGGGCCTTGGTGAGACAATTGAAATAATGCTGAAAGGCAACAGAGGAGTTGGCAAAGGCCAACTTCTAAAAATCTCTCTACTGTATCTTGTTTTCATGGTGAAAAGTTCTCTCCACTCTCACTGCTGATGGATATAAGGATGCAAGCATAACACATCCTAGAGCAGTGGTTCTCAACCTTGGCTGCACATTAGAATCACCTGGGAATCTTTTTAAAATCCTGATTTCTGGGCCTCCACCCCATAACAAAGAAACAGAATTTCCGGAGGATGCGGCATTTGGGGCCTTGACTTACGAGTGTCCTGACTAACGAGTTTTTCGAGATACGAGCCGTCTCTCAGCCGATTTTTTGCTTTGAGTTGAGTTGCGAGCTAAAATTCGGGTTACGAGCCAGCTTCAGATACCCCACCGCTAGTTGGTACAGCGAACGTCACAGTGATTTGACATACGAATAATTTGTATGTCCACAGCACATCAACAGGCATATACCATGAACTGTTGTCTTCATTTCCCCCTAAGATTCTGAAGCCATTTGCCATGGTAACTTCACTAGGTAAAGGGGAATCACCATTTGGGGTCTGGCCTTGAACTAACTAATTCCTGAGAACCCAGAATGTCATTCTTTTATGCCAGCTAGAATGGAGCTTTTGCAGGCCAGCTGATGGAAGGAGTTTTGGCCTGAGCTGGCCTCACATTAGGAACAAAGTATTTTCCCAATGTATAGTTAGAATAGATATCTATAGCAAGCAGCAAAATACCCACACTAGACTACCTGAAGTCTTTGGATAAGGACTATACAGTAGCAAGAGCAAATGCAAATTGCTGGAGCAGCAATCTCTACTAAATGGTAAGTCCCTAGGTGAGTCACAGAAATCCTAAGTGCTATAGAAGACTTAAAAGCTGCAGGATAATGATGAGATAATCCATGCTTGCTGGGCCATTTTGGATTTTGGAGACAGCATATAACACATGTTGATATCCTGCTTTGACTCATTTATTGATTGATCTGAAAACAGAAGGCTCTCTAGCTGATCAAAGCCATGGAGAAACTGGCATATGGGGCCCCATGTGTCTGGTTAAGGTTGAGCAGGAGAATCATATTAGAAAACCTTTAGATTTGGGGGACAAGACCATGATCTTGTCAGCATACTCTAGTAGAGAATGTAAGTCTAACCATGGGACACTAGATATCCAAATGACTTCAACTAAGAAGTATTATGTGATTCAACAAGCCATAAATTTGGACATGTCCAGCAGAATTCCACCACCAGCTGGAAGTGATGTGTATGGAACATTTGCAACACACCCACTCCCTTTAATAGACACCTCTGACTTCCCGATGATTTCAACAGTTGGCTGACGAAGAAAAACATCCAGCCTAGTGTACAAATGGCTCTGAGACATGCTAGCCCATTCTGGAGGTAGACTGCTGTGAGATAATCGACTTAAGAGATGGCCCTGAATGGTATAGAAGAGAAATCCTTCTAATGAACAGAACTTCAAACAAGGCACCCCACTACCTACTTCACTGGCGATCAGGATCTAAACCGATCCCAAGGTATTAGACGACTGAAATAAAAAAGATAGGAAGTAGTTATGTTCTCCCAGATGGCACTCATTGCTAACCGCCAAGGAGATCTTGGTTAGCCCTTTCCCTTAATATCCCATTGCTGGCCCAATGAGCCCATGAATATAGTGGCCATGGTAGCCTGGCAATTGGCTCTCACCACAGTATCTATTGAATTTGCCTACCATGCCTCTAAGAACACCACCTCTATTCAAGGATTTACTGGGTTGCCTTATCATGGGATCTCAGTGACTATTACCTCCAAACAAAGACTTCATTTCACACACAAAGAGGTATGGCCATGGGGACACATACTCCATTACCCAGAAGCAGTTGGCACTACAGACTCTAAAACAGTAGTGTGTCTATTGGAGACCTAGTGATGGTGCTGAGACTGGGAACTTTTTTTAAATCCTCACCTGAGAATATGTTTTTATTATTATTATTATTATTATTTTTTTTTTGAGAGAGAAACATTGATGTGAGAAACATTGATCAGTTGCCTCCCAAATGCAACCTGACTGGGGATTGAACCCGAAACCTTTGGATGTGGCACAACCCTCCAACCAACTGAGCCCCCCGGGCCATCGCTTGGGTGCTATATTGTGGGACCAAGTCTCAAGCAACAATGAGCAAAAATGATGCTGTTTTTTTCAACAGCCAGAAAAAAGGGTCCAAGTTATTCTATTAACTCTTGCCCAGTAAACGGTCTTTTGCTTCAGTTCTTGCCTCTCCTCCCAGCTATTCTTCACTTGGAGCTAATGATTTTCTCAGAGTACAAATCTGACCACATATCTCTGTTCCCCTAAACCATTCACTGGTGGAGCAGATGAGTGGTGACCCACCCACCTGGTAATTGAAGCTCCTTTCCTTCTTGCTATTAGAGCTCCACTAATTTGGACTGGGTTCTGTAAGTTGCAGTAAGCCTATTTCTTCCTTGCTTATGACTGGTTTAAACAGAAGCATGTGACAAGGGAAGTCTTCAGAAGCTTTTGGGAAAGTTTTCCTCATTGGTAAAAGGAGACACACAGAAAGAAACAGTCATCCTTTGTCCACTGGATCTTGTGAAACCTCCATGTGGTGCCTTGAACTGGGGTAGCCATTTTGGTGTCACGAGGGGAGCCAACTTCAGTTGAAAGGTGTAAAGTGACTGAGAGTTTACCAATGCCCAAGTTGGTCCTCTATGTCCTCAAATCCATTCCCTTTCCCTAATCATGACCAGCTTACGCCAATCTATCAGCACCTCTGGTATCAACAGCTGTTGTAGCCCCTCACTGTATTCCCTGCACCTATTCTGATCTCCCCATGGGCCATTCTCTATATAGCACCAGTCATTTTATTTCAAAATACAAACCTGGTTAGTCCATAGCTCTATTTCCTTCACGGCAATCTGTAAGATCTACAGCCTGGTCTCATCTTCTTGCAGTTTCATTTCTTACTATTCTCTTGAGTCTCTGCCCTTGGGCCACACATAGCCCTTCTTTATTTTCTGAATGGGCCCTTCCCTCACCCACCCTCATTATTAACAGTCTGCTCCTGCTATTTCGAGTGTCTGGAAAGTCCCCCCCACCCCACCCTCCCATCTCCCTTTCTCCAATGTCTTTGCCTTTAATTGGGTCTCAGTGAAAACATCATTTCTTCAAAGAAGTTCTGACCTGGGATCAGAACCGATGGGCTAGAACAGCCGTGGGCAAACTACGGCCCGTTTGAAATGAATAAAACTAAAAAAAAAAAAAAAAAAAAAAAAGACCGTACCCTTTTATGTAATGATGTTTACTTTGAATTTATATTAGTTCACACAAACACTCCATCCATGCTTTTGTTCTGGCCCTCCGGTCCATTGTGGCCCTCGAGTCAAAAAGTTTGCCCACCCCTGGGCTAGAATCACCAACTGGTAGATTCACAAATATGTTCTGCTTTCTTGAGGGAGTTATAAAAAAATACGAATCTAAATTCCCAAGATGAGCCGAAACCGGTTTGGCTCAGTGGATAGAATGTCGGCCTGCGGACTGAGGGGTCCCGGGTTCGATTCCGGTCAAGGGCATGTACCTGGGTTGCGGGCGCATCCCCAGTGGGAGGTGCTGATCGATGTTTCTCTCTCATCAATGTTTCTAACTATCTCTCTCCCTTCCTCTCTGTAAAAAATCAATAAAATATTTAAAATAAATAAATAAATAAATAAATAAATAAATTAATTAATTCCCAAGAGGAGGCCTTTACTCTGCAGTCTGCCATGGTCCTCATTTTCCACACTGAGCTACTCCTTGTCTACTTAAGACACTCTGGGGTCCCTAATCCAAACTCTAAAAGGCCACCGTTAATAAAGGCTCCTACTACTATGCGCCAGTCCTTTATGTCCTATATTGCTATTTGAACTTAGTTATTTTTGTTCTTATTTATAGATAGTGAATTTCTTGAGTGTAGAAATTAAATCTGTTTTTGCTCCCGAGCAAATCCCTGGCACCTAGCACATATTAAATGCTTAATAAGTATTTATTAAACAAAGTAACAGATGTGATGATGAATGAATAGATGGATAGATAAGGGAGGTGAGACAAATTATTCATTTCCTGTCCATAATCATATAGGAAAGGAGTCAGAAGAACTTGGTGAACATTTTCTCACCTCTTAACCCATTAAAAACCTGTTTTCTCCCCCAACACCTTAGGTCTGCCTTCCTCCCTGCTGACACACACATCTCAGCAAAAAACTCACGTTGAATTCCTCTCTGAAGAGTTTGTTGTCATCAGCCATTCTCCGGTTAATCTCCTCTTCCAGCTTGTCTACGGGCAGAGGTGGATACTTCCTGTTGGTGCTTGGAGACCTGGCCAGAAGTGGCACACTCTGGGGTTCTGCAATGCATAAAGGGGAAAGTTAGTTATGTGCCCTGGGGACTAGTCCTTCTCTGGAAACTAAATTGGGGATTCTATCTCATGGACCGAGCTTCCAAGAACTAGAGCTGCTCTCTTCAAGTCTTTTTCCTTTTAGAATAGGGAAATCACTAATTTCTTGTTTTTCTTCTCCATGAAGGTTTCCCATGCCATTAGAGTTCCTTACCCACGTCCTCAGTGCGGCCATTGGATAAGCGGAAAGAATTGGAATGACTCCCAGCTTGCTTGTATTTCTTAAACCTAATGAGAAAATGTGAAAAACTAAGCACAGAGGCAGAAGAGAACAATCATTGGCTTTGTATTTCCACTTTCAATTCAGCCTTTCTAAATCTTCTTTACCAAATAAACAGGCTTTTTAAAAAAAAAAAATTAATTGACTTCAGAGAGGAAGGGGGAGAGTGAGAGAGAGAGAGAGAGATAGAAACATCAATGATGAGAGAGAATCACTGATTGGCTGCTTCTGCACACCCCCAACTGGGGATCGAGCCTGCAACCCGGGCATGTGCCCTGACCAGGAATCGAATCCGGGACCCTTCAGTCCTCAGGCCAGTGCTCTATCTACTGAGCCAAACCAGGTAGGGCTAACCAGGCTCTTTTAAGAGACAGGTCCTGCACCTGATGCTCCTGCTCACCCTCAGCACACTAGAACAGCGGTCGCCAACCTTTCGGACCTCACGAACCACATGTGGTCCGCAGACCACCGGTTGGCAACCACAGCACTAGAATCCAACCCAGGTATCACCAAGAGTATATTCTAGCTTGTGTGACTCTGTGCAGTTCTAGTTCCAGAACTCCCTGAAGATTACAGTCATACCAGGTGAAAAAAGGATGAGTGGGTAGAGTATAGTAGGGGGAAGGAGTAGATAAGAATATCCATATCAAACAAAAATTCTGTTATTTCCCCAGTGCAACCAGGGAAAAGATCAGAGTTTCAGACTGGGTGAGCACAGATCTGGTCTTAAGTCTCCTGCAGGATGGTGGATACACATGACAAATTATAGGGGGTCCAAGGTTCCCCTCTCTTTATATCTGTAGAACAGAAAGAGCACACAGTGCAGCTTAAGCCAAAGATAAGGGCGAAGTTAAGCCTAATTAGTCAGGGCGGTAGGAAGATAACAAATACACTTCCCTCTTCTCTCCCTTGGGTTCCCCTTTCTTGCTTTTGTTCCCTGTTTGAGTAGTATTATCTGGAGGATCTTGAAAGAAAGTCAGAAAGGGGAACCCTATAACTCACATGGTTTAGTGCAGTATGCCAGGGTAAGGAGTCCTAGAGGGGTTTGGGGACAAAGCCCCAGGTATAAATATTTTATATGCTTTATTATATAGAGACCAGGGGATTTTTAGGGGTTGCTTCAACAGGGCTAGATATGAAGATCTTAAACTTATCAATAATAATACAGACTGTGGCTTCTTCCCTCAACCTCCAAACCACCATCCTGGACTTTAGATTGCAGTAGAGTTGGGAGGCTGGACTTGGATAGGTGGAAGCCAAGAGACGGGGCTGGGTCTTGAGGAAGACTATGTGGCTTTTAAATAATTTCTAAGTAGAAATTTAATCTTATGAGCACTATCCTGAGTCATTTCCCTCTATCCTCTTAATTATTCTTATCCTACTGTCTTCTGAACTATGTAGGCTTGAGGCCCTGGGGTTACTGAAATAGAGGCCACGAGAATGGAGAAGCATTAGTTCACATGCTCACCTTAACATGTACAGAACTATGATAATAAAGACGATCACTAGCAGAGAGGACAGGGCCACCATCACTGCAATAATTGGCGTTTCATCTGAAATTGAGAAAAGAAAACATGTCATTACTATTGTGTGCAATGGAGGGCTCAAGTTGGGTGCTCCGGGAAATACCCAGGAAAAAGGGCTCATTCAATGCTTCTGTAGAGACAGGGCATGAACAAAACGAGTGAGAGAGACAACACTTCCTACTGCTACCCTATCTCTGCTTATTATACATTTGTTTTCTGTCTCCCTGCATTTAAAAAATATATTTTTATTGATTTCAAAGGGGAAGGGAGAGGAAAAGAGAGATAGAAATATCAATGATGAGAGAGAATCATTGATTGGCTGCCCCCTGCTGGGGACCAAGCCCACAATCCAGACATATGCCCTTGACCAAAATCAAACCCGGGACCCTTCAGTCTGCAGGCCAATGCTCTTTCCACTGAACAAAACCGACCAGAGCTGTCTCCCTGCATTTGAATAAAAGCTCTTTGAAGGCATAGAATGTTTTGTTCATTGCTATAGAGCCTAAAACAGTGCTTAGTACATAAACAAATAAATATTTGAAAGCATGAACACATCCAATCCTGATGGCAATCTAGGTATGAGAGTCAACAACATACTCTCTCCCCAGACTTAATGGGCTCTACCTAGAGCAGTGATGGCGAACCTTTTGAGCACTGCGTGTCAGCATTTTGAAAAACCCTAACTTAACTCAGGTGCCGTGTCACATACAGAAATTTTTTGATATTTGCAACCATAGTAAAACAAAGATTTATATTTTTGATATTTATTTTATATATTTAAATACCATTTAACAAAGAAAAACTAACCAAAAAAATGAGTTCGCATGTCACCTCTGACACGCGTGTCATAGGTTCGCCATCACTGACCTAGAGGAAGACAGGAGATAAAAGAATTTTCCTGTCATAAACTCAGATTGTTTCCTGGCATAGAGAATACTGTTCCTGATTAAAGCAAGCAGACATTAGATCCTTAAGCACTATGTATCCAAAATGCCGGTACTCTTTTCTACTTCTTTCCACAGCCAGAATCCCAACTACAGCAAGATATGGCTTGGAGATATATTGGAAGGCAGGTTCTTGGATTTCCATTCCATAGGGCCTGGCTTCCTTTCCATCCAATACTTAGCTTTCTTTCTTATGGCAGCTAACCAGGTGCTGGCTCATTCTCCTCCACTCTCATGCCCCTACCACTAACTACACAACATCTTGAGTTTGTAACTATCTTCATCACTTTCCATCCTACTAAAAGGGAGGACAAGTTCCTTCCATGTGAAAGTCAACCCTGTCACACATCTATTACTGTTACCTCAAAGACTTGTCTTCTTGACCTCATTTACCCCCCTCTACTCACCAACAGCCCCATGCTTCACAGTTAACTTCTCACAACAGTTGTCTTATAAAAACAGTCATTTTCTCTAATTCTTTACCTCTGGATAACTCCTTAGCCTATTTTGTTCTTGACTCCTACCTCAGTGCTCCATTTAAATTGCTCATCAAGCCCAGCTGGTGTGGCTCAGTGGTTGAGCATGGACCGATGAACCAGATCAACGATTCAATTCCTCGTCAGGGCACATGCCTGGGTTGTGGGTTCGATCCCCTGTGGGGGTGTGCAAGAGGCAGCCAAGCAATGATTCTCATCATTGATGTTTCTATCTCTCTCTCTCACTCTCCCTTCCTCTCTGAAACCAATAAAAATATATTTAAAAATAAATAAATAAAAATTAAAAAAACTCACCAAGAACACACAAATGGCATATTACCAAATCCAATGGAAACATTCCCATTCACACCTGATTCAACCTCTTAGTAGCATTCATTAAAAAAATATTTATAGACCAGCAATTCTATGCTAGGCACTGTTCTAGACCATGGGAAAAGAAAAGTGAGGGGATACTGTTCATTAACAAGTAAACACATAATTTCAGAAAGGGATAAGTGCTATGAAGAAAACAGTATGATTAATTCAAATGGCAGCAGAGTAAGGGGAAAGCACACTCACTTCCTCTCAGGATCAAACTGAAATTACAACTAAATTATAAAACAATAAACCTGATAACCAACTGAACTAGCTAAACAGAAGTCTTATAACCAAGGATTTACAGAAGCAGCCTGGCAGGAATGGTGGAGATGCGAAAAGGGCTGTGAATCTTGAGGGGTGGCATGTGCAGTGGCTGAGAATCTTGAGGGGTATCTCAGGTGCAAAGGTTCCCTCTGATGCGCAAGGAGTCTTAACCCCATGCGGGGCTCCCCAGCCTGGAGCACCAGAGCAGGGAAGAGATGCCCATATAATATCTGGCTGTGAAAAATCAGTGAAGATCTATCCACCAGGGAGTATGCTAGAAACCCAGGCGCCTTCTTGAAGGGCCAAAACACTGAATCTCATTTGTGGGCACTCACCCTGGGCTCCAGTGGAAGAAAGGCAGCTCAGAGGGTTGTGTGGCTTTGGGGAGAAGGTTAAAGGATCAGCTGCCAAGGGTCCTGTGCTGATTCCCTCACCCGCACTGCTAAGAGAAACCACCTTTCCTAGGTCAAGTACTCCCGTCCGTATAGCATCAGACTAAGTAAATGCACTAGCCCCACTCTCCCAACTCCCTGTGGCCTGCCGTGCCAAGCTCCCCTTCCTCCACATAGCCAAATCTTGGTCTGTTTTAGCCTGATGAACTCTGCTGGCCTCACCAGGACAGCTCCCTGAGATCCCACCCACCACAAAGATCCCCAGGCCCCTAGTAGGTGGCAGCTGGCCTTGTTGTACCCTGAGACTTTAGCTGAGTATCATCAGACTCAGTTCTGGTGCCAAGTCTTAATTTGTATCAACCTGGAGAACACCAATAGCCCCTACCTAGTGACTAACTGAGAAGCTATCATGCAACCAGCCTACCACCAGAGACTTTCAGTGACTTAGCCTAACAGGTAGCTGGCGGCAGATCTCAGGGTATCTTGGGCCTTTTGCCGACTTGTCCCTAAACTTGGTGCCCATGGAAGCCAGCCTTGGTACGCAATTTGCCCTCTCTCATGCACACCCATGCCCAGCAGAGGCAACCACAAACCCAAACCATGGATTAGTTTGTAGCTCCAAACATGTAGCCGAGGGCAAGGCACGGGCAGCCCCTGATACTGATCTGCACCTATGTCCTTCTCAAAGAGGCCCCAGAACCAACACACCTGGAGGCAGGCTTCAGACCACATCAGATCATGACCTAATTAGTTCCACAAGTGGCATACCCAAAAGGCGCTCTTGGTAGGCACCAGACCCTGCAGGCATGAATTCCATGTTGTGGGGTCAGGCCCCACACAGATGATCGTACATTGTGGTTGGTGTTGATTCTCATAGCCAACCTGAGACTCAATCCCACTCACGGACAGGCCAACTGTAAGACTCAACTACAAAAGGAGGGCTCACATGACCCACACAAGAAACATTCCTGGAGCACAGGTGATCAGGGAGACTACACCACTGAGCTCCACAAGACACCTACTACATAAGACCACAATACCAAGACTGGGAAACACAGCAGATCTACCTAATACACAGAAACAAGTACAGAGAGGCAGCCAAAATGGGGAGAAAAAAAAGCCTCAAAGAAAAGGAGTAATCCCCAGTAAAAGAACTAAATGAAATGGAGGCAAGCAATCTACAAGATACAGAATTCAAAACAATGGTTATAAAAATGCTCAAAACACTTAGGAAAAGAATGGATGAACTTAGAGAGTACTTAAGCAAATAGATAGTAAACATACTAAAGGACACAGAAATCATAAAAAAGAACCAGCCGTGACTGAAAAATGCAATGTCTGAAATGAAGAATATACTAAATGCAATCAATAACCTTAGGTAAAGCAGACGAATGAATCAGTGATTTGGAAGACAAGGTAGCAGAAAACATGCAATCAGAGCAGCAAAAGAGAAAAAGAATTTTTTTTAAAAAATGAGGCTAGTTTGTGGAACTTCTGGAACAACATCAAGTTATAATATCTGCATCATCGGGTTCCAGAAGGAATTGAAAGAAATAATGACTGAAAACTTCCCAAAAATGGTAAAGGAAAAAGACCCAAAAGTCCAGGAAGCAGAGAGAGTCCCAAACAAAATGAACCCAAAAAGGTCCACACCCTGACACATCATAATTAAAATGGCAAAGGTTAAAGACAAAGAGCATCAAAAGAAAGACAGTTACCTACAAGGGATCTCCCTTAAGACCACCAGCTGATTTCTCAACAGAAACATTTCAGGCCAGAAGGACTGGATGAAATATTCAAAGTGATAAAAAGCAAGGACCTATAACCAAGACTACTCTACCCAGCAAGGCTATCAGTTAAAATTAAAGGAGAAATAAAGAGCTTCACAGACAAGAAAAAACTAAATGAGTTTTCATTACCACCAAACCAATATTACACAAAAAATGTTAAAGGGACTTCTTTAAGAAAAGAAGAAAAAGAGAGAATTAAATGCTCCAATTAGACATAGTATAGCTCAGCCGTGGGCAAACTACGGCCCATTTGAAATGAATAAAACTAAAAAAAAAAACAAACGTACCCTTTTATGTAATGATGTTTACTTTGAATTTATATTAGTTCACCCAACACTCCATCCATGCTTTTGTTCCGGCCCTCCGGTCCAGTTTAAGAACCCATTGTGGCCCTTGAGTCAAAAAGTTTGCCCACCCCTGGTATAGCTGAATGCCTAAGAAAATAATAGCCCTATACAGGGTGGGGCAAAAGTTTATAGTTGTTTATATGAAAAATAACACAATAATTAATAAATAATATTACAAGAGTAAACTGTGTTTCACGTATTCACAACCGTACACCTAACTTTTGCCCTACCTTGTATATGCTATCTATAACAGACCCACCTCAGAATGAAAGATATACACACTAAAAGTAAAGGGTTAGAAAAGGATATTCCATGTAAATCAAAACAAAAGAAAAGGCTGGGGTAGCAATACTTACATCAGACAAAACAGGCTTTAAAACAAAGGCAGTAATAAAATACAAAGAAAGACATTACCTAATGATAAAGCGATCAATCCAACAAGAGCATAAAACCCTTGTAAACATTTATGTACCCAACAACATAGGAGCACATAAATATATAAAGCAAATACTGGCCCTGGCCAGTAGGAACATCATCCCATACACCAAAAGGTTGCAGGTTTGATTCCCTGTCAGGGCACATGTCTGGGTTACAGGTTTGATCCTTGGTTAGGGTGCGTCTGGGAGGCAACTGACCATCAATTCTCTCTCATATAGATGTTTCCCTCTCCCTCTCTCTCCCCACCCCGCCCTCCCTTCCTCTCTTTTAAAAATCAATAAAAAACATTGACTCGGGTGAGGATTAAATAAATAAAGCAAATATTGAGGGATATAAAGGGAGAGATCTACAGTAAAACAGTCATAGTAGGGGATTTTAACATTCTATTGACATAAATGGACTGTTTTCCCAGACAGAAAATCAATAAGGAAACAGTGGCCTTACATGATACTCTAAACCAGTCGTCGGCAAACTGCAGCTTGCGAGCCACATGCGGCTCTTTGGCCCCTTGAGTGTGGCTCTTCCACAAAATACCACGTGCAGGCGTGCACATACAGTGCGATTGAAACTTCGTGGCCCATGCGCAGAAGTCGGTATTTTGTGGAAGAGCCACACTCAAGGGGCCAAAGAGCCGCATGTGACTCACGAGCCGCAGTTTGCCGACCACTGCTCTAAACCAGTGGTTCTCAACCTTGGCTGCACATTAGAATCACCTGGGAATCTTTTTAAAATCCTGATTTCTGGGCCGCATCCTCCGGAAATTCTGTTTCTTTGTTACTAATGTTGTGGCCCCATCCCATAACAAAGAAACAGAATTTCTGGAGGATGAGGCCCAGAAATCAGGATTTTAAAAAGATTCCCAGGTGGGAGAAACTAAGATGGCGGCATAGATAAACACCGGGAAATTGTCGCCTCACACAACAATTGAAGAATGCCGCAAGGGTCAGAACAAACATCGTCCAGAACAACAGGAAGGCTGGCTGAGTGTAATTTCTACAACTAGAAGAAAAGAGGGGCACGCTGAGAGCCAGAGGAGCTGCAGAGGTGAAGTGCAGAGGTACGGCAGCGGCTCGCGCGCGCGCGGAAAGGGGGTGGCGCCTGAGGACGCGGCTGTCTTTTTGAATCACAAGCTCCCAACTGCTCTGAACTCCGGTTCCAGCGGGTCTCTGGGGACCCAGGGCTCATACGGGGAGAGGCTGGTCTGTCAGGCGGCAGCGGGCGAACTTGAGGGCGGCTTTCCCTCAGAGGTGCTTGCAGCCGTTACCGGGACACTGAGACGCGCGGCTCCGGGCGCGGAGAATCACCATAGCTGCTTTCACCGCCCTTTGACTCCCTGAGACCCCGCCCCACCCAGGCTGCGGCAGAGGCTTTTGCATGTGAATGTACCTAACTACAGCCCAGCCAGGCAGACCCGGAACTTCCAAGAGAAGGCCCAAGGCCCCGCAGCGGCTTGCATTGCTTCACAGCTGAGCCTCTTCGTGGCTCCTGCTGTGTGGCCTCAGGCAGGGGCTGAATTAGCACCTCCTTAGATCCAGGAGCCACTGCACCCAGTGGTCAGAGGGGGACCATTCTCCCACTTCAGACACAGCTGATACTCACAGCCAATTGGCCTGGAGGTCAATTCCTCCCAGTGATCCTACAACAACCAAGGCACCAAGAGTGCACCAAGAGTGTCTACCCCAGGTAACTGGGGAGGCTGAGCCACTGGGCCCTACAGGACACCTGGCGCGCAGGGCCACTCTATCAACACAGGGAAGCAGCCAAAATGCGGAGACAAAGAAAAAGGTCACAAATGGCAGAAACGGAGGAAAGCAAACGACTGGATATAGAGTTCAAGGCCACGTTTATAAGGTTTTTCAAGAATTTTATGGAAACCGCCGATAAATTTAATGAATCCCTCAAGGAGTATAGTGAGACCATGGAGGACATGAAAAAGGACCAACTAGAAATTAAGCATACACTGACTGAAATAAAGAATAATTTACAGAGATCCAACAGCAGACAAGAGGATCCCAAGAATCAAGTCAAAGATTTGAAATACAAAGAAACAAAAAATACCCAACCGAAAAAGAAAAAAGAAAAGAGATTCAAAAAATATGAAGATAGTGTAAGGAACCTCTGGGACAACTTCAAGCGTACCAACATCAGAATTATAGGGGTACCAGAAGGAGAGAGAGGGCAAGATACTGAAAACCTTTTTGAAGAAATAATGACAGAAAACTTCCCTTACCTGGTGAAAGAAATGGACTTACAAGTCCAGGAAGCGCAGAGAACCCCAAACAAAAGGAATCCAAAGAGGACCACACCAAGACACATCATCATTAAAATGCCAAGAGCAAAAGATAAAGAGAGAATCTTAAAAGCAGCAAGAGAAAGACAGTCAGTTACCTACAAGGGAGTACCCATTCGACTGTCAGCTGATTTCTCAACAGAAACCATGCAGGCCAGAAGAGAGTGGCAAGAAATATTCAAAGAGATGAATAGCAAGAACCTGCAACCAAGATTACTTTATCCAGCAAAGCTATCATTCAGAATGGAAGGTCAGATAAAGAGCTTCACGGATAAGAAAAAGCTAAAGGAGTTCATCACCACCAAGCCAGCATTATATGAAATGCTGAAAGATAGTCTTTAAGAAGAGGAAGAAGAAAAAGGAACTCTTACCATTTGCCACAGCATGGATGGAACTGGAGAGTGGATAAATACCACAGGATCTCACTCATTTGTGGAATATAATGAACAACATAAACTGATGAACAAGGACTGATCCAGAGATGGAGAGGCATTGATTGGACTGTCGGGCCTTGGAGGGAAGGTAGGGGAGGGTGGGGGCAAGGGGGAAAGATCAACCAAAGGACTTATATGCAAGCATATAGGCCTAACCAATGGACACGGACAACGGGGGGGGGGGGGGGGGGTGAGGGGATGAGCGGGGGGTGGGGGGGTAGAGGGTACACATATGTAATATCTTAATCAATAAAAAATACTAAAAAAAAAAAAAGATTCCCAGGTGATTCTAATGAGCAGCCAAGGTTGAGAACCACTGCTCTAAACCAACTGGATTTAATTTACATTTTCAGAACATTTCACCCCAAAGCAACAGAATATACATTCTTTTCAGATGCACATGAAACGTTTTCCAGGATAGATCACATATTGGGATGCAAAAAAGTCTCAATAAATTTAAGAACAATAAAATCATATCAAGCACTGTAATGGTATAAAATTAGAAATCCATTACAAGAAAAAAACCTGAAAAACACAAACACATGAAGGCTAAATAATATTTTACTAAAAATGAATAGGTTAACAATGAGATCAAAGGAAAAATTTCAAGAAATACCTGAGACAAATGAAAATGAAAACACAAAATCTATAGGACACAGCGAAAGCAGTCCTAAAAGGTAAATTCACAGAATTACAGGTCTACATCAAGAAACAAAAAATATCAAATAAACAATCATGCTATCTGATATCAAACTACTATAGTATACTACAAGTCTATAGTAGTCAAAACAGCATAGTACTAGCTAAACCAAACAAAACCGCCCTGGCCGGCTTGGCTTAGTGGATAGAGCGTCGGCCTGCAGACTGAAGGGTCCCGGGTTCCATTCCGGCCAAGGGCACATGCCTGGGTTGCGGGCTCGTTCCCCAGTGGGGGGTGTGCAGGAGGCAGCCAATTGGTGATTCTCTCTTATCATTGATGTTTCTATCCCTCTCTGCTTCTCCCTTCCTCTCTGAAATCAATAAAGAAATATATTAAAAAAAACAACAAAAACCAAACAGACACATAAATCAATGGAACAGAATAAAGAGCCCAGAAATAAACTCACACCTATATGGTCAAGTGCTATTTGACAAAAGAGGCAAGAACATGCAATAGGGTAAAGACAGTGTATTCAATAAATAGTATTTGAAACAGTGGACAGATAACATGCAAAAAATGAAATGAGACCACTTTCTTGCATTATATAACAGATTAAAAACTTAAACGTAAGACTCAAAACCAAAAAATTCATAGAAGAAAACAAAGGTAGTAACATCTCTAACATTTTTCTTAGCAATGATTTTTTCTGATATATCTCCTCACACAGGGAAACAAAACAAAACAAAAACAAACAAATGGGACTATATCAAACTGAAAAGGTTTTCAGAGCAAAGGAAACCATCAGTAAAACCATCAATAAACCAACTACCAAATGAGAGAAGATATTTGCTAATGATAATCGATTAAGGAGTTAATATCCAAAATTTATAAAGAACTCATACAACTGAACACCAAAAAAAAAAAAAAAAACCCTACACCAAACAATCAAATTCAAAAATGGGCTGAGAATCTGAATAGACACTTTTCCAAAAAGGACATACAGATGTCGCCTTGCCCATTTACAATAGCTCAGTGGATAGAGCATCGGCCTGTAGAATGAAGGGTCCCAGGTTCGATTCCGGTCAAGGGTACATGCCTGGGTTGTGGGTTCGATCCCCAGTGGGGGTCGTGTAGGAGGCAACCAATCAATGATTCTCTCACATCATTGATCTCTCTCCCTCTCCCTTCCACTCTGAAATCAATTAAAAAAAAAAAAGACATACACATGTCTAATAGACATATAAAAAGATGCTCAATGTCACTAATCACCAGAGAAATGAAAATTCAAACCTCAATGAGATATCAACTCACACCTGTCAGAATGGCTATCATCAATAAATCAACAAACAATAAGTGTTGGCAAAAATGTGGAGAAAAGGGAACCCTCACGCACTATTGGTGGGAATGTAGCCACTATGGAAACCAGTATGGAGGGTCCTCAAAAATATTAAAAATGAAACTGCCTTATGGCCCAGCAATTCCACTTTTAGGTATTTATCCAAAGAAATCCAAAACACTAATTCAAAAGAATATATGCATTCCTATGTTCATTGCTGCGTTACTTACATAGCCAAGATATGGAAGCAACCCAAATGCTCAATAGATGAGTGGATAAAAAAGTTGTGGTATATGTATACAACGGAATTTTACTTGGCCATAAAAAATAATGAAATCTTACCATTGTGATAGCATGGATGGACCTAGAGGATATTATGCTAAGTGAAATAAGTCAGTCAGAGAAAGAGAAATGAGTTCACTTACATGTGAACAAAAACGAAACAGACGCATAGGTACAGAGAACAGACTGATGGTTGTGTGTGTGGTTTGCAAGACTGGGTGATAAAGGTGAAGGAAAGGATTAAGAAGTACAAATTGGTAGTTAGAAAATAGTCGCAGGGAATATAGTTAACAATAATATGATAACTATGTATAATGCCTGGTGGATACTGGAAATATTGGGGAGGCGGAAGCATTTTGTGAAGTATAAGATTGACTACTGTGCTCTATACCTGAAAATAATATTGAATGTAAACTGTAATTAAAAAAAATTAAAAATAAAACATCAGTAATTTAAAGAAAGAAAAGAATGGTAGGGAATTAGGGAGTGATGGGTAAGAAGGGGCAGATTCGGCTATTTTAGAGTAGTTTGGGAAGGCCTGAAGTGGTTATGAGGTCTACGTAATGTGAAGTGAACTATGCAAATATTGGGCAAATATTTCTAGCACAAGGAACAGCAAGTACAATAGCTCTTAGGAGCTTGGCAGGTTCAAAAACAACACAAAATCCAGTTTTAATAAAATGTTGCTTAAGGGGAGGCAAGAGCCAGAAAACTTAGGACTTTGTAGGCCATTGTAGTGAGTGTGGATTTAATTCTGAATGTGATGAGAAACACTATGTGATTGGAGGGCTTTGAATATGGTAGAGAAATAATTGGATTTACATTCTTTTAAAAGTTCAGCTAGCTAAATGACTCATAAACAGCAGTTATAAAGTGGGAGATAATCCAGCGGAATATGGTCTTATGGATGCCAAAACAGTTTTTCAAGTAGAGAGTGATCAGTTCAATTTTATATTAGTGATAGATTAAGTAGGATGAAGATAGAGAAGTGAAACTGAATTTGACAAGATGGCAGCTATTGGTAAACTTTTCAAGATTGGTGAGGAAGACTAAATAAAGTGAAATAAAGAGGGAAAGAGGAGATAGTAAGATAGCGATTCCTTATGTGAAGTGAGGACTTTTACCATAAAGCAGTGGTTCTCAACATTCCTAATGCCACGACCCTTTAATACAGTTCCTCATGTTGTGGTGACCCCAATTTCATTGTTACAAATTGAACATAATTAAAGCACAGTGATTAATCACAAAAACAATATGTAATTATTTCTGATGGTCTTAGGCGACCCCTGTGAAAGTGTCGTTCGACCCCCAAAGGAGCCTCGACCCACAGGTTGAGAACCGCTGCCATAAAGGAATACATGTGAGGAAGATATGGAGTGCAAAGGTTGTTTTTTTTTAAGAGATGGGAGATGACAATTTTCAAAATACCCTGGTATGTGCCTCTCATCTTAAAATGAGCATTCAAACTGGCTGACTACTCTCTCCTCTTTGAAGAACTTTCCTCTTGGTTTCCACAACAAAGCACTCTTCTGATTTTTCCTTCTATCTCTTGGCTGCTCCATCACATTTTCTTTGCTAGTTGTTCCTCTTCCAACATGAGATCTTATAAATGCCTGATTTCCTCATAGCTCTGTCCTTGGAACTCTTCTCTATACTTTATGTAGTTGATCTGATCAGATAGCTGGTGGTAAGCAGAAATGATATGCTAACAATCCCCACATTTGCATTGCTTGTTTAGACCTCTCTTCTGGGCCTATATGGCATCTCCACTTTAAATTTCACAGGCAATACAAACTTTCTGTTTAAAACATTTTCCTTTACATTCAATAAGCTAGCTGTGCCACCCACCCTGTTAAAGTAAGAAATGTGGGCCATTGTAATGAATGTGGATGCTTTTCTTCTATATCCAACTCAGTGCAAGTAATATTTTCTCAGGCTAAAATGAATGTCTCAAATTTGTTTGCCCTTTTTAAAAATTCTGTTGCCCTCACTATAGTCTCTATCTATCCTCTCTCATCTGGATCACAGGAAGCCTCTGCCCCCTGCCAACCCATTCTACACAAAGCAGGCAGAGGGATCTCTAAGAAAGCAAATCAGATCACGTTCCTCTCATATGTAAAAACTTTGGATGGTTTCCCAAGCCTTTAGACTAGAGCAATGGTTCTCAACCTTGGCTGCACACTAGAATCACCTGGGAATCTTTTTAAAATCCTGATTTCTGGGCCACATCCTCCGGAAATTCTGTTTCTTTGTTACTAATGTTGTGCCCCACCCCATAACAAAGAAACAGAATTTCCGGAGGATGAGACCCAGAAATCAGGATTTTAAAGATTCCCAGGTGATTCTAATGTGCAGCCAAGGTTGAGAACCACTGCTTTAGAGGAAATCTAATATCCTTAACCTGGCCCATAAAACCTCCCCATTCGGTCTCTGCTTACTAAATCTCCCACCACTCTTTCCTTGCTCACTAAACTTCAGCCATTGGAGTCCTTCCATGCTGAGTTCATCCTTTCCTTAGGCCTGTCACATGTTGTTCCTTCATTCTGCTTTTACATAGCTTCCTTCCATTCTTTGCCAGGCCAACTCCTAGTCATCTAGTTTTCATTTTAAGTGTTATTCTCCCCAGAGACATATTTTGTTTCTTAATACTAAATTAGGATCCTAAGTGTTTCTTATCTCTAAAATCAGTTACTCTGAAGATTAAATGAGATTATCCATGTAAAATTCTTGGCACAGTAATTGGCACACATTATGTACTCAGTCAATGTTAGCTAGGATTTTCTTTATTATTCTCACAGAGCACTCTGTTATTTCCCTTGATATTACCTCTCACACTTTGTAATTATTTATTTATTTGAGTTCAGTGACTAATGAGTGTCCCTTCTTTACACCACAAATTCTACAAGGGCAAAGATTACATACCTACTTTGTTTCTCACGATATACCTTAAACCTAACACAAAATTTCACCCACAATTGGCAATAAGCAAATACTAGACTATATATTGAGTGAGTGAATAAAAGAATTAATGGTTGATATATCACTAAGTATGTCTATTAAATGCCAATCACAGAGGGCTGTATATCGGGTAGTAAAAGGGGGTAATTAGAGACATCTAGCTCAAGATGGTTCGCTGAATCAATAATTTTACTTCTTTCTATTCATCAGCTTTATGCTGATGGGATAAAATGAGTTTATTCCCTGTCCTTGGGTGTGGCTGGCACAAATTAAAAAATAATAATTTTACTTATTTCTCTTCCCAAAAGGACACTGATATAATAGAATATAAACATACTAACGAACCAAAAGCATATTGGGAAGGCAGCAAGGGTGGCCTCAGTAGATCAAAACCTTTGAGGGGGTTTTTGTAAGACAAAACAGATGGAATTGGACTGCTGAAGAGATCAATCAGAGCCCAAGAACCTAGAGTTGAAAGGCAAGTACTGGTTCTACCAGTCTGGGCCTGGAAATACCCTAGAGTCAACCAGGACTGGGGATGAAAGTGAGCCTTGGGGTAGGAGGATGGCATTTAACCAAAGGCCTGCCAAAGCAGAGTCGGTACACCCACAAGCTGAGTAACAAGCTGTGGTGTCCCATCCTGACTCAGCTGGAAAAACAGAGCGCTATCCAGAGTGGGGGGAGAGGAAGTTGTCACAGAGTGCTGATTGCTGCTGCTGCTTCTTTTTTTAAATGCTGTATATATTTTAAACTTTTTATTATGGGAAACTTTCAAACTTACACAGGAGTAAAGTGAACACTAAAATAAATCACTATATACTTATCACTTCACTTCAACATTATCACTATTATGCCAGTTTTTTACATCTATACTAGCATCCTCTCAACCTCACACTAATAATTCTCTGTTGTGTGGGGCTGTCATGGGCATTGTAGGATGTTTAAGAACATCTCTGGCCTCTACCTAGTATTTGCCAGTAGCTAACTAATTGTGATGACCAATCATCACCTCTAGACAATACCAATTGTCCTCTGCCGGAAAACTGTTGAGAACCATTGTTCTATATCCATTCCACTGGGTTATTTTAAAGCAAATCTGAGACCTATTACTGCAACTGTAATTACTTTAGTATGTATTACTAAGTGATAAGGATTCTTTTTTCTTTTCTTCTTTTTTTTAATCCTCACCCGAGGATATTTTTTCCAATGATTTTTAGACAGAGTGGAAGGGAGGGAGAGAAGGGGGAGGGAGGAAGGGAGGAAGGGAGGAAGGGAGGAAGGGAGGAAGGGAGGAAGGGAGGAAGGGAGGAGAGTAGAGGGAAAGGGACTGAACCTCTAGTTTAGGATAGGTCCCTGTTTGTTTTCCTGAAGGGACACCTACTATGAGCACAATGCAGTCCACTCAGTGCTCCAGAGCAAAGCTTAACCAGAGCCCTACAGGTGACCTTCACAAAAATCAAGGAGAGCAATGGTAATCCTGGGAAGAAGACGTGATACAAAAAATAGAATAACTCTTTAAAAATAGCCCGGTTGATGTGGCTCAGTAGTTGAGTGTCGACCTATCAACTAGGACAGTGGTTCTCAACCTTCCTAATGTCACGACCCTTTAATACCGTTCCTCAAAGAGATCAACCAAAGGACTTGTATGCATGCATATAAGCATAACCAATGGACATAAGACACTGGGGGGTAGGGGAGGCCAGGGGATTGTCAAGGGCGGGGGGAAAAAAAGGAGACATATGTAATACTCTTTGTAATACTTTAAGCAATAAAAAAAAAAAATACAGTTCCTCATGTTGTGGTGACCCCCAATTTCATTGTTACAAATTGAACATAATTAAAGCATAGTGATTAATCACAAAACAATATGTAATTATATATGTGTTTTCCGATGCTCTTAGGCAACCCCTGTGAAAGGGTTGTTCGACCCTCAAAGGGGTCTCAACCCACAAGTTGAGAACCGCTGAACTAGGAGGTGACGGTTTGATTCCCAGTCAGGGCACATGCCCAGGTTGTGGGCTTGATCCCTAGAGTGGGGCGTGTGGAGGGCAGCCGATCAATGACTCTCTTTCATTACTGTTATTTCTGTCTCCCTCTCCCTTCCTCTCTGAAATCAATAAAAATATATTTAAAATATATATATGGCAATTTGTGCAAGAGGGCACTGTTAATTTTTTAAAAGCCACTATAAAACAAGGAGCAATTTCATACCAGCCAGGGTGGCTACTATAAAAAAATCCCAGAAAATACTAAGTCTTGGCCAGTTTGTGGTGAAATTGGAATTCTTATGCACTGTTGGTAGGCATGTAAAATGATACAGCTGCTGTAGAAAACATAAAAAAACTTAAAATAAAATTACCAAATGATCCAGCAATTCTACTTCTGGGTACATGCCCCAAAGTCTTGAAAGCAGGATCATGAAGAGATATATTTGGACACCCATATTCATAAGAAGCATTAGTCACAACAGCTAGAATGTAGAAGCAACCAATTTTCCATTGATTGATAAATAAGAAAATGTGGTATACACATACAATGGAATATTTTCAGCTTTAAAAAAAAATTCTGACACATACTACAAAATGGATGAAACTTGAGGACATTATGCTAAATAAAAAATAAGCCAGTCACAAAAAAAGAAATACTACATGATTCCACTTATATGAGGTACCTAAAGTGGTCGAATTCAGAGAGAAAGCAGAATGGTAGTTGCTAGGAGCTGGAGAGAGGGAAAACTGGGAAATTATTGTTTATTAAGTCTGGAGTTCAAATTTTACAAGATGAAAGGGTTATGGAGATGGATGGTGGTGATGGTTGCACAACAATGTCAATGAACTCAATGCTAGAATTGGATTTACTAGTATGCATTATTATATTACACTAATCACCCAAATTAACACCAGTAAAAATACTTTGAAAGAAAAACTGGTAACAAAGGAACAAATATTGTATGATTCCACTTAAATTAGGTACCTAGAATAGTGAAATTCATAGAGACAAAAAGAATGGACTAGGGGAAGGAGAAATGGGGAGTTAGTGTTTAATGGGTTACAGAGTTTCAGTTTGTGATAATAATATAGTTCTGGAGATGGGTGATTGGTGATGGTTGCACAACAACGTAAATGTACTTAATATCACTAAACTGTACAGTTAAAATGGCAAATTTTATATTATATATATTTTACAATTAGGACAAAAGCTGATTCTACCAATATATTCCAAAATAATTTGGAATACATTTTTAAAATAATGTATTTGAGAAAAATAACCAGTTTCTTGGACTTCAAAGAAAGAAAGGCTGCCCGCCTCCCTTCCTCGTTTTATTCCTTTCTGCCTCCCTTCCTCTTTTTATTCCTTCCTGCTTTGATAATTAAAACACCAGCCATTGCTGTTCAAAGCACCACAAAGGCCAGT
The DNA here is from genome assembly GCF_963259705.1 of Myotis daubentonii. Classification (NCBI taxonomy): domain Eukaryota; kingdom Metazoa; phylum Chordata; class Mammalia; order Chiroptera; family Vespertilionidae; genus Myotis; species Myotis daubentonii. Next base: position 31,472,037 of record NC_081847.1, read on the forward strand.
ATATAAAACTTATAACCCCTTAGTTCATCTGTATAGAAATATTTTGCTCAGCAAACCCTGTATAATTTATAACAAGCATTTCAAAACAACTGCCTCATTTCTCAAAAAACAAATATTTGCCTTTAAAATTAGAACATGACATAAAAATTTACAGCAATACCACAAAAGATCTGCTCTGGTAAAATCATCTTTACATATAGGACTTTAGAGACTGCTGAGAATATGTACTGGTATGCCGCTTCAATTTCCTGTTTGGCCAAAGACAATATACAAAATTATTATTTTTTAATATTTTTATTGATTTTTTTAGAGAGAGAAAAAAGGAGAGGGAGAGAGAGAAACACTGATGTGAGAGCACAACATCAATCAGTGGCCTCCTGCATGCCCCCGATAGGGATCGAGCCTGAAACCCCCACACATGCCCTGACTGGAAATTAAACCAGTGACCTTTCAGTGCAGGGGACGATGCCCAACAAACTGAGCCACCAGCTAGAGCCAAAATTATTTTTTAACTTAAAAAGATTTAATAGAAGCATCAAACAGACTGTCCAACCTATGAGGGAAGGCGGGGTATGGGGGGGGGGTAAAAGATTAACCAAAGGACTTGTATGCATGCATATGAGCATAACCAATGGACACAGACAGTAGGGGGGGTGAGAGCATGTACTGGGGGTGGGAGCATCTGGGGAGAGGTCAATGGGAAAAAAAGGAGACTCACATAATACTTTAAACAAAAAGAATTTAAATTTAAAAAATTATATTAGTATTTCATAATTAGCAATAATCTTGATAATTAAGGTAATTTTGTTTCTTTCTTTATTTTTTTTTAAATATATTTTATTGATTTTTTACAGAGAGGAAGGGAGAGAGATAGAGAGCTAGAAACATCGATGAGAGAGAAACATCGATCAGCTGCCTCCTGCACATCTCCTACTGGGGATGTGCCCACAACCCAGGTACATGCCCTTCACCGGAATCGAACCTGGGACCTTTCAGTCCGCAGGCTGACACTCTATCCACTGAGCCAAACCGGTTTCGGCAAATTTTGTTTCTTTAAAAAAAATTTTTTAATTGATTTCAGAGAGGAAGGCTCGAGAGGGAGGGAGAGATAGAAACATCAATGATGAAAGAGAATCATTGATTGGCTGTCGCCTGCACACCCCACACTGGGGATCCAGCCTGCAACCCAGGCATGTGCCCTTGGCTGGAATTGAATCTGGGACCCCTCAATCCACAGGCTGATGCTCTATCCACTGATCCAAACTGGCTAGGGCTAATTTTGTTTCTTTTCAATCATAATATTGAAACTACTCAAATCCATATTAATTAGCTAGGTAAAACAGGGATATATCTGAGGGAAGAGAAGGGCTGAATATTAAGAAAATATACATTAAGTAGAAGGAATCACACATCTTATGTTTAATCATGAAGCCTACCACTTTGTCTTTTGACTTTCTTGTAAGATTGGTTAAAAGAGCAGTTTTATGGAGAAAATCTATTTGCAACATAAATCTATAAACTTCTTCATTTAATAGTTAGAATCAGGTAAGAGGATGTGAATAGCCAGGATGCTGCATTAACTGAATCTAGTTCCTAAGTTTAGGAAAGCAAGAGCTGCAAAATTGAGGAAACTCTGTACACACTATGGCAACATCTCACTACTCCTCACCAAATACAGTGGCAGATGGATAACACATAAAAGGTTGGAGTAGCCAGAACCGGTTTGGCTCAGTGGATAGAGCGTCGGCTTGCAGACTTAAGGGTCCCAGGTTCGATTCCGGTCAGGGGCATGTACTTGGGTTGCGGGCACATCCCCAGTAGGAGATGTGCAGGAGGCAGCTGATCGATGTTTCTCTCTCATCGATGTTTCTAACTCTCTATCTCTCTCCCTTCCTCTCTGTAAAAAATCAATAAAATATATTAAAAAAAAAAAAAAGGTTGGAGTACCTACTTTTCTGATTCAAATGCTTCCTACTTAGCGGACTTCATAAGCCTTCAAATGTTCCATTACATAATTAATGCAGGAAAAATTGGGCACAGTTAAATAATGGAATCTGAAAAAAATACCTCAAAAAGTCTGATTTAATAGGAAATTCATGATAAGATTGCTTAACAGATTAACATTTTCCAAACTCAAATGCAATTTTCATTTCTTAGGCTGTTGGATGATTTCTTTCTCTTATGTTCTTTATAGCTTTATTGTTGTCCTAAGTAAAACATGCCATTTCTACAGATGTGTACCACATATTCTGCTCTCTGGTGATCAGGGATTTGGCAGTACTGCTCAGACCATCGACACAGCTTCTCCAGTCACAGGGACTTTACACTAAAGGGCTGAAATCCATATAAAGTGATAAAGGGTCGACATTTTGTTGACTAGGGAAAAACAACACAAAGGCGGTATTTTAAAGGTAACTATGGCCTTAATATCACCAAAGGGTAATATTAACAAGGTGACATGATCAAGTAAGATATAGTTGTTTCATTACTTGTTAAAACGCATCATAGCTATTAGAATCTGTAATCTACATTTAAAAAAACATGAGTACTTGTCCCTGTTACTCTTTCCTATGAGGTTAATATGAAAACAACTTTAGGGAAAGTAAACACATAACAGTCACAAAAGCACAAGGTTACTACAGACTGAGCAAAGGAAACATAACAAATATTATAAAAGGGTCAGACATAGGGTGAGTGGCTCACCTCTTCTGTCCTTTGTGTCAGAATTACCTGTGTTACAAGTGAAAAATAGAAACATTCATTCAAATTAAAACATTACTATTCAACCTAAGGTAAGACAAAATAAACTCTAGGAATACAGATACATTCATCTTTATATATATTGGAGCTAGAATGAGGCAACCTCCAACACCTGTGAAATGAGATTTCCCAGATTCACTTAACGTTTAATCAGTGGTTTGTCCTTCTCTGTGAGTCTAAAAACAATGCAGTATCAATACTCATAAAACGTACAAGAATATAGCCCTAGCTGGGTTTGGTCAGTGGTTAGAGCATCAGCCTGCGGACCGAAGGGTCTCGGATTCCATTCCTGGTCAAGGGCACATACCTGGGTGGTGGGTTCCCTCCTCATCCCTGTTTGGGGCACATGCGGGAGGCAATCAGTCCATGTGTCTCTCTCACATTAATGTTTCTCCCCCTCCCTCCCACTCTGTCTAAAAATCAATGGAAAAATATCCTCAGGTTAGAATTAACACAAACAAACAAACAATCAGTCTTGTGGCAAAATCTACCAACGCTCTCCCAATATCAATCTCTTGTCTTTGGTACAGAACCCAATTTTTTTTAAAAAATTCTCATGTGAGGACATGCTGAGAGAGAGAGAGAGAGAGAGAGAGAGAGAGGGAGAGAGAGAGAGGGAGAGAAAGAGAGGGAGGGAGAGAGAAAGAGAAACATCAATATGAAAGAGAACCACCAATCAGCTGCCTTCCATAGGTGCCGCAATGGGAGATCGAACCCATAACCTAGGTATGTGCCCTGACTGGGAATCGAACAGGCAACCTTTCAGTGAACAGGACGAGGTTCAAACAACTGAACCATTCCAGCCTGGCCAGAACCCATTTTTATTTTGTTGTTTTCTTCAGCTGAGCACAAAGCTACCTAGCTAAAAACTACATTTCTGAGACTCCTTTGTGCTAGGTGTAGTCATATAAGGAATTCAGCCAGTGGGATGTGTGTGAAACTGATGAAGGCAGTATCTGGTCACATCGCTTGCAAAAAAAATTTGTGTTCCCACTGCCTCTGTTTATCCTTTACAGGGGCTGAAACCAGAACCCAATAATGAGAGCCATCTTTAACCAAACAAATGAGGGAAATTTTGTTGTGATGACAGGGCCACAAGAATACAGGATCTTGGTCCTAGGTGAGGAAGCGAAGTCCTCTATCTACCTCTAGAATGTGACAGGGGCCCTAACCGGTTTGGCTCAGTGGATAGAGCATTGACCTGCAGACTGAAGTGTCCCGGGTTCAATTCTGGTCAAGGGCATATGCCCAGGTTTCGGGCTCGATCCCCACTAGGGGGCGTGCAGGTGGCAGCTGATCAATGAGTCTCTCTCATCATTGATGTTTCTATCTCTTTCTTCCTCTCTGAAATCAATAAAAATATATTTTTTTAAAAATAGAATGTGATAGGGGAAAGATACTTTTGTCTTAATTTAAGTCATTTAATTTTGCTGTGCCTTTGTCAAAGTAGTTTAGACTGCACCCTAACTTATACAACTAGTTACAAGAACCCTTATAGGATATGGTTAAAGTTATACTCATAAAAAAAAATTCACAGCATTAAATATATTAAGCATTCAATTCAGGAAGACAGAAAAGGTACAAAATAAATCTAAGAAAAGTGGAAAAAAGAATAAGAATAAAAAAGAAATTAATAAAAAGTGAAAAAGACAGAACTAATAAATACATAATAGCAGGTTCTTTGGAAGAAAAAAAACAATGAGTCATGAAAGAGATAAATGGTTAGCCAATCTAAGCAAGAAAAAAACCATAAATATATAAAATAAATATTCATAGCTATATAAAAAATTGATCTTAAAAGATGACTTTTCCTCAAATCCCATTCAAATAATTTTGAAAACATTAATGAAAAACATAGTTTTCTAGGTAAACTTCAATTCTTTCAATGAAGCAAAACAAAATACTGACAACTAATGTAGCACAAATACAAAGGAAACACACAGACCAATTTCATTTGGAAATAACTTATGAATATCAATGGAGAAAATCCCAAAGAAAATAATTATCAAACACATTACAACAATTCATTGAAGAAAAATACAACACAACCAAATACAGTTGTTTTTGTAGGAATGTAAAGAGTTCAAAAATAGAAAATCTGTTAATATGATTCATCATAGCATGATAAAAATAAGAAAATCATATAGATCTTGCTCATTAATGTTGAACAGGTAATTGGCAAAATTTAACACCCATTTGTGACATAAGTGCTCTTTGAAACAGGAATAAAATGACAAATCCTGAATATGATAAATTTTTAATTAAAAAATTTTCTAAATTGCTAATAATAGTTTCTGCAATGCAGAAAAGCTAGATGACCAACTAGGGGGCAGTATTTGTAGTTTTATCACAGGTAAACAAAGGGCTCATTTCCCTAACATTAAAAAGCTTCAATAAATGAGTCAGAAAAGCCATGTTTAATGGAAAACCACAGAGAGCATCCTTCTTAGAGTCAGTACAAGACAAGGCTGCCTGCTTTTGTTTCCTAACTTTGTTCTGGAGGTATTTGCCAAGTTTTTGTTTTGTTTTGTTAATCCTCACATGAAGATATTTTTTCCATTGCTTTTCAGAGAGTGGGGGGATAGAGGGATATGAGGCCCAACCAACTGAGCCACACTGGCCAAGGCTCGGTATAGTTTAATTTGCATTTCACTGAGTGAGGTTTTTCAAAGGATCATTTATATTTCCTTTTCTGAGAACTTTCTGTTGATATGCTGAAGCCCTGAACAAACTGACACTGCAATTCAACTGTTTCTCTGAGATCATCTCTAACTCCACCCCTGGACACAGGTCTCCCACTCCATATCTAACTGCCTCGGCCATCCAGACCCATTTTACTTCCCAGGGTCTCCATAGATTCCTTTCTTTTCAGGGATAATACTATTACTTACCTCTGTATACCTGCATCTTCAGTCTCTTGCATAATCATTTATTTTTTAAAAAATATATTTTATTGATTTTTTACAGAGGGGAAAGGAGAGGATAGAGAGTTAGAAACATCAATGAGAGAGAAACACTGATCAGCTGCCTCCTGCACATCTCCCACTGGGGATGTGCCTGCAACCAAAGTACATGCCCTTGACTGGAATCGAACTTGGGACCTTTCAGTCCACAGGCCGACGCCCTATCCACTGAGCCAAACCGGTTAGGGCTATTGCATAATCATTTAGCTCCCCTCTTTCTCTTATATTTTCAACATTCTTCTCTACCTATAAACATGATTAAACTTCGCCAATCTAACCAGGAACCCATGCAAAGCAGGACATCATCCAGAATCTTTCTTCTTTCCTCTTAACCCTATATTAATCAGACATCACTGAGCGTTCCCTATATCTAGATTTCATTACTTTGGGCAATTTTACTTATTTCAAGAAATTTTATGCCTAGAAAACACACAAAAAAATAATAAAGGGTGAATAAATTCAAATAGCAAAAGAAAGAACAGAAACCATCTCTAGTACCTGAAGGAGGGAAAGTTTCTGGAGTGGTTGCTGCAGTGCTGGAATTTCCTTCCGAAGATTCTGTTCTGACATCTGTGAACGGGTTATCTGGAAGCCATGTTCCATTTGGTGAAATTGTAGTAACTACAAAATTGGTGCTTGCTATTTTTGTGGTCCCATTCTCAGAATCTGAAGTATTGACAGTGGTTACATAGGTGGGTCCCAGAGTTAGATTTGGGCTGAAAGTTGGTGTCACAGGAAAAGTTACTGAAGAAGTAGGATTTGAAGTTTTGATCTCTTCTTTTACTGACTCTGCTACCAATGCTTCATTAGATCTTGTAGGTGAAGCTATAAACATCAAGAAAATAAGGAAACATCACAGGAAGAATGTGATAGCTTAAAAATTACAAAGCACAAAGTATCAAGTCTTAATAAGCTCTCAAACACTTGGACACCAATCAAAGAGTGAATAAAATAAACAAGAGTGTGGGCACATTTATCTAGTGTTGGACCCTTTCTACCAACCCAAAAGACTACTAGTCCAAGGGAGGAAGAAACTGGATTCTTTACTTAGTTCCTCAGAATTAATATATAGGGTCTTAAATAACAAAATTTTTTTTTGTACTTTTCAGGAATGAATACATTACCTTTTTATTTACTTAAAGAAGTATGTATATGGTATATGTGATAGTATGTAGTATGGTGTATACCACAATGATGAGCATTCACTAGGACTCAGAGATTTCTGAAAACATTTATTTTACCATTACTTTTAAGTAAAACTTTAATATTTTTTAAAGTAAAATATTAAAGCCTTATTAAATGACAATTTACCTGTGGTTGCATTGTTGGCACTGACATGTATCAGACTACTGACAAGCAGAATAAGAATGATCCAGGAATCCATGCTGACCTGGAAAATAGAGAGCCATGTTAGATAAAATTCTCTATTATTGTAACTATGTCCAAATACTCACCAAAGGAGTATTTTGGGTAAAATCTTCCCAGCTATTAAAATGTGCACACAGGACCAATAATTTTTTAGGAGTCTGATATGTACATTTCCCCAGGAATCCAACTACTTCACCGAATCTTTATAGACATATAAATAAGACTTAATAAGAACAAACTTTTTTGAGCAGTGATTCTCAACTTTAGTTGCACTTTAGAATTACCCCAAAGAACTTTAAAAAATCCCCATGTCAGACTGCATCTCTGGGGGTGAGAGCTAGGTAGCTGTCCTTTTAAAAGGTGATTGCTATGTGCAGTTTTAGCATCTTCAGAATGAGAAATATGAAAATGGTAGGTTGACCGCATAGTGCCCTTCGAAGCAGACATTATACAGCTGTCCTCAACCTTAATTCCACCTCAAACCATATCAAAGGGCTGTGGCACCTTTCCACAACTAATAGTGGCTCATTCATCTATTCAGATTTCTGTGCCCTACACTGAGGGAAACAACTGCAGAGCAATAGTCATAGGTCTTACCTTCACGGGCCTCATGCCTAGAGAGTAATTCAATATGGTAGTGCCATCGCTTCTCGGCCTTTTGGCTAAGATCAAGTGTAGTATCTGTTCTTATCAGTTTAATATGGTAGTGCCTCTCCAGAGGAAAGGTAGGGACGTGCAGATGGTTAATATATATCCCAGGAGTTGCCTCTGGTACCAGCAACCATGCCTAACAGGGAAGTGGGTCCAGCAAGTGGCCTTCCCAAGGTGCAGTCATACAAGATTTGACCATATTCCCATTCTTCCCATCTGACCATAATCCAAAACTGGAAAAACATACAATTCCCTCCATAGGATTAGGAAACAGGTTGGAAGGCTGATTATTGTATATGTATATGTGTCTATTCTTGATAAATCAATATGAAATGGTTTTTTGGGAAAATATGTATTTGGGGAGAGGGGGTCAGACCATTGCCTCATTCCATAGACCAAAATAAAATTCAGTTGAAGAATTAAACGTTTGCATGTACATTTTAAAAGGGAATAAATATTTATGTGAGTTCAGAATGAGGAAGAAAAACATAAAGGCAACATAAGAAAACACCAAGGTTAAAAATGGGAAACCTAACAATAGAAAAAAAACAAATGATTCTAAATATAAAAGAAATCAATTAAAAATAATGTGCATTGAAAGGAAGACTTAATATTGCCAGTTCTTTCAATTTTGGTCTATAGATTTAATACAATCTCAATCTCCTAGCAAGTTGTTTTATAGATACTGACCAGCTTATTCTAAAGTTTATAATAGAGAAAGGCAAAAAACTGAGAATAGTCAACTCAGTACCAAAGAACAATGCTAGAGAACTAACACTATCCTACTTCAACACTTACTACAAAGCAATAGTAATCAAGACAGTGTGGTCTGGTGAAAGAACATACAAATAGGAGAGTGGAACAGAAAAGAGAGCCAAAATACAGACCAACATAAATATAGTCAACTGAGCTTTGACAAAGGAGCAAAAGCAATACAATGGAGCAATAAACTGTGCTAGAACAAATGGTCATACAATGTCAAAAAATAACAAATCTAGACACAGACCATACACTCTTCACAAAAAATAATTCAAAATTGATCATAGACGTAAATATAAACGTAAAACTACAAAACCTAGAAGATAACATAGGAGAAAATCTACATGACCTTGGGTATGGTGATGACTTTGTAGATACCACACCAAGGACATGATCCATGAAAGAAATAATCAATCAGCTATACTTCATTAAAATTTAAAACTTCTGGTCTGCAAAAGGCAAATGTCAAGAGAATGAGAAGCCATAGGTAAGGAGAAAATATTTGCAAAAGACACATCTCCTAAAGGATTGTTACCCAAAATATACAAAAAACTCTTAAAACTCAATAAGAAAACTATTAACGCAATTTAAAAAATGGTCAAGCCCTGGTCAGTGTGGATCAGTTGATTGAGCGTCATCCAATACACCCAAAGGTTGCTGGTTCGATTCCCAGTCAAGGCACATGCCTGGGTTGCAGGCTCAGTCCCCAGGGGAGGGCATGCAGGGGCAGCCAATCAATGTTTTTCTCTCTCTTAGGAATGTTTGTTTTTCTCTCTCTCCTTTTCCCTTCCTCTCTCTCTCTCTCTGTAAAATCAATAAAAACATATATTTTAAAAAATAGTCAAAAGGCCTGAACAGATATCTCATCAAGGAAGATTTTACAGATGGCAAGTAAGCATATGAAAAGATGTTCAGCAACATATGTCATTAGGGAATTACAAATTAAAACATGAGATACCACTCACCACACACCTATCAGAATGGCCAAGATCCAAAACACCGACAACACCAAATCCTGGTGAGGATGTGGAGCAACAGGAACTCTCATTCATTGCTAGTGAAAATGCAAAGTGATACACACACTTTGGAAGACAGTTTGGTGGTTTCTTATAAAAACTAAGCATATTCTTACCATAAGGAGAATCCTTAAATGCATGTATTAACAAGTGAAAGAAACCAATCTGAAAAAGCTACATACTGTATAATACTCTTGAGAAGGCAAAACTATGGAGATACTAAAAAGATTAGTGGTTGTAGAGTTAGGAAAGAGAAAGAGAATGAATACATGGAACACAGGACTTTAAGGGCAGTCAAACTATTCTATATGATGATATAATTGGGGATAGATATCATTATACAGTTGCCACAACCCATAGAATGTATGTACAACACCAAAAGTGAACCTTAATGTAAACTATGGACTTTGGGTGATAATGATGTGTCAAAATGTAGGTTCAACAAGGATCACTGTGGCAGATGTCAATAGTGGGGGAGGTTGTGCATATTTAGGGAAGGGAGTATTTGGGAGATCTATAATTTCTACTCCATTTTGCTGTGAACCTAAAACTAATCTAAAAATAGTCTTTTTTTTTTTTAAAGAAATAAACTGGGGAAATTTTTATAAGTAAGAGAAAGATTAAAACAAGAACTCATATACCAATACGAAAAACATTAAAACCCCAACTTTGAAAAACCTGGAGAACCTAACCAGGTAATTTACAGAAGAGAAAAACAAACAACTAAGAAAATACATGAAAAGTGCTGACCATCCCCACTAATCAAAGGAATATGAGATAACATTTTTATTTTCCAAATCAGAAAAGATCCATCATTTGAAATATTTAATGCTGGTATAAGGGTCCACAAGAAGCCTTCCCAGAATGTGCCACTTTGGCATGTGAATTATTTTGAGCTGAAGGCAATCAAGACCCTGCAAGCACACCAGACTTTAAATTAGGGGCCTTGCCCATAATAAGAGTTATCACCAGAAAAAAAATGTTTTGACCCATCTATATGGCAGGGCAAACTACTAATTACTGAACATCTACTCTCCTTATCATTTTGCAATAACCTTCCTCCCCTCTGAAACCTCAAGGCACCTTACCTCATCCTTAGCTCAGGATATCATTTATTTAATTTTCTCTTTCTGTCTTTGAACCTCTCACGTGAGGTCTCTGACTGTCTCATGTACTAGTATGTGAATTTCCCATGCATACACATGTAATTAAATTAGGTTATTTTCTCTTATTAATCTTTATCAGGTGAATTTAGTTATTAGACCAGCAGAAAGAACCTGGGTTAGAGAAAAGTTTCTTCCTCCCTCACACTCGCAAGAGTCACAGAAAAGAACACAAATACTGGTGGGAATGCCAACTAGCCTAAACTAACAAATTTCTTTCCAGAAAGATTATACAAGAATCTTAAAGATGTTCATACTGTTTTCTAACCCCTTTTCAAGGTTCTATTCTAAAGTGAATATAAATAAACTATAACTCAGACTAAAATGATTTAGAGAGTCCAGCCAGCTTGGCTCAGTGGTTGAGCGTTGACCTATGAGCCAAGTGGTTGCAGTTCAATTCCCAGTCAGGGCATATGCCTGGGTTGCAGGCTCGATTCCCAGTGTTGGGTGTGCCGGAGGCAGCCAGTCAATGATTCTCTCTCATCACTGATGTTTCTATCTCTCTCTCCTTCTCTCTTCCTCTCTGCAATCAATAAGTAAATAAATATATTTTAAAATGATATAGAGATAGTCATTAAGTGGAAAAGAACAATCCAAATACCCACAAGGGAAAACAGGAAAAAGATGAAATAAGTATTATGTTGTTATTCAAGATGATACATTATTATGATTCAAAATGCTGCATTCAAAGAGTATAAGAAAGTGGAACAAACCATTTATTTTTCTTAAATCCTCATCCAAGGATATGTTTTTATTAATTTTTTCAAGAGAGAGAGAAAGCAAAATAACATTGACTGGTTTCCTCTGGTACCACCCCGACCAGAATTCAAACACCCAACCTAGGCATGTGCCCTGAACAGGAATCAAACCAGCAACCTTCTGGTGTACGGGATGATGTTCCAACCAACTGGACCAACCGGCCAAGGCAAGCCCTTCATTTAAAAAAAAAAAAGGTGGTGGGGGGGGGGGGGGGCAGCCCTGGTCAGTGTGGTTCAGTGGTTGGAGCATCAGCCCGTGAACCGAAGGGTCTCAGGTTCTGGTCAACCCACATACCTACCTGGGTTGCAGATTCAATCCCCGGCCCCAGTCAGGGCATATGCAGGAGGCAATCAATCAATGTGTCTCTCTCACATTGATGTTTTTCTCTCTTTCTCCCTCCCTCCCTTCTACTTTCTCTAGAAATCAATGGAAAAAATATCTTTGGGTGAAGATTAACCAAAAAAATTTAAAAAGTCAGATCAAGACTGAATATACCATATGATCTCAACTAAATTTATAAATGTATATGCATGAAAGATTAGAAGGAAAAATCTATAAAAATTTTGGCATAGTACTTTATGATTTTTATTTTCTTTATATTGTACTTTTTTATTTTCTAAATTTTAAAAATAAAAAGCATGTTATTTTTATAAATAAAAATAATCAATACAATTAAGTTAAAAAATAAATTTCACTACAGTCTGAATATAAGGAACAAAACTAAAAGAAGGAAAACTGCACAAGGAAGGCATACCTCAAGTAAAAGAATGCCAGGAAAAAGAACAAACGCATAGATGGCAGGTTGGAGAGGATTTGTATGCATAAAGTAGGGGCTGAGAGAGATGTCAGTTTAAGAAGACCCGTGTCGCCCTAACCGGTTTGGCTCAGTGGATAGAGCGTCAGCCTGCGGACTCAAGGGTCCCAGGTTCGATTCCAGTCGGGGGCATGTACCTTGGTTGCGGGCACATCCCCAGTGGGGAGTGTGCAGGAGGCAGCTGATCAATGTTTCTCTCTCATCGATGTTTCTAGCTCTCGATCCCTTCTCCCTTCCTCTCTGTAAAAAATCAATAAAATTATATATATATATATATATATATATATATATATATATATATATATATATATATATATATGAATGAAGACCCTTGTCACTAAAGCATAATTAGGAAAACCACAGTGATGGCCTAATTCTTCTCAGAGGATATAAAGACCCTCATGCTAATTCCTGTGACTTCCTGACCTCCAGACTAAACTGCAACCACACCTACGCTTACTTCCCCTCCTCTAATCACCATGTCTTCTATCCAAGCATCCTAGAGCTGCATGTCGGGATGTAGGGTTGAAGTTTCCTCATTCTTCATGGATGCTATTGCAAACCGTTTTTCCTGGAGCCTGCTCTAACAGTCCCTGTTCCTGAGGACTTTTTTGCCTAATGATTGCTGGCACTCCTCTGTTACTGCAATGTGGTTCACAGTTTTCTTTCCATCCCTAAGTCCTGATAATCTCCTAGAAAGCTGTTCAACATCCTCACAGACATCAGTCACTACAACTCACATCTGGGCCAGCCTCTGAGTTCCTTGATTTCAATTCCAACCTATACCTCTACTCTACTTGGGCCCTATGACAATGGCTCATTCTAGGCTCTATCATCACCAAGAAAAGCTCTCATCCCACTCTCCACCACACTCCTTTATCCCTGCAGTTCTCTCCCTATTACTTCTATTACAAACTGTTCTCTGATCTCACCAGGCTTTTGGTTCCTTCAGCTCCTCTCTAATTTTATTTCCAATATCTCTGTCCTGTCTTTATTTTCCTCTCTACATAATCAAGAATTGGTGTCAGTTCAATCACTTCCCTGCTAATATCCTAAGTTCTGTTGCTACATTGTTCCATTACATATACATGAGGGAACCCCCTCACCCAAACCCAATCCTGAACTAATCTTACGCTTGTACTGCAAAATGCTGCTTAAGAAAACCAAACAATCCATAAAGTTTATATCACTATTTCTGCCTCAGTGGAACTCTGAAAATCTGCAATCTTTCTGTATTTCCCTATTCAGCTTTCTCACCAATTCTCCATAGCAGTGATTTCAAAGAAGCTCTTCTTCTCTCCAACCATCTCCTCCTATACCCTTGGCTATTGGCCTTGCCTTCGCTTCAAAGAAAATAGAAGCCATGGGACATCCTTAATTCTCATCACCATATTTACAAATTTCCTCCTCTGCAGTTCTTTCCAAGAATCTCAGTTCATTGGGAACCTTACCCTCTACTACCATCTCCTAGATTTAATTCCTCCCTTTCATAACAGCATTTAAACACAAGAATTTATCAAATAACAATAACTCCTTTGAATTTGCATCAATCCTCCAGCTAGCATTCTCCCTACTACACTTTATAGCCAAATTTCTAGAAAGAGTTGTGTCCACGGCAATCTGACCTCTTTTATCACCATTCCACGAAAACTACCTCCATATTTTAAAGACTGAGCTCGTTTACAATACTTCAACTCATTCACAAAGGACTAATTTCCCTAATATATAAAGGGCTCCTACAGATTAGATTAATAAAAAGGGGACCAAAAACCCCCCAAATGGGCAAAAGACATGAGAAAGACAATTCACAGAAAATGAAAAATCTCTCTTAAATATATGAAAAATACTCAACCTCACTCATGATCAAAGAAAGCCCAATTTAAAGCTATACCACAATATCATTTTTAACTATCAGAAGCAAATATAAAAACTTGAACAACACTGCACTGGCAAAGATTTTCATAAACAGATACTCTCATACAATCTGTAAATATTTATCAGAATTATGAAAGCACAAACCCTTTGACACAATTCTGCCCAAGAACTTTCCAGATATACCCATATTTTAAAAGTGACCTATGTACAAGGTTATTCAAAGCAGTATTATCTGCAATAAAAAAAAATACTCTAAATAACCTAAATGTTTATCAATAGGAAAAGTGAACATGATTAAATAAATCATGGCATATTCACAAAATGGAATACTATGTAATTGTTAAACAGAATGAGGAGGGTTTTTGGAAATCCATTTTAGTATACAAGACAACCTTTGATTTTGAACTTAAAAATAACTTTTACAAATATATTAAATTAAAATTCACTGGTGGGGGGGGGGAGCACTGATATTTCTTTCTCTCCCCACACATCCTCTTTCCCACATCTCCCACACAGCTTTTTTGTTGTTAAATCTCTGAACCTCTCTCTGTCACCTCTGATTCACTGATACCCCATATTGTCTCAAATTCATCACTTCTCCACACCTCTCTCTGAACTGAAGATTTTAAAAACTGGTTCTATGACTAAGGTCTAGTTTCAACATGAATGAACAAATGGTTTAAATCCAAGGAAAATATGCACTACCAAATGTCAAAAGGAAACCAGCCCAGCCATCCAATTGTAGTCTGCACAATACCAGACACCCTGTGCATAATTCTAATAGTGGAAATGGTTCCACCTTGTCACAGGATGAGTTTTTAGGATGAGCTCTATCTGTGATATTTTTAAAAAGTTTGTCTGACAGCATCTTATAAATCTAAATATACACCTACTTTACGGTCTAGTAATTCTGTTCTTATATTTTCACCTAAGAGAAACTATGTCCGCAAAGACTAGTATAAGAATGTTCATAACAACAAAAACTGAAAACAACCCAGGTAACCAACAATAAGGTAATATATAAACAGTGGTAATATATAAACAATGGAATATTGCTCAGCAATAAAAATAAAAGAATTACTGATACACACCACTTAGGTGAATCTAAAAAAAAAAAAATCACACTGAGTGAAAAAAGCCTTATGTAAGAGCATATTATAATGCATGATTCCATACATATGAAGTTCTAGAAAAAGTAAAACTATGGTGGAAAAAATAACAATTGTTGCATGGGAAAGAGACAGGATTTACTGGAGAGGAATATAAGGGTACTTTCTGGACAATAGTAGTATTCCATATCTTAACAGGGTTTTGGATTGCCTGGGTATATTTCTTAGAATTCACTGAATGGTAACTTAAGATTTGTGCATTTACAGCCTGGCCAGCATGGCTCTGTGTTTAGAGCATCAGCCTGTACACCAGAGGGTCTTGATTCTGGGTCAAGGGCTGGTATCTGGGTTGGGGGTTTGTTCTCTGCCCCCAGTTGGAACCAATCGGTGTGTATCTCCCCTCCCCTCCCCTCCCCTTCTCTTTCTCTCCCCCCCCCCTCCCTTCTACTATCTAAAAATCAATGGTAAACACATCCAAGGGTGAGGATTTAAAAATAAAAAGATTTGGGCATTCACTGTACATAAATTTTACCTCTAAAAAAGACTCTACCCATTAACAAATACTGTAAATGATATACATGTTTAAGTATTGGGAAGATGGGTACTGATATATGTAATTACTTTGAAATATATTTTAAACAATATGAATTGATGGATAGTGGGATAGATAGATGGATAGATATGTGACAAAACAAGTATAATAAAATGTTAATTGTAGAATCTAGGTGGTGGATATAAAATTCTCTCAATTTTTCTCTTACTTAGAATTTTGTAAAGAATTTTTTCTCGCCAAGCCTACATGGGTCAGTGGTTGAGCATCAACCTATGAACCAGGAGGTCACAGTTTGATTCCAGGTCAGGGCACATGCCCAGATTGCGGGCTTGATCCCGAGTGTGGGGTGTGCAAGAGGCAGCTGATCAGTGATTCCCTCTCATCACTGATGTTTCTATCTCTCTCTCTCCCTTCTTCTCTGAAATCAATAAAAAATTATTTTTTAAAAAAGAAATTTTTATGCATTTACTCAAGTTTTTATGTTCCTCAAAGTGTAACTGTGTTGTTGTTTTTTTGTCCTATTCATTTCTGGGGAGAACATGCAAGTTCTACTCTTTTAGCAAATTTGAATAATATAAAACAGTGTTATCAACTATAGTCACCAATCCCCAGACCACATTCACCTTCCAGCAGAAAGTAAATCTTTTTTTTAATGATAGCTTATTTAACACAATATATCTAAAATATTATTTCAACATGCATCAATATGAAAGCAAATCTTTTAATGTTATTTATTAAAACATTACTTTTGTAATATAGGAAAGACACCGGTCCTCTTCTTCACTGCAATTATAAACAACTTAAAAGAAAGGTAAAGCATGCTCATTACAAGATATACAAACAGAAGAGAGGAATAGAAAGCAAAATATAAGTCTCATTCACCTCTTGCCAGTCCCATTTCCCAAAAGTGATCACTAAATAGTTTCAAAAAGTGAATCATAAGCCTTTGGTTAACTGTGAATATAGGAGAGCTGAGCAGGGAGGCTTTGGGAGATGAGTCATGAAATCTGGGCAGTTCCCCTAATTTATTGGACCCAATGACACACACATTGTGTTCTCTCTCCTACCCTACACCACACCCAGAAAAAGGGCCAATATACAGTCATTATTTCACTACAAAGACATTTCTTTCTTTAAAAAATTGTCTCCACTGCACATAAATTAATTAGGGTGCTCAGTTCAGAAATTTTAACATTAAAAAAAAAGGAAAAGGGCCCTGACAGATTTGGCTCAGTGGATAGAGTGTCAACCTGTGGACTGAAAGGTCCCAGGTTCGATTCCGGTCAAGGGCATGTACCTTGGTTTTAGGCACATCCCCAGTAGGAGGTGTGCAGGAGGCAGCTGATCGATGTTTCTCTCTCATTGATGTTTCTAACTCTCTATCCCTCTCCCTTCCTCTCTGTAGAAAATCAATAAAATATATTTTTTAAAAAAGGAAAAAGAAAACTAAGATTCCATGAGCAATACTTTGTAAAAAGCCCTAGGATAAGTGACAAAGGAGTTCTAAAATGTTATGGCTGTCACCCACCTTGTGTGGCTCAGTGGTTGTGCATTGAACCATGAACCAGGAGGTCACCAGTTCAATTTCCCATCAGGGCACATGCCTGGGTTCTGAGCTCAATCCCCAGTAGGGGACATGTAGAAGGCAGTCAATCGATGATTCTCTCTCATCATTGATTTTTCTATCCCTCTCTCCCTTGCCCTTCCTCTCCCTGAAATCAATAAAAACTTATTTTAAAAAGAACTATGGCTGTTGTTTTCCCAATATTTGAGTCTCTAAGAACATTTCCCAAATTTTCTTAAAATTCAAATTCAGCATAGTTGATCTGAGACATTCTCCAGAGATACATGTGGAGGCTCTGAATTCTACAGTGAGGGCATGGATGGTGGGCAGTGTCTGCTAGCTATTAAATCATTCACCTTTGCCCTCCTATCTCAAAACCCAGCTGTACTGAGTTCTCTGTATGCCCCCTCTCACTTAATCCTCCCCAACCCTATGATGCCATTGGTGTTACAACTTACCATACTGTGCATCTTTGTGGGGGGAGGAGAGGCTTGAACTACAGAAACCTTGAATATTAAATTCATAAGCAATCAATTATACATGCTTACACACATATCATGGATAAATTGTGTGAAATATATATCCTGCACCCAAGATGAAGGAATCATCCACAGATATATTCTTTGGCTTCTAGCCAAAGAGAAACACTCCTTACCCAAGCACACACTCCCTGTCAGTGGACCCTGAGGCCCTGAGAGACATGCCATCCTGCCATCCTGGTCTAAAGCAAGGAGAGGAAAATTGGGTGCTAAGGAAATCCTTATTCCTCAGTTAGGTGTGGACAAGTGACTAAGTTCTAGATAAGGAGATATAAAATAAAGTATATTATGAGATCTCTAGGAAGGTGGTGCAAACGGAAGGGTGTGAGCCTTCCCCCACGCCCCCCACACCCCCGTCCTTCCTCCTGAATCTGGAATTTAGATGTGATAACCAGTAGTCACTATGAACCCTGAAGTGATTTTGAGCATAGCAGAATTGAGAGTTAGAAAGGGATCAAGTTCTCCGATGATACTGTGAAACTGCTATACTGGCCCTACTTACTTTCAAATTTTGTATATACTAGTGGCCTGGTGCACTGATTTGTGCACACTGAAAGGAAATTAATTAGAAGAAATATTTTAATATCGCTATTTGCCCTTTCTCTATAATAGAAGTGTCAGAGCTGAAAATTAGTAAAATGTATATGAAAATAATAAATTGATTAATAAATAATAACAAAGACATGACATAAAAACAACAAAAACATGCTAATAAAAACATTGATAAAAACAATGACTGATAAATTGATTAAACTTATTTTAATATCTCCTTGTATACCACATTAAGAGTAAAACACTTTCAGAGTGCTTGACTAATTTCCCTTGTGGTGAAGTATTTACAACTTTAACGTCACATGCTCTTCGAACTCGAGAGAAAGCAACATATAACTGAGCATGTCCGAAAATGGGTTCAGGTAGGAATATTCCTACTCTGCCTAGAGTTTGTCCTTGTGATTTATTAATAGTCATCGCAAATGCTGGCATCACGGGAAACTGTCTTTGAATTAATTTAAATGGGAGGCTAGTGTCGAAACACGCGTGTGATTGGCGCCAGTGAGAGCTATACTAGTATATGTATCACGCATGTGCGAGTCAACGTTTCTTTTTAAATTGCCAGTGTGCATCATCTGTACCGGCCGGTTGGTCGATCAGTCACTTAGCCTTTTATATATATAAATAAGAAATAAATAAACCTGTTTCATTTTATGATATACCAACCAACCCCAAACAGCTAGTTATCTATATTAATAAAAGCCTAGGTGGCCCTCGTGTGCGACGTCGTCACAAGATGGCCCAAACATACACAGATGGCTGCCACAAGATGACCATGTGCACAGTGGAGGCGGGGCCTGGCGGCTGCTCCGCACAATGAAGTCTAGAGGTCCCATGGCTCCGTGCAGCACAGAGGAGGCCAGTCCCAGCATCTCCGCCACCTTGCGCGGAGGAGGTGGGTCCCGGCAGGGGAGGGCAGTTGGGGGCAATCAGGCTGGCAGGGGAGGGCAGTTGTGGGCGATTGGCCTGGCAGGGGAGGGCAGTTGGGGGCGATCAGGCCGGCAGGGGAGCAGTTAGGTGTCAATCAGGCCGGCAGGGGAGTGATTAGGGGGCGATCAGGCTGGCAGGCAGGTGAGAGGTTAGGGGCCAGCAGTCCCGGATTGTAGAGGTATGTCTGACTGCCGGTTTAGGCCCGATCCCACAGGACCTAAACCGGCAGTCGGACATCCCCCGAGGGGTCCCAGATTGGAGAGGGTGCAGGCCAGGCTGAAGGACACTCACCCTCCCATGCACAAATTTCGTGCACCAGGCCACTAGTAAGAAAAAAGACTTGTGATGACCTAGGAATAGGAATGATGAGGCTGCTCCTGAATGCATTTTTCTCAGCCCTCTTGATAGAAAGTACAATGTTGCATACATTCACTAAAAAAAAAAAATGTTATGAGAAATCAATATTATGAAGCCCCCACTAGCAAAGGAGACCTCAGCCCATCTGCACATTCCCCAAAGTTTATGCTTTGGCTGGGATAGCATCCATCAAGGGTCTATCTATTGAAAGTTAAGCATTCAATATTCCATACATTAATACTGATAAAATCTGATCAAATATCAGGTATATGTTATTTCAGTTAAATCTAATAGCAACTCTACCAGCTAGATACTATGACTCCCATTTTGCAGACAAAGAAATTAAAAGATGGTCATGTAGCTGGTAAATTGTGGAAGTGGAATAAATCTAGGACTACCTTTCTTCACATATCTTATTATCCTTCAAAAGATTAAAGACTAATGAAGAAACAGAAAAATCTTCCTAATGTGAAATAAAACTAATTGATGGTTATTTCCATTTTATGAGTTTCTAAACAAAGGGGCAGTGATTTTTTTTAATACACTCATTAATCAACCACTGATTTTCAGATATTCAATATACATATGTGTCTGCTCAAGTACTATTACTGATTTTAAGTACACTCACTCTTTTGCAGAGATGAATATCCCTTGGGAAAGGTATGTACTCAACTCTCAGCCTTATTGAGGATATCTCCCAGGTGTGGGAGAACCAAAGAAGTAAGTGGCAGCCAGGAAAATTAAGCTCTGCCCTAGGCCTTTTCCTAGAGCTGTTCATGTTCTCTGATTTGAAAAAAAGGCACCTAGAAGAAGGGTTCAGCTCCTTCAGCTAATTGTTCACTCAATCAACATTATGTTATTTACATTAAAAATAAAAACCATTTTTACAACTACAATCCTTGGCTGCCTACGGCAGGCACTTGTACTAGGTATTCCATAATTTTAACCCATTTAATCCTCAGAACCACCTTATGAGTGAGGTATTGTTTTCCCATTTTACAGATGAAGAATCTAAAGATCACAGAGGTTAAGGAATTTGCTCAAGGCCATATATCTAAATAAATAGCTATTAGGATTTCAAACTCAGAACTTTTACTGATTTTTTAAATTTTTTATTTTTTAGAAAGGGAGAGTGAGAGAGAAACATTGATTGATCAGTTGCCTCCCATACACACACCAACCAGGATTGAACCCACAACCTAGGTATGTGCCCTGACCAAGAATTGAACTGCAACCTTCCAGTATATAGGATAATGGTCCAACCAAGCCACTGGGCCAGGGCCAAAAACTGAGCTTTTAAAACTCCAAAGCTCACATCTTCCTTCATACTCCACCAGATACTAAGAACATACAGAAAGTTTAGATATGGACATTGTCATCAAGTAGCTCACAAACCAGTAGTGAGGCACAAATAAACTATGTATTCAAACCTTGAATGAACACTAACACTAAGATGAAGTGGTAAAACTTCAGACCAGGGGAGGAATTTTCAGGGGAGGTAATGTATGAGCTCAGTTTGGAAGGATAAAGGGTAGTTAGCCAAGAGAAGGGTCAGAAACAGTCTTGCAAGCAGAGAGGACTTGGAAGCATGAAAAAGCTTATCTGGTTCCAGGCATGGCAAAGAGCTGGGTAAGGGCATCAAGCAGGACCTTAATAAATACCTGTTAAATGACTAAGATTGGAGTTTGTGAGGATATGTGGAAGAAATGCAAGTGGTGATGATAGAGGAAGCAGAGATCAGATCACAAAGGGGCTGTTGGCCACATAAAAAGTTTTAACTTTCCACTGAACACACTGAGGAACCACCAAAGGCTTTAACACAGGGAGGTTGATGGGAACAATTTAGATTTTAGAAAGAATGAGTGACAGACAGCAGGGTGGAGGATCAACCAGTGGTGTTTGAGGTTAGAAGAGCCGTTAACTGAAGCCTAGCCACCAAACCAGGAGAACCTCAGAGCATGGCAGAAATATTCAGAGGATACGGATAAGAGAATTTACAGGGGCAGAACTAAAGATTTAAATGAGATGTCAGAGGTAAGAAAGGCCCATGTGACTGACTTAGGTGAAACAATGCTATAAGCAAGAGGATGACTGCTTTGGAACATATCATGGGGAAGGCTATAAGCTGAACAAGGAAAATGTACATGCTGTATCTACATAGAGCAAGGTGGGTGGAGGGGGGAGAAGGGGCAGAATGGCAGACAGGCAACGATAGAGCAGCTGCCACAGAAGTTAGGCAGTACGCCAAAGAAAGAAAGAGAACAGCTGTAAGGGTGACAAAAGCAACAATGAACAAGCCAGGCAGGAGACATCTGACAAGCACAGGAGGCAAGAGTAGGTGGGCACTGGTGAGTACAAAACTGATACATGCCACCAAGGGAGGGTGGAGTAAGAACAGCACACTGAATACTTGCCAGTTAGAGAAAAGAGCTTGAAAAACTGCTGAAGGCTTCTGAAGAAGTTCTAGAACACCAGAAATAAACTTTCACTACAGATCTTTTCTTGAAAAAAGCAATGTGGTGAGAGAGGTCCAAAATAAAGGAAGGAGGACCCCCCAAAATCAGTAGGAGTCTGAGGCCCTAAAGAGCAGCTTACTCCCACAGATGAAATTATGCAGAGAATGAAACAGGAATAGTAAGCCTGTAAAAGAGGATTGTTAAATTCTACTCCCTTTAACTTTCACCTAAGGCAGCGGTTCTCAACCTGTGGGTCGCGACCATCGGAAAACACATATAGTATATCAGATATTTGCATTACAATTCATAACAGTAGCAAAATTACAGTTATGAAGTAGCAACGAAAATAATTTTATGGTTGGGGGTCACCACAACATGAGGAACTGTATTAAAGGGTTGCGGCATTAGGAAGGTTGAGAACCACTGAGTCCTAAGGGTTAGAATTAGATTTGTTTAGGCCCTAGACAGAGGAACCTGGAGGCAAAAAGGTCAAGCAGATTACTTCAAATAAACAAACACAGAAAACAGTCTGGTACAAATTTATATTGCAGATTAACTAAAACAAGAAGCAATATAAAAAAGTATGTGGTTCTACTTAAAGCTCACTTTGAAATAAACTAAAAATATATGAAACCAAAGCAAAATATAGTTTATATGCATAAAAAAACAAACCAGGAATAATTTTGAAAAGGAATAAAATGGGAGAAACCCATTTACCCAATCTTAAAGCTTAGAATACAGCTACCGTAATTAAGACAATATGGTAGCTGAAACCGGTTTGGCTCAGTGGATAGAGCGTCGGCCTGTGGACTGAAAGGTCCCAGGTTCGATTCCGGGCAAGGGCATGTACCTGGGTTGCAAGCATATCCCCAGTAGGAGATGTGCAGGAGGCAGCTGATCGATGTTTCTCTCTCATCGATGTTTCTAACTCTCTATCTCTCTCCCTTCTTCCTCTCTGTAAAAAATCAATAAAATATATTAAAAAAAAAAAAAAAAGACAATATGGTATTAGCAAAGGGATAAACATAACAGATCTATGGAATAAAATAGAGAATCAGAAACAAATCCACACAAATATGCCCAAATAATTTTTGACAAAGGTGCAAAAGCAATTCAATGGAGGAAGGCCAGCCTTTTCAAGAAATGGTGCTAGGAAACTGGATATCCACATGCAAAAGAATGAAGTTGGATTCCTACCTTATGCCATATATATAAAAATTAACTTAAATGGATCAAAGACCTAAACATAAGAACTAACACTATAAAACCCTTAGAAGAAAATATAGGAGAAAAGCATCACAACATTAGATTTAGCAAAGATTTTAAAAAATTTAACACCAAAAACACAGTCAATAACAAAAAAATAGGTAAGTTGGACTTAATCAAAATTAAAAACTTCTGTGTATCAAAAGACACTATCAACAGAATGAAAAGGAAATCCACAGATGGGAGAAAACAGCTATTTGATAAGAAATTGAAAACCAGAATACTGTATGTAGGGTATCCCCCCAAAATGTATACACACTTTAACAGCTGATAGCTCAATTTGGAAAGTGAAATGTATTTTAATAAACACTGCCTTTATAATTATTCAAAGTGTGTGTGCATACATTTTTTGGGACACCCTATATGTAAACTCCTACACCTCAACAACCAAAAAAGTCAACCTCATTAAAAAATGGGCAAAGGACTTGAGTTTATACAAGTGACTAATAAGAACATGAAAAGATGCTCAACATCACTAATCATCAGAGAAGTGCAAATCAAATTCACACTGAGGCACAGCTGGAGTTGCTCAGTAAGTTGAGCATCATTCCATGCACCAGAGGGTTGCAGGTTCGATTCCCGGTCAGTTCACATCCCTGGGTTGCAGGTTTGATCCCCAGTCAGGAGCATGTAGGCGGACACAGATTGATGTTTCTCACATCAATGTTTCTTTCTCTCTCTCTCTCTCCCTTCCTCTCTCTAAGAAGTTCCTTGGGTGAGGACTAAAAAAAGAAAATCACACTGAGATATTATTTCACACCTATTAGACTGGCTATTACAAACAAACAAAACAAAAACAGCCTGGCAGGTGTGGCTCAATGCTTGAGCATGGACCCATGAACCAGGAGGTCAGGGTTTGATTCCCAGTAAAGGCAAATACTTGGTTGTGGGCTCAATCCCCAGTAGGAGGCCCATTTTTTTTTTTTTTAAGTTTGGGGGAAAAAACAAAAATAGAAAATATTAAGTGTTGGTAAGAATGTAGAGAAACTGGAACCCTTGTGCAATGCTGGTAGGAACGTAAATGGTATATAACCATTTTGAGAAAACATTTGGCAATTTCTTAAAAAGTTAGACATAAATCTACTATATGACTCAGCCATTACACTCTTACCTAATTCATCCAAGAAACCAGGATATGTACTAGTATGTTCATACAAAAGCTTGTAATATCAAGCATGTCAAACTCATGACCCGCGGGCTGCATGCGGCCCACAACGAATATTTTTGCGGCCCAGACAATTTAACATTATGTAAGAAACATTTTAATAAAAATTTTGTAACTTATGCCGAAACCGGTTTGGCTCAGTGGATAGAGCGTCGGTCTGCGGACTGAAGGGTCCCAGGTTCGATTCCGGTCAGGGGCACGTCCCCAGTGGGGGATGTGCAGGAGGCAGCTGATCGATGTTTCTCTCTCATCGATGTTTCTGGCTTTCTATCTCTCTCCCTTCCTCTCTGTGAAAAATCAATAAAATATATATTAAAAAAAATTTGTAACTTAATTTTTACAATATACTGTTATACATAATTATTAATAATGAACTACAACATCTGCTAATGACTAATTACTATAATCGCGTTGCATTCATTTCCCTTACACGCCTTACATGCAGGCGCACCATTTCTCTCACTAATACCAGCAACGAATATTTTAGCAGTTGGGGGCGAGCAGGCTGGCAGTGGGGGGCAGTTGGGGACGATCAGGCTGGCAGGGAGGGCAGTTGGGGGCAAGAAGGCCAGCAGGTAGAGTGGCTAGGGGCAATCAAGCAGGCAGGCAGGCAGGCAGGCAGGCGAGCGGAGCGGTTAGGAGCCAGCAGTCCCAGATTGCGAGAAGGATGTCCAGCAGTCAGACATCCCCCGAGGGATCCCAGATTGGAGAGGGTGCAGGCCGGGCTGAGAGACAGCCCCCTCCCCCCGTGCATGAATTTCGTGCACTGGGCCACTAGTATCGATATAAAGGAACACTACTCAGCAGTAAGAATGAATGAAGTAGCTGAAACGGGTTTGGCTCAGTGGATAGAGCGTCAGCCTGCGGACTGAAGGGTCCCAGGTTCGATTCCGGTCAAGGGCATGTACCTGGGTTGCGGGCGCATCCCCAGTAGGAGATGTGCAGGAGGCAGCTGATCGATGTTTCTCTCTCATCCATGTTTCTGGCTCTCTATCTCTCTCCCTTCCTCTCTGTAAAAAATCAATAAAATATATTTAAAAAAAAAAAAAAGAATGAATGAAGTATTGATACACACCACATGGCAGAATCTCAAAATAACTATGTTGAGTAAAAGAAACAAAACAAAAGAGAGTACATACTTGCTTTAAAGTGTAGGTTTTATTATTATTCAGGTATGGTGAGACCAAAAAACCAGGTGATTGCCACTGAAAAGACAGTTTATTAGTTTGTTACTCATATCATAGTTCCTAAAAGGAGGTGACACACAATGCCACACAGGTGCCATGTGGGGAAGTACCAGGGTTGGTTAGGAGGCAAGAGGGAGTGAGGGAAAAAGTAAAAACCTTTATTGGGGTTTCTACAGGAAGGAATGGTGGAGGCTGGGTAAACAGGTTTAGGATCAGCTATTTTGAAAAGTATCAGCCAGCTCTATGGTTTAGAGCAGTGGTTCTCAAGCTTCCTAATGCCGTGACCCTTTAATACAGTTCCTCATGTTGTGGTGACTCCCAACCATAAAACTATTTTCGTTGCTACTTTGTAACTGTAATTTTGCTATTGTTATGAATCATAATGTAAATATCTGATATGCAGGATGTATTTAGGCGACCCCTGTGAAAGGGTCGTTTGACCCCCAAAGCGGTCGCGACCCACATGTTGAGAACCGCTGGTTTAGAGGCTGTCCCTAATTGCCTGGTACCTGGCCATGGAGTGAACTGACCAGGTGAATAGTGTCCAGAGTGTGAGAGCCCAATAAAGCAGGTGGTTGGGGTTTGGGGTCTGGATTGATTGGTTTGCATACAAAAGGCACAGTAGCAGGTGAGTTGTCTCTAGAAACTGGCTAACCCCCTCCAGAGTCAGCAAGGTCCCGATGTCAAATCATCATGGACATATGGTTAATATAATAATGCATGATTTCACTTATATAAGCCACTAGAAAGTACAAACTAATCTACAGCAACAAAAAATAGATCCGTGGTTGCTTGGGGATAGTGCTGTGAGCCCAAGCAAGAGAAAGGGATTACACAGGGGCACAAGAAAATTTTGGGGGTTGATAGTTATTTTCATACTCTCTTGATTGTGGTAATAGTTTCATTGCTGTAGACATGTCAAACCAATACATGTTACACATGAGAAAGCATAAATATTATTAATAAAAAGTGGAAATAACATACAGCAGATGAAAACTAAGATTATTATCAATAACTATAAGCAAATAATTTTGAAAACTTGAAAGAAATGAACAAATTTCTGGAAAAACAGAACTTAAAACTAGCTCAGAAATAAATAAAAAACCTAGATAATCTTGTAACTATTAAAGAAGTTGACCTGAAGTTTAAATTTTTGCCAAAAAGAAAACACTGGGCCCAGATGATAGAGGATTGGGGTGGGGTGGGTGGGTAGATAGATCCCAACTCATCCTAAGAGGTGAGTGAAACCTGGCAGTAAAATTAGTCAAAAAACATTACAAGAGGTGCTGGCTGGCCATGTCAGTTGGTTAGAGCATCATCCAGATATGCCAAGGTTGTGGGTTTGATCCCCAGTCAGGGCACATACAAAGAAGTAATAAATGAATGCATAAATAAACAGAACAACAAATCAATGTTTCTCTCTCTAAAATCAATCAATAAAAAAATTACAAGAAAGGAAATTATAGTCCACTTCCACTCAATATTATAAATTAAAAATCCTAAACAATATATTAACAAACTGAATCTGTTATATAAAATTTATACTTATAGAAGAAAAACTAAAGAAGAAAAATCATATAATCATTTCAACTTACGTAGAAAAAAAGCACTGGATAAAAACACATGGATTCATGATTTAAAAACAACAACAACTCTCTTACTTAGGAATAGAAGACTTCTTTACAGTGATAAAACAGTTGTTTAAAACAATAATCCTACACAATTATCCTCTTCAATCGGGAAACACTAAAAGCATTCCCTTTAAAATCAGGAATAAGACAAGGTGACCCACCATCACTTCTTCTATTAAATAATGTATGCGAGGTCCTAGACCAGTGATGGTGAACCTTTTGAGCTCGGCGTGTCAGCATTTTGAAAAACCCTAACTTAACTCTGGTGCCAGGTCACATATAGAAATTTTTTTATATTTGCAACCATAGTAAAATAAAGATTTATATTTTTGATATTTATTTTATATATTTAAATGCCATTTAACAAAGAAAAATCAACCCAAAAAAATGAGTTCGCGTGTCACCTCTGACACGCATGTCATAGATTCACCATCACTGTCCTAGACTTTGCAATAAGAAAAAGAAATTAGAAGTATAAAAATTAGATAGGATAAGATTATTTGCAGGAAATGCTGCATAGAAAATCCAGAAGAACCTACAGGTAAATTATCTACACTAATAAAAGACAAAGATGCTAATTGACCGTACCTTCGCAATGCCCTAAGCCACACCCACCAGCCTATCAGAGAGACTATATGCAAATTAACCCAACCAAGATGGCGGCCAGCAGCCACAGAGCTGGAGCAAGCAGGAGGCTTGGTTGCCCAGGCAATGGAGGAAGCCAAGTTTCCCACCTGCCCTGAGCTGGCTGTGGTCTCCGCTCATGGCAACAAAGTTTCAATTATAGAAGACAAATAAATCCCAGATACCTGCTTCCAGCCTGCCTCTACTGGGAGCTTGGGTGGCTGGAGGTTGTGGCCAGCCTGCAAACAGCCATCAGCCCCTCACCCAGGCTGGCCAGGCACCCCAGGGGGGACCCCCACCCTGAAGGGGCTGGTGGCCAGCCTGCAAACAGCCATCAGCCTCTCACCCAGGCTGGCCAGGCACTCCTATATAATAAAAGGGTAATATGCAAATTGACCCTAACAGCAGAACGACTGGGAATGACTGGTCACTATGACACACACTGACCACCAGGGGGCAGACGCTCAATGCAGGAGCTGCCCCCTGGTGGTCAGTGTGCTCCCACAGGGGGAGCTCTGCTCAGCCACAAGCTAGGCTGATGGCTGCCAGTACAGTGGTGGTGGTGGGAGCCTCTCCTGCCTCCTCAGCAGCACTAAGGATGTCCGACTGCAGCTTAGGCCTGCTCCCCGCTGGCAAGTGGACATCCCCCGAGGGCTCCCGGGCTGCCAGAGGGATGTCTGATTGCCAGCTTAGGCCCAATCCCCCAGGGAGTGGGCCTAAGCCAGCAGGTGGTCATCCCCTGAGGGGTCCCAGACTGCGAGAGGGCACAGGCCGGGCTGAGGGACCCGCCCGAGTACACAAATTTTTGTGCACCGGGCCTCTAGTTAATAATAATAAAGGAGAGTTAATAAAGAGGGTGATCAAGGTAACTAGATTCAGAGTCAAAAAGACCCTATATACCCTAGCAAAAAGAGCCACTGATTTGCACTCAAGAAAAGTGTTTGCTGACCTGGCCAGTATACCTCAGTAGTTGAGTGTCGGCTGAGCATCAAAGGGTCGCCTGTTTGATTCCTGGTCAAGGTCACTTACCTGGGTTGCAGGTTTGATTCCGGTCCCAAGGCATGTGGAGGGAGCCAATTAATGTGTCTCTCTCACATTGATGTTTCTTGGTCTCTCCCCTCCACCCCCTTCCACTCTCTCTAAAAAATCAATGGAAAAAATATCCTCAGGTGAGGATTAACAAAGAAAAGAAAAAAAAGAAAAGAAAAGAAAGGGTTTATTTGTTAGGTTGAGCAGGAACAAACGAAGTGTAAATGCTGATGATTTCCTGTAAAGTCTGTAGAAAAGTCAAAGGCTAAAAAACTGGAGGAGATAGTGAGATAAACTTTTAAGATGTGAGAAGACTTAGAATGCTGCTTCAGAAAATGGCAGGAAATGCTGACACTGGGCAACCCTGAGGGCCCAGGTAAGATAAGACCCATTTTTCAAGAATTCTTTTCTAAAAAAATGCTCTAAGACAGTGGTTCTCAACCTTCCTAATGCTGCGACCCTTTAATACAGATCCTCATGTTGTGGTGACCCCCAACCATAAAATTATTTTCGTTGCTGTAATTTTGCTACTGTTATGAATCGTAATGTAAATATCTGATATGCAGGATGTATTTAGGCGACCCCTGTGAAAGGGTCGTTCGACCTCCAAAGGGGTCGCGACCCACAGGTTGAGAACTGCTGCTCTAAGCCGTAATAGCTTAGAGAATATACAGAATTAAAGTTTTGCTGGGTGAATGTGACAGAACTCTAAGCAATAGAATTGAGTACTGACAAGAGAATTAGCTGAATAGCTGAACCAGAGTCTAGCCTTGATAGGAATGGAAGGTAGATATTAAAGATGACTAAAGGAAATAAAGTACTTAAGTGACTAAAAACTCAGAAGATGTTCGGGAATGTTTTACAGTGAGAACTACAGAACAGGTAAACTGGAAGGCACCAAGAGACTAACTTCACCAGAACTGTTTGGAAACTATTATAACTGATAGGCTCTAGTCCTTAGGGGAAAAAAATCAATAGATATGGTTAACTCTATATAGTTACAGTTTCCTTGAGACATATGGATCTCAATGCCAGTAAAATAAAAATCCTTTACTATCCCCAGATGATGCCACAAGCATCTTGTTTAATATCCCTTGTTTCAAAATTCCCTGTTTACTTTCCTCCTCTACTCCTGCTGTCAAAGCTAACTACATATTTCTGTGTTATCTTCTTTTAAAAAGTGAATAATGAGTACACAGATTATTTGAAGCATCTTATCAATCTCCTAAGTGATTTGACATAATTATCTAGAGGCAAATTTTATATATAACTTTAATATAAACAAACTCTGGCCTAATTACTTGGTAAAAATTTGGCTGCAAGTCATTTTATTTATTAGATACTGATGGACACTAACTTCGATGGCTATGACACTAATACTGAAATTTCTTATCTGGAAGGAGGACTATTCATATATTCAGTGTCTGGAAAGAGTCCCTGCTGAGCTAAACATAGTGCAGTATGTACTCTATGAAAGAGTCCATGAGACAGGCTTTGCAGGGGGAGGGTGGTTTTATTCTTTCACAATGCCTGTGGAGAGTCTGGCAGCAAGGAAAGCCTAGAAAACTCATGAAAGGCCCTTTTATAACTATGGTGAATGTGGAACACAAAGTAAAGTCAGATGACCTACTTAAAGCTTTGCTTTTACTGATGAGAATTAATTCTCATTCCAGATTAGTCTCTTTCTAGAAAAAGAAAATCTTACATAATAGTTGGAAAATTAAGACACAAGGAGTATGACTCGACTAAGTTTTAATATTTCCCTCTC
Source organism: Myotis daubentonii (assembly GCF_963259705.1). Taxonomy (NCBI): domain Eukaryota; kingdom Metazoa; phylum Chordata; class Mammalia; order Chiroptera; family Vespertilionidae; genus Myotis; species Myotis daubentonii. The sequence continues at coordinate 31,502,895 of NC_081847.1, forward strand.
AAATATATCAGCTCAAGACCTAAGACCTATGGCCAGAGACAAAATATACTTCATAAGGCTCTGAGAGGTATACTCTCGTTTACCCCAGTGTAACAATTCGTTGACTGCTGGGCGAGGAAATTTAAATTCTATAATCCATTGATCAGATCAGAAGTTTGGGCTAATAATATTATAAGAGGAAATAATTTACTGATCTCTTCCTGGACCTTATGCAAAGAAATGGATGGTAAACCTGTCTTGAAAGATAAGGACACACTCAGCAATAAGAAGGAATGGACTATATGCAACAACATGGATGAATCTCAAGGCCATTATGCTGAACTGAATGCAAGAAACCAGACACAAGAATATATACTGTATGACTGCATTTATTTTTTCATTTATTAAAGTTATAATTTAAATGTTTATTAAAATTACCATTTGTGTCTAATGAATATGCAGCAAAAACAACATATTTCCCTGGCCAGGTAGATTAGTTGTTTAGAGTGCCATCCCGATACACCAAGGTTGCAAGTTCGATCCCTATTCAGGGGTACATACAAGAATCAACCAATGAATGCATAAATAAGTGGAATATCAAAGTGATGTTTCTATTTCTCTCAGTCTCTATCTCTTTCTCCCTTCCTCTCTCTCTTTAAAATCAATTAAAAACAACAACAAAAACCACTAGGATTACTTGTTTTACATTATGTCTGAATAACCAGGAAACTCTATATGCCTATCAATGGACTGGTACCTACTCTGCCATCTTAATCAGAAGTGTATTATTGCATTTACATAACATTCTACAAAGGAAAAGAAAGTGAAAGCACCTGGGGTTGGGGATAGAAATGAGGATTAATTGCAAAAGGGTATGAGGGACCTTTTGGAGGCTGATAAGAATGTTCTATATCTTGACTACACTGGTGGTTACATGGTGTATACATTTGTCAAAACACATCTAAGTATACTCCTAAAATGGCACATTTATTATATGTAAATTATACCCCAATAGTTGAAAAAAAATGAAAAGAAGAAAGGTAAGACCAGTATAAGTTCCTTCAAAGTAGAGAATCAATCATTTGCTCATCTGTTCAACTAAGTTCCTTGACATGTGCCAAGTAGGAAAGTAAAGGAGAGAGAAGCTCATGCCTTAGAGGAGCTCACATCTCAAGTGTTTTCTCACCTACCCTTCTCATGTTACCCAAACATTTCAGGTTAGTCAATAAAATTCTTATGATCCAGAAGGTAGCTGAATATGGCTTTTCCCCATTTTGATTCTTATTGACTCTCTCCCCTTTACATAGAAATATAAACTGGAAAATTCTTCTTATTCTCCTCTATGATTAGTTTCCCATTTAAAAATCCTCTGACCTGTTCTTATTTTGCTAAATTAACAGGAACTTACAGAATGCCTACTACATATGCCAAACTGTAAACACTTGTGTAGAATACAAAATACTTGACATGTCTCTTTCCTCATGTGCTCCTTTCATAATTTCCCATCCCACTTTCATGTGTGTCTTCTCCTTCCGTCCCTTCCTTCCTTCATTTTGCCTTGAGTGCAGAATTAGGTAACTATCCAAGATTGCAAAGCTAGATAGATCATCAAATCCCAATTGATAATTTTCTGAAGGGAAAGGGGAGAAAAATGGTGGGAGGTGTATGTGTAGGAGGGTATCTCCTGGACCTCATTAATATAGTTCTAAATCAATCTCAACTCTCCCTCCACCATTCCCACGGGGCCCATCCTCATCCAGTCTTTACATTGGTAACTGCTTTTGTTTAGAAGCTTCTGCTCCCAGTTCTTTAACAGTAGCCAGGTCTCTGCTTAAATGAAACCTGCCCTCGTTAGTTATAATAGAACCATTCTTACCCCCACCCCATATCATAATATTCATTATCATAGCAACTTATTCACTGCTTTCACAGAACTTAATTATAGATATTTACCTGTCAATTATAATCAAGACTATGCTCCATGTAGATCAAACACATGACTGCTATGTTCATAGGATCTACCCAGCACCTAGCAAAGTGGCCCACACATAATAGGTATCCAGGTAGTAGACTGATCAGTCTGCCTCTATAGGGCCTAAAGTCAAGCTTAAAAGAATCTCAGCCCCTGAAACTGTATTAAAATGATTCAATACCCTAGGCAAGGCCAGAAATAAATGTAAATTCTATCTAGAAAAAGGTATCATCCTAGCTTTCAAATCATATTATAAACAATTTTTTAAAATATGTCTGGTCCATGAGGCAGTAACATGGGAATAAGTAGAAAATAGGTAAGAACAGTACCACAGCATTAAAAATTTCAGCCAGTCCTGGCCGGTTTGGCTCAGTGGATAGAGCGTCAGCCTGCGGACAGAAGGGTCCCGGGTTCAATTCTGGCCAAGGGCACATGCCTGGGTTGCAGGCTCAGTCCCCACTAGGGGCCGTGCAGGAGGTGGCCAATCCATGATTCTCTCTCATCAATGATGTTTCTATCTCTCTCTCCCTCTCCTTTCCTCTCTGAAATCAATAAAAATATATTTATAAAAAATTTCAGCCCAGAATCAGTTTTATGCACATACATAAATAAAATGTAATAGCAAATCTAAAAAAGAAAAAGGACAAAGTAGGAATTCTAAAACTGAGAACACAGTTGAAGTAAAGACTCAATAGATGGATTTAAGAACAGATAAAATACAGCTGAAGATATAATTAAGGAAATGGAGGTAAATCAAAAGGAAGTATCTGGAAAAAAGCAGAGAGGCAAGAGGATAAAATATACAGAAGAGAGGTAAGAGGTATAGAGAATATAGTGAGATGACCTATCCTACATATAATTTGAGTCCAAGATAAGAGGAAAGAAGACAAGAAATATTTGAAGAGAAAAAGGCTTAAAATTCTCCAAACTTAAAAAGAAAATTTGTGTCTAGATACCAGAGTAATACTTCTGAAAACCAAAGAATTAAAAAAAATTTTTTTAAGCAGCACGGGAGGGTGAGGAGGGTCCTAGATTTTTACAAAGGTAGCTAAAAAAAAAACTCCTTCCATTTCTATACACATGTCCTTTATAATGAGAATGGCCAACAACACACTGAAAAGCAAAACACTGAAATTAGTTATCAATAAATCAGGACAAGAAAAGCATGTTGGCTATCACCACTATGATTTACTAACATTTATATATTTATTTACTTATTTATTATGTTTCAATTGATTTGAGAGAGAAACATCAATGTGAGAAACATTGATCAGTTGCCTTGCGTATATGCCCTGACCCAGGATTGAACCCATATCCCAGATATGTACCATGACTGGAATTGAACCTGCAACCCTTTGGTGTATGGGATGACACTCCAACTAACTGAGCCACCTGACCAGGGTTGATTTATTAATCTAGAATAGGGCCAACATATGGTTTCTGTTGCAACAACTGAACTCAACTGAAATTAATGTTATTCATATTTGATATAATTATATCATTCTTCAAGTTTTCCCCAACCATTTAAAAATGTATAACAAACATTTTGAGTTCAAATGTCATATAAAAAAGGCAGTAGACTGGATATGAGAGGCAGGCCATAGTTTGCTGACCCCTATTCTAGAAGTTCTAACTAATGGGATGAGAAAAGATAAAAAAAAGACAGAATGATTAAGAACCTCCCAAAAAACTTATTTGCAGGTGAAAGTCTGTGTACTTAAAAAATAATTAGGTACAAAACTAATGTTCATAAACTAATGCTCACAGTTGAAAACACTCACCAAGCAGAATATATAGAGTATCAAATTGAAATTTTAGAAGTGAAAAACACAATAGCTGAAACTGGGGAAAAAAACACCCTAGATGGGTACAATAGCAGAAATAAGAGAGGAAACAATCAATACATTGAAAAAGAGATAAATAAAAAATGTCCAGTTTGTACAACAGAGAAAAAAGAGATTAAAAAAATTAACAAAGACTCAGAATCCTATGGGACAATAATAAAGCTCAAACATTTGTTACACTACAGTCCCAAAAATGAGAGGAAACGTTCAGAGATTTAAAAAAAAAAAAAATTGAGCCCTAGCTGGTTTGTCTCAGTGATTAGAGTGTCAGCCTACAGATGGAAGGGGTCACGAGTTGGATTCCTGTGAAGGGCATATGCCTCAGTTGCAGGCTGGATCCTCAGGCCCTCTTGAGGCAAGTGCGGGTTGGGGGGCCATTCAGTGTGTCTCTCTCACATTGATGTTTCTCTCTTTCTGTCTCTCCCCCTCCCTTCCACTCTCTCTAAAAATCAATGGGGAAAAATATCCTCAGGTAAGGATTAAATAATTTAAGAAATAACTGCTGAAAATTCCCCAAATTTAGTTAAAGATAGAAACCTCAAACTGCTAAAAACTAAAGACAATGTCCTGAAAGCTGCTAGAGAAATGACACATTACTTATAGAAAACCAACAATCCAAAGGATATTTTTTTTTATCAGGAATCATGGAAGCTATAAGGAAGTGTACAATATATTTCAAATGCTGAAAGAATCAAGCCAAAATTCTATATAGAGTAAACATATACTTTAGAAATGAAGGTGAAATAGAAACAATGGCAGATGAAGAAAACTAAGAATGTGTCACCAGCAGACCAGCTCTAAAAGAATGGCTGAATTTCTTCAGAAAGGAAATAAATGATCACAGAAGGAATAAAGAGTAGTGGAAAGGGTGTATATACACACATATATTTATGTTACACATAAACACATATACACCAATTAAACAATCCCCCTTTAATTTTAAAAATTATGTCTGATACTGAAAATAAAAATTCTAACATTGTCTTATGGTTCTCAATACATATATAAGAGATATTTAATATAACTGCATGATAAGGGGGGTGAGGTAAAAGAACCTAAAAGGTGGTAAGGTTTCTACATTCCACTTAAAAGTGGTATAGCCCTAGCTGGTTTGGCTCAGTGGATAGAGCATCCGCCTGCGGACTGAAGGGTCCTAAGCTCGATTCCAGTCAAGGGCACATGCCTGGGTTGTGGGCTCGATCCCCAGTAGGGGGAATGCAGGAGGCAGTCGATCAATGATTCTCTCTCATCATTGATGTTTCTATCTCTCTCTCCCTCTCTGAAATCAATAAAAATATATTTTTTTAAAAGGAAAGAGCCCTAGGCCTAGCCAGTTTGGCTCAGTAGATAGAGCATAAAAACAACACATAGATCAATGGAAGAGAACAGAAAGCTCAAAAATAAACCCATGCCTTATGGTCAATTAATCTTTGACAAAGGAAGCAAAAATATACAATGGGGTAAAGACAGTCTTATCAATAAATGGTGTTGGGAAAACTGGAGTAATATATGCAAAAAACGAAACTAGACCACTTCCTTACACTATATAAAAGAGTAAACTCGAAATGGATTAGACTTAAATGTAAGACCCCAAACCATAAAACTCCTAGAAGAAAACATAGGCAGTAAAATCTCTAACTTTCTCATAGCAATGTTTTTTTCTGATATATCTTCTCAAACAAGGGAAACAAAAGAAAAAACAAACAAATGGAACTATATCAAACCAAAAAGTTTTTGCAGAGCAAAGAAAATTATCAATAAAACAAAATGACAATTTACTAAATGGAAGAAGATATTCGCCAATGATACATCCAGTAAGGGGTTAATATCCAAAATGTGTAAAGAACCCATACACCTTAACATAAAAAAAAGAAACTATCTGATTTAAAAATGGGCAGAGAACCTGAATAGGCATATCTCCAAAGAGGACAGACAGATGGCCAATAGACATTTGAAAAGATGCTTAATGTCACTAATCATCAGAGAAATGCAAATTAAAACCACAATGAGATATCACCTCACACCTGTCAGAATGGCTATCATCAATAAACCAGTAAACAACAAATGTTGGCGAGGATGTGGATAAAAGGGAACCCTCATACACTGTGGGATTGCAAATTGGTGCAGCCACTATGGAAATAGTATGGAGGTTCCTCAAAAAATTAAAATGGAAATGCTTTATGACCCAGCAATTCTACTTCTGGGTATTTATCTGAAGAAATCCAAAACACTAATTTGAAAACATATATGTATCCCTATGTTCATTGCAGCTTTATTTACAATAGCCAAGATATAGAAGCAAGCCAAGTGCCCATCAATAGACAAGTGGATAAAAAAGTTGTGGCATATATAATGGAATTTTCCTCAGCCTTAAAAAAAGAATGAAATCTTACCATTAGTGACAATATGGATGGATCTAGAGGATATCATTTTAAATAAAATAAGTCAGACAGAGAAAAACAAATACCATATGATTTAACTTATATGTAGAATCTATAAAACAAAATAAGCAAACGAAATTGAAACTAAAACATAAATACAGAGGACAAACTGATGGTTGCCAAATGGGAGGGGGTTTGGGAGAAGAGGGCGAAGAGATTAAGAAGTACAAATTGGCAGTTACAAAATAGTCATGGGATATAGAAGTATAGCACAGGAAATATAGTTAATAATATAATAACTATGTATGATGTCAGGTGGTTACTGGACTTATTGAGGGAATCACTTCTTAAGTTATATAAATGTCTATCTAACCACTATACTGCATGCCTGAAACTAATATAAAATATTAAATGTCAACTGTAATTGAAAAATAAAAATTTTTAAAAGAAAAAAGACCTAACTATATGCTGCCTATAAGAAATGTACTTCAGATATAACATAACAACCAAGGTAGGTTAAAAATAAATGGATTCAGTGTTTCAGGGATAGGGAAAGAGGAATGAATTAGTGGAGCACAAAGAATTTTTAGAGTAGTGAAACTATTCTGTATGATACTGTAATGCAGTGGTTCTCAACCTTCTGGCCCTTTAAATACAGTTCCTCATGTTGTGACCCAACCATAAAATTATTTTCGTTGCTACTTCATAACTGTAATGTTGCTACTGTTTTGAATTGTAATGAAAATATCTGATATGCAGGATGGTCTTAGGCGACCTCTGTGAAAGGGTCGTTCGACGGCCAAAGGGGTCGCGACCCACAGGTTGAGAACCGCTGGCCTACAACAACTTCCCCAAAGGACTTATACCTATGTATTTCCTCTAACAAAACATGTTAGGATCTATATGCTGAAAAATGCAAAATACTGATAAAACAGTAATCAAATTAAACCTAAATAAATGAAAAAATTTACTGTGTTCATGTTTTGGATTCATGACCAGGATGAAGGCCACCATTATAAATAATGATAATTATAATGTTTTAATCACAAAAATAAGCTATTCTACAGCCTGCAAATAAAATGGAATGGAGAAAACCTGATTTTAGCTTTGTTTTGTGAGAATACTAACTTGGGGGACAAAGACTCCTCACAGCTCTGGTTTTAATTATTTAATTATTTAACTCTTACCTTAATTATTTGAGATGCATCATCCATCCCCACTCACTGGAATTCCATAAATACTTTTTTTTTAGTTTGTCACCTGCAATTAAAGGGAAAAAAAAAACCTTTAGAAAGGTAAAACAGCCCTATTTAAACCCATGGATTGTTCCCAGGGAGTACACTCTAAGATGTTTTATAGAGCTGTGCTTAACATTCCAGTAGCCATAGAACAAAGCTCCATCTTAAATAGTTTAAATCACTGAAGAGCTCATGAGAACTCAATGAGAAATTAGGTCTTTCCAGTGGAGGCAAGATGGAGCACTTCTCTCTTTTCCCAAAACCTGGAATAGTCTGCAAGGGGACATTTGGCAATGCCTAAAGCTAGTTTTAATTGTCTTACAAATCACAGGATAGTCCTTGCATAACCAAGTATTGGTCAAAGACCCACCTTCTGGTCCAAGCGCTGTAACTCATTAGCTAAGTGACCAAACCAAACCTATTAACCTCTTTAAGCCTCAGTTTTTTTTCTCTTGGAAAAAGAGTAAAGCCTGAGTTAAGTTCTTTTCTAATTCTCACGGTACCAAAATAATCAAATTTATATTGAAATAATGCCTAACCTTTAAGCACACACAATGGGCCAGTCATTATATTAAGTGTTTTATGTGCTCTACCTCATTTAACCCTATAATAGGCAGACGCTATCATTAGCCTCATTATCCAAATACGTAACCTGATATAGACTCTTAGGGTCACAAAGTGGTAAACAGCAGATCCAGGATCTGAACCTGGCCAATCTGATTCTATCTAGAGCCTCATTCTTATCATTATCTTCACCATCCCGCTGGGATTTGAGGAGTAATGACCGTGGTTCTTAATCCCCTTGGACAGAGGATTAAGAATCATATCCCTAATTTCACCACCCACTAAATACCATAGGAGACTTTAGGTTCAAAATGGCGAAGAGAATAGAGAACCCAGAAATTGACCCAAACCACTATGCTCAATTAATATTTGACAAAGGAGGCAAGAACATACAATGGAGTCAAGACAGTCTCTTCTTGCCGAAACCGGTTTGGCTCAGTGGATAGAGCGTCAGCCTGCGGACTGAAAGGTCCCAGGTTCGATTCCGGTCAAGGGCATGTACCTGGGTTGCGGGCACATCCCCAGGAGGAGATGTGCAGGAGGCAGCTGATCGATGTTTCTCATCGATGTTTCTAACTCTCTATCTCTCTCCCTTCCTCTCTGTGAGAAATCAATAAAATAAATAAACTCAAAATGGATAAAAGACTTAAACGTTAAGACAGGAAACCATAAAAATATTAGAGGAATCCACAGGCAGCAAGATCTCAGATATATGCCGAAGCAATATCTTCACTGATACTGCTCCTAGGGCAATGGAAACTAAAGGGAAAATAAACAAATGGGATTACATCAAAATTAAAAGCTTCTGCACAGCAAAAGAAACCATCAACAAAACAACAAGAAAACCCACGGCATGGGAGAACATATTTGCCAACAATATCTCCGATAAGGGCTTAATCTCCAACATTTACAGGGAACTCATGCAACTTAACAAAAGGAAGAAAAACAACCCAATCAGAAAATGGGCAACGGATCTAAATAGACACTTTTCGAAAGAAGACATAAGGAAAGCTAAGAGACATGAAAAAATGCTCAAAGTCACTAATCATCCAAGAGATGCAAATCAAAACGACAATGAGGTACCATCTCACTCCTGTGAGAATGGCTATCATCAACAAATCAACAAATGACAAATGCTGGCAAGGATGCGGAGAAAAAGGCACCCTCATGCATTGCTAGTTGGAATGCAGACTGGTGCATCCACTGTGGAGAACAGTATGGAGTTTCTTCAAAAAACTAAAAATGGAACTTCCATTTGACCCAGTGATCCCACTTCTAGGAATATATCCCAAGAAACCAGAAACACCAATCAGAAAGGATATATGCACCCCTATGTTCATAGCAGCACAATTTACAATAGCTAAGATTTGGAATCAGCCTAAGTGCCCATCAGCAGATGAGTGGATTAAAAAACTTTGGCATATCTATGCAATGGAATACTATGCCGCAGTAAAAAGGAAGGAACTCCTACCATTTGCAACAGCATGGATGGAGCTGGAAAGCATTATGCTAAGTGAAATAAGCCAGTCAGAGAAAGATAAATATCACATGATCTCACCCATTTGTGGACTATAATGAACAACATAAACCGATGAACAAAAATAGATCTAGAGACAGAGAAGCATCAATCAGATGCTCAAACCTTAGAGGGAAAGTAGGGGAGGGTGAGGGTAAAGGGGAGAGATCAACCAAAGGACTTGTATGCATGCATATAAGCATGAGCGATGGATGCACACAACAGGGGGTGAGGGTGAGGGCAAGACTGGGAGGATGAGGGGACAATGGGGGGATAAAGATACATTTGTAATACCTTAATCAATAAAAATTTTTAAAAATAAAAAATAAAACCTGAAACACACACACACACACACACACACAAAACCCAAAACGGTGAAGAGACACCATTTAAGCTACAAACCAGCCAAGATTAGGAAAACAAGATCTAAAGCTGTTGGGGACCTGATGCCATAGGTTGCTCATACCTTGCACTGACACTGTACAATAAAAGACAATCCCTTTCAACAGAGGGCCTTCCGAATGTTCACACACTTCTTTAAAATAATCCTAAATACAGTAAAAGAAAACTTCATACAAAGACATTCACTGACTGCCAATGACTAGGCAATGAAGTGGTCCAAGGCCCCAGTGTTTCTGTCCAGTGAGATACTCCACTATTGGGCAATCTGGGCTGACAGAGACTCTGTTAGGTGTGCACTGCAGTCTGGTGGCTCCCTCTACGCGATGCTACCCTTTTCCTGTTTCCTCATCATCATTACTCCCCAATGTCGACAAAAGAAAATCCAAACCGATAGGGAAATTTTATAAATGTTTATTTGAACAAAATCTGAGGGCATGCCCAGGAGCAAGATCTCAACAAATTGAGAAAATGCTCCAGAGAATGGCAGTTTGGCAGTTCTTTTTTTATACATTTAGAATCAAAAGAGAAGACGTAAGAAAGGGCTACATGAAATCCACTGGTGGCAGATTAAGGAGACGGAAAAAAACAAAGCAAGGAAATATCTAGGATTGGATAAAAAGTAAAATGAAGAGACAGTTACTTCTTTTACAGTGGTGGGGACAGGATAGTTAACATTTAACATTTACAGTAAATAGAGATGGTATGTGGGCAATAAGATAACAATGAGGAGTTTCATGGTCATGTGCTCTGGTGCTAGACTGTGACTCTGAGGAGCCTGGAAAATTATTCTGATACTAATGCCCCAGTGCAGGGATTCATGAACATTGAGAAGAAATTAACTGGAAGGTGGCTGGCAGGACTGGGTGAGACGTGCCGTCCCTCCCTGGGGTGGCGCCGTGGCTCGAAGGGCATCTGTGCAGTGAGCAGGGTTCCTTGGCAGGTAGGTTCCCTCAGCCTGGCCTGCGGGGATCAGGCTGAAACCGGCTCTCGGACATCCCCCAAGGGGTCCCGGATTGTGAGAAGGTGGTTCTCGGGTGACTACCCTGGAATCGGGCTCCCTCCTCTCTTGGTTCCAGGGTGTGTCACCAGAAAACCACCGCTGCCAAGTCACCACAGCTCAGCAGCTCCTACGTTAAGCGTCTGCCCCCTGGTGGTCATTGCACATCATAGCTACCGGTTGGACAGTCGCTTAGCCTTTTATATATCTAGATTTCATACTCTGATATTTCACAGGGCTCACTTAAGGTAAAGACTGACTTTTGCTGAGAAAGTTATAGGCCTGGTGCGTGACTAGCCACCTTGACCTGCCCAGTTAGCAATCTATGATCAAACCATCCTGTGTGGTCACTTTCAGTCACTGAGCTTGTGAAGCCTGTCATGTGGTACTCTGAGCTTGCCGGTTCTGTAGCCCCTTTTACATTCACACCAATAAGCCCTTTGCTCCCCTACTCCATCTCAATCTGCTTTCTAAGAACCTAACCGGCACATATATTAAATGTATTTACAGTGATGAAGAAACAAAAACCACTGGGGGAAAGAGGACTCCCAATAAATAAACCAAAATGTTAACAATGTTGGGACCTCTGTACTATCCAAGTATTACTTATACATAATAAAAAAAAATTAAAAGAAGATTTTGTGCTAAATTTTGCTCCTGAAGAAATATTCTTATGGCAGGAAAAACTGTTATAAGTTGTACACAATGTGCCCAAATTCACCAAGAGCTGCATCAAAACTAAACTGCTGGGGTCCTTCCAAAAAAGCATATGCCCACCCTGGTCAAGTGGGTCAGTTGGTTGGAGCATCGTCTTGTATCCCCAAAGGTTGCGGGTCAATTCTTGGTCAGGGTACATGCCTAGGTTACAGGTTCCCTCCCCTGTTGGAGCGAGATGCTTCTCTCTCTTCTCTCTCCCTTGCCCCCCTCTCTCTCTAAAAAAAAAAAGGAAGCATATGCCCAAGTACTAAGAACTAAAAGACCAGGCAGTGGGCTTTACAGACATTTCCTAAGCTCAGCTTCCTCATTTGTTAATCCTAAGTTGAACTAATTTAAAGACTTTTAGAGGAGACTATGGAGGCTGCTCAGTTCACCCTCCCGTTCTCACAGATGAGACCAATGATCACATAGGATGAGCAAAGAATAATCATTGGCCTTGTTTTTCAATACCTAGGTCTGTTTCTCTTTCCAGCCATACTGGTAATGCATCTAAATGTAGATAGCACATTAAACACACAATTCCAAAAAGGCAAAGATTGGTGGCAAGACTCAAACTCAGATATATCTTATTCTGAAATCTGTGCTCTTACCCCCTGGTTGATGTATGTCAATAGCCACATGAGGAAAAGGACTCCCCTCTAAGAGCTGAATGGAAAGTTTTAAAAACCTGATTGAAATTTATCATAATTGTCCAATATTTACAAACTCATAGTATGGTGCAATGTACTCAGTCAGTGAGACTTTCTATCACTGTCTGACTCAATGAGTAAAATAAACTGGAAAGGGCAATTCCTTGATATAAAGGCCAGTTCCTAAAACACCTATGTCAAAGATGGGAAACAAAACCTTGTGGCAGCCCTGGCCATGTGGCTGTTAGTTGAACGTCATCCTGTGCACCGAAAGGTCGCCAGTTCAATTCTTGGTCAGGGTGCGTGCAGGAAGCAGCCAATGGATGTCAATCTCTCTCTCTCTCTCTCTCTCTCTCTCTCTCTCTCTCTCTCTCTCTCTCTTTCTCTCTCCCTCGCTCCCACCCTCTCCCCCCTCTAAAAGTAATGAAAACATTAAAAGACCAAAACACAATCTTGTGACAAATTAAAGCAACACTGCCATGGTTTCATTTCCTACTGTTAATAGAGCCACTGCCAGGAAGTTCCCTGTTTACTATAGCAACAACTGGTCTTGCTAACTCACCAAGTTTCTGCCTTTTTGCTTCCTCAGGAAGCAGACAGGAAAATCAGGCTTCTGATCACGTTTTTAAAGAGGAGTTGCCATTTAAAAATAGAAATTAATAAATATATATGTAAAAAATAATTTTATACTTTAGCTGACATCCTATATTTCTGTATATTAAACTCAATCTTGAAAGTACACAGTCTTACCTTTTTTTTAAAAAAATATATATTTTATTGATTTTTTACAGAGAGGAAGGGAGAGAGATAGAGAGTTAGAAACATCGATGAGAGAGAATCATCGATCAGCTGCCTCCTACACATCTCCTGGGGATGTGCCCGCAACCCAGGTACATGCCCTTGACCGGAATCAAACCCGGGACTTTTCAGTCCGCAGGCCGACGCTCTATCCACTGAGCCAAACCGGTTTCGGCAGTCTTACCTTTTTAATCTTGCAATACAACAATCTAGAAAATCTACTAAAACTCTCTAGCTACTAAGTCTAGAAATGCTGGATAAATGCCCTTTGAAAAGTTTAGCTAAGTTCTCAAGAAAGGAGAGAAAACTGCCAATAGCATGAAACAAAATGTGAACCAAAAGCCAGAAATGGGAGTATCTGCTGATCTTTGTATTGGCCCCAGAAGCATTTAAGACATTTCAGTAACTGATGGAAGTGGAGAAAAGGAGACAGAAAGCAGGAGAAAAGTAGAAAAGGCACTTCAGAAAGGTGGAGAGTTAGATCTAAGATTTCTTGCAAAGTTGTGACTCTCAAAGGCCTATACTTTCAATGACAATAAACAAGGAAAAATTCACCTGCATGAACAAGACCAGAAAGCTTGTCTGCCTCAGTTTAAGCTATAGGTAAGGTGAAGAAAAGGTTCCCCTTGAGAATTTGAAACCACAAACATAGACCTCATATAGATTTGAGGTCTAAATTTACTAACTCTATCTTATAACTAGAGGCCTGGTGCATGGATTCGTGCACCAGTGGGATCCCTCGATGTGGTCTTTGGTGATGGGGCCAAAACCTGCAGTCCAACACCACCTGCTGCTCCTGCCTGCCGCTCCCGCTCATCCCAGCCCTGTTGTGCCTGCCACTAGCTCGGGCCCAGTCAGTCCTGATCGGGAGAGGCTCGCACCGCCACAGCAGTGCTCGCCAGCCATGATCCCTGCATCTGGCGCCTGTGGGTCAGCTGAGCTGCGCTCTCGCTGTGGGAGCGCATTGACCATGAGGGGGAAGCTCCTGCATTGAGCGTCTCCCCCTGGTGGTCAGTGCACATCATAGCGACTGGCTGACCAGTCATTCAGTCGTTCAGTCACTTAGACATATATATATAAAAAATTTCCCCCCCATGGGAAATTAACAAAACTGGCCCATGCCAGTGAACCAGTAATGCCCCAAGAAATCTCTAGTAGAAACAAAATGAAACCACTGTGTAAAGGCAATACCTCAACCTAAAATGGACAGGATTCAGAAAACATAATCTACACTAATAAAAGAGAAACATGGTAATTGGCGTACGACCGCTACCCTTTTCATCGGCTAATCAGCGAGATATGCAAATTAACTGTCAGCCAAGATGGCGGCCGGCAGCCAGGCAGCTTGAAACTAACATGAGGCTTGCTTGCTTCAGTGACGGAGGACTGCAACGTTCCCCGCCTGCGGCTGCAGGCCTCTGAGCGGGCAGTTTAAGAAACATTGTAACAAATACCGCCCGACTTCAGCCAGCAGATTGGCAACATTGTAAGCAAAGGCCAGAACCTACTTTCAGCACCGGAGGGAGGCCTAAGAGCTGGAGCCAAGCCTCAAGGTAAAGCTGGCCCAGAATAAAAAAAAAAAAGAAAAAAAGGAGCGGTTGGGAACTTCAGTCACTCCCAGCCTGAAAACAGCCCTCAGCCCCTCACCCAGACTGGCCAGGCACCCCAGTGGGGACCCCCACCCTGATCCAGGACACCCTTCAGGGCAAACCAGCTGGCCCCACCCATGCACCAGGCCTCTACCCTATATAGTAAAAGGGTAATATGCCTCCCAGCACCGGGATCAGCGTGACAGGGGGCAGCGCCCAAACCTCCCGATCGCCCTGCAGCTCTGTGTGTGACAGGGGGCGGGGCCCCAACCCCCTGAGCAGCCCTGCTCTGTGCCTGATAGGGGGGAGCTCCCCAACACCCCCCCCCCATGGGCCCTGCTCTGTGTGTGATGGGGTAGAGCCATAACCTCCCCATTGGCCCTGCCCTGAGTGTGAGAGTGGCGGCGCCCCAAGCCCCTGATTGGCCCTGCTCTGTGGGTGACAGAGGGCGGTGCCCCAACCCCCTGATGGGCCCTGCTCTGTGCGTGACAGGGGGTGGTGCCGCAACCTCCCCATCGACCCTGCCCTGAGTGTGACAGGGGGCGGTGCCCCAACCCCCCTATCAGCCCTACCCTGAGCGTGACTGAGGGTGGCATCACAACCTCCCAATCTGCCCTGCTCTGTGCATGACGGGGCGGCGCCCCAACTCCCCAATCGGCCCTGCTCTGAGCCCGACCAGGGGCTGCACCTAGGGATTGGGCCTGCCCTCTGCCACCCGGGAGCAGGCCTAAGCCAGCAGGTCGTTATCTCCCGAGGGGTCCCAGACTGCGAGAGGGCACAGGCCAGGCTGAGGGACCCCCCTCCCCCCCGAGTGCACAAATTTTTGTGCACCAGGCCTCTAGTAGTCTTATAAAGACTATAAAATAAGTATGTTTAACAATATTAAAGATAAAAGCATCAAAACCAAAAGGAAGGTGCCTGGCTGGAATGGCTCAGAAGATTGAGCATTGTCCTGTGCACTGTAAGGTTGCCAGTTTGATTCCGGGTGGGAGCACATGCTTGAGTTGCGGGTTCGATCCCCAGTTAGGGTAAATACAGAGGGCAGCCGATCAATGTTTCTCTTTCTCTCCCTTCCTCTCTCTAAGCATGTCCTTCGGTGAGGATTTAAAAAAAAAATAAGGACATAAAACACTTTTTTAAAAAGAAAATAAAGCAGAACAACTAAGTGGAACTTCCAGAATAAAATAAAGTCAATGAAATTTAAAATTCTATAGACGGTTTAACCACTGGAGAAGACTCAGCTGAAGAGACATTTAATAAACTGAAAAATATATCAGAAGAATTTATCTAAAATACTGCACAGAAAAATAAACATTCTCTCATCTAGAAAAATAACTGCAGAATAAAGGATATAAAGCTAATTATAAAATTTACATAGAAATGCAAAAAACTTAGAATAGCCAAAACAATTTTGATAAAGAAAAAAAAAGTTGGAAGACTACTTGACAGTGAACAAGACAATGTTCTATGAGTATAAGAACAGACATATACACCAAGAGAATAAACTGGAGAGTCTAGACATAGAACCACACACAGATAATCAACTGATTTTGTACAAAAATGCCAAGGCGCCGAAACCGGTTTGGCTCAGTGGATAGAGCGTCGGCCTGCAGACTGAAAGGTCCCGGGTTCGATTCCGGTCAAGGGCATGTACCTGGGTTGCGGGCACTTCCCCAGTGGGGGATGTGCAGGAGGCAGCTGATCGATGTTTCTCTCTCATCGATGTTTCTAACTCTCTATCTCTCTCCCTTCCTCTCTGTAAAAAATCAATAAAAAATATATTTTAAAAAAACAACAAAAAAAACCCAAAAAACAAAAAACAAAAATGCCAAGGCAATTTAATGGGAACATAACAGTCTTTCCCACAAATAGTGCTAATATACTGGATATGCATATGGAAAAAAATGAACTTTTGACTCTTAGCCTCATGCCATACACAAATATTAACTTGAAATGGTATCAGACCTAGAACTAAATGTATGCCCTGGCCCGTGTGCTCAGTGGTTAGTGTCGGCCCACGCACTGAAGGGTTTTGGGTTCGATTTCCAGTCAACAGCACGTGTCTAAGTTGAAGGTTCACTTCCACCCCGGTCAGGATGCGGGTGAAAGGCAATCAATCATGTGTCTCTCTCACATCAATGCTTCTCTCTCTGATCCTCCCTCCCTCCCTTTGCCTCTCTCTAAAAATCAATGGAGCCTTAGCATGTGTGGCTCAGTTGGTTGGGCATTGTCCCAGGCACTGAAAGGTTGCTAGTTCAATTCCCAGTCAGGGCACATGCCCGGGTTGCAGGCTGGATCCCCGGTGGGAGGTGTGCAGGAGACAGCCAACTGATGTTTCACTCTCACAGCAATGTTTCTCCCTCTCTCTCGCTTGCTCCCTTTCTCTCTAAAAATCAATTAAAAATATATATATTTTAAAATCAATGGAAAAAATATTCTCAGATGAGGATTTATAATAACAAAATTTATTGATGTTATATACAATATTAATAAAGAGGGAAACATGATCCTCTCAATGCAGAAAAAGCATCTAACAAAATCAAATACCTTTTTGTGACAAAAACACTCAACAATGCTCATAGTGGTCAACAATGCTTTCCACTATGCCTTTTTACTGTTCATCATCTCACAAATGCACAAATTTACCCACTCTTTCCTCTTTCTACAAATTCGCCATGCACGATAGATGTCACTTTCTGGAGTGACCATGTACAGATTGGCAAACTTCCTCTTTCTTTTTCTGGATTTATTATATTGTTGATGCATTAACAATGAACTCATGGCCAATAGCACTGTAACTTATGACTGTACAAAGTTTACTTAACATGTTTTTTCCATAAGGCATACATCACAGCCCTCCTGAGCCAAAGAATACTAGACAGCACATCAGTCCTATGCTTGGTGGCCATTTTAAACAATGAAATCAATAAAAAGCACACCAAAAAAATCCAAAATACATGGCACCTCACAGACTTCAAAAAGAACCTTGTTTACAATATGAGAAATGACACAAAAAGGCAGAGCATTACCTTGTATGACCTAGGCTAGGAATGTATGTGTTGAACCACACAAAATTGTCACCCCTCTGCATATGTATATGAATGACCATGAAAGCGAGTAGATTTGGGGGTTACAAATAAATTTCAGCAAGTAGGTGAATCTGCAAATAATGATGGTCCACTGTACTTCCTTAGTTCATGAATAATTCAGCCTAAAAACCATTAGGTGATGCTGAGTAAGGCTGGCATCCATATTGTCTCACAAGGAAAAGACAGACTGGGTACATTGGAGGGGCTTGATCAATTAAGTAAATATATTAAGAATAATAAGAGCTAAGTTTCTCTGTCAGATTAGAGTTACATATATGAAAGGGAGAAAAATAAAATGAATTCTTGAGATATTAGACTGGAATCAGAGGTACCAGTGTAAACTCACAGCATTTTAAGGAGAGAAATAGTATATATTTGGCTACATTTGCGCATATGTATATATATATATTTGTGTGTGTACATAAAGTCGTATATTCCCTTGCACTGAGAGTGCCTAAGAGCAATGATGCCCCAGTAGATGATACCTAGCATCCAGATCTGGTTTCTAAATACTTGCTCCAATAAAAGGAATCAGGGCTCCGTAGTGAAATGACTGATTTCAGGGTTAGGGCAAGAAAACAGGAAGAGACTGAAACATCTTGTTGTACCAGAAAGTAAGGAAGGGATGTGATCAAAGAATGATAGGACATGCCAAAAGGATACAGGAACCAGCTTACTGGCCAAATCTGGGACAAATTTAGTATCAAACAACAAATTATATTAATAGATAATAATTACTCACTGAATAAAATGGGAATCCATATATCCACATTAATATAATAAATGAGAAAAGAAAGCTTTTCTTTACAATGGTATGTTAACTGATGAATGTAGAAGAAATGATATTAGAAAAATCATCATTTGGCAACCATTGTAGGAGTAATCCAGCCAAGAAATATCAATGATGCTAAAACTAGTGGGCCAAAGTTTGACAAATGATATTTACATGGTCACAATATGCCTCTTTCTCACAAAATAACTTATTGTCTACAAATGGAAAAATAAATAAATTTACAGTAGAGAGAACTGGCAGGCACCATCTTAATCAAGTGTTCAAGGTTAACACATAGAAATGGGATACATAGACACTGTGTACCTCTGACAGGATAGAATAAAAATACAGTACAATTTATGTGGTATTCCTGATAAAATGCATATTCTGAATCTAACCATGAAGAAACATCAGGCCCAAATTGAAGAATAGTCCTCAAAATAGTCTATATTCTTCAAAATAATCAGTCTATATATGATCAACTCAAAGACAGACGTGATAACTAAATGCAATGTGTGATTCTGAATTGGATCCTTTGTTATGGAGGATATAACTGGGACAACTGGTAAAACTTGAATAGGATTTGAGATTAGCTGGTACTACTGTATCACTGTAAGTCCCTGATTTTAATGGGTGTATTGTGGTTACACAGTAGAATGTCCCTATTTGTAGGCCATACACACTAAAGTATTCAGGGTTGATAGGCATCAAGTGAGCAACTTACTCTCAAATGGTTCAGGGAGGGGGAAAGCTCTTTGTACTATTATTGCAACTTATCTATAAATTTAAAATTATTTCAAAATAAAGCACATCTGCAAATACAACAACAACAAAAAGCACACATGCCCAATTCTTCCTTAGTAAAACTTCTGGATAAAAAGTACCCCAATACCCCTACTTACTTTTACTAGATTTTATAATAATGTATCAAAGTTTCACATACTCCCCAATAGAAATGTCTGTGATGTTGAAAATGTTCTACATATATACTGCCCAATAATAGCACATGTGGCTGATGACTATCATATTGGATATAGCAGGTCTAGAAAATAGCAGTAAAAGCCATAAAAGATTAAGGAGTGTTTTCATAAAAAAAAATTTTAATACTAATTAGTTTTTAAAACAGCCCGCTTGATGTAGCTCAGTAGTTGAGAACTGACCCATGAGCAAAGAAATCATTGGATCAATTCCCAGTCAGGCACATGCCAGGGGTGCGGGCTCCATCACCAGTAGGGGCATGCAGGAGGCAGCCAATCGATGTTTCTCATCAATGTTTCTATCTCTTTATCCCTCTTCTTTCCTCTCTCTTTAAATGAAAGTCAATAAAAAAAACAAAGATTTAAAACAAGTTACGTTCCTTTACTTTTTCTATACTTATTGAAAAACTAATGGCCCCATATATTTTTCAAAACTCTTGTCTTCTAATTTCTTAAATCTGAATATCTATTAGAAGCAAACACCTATCTATCTTTAATTTGAGAACAGTTTTTGTTTTATTTTAAACTGACTTTCCTTTTGGAATATCATTCCTATCGATTCATACCCATGTCTTCTCTACTTTTTGAAGTATGCTTTCCTAAGATCTAGGGACATGTACATGTCTATCCAATATCCCCACCTCGGGCTCTCGCAAAGTTAGATCACAAAGTCACTTTTCCCCAAACTTCTTATAACTTACATTTTACTTTACTCAGTTATAGCTGCTACACTGTGTATAACTGGCATTACAGGTTTATTTCCTGCCATGCTCAAGATAAGATTCCTTCTGATCAGATCAGTTTATTTCAGGACAAGTGTATTATTTCTTGTCCACATGAAACATACTTAATTATCACTTATCACTTACCCAATCATTCCAATATTTTAAATCAAGATCTAAAAGCCAAAGTCTAGTTTAATGACATCACCTACATAGACTATAGGAAAAGAAAAACAGCATGTTTCATGCACATCAAATTCTACAACTCCTTTTTTTTAAATATATTTTATTGATTTTTTACAGAGAGGAAGGGAGAGAGATAGAGAGCTAGAAACATTGATGAGAGAGAAACATTGATCAGCTGCCTCCTGCACATCCCCCACTGGGGATGTGCCTGCAACCCAGGTACATGCCCTTGACCGGAATCGAACCCGGGACCCCTGAGTCCGCAGGCCAACGCTCTATCCACTGAGCCAAACCGGTTTCGGCAAATTCTACAACTCTTGATTTGAAAATAAATGCAAAGTAGAATTCTCATTACTTGTGATTCACCTTGGTAACCTAATGCCTAAAAACAGGTTCTGTTTTTATTCATGACTGACTTAATTCAGAACTAGAAAAAAAAAATACACTCATGAAGTTAACACCTATGTCAAACATCTTTAGAAATATTTAACAAATCTAGGAATATCTAGAATCCTACCAAAGATAGAACTGTTTTAAACAAGAGTTGATTTAGAAAAATCCCTCCACACGGTCGGTGTGGGATTTTTCTGATTGAGCATGAACCCATGAACCAAGAAGGTTAAGGTTTGATTCCCAGTCAGAGCACATGCCCAGGTTGTAGGCTCCATCCCCAGTAGAGGGCGTGCAGGAGGCAGCCAACTGATGATTGTCTTTCATCATTGATGTTTCTATCTTTCTCTCCCTCTCGCTCCCTCTCTGAAATCAATAAAAACATATTAACAATTTTTTTTAAAAGAAAGAAAAATTCTTCCACCCCCTTACTTCTACTGATAGTTACTTAAAACAACAAAAATAAAATTAAAAAGCAATTTTGCCCTGGCTGGTTTGGCTCAGTGAATAGAGCATTGGGCCTTGGGCTAAAGGGCTCTAGGTTCCATTCTAGTTAAGGACACATACCTCGGTTGCAGGCTCAATCCCTGGCCCCAATCGGGGCGCTTGTGGGAGGCAACCAATTGATGTCTCTCTCACACATTGATGTTTCTCTCTCTCTGTCTCTCCCCCTCCTTTCTACTCTCTGTCTAAAAAAAAATCAATGGGCGAGGAAAGATAAACCAAAGAACTTATATGCATAGCCCATGGACAAGGGCAATAGGATGGTGAAGACCTGAGGTGATGGATAGGGGCTGGGCAGAGGGGACTAAAGGAGGGGAGGGGAGGATGAGAGACCTCTGTAATACTGTCAACAATATATATATTTTTTAAATAATACATTAAAAATAAATAAAAATCAATGGAAAATATTAACAACAAAAAGCTATTTCAAATTTCTAACATCATTAACATTTATAAGATGCTTAATGAAACCAACAAAGTTCTATCTCACTTGAAAAATCACAACCTAAACTTTCAAGTTAACATGGCATCAATGCAAGTAATGCCCATTAGGTTGTCCTTGTAAAACACCCAAGAAGATACAAAAGGCAGGACTGGGGTGGGGAAATCTGATGGAGCCTGTACTGTGGATGCTCTGTCTCTGAATAAAACACGTATAGAGAGAAAAGGCAGATGCGAAACACAAGACAAATGATTTCAAATAGATTTCCCTGCCCTGACCGGTTTGGCTCAGTGGAAAGAGCATCGGCTTGTGGACTTAAGGATCCCAGGTTCCATTCCGGTCAAGGGCATGTACCTTGGTTGCCGGCTCGATCCCCAGTAGGGGGTGTGCAGGAGGCAGCTGATCCATGTTTCTCTCTCATCGATATTTCTAACTCTCTATCCCTCTCCCTTCCTCTCTGTAAAGTCAATAAAATGTATTTTTATAAAAATAGATTTCCCTAACTCTTGATGAGCTGACAGATGTTACTAATACTGCTTAGTTGTTGTTTACTCAAAGAGTCAATGCCAAGTTTAAAGTGAACAAAATACTAATTCAGTACAACCTAAAGTGGAATCTGCTAAGATGTGTTATAACTGATGGTGATAAAAATACATGTGGAGTAGAAAAGGGCTTATATTTTTCATTAGCACATACACTGGAAAATATCTGAATTTATCACGTGCTACTCAATCAACAATGTTGATGGTGAACGTGATTTGCTGTCATGGACTTAACAATTGTCATAAATAAAAGCTGAATAACCTGACTTGCCTGACCACACAGCAGTTTGATGGCTTAGCAGTAAAGTTTTATTGTGATTTTTTTTTTTAAGACCAGGACTGAGACTGAAAATTTTCAAAACAATAAGACCTCTTTCAGCCACTATAGGGTGGGGCAAAAGTAAATTTATAGTTGTTCATTTGGAAAATAATACAATAATTAATAAATAATAATAGAAGACTAAACTCTGTGTTTGCATACTCACAACTATAAACCTACTCTTGTCTCACCCTGAAATTTTGTTTGGGAATGTAGATTTCACTTCTGGTTTGAACTTTTGACAGCACAGGAAGTGTATAAAGCACCTTAACATGGCTCATGATTCACGTATTAGTTTTTGTCTAACTGGTGTAACTGCAGTTTCAGATTGCTCAAATAATCACCAGATTATAAAGTCTACTTAACCAAATTACTGAATTAACCACACACTTCATTCCTTCTCTAGAATGTACTAAGTGATTCTTAAAAATAAGAATTAACTCATGGCTAATTGACTACTCTCTAGTATACCTTGGCTACTGCAATCATAGTTGAATTTTACCTATACTTTGAGGTGTCAAGTTTGTTCCAAACCTGTTTATGCCATTTATATTCATTACTGTACTTTTGGAACCTAATTAAATATTATATAAACTAATGAAATGAGTATAAAACAGTTGTTTTTAATAAAGCTAAGTTGAAAATTTTTAAAGAATTGGATAAACACGAGATTCCTCCCCCCGCCATTACTGTCTTTTTAATTGTGAGCATGAACACTTTGAAAGATGGGGGGAGCCCTAGCCGGTTTGGCTCAGTGGATAGAGCATTGGCCTGTGGACCAAAGGGTCCCTGGTTCGATTCTGGTCAAGGGCATGTACCTTGGTTGCAGGCTCCTCCCCTGCCTGGACCCTGGTCAGGGCTCGTGCAGGAGGCAACCAATGGATGTGTTTCTATCACATCAATGTTTATCTCTTTCCCTCTCTCTTCCACACTCCCTAAAAATCAATAGAAAAATATCCTCGGTGGGGATTAACAAAAAAAAAAAGGAAGATGGGCAGGAAATCATACTAATGGTCTGGATGCTCAATTGTCTTATAGTTGTCTAAGTTCTTGCTCTATCTTAAAGAAATTCAAATTTGAAATCAAAGATATGTATTATGGATGTGATATATACAAGAGGGAACATATGAAACATTATTTAGCAGATCCATACTCAAAGTATTGGCTTCTACCAAAATATTGACTGATGAATGTACATGTGTTTGTTTTAAGTAAAAACAAAAATCAATGCCGAAACTGGTTTGGCTCGGTGGATAGAGCGTCGGCCTGCGGACTGAAGGGTCCCGGGTTCGATTCCGGTCAAGGGCATGTACCTGGGTTGCAGGCACATCCCCAGTGGGAGATGTGCAGGAGGCAGCTGATCGATGTTTCTCTCTCATCGATGTTTCTAACTATCTCTCTCCCTTCCTCTCTGTAAAAAATCAATAAAATATATATTTTAAAAAAATCAAATATTTAAGTTACATATATATTTTTTTATGACCTGATTTACTGTATTTATTTTCATATAAGTAGCCCAGGTCTATTTGTGTTGGGTAAAGTTTTTTACCAATCCCTAGAGGAAATAAAGGAGATTCTCTTATATGCTTACTAGAGGCCCAGTGCATGAAATTCCTGCACTTGGGGAGGAGGGGGTCCCCCAGCCTGGCCTGTGCCCTCTCACAGTGCGGGAGCCCAGCAATGGATTGCCCCAAAGAGGTAGGCCAGAGCTGCGGGACCCCCAGGCCTTGCAGCGTGGAGCTGCCAGGCCCCGCCTCTGCAGCAGGCACACAACATCAAGCCCCACCCACCCTCGAGTGCTTGCTGCACATGCAGTTTCCTAGTGATGGATTGTGACGACATGAGGGCATGACGAACACATAGGCTTTTATTAGTATAGATGTTAAGGGAAGCCTTTCTCCAAAGGAGGGGTCATAAACATTTTCTGTAAAGGGTCAGAAAGTATACATTTTAGGCTTTGCAGGTCAAAAAACAAAATTGGGGCTATTATGTAGGTACTTTATAATGAGAAAACACAAATTTCTTATTAATAATAAATGAGTTGCTACTAAGTATAACTTTTGGTAATATAGGTATACTAATGAGAAAAATTAAATTCTTTTTTAGGGTGATACATTTTGTTTAGTTGGAGTTCAGAGTTAGTGTGTCCTATCAAAATTGGTTTAAAATGCTTATCTATTAATGCTGATCTGTAATAAAATTTTATGTATTTCATCTTTGAAAATGTCTTCACACAGAGTACAGCCAAATATTAGTATCAGCCCACAAGCATATGATTTAATTTAGCATATTAATAACTTGGGAAACACATAAAATTGTATTCAATTTTCCTTTTAATATTTACCTTTTAGCATATCATTACATTGCAGGTTAATTAGTTTCAAATGAAGGTTAGCTGGAAGCTCCATAATTGCACTGCTAGATTTTAAAATATAGAAATTTTCTTTGCACTTTCATTGAAGTCCTAAAAATACTTCTAGGACTTCATTTGAGCTACAAATATAGTATTTTGGTTTCAATCTTTAAAGACAATAACAAAAGCTGTGCCAATAAGAACTTCATAAATATCTAATTAGTAACAATTTTCAGTACCTCCTCAATATCCTTACTGTAAACTGCATGCTACCATCTAAATTCTCTACACACATCCTGTACAACCTAGAAGTGTCCTTTGGTTTAAGAGCTTAAAATTGTGAAGTTTTTAAATGTAAGTAAGGTTTTTCCAAATTTAGGAGCAGATTGAATATGCTTATGAGGTATCTATACTTCATAAGTTACAGATCCATTCATCTCAACTACATTTCTAAGGTAAGAACTTCCTATGAAGTAAAATGACCTTTAAAGAAACATATTAAGTACAGCCTCCTAGGTTTTCTTAAACCAGGACTCTCCTTCCCTGGAGCTATAAATATACTTCCTGTCATCAATAGCAATGGCTGGAGCAACCCCTCTGTTAAAAAGAACTAAAAATACATTATTGTACATATCCTTTCTTCTGCTACCCACCCACCATTCCAAAAGGACCTGACAGAGGGACATGCAGAGTTGTGTAAAGTTCAGCTGAGAGCAGTGCAGAGATTGTAATTTTTTTTTTTAAGGCTACCTTCAATTGAATGATGTCTAGGGAGGTAATAAACAGCTATTACAGGGTCAGAGTAAATTTTAAATTTTGAGAAAAGCTATTCCTGGTTACAAGTTATATTTTGTATTTCCTCAACTGATATTTGGGGACCTGTGTCCTTTAATTAAACCATTAAACTAGAAATTCCTGTGTATTAGAACCAAACAAAGTAAGAACTAAACTATATATAAAAATGGTACATGGAACTAGAATCAGCCGTGGGCAAACTACGGCCCGCGGGCCAGATCCGGCCCGTTTGAAATGAATAAAACTAAAAAAAAAAAAAAAAAGACCGTATCCTTTTATGTAATGATGTTTACTTTGAATTTATATTAGTTCACACAAACACTCCATCCATGCTTTTGTTCCGGCCCTCCGGTCCAGTTTAAGAACCTATTGTGGCCCTCGAGTCAAAAAGTTTGCCCACCCTGAACTAGATAGAAGTGCTCAGCCAACACTTTAGTGGGGCTGGAAGCAATGGGATGGCCCTCCTGGTCTGAAGATATTCCCTATAGGGGGTGGAGCAAAAAGGCTAGAAAGCCAGATTCTCAATGTCAGAGGAGGAGGTACAAATTCAGAAAGGTGAAAGACTAGCAAAAACAACCCTGTGGTGTTGGAATGGGTTTAGAGGTATCAGACTGAAATTATGGCTTCCAATATTTACAGGCAGATATGGATGTTTATATATGTTTATATACATATATATATGAAAACATTACGACCTTTATAACCACAAACCCCAACATCTGTGTTTTACTTCCTGCCCAACAGTGGATGTTCCCACCACTATAGTAATAAAGGCTCTCACCACTTTCCCTTCACTTCTTCTACCTCCTGACTGACACTGGTGCTTTCCCCAGGTAGCCCTGCATAGCATGGTGTCCCTTCTGATTCTGGGAAACTATCCTATATAATAAAAGCCTAATATACTAAGTGTCCAGTTGTCCGTTCAGCCAATTAAAGCGTAATATGCTAATGATATGCTAAGGCTGCTCAACCGCTCGCTATGATGTCCACTGACCACCAGGGGGCAGACAGTCGACCAGTCACTACGACGTGCACTGACCATCAAGGGCAGACACTCTGACCTATAGGTTAGCTTGCTGCTGGGATCTGGCTGATCAGGACTGAGCAAGATGGGCCAGACACACCCTGGAGCCATCCCATGGTCCCTCCCTGGGTGGCCAACCTCCCACGTCCCTCCCCAGCCCTGATCATGCACTGGTGGGGTCCCTCAGCCTGGCCTGCGCGCTCTCACAATCCTGGACCTCTCAGGGGACGTTAGAGAGCAGGTTTCGGTCCAATCCTGCAGGCTAGGCCGAGGGACCCCACTGGTGCACGAATTCGTGCACCGGGCCTCTAGTAAGTAATAAACATCCTTCAGTGGCATTGACCTCTTCATGTCATCACTCAGTCATACTTATAAATTAAATCCGTAGGTAAAAAATATCCTACCTCTGACCTCTACTAGGGCCTATAATCAATGACACCCCAGTAACAAGGAACATACCTGGTTGTCCAGAACTTTTTTCCTAAATAAAACCAGAGTTCCCTGATAAAATGGTTGGTTCCAGGACTGAGGGAGTCAAAGTACAAGATGAGCATAGAAAATCTCATTGTATCAAAAAATAAGAAAAGTAAGTGATCAAAGAATGATGGGGACATGAAAAAAGGGCACAGGAGCCTTGGCCAGTGTTGCTCACTTGGTGGTTAGAGTGTCAGCCCATGTACCAAATGCAGTCTCGGGTTCGATTCTCAATCAAGGGCACATACCTGGGTTGCAGCTTTGCTCTCTGCCTTAGTTGGGGCATTTGCAGGACGCAACCAGTCGATGTGTCTCTCTCACACTGATGTTTCAATATCTCTATCTCTATCTCTCTCTTTCTCTCTCCCTCTCCCTCTCCCTCTCCCCCGACCACCCCCACTGCCCCCTTCCTCCTTTTCTTCCATTCTCTCTGATAAGCAATGGAAAAAATAGCCTCAGGTAAGAATTTTTAAAAGGGGAGGGGCCACAGGAGCCAGCTTAAGAATTCCAGGACAATTCAAGCATCAAAATAAATGAAAATAGGAATCCAGGCATCCATGCTGATGTGTTCCATTGATTTTAAAAAAAAAAAAAAAAAAAAAAACAGGAAGAGAAAGCATTTTCTTACAATGAAATGCTATATGATAAATGTAGTAAAATTTTAAAAATTCACCATTTGAGACACTTTTCCAAAGTGGACATACAGAAAGTCAAAGAGACATATGAAAGTCTCTAATCATCTGAGAGATGCAAATCAAAACAACAATGAGATATCACCTAACAGCTGTCAGAATATCTATCATCAACAAATCAACAAACAAGTGTTGGCAATGTTGTGGAGAAAAGGGAACCCTGGTACACACTGCCGGTGGGAATGCAGACTGGTACAGCCATTACAAAAAACAGCATGGCGTTTCCTCACAAAATTAAAAATGGAACTCCCATTTGACCCAATGATCCCACTTCTAGGAATATATCCTAAGACGCCTGAAACACTCATCAGAAAGGATATATGCACCCCTATGTTCATAGCAGTGCAATTTACAATAGCTAAGATTTAGAAACAGCCTAAGTGCCCATTAGCAGATGAGTGGATTAAAAAACTGTGGCACATTTACACAGTGGAATATTACGTGGCAATGAAAAAGAAAGTACTCTTACCATTTGCAACAGCATGGATGGACCTGGAGAGTATTATTCTAAGCAAAATAAGCCAGTCAGAGAAAGATAAGTATCACATGATCTCACTCATATGTAGAATCTAATGAACCAAATAAACTGATGAACAAAAACAGACCCAGAGACATAGAAGCATGAACAGACTGTTGAACCTCAGAGGGAAGGCAGGGAAGGATGGATGGGAAGAATCAACCAATAAAGTTGTATGCATATATGCATAACCCATGGACACAGACCATTGGGTGCTGAGGACCTGGGAGTAGGACAGGAGGCAGCTCCTATAAGAGAAAAATGCCTCAAACCTGAGGCAGGAAAGGCTGTTTTTCACTCCTGATGATGGTTTATATCTAGTAAGTAAAGTGAAGCTCTTGAAACCACTTTATTTTGGCCAATATAATTTGAGATCTCAATATTGTGTAGAGTTTTCTTGAAATAAATGCACAGGATCTAATGGACTGCATTCTTTGTACTAACATTCTCAAGCTGCCTCTCTCCTACCATGAGACCCTTATTTTCCCCTCACTCTGACTTCTTTATATATATCCTATATAATAAAAGCGTAATATGCAAACTGACCCTAAAGGCGGAACAACTGGAATCGACCGGTTGCTACGACACGCGCTGACCACCAGGGGGCAGACGCTCAATGCAGGAGCTGACCCCTGATGGTCAGTGCGCTCCCCCAGCGGGAGCTTCGCTCAGCCACAAAGTGGGCTGATGGCTGGGTTGATGGCTGCAAGCGCAGCGGTGGTGGTGGAAGCCTCTCCCACCTCACAGCGTTAAGGATGTCGGACTGTGCTTTAGGCCCACTCCCTGTGGGAAGAGGGCCTAAGACGCCAGTCGGACATCCCCTGAGGGCTCCGGGCTGCCAGAGGGATGTCTGACTACCAGCTGAGGCCCGAACCCCCAGCAGCAGGCCTAAGCTGGCAGGTGGACATTCCCCGAGGGGTCCCGGACTGCGAGAGGGCACAGGCCAGGCTGAGAAACCCCCTCCCCCAGTACACAAATATTCGTGCACTGGGCCCCTACTATTTCCATATTTAAATTTTATTGTCCTTACTGACTAGGTAGTCAAGCATACATTATAAAAATCAAAGAACACACAAAAAAAATACACTGAACAGAATATACCCTTCCCGTGCAGTTCCCCAACCCCAGAGGTAGTTATTGTTACCAGGTTTCTTCCATATCTTTCTAGAGAGCTCCTAAACACACACTCTCTAAATACACACACACATTATGGTATTATCTGTATTATAGCAAATCACTTCAAATTCTTCTTAGAATGAGCTGTATTACAGGATAGGGTAAAAATAGGTTTATATCTGTGAGTACGAGAAACAGTTTATTCTTGTATTATTATTAACTAGGGGCCCGGTGCACGAAATTCGTGCACTGGGTGTGGGGCGGGGGGGAGTGTCCCTCAGCCCAGCCTGCCCCCTCTCACATATTGGGAGCCCTCAGGCATTGACCCCTATCACCCTCCAATTGCAGGATCGGCCCCTTGCCCAGGCCTGACGCCTCTGGCCTAGGCGTCCGGCCCGGGCAGCAGGGACCTGCAGTGGCAGCGGGGGGTGCCGCGATCGCGCGGGCTCCGCCCCTGCCCCTGCAGGACGCCTCTGGCTGAGGCTTCCGGCCCGGGCAGCGGGGACCCGCAACTGCAGCGGCCCCACGATCGTGGGCTTCGCCTTAGGCCCAGGCAAGGGACCCTAGCTCCTGGGACTGCCAGCTTCGACCGTGTCCAGCTCCCATCTCTGGCTCCACCCCTACTTCCTACTATCACTGGCCAGGGCGGAAAAGGCACCTGATTCTCTGATCATGGCTGCGGGGCAGGGCAAAGGCGGCCCCAGGGCCGCCTTTGCCCTGCCCCCCAGCTCTTAGCTCCCCCCTGGGTTTCCGATCACTGTCAGTGGCAGGGGGCTTCTTCCTGCTTTCCCTTTCGCCTCCCTGCATTGTGCCTACATATGCAAATTAACCGCCATCTTGTTGGCAGTTAACTGCCAATCTTAGTTGGCAGTTAACTGCCAATCTTCGTTGGCAGTTAATTTGCATATAGCCCTGATTAGCCAATGAAAAGGGTAGCTCGTACGCCAATTACCATTTTTCTCTTTTATTAGTGTTAATTATTGTGTTATTTTCCATACAAACAACTGTAAACCTACTTTTGCCACACCCTATATAAGTATACTGGTCCTAATATTTTAGAAACTACGTGTTTGTAGAATTAAATAATTTTAGAGATAGAAGGACCTTAGACCATCACATCCTTTATCACTTTATAGATGAACTGTAAAGCAGGAAGACTTGCCTAAGTAACATAGCTAATTAGTATTACCAGAAATAGAGCTGAGGTCTGCTAACTCCAAACTCCTTTATCCAAGGTGTATTCAAATTTCTTTACATTTTCCACAATCACATGGTGTTTTAATTTATCTTAACCATATGAAGTTGGAAGCAGGAAGTGCCTCTTGTAATAGATCTCAGGGGGATGAAACTGGTTATGAGATTAAGTTGTTTAGTCACCATCTGCACAAACAGATTTGTCCACACCAAACCTAATAACGTAAAAATAGCATCAATAATATTTTTGTTAATTTCCAAAAAACAAAGCTAAAATTTAGTGTAGACACATAGCCCTTCAAATCATCAAAAGAAACAAACAAAAAGTGCAGCCAGTGTGGCTCAGTGGTTGAGCATCAACCTATGAACCAGGGCACACGCCTGGTTTGGGCTTGATCCATAGTAGGAGGTATGCAGGAGGCAGCTGATCAATGACTCTCTCATCACTGATGTTCCTATCTCTCTCTTCCTCTCTGAAATCAATAAAACAATATTTAAAAAAAAGAAAATTTAAAAATATACATGCTCCTCAATAAATAATTGTCCTCTATAAACTACCAGGAAAATAGACAAGAAAAGAGTAATTAAAATACATTGTGATCGCCCTAGCCCCGTGGTCGGCAACCTGCGGCTCGTGAGCCACATGCGGCTCTTTGGCCCCTTGAGTGTGGCTCTTCCTAAGCCTTAGGAGTACCCTAACTAAGTTAATAACAATGTACCTACCTATATAGTTTAAGTTTAAAAAATTTGGCTCTCAAAAGAAATTTCAATCGTGTACTGTTGATATTTGGCTCTGTTGACTAATGAGTTTGACGACAACTGTGGCCAAGCCGATCTGGCTCAGTGGATAGGGCAGCAGCCTGAGAACTGAAAAATCCTGGGTTCGATTCCAGTCAAGGGCACGTTCCTGGGTTGCAGGCTTGATCCCCAATAGGGGGTGTGCAGGAGGCAGCCAATCAATGATCCTCTTTCATCACTGATGTTTCTCTCTCTCTCTCCCTGTCCCTTCCTCTCTAAAATCAATAAAAATGTTTTTTTAAATAAATAAATAAAATGCATTGTGATCAATATTATAGTTGTTATGGCAATCCTAAAAGAAGAAAAAACAATTTCTGGGAGAATTTAGGAAACTTCACTAAGTAGGTGATACTTTAGCTAGGTCTAGAAAAATCAATAGTAGTATGGTTACTTAAGTTTTTGTTTAATGAATTCAGCTTCAAAAACAAAGATAAACTGAATCATATACATAGTCTTTGGCAGTTATAGTAAAGGTTGAAAACTGGCAGCACAGTGTGTTAAAAAAAAAAATTGATTACAAATTCCTTTAGATAAGCCATGGAATCTCCAGTGTGGCACAGGACCCAATAGATCTAATTCTTTTATTCATATTGCATGCCTGGCCTCCAAAGACATATTGGAATTTGCATTCCCTGACTAAATGCCAAAGATGAGGGGGATCGCAGGAGGAGAAAAGAAAAAGGCCTAAAAACCTTCTAAGTTTTGAGGGCATTATAGGGGCTTAAGGTTTCTTATTCAAATGTATTTTCCAGTTTTGTAATGAGAAAATAAGAGATACAAAACTAAAAGATAAATAAGAAAAATCCAGGAATAAAAAAAAAAAGATAGTTTTAGATACTAAGTGACATTAGGATCACTGACTAGCTAAGAGAACTCATCTACTATGACCAAAACAATATATAAGTAATATGAATCTATGCCTATATATGACTACATATTTTGGACCATCAGAATCCCTCTAAAACCATTAATCTGCATGTGCCAATGTGTGGATTATCATACAATATAAGTTTATGTATTATCACACAATATAAGTGACTGATAGAAATAAGCACAGGATCTATACCTAGATTAGACTTGGGACAGTCAGTAAGGTAATCCTGATCGGAAGAGTTAATCTCTAAGAAATTATAATGCCAAGTAAAGAGGGAGATGAGCAATCCAGCCACAAGTAGAGGGCACAGGAAAAGGTAAGGCTAAAAGGTTAAGAGGGGTTGTACTAGAAAAGCTTGCTCTAATAAGAAGATTTTATCCTGAGGATTTTAAGATAGGGCATGCTGTGATATTTAAGGAAGTCAAAAAGATCACTCTTGGAAGCAATGTGATAAATTACCTGGAACAAGGAAGTAACAGTGAGTAGACAAGTAGAGAACCTGCAGCAGTCATCTAAGTGAGGAGGACCCTGAACCAAGGGACTAAAGAGATAGGAGAAAGTAAGCAAATTTGAAAGATATTAAAGAGATAAAATAGAAAGAAATGCATTACCAACCAGATGAACAACATTATCCAGGTCTGTGGTTCGGGTTACTGGACTGTGCATTTATCAAGATAGAGAATATAGCCGAAACCGGTTTGGCTCAGTAGATAGAGCGTCGGCCTGCGGACTGAAGGGTCCCGGGTTCGATTCCGGTCAGGGGCATGTACCTGGGTTGCGGGCATATCCCCAGTAGGAGATGTGCAGGAGGCAGCTGATCGATGTTTCTCTCTCATCGATGTTTCTAACTCTCTATCTCTCTCCCTTCCTCTCTGTAAAAAATCAATAAAATATATTTAAAAAAAAAAAAGATAGAGAATATAAAAATAACACATTTAAAGGGGAGATGAGATCAGTTCTGAGCCTATTGTAGGTGCCTGGGAAAGAGTCCAATGGAAATGATCAGTATAGGTTGTTTGCTATCATCCAGTCTGTGCTGAGAACAAATTTTCTCCTAATTAGCAAGGAGCTGGAAGCTGAAACCATGGGCATAGGCATGTGCTTCCAGGAAGAATGTGTCAGATGAAACACAAGAGGGCTGAAGATGGAATCTTTGGTAAGCCAAACAAAGAGTGGTCTGAGGAGAGGGGCCTAAGAAAACTGAGCAGTGGCTAAAGAAACAGAGAAAAACCAGGAGAGTGTGTCACAGAACTCTAGGAAAGATAGTTCAGGGAGTAAATGTTGTCCAAACTATCATATTTACTTAATTCTTCTCCTTCTCTCTTCCCTCTCCCATCCTTACCATATTTCCCCTATTAAAACCAGGAAAATAAAAGTTATTCTGTGACAATTAATATAGCTACACTGTATCCCAACTATGAGGGAGGAAAGAGACATAATCAAAATTATAGTATTTCCTAACATTTACTGAAGGTTTACTGCCGGGAGCCGGTCCATGCTTGCTGTTTCAAGGGACCTGGCATATATGGCATACTGTTCTTGGCACTATGTGTTTTAACCAAGGTCTCTGAGAAAGGTGGTTTCCCCAGGTAGGGATTTTCCCCTGAAGTTAGGGAGGGAATAAAACCCCTCAACTAAGTGCCAGGCGGGTAATTAATCCCTTTAACTACGAACAGTCATGCTTAAACTACATAATCTTTTCTCCCTGGAATGGAGATAAGAAACGCCCTAACCTTTGTAATAGAGATTGATAGGATTGAATCAACTGGTATAAATACAGTTGTAACAAGACAGAAACACTCAGAACTCAGAACACAGAACTCATAAGACAGAAAGACACAGAACTTAGAACAGAATCAAGAAGACAGAATCTACTCGGAGCCTAGAGACAGAGCCTAGCGGGAGAACATGGCAAGGGATCCTGGACTGAACCTGACTACAGAGATTGGCAGGAGAACCTGACTGGAACCTGGACACTGAACCTGACTGGAGAGCCTGGACAGAACCTGGCTGGAGAACCTAGCTAGGGAACATGGCTACAGAACCTCGCTGGAGATCCGAAGCAGAACCTCTCTGGAGATCCGGGCTAGAGATCCTGGCTAGGTTGCTGATCAACTGAACGCTGTCTCCGTGTCCTTCCTTCTTCGCCGACTCCGTCTACGCCTTTGGGGACCCCTGGACCTGCTGGGGTTGGACCCCGGCAGTTTACAATGTGCTAAGTAAGAAAGAATTATGCTAAGTAGTTGACATGCACTAACCCTTCAACAAACATATGCAGTAAAAGAATACTAGTGTTGAATCTATTAGGTGAGAAAACTGAGTCTCAGAAGAGTGAAGTACTACTTTGTTCAACCTCACAAAGCATGGCCAATATGGGCTATGAATCCTAATCACATTCAACTCCCAAAATTAAAATAACTCTATGGCCTGACAGAATATATGAAAGAAATACAAAGTCCAATTTTATTTAGAAAAAAATTTTGATTAGGAAGTTAAAGCCCTGACCAGTTTGGCTCAGTGGCTAGAGCGTCGGCCTGTGGACTGAAGAGTCCCGGGTTCGATTCTGTCAGGGGCATGTACCTTGGTTGCGGGCACATCCCCAGTGGGGGGTGTGCACAAGGCAGCTGATCGATGTTTCTCTCTCATGGATGTTTCTAAATCTCTATCCCTCTCCCTTCCTCTCTGTAAAAAAATCAATAAAATATATTTTTTTAAAAAGAAGAAAAAAAAAGAAGTTAGTTTAAGCCCTAACTGGTTTGGCTCAGTGGATAGAGTGTCGGCCTGAAAACAAGGGTCCAGGGTTCGATTCCAGCCAAAGGCACATGCCTGGATTGCGGGCTCAATCCCCAGTGGGAGGAGTGCAGGAGGCAGAAGATCAATGATTCTCTCTCATCATTGATGTTTCTATCTCTCTCCCTCTCCCTTTCTCTCTGAAATCAATAAAAATATATTTAAAAAAATAATAAAATAAAAATAAGTTAAAGCCATAGCCGGTTTTGCCAAGTGGTTAGAACATCAGCCCTCGGACTAAAGGGTTGTGGGTCTAGTCAAGGGCACGTACCTCCTTTGCACGCTTGATCTCCGGCCTCTCACACTGATGTTTCTCTCTCTCTCTCTCTCTCTTTCTCTCTCTCTCCCCCTCCCTTCCACTCTCTCTAAAAGTCAATGGAAAAAATATTCTCAGGTTAGAATTAACAATGAAAAAGAAGTTAGTTTGAAAAAAAATGTACAGGGGGCTGTAAAACACATCCCAGATATGGAACTCCCCCATTGATGCAAGATTCAAGACTCTTATATAAGGGCACATCTTCTTAAGTAGGATATCATAAAAACATATAGCCTTTAGTTCTTTTCTCAGTCTCGAATCTCTGATTAATAAATCACTGTACTGTAGTTCTGTATTTTCAATCCAGTAACCCTGACTCGCTTAGATGGAAAGGCTGTCTCCTTACCTGGGTGACACTACAGCTCCAGAAGAAAAAGATGTGAGCAATAAGATAAGGCATACTAAACTCAAGATACTAATACTTTTGTCCTAGCTGGTTTAGCTCAGTGGATAGAGCATCGGCATGCGGGCTGAAAGGTCCTAGGTTCAATTCCAGGTCAGGGCACATGCCTGGGTTGCAGGCTCGATCCCCAGTAGGGGGTGTGCAGGAGGCAGCTGATCAATGATTCTCTCTCATCATTGATGTTTCTCTCTCTCCCCCTCTCCCTTCCTCTCTGAAACCAATTCTATCTAATAAGAGTAATATGCAAATTAACCATCACTCTGCAACAAAGATGGCGACACCCATAGCGGCCAGGGCAGGACGCTGGCGGTGTCACCCCAGCAACCTGAGCCCAGCGGGCATCACCTCGATGACCCACAAGCAGTCAAGCGCAGCCCGCAGGCAGCACCCAGCAGGGCCTGCTTGCCCATTGCAGTGGTGTGGAGCAGGCAGGCCCCGCAGAGAGCAGAGAACCATGGGGAGCGGGCCTAAGCCATCAGTAGGACATCCCCTGAGGGCTCCCGGATTGGAGAGGGTGCAGGTCGGGCTGAAGGACACCCCCCCTCCACCATGCATGAATTTCGTGCACCGGGCCTCTAGTAAAAATATATTTTTAAAAAAGATGCTAATACTTTTGAGTTAAGTTTAGGACATGTGTCTTTTAAAAGTTGATCATTCAGCCCTAACTGGTTTGGCTCAGTGGACAGAGCATCGGCCTATGGACTCAAGGGTCCCCAGTTCGATTCCGGTCAAGGGCATGTACCTTGGTTGCGGGCACATCCCCAGTGGGGAGTGTGCAGGAGGCAGCTGATAGATGTTTCTCTCGCATCTATGTTTCTAACTCTCTATCCCTCTCCCTTCCTCTCTGTAAAAAATCAATAAAATATATATTTTTTTAAAAAGTTGATCAGATTCGGCTAATGAAAAGCACTTGAGTCTTAAAAGAACCTGCTTTACTACATTAATAAGTTTAATTTTTTAATACTGCTCAAGTACTTAAGGAGATTCTGTTTGTTAAAGTGGTAACTCTGACCTGTCAAGAAAGTTGTGCTTGACAGACTGAATGTATAAATGTTTGTTTGTTTTTTCAGTTTATTTTTTATTTCAAGAAAAACGATGTTATGTGGGTACCTTCCTCAGTTTGGTGCTCTCTGCTGGAGAGCCCAGCTTCGGGATTAGATCTGAGTTCTCAGTGGCACCCTCCCACGGGACTTCAGTTGCCATCTGTGGGTGTCCGGCCAGCCCTTTTGCGCCTCTGCCCCTCCTACCAGTCTCTATGCGGTCTCCTTTGGTCTTTGGGTATCAGGGTTCTCTCCTGTGACTTTTCCACTGATTATTCAGGAAGCGTTTCCATATTTCAGTTGTAATTCCATCTTGTTCCTGGGAGTATGTTCGTGCAGAATCCTCCTACTCTGCCGCCATTTTTAATCTCCCAAATGTAGGTTTTTAAACAAAATTCAGGTCCTGGTCCTGATCTGTCTCCCTGTAATGTCTTGCTCTCTTAAATTCTATAAATGTATTTTTATTTTTTAAAAAATATACTTTATTGATTTTTTACAGAGAGGAAGGGAGAGGGATAGAGTTAGAAACATCGATGAGAGAGAAACATCGATCAGCTGCCTCCTGCACACCCACTACTGGGGATGTGCCCGCAACCAAGCTACATGCCCTTGACCAGAATCGAACCTGGGACCCTTGAGTCCGCAGGCTGATGCTCTATCCACTGAGCCAAATCGGTCAGGGCAAATCCTATAAATGTATTTTTAACACATTGCGTACCGCATAGAAATCTCTAAGATATACGCCAGGGACCGCACATTTTTGGGCAAACTGCACATTATTTAAATCATCATAATGCACTTTAGGTGTTGTTTTTCAATAACATTTTTATTTACAAAAACAATTAAACAATTAAGGTTCCTAGTACTTTTTTTTTAAAATATATTTTATTGATTTTTTACAGAGAGGAAGGGAGAGAGATAGAGAGTTAGAAACATCAATGAGAGAGAAACATCGATCAGCTGCCTCCCGCACATTTCCTACTGGGGATATGCCCACAACCCAGGTACATGCCCTTGACCAGAATCGAACCTGGGACCTTTCAGTCCGCAGGCTGACGCTCTATCCACTGAGCCAAACTGGTTTTGGCCCTAGTACTTTTTTAACGTATGGTACTGCGTAAAACATTTTCCTCTATGAAGAGGGACCAAACAAAATTTATATAAGTATCTAGATTCGCTCCTTTTTCCATGGGCGTGAAAAACGAGAACACTCGTGAGGAGTCCTTAACAGATGGCGCGCGAAACTCCTGATCGGTACGAAATGTGTTAAATATCTAAGGAAATTTAATTCACTGACATAGGGTATGAAGAAATTTAATCGATTAAGCCTAAATTAACATTAACTAAAGAGCAAGTGAAAGTTATTTTTCTTATTTCTATACAAAAATGACAATGCTTACAAGTACAATGACAAGACTAAAAAAACCTAGGTTTTTAATTTATGACTTAAATGGAATATTTATTTGAAGCCCAAGTAATTTTAAATAGTTCTTTCTGTGCACAAAATCCCACTCAGACATTAAAAACACAGATAACCAAGCTGCTCTGTTAACCACTACTTGCTCTATAGCAGCCTTCATCGAAGTAGAACCTTTGAAACTAAGTTCAACTGAGTTAAGTATGAACTGTTTAAGCAATTTCTCCTACTAACAATGGAGAATCAGACTGAATGCCATATAACCCCTCACCCAAAGGTAAGAACACATCTCAATCTGCCTTAATACCCACCCCATTTGATAAAATTCTTGTACCCTCCTTTATTCTTAGTTGAAATGTAAAACTTAAGTAAGTCCTATATTGTATGCACCTGTACTATTTCTGAAAGGTTTCCAAATACTGTTCACAGTACCTGGGAATGCCTCTGGAAAGGGGAACTTGAAAGAGGAGGGAGAGAGAATTACCTTTTACTGTGCATGTTTAGTACTATTTATTTTAACATGTACATTAATCATTTAAATGCATACATGACTTGCCTGGCCAGTGTGGCTCAATGGTTGAGTGTTGATCCATGAACCAGGAGGTCATGGTTTAATTCCTGGTCAGGGCACATGCCTCGGTTGTGGGCTCAATGCTCAGTAGGTGGCGTGCAGGAGCAGCTGACAGATGATTCTCTCATCATTGATGTTTCTGTCTCTCTCTCCCTCTCCCTTCCTCTCTGAAATTAATTAAAAAATATATATTTTTTAAAAGGACAAAGAATAACAAGTGTTGGCAAGGATGTGAAGAAACTGGAACCCTTGTGCAATGCTGCTGGGAAAATAAAATGGTGCCGTTGCTTTAGAAAATAGTTTGGCAGCTCCTCTAAAAATTTTAACTGCACAATTCCAATCCTAGAGAAATAAAAACATATGTCCACACAGACACTTGTACATGAATGTTCACAGCAGTATTATTCATAATAGCCAAAAAGTGGAAACAAGCCAAAAAGTCACTAATTGATGTATGGATAAACAAAATGTGATGTCCATATAGTGGAATATTATATTATTCAGCTATAAAAAGGAAAAAAAGTACTGATACAGCTATAACATGGGAAAAAAACCCCAAAAAACATTGTGCTAAATAAAAAAATCTAGTCACAAAAGCCACATATTGTATAATTCCACTTACATGAAATGTACAGAATAGGGGAATCCACAGAGACAGATTAGTGGTTGTCAGTGGCTGGGGAGAAGGTGGAATGGGAGTAAAGCTAATGGGTACAGAGTTTCTTCTTGGGGTGATGAAAACGGTCTGAAATTAGACAATGGTGATGATTGCACAACTCCATGAATGATCTAAAAACCACTGAACTGTATGTACATTTTAAAAGGATGAACTTCATGGTATGTAAATTATATCTCAATAAAGCTCTTTTTTTTAATTACAAAAAAATGCTATGTCATAGCAAATTTCTTTATAAGAAAAAAGCAGTTACTTTTTCATTCACTGTTAAAATAATACCTTTACTTGAAGAGAAAGGATTAAGGATATTAATTTTTCAAGTAATATTTACTAGGTAGCGATTTATCACAGGAAAAGTTGGCTTTTTTTAATAAAAGAAAAATGTATAACATCAACAACTCTACTAGATAACCAATGAATGGTTACCTGCCTCGATAGTCCATGAAGAGGCAGTGAATAAATTTCATCTTTTTATTCAGCCAAAGCACTGACAATTATTCCATATAGCAATGCTATTAATAAGGCAGTCATTTATCATTAAGAATTTCTTCTCCAGCCCAGCAGGCATGGCTCAGTGGTTGAGCATTGACCTATGAACCAGGAGGTCACAGTTCCATTCCCGGTGAGGGCACATGCCTGGGTTGCAGGCTCAATCCCCAGTGGGGGGCATGCAGGAAATAGCCGATCAATGATTCTCTCTCCTCTTTGATGTTTCTCTCTCTCTCTCCCTCTACCTTCCTCTCTGAAATCAATAAAAATATATATTTTTTAAAAATTTCTTCTCCAGCCAAAGCCGGTTTGGCTCAGCGGATAGAGCGTCGGCCTGCGGACTGAAGGGTCCTGGGTTCGATTCCGGTCAAGGGCATGTACCTGGGTTGCAGGCACTTCCCCAGTGGGGGATGTGCAGGAGGCAGCTGATCGATGTTTCTCTCGCATCGATGTTTCTAACTCTCTATCTCTCTCATTTCCTCTCTGTAAAAAATCAATAAAATATATTTAAAAAAAAAATTTCTTCTCCAGTACAACTTTCCTCCAGTAGCTCACAAAACAATGGATTTTTCTTGGAATTATTAAAAGAGAATGT
Source organism: Myotis daubentonii (assembly GCF_963259705.1). NCBI lineage: Eukaryota > Metazoa > Chordata > Mammalia > Chiroptera > Vespertilionidae > Myotis > Myotis daubentonii. The sequence continues at coordinate 31,543,598 of NC_081847.1, forward strand.
AGCCTGGCTGGTGTGGCTCAGTAACTGATCATCAACCTATGAACCAAGAGGTCACAGTTAGATTCTGGTCAGGGCACAGGTTGCAGGTTCAATCTCCAACAGGAGGCATGCAGGAGGCAGCTGATTGGTGATTCTCTCATTGATGTTTCTATATCTTTCCCTTCTTCTCTCCCTGAAATCAACAAAAACATATTTAAAAATAAAAGTAAATTGCCATTAAAAAGAGAATCTAGTGAATGCATGCTAAAAACTTCTATACCAGTGGTTCTCAACCTTCCTAATGCCGCGACCCTTTAATACAGTTCCTCATGTTGTGGGGACCCCCAAACATAAAATTATTTTCGTTGCTACTTCATAAGTAATTTTGCTACTGTTATGAATCGTAATGTAAATATCTGATATGCAGGATGTATTTAGGCGACCCCTATGAAAGGGTAGCGACCCACAGGTTGAGAACCGCTGTTCTATACTTTTATAACTATACTAGCGGCCTGGTGCACGAAATTTGTGCATCGGGGGTGGGGTGGCCTGTCCTTCAGACCAGCCTGCACCCTTTCCAATGTGGGATCCCTCTCGCAATCTGGGACTGCTGGTTCCTAACCGCTCACCTGCCTGCCTGCCTGATCGCCCCTAACCACTCTGCCTGCCGGCCTGCTTGCCCCCAACTGCCCCCCCCAGCCGCTGGCCTAATCGCCCCCAACTGCCCCCACCTTGCTGGCCTGCTCACCCCCAAATGCCCCCCCCTGCCCCCGCCTGCCTGCCCACTCTGCCAGGGCTCTGGGACCAATGGCAGAGCAGAGGTAGGCGTTTCCCACCTGGCCTGGGCTCTGCCATTAACCCCCGCCTAGAGGGAGGCTCTACCTGCCCTGCCCACCCTACCAGGGCTCTGTGATCAATGCTGCTCAGAGGGAGGCCCTGCCCACCTGGCTGGGGCTCTGCGATGGGCACTCCTAGCACAGCTTTGTCTGGAAGGAGGTCCGGAAGGTCTCCCAGTCTAATTAGCATATAACCCTTTTATTAGTATAGAAGATAGCAAAACTCCCACACTGCAAAATTTGTTTTAATATTATTCAAATCTTCAGCAACATTTTCTACTCATCTTATTGGAGTATTTGCTGACAAAGGAATGCATTATTTTCTAAGTATTATGTGTACATTTTTTTTAAAATGAGTCTTTTTTTGGTGGGGGGAAGGAGGGACAAGACAGAAAGAACCTGCCAAAATGGTATGTGCCTTTTTGTCCTTTGTAAAACAAACAAACAGCCCTAACCGGTTTGGCTCAGTGGATAGAGCATCGGCCTGCAGACTCAAGGGTCCCAGGTTCGATTCCGGTCAAGGGCATATACCTTGGTTGTGGGCACATCCCCAGTGGGGAGTTTGCAGGAGGCAGCTGATCGATGTTTCTCTCTCATCGATGTTTCTAATTCTCTATCCCTCTCCCTTCCTCCCTGTAAAAAAATCAATAAAATATATATTTATAAAACAAACAAAAAAACCCCTCAGAATATATACTTCAATAATTAAGCTAGTAAAATTATGCACAGCATCTGATTGAATAGCCTATGACTTTAAAAATCATTGGGAAAAAAATGTAGAGGTTCCTTTTATGCTCCAGATGCTTAGTTTTCAAATGTCCTAGTGCTAGTGATAGCCTAGTATTTTATTATTTAATATCTCAAGTTTCTACATACTCTCAAAGCAAGGTTCCTATTAATGACAGAGGATGTAAATCCATGTTTGTTTGTTTTTTTAATATTTTTATTGATTTCAGAGCGGAAGGGAGAGGGAGAGATAGAAACATCAATGATGAGAGAATACTGATCGGATGTCTCCTGCACACCCCCTACTGGGAATCAAGCCCGCAACCCAGGCACGTGCCCTTGACTAGAGTTGAACCCAGGACCTTTCAGTCGCAGGCCGAGGCTCTATCCACTGAGCCAAACCAGCTAGGGCATTGTTTGTTTTTTAATTTTTTTTTTAATTGATTTCAGAGAGGAGGGAAGAAGGAGGGAGAGAGAGAAACATCAATGATGAGAAGAATCATTGATCAGCTGCCTCCTTCATGCCCCACACTGGGGATCAAGCCCACAAACAGGTATATGCCCTGACCAGGAATCAAACCATGACCTCCTGGTTCATAGGTTGATGCTCAAACACTGAGCTATGCTGGCTGAGCTAAATCCCTGGTTTAAATAGGCTTCTCGATATTTCCAATATAATAAGAGCTGACTTATTTAATCTGATTTAACAATTCACCAAGAGTTCATAATAGGAGATGAATAATGATTAGCTCTGCCATTTTGTTTGTTTGTGCTCAGATTATTGGCATTTTCTTCAATCACTGATTTCTTTCCAGAAATAATTTTAAGCCACCTGTCCATTTTGTAAAGGTTTAATAAAAACTGCATCATATACACTGTTACCAGTATATTGCAATACACTAAAAGCAAATATATATGGCTCTGCATGCTCACTGCAGAACTCCCTTCTCTTCCTTTAGGACACCCAAAGTTCTGTAGTTAACATGGTGACACTGATTGACCTGTAGACCCAAGAAGATACCAGTGACAATCCTAAGCTTAATTAAAATTAAAAAATCAATTAAAAACAACAACAAATAAACATATCCTTGGGCGAGAGTTAAAAAAAAAAACACCTAGGAGTGAGCAGTTGCATCACTAATATTTTTAAAATATATTTTTATTTATTTCAGAGAGGAAGGGAGATGGAAAGAGCTAGAAATATCGATGATGATAGAGAACCATTGATCAGCTGCCTTCTGTGCCTACTGGGGATCGAACCTGCAACTGAGGCATGTGTCCTGCTTGGGAATAGAACCGTGATCTCCTGGATCATAGGTCAATGCTCAACCACCTGTCGGCTTGCATTACTAATCTTTGTAAGTTCCCCATGTGAATTTACAGTACAGCCAGGGAAGAGAACTACTCCCCCTAGTCATCTTGATCAGTCAGCTTCCGGTGCTCACCAAACTCTCAATTAGGTCCTGCTAGTCCAAGTGTGATCCACCTACCAGTAGCCATCTGCCTCACCTGGGAGCTGGTTAGTCATGCAGAATCCAAAGTCCCAACCCCCCAGACCTACTGAATCAGGACTTGGCATTTTAACAAGATCCCAGATGTTTCATGTGAGCATTCAAGTTAGAGAAGCACTGCCCTAAGATACCAAAACCCCTTCCCAACTCACGGCCTTTGTAAGTGATGTTCAACTACAAATGTTGTGTAACACCGAACTTCTCTAGCAATCACAAGGTATCCTATTCTTCCCCTTTGATCATATTTGTAATTACCATAAAGTGATTAATGCCTGTTACTGTATTAGCCCTGTACGGGCAGGCATCACATCTATGATACTCTGGAATATTCCCAGCTCCTGGCACAAGATCTGCTATTTTTAATCAAACAGCATCTAGTCTTTTGTTTCACACCAATATGATCTTACCCTAAATTTCTACGCTACTTCTGTCCCATCAATAATGCCTTTCTTCAAAAAGAAGTTGCTTTTAGTTATGTAACTCTTGGGTATGATATATATCACACTTTCAAAATCTAAAGAGCTACTGGTCTCTTTTTCTAAAGAAATATAAATTAAACGTAATTCAAGGTACCTTACATTGTTTTTAAGTTAATAAAATCAAATATCAGTGTTTGTTTGTAATAGCACTGGAGACTGTCAGGACACATAAATTGCTGATAAATTGCTAAATTAATTCAGCCTTTCCAGACAGCAGTTTGGTACTGAAGCCATATCCTGAAGTCAGTGAACCACTTTAGTGATAAAAGTCCAAGAAAATAATCCAAAAAACATTTTCGAACATGGATGCTCAGAAGTACCATTTTTAATAGTAAAAAGGAGAAAAAAATCAAAATAAAAAAGAATGCACAAACTACAGTTATCAATGCATAGGATACTATTAAGTAAATATAAAATAGTTGATGCTATGCAAGAATACAAAAATAGCCTGGCTAGTGTTGCTCAGTGGTTGAGCATTGACCTATGAACCAGGAGGTCACAGTTCAATTCCAAGTCAGGGCACATGCCCAGGTGTTGATATCTCTTTCTCCCTCTCCCTTCTCTGAAATCAATAAAAAAATATTTTTTTAAAAAGAATATGAAAACATTCTGTATGTGCTGATTAGAACTATAAAAAAAAGCTATGCCTCTACAATGACACAAATGGGTATGAATTTAGAGTAAGGTTTAACATTTAATGGATTCTCTTTTCTACAAAGAATATATTAAGGCAAATTTTAACGTTGGGTTATTGTAGGTTTACTGGTCAGTTTTATTAAGTTAGTGTTATAGCTATTTTTGTTGTACTTAGACTCCCTAAAAGAACATTTCTTAAAAAAAACAAAAAACATTTCTTCAGTTTTGGCATTTGAGGACATTTATTAGTTATTGCACTAGAAATAAAAGACAAGATTCTAAATTTGGCCAGCTTCCTGCTTATACCTCAAACTTCACTTCACCTGTATCTCATTTTTTCCACATGAAGGTGGAGAAAAATAATGCAACAATGATTACAAATAGACTCTAAGCACTTCCAATAAAAGGTGTTGGGCAAATACAAATATCAGAGCTGCTTAAAAAAACCACCACCACCCACACTGTCTTACACAAGTCTCTTTATCTTTCTGAGCCTCAATGTCTCCCCCTGTAAATTGACAGAAATGTTAGGATCATGTGGGGAGGGGGTGCATATTCTGATGAAGATCCATTGAGTCCCATTCACATTTGGGGGAGAGAGGATAAGTTAATACAACCCCTTAGAAGGGGTGATTTGGCTATATGCCTAAAAATTCTAAATGCACATGAATTGCCCTGGCCTGTATGGCTCAGTTGGTTGGGCGTTGTCCCAAGCACCAAAAGGCTGCTGGTTTGATTTCAGGTTGGGACACAGGCCAGATTTGTAGGTTTGATCCCCAAGCGGGAGTGTTCCCTAATGGGGGTCATGCGAGAAGCAGCCGTTGGATGTACTACCCTCCCTTTGATGTTTCTCTCTCTCTCTCTTTCTCCCCCTCTCCCTTCCTCTCTCTTAAAAAGTCAACAAAATTTCTTTTTTTAAAAATGCACATGTATCCTTTGAGCTAGTAATTCCACTCTCAGAAATATATTGTTCACATAATTTTATACATGAGCACATAAAGTATGTATAAGGACATTCACTGTATCATAGTTTTACAGAAACTGTAATACAGAAAAACTGTTTTACAGAAAAACGTGGAAACAACTTACATAGGGGAAGAGTATGGGTAAGCAGACACATGTTTATAAAGGAACAGTGTCTATGTAAGGCCACAAAACTGGAAACTTCAGCCATCTCTGGGGAAGTCAGGGTATTAGGGAGACTTATTTTTCTCTATGCCCTCTTGTATACTGTTGGAATTTTTTCTTATATGTATTTATTATCTTAAAACTGAGCAGGATTCTCTATAGGCCTCATCTGAGTCTAAAAGGCTGTGATTCTGCCTCTGTGGAGCCTGGCCATTGCAGGGGTAACAACACCTGGCCCCACAATACCCCAAATGACCTTTCTAAAGCCCAGTCAGCCCAAGTCCCTGACTTCTTTTAAATCCTCCAGTGGCTTTCCTCTGGCCAAACTTTAACACAGCACATATAGCCCTCAAGCTCACCCTACTCTCATCTTCCACCCTTCTTCCTATCCAGTCCAACTATGTTTAACCCCTCCAGACTCCCCAAGGACAGTGGGTTCCTTCCACCTCCAAACCCACTTGTGCTGTTCCCTTTCCTGTATCCTGTCCACCATACACAAACTCCTATGCATCCTTCATGACCAAAGGCCCCCTCTCAGTAAAGCTTCCTTGAACCACCTACGGAGGCAATGCCTTCTACACAGCCTGGCATATGCTCTGGAACTAGACTGCCAAGATCAAATCCTGCTTATTCTCTCATCTGCCCACTGTAGTCTCAGTTTCCACCCTTGTCAAATAGGAATAAGCCCCTACATGACTGTTGAAAGCATTAAATAATTCATGGAAATTTATTACATAGCTTGTCACAAAGCAAATAAAAGGAAATAGTTATTATTATTACACTTTCATACCACCTGTGATGTATTTGTATTCATCTGTCCTGCATTAGACTCTGAGCTCCTCAAAGGTTAAGACTGGATCTCCTGCCCAGCCAGCGTGGCTCAGTGGTTGAGCGTGGACCTATGAATTAGGAGTTCACGGTTCAATTCCCCGGTCAGGGCACATGCCCGGGTTGCAGGCTCCATCCCCCGTGTGGGACATGCAGGAGGCGGCCGATCAATGATTCTCTCATCATTGATGTTTCTCTCTCTCTCTCCCTCTTCCTTCCTCTCTGAAATCAGTAAAAATATAATTTTTTTAAAAATTGGATCTCCTCACTTTTAATTTGTATCCCAAGCACTTCCCCTAACAAATAGAAGGCACATGAATGTACTTAGGTCAGAGGATTGGCTTTTCTGGTTCTGAATTTCACCCAGAGGATAAATAAGCAGCTAAAAGGTCCCAGTAAACAGCCTCCTGGATCCCGTATGCCTAGGAGCAGTGGTCGCCAACTGATGGTCCGCGAGGTCCGAAAGGTTGGCGACCGCTGCCTTAAAGTGCACATATCAGGCAGACCACTTCAGGAAGGCAGAGGTGAAAAGACTCCCTGAGGCTTTCGGCCTTTCAGAGACAGTCAAGCAAGCCTGGATGCCAGTGGGGTATGAGACCTGACAGCTCCTGCCTGCTAACTACTAATGGGGGGTGAGGGGGAGCTGTCTGGGATGAAAATGGGAAGGTGGAGAATCAGAGATCGCAAAAGTCCTAGGCAGGCACTCCAAGAAAGCCTTCAGGAAACAGTCAACAAAGATTCTTTTGGGAAGTGAGTACCTGGAAGTAAACAGAACCAAGATATAAGGGGAAAGAGCTGGGACAGGACCTACAAGCCAATTGAGAGGAAAATCCTGAGCATGGGGGATGAAAGGTGCACGCGGCACAGCTCCTGCCCTCGCGAAGCTGCTCCAGTGAAAAGGACTTTAAAGGAAAAGACCGAGCTGACCAGGTAGGTAAAAGCAAGAGGCTCACACGAGCATCGGCATCCAGACAGTGAAAAGGCGGACGAGCAGCTCTGGATGGCTAGGGAGGCGGCTCTGGGGAAGGAGCACCCGAGAACCCGGCGGAGACTAAAAGAACGCGCGGAGGCCACGCTGCCGAGGGCCTTGTATGACTTGATAAGACATTTCAGGCTGCGCTCATCCCACGGGAAAAGGAGAGTGAGGGAATTTCTAAGTAAACAAGTGACAGCATCAGCTCTGTGTTTTTTGAAGGAGTGGCCAGGCAGGAAGATGTTCGCCCATGTTCCCTGTCACGCCTCTCCCCGCCCACCATCTTCTGGTTCCCCGGCTGCCTCCAGAGCAAGCAGGTGGCAAATGAGGGGACCGCTGGGGAGATGTGACGGTTCTAGAGCAGGAATCCCCACCCTGCCCCGGGCAAAGGCTCCTGAAGGCATTCGCCCTGCCCAGGGAGGTTCGGAACGTTCTTTTCCTGCCTTACAAACAACCTGACCTCAAACACACACACACACACACACACACACACACACACACACACACAATCCCTTCCACATTGGGCTCAGCTCTGACATTATTATTATTTTTATCTTCAGGAAATACAACTAGGACCTAATTTTAAAAAAACAACACGATCGTCTCTATTTTATTCTACCAAAAGTCAGCAGGGAGGGGGGAATCTGCATTCCCAATTGGCTTATTCTGAATTCTGGGCAGCTGAGCCCCAATTCCCCTTCCTCGGCGGCCTCAACAGTTGGGATGGGCCGAATAAAGGGAGGCCCGGGAGAGGGGCCTGGGGGCCTTTCGGGGGAAGAAAAGTTGGTCTCTGCAAGAGCAAATTTTCTCATGCGCGGAGTTTCCCTCTTTTAAATGGACCTGAGCAAATTCTGCTCTCGCCGTTCCAAGTTTCTTCTTTCAGAATAAACTATGGCAGCCCTGGTCCGCACGCAAAGTTCCTGGGCGCTCGACAGGGTCAGCGTCCTGTCCCGCACGTTTCCGGGGACCCCCCGCCCTCGCCCCCGGACAGCGCGAGGATGTGAGAGCCGACTGGGTTCTAGACACCCGCAGGGTTCTTCCCGGATAAAAAGGGATTGGGGCTCCGCCAGCGACCCCTCCCACCCGTGCCCCGGAGCCAGCCTCTCCCCGCCCCGCCACTTCCAAAGCCGCCGGAGCTGTGGCGGCCGCGAGCACTCACCGAGTCCGGCGCTGGGCGGGACCGCTGGGGACGAGGACCGCGGCTCCGCCTCGGCTGCGCCGCGGCGTCTCGGCCCGCCACACGCCTTCAGGGCCGCCGCCCGGCCCGCGGCTTGGAGCCCCGCGGCGGCGGCGGCGGCCTCGCCTCCATGGCGAGGAGAAGTGGCTGAGGGGGGACTAGGGCGGGCGGCGGTGATAGCTGCAGGGGCCCGGGGTCCGAGCTGGATCGCGCGCGCGCGTCTCTGTCAGCGCCGCACTCCCCGCGGCCTCGCTCCCGAGCCGGCCTCGGCTGTAAGGCGCCTCCTTATTGGCCATTCAGAGGCGGGCGCCGATTGGTCCGCGCCGAAAGGGCGTCTCCCGGCCTCCGGGGTCCCGCCCGCGTGCGCCTCCGAGCGCCTGCTCACTGCGGCGGACGCAGAGCTGGTTCTGTCTCGCGCACCGCGCTGGAGGTGTGCGCCCCATCGAAGCCCTGTCCTCGAGGGAGCAGGACCCCGGGAGCACCGGCCACCGGTGCACCCACGCCTTCCGCCTCTCTACAGTCCCAGCCCCTTAGACGTGGGCCTTCTTCCCGGTGTTCAGATGCGAAAACTGAGGCCAGATACAAGTTACACCAAAGTCTAGCGACAAGGGCGGCCTGGGACTCAAATGCCGTCTTTCCACTCCTCTCTCCAACCGTGTTCCATCCGGATTTTTTGTTTCCTAAGTGCTGAAAGGTATTTAAAGGAAGAAGCCTCTCACTGGGGAGAGAGAGGAACCTGCAGAGCCCCTAGAACGGGTCTGGCACTGTGGGTGTCGTCTTACATCAAGTCGGCCCACGCCATCCCCACCCGAGCCCCAGGGAAATAGCCTTCGCTTTCCAGATGCACATACCGGGGCCTGGCTCGTCACGGAGCCGGGTAGAAACCCAACACAGGGTGCTCTGCGGTGGGGTGTTGTTTCCGATAGGCCTGGCGGGGGAGAGGAGGGAGGTTCAAAACGTAGGGAGGACCTAAAGATGCGTCCCCATCGTCCCGCCGTCCCCCCCCTACCCCCCCCCCCCCCCGGCTAGGACCGGGTTGGGGGCGCGTAGCTCCTCGCCAGTGCTCCCTGTCCCAGTGTGGCGCCCCAAAGCCGGCCGGCCGTTTGTCCAGTAGGAGCGGGCTCCCAGGCTGCAGGCCGTGGGCGTCAGGGGCTAAAGGCCAATTGGAGTCGTGGTGGGTGGGGGGTGAGACCATTCGGCGTCCCTCCGACACACCGGGACCCACACCGGGAGAGTGGAGACAGATGGCACAGCAGTGTGCGAGCAGAGCGTGGCAATGACCCTTCACCCGAGACCAGGAGTCTGCGCGACCTGGGGTGGGATGCAGCGGCCCTTTCCTCCTGGACCCTGAACCCTCTCCCACCGCCTGTCCCGTGGTTCGGCGCGCCCCTGGGAAAGCGTCTGTGGCCAGTGTCAGTTCTTCCTGGCGGGGCCAGTGCGGTGGAGACGTTTTGGTGCAGGAGAAGGCGGCCACATCAGTTGCCATTTTCACGGGGTTGGTGCCCCTACTATGTTCAGTCCCCACCACCGCCAGCAGTTGGGGCGCCGACTTAAAATTCTATGCACCCCCTCCCCGGTATTTGTGAAATAAGTGAATGTATGCCGACCAGAGCTACGGCCTACAAATATGGGATGCAGCGGGCCTCCGTCGGGCCACCCCCTCCCCAGTAGAAAAGTCCCTTCTCGAGTGGGAGATGTGTTTCTCACTCCTTCTTGGCAGCGCTTGCCCAGAAGTAGTGTGAAATGGCCAAACCCAAGGCACCCCTGTGGGACAGACACTTCAGCTCTAAGGCCCCCAGGCCACAAGCCCAATCTCCTGTTAGACCCAAAGAGGGCAGGTTCTTTCATATGCCCACTGTTCATGTTTCCCAGGAAGTCCGACCTCAGCATCTGCACACCAATGGAAGTGAAAAGTCTGCATTCAGAGTGGTTAGAAATCCTGAAAAACAATGACTGTGAATGTAGGAAGCACCTGGGTAACTAGAATAGCAGCACCCCAGGACACACCTGACCAGTGTGGTTTTACTTCATCTACATCTGAGCTACACTAATATTTCTTTAATACATTTCTTTTGGTTCATTTATATTTTTACATTACCATAAAATTTTTGACATGCTATTTATATTTTCTTACATTAAAATAGCTTTTTTTGGTTTGTTAATCCTCTCCCAAGGATATTTTTCTATTGATTTTTAGAGAGTGGAAGGGACAGAGGCAGAGAAAGAGAGACACATCAATTGGTTGCGTCAAGCCTAAAACCAAGGTACGTGCCCTTGACTGAATCGAACCCGAAATCCTTCAGTCCATGGGCCAACACTATCCACTGAGCCAAAAAGGCTAGGGCAAAGTAGTTAGTTTTGTTTCTTTAAGATCCTTTAAAAAAGGATCCCCAGCTTGACTGAGCACACTTGGGAAAATGCTTCAACCGGGTGTGGGAGAGAACCCTGGGGTTTAAGCCTCTGCATTGGCTCGATGACCTGAATCTCCTGCTGATCTTCCTGGAACCTCCCAGGACTGTACTGAGAATTGCAGGCATGTACAGTTTGGCAAGTAACCCTGTCTCAGTAAATGCAGTTTCTTCTCTCCATGAGACAGCTGCACTGTAGTCAGACCATTTGTGGTGTGTGTGCAGGGGTGACAGAACCTCAGACCAAAAAGAGACAGGGTCTTGGGTAGCTCATTCCAGAGACCTGGAGGAGAGTTCAGCTTGGCAACCACACATACCCTGTTTCCAGTGGAAGAGGACAGAGTCCCATCCTCAGCTGCCCACCTGTGGAGACCAGCCCAGCCTCCCCATCCTATCTGACACTGGGGTGTACACAACTTCCCCCCCATCACCACAGGACAAAGGGCTGTCTTCAAAGAGGAGAGAAGACCTGAGATAAGGAGGGGAGACAGGCTTCCTGTATCAAGCCCGACCAAGTGGGAGGCCAAACCCTTTCTCCCAGTCCTACTTGTCTTACCACACAGGAGCATATACCTACAGATAAGTGCCCCAAGAGTCTCAGGGGTCATCAGAAAAAAACTACACGAGGAGAGCTGGAGGATGGGGTAAAGCAGTGGTCGCCAGCCGGTGGTCTGTGGACCACTGCTGGTCCGTGAGGTCCGAAAGGTTGGTGACCGCTGGGGTAAAGAACTGTTTCTGCAGACAAGCCACTTCCTCTCTCAGAGCCTCCTTTCCCCATGTAGTCAATGGAACAATGCATCATTTACTCACAAATACTTATTGAGTGCAGACTATGTGCTGGACACAGCAGGGAATGAGACAGAAAAGGTCTCTACTCTCATGAACTGTTCTGGATGGGGTGACAGACAATAAACAAGTGAATAAGAAAACTTCTTAAATGCTGTAATAAAAACAAAGCAAGGCAATACGATAGAAGGTTGAAGTAAGTGAGAGCCCGGTGGGTGCCTTTCCAGGCCACTGTTCTATTCCCAAGGGTCATTTGCCAGCACTGAACCTAACAGAGTGCAGCCCCCTCTCCTGAGAAGGTGCCCGGTAGGAGTCTTTGCTCTGATTCTCACTCCAGGGTTGCCATTAATATCCTAAACTAGAAGAAATGTTTCCAAATTCTCTGCCCCTAGCTCTGAAATCCTGGTCCCAGGCCCAATGCTAGTCCTATCCATTGGCCAAGAGTTGGCCCCACCAAGACTGTAGGCCCAGGCCTGCCATGCAAATTTCTCAGGGTAGAAGGTTTTTTGTTTTTAAAAATATATATTTTTATTTATTTCAGAGAGGAAGAGATAGAAACATTAATGATGAGAGGGAATCATTGATTGGCTGCCTCCTGCATGATGGACCAAGCCCCCAACCCAGGCATGTGCCACTGACTGGAATCAAACTTGGGGCTCTTCGGCCCGCAGGCTGACACTCTATCTACTGAGCCAAACCGGCTAGGGTGGTAGAAGGCATTTTACACAAATTTATAAATTGATCAGTGGAGGATTTGAAGAAAAAAAAAATCCTGGTTGTTTTTAAGATGTCACTATAGGTATATATGTGCATTTGTCAAAACTTAGCAAATGTACACTTAAGATCTGAACATTTTATATATTGACTAGAGGCCTGGTACATGAAATCTGTGCACAGGGGTGGTGGTGGTGTACCTCAGCCCAGCCTGCACCCTCTCCAATCTGGGACCCCTTGGGGGATGTCTGACCGCCTCTCGCAATCCAGGACCACTGGCTCCTAACCGCTTGCCTGCCTGCTTGCCCCTAACCCCTCTGCCTGATCACCCCTAACCACCTCTGCCTGCCTGCCTGATCGCCCCTAACTGCTCCCCTACCAGCCTGGTCATCCCTAACTGCACCCCTGCTGGCCTGATTGCCTCTAACCACCTCTGCCTCACCCTACACCCAGGACCCAGGATTCCCTCCTCCAGCCGGTCGCAGATACCCAGGACCGGGGCTTCCCTCCCTCTGGCTGGCCGCAGGCACCCAGGACCCGGCCGGCTGCAGCCACAGGGTACCGTGGGCGGGTGGTTCGCCCAGGCTGCAGCCACAGGCACTGGCACCCAGGACTGCAGGGCAGACAGCTTGTCCCTCTCCAGGGCCACAGCCTGGCTGGTCCCCATTCCTCTCTCATGAGCTCATTTGTGCCTGGCTGGTCCCCATTCCTCTCTCCCCAGTGTTGAGTGTCTGAACAGTTCTGGCTCAAGGGCATGAGGACCATTTGCATATTAGCTCTTTATTATATAGGATTGGGAAAAAAACACAAATTACAAACAAATGAACTCTAACTAGTGAAATGCATTCTGAAATATTTAGAGGTAGGTGTGCAAATGACTGCAACTTACTTTGGAATGCATTAACAATGACAGATTGTCCGGCCCTTGTATCTCAGTGGTTGCATGTCAACCTATGAACCAGGAGGTCATGGTTTGATTCCCAGTCAGGGCACATGCCTCGGGGCTGCAGGAGTCAGCCAACCAATGATTCTCTCTCATCATTGATGTTTCTATCTCTCCCTCTCCCATCCTCTCTGAAGTCAATAAAAACACATCAAATTTAAAAAATAAGATAGTAGCCAGATGGATATAGGGATGGAAAGATGTGTGATAAATATGTTAAAATGTCAGTGATAGACTCCAAGTGGTACAGGTATTCACTGTAAAATTCTTTCAATTTAATATATGTTTGAAGGTTTTCATGATAAAATGTTGGAGAGGGGAAAATCAGTGTTTAATTTTACAAAAAAAGTACACATGGCTGCCTTTAATTTTCAACCTCATGAACATCTCCAGTACTTCTCTAAATGCATTAACTTTTTTAATGAAGTTGTAATTAGTTTGTATGTCCTCATTATTATTTCTCACATTTCTAAAACTTCATGTGTTCAATGTTTAATGTTAGCATATGACAGGAGTAAATATGCGATATGTTCCTTTGGGGATACAGACCTATATATATATATATATATTATTGATTTTTTACAGAGAGGAAGGGAGACAGAGAGTTAGAAACATTGAGAGAGAAACATCAATCAGCTGCCTCCTGCACATCTCCTACTGGGGATGTGCCCGCAACCCAGGTACATGCCCTTGACCGGAATCGAACCTGGGCCTTTCAGTCCACAGGCCAACGCTCTATCCACTGAGCCAAACCGGTTTCGGCCAGACTTTTTATTGTGTACATTCTAAAAGCAATGCCTAGGGCACCCTGTTCAGAAGGTGGACTGAGTTATATGGTTCCAACTCCTTTTCATTGAGAATAACTAAAAAAGCTGGAGAAAACATTTTAAAAAGGCATTGTAAAGCTACCAAGGAAGTGAAGAATTGTGGGGCCAAGACTAGAGAGGAAAAAAGCCCAGGATGAGCCTAGTATTGGAGATCTTCTTTCTTTTCCCTGGAGGTGTCTGCTGATTCTGAGAGAAATCTGATAGACTGTGCCAGATTGTGATTCCAAATACTGGCCACATTCCCAGTTCTGCACTCTCTTCCAGAATCTTGCAACTCCCCTATCAAGAAGTGGAGTCGATCCCCCACACCCTTTTTTATTTTATTTTTATTATTAAAAAAAATATTTTTATTGATTTCAGAGAAGAAGGGAGAGGGAGAAATAGAAACATCAATGATGAGAATCACTGATTGGCTGCCTCCTGCACAACCCCCACTGGGGATTGATTTGCAACCGACATGTGCCCTGATCAGGAATCAAATCGACTTCCTGGTTCATAGGTTGACATTCAACAACTGAACGACGCTGGCCAGGCTTGATTTCCCTTTGAAATTGGGTGGGGTGTGCCTATGTGACTGCCTCAAGAAACAGAATGTGGCAGGTGTGACTCCCAAAGCTCGGTTAGGGAAGGCAACACAGCTCTGCCTGACCCTCTTGAGACGCTGTCATGTTGGTAGGTACTGCAGGTTGTATGTGTTCTGACCAACAGCCCCAGCGAAGGTTCCAGCCAACAACAGGCTTCCACAGACTATTACCAAGACTTCAGGTGATTTCAGCCTTCAACTATCAAGTCACCTTCAACCTCTGTCTTCCAGCAGTTGCCCCAGACACTGTAGCAGACAAAGCATCCCTATTTTACCTGTCCAAATTCCTGACCCTCGTGTAAGTAGTAAGCATAATAAATGGTTGTTTTACAACTTGATTTATATTTACTGGGAGGATTCTCACAAATTTACATTTACAAATCAGATGGGGGAAGAAAAAGAAAGACCTTACTGGGCCTCTCACTCTGTGATGAGGCTTGCCCTCCTCTGGACTCTGGTTTCCTCCTTTGTCTTCCTTCTAGACTGAGGGGGTAACAAGAGGAAGAAGTCATGTCCTCAGTGTTGGGTTGGGGCACTGGGACATGAAGCCAAGGTGCACTGGATTGCAAACTGAAGGCTAGAGAGAGGGTCACTAGAGGGCCAAGAAGGCGCTCCTACTGACTGCGGACGAAACCTCCATCCCAGGTAGAGTGAAGCCAGTGTCTTGTTTGCAGGTCTTGGCAGAATTGCCAAAAGAATTCCATCCTTTTCTCTCCAGCTCAGAAACCACTCAGGAATTATCACCACTGTTTACAAACAGTGGTTGGGTCTCCAAAAACTCCTCCTCCAATCCCTACGATCTGCTGGCCGCATTCCTCTCATTAGTCCTCCAACTCACACTGCAGTGCAAACCAGTGCAAACCGGGGCCTTGATCAGGGTCCCCTGCTTACAAAGGGCCCAATTTTAGTTCCAGCTCTGAGTCATCCCTCCTGTTACCACAAACATCTAAGGAGAAGCTCTAAGACGCCCAAATGTCTAACATGGTTTCAAATCCACTTTGCCACATATTTGCTGTTACCAAACCTCCCTGGACCTAAATTCCTCTTCTGTAAAATGGGGTTATGTTGCCTATCTCACAGGGCTGGCATGTGGAATAAATGAAATAATGGTCAAGTGTTTTAGCATCCTTCTTGTGTATGTGTGTGTACAATGCTTCTCAGTATGGTTCTGGACGAACTGTTGCTTAAGTTTTGTGTCATCCCTTCCCATAATCTTTCTGGGGGCTAGGAGCTTGAGAGAGCTTTCCTTGGTAACTGTACAAAGGGGCAGGTCTCTTATAAACGTAGTTCCTTCTCCAGACCCACCACAACCATGGAGTTTTGCTGAGGTGTCTGTATGGTTCTGCCTCTAGCTTGCTGTTGCTTAGGTGGGACTGCATAAAGCACTCTAAAAGGTTCAACTTTATTTACAACCAGACCCCTGGCTCCCTTCCTACCCCAGCTCCTCAGCTTAGCTCCAGGGGAGAAGCTGAAGGAGTAGTGACTCTTCTGCCACGCTCAGGACCTGAAGAGACGTGCAGGGTGGGCCCCTCACTTCTTCTGGGCTTGTGCCCTGGCCCGCTGAATCTTGTCAGCTGTCGCCCCATCTGTGGCTCCAGTGCAGTGGGACAATACAAGGCTCAGCTCTGCCTCATTCCGGCGCTCGATGGCCACGTCTGCAGCCTGAGCCACATCCCTATGGTTTGAGCAGGAGGGGAGATGGTGTTGGGCTGACCAAGGACACAAACCATGCCCCTCACCAGTCCACTGGCTCAGCCACCTAGCACCCACAGGGCTCTCAGCCGACGCACCCAACAAGAAGCAAGGCCTTGACCTTCTGCTCGGGACCCACTCGGGAGGCGTACTTCTTCGCCTCGTATTTGTTGTGTTGCTTCATGCAGATCTCCACAAAGGGCTTAGAGAGGAAGGGGATAAAGGGAGAAGATAAGGCAGAGCTCCCTTGTCAACTCTTACGAGCAAAACGCTAACTGGATACATTGTCCTTGTATATTTTATATCCTTCAGTGTCTGTAATCCCCTTACCCCTGCCCTGACACACGCCTGCAACAGGTGTGATCTCCACATTCTCAGGGCAGAAACAACTGAAATCAAAGATCTGTTAGAGCCCAGAGACCAATTATTTCCATGCACCCACTCCACCAGCCGCTGCTACCCTTCCACAACAGGTGTTTCCTGTCCTCTCAGGCCCTGTGTTTTCTCTCATGGCTGCCCCACCTACCTATACCTCTGAACTGTCTGCCACAGAAAACAACTCCCCTCAAAATAGCCTCCACTGCCTGGCAGATATGTTTTCCCTGTCCCCCTCCACCATCCACTCAAATTGGACTTTTCCTGGACATCTGCAGGCCGACTCAGGCCCATTCTCCTGTGTACCTGGCCCATGAACACGTGTACACAGAAAGCACCCATTATTTTCATCAGTTGAACAGATGTGCCAGTAGGTCATCAGCCTATCTCTAGGCCCGGTCCTCTCTCCCCAGGACTATCCTCCCTGTCAGGCGGTGGAGGGAGGGCCCCTGCCTCACCAGGTAGCCAATGGGTGATTTCTTGCTCTTAGAAAACTTCTCTAGTTCCTCCCAGTCTTCCAGATCTGCCAGGGCAGTCAGCTTCAGCCACCAGAGCCTGTGGGGAAACTGGGCTTAGAGGTGCTGTAGGAGGGACAGGGATCCCAGGACCTTTTGGAAGCCCTCACCAACCTCTTGTCGGGGATGCGGAAGTCACGTGCCAGCTGCTCTGCACGCTTGTTGTGGCCACCAAGGATGAGGGTCGTGACTGTGTCATGTAGAGACAGGTCTAGGAACTGACCCCCCAGCTCATCTTCTAGGCGTCGCTGTAGCCGTAGGAGCCGCACTTGATCCTCTGTGGCCTGGGGACATGGATAAAGCAGGATGGAGATGAGAGGGGCAAGGTGGGAAGACAAGGAGAAGAGGCAAGGGAGAAAAGAGTAGGCCAAACCTTGGCTGCAAACTCATTCTTGGCCTTGTAGAAGGCGTCGGCTGCTGTCTGCAGAGCTGCGACCCGCCCCTCAATACGCTATGAGGGCAAGAAGGGAAGCCTGAGCTCACAGCTCAAGAAATCTCAGCCCTCCCCACCCAGGATAGTTTTCTCCCTGATCCCTGTGCCAAGGGTCACCAGGACCAGCCTTACCCATTGGGTGAACCACTCTGGTGCCACTAGTGGGAAGGCTAGTTCCTGTGGGACCAACCCTCATTCTGGCCTCATGTCTTCTCAGACTCTCCCTTAACAGTGAGGACCAGATGGGGTGTGTGCCAAATATGAGGCCTAGATACCTGGTGAAGGAACCAGACCAACAGCCCAGCCCACAGGCCCCACCCACTCTGTGGGCCTCAGACCTCCTCTGCAGCGTAGCTGGCTCGGATGTGGAAGCTGCCCAGCTCCTGGTGGTTGTCGTCCTGATTGTAAAGGTCCTTCAGCGTCTCTAGCTCCTGGTGCTTACAGAACTGGAGCCAGGGCAGGCAATCAGACAGTAAGAACAACTCAGGTGCTCAGGAGGCTCCAGGCCTACCGCTGCCCACTGCACACACCTGTCGGTACAAGCTCAGGGCCATGGGCTGGTTCCGAAGGGTCATGAAAAAATCTCCTCGGTTCAGCTCGTTCTTCAGGTGCAGCAACACCATGAACACTACGGGACAATAAGGTGGGGTGGGGACTCCAGCTGTCCCTTGCTCAGCCCCGGGGCCCTGGCCTTGGCCTCACCCAAACCTTACTCACCCAAGTCAGTGTCCCCACTCTCGATGGCCTTGCTCAGTGCCAGTTTGCTCCTCTTCATTTTTAGGAGAAGAGGTACCTGCTCCCCGGAGCGAGGCTCATACTCCAGAAGCTATGGGGTGGGGAGGAAGACAGAGAGAGAAGGAGCTGGTCTGGGGGTCTTGGAAACCCAGGTCAGAGCATTTAGAAAGGGCTGGGCACCCACACCTTGATGGCCAGCTCTGTGCGGCCGCAGCCATAGGCCCGAGCAGCAATGTCGGAGTAGGAGACACCAGGTGTGTCCCCCAGCTTCTGGTTAATGGCCCGAGCAACATCCTCATCAGACACGTCCTTCTGCTGTACCTACAGAGGGAGGGGGTGTTACACACACCTGGGTCTCACCCTTCACCCCACCTGCCCTCAATCAGAACCTGGCCCTTCAGCTCTACACTTCCTATTTCCTACACCTCACCAGGGTGTGGAAGTCCCTATATGTTCCTGGACCCTGTGCTATATCCTCACCTTGTAGCAGGCCCAATGGGCCAGGATCCTGCTGACACCCTGCACTTCAGGAAGGCGCAAGTACTCGCATATCTGGATGGCCAGGGGGTAAAGCCTCCGCAACACAAGCCTGGTAAGGGTATGGGGTGAGGTAGGGTAGAGAGTGAGCGCAGTGGCCACAGTCTGTACCTTGGGCCTCCTAGATCCCAAAGCAATGGGTCAGGAGCAGTGGCCACAAGAGCCCACCAGGGGCTGTAATGCCTGTCCACTTAGTGCCCTCCTCCCACATCCTTGGGCTTACTGTACCTGTCTAGCAGCACCTGGATGGTGAGCTGCTTGTATCTGCATTTTACCTGGTTAAGGATCCAGCTGGTAAATAAGGCTTATTTGCTAAAGACCTTCAGGCAGTATCTCTTCCCCCTGTATCCCTGGCAACCCCACCCCCACCCCGCCACCCCTGGCTGTGAACACCCTTCTAGCAGGCTTGGGGATACTGGCTATAGGTGAGGGGGATCCCGATGTGATAGTCCCGAATGGCATTGAGCACACGCAGGTCCTGACACATACGCACGAAGCCATCAGGTGGAAATCTGTCGAGGAAACACTTTCCGAAGGAAGCAGCCTTCGGAGAAGAACCAGAGGACAATAGAAGCGAGCTCCCCTCACACCAGCCCAACCCTGCCCAGTGCCCCTCCCACTAGCCCTGTAGCCCAAGCCAACCCTGAGCAGACTCTTCTGCATGTCTGGCCGGTGCTCATGTCCCGCAGCCTCAATGCACTGCTGCACGGCCTGGGTCAGCTGCCCCAGCTCCTGGATCTCCCGCAGGTACTCATCCGCTTTCTGGCTCTCTTTCTGGGGGAAGTGGGAATGCCAGGGATGGAACATCATGATGGAGAATACCCCCACATCTGGCCCCCCGTCCCTCTGGAATGTGGTTCAAATGAGCTGCAGAAGCTAGAGCCCAAGCTACCTCAGCCCACTCAGTTTACCAAGGTGTTCAGTATTCCCCACAATTGCCTGTGAGAGGCCCTGAGACCTCTTTTATTTTATTTTATTTTTATTTTTATTGATTTCAGAGAGGAAGGGAGAGAGAGAGATGGAAACATCAATGATGAGAGATCAGCTGCCTCTTGCATGCCCCCTATTGGGGATCAAGCCTGCAACCTGGGCATGTGCCCATGACCGGATTTGAACCTGGGACCCTTCAGTCCGCAGGCCAACACTCTAGCCACTGAGCTTAACCAGTTAGGGCGGCCCTCAGACCTCTTGATAGTAGCCCTGACTTGTGCCTGGGCTGGGGATAGTGGGGCCTCCCTGCCCCTCTCTATTACCACATGGAGGGCCCGTGTCACTTTAGTCCACCTGAGCTGGCTTTCTTCAGCCCAGCCTAGTGTCCTGCCTGGACCCCCTCTTCACAGGTGGCACCTGGCCGTATCCTCCCATGCCCAGGCAGGGGGCTGGGCCAATTAGGGGAAGGAGAACATTTTAGGGTTCAGGGAGAGGCCCAGGGCTTTACCTCATATTCCTTCTGGGCCTCTAACAGCAGTGCTCCGGGGGCCATTGAGGCAATTTTGAAGATCTCCTCGCTGGCCACTGGGGAAGAGATATGGTGAGTGTAGGAGGCAGGCAGGGAACCCTCAGCTCTCCCTCAAGGCTCTAATCCTACTCTGGAGCACTGCCCCACAGCAGCTGTGGTGCCAAGGTGCCCCCGGCCCAGGTCTTGTGGTGCCTTTGTGAGGGCCTCACCTGGAACCTCATGTAGGAACTCATGGGTGCTGCGGGAGAAAATGCGGACCCCATCCAGCTCAGGTACCAGGTAGGAGTCCTCATCCAGCACAAACCTGAGCTTGGTCAAGGTTCCTAAGATGGGACGGGTCAGATGACCCCCCTTCCCCTCTCCTTTCCCATCCCCACAGGTAGCCCTTCAAGGATACTGGATGCTCTCAGGTGCATCACCCACCACCATCAGCCGCTTCTCCCAGGCCACCACAACAGCCCTCTCCTTGCTACGAGGACGGCTGCACCTGTGGACAGCACCACACATACATGTTTGAGACATACACCGGACGCCAGGTCCTCAGCCAAGTCTCTCACATCACTGCTTATTTATATCACTTTGCCTTGGGATAGTCCTGTGCATGATTCTTGCTCCTTATCCCATCCTCTGATTGACTTGAGGGCTTCCCTTTGACCCTGTGCTGTCAGCTCCAGCTGAGGCCCACAGCGGGCAGGGGTTCCCTTCCAGTGTGCACTGGCAGAGAAGGTATGATGCAAGCTCCACTTGGCGTGGCCAGTAGACAGGATGAATCAAAGTGTCCCAGGAAACAATGCTATATCCACCCTCACCCGCAGCATAAGATTCCCATCCTCACCAGACCATCTGCTTCGGGGGGGCCCGGATGTTGCAGTTGAACTCGCAGAGTTTTTCCTGAAAGGATGCAGGGAATGTCATGGTCCTGTCCAAGAGCTCAAGTTAAAAAGCCCCTTCTCTACTCGAATCCCTGGACAAGGCAAAATGCCCCTGTGTTTTCCCAGGACAAACCTTGAGTGAAGCTGTCCCCATCCAAATATAGCCTGTGTCTGTGAAGAGTGCCAGGTGTCGGTAGGTGAAAGAAACAGCCATCTGCAGGAAGCTGCTCACTCCTGGGGCCAGGCCAGGGGGTGTCTGGGGCAGGGCCAGAGAGGACACCCAAAGATACTAACTTCTCAGCGCCTCCTCCAGGCCTCCCCCAACCTTCCATTTCACTCCCATTTCACAAGCCCTCACCACGGTGGAGCAGGTTGCATGGTCCAGGAGGTAAAGATCGGGCCCCACAGCCAGAAGAATGTGTGCCACTCGGTCCTGGCACAGTGTGGTCCAGCAGGAGGGGGCGCTCTGCAAACCTGTGGTCAGGCAAGAGGACAACCCCAGGATGACCAGAGCCCAAAGCTTCTGCCTCTGTGGATCCCGCAGTCTGGAAGCACTCTGTGGGCACCGAATGATTTTCTCGGGGGTGTCAGCGCTCACCTGGCACTTCTGGCATTCGGCGGAGTTTGAGGTCACCCACATTGGCACTGAGGGTGAAGCGGTGGGCCCCTGTGAGGATGGCCACTCCGGAGCCAAACTCAGTATGGAAGATTCGAGCATCTAGAACCCTATTCTGGAGCACCTCCTGGGGAGAGGGACAAGTGGAGAGGGACCTTGAAAAAATCATAGGGTCACAGACTCCATCCCTTTTCCCCAGCTTCCTGTGGCCCCTACATTGCCCATACTGAAGTGTCTCCGGAAGTCTCCATGAAGCCCATAAACCAGTACTACACCATCTTCCTGCACGCAGAGGAGCTCCTCTTCAGCTGACCAGCCCAGGGACACCACTGGCCCACTCTTCCACTGTAGAGGAGAAGAAGTTCATGAGACTATCTTGGGACGCAGAAGCACTGCCTGGCCCCCACCCCCAAGGCAGGCCAAGGGTGCTCACCAGCAGACTGGCCAGAGGCATGCCAGAAGCAGAGTAGATGTCCAGTACCGGCCGTACACTTGCAGCCTTCTCCTTCCGCCAGGGGTTCCTCAGCAGTGCTGCAGTTGGAGAAGAGACCTCCTGTCCTAGTTCACTAGTCCCAGCCCACGTGAAGCAGGCCCCACTCCTGCTCCTCAGGCCCACCATATGAAGCAGGCCTCACGAGAACCAGAATTAAAAGCATCTCAGTTTGGGGGGAGGGTGGCATATGCCAGCGAGAACAACCCAACAATAAGACCCCTATAAATCCAGGCCCTTGAGTTCATCCCATGGTCCCAGAGCATGCCGAGGCAGAGGGGTGACTTACCAATGGGGCCTCCATAAGGCGCAGCAGCCACCAGGCAGTCTCTGAGTTCCTCCTTCAGGTCCCAGTCCATGCTGTACAGCTCATATTTCCTGCCCACAGAAAGGTGAACAGAAATTAGCCTCCTCGTGCCCATGCATCTAGATGAAGTGAGCCCCAGAGGAACCCCTAAAACCTCCATTTGTTCTCCACAGGAAACTTGAGGCCCCTCTAGGGGTGGGGGGATGGGGAAGATGATGACTAGAAACAATATGCATGCTTAGGTGCAGCAGGCAAGGATGGGGTTCTTGGGCAAGTACACAAGGATGGCAGGAGCTCCTGGGACAGACAGGCTGTGCGGCCAATATCCAGGACACAAACTGAGATAGGACTAGGGTGGGTGGCCGGCTTGAGTCTGTATTAGCAGGAAATAAAACCCTGCCAGAGGGTCTCTCAGGATGGAGAGCCTTTCTTCTATTTCTGATTTTTTTTTTAAGAATAGTTTATTGAATTTTTTATTTTATTTATTTATTTTTAGTTTATTGATTTTTAAAGAGAAAGGAAGGAGGAGGGAGAGAGAGAAACATTAATATGGGAGCACAACATCGATCAGCTGCCTCCTGTATGACCCCCCCTACTGGGGATTGAGCCCAGGAGCCCATAAGTCCACAATCAGGGCTTGTGCCCTTGACAGGGAATCAAACCAGCAACCTCTTAATGCACAGGAAGACGCCCAACCAACTGAGCCACACTGACCAGGGCTATTTCTGGTTAGTAACACTGAGTCAGGTCATGGGCTTTATACCCGGGGGTCCAGCTCAGCACTGGTTAAATAAAGAACTCAGTTTCAGAAGTACTGAGTTAGCAGTGCCTGAAAGAAACCCAAGAGGAGCTCTTCAGTGAGTCCAGAGCTGGGGAGAGTCCTGGGTTAGAGATGTCAATCTGTGAATGCTTGGCTTACAATAGGAAACTGAAATCACAAGCCAGCACAAGATGACTGCAATCTGAGATGTGTGAGGACAGTGTGTGCCGCATGAGAAGACAAAGTAGGAGGGGAGAAGGGAACAGAGGAGTAGGCACTATTCCAGGATGTCAAGGAAAATCGGTGGCTAAGGAGAGTGCTTTGGCTGGTATCATTTCAGGAGCCTTCCCATTAAAGATCAGAAAGATGCTCACCATTACCGTCTTTCTATTTGACATTCTTCTTGGGGTTCTAGCCAAAATAATTTAAGAAAAAAACAAAACAAAACAGAAGTTTCTATTTTGGAAAAGGAGTGAGACTGTTACTATTTACAAATACTGTGATTGTCTACTTAGAAAATCCAAACCAGTCTATGGAACAATGAATAAAAGAGCTCAGTTGAGTGAGCAACAGAAGTCAATGTATTTTCTTTTTTAAAATATATTTTTATTGAAAACAAATTTTTTTTAAGAGAGAGAGGAAGGGAGAGGGGTAGAGAGATAGAAACATCGATGAGAGAGGAACGTCATCAATCGGCTTCCTCCTGCACGCCTCCTACTGGGGATCAAGCCTGAAACCAAGCATGTGCCCTGACCGGGAATCAAACCGGTGATTTCTTAGTTCCTGGGTCGACACTCAACGGCTGAGCCAAACCAGCCGGGCAGAAGTCAATATATTTTCTACACCAATCAACTGTCTGTATACTATAGCAAGAACCAATTAGAAACGTAACTTTAAAAAGAGCCTGATCATGACAGCAATAAAACTATAAGGTACCCCAAAATAAACATAAAAAACATTTTTACAAAATCATATCAAAATTTACTCAAGGATATAGAAGACAGAAAATATTTTAAAATGATCTATAAATGCACAAGAATTTCAATAAAAATCACCCCCAATGTTTGGGGGGAAGGGAAGTCCAAACTGATTCTAGTTTGTCTGGGGGGAAAGATAATCTGAAAAAGTAAATATTGGAAGATATTTAGAAACATTTGAAAATATGAGAACACATGTATATTAGATATCAAGTATCTTCTATAATAATAAAAGTGCAATATGCTAATGAGACCAGATGTCCTTCCGGACGACCTTCCGGACGAAGCCAGGGCTTCGAAGGAAGCCCGGGTTCCGGGTGCCAGAGAGAAGCAGGTGCCGGCAGCTAGCCAGGGGAATGAAGGCCTACTCTCACACGAATTTCGTGCATCAGGCCTCTAGTACTATATAAAACTAAAGTTAATGAAAACTTGTTTTGGCACAGGAATAAGCAAATAGGAAGAGAACAGAATCCAGGAAAAGACCTGAGAATTGAACATGTAATAAAATTGGCATTTCAAATAAGTGCAAAATGATACCTGAAATGAGACAATGGCCCATACAGGAAGACTCATAGTAAATACTATTTCATTACTTAATCTCTACAATAAAATATTTTCCAGATGGAATTCAAAATTTAAATGTTAAAAAAAGAATGCCACATCAGAAAAAATCTTGGCTATTTTAACAATCTCAAAGTAGAAATGATTTCTAAGCATGACATAAAACCCAGAAGCCACAATGAAAAAGACCAACAAATAAAAACTAAGAACTTGCCCTGACTGGTTTGGCTCAGTGGATAGAGCGTTGGCCTGCAGACTGAAGGGTCCCGGGTTCGATTCCGGTCAAGGGCATGTACCTTGGTTGCGGGCACATCCCCAGTGGGGGGTGTGCAGGAGGCAGCTGGTAGATGTTTCTCTATCATCGATGTTTCTGACTCTCTATCCCTCTCCCTTCCTCTCTGTAAAAAATCAATAAAATATATTTAAAAAAAACACAAAAACAAAACTAAGAACTTCTGTATACTTCTATGTAAAAACAACACGTTTGCTTACATTTGAAAAAAAGAAACTTTGGTAAGATTTATAAGAATCTAGTAACAATGGTTACTTGTAGGTGAGGGGTGGAATTAGTTGAATAAGACCAGGGATAGGAATGAGACTTTGAGTTTTTAAACATTAACAGTTCTTTAATTTTTAAGAAAGTTTTTTTTTAACTTACTGATTTGAGAGAGCAACATCGATTTGTTCAACTTATTTATGTATTCATTGGCTAATTCTTTTTTTTAAAATCCTCACCTAAGAAGTGAGGATATTTTTTTCATTGATTTTTAGAGAGTGGAGAGTGGAAGGGAGGGGGTGACTGTGGGAAGAGAGAAAGAGAGAAACATGGATATGAGAGAGACACATTGATTGGCTGCCTCCTGCGTGTGCCCCAATGGGGGTTGGGGAAGTGGGAGGGCAGGAGTCAAACCTGCAACCCAGGTATGCGCCCCTAATCAGAATCTAACCCAAGAGACCCTCTGGTGTGAAGGCCCATGCTCTAACCACTGACCCATGCTGGGCAGGACCATCGACTGATTCTTCTATGTGCCCTGAGCTACCTGGCAAGGGCCAATACTTATTTGTTAAGATAATTAACATTAAAAAACTTTTATACATTAAAAAATATCCATTAAAATAAAGCAGGAAGACAAACTATGGGGAAAATGTGATACACGTGAAGAGATATTTTCTTAAAAAATACAAAAGGCTCTAATTAATTTTATTTTCTTTATTTTTTTATTAAATTTATTGGGGTGACATTAACAAAGTTACACAGGTTTCAGGTATACAATTCTACAACACATCATCTGTAAATTTAGTATTATGCTTACCACCTAAGCCAAGTTTCCTTCTATCACCATTTATCTCCTCTTTACCTTCTAATTAAAATTTTTAAATGAAAATAAAACTAAAGTAGAAAGCTAGTCAAAAGCCATATCATACTACTTTATGTGAAAACACTTTTCAAACTACACATAAAAATCTTGAAAAAATATAATCTAATATTTTTATAATGTGAACTATGGAAAAGTCTTTTAGAGCAAGACACAAAACCCAGAAATTAACAAGGAAAAGATTTTATTACATGAAATAGCTATTCAACTTTTAAATATGTACACCCTCTGACTTACCAGTTTCCTTCCAAGAGTCTAACTTAGAAAACTACTTGAAGTGCACAAAGGTATGAATTCACTGCAGCACTATTTAAAATAGTTTCAGAAAATCCTGGAAAAATCTTCTTAAATGTTCATCAAAACAGGACTGGTTAAATAAACGACAGTATGCCCATTCTGGGCAATATCATGTGGCTATTAATAAGGTGGCTCTGGCCCTAGCCGGTGTTTTCAGTGGCTGGAGCATCAACCTGAGCACCAAAGGGTCTCGGGTTCAATTCCTGGTCAAGAGCACGTACCTGGGTTACAGGTTCAATCCCTGGCCCTGGTCGAGGCACGTGTGGGACACAAGCAATCGATGTATCTCTTTCACATTGATGTTTCTCTCTCTTTCTCTCTTCCCTTTCCCTCTCTCCCTCCACTCTCTCTAAAAAGTAATGAAAAAATATCCTCAAGTGAGGATTAACAACAACAAAATAAGGTGACTGAGGGAACTAACATGAAATTATCTCCAACACATTGTTGTTGTTTTTTTAATTAAATCTTTATTGTTCAGATTATTACATTTGTTCCTTTTTTTTTCCCCCCCATAACTCCCCTCCTCCCAGTTCCCGCCCCACCCTCCGCCCTCACTCCCCACCCACTGTCCTCATCCATAGGTGCACGATTTTTGTCCAGTCTCTTCCCACATCTCCCACACCCCTTTCCCCCCCAAGAACAGTCAGTCCATTCCCTTTCTATGTCCCTGATTCTATTATAATCACCAATTCATTCTGTTCATCAGATTATTTATTCACTTGATTCTTAGATTCACTTGTTGATAGATGCATATTTGTTGTTCATAATTTGTATCTTTACCTTTTTCTTCCTCTTCCTCTTCTTAAAGGATACCTTTCAGCATTTCATATAATCCTGGTTTGGTGGTGATGAACTCCTTTAGCTTTTCCTTATCTGTGAAGCTCTTTATCTGACCTTCAATTCTGAATGATAGCTTTGCTGGATAAAGTAATCTTGGTTGTAGGTTCTTGCTATTCATCACTTTGAATATTTCTTGCCACTCCCTTCTGGCCTGCAAAGTTTCTGTTGAGAAATCAGCTGACAATCGTATGGGTATTCCCTTGTAGGTAACTGAGTTTCTTTCTCTTGCTGTTTTTAAGATTCTCTCTTTATCTTTTGCTCTTGGCATTTTAATTATGATGTGTCTTGGTGTGGTCCTCTTTGGATTCCTTTTGTTTGGGGTTCTCCGCGCTTCTTGGACCTGTAAGTCCATTTCTTTCACCAGGTGGGGGAAGTTTTCTGTCATTATTTCTTCAAATAGGTTTTCAATATCTTGCTCTCTCTCATCTTCTGGCACCCCTATAATTCTGATGTTGGTACGCTTGAAGCTGTCCCAGAGGCTCCTTACACTATCCTCGCATTTTTGGATTCTTTTTTCATTTTGCTTTTCCGGTTGGATGTTTTTTGCTTCCTCGCATTTCAAATCATTGACTTCATTCTTGCGCTCCTCTGGTCTGCTGTCGGGCGTCTGTATAATATTCGTTATTTCAGTCCGTGTGTGCTTAATTTCTAGTTGGTTCCCCAATATAAGATCGAGGGTCTTATTAGTTTTCGTGTAGATCTCATTAAGTTTATCGGCAGCTTCTAAACAGTTCTTGAGAGACCTTAAAAGTGTGGTTCTGAACTCTATTTCTTCCATTGACAATTTTGTCCTGTTTCTTTGTCTCCGCATTTTGTTATGCTTCCTTGGTGCACCCCCTAGTGGTCTTTGTTCGTAGTCTTATAGATAAATCTTGATTGTTGTAGCTAATTCCAGGGAGGGTTTGACCTCCAGGCCAAGTGGCTATGAGAATCAGCTGTGTCAGCAGTGAGAGAACTTCTGTCCTCTAGGGAGGTGCTAATCTAGCCTTTGCCTGAGGCTATCCGGCAAGTGCCTCTGTGCAGGGCTTGGGTGGGGCGGGTCGCACAGGATCAACAGGGTGGGCCGGAGAGAGCAGTTATGGCGGCTCTCAG
Organism: Myotis daubentonii; assembly: GCF_963259705.1. Lineage (NCBI taxonomy): Eukaryota > Metazoa > Chordata > Mammalia > Chiroptera > Vespertilionidae > Myotis > Myotis daubentonii. Next base: position 31,572,066 of record NC_081847.1, read on the forward strand.
TCCTGTCCCAAGGGGCTCTGCCTCTCTGAGTCCCAGCACCCGCTGCAAAGCTCGGACAGAAAGCTGCACTCGCTCTGACCGAAGCCAGACAGTCCCACTTCTCCCGTTTGAGTCTGGGTCCCTAAAGACTCGCCCGGATCTGGTGCTCAGAGTCTGCGACTCCCTCCCGATTGAAAACAACAACCGCGCCCTCCGCCGCCAGCCCGCTCCGCGCACTCCGCACCTCAGAATTTGACTTCAGCACTGCGCCTCCTCTGAGTGTCCGTGTGCGTTTCTCTTTCCTCCTAGTTGTAGGACTTCCACTCAGCCAGCGTTCCTGTGGTTCTGGGTGATGTCCCTTCCGTTTTTTTGTTTCACTTTTGAAGTAGTTGTTCAAAGCAGCAAACTCCGGCGTTAACCTATGCCGCCATCTTGGTTCTCCCACATATATTTTTCTTAAATGAAAAGGAAGCCCACTGCGTGGGAGAACATATTTGCCAAAGATACTATTTTTAATGATTTCAGAGAGGATGGGAGAGCGAGAGAAATAGAAACATCAATGATGAGAGAAAATCATTCATTAGCTGCCTCCTTCACGCCTCTCCTGGGGATTGAGCCCACAACCCGGACATGTGCCCTGACCAGTAATTGAACCGTGACCTTTTGGTTCATGGGTCGACACTCAACCACTGAGTGACACTGGCCAGGCTGAGCATATGTGTGTGTATATACACTGAGTGGCCAGATTATTATGACTGGCCGGATTATTATGACCACCCCATCAGTACAATGAAGTGGATTAGTTATGCAAATAATAATAATAATAAAACCTTGAGAGTATTTGCTTAGGAAGTTTTCAATATTCAGTATTTTTGGAAGTGTCAATGAAGTACTGATGGAGTGGTCATAATAATCTGGCCAGTCATAATAATCTGACCACTCAGTGTGTGTGTGTGTATGTATATGTGTGTGTGTGTATATACACCTTTATATATATGTACACACATATGTATATTTTTACAAGCATATTTACATATAATCACATGAATGTATAAAAATACATAGAAAAAACGCTCAGAGGCCTCCACATTAAACCAGACAGCGGTCACTTTGGGGGAAGGTGGTGAGTGGGGGAAGGAGATAGGGGGACTTCCAATTTGTAGGCCATATACTTTTGTATTATTTGAATTTTTTACAATCCCATATGCCTTTCTTTTGACACTTTGTTACTAAAATCATGGGCGAAAATCTGATGGGAAAATAGAGCCACAAAGACCTAGCATGCCAGTTATCAATTCATTGCTGCTCAGCTCCAAATTCACGCTTCGGTGTGTTGTGTTTAAGGGACAGCATACACTTTTCCTTCACAGTGAGTAAGATGCTACACTTTCTCAGTAGAGGGCGCTGGAGGGACACTGAATGAGGAAGGGGTTCTACTGCTGCTTCCAGCGAGGCTTAGCCAGCAGCCAGGGTGTAAGATACCGGGTGATCTGCCCCAGCCCTGCAACAACCTAGAAGGCTTGCCCAGACTAGTGATCACCTTCCCACGGCTCCCTGGACAGATGCCACATTCCTGGCCTCCTGCCCAGGCTGTACTTCCTCTGCATGCCAAGATGCTTGGCCACTGGCTGTCCTGCCTGCCCACTTGAGCGTTTCCTCTGATCCCTTCTGCAAACCCATGCTCCCAGCCACTGGCTGTGGCTCACCTTAGACACTGTGTGTCCCAGGCTACCTGCTTGCACCAGCTACCCCAACACCCTTGCACACCCACAGCCCTGACCACCAGTTGCAGCTCACCTATATTCCCCTACCCCCTGAACCCCAGAGGGTTTCCTCTTTTTTTAATCCTCACCCAAGGATATCTTTTCTGTTTATTGCTAGAGAGAGTGGAAGGGAGGGAGAAGAGAAAGATGGAGGAGGGGGAGAGAAACATTTACATGAGACACATCCATTGGTTACCTCCAGCATGCTCCCCTACCTGAGCTGGGGAACCTGCAACCCAGGTACCTGCACTTGACCAGGAATTGAAACCGAGACCCTTCGGTCTGTGGTCTGACACTCCAACTACTGAGCCAATCTGGCCAAGGGCTGAGGGTTGCTTCTTTGCCTTGTAGGAACTATGGACCAGCGATGGCCGGGCAAACCAGTGAACTTCTCTGCCATCTAGTGGGCTAAAACTATAGGGGGGGGGGGGGCAAAAGAACAGTTATGAGTATTCGAAACAATTTATTCCTGTATTATTATTTATTATTTTCCATTTGAACAACTGTAAATCTACGTTTGCCCCACCCTGTATTTTCTCTAATGAGGCCTAAACCCCAGCCTGGGAAGGGCCCCCCTTCTTAATTTGTCATTCCTTGGGTACTCTCCTAGGCTACCATATAACATTTTCTTATCTCTTTAGTTACTCTTTTTTCACGGCTAATATAATAATTCCTTATATTTCTCAAACTTTCCCAGTTTAAGTCTCCTGACTGGACCCAGACTGATAAAGACTTCACTCTGAGAGTGGTCCCAAGAGACAGACCCCAAAGATGGGATTTGAGGATTAGTTTGGTCGTGTGCTTAAAGCTTGGGAACAGTGCTGAGCTCCCTGCCAATGGGAAATGGATATTAGTAACCCATTGCACCCAGTGACATCACAATTAATCCAGCCTGCAGTTTTCTGTGGTGACATGCCAAGTCAAACATATGCTTTGGGAGTGACTTCTGTGCCTGATTGTATGGCAGTAATAATGATTTTAAGGGCTGTGGTGTGGATGGATTGTTTTGAGTGCACTTGAACATTTACAAAGAGAAAATTACAAGCTTGAGTCTGTTAACTTTCAGTTCAAGTCATGGTCTGAGAAGCAGAAAGCGTCTATAACAGCCCTAAAACAATCTCATAGTTATTATAGCCACACAGCTGTTACTGCTGAAAATCAAAAGCAAATTTTAATTACATGGATTGTTAAATTATAACAGTTGAATTCACCAACATGTCATTTCTCATGTGAACCTTAGGGCACTAGTAAGGAAAGAAAGGAATCCTGAAAACTGGAAGGAAGATATCTGGTTAGACCCAGATGAAAACAACAATCCTGAACCCCTAGTTCATTCTGAGTCTTCCTTACTAGTAGAAGTAGCTTGCACTCCTATGTCTGAGGAGACTTACCTTCTTCTGCTTGAAAACCTTTTGATAACCTCAATTGGGGTAGAAGTCTTGGGAGCCTCCCTCCCCAAGGCTGACCTAGCTAACACTACTGCTCTGTGGCTAACCTGTCAACAGCAGAGACCATGAGGACCAACCTGCAAGTTGATTACACTGGACCTCTTCCACCGTGAAGGGGGAACGATTTGTCCTCACTGGAATACAGACACATTCTGGATGTGGATTTGTCTTCCCTACCTGGAATGCCTTTGTCAGCACCCACCATCTGTGGAATTACAGAATGCCTTATCTAATGGTGTGACATTCTGCAAAGCATTACATCTAATCAAGCAAGGATCTCATTTCACAAAAAAGAAAGTGCATCAGTGGGCTCAGGTCCATGAGATCAATTAGTCTTACCAAATACCCCATCACCAGAAGTGGCTGGCCTAAATTCATTGACAACTCAGTTATAGCACCAATTGGGAGCCAGTATCCTAAAAGGGCTCTATCTTACAGGATGCAACTTTGCTTTGCATCAGAGGCTATTACATGGTGCTGTTTCCTCTAGAGCAGTTGTTCTCAACCTTGGCTGCACATAAGAATCACCTGGGAATCTTTTTAAAATCCTGATTTCTGGGCCTCATCCTCCGGAAATTCTGTTTCTTTGTTACTTATGTTTTGGCCTCACCCCATAACAAAGAAACAGAATTTCTGGAGGATGAGGCCCAGAAATCAGGATTTTAAAAAGATTCCCAGGTGATTCTAATGTGCAGCCAAGGTTGAGAACCACCGCTCTAGAGTCAGAATCAAGGGATGGAAGTGAGAGTGGCTCTTCTCATTATTACACCTACTGACTCTTACAAACATGTTGCTTCCAGTTCCATAACTTTGAGATCTCTTGGTTTGGAGAGGTTAGTCTCCACGGGGAGAATGTTTCCACCAGGAGATACAACAATAAATTCACTGAATTGGAAGGTAAGAGTGCTGCCTTGCCATTCTGGGCTCCTTAAGCCACTGAACCAACAGGCTTAAGAAAATGGTGTTAATTTACTGGCTGAAGTGATTATCCTGATTACCAAGGGGAAATTGAGTTGCTGCTACATAATGGAGGCAAGAAGGACTATGTCTGACACCCAGGGGATCCCCTGCGGCACCTCTTAGTACTTCTGTACCTGATCATAAAGTTTAACGAAAAACCTCAGCAACCAAAGAAAGCAGAATGACTGAAATGAAGGTTTGGGTCACTCCATTATGTAAAGAACCAGAGCATCAGTGGGCTCAGGTCCATGAGATCAATTAGTCTTACCCAAATACCCCATCACCAGAAGTGGCTGGCCTTAAAAGTCATTATATCTATCACTGTATTAACTTCTCCTTCAGTCCCACTGAATATTCATGTTACCCAAAAATGAAATTGTAAAGTTAACCTCCAATTATTTGTGTGTAAATAAAAAATGAGGAGAGAGAAGATAATGGCTAGTGTATACATATAAACACATGCATATAACAGGCATGAAGAAAATGTGCACAGTGACTATAGGCTTCATTTCTGTAATTGGTCATGAGATTGTAGTTGTTATCTATGGCTTCCTTCAACTGCCCATTTCTTGTCCTCAGCCAGAACCTTCTCTCCATTTTTTATTTACACACAAATAATTGGAGGTTAACTTTACAATTTCATTTTTGGGTAACACGAATATTCAGTGGGACTGAAGGAGAAATTAACGTGATAGATATAATGACTGTTAAGATTGTTTTCTCATTTTGGGAAAGAGTATTTACTTGTAAGAAGAATAGTGGTAGCTTTGTTAGCAAAAATATAGACTTTTGTTGTTATGAGGTAGTTCGAAAATGTATAGAGGGTGCATATGGAGCTAAGTAGTTATCAATTTATCTGTCAACTCCAAATTTACCCTTCAATACGTGCTGCTCATGAACTAGGTGTTAGCTTTTCTCAGTAGAGGGCAGTGTAGGGACACTGCAGGAGGAGGGAACTCTGTTTCCAGCAGCAGCAAGGTCAGTCAGCAGTGTGGGTATGAGGACACCTGGTGATGCTCTGCCTCAACCATACACCCAAAACAAACAATCCCTTGATAACCTCACAGCCGTGGCCTAGACTGGGGTCCATCTTCCTGTGGCTCTCTCCACACAGACAGTGCATGCTTCAGGTCTCCCACTCACATTGGTGCTCTCACTCTCTGTGCAACCCCAGGAACCTGGCCACCAGCTATGACTCATCTGTGTCAAGGAGGGCTGCTTCCTGCTTGTATAGTGACTATGGACCAGCTCTGGCCCTGGCAAACCAACAATCTTCTCCACTATCCAGTGGGCTGCAACTATACCTTTCCCATCAAGGTTGGAACACCAATTAGGGAGGGTACGTCCATCTCCTTCTAAGTCTGTCCTTCCTTTCTCCTCAGCCCTAGGGGAGGACAGAGTTTTACCTTATAGTTACTTTGTTATCACAGTTTAAGAGTTCTTTATATGAAACTTCACCTATTTAGTCAGTCCTTGCTCTCTGTCTCCTGATTAGACTCATACTGATGCAACCAGTGTACCATCCCACAGTCCACTTGCTTGTTACAAAGGGGGACATATGACTTTACAATGAAGGACCTGCCATCACCATCCTAACCCCCTTGTTAATGTCAACATCCTTCACAGCAGACAACCCAATATAATGCTGACTCTAGATGTGATGCAGCACAAACACCATGTCATTGCCTACAAAGCATTTCTGCCGAAAATGTTCAACTAGAATCTAATCCAGTGATCCACTATGGTGTGAGAATAGATGATCCCCAGCTCTGGCTCAGTTGGTTGAGCATTTTCTCATGCACCCAGGGATTGCTGGATAGATTCGCAGTCAGAACACAAGTCGGGGTTGTAGGCTCGATCCCTGGTAGGGGGCACGCAGGAGGCAGCCAATCGATGGTTCTCTCTCATCAATATTTCCTCTCTCTCACCCTTCCTCACTCTCTTTAAAATCAACTAAAACATTGAAGAAAAAATTTATGACCTCCAGGCTGGGTTGACAAACAACTGGGAATGAAGAAGCAGATTACATCTGGCCTTGGGGAATAATCTATTAATTACAAAATTTCTAGACCCTAAAGAGAATCCATCATCATCCCTGAAATCCCTTGACTCCTACCTCCTTCAAAAACAAATACTGCCCTGGCCTGTGTTTCTCAATGATTAGTGTCATCCCATGTACTGAAGGGTAGAAGGTTCGATTCCCAGTGAAGGGCATGTACCGGGGTTGTAGGTTCGATCCCCAGCACCAGTCAGGGCGCATGTGGAGGCAACTAATCAATGTGTCTCTCTCACATTGATGTTTCTCTGTCTCTTTCTCCCTCTCTCCCCCACTCCTGCCTCCCTTCCACTCTCTAAAAATCAATGGAAAAAACATCCTTGGGTGAGGATTAACAAACAAAAAAACAAAACAAAACCAAAAAAACAAACACAAATACTAGTAAAGAACACTTGTACACTGTTGCTGGAAATGTAAAATGATTCAGCTACCACAGACAACAGTATGATAGTTCCTAAAAATATTAAACAGAATTACCATAGGATCTAACTACTCCATTTCTGGGTATATATCCAATAAAATTGATAACAGGGTCTTGAAGAGCTATTTTTACACTACTGTTCATAGTAGCATTATTCACAACAGCTGCGATGTAAAAGTAACTTAAGTGTCCATTAAAGGATGAACAGAGAAGGAAAATGAGATATACTTACAATGGACTTAACAAGAAAGGTAATTCTGATACATTCTAGTGTCATGGATGAACCTTGAGGACAGTATGTTAAGTGAAATAAGCCAGTCACAAAACAGCAAATACTGTATGATTCTACTTATATGACCTATCTAGAGTAGTCAATTTCATAAAAACAGAAAACGGCATAATGATGGTTGCCAGGGATGGGGGAGGGGGAAATGAGGAATTATTATTTAATGGGTACAGAGGTTCAGTTTTTCAAGATGAAAAATTTTGGGGGAGTGGTTGCACAACAATGTGAAAATACCTAACACTACCAGATTGTACTTTTGCATGAATAAGATAGTAAATTTTTTTTATCATATGTGTTTAACTACAAGTTTTAAAATGTTCATCTTTATATGTGCAAAAAAGAAAACAACCCCAAACACACAAACTCCAAAAAAATCTGCTAAAATAGTCTACTTCTAAGAAGAGTTTCAGAAATATACAGTTTGGCAAAAGTAAGTTTATAGTTGTTCATATGGAAAAATATATAATCCTATCCTATATAATAAAAGCCTAATATGCAAAGTGTCCAGTTGTCCGTTCAACCAATCAAAGTGTAATATGCTAAGGATATGCTAGGGTTGCTCAACCGCTCACTATGATGTGTACTGACCACCAGGGGGCAGACAGTTGACCGGTCAACCAGTTGCTATGATGTGCACTGACCATGTGCTCCAACCAGTAGGTTAGCTTGCTGCTGGGGTCCATTGATCGGGACTGAGCAAGACAGGCCGTACACACCCTGGAGCCCTCCCGTGGTCTCTCCCCGGCTGGCCAACCTCCCACATCCCTCCCTGATCCCGATTGTGCACTGATGGGGTCCCTCAGTCTGGCCTGCACCATCTCGCAATCCGGAACCCCTCCGGGGATGTCAGAGAGCCAGTTTCGGCCCAATCCTGCAGGCCAGGCCAAGGGACTCCACTGGTGCATGAATTTGTGCACCGGGCCTCTAGTACAAGAATAAACTCTGTTATTATACGCTGTCTAAGAACCCTATACCCTCCCTTTACAGTGATTATGACCAAACAAATACTGAGTCATTAGTGTTTATCAACAGTCTCCCCTGCTAGCTGTAAGTTCTATGAGGGGAGACAGGGTCCATGTCTTTTCTTTGGTTGATACATTCAGCCTGGCAGAGGGTTGAGCAAAATTAATTAATAGGATTATCCCAAATTGGGTTTCTAGGATAAAAACAGCTAAAATTCTGAAGCCCCATAGAATTAATCATCATTCCCTCTCCTTGCCTTTTCCAATTAGTAAGTTTTCCAGAACACCACCTCCAAAGAAAAAGAATCCTATCCTATAGATAGGACTCAAAAATGCTCTGCCTGCCACCTGTTTATCATTCATTCATTTCACTCGAACATGTAGTGAGGCTATACACAAATACAGATAACAGCAAGTATCTGCACTTAACGCATTTCCACTCTGGTGGAGAAGCTAGGAAATACTATTTTATTTTCCTGTAAAAACCAACCAAACAAAACCTATGCTTTAGCACAGGTTCTAGAATAAGGCTGGGTTCAAATCCTCACCCCACTACTTACTAGCTGTGTAACCTGGTCACCTAACCTCTCTGTGTCTCAGTTTCCTCGTCAGTAAGACGGGTTTAATAATGATACCTAAAAACAAACAAAAAAACCCAAACAACAATAATGATATCAATTTCGTGGGATTGTGAGACTTAAGTTAATACAGACAAAAGTACTTAGCAAAGTGTATAGTACATAGAAAGGCACAACTGCTGTTAGCCCAAATAATATAGCTCCAGCCGAAACCGGTTTGGCTCAGTGGATGGAGCATCGGCCTGCGGACTGAAAGGTCCCAGGTTCGATTCCGGTCAAGGGCATGTACCTTGGTTGCGGGCACATCCCCAGTGGGGAGTGTGCAGGAGGCAGCTGGTCGATGTTTCTCTCTCATCGATGTTTCTAACTCTCTATCTCTCTCCTTTCCTCTCTGTAGAAACTCAATAAAATATATTTTTTAAAAAATATAGCTCCACAGCAAGGCTTAGACTTCTACTCCTTTCTGCAGTACAACACAGACAGGTAAACATGGGCTAGCCACGCAGGTCAACATTTCCACTTCCTAGTGCATCAACAAAGCTAAAACTTCATATCATAAATAGGAGTTCTGTAATAATGAGGCCATTATTTTTAGTACTTTCCTATTTAACAAGCCTGCATAGGCAACATATATTTTCAAAAGTAATACGAGTTAATATTTTCAAAAGTGTATGGCTGTGTTGTTGTAGACACTAAATTTCATGCCAACTACATCCCTTCTCCACAAAAATAGATATTATTTCCTCACTTTACCGATTTTAACTTTTGCCTTTTTTCCCCATATTGTAGAAACATACTTATTAGAAATAACAAATGCAACCGAGGTCTAAAAATTGCCACAAGGCATTTGTCCCTCTTAAGGGCAACATGGTGTCTTTTATTGATATAAGACCCCAAGGAGATATCTTTGTGATCTTTAGTTGCAATCAATAAAGTGTTTTTTAAAAAAACTTTATTGGGCAACTACTTACTACATAGCAGGCACTGTTCTAAATAAGCACTGGAGATAAAGAGATGTAAGAAATATGCTCTCAGCCCTCAAGGAACTTGGTTTAGCAGAAGAAACCTACTATACAAACATGGCCCTACTGTGTCATACATAGCAGACCCGGGCACTGGGTCCAAAGGAAGGTCAGCTGTCTCTACTGGGTTGGGTCAGGTAAGAGAACAGAAAGGACCCTTGAACTAAGTCCTAAAGGATGAGCAAGAATGGTCCAGACATAAATAATGAAGGACATGGCAGCGCCCACAGAAGGAACTGCAGGCTGGGGCAAACACAGGGAGCCATGAAACCTCACGATAGATTGGGGTCCTGTTCTGTGAACCCAACACAAAACTTGGGTACAAGAGGGGCAAACGAAGTTGGAGAGATCAACAGGAGCCGACTTGTGGACCAGGGGTGGGCAAACTTTTTGACTGGAGGGCCACAATGGGTTCTTAAACTGGACCGGAGGGCCGGAACAAAAGCATGGATGGAGTGTTTGTGTGAACTAATATAAATTCAAAGTAAACATCATTACATAAAAGGGTACGGTCTTTTTTTTTTTTTTTTAGTTTTATTCATTTCAAACGGGCCGGATTCGGCCCGCGGGCCGTATCCGGCCCGCGGGCCGTAGTTTGCCCACGGCTGAACCGAGAGTCGTCTGCACCAAGGATAATGATGTAAACAATGTACGCTTTAGAAAGATGAGTGGGCTCTACGACTCCCATGAGGGGGCTGTCCTGAGCTGGGGGTCCCAACTCGCGCAGCCCCGGATCCACGGACGACTGGTCCCCTTCTCCCCGTCTTGGTCAGCACTGCTCCCCCGCCCGCCGCGCGCCCCTCCGCCTCCCGGCGCGCCCCTGCGGTCTGGCTTCAGCAGGACCTCCGGGCAGGAGACTGGGCACGCGCTATCACCCGGCGGCCTCCTCCAACGTGACCGGAGCATCATTCCGGAGGCTGGCAGACCTGGGCTTCAGCGCTGGGCTCGGCCCCTACTTGTGTGACCACTAGGCTTGCCTCAGTTTCCGTGCGTTCAGTGGCAGACGCCGGGGGAGAGCCGGCGAGGGGCGGACCCCAGCGCCGAGTGACGGGGTCGCGCGCGGCGGGCTCCGCCCCGACTGGAGCCGGCGGGAGAGCGGGGTAAGCCAGGCCGTGGGTGTGTGGGAGGGCGGGGCGGCTCACCGGTAAAAGGCAGAGTCCCCGAGCGGGTTCCAGTTCGCTGTGTAGCAGTCCATGGCTGGTGCAGGGGGCTGCGGGGCAGCACTGAAGGGACTCCCGCCTAGCCAGGGCTCCGGGCCGGCACTTCCGCTTCCGCCCTCCCGGGTCACGTGGCGAGGCCGCCGCCACTGCCTGGAGCGCTCTGGGCAGCTGCATTCGGCTGCCGCCGCTCCCCCGCCCACACCCGGGCCTAGTGCCCGCCTCGGTGGGCCTGGCTCTGGTTCCTGCCCCGACACGGCAGCCAGCCCCGCCTCCTTCCTGTCCCCTCGGGCATTGAGGGTGCACAGGGCGGGACATGGGTGACCGGAAGTGGGAGCTATGAGCGTCGCTGCCCCGGGCGCCGAGGCTCGAGGCGCCGTCGGGGCCGCCGCGACGCACGCATGGAGAACGATGGGCGCCGGGCTTCGCACCGACGGCTAGCCGGGTCGCACGGGCTCTGCGGGGCGGGGACTGTGCCGCACCGACCGACCTCCCCGGGCGCGGGAACATGAGGCCAGTCCTGGAGCTCACTGCAGGCGAGGCGCGCGGTGCGCGGGCCTGCCCTGTTCGCGGGTGAACTGCCCGGCGCTCCGGGAATCGGTAATTGGCGCGAGCGGGTGCGCGCGCATGCGCGAGGCGGCGGCGGGCACGTGGCGGGGCGCTGGGCGGCGCCGGGCGGGAAGCGCCTCAGTGCCCCGGAGGCCTCCGTGCCTGGCGACCCCCTGCCTCTGGCGCCCGCGGTGGCCGAGGCCCGCGCCATCATGGGCCCCACACTGCCGCTGCCGCCGCCGCCTGGTCCCTGGAGCCCGGAGCTGCCGGGGAGGGGCCGGCGCTGCTCTCATTTCTCCCGCGTTGGGCCCTGCGGCCGCCCCGCCCCGAGTTCCCGCCCTCGCGCGGCTAAGTGGCCTCTCCCTGCAGCCCGGTCCGTGTCCACAGCGCCATGGTCTTCTGTCTGGAGAACACGGAGCCGCGCCGCCCCCGGCGAAGCGCCATGGTCCACCTCCAGGCCTCGGAAGTCCAACAGCTGCTGCACAACAAGTTCGTGGTCATCTTGGGGGACTCAAGTGAGTGCTCCTCTAGGATCACACGTCCCAGTCCCGCACCTGCAGCCTGTTTTCTAAGTCTGGAGACTTTGCCTCCATCTCTCACCTCCTCTCTGACCCCTAGTCTATTCCAGGCCAGTAGGTTTTCTCATTTTATTTCCCTGTGCACCTTCACAGGTGTCCTGACAGATGTAGCCTGTCAGGCTTTTCACACCATCTTGCTTAGCGGTTTTTTTTTCTCCCTGACATCTCCCATAATTTCCCTTATGGGAGCAGGTGACTCAGCTGACTTCTGCTAGCTAAGTGATCTCAGGTCCCTGTATATGTACTAAGGTGGGGGTGGTGCACAACTAGAAGGATCGGTGGCAGTGCCAGGGCTTCTGAACCTCACCCTTTCTCCTGCCTCAAAGCCAGCACTCCAAAGAAGTGGTGTTGGGCAACCCCAGCCCTAGGACTTGGGAGACACGGGGACGGGGTGAGGCTTGCCTTAGCCCCCGGATCTGTCTCCCTGCAGTCCAGCGAGCTGTGTACAAGGACCTGGTGCTCCTGCTCCAGAAAGACTCGCTGCTCACAGCCGCCCAGCTGAAAGCCAAGGTGAGGGAAACTCGGTAGCCATGCCAGTGGTGGGTGGGCACAGACCCTGGCCTGGCAGGGTTCTCCTCCCTGGCATGGGTCTGACCAGCTGGGTATGGGGGTGGGCAGGGGGAACTGAGCTTTGAACAGGACCAGCTGGTGGCTGGGGGTCAGCTGGGCGAGCTGCACAACGGGACACAGTACCGAGAGGTCCGCCAGTTCTGCTCGGGTTCTGGCCACCACCTTGTGCGCTTCTACTTCCTCACCCGAGTTTACTCCGAGTACCTGGAGGGCGTCCTGGAGGAGCTGACCTATGGGCCTACTCCGGACCTGGTGATCATCAACTCCTGCCTCTGGGATCTGTCCAGGTTGAGGCGAGGGGAGAGGGAAATAATTGGTTGGGGGTGGAGGTATGGCTCAGAGGCCATCTGCCTCTGTGCTGTTGCCCACCCCCTGTGCTGCCCAACAGGTATGGCCGCTTCTCAATGGAGAGTTATCGAGAGAACCTGGAGCGGGTGTTCATGCGCATGGACCAGGTGTTGCCAGACTCCTGCCTGCTGGTGTGGAATATGGCAATGCCCCTGGGAGAGCGTGTCACTGGGGGCTTCCTTCTGCCTGAGGCAAGGACCCAGCCCCAGGATGGAAGGAGGGGACAGTTGGTTAGTAGGTAGAGGACTGCCCATCCCCAGCCTGCTTCACTCTGTGGCTCTTAGATGCGGTACTTTCTCTCAGCTCCAGCCCCTGGCGGCCTCTCTGCGGAGGGATGTGGTTGAAGGGAACTTCTACAGCGCCACGCTGGCTGGGGACCACTGCTTCGACGTCCTGGACCTCCACTTTCATTTCCGGCATGCAGTACGGCACCGGCACCGGGACGGTGTCCACTGGGACCAGCATGCCCACCGACACCTCTCACACTTGCTTCTGACCCATGTGGCTGACGCCTGGGGTGTGGAGCTGCCCAAGCGTGACTACACCCCTGGTGAGCCCTATCATGAGTGGGGAGGGTCGTGATGCAGAGAGGGCCCTCATAGCACAGGGCGCACAAACAGAACAGAACAGAGGTACTCTAGGGGAATAGAGGCCCCTTAAGGATGGCTTCTTTCTCCCCCCCCTGGGGAGGGTAAGATCACAGGAGCAACAGGGCAGTCCAAGTTCTGGTTCTTTGGTCTTCTACAAGCATTGAGTACATGAGACAGCTTGTCAAAAGATCCCTACCCTGCAGATGAACTAGAAAGAAATGGGAGTACTTTGAGCTAGGCACGGAAGTGAAGGGTAGAAAGAAAGACAGGGAGGAAGGCCAAGCCAGGCAGTGTGCAGAAGTCCCTTGGCTGGTGCTGTCAGCCTCAGTTCCCGCCCGCTCCAAAGGGGACATCATGGCTGAGTGTTTCTTCGTCTGCTTCTCCTCTGGATCATGTCCTCAAAGGAAAAGTTTCCTGTCTCCCTTGTTGACGGCTCACGAGCCCTTTTGCTTCTGTGTTTAGCACAATTGCTGCGTGCACAGTATCTACAGGTTAGTGTTTGATGAATGAGAGACATGAGTTGTGTTAGAAAGCTGTTTATCAAAGCACTGGAGGTGATGGTGGACAGGCCAGGAATGTCACAGAGGCAGACTTTTGGGGCTTGGCAGCCAGGAGTTGGAGCATTGGGGAGGTAAATTAGGACTTTGACTATATAATGGTCCAATTTCCTTGTTTTTTTTAGATGAAAGAACTGATCCCCAGCAAAGAAGGGATGCTCTAAAGGCCATAAGGCTAGATTGCGATGGCTCAGGTCTCCTGAGTCCAGTTTACAGCTATAGAAATAGGGGCATCAAAAGGCAGAGTTGGGTGGGAGACTGAGTTGGTGAGTTTGGTCAGGACAGTTCTGTTTGAGGTACTGTGGAAAGGTGGAGTAGATTTGGAGTCAGTGGTGTTCACAGAGAGATGGAAGCTGAAGGGCATGAGTGTGAACCTCAAAGGAGACAACAACAGCCACATTTTGGAGGTGGAAGGAAAGAGGCTAATGGAGGAAACAGAAGGAGGTGAAGGTAGAGGCATTTTCAGGGAGGACGAGGCTATTGGCCATGTCATGTGACCCTCAGGAAGAAAGGAATTTATTAAATTTGCCAGGAAGTGGCTACATTTAGTGGGAAAAGTGTTGCAGAATTGGAGCAGGGGTAAAAGAGGTAGTGAGCAATTGCTGAGGGGATGGAAATTGGGCACAATACTCTGGACATTTGAAAGGAGCAGGCACTACTCGGGGAAGAGGGTGATAGGATCTTTATGTTTATAAGAGAGAAGATTTACAAACTTATTTATTGCTCTGCAGTTAGTTGCTCGGAGAGGGAAAGACTAAAGACCCAAGAGCTGGGCAAACAAAGGTAGAAGGCTCATTGGAGGGGAGCATGAGGTCAGAACAAAGGTGGATCTGCTGACTTTTGAGAAAGGCAAGGGAGAAGGAACACACCTTGGGCTTGGCCTGAAATGAGAGGGAATGAGGAAAACTGGGTAGATGGCAGAAGGTACTCCCGCCTGGAGGAGGGAGTAGAGGTTTAGGAGTGTGGAGGGCTAGAGTTCAGGGCAGCCTGGCCGCTCAGGCCTTCCTAAAACAACCATCCCATTCCTAGACCCATGGATTGAGGACTGGCCAGAGCCGGATCATCTGTTCCAGGGGAGCCAGGGGCAGTCCCCAGACTTTGGGGAGCAGCTGGCCTTGCCCCCACCTTCTCCCTTGCCCCCTCCCATGCCTTTTCTCTACCCGCTTCCTCAGCCCTCCCCACCTCCCTTGTTCCCACCCCTGCCCCAGGATGCCCCTTTCTTCCCATGCCAGCCCTACCCACCCCATGAATTCTTCAATTATAATACAACGGAAGACTTCTCAGTGCCACCCCATTTAGGTAGGTGCCTCTGCAGCCTCCCATCACAACTTTCCCAGCCTCTCCTTGCACCTTTCCCAGCCTAGCCTCCTGTGTTCAGGCAGACTGAGAGCAGTTGGATAACCCTTGTACTCCAGCCTCCCCACCCCTCCTCAGGATTGGGTTCAGTCATAGCTGAGTCTAGAACAGCGTTTGTGACTCATTAATCAGCTCATTGATTGTCACCGTTTCCTGATGTGGAGGAAGTACTACCATTTTGTACATGGGGAAACTGAAGCCCAAAGAAACTCACCCTGGAGGATCAGAGCAGCCTAAAGGCAGAGCTGGGCTCCCCCTGGCTGGAAGCCCACTCTGATAAATGACTGGTTCTTTTGTAGGATGTGGCCCTGGAGTGAACTTTGTGCCTGGTCCACTGCCACCTCCAGTTTCTGGCCCTCTCCCCCACGGTCAGCACCGGGGCCCGGTGGTCCACCGGGGAATGCCACGCTGTGTTCCCAGCAGCCCCTACCATGTGCCGAGGATGGGGGGACCCTGCAGGCAGCGGCTCAGACATTCAGACAGACTGGTCCACGCATACAAACTGGACAGGCGGCTTCCGGCACATTCGGGGACATGGCCTGGGTAGACTGGACCTGGGGCTGGGGCTGGATGTGCCAATGGCCCTGCAGGGCCTGCCTGCCACCCAGGTGCTGGGCCATGGTGTTGCTGTGCCTGGCATTGTTCTTGTCCATTGCTGTCACCAATAAAGGCCTGGAAGAACAGAGTGGCATCTTCCTGTGTCTCCCAAACCATGACCTTAAGAGTTGGGAGGCTGCCTCTGGGCTCTTTCCAGCTTTGGACCTTTCACCTCACATTGTTTAGAAATCACTGAGTGTGACTTTCCTGTTGCCTCACACCCTCATTCTCACCAGGACACACATACACTAAAAAAGATCTTGGCAGGTTACCTCTCCTCAGCAGTTCTCCGGGATTGGAATAGCAAGGGCTGAGTTGAAATTGTCAACATTTTTACTTCATTTAATGAATTTTGGTTGATTAATTGATTTTAGGGAGAGGAAGAGAGAAACATTGATTTATTGTCCACTTATTGTTGCATTCCTTGGTTGATTTTTTAAAAAAGATTTACTGATTTTTTAGAGAGAGGGAGAAAGAGAAACATCGTTGTGGGAGCACAACATTGAATCAAACCAGCAACTAGCAACCTCTTGGTGCACAGGACAATGCCCACATTGGTTGATTCTTGTATGCGCCCTGACCAGGGATCAAACCCCCCAACTTTGGTGTATTGGGGCGATGCTCTAACAAACTGAGCTATTTGGCCAGAGCGAAATTGTCAACATTTTATATGGAATTTATGGATCTGGCTAATTCTTACCTATACCAGTCTCATGTATTCATGTTTACATTCAACATTCATCTGTTCCTGGAAATAGACACATACCTTACCTTGCACAGTTCTTGGCATATAGTGGACACTCAAGTGATTGGAACTAATCAAGAAGCTCCCAAACCCAAGTGGGAAACTGATTAGAAATCCATTATTTAATAAATAGAATGTGCACTAAGGGCAAAGTAAACATAGACCTTATTTGGTGTGTGTGTGGGGGAATTCCAGGGTGAGGGTAGAGGATGTGTCAAACTCTGTAAGGAAGAGAGTACAGGGTCTCAGCTTTGATGAGCGACTTTAAGTTTGTGACTAAGCATCGGGTGACGTGGGCTAAATGGTGGCATGGGGTGGAGGATGGAGTGTGGAGTAGGAAAACAAGGAAACAGACCCACAAATAATCTTCAAGTAGAATTGGATGGAAGAGAGGAATGCAGAGATGTGCCAATGGCCTGCCTGCCACCCAGGCATTCTTTCCATACTTTATTGAAATTTTACCTTGGCAAAGGATATAACACCTAACAATGGAAGTGGAAATAGACCACAAAAGTGTTGATCCTTGCTAGCAATCTAAGTGCAAGTGAAGCTGCTAAGTTAGCACACGCTGGTGTTGGGGAAACTGGTACACTAGTGGACGGAGCCCTTTAGAGAGCAACCTCAACAGAGCAGTTGAGAATCAAAGGAGACAGTGCCTGAAACAAGGTTGGTTTTCTTGGGTAGAGCCCCAAAGTGGACAGGAACATACATACATAAAAGCAAGCCTTTTGTTCAGGAGATAAGATAAAATACTTCCTTTGTTAATAAAACCCATCCTTTGAGCAGCCCTCTTCAGCTGCATCCAGTTTGTCCAATCCCATGTTCGCTCCTTTCTGCCTTTCCTCAAAACCTATTCTCTGTCTGGACATTTTGCACCTCTGCTTCTGAAGCTTCTCGGTATCGCCAGAGAAAAACTACAGCTGGACTGATTTACAGAAGAAAATTATGAGTTACTCAGCCTCATGGGACCCCTCTCTGTTGCTTGCCATTCTGTTCTCTAAGAATTCTGTCACCTTCCCTACTGAGCCTTTCCTAGGCTTTTCCACTCCTTTCAAACCCCATCCCAGTTCTGGATCTCTCACCCTGTAAGCACCTTGAGACTGCAGAGGGCTCCGTGTCCCCATCATCTTACCTCTGCACGTCTAATTTCCACCCCCATCTTGCTGTGTGTCCCAACATTTTCTTCAGTGCCCCAACATAGATTTGAAGGTCATCACAACAATGGGTGGTGATAAGTTATCTTCAGTTTGTTGTCATATAAGCCTACAATACAAGACACTTGACCTCTGCATTATAGATTTTATTCGGTCATGACTGGAAACAAGAAACTTAAACAGCCACATACAAGTCATTACATGCATTTGAATTATTTCCCGGCCACTGTTTTGAGATATGAAAACGATGAAAATCATATGTTCCTCCAGCATGTGTGTGTGTGTGTGTGTGTGTGTGTGTGTGTGTATTGATTTCAGAGAGAGGAAGAAAGAGGGAGAGAAACATCAATGATGAGAGAGAATCATCAATTAGCTGCCTCCTGCATGCCTGCTACTGGGGATTGAGCATGTGCCCTGAACAGGAATCGAACCATGACTTCCTGGTTCATGGGTCGACGCTCAATCACTAAGCCATATCAGCCAGACTAGATTCTTGGTTTTAATGTTTTCCCCAGCTACATTATTTTTTTTATTTCATCTACTTTAATTTTTTCCATCACCATTTATCCCTTCTATGCCCTCTTCCACCTCCCCTCCCAGGCCCTCCCACAATCACCACACTGTTGTCCATGAGCTCTCTCTTTTTTTTCTTATTTGCTCAATCCCTCCACCCCATAATACTTCCCCAACACACACACACACACACACACACACACACACACACACACCAGAGATGTCTGTCTGCTTTTTACCTATGAGTCTGTCTCTATTTTGCTGTAGTTCAGTTTGTTCATTAGAAACCACATATGAATTAAATCATATGGTACTTGTCTGTCTCTGCCTGGCTTATTTCACTTAGCATAATACTCTCCAGGTCCATCCATGCTGTTTCAAAGAGTAAAATTTTCTTCCTTTTTACAGCAGAATAGTATGCCATTGTGTAAATGTACCATAGCTTTTTTAATCCACTCATCTACTGATGATACTTGGGCTCCTTCCAAATATTGGCTATTGTAAATAACCCTGCAATGAACATAGAGGCTCAGATATTCTTTTGAATTTGTGTTTTGGGTTTCTTTGGATAAATTCCCAGAAAAGGAATCAGTGGGTCATAAGGCAGTTCCATTTGTAATTTTTTGAGATGACTCCATACTGTTTTTCCACTAGATTCTTGTTTTAAAAAGAATGCCTCCGGTGTCCTTTCCTTTGCCATACCAATATATTCCTGAAAGGAGTAGAGGATGCAAGAGCACTTCAGATGTGATGCCAGCCTTTATTTTCCCAGTGTGTGTGTTGGGGGAGGAGGGAGAAGTTTTTTAATAAAAGAAAATTAGTGGATTTTTTTTCAAAACAGTTTAACCAAACAAAGTGTCCCAACAAAAACCGATGACCTGCCTTCTGTTATATAATCCAATTTGTCGCATAGATTGTGTGTTGAGTTCATCTTAGTTCACATATGTTGATGAAAGATAAAGATAAACTTTCTGATTGCAAAGAAATACACCTATACTTTTTAAAAACCTGCTTCATTAAGGTGTCACTGACAGTAAACTGCACATATTTCAAATGTACGATTTGATATATTTTGACATGTATACATCTGTGAAATCATCATCACAATCAATGAAATGTATCCTTCTGCCTCTTTAGAATCCTTCCTGCCTCCCCTCCCATCTCCCTACTCCTGTTCCCTAGCAACTATTGATACTGATCTGTTTTCTGTTACTATGGATCAATTTGCATTTCCTAGAATATTATATAAATGGAATCATTCAATGGGTACTCTTTTTCTTCTGGCTTCTTTCACTCAGTCTAATTAATGGGATTGGTGGAACAACATCCATGTCATTGTATCAGTAGTTCACTTTTTTCATAAGTTTGTCGTATTCCATTTTATGGCTAAACCAATGTTTATTTATCCTCTTACCTGTTGGTGGACATTTGTGAACTTTAGTTTTTGGCAATTACAAATAAAGCTTCTATGAATATTTATGTACAAATCTTTGAATAGACATATATTTTCATTTCTCTTGGGTAAACATCTAGGAATGAAATGGCCGAATCATGTGGTAGATGTATGTTTAATTTTTTAAGAAACTACTAAATTATTTTCCAAAGTGGTTTTCCAATTTTACATTACCCCCCAGCAGTGTATGAGGATTGCAGTTCCTCCATATCCTCACCTACATTTAATATGTTTTTTTAATATTAGTCATTCTAGTAAGTGGGTTGTATGTTGGGTATTTTTAAGATTTTCTTTTTAAATCGATTTTTAGAGAGAGAGAGAGGAAGGGAGAGGGGGGAGAGAGAGAGAGAAACATCATGTGAGCGACACATTGATTGGTTGCCCGGAACCCTTCGGTGCGCAGGCCGGCGCTCTAACCACTGAGCTCGCTGGGCACGGTGGAAACAACAGATCTTAAATCAAGTTCTTTTATTTTTTAAATGGGAAATATTTGAAAAGTAAGAAGGCAGTATAAAGGATGCACGATCCAAACTATAGAAGGAAATGTTGTCTCAGAAAAAAATAACCTGTCCAAAGTTGGTTACTTCCAGACCCCGACAGACCTCACAAAAGACGGCTTTTTACCCCAGGAGGAACGGGCAAACAGAGTATGGGTGGGCCAGGAGTCTGAGACACAGTGAAGCCTGCGAGATGAGGCCCTTCCCTCTCCAGGATTCCCAGGAGCTCAGCCCTCTATGCTTCTGGGTTTCTGGTTGGGGGACCCAGGTTGAAGATTTGGGGTCAGGGGTGAGGAATCAACGAAGCCGCCACTGTGAGGACCGTGGACCGGAGATGACCCTCCCCGGAATCCACCTCGCCTGGCCTGTGAAATATGTCTCCCCTCCTTCAACCAACACTCCAGCCCCTCCCCCCCGAGTCTTCGCGGCCAGAGCTGGAGATACCCGCCAGAGGGCGCCCTTGCACCGTCGGTCGCCGGGTCCGCAAGCTGGGATTCCCTGGCTGTCGATTTTCCGGGACGGCTACCGAGCACCTCCCCTGGGTGGGTGCCCACAGCCCTGCAAACCCCTACGAGGTTCGCTATTTCCAGCCTCAGGTCCTTGTCCGCCCCGCTCCGCCCCCACGGTCAATGCGCCCGCCTCGACGCCCTCCAGCCGTCGCCCTGGTTCCTCTCCCGCGCACTCGAGCCTGGGGAATTGCGCACCTCGCACCTGCTCTAGGGGCTACCTCCCGTGCAGCGCAGGCTGCCTCCCCCATCCCCTCCCGCCATGACCCGGTCTCCCCCAAGTCCTCTGTGGCCACGGACTGCTGGGTGAGGAGAGCAGCTTCCCTCATCCCCCAGCGAGGACATGGCCTCCCTTTCCCCTGCACACACGGGTTTGAGGGAGAGCGCCTCCTCCTTCCAGGGACCCCTCTCCTTCCCCCAGGATGGCCACGGACAACTGTCTCAAGTAGTCCCCCAGCCTCACGAGCCCCCTTGACACCAGCCTCTCGGGCCCTCCCGTGTCCTGGCCGATCCCTGCTCCTTGGGGCAGAGGGAAGCCCTGCCGCGGGTCGCTCCGGCTCCTGCACATGCGGCTGTGGATTCCTGTTTTCTTACATGCAAGGCCTCTGGAGGCTGACGCCTCCTCCGCTGCGTTCTTCATTCCCCGCCCAACCTGATTATTTTTCTGGCCGGACCCCCCCCCCCCCAACCCGTCCCAATCCTGACAGAGCAGGCTGTGGCTGGCGGGGGAGGACAGGCCGAGATCCCACTCAGCCTCCCAGGTCACTCCGGCCACTGGAGCATCGCAGCTCTCCCTCTGGCCCAAACCCAAAGGCTTAGGACGTCTTCGTTCCAGCACGTTCATTCTCCCTGAGCTTGCATGTTTAAGCCTTTTAACCCTACATGGGTGACTTGGTCTACATTTAAAGGAATTTCAGGGATTATGTTCATGCTATCATTTTCCTTTCGTCTGTCAGGTGCCTCACTTCATTCCCCTTTAACTGAACACTCCATTCCCCTCTGCCTGCCCCCTAGAGCCAGCCATTCAACCGTTTCTTTTGTTTTCATGTGTTCTTGCCACCTCCCGCCAGCCAAAGTGTGTTTTGCTGGCATGCATTTGAAATTTTCATCCAAAGAATTGTATTATTTCTCATTCAGTTTGTCACTCAAAGCTAGGAGTTCAAGATCAATCTCTATAGCTCCTGCCCCTTCTGCTGCTTCCTCTCAGCGGTGCTCACACTATGTCTCACTTTTCTTATCTCCTGCCACCACTAATAACAGTGCAATCATTACTCTCAAACACATCCTCCTATGCAGTGTTTCTCAAACAGTGTGCTTGTGTATCACCCGAGACTCTTGTTAAAATGCCGGCTCTGAAATAAAAATTTAAAAAATGCAGGCTTTGATTCCACAGGCCGAGAGTGGGGCCCAAAACTCTGCATTTTTCACCAGCTCCCAGATGAGGCTGATACTGCTAGTTCTGAGGCCACACTTTGAGCAAGGCCCTTAGGGGCCTCTGTGAGAACTCATGTTGGGTTGCTGGGTCACAGGGCATGTGTTGATCTAATTTGGTAAGTACTACCCATCTGCTACCCAGTCTGGTTGTACCACCTTACTCCACATCAGCAGAGCAGGAGAGTGGGAGGTATATACAGGATGGGGCAAAAATAGGTTTACAGTTGTGAGTATATGAATCAGAGTTTATTCTTGTATTATTTATTAATTCTTGTATTTTCCCTAAAAACAACTGTACACCTACTTTTGCCCCTCCCTGTATTTATGTGGGGAAGGGAAGAAGGCCTTCTCCTTGCTTCTGCCCACATCTTGTCCCGCAATGTGTTTGGTCTGGGCCCAAACCAATGGGCTTAAGGCTCGGGAGTGATATTGCTGACCAGCAATGCTGGGCTAAGTCTATGGTGGACCTGAGGATAGCATCCAGGAGACTCCCATTAGGTTGCATTTTCTCTATTGCTTTACTTTTAGTGTCCTGTTAAGTAGACGAGGACTCCAACAACCTGGCCTTCCCATTGGCAAGTAGCTGTTTTGAACCTGATTTCTCATCTCTAAAATGGAACAGCAGTAGTATAGCTATGGTTTGCAGAGTGAGGAGTCAGTCTAGAAACTTCACCCACATGCCAGCAGCCCCACAGGAGCCCTAAGACAGGGGTTCTTACTTGGTTTTACCCATGAGGAGAATGACGTTCAGGAAGGCTTAGCAATTTCCACAAGGCCATGGAGATAGAAAGTGACAATGTTGGGATTCAAACCCAGCCTCAGCTAATACACCAGAGCCCGTGCTAACCATGAGGCTATCCACCTCCATGTCCTGCCTTGCCCTTGCTACCAGGCCATATTTCAGGGACAGTCACAAGGAAGTGGGAAGGAAGGACTATGCCTGGGTTTTCAGGCATGGATGCTGAAGGCTTCTAACCAGTGGCATGGAGGGTCATGAAATTCTACAGCAAATGGATTTTGGCAAAAATGAACCTAGGGTCTAGGGCAGTGATGGCGAACCTTTTGAGCTCGGCGTGTCAGCATTTTGAAAAACCCTAACTTAACTCTGGTGCCGTGTCACATATAGAAATTTTTTGATATTTGCAACCATAGTAAAACAAAGATTTATATTTTTGATATTTATTTTATATATTTAAATGCCATTTAACAAAGAAAACTCAACCAAAAAAATGAGTTCGCGTGTCACCTCTGACACGCATGTCATAGGTTCGCCATCACTGGTCTAGGGGCTGGTCCTCAGGGCTTGAGTATTTAGGTGGCAGGAGAGGAGGACTTTGGGTCGAGGGCTTTAAGAGCAGGGCTTGTAGGCTTAGAAGTACACTAGATCAGGGATGGACAGGATTTGGGAGGGTCAGGAATTGGGTGGGTGTTAGAAGTGGGGTAGGGATCAGGTGGTTGGGTCTTAGCTATGGGTAAAGCTGTCTATCATGTGTCTGACTTGGTAACAGTTGATCACTCACTGTTTTGTTTGGAGGGTTAGCAGATGTGCAAACAGCCAGACCCCCTGGGCATCGGGAATGCCACCTTTCACGACCCGCCTGGTGCTGTGAGCAGCTGGGTCCATTTTGGAAACCATGGGCTATGCTTCTCCCACTCACATAGCTGTGCAAGCATCTCCTGGCACTAAGCCCCAGGCCCAAGCGTTTCACAATCAGGAGAGTTCGACATCTGCAGATTTTGAGATTTCATGACACATGACATTTTTACATCTTGTCCACACCCATCCATCCTCTGTTTACCACTATAATTCTACTCATGGTGGAACATTTCCCCAAAGGCCCAGGGAAGCGTCTTGCTCTTTCTATGGCCTTAGGGCTCAAAAGACCTTTTGAGTCTACAGAATGTTCTCAAGAGTTCAATATAGTATCTTATTGTTTCCTGGACTTTACAAAGCACTTCATACATAGGTATTGCTGTTGACACACTTAGCACAAGCTCAAAAGAATTAATTGGCCAAGGCCCCATGTGTAGGTGGGTGAAATGGGACTTGTTTGTTTTTCCAGAACAGATCTCAGGAGACTTAAAGAGTGGGTACTCTCTGGGAACCTTACTACCCTATTCAGCCCATTTTCCAGACTTGGGGATGTGGACTGAGGCAGGAGCTAAGGTATCTAGGGAGTGGGGGGAATGTCTGGGCAGGCAGGCCTGGGAGGTGAGTTAGTTGAAGTCTCATGGAGCTTGTGGCCAGCCCTCTTCTAGCGAGGCTTCGGTCAGTGGGCCCTTCCTAGAGCTTGGGGAAGTGGAAAAAGAGGGTTGGTGGGAGGAATGGCAAGTCCAGGGGTACCCGGGTAGAAGTTCTCAATGAGCCTGAAGCTGAGGCAGCTGCAAGAAAAAAGATGTTGCCAGTTTCTAAGGGCGCCCCAGTGGTGTCACCGCACCCAATGGGAGCTCTTGGTGGCTTGGCCAAGCTCTACCCCTCGCTAAGCCTTCTGCCCTATCCCCTCTCCTCAAAGCCCCTGGCCCCCCACACCAAGTACCTGCAGCATCAGCTTGAGGGAGGTGCCCAGGGTCAGGCCAGTCTACCTTGCCAGCTCCAGCAACACCACCCATGCCACAACCTGTGCTAGGGACTGGAGGTCTGGGCCTGTTGAAGCAGGAAGGCTCTAGTCTCACTGCCCTCCCCCTCCCTCGGGGCCTCAGGCCTTAGGCCAGGGCTAACAGACACAGGCAGCGGGATGGGTTGCCCTTCTATTGGTCCAAGTCCTGAGCGTAGCCTGGGTGAGACATGGAGGTGAGGAGGCCCACAAGGCTGAGCAGCGTAGAGAACAGCAGCAGGAAGGAGGCGGTGAAGAGCAGGGCCGGGAGGGCACTGAGCATCAGCAGCAGGACGGCGGGCAGCAGATGGCGCCACGCGGCGGCCGCCACAGGCCACAGGGAGCTCAGCAGGTGGGAGCCGGTGGTGAAGAGTGCGTGGCACAGCATCAGTGCCAGCAGCAGGTAGAGGATCCCCTCCAGGTTCCACAGCATACGCTGCAGCGGCTGCCGCCAGCTCGATGTGGTCCACCACTGGGTCCAGCTCTGGGGCACATGGCACAGGCACCAGCGCACCCAATCCTGCCGCGTGACCCAGGCGGACCAGGGCAGCGCCCGCTGCGGCCCCTCACCGGCCCCGATGGCGTCCGTCTCCACTCGAGGCTGCTGCATCACAGCTGGTGCACCTGGGGAGAGGCTAGGCCAGCTGCAGGAGCAGCCCTGGAGGTGCCTGGGGCGCAGGGGTCAGGAGGGCACCAGTGTGGGTGGGGTGGGGCTTTGAGCTGGGGTATGGGTCTTACCTCTGGGCAGTGGTCCCTAAGTCATGTTGCTGCCAGCAGCGCCCAGGATGGCCTGGCAGCCAGAGTTGAGCCCCTCTTTCACTCTCCCTCCCCCACCCCCTCCCTAGAGGACCCCCATTGTGACCCGGATTGGGGTGGGGTCCAGCCAAGAAAGGAGCCACTCCAGGGTGTGAGCCTCACCTGGGCCTCTCTCTGGGGGACCCTCTAGGCTAGCAGGGAAGTCTGGGAACACACAGATGTACTTCCTCATGCTTTCCTGTGGAAAGCCCTCTTGGATCCCGTCCCTTTCCTACTGGCTAATAATGAGTCCCACTCTGCTCTCTCCCAAGTCTTTCTTTGGGCCTTCATTCTTTAGAACCACAGAGGCGGCCAGAATGGCCAGCCGCAACCTGGAGGTTCTGAGATGGCTGTCACATCCTGCCCTGGGCTCCCTGTCCCTTGCCTCATCTCACCTTCTATCATTGCTGGAGGTCTGATGATGTTCAGGCTGGGGACAAAGGTGTACCCTCCCACCTGCCCAGCCCAGAATGGAGGAAAGGAAGCCTGGGGAAGCAGCATGGCCAGTGTATTTCTGGAGGGCAGTCAGGCCCAAGGATAGAGGCAGAAAGCCAGGCCAAGCAGGGCCAAGGGCATGCCTTGGGCTCCCAAGAGCAGCTCCAGGCCCAGGAGCAGTAGGAGGAGAGCCTCCTGGAGGCTGAGTCGTCCTGTGATTGCCACTGTCTGCAGGAGTAGAGCCTCCTGCTGTCTTGGGCCCTCGCCAGCCCCTTGACTTTGGCCCCCTGTGAGAAGTGTGTGCTGTGGCCGGGTGGGACTTGTGGGCCTGTGGAGAGAGAGGGTAGCAGCTGGGATTCGGGAGGCTGACCTCTTGCTTGCTTGCCTGCACCTGCCCACCTGCCAGGCGGCTGCCCATTTACCTGTGGAGCAGGTCGAAGGCCAGGAAGCTGACCAGCAGCAGCAGCAGCAGCAAGGCTGGGCCAGCCATGGAAAAGACTGCCCGAATTGTCAACCCCAGTGCTCCCAGCCCTAGGACACTGTCCAGGAGCTGGGCGGGGCTAGGGCCCCAGAAGAACACACATGGACCCATTGAACTACCCAATTCCTCCCCAGCACCCAGGCCCCTGGGAGAGACAGGGATAGGATAAGCAAGGACTTCAGGCCCGGGTAACAGAGCTGGGTCATGGAGGGAGGGGGAGGTTATAGGAAGGGGCTGTCCTGGAGGTAGTGATGGAAGTGTGTGGGAGGGGATGGCAGATAGACAAGCAAGGATGAGCTCAGGGAGTGGGGAATTGGGTTCCTTGGGAATCTCCCCCTCCCCACCCACCCACTCACCCACCCACCAATCCTCCTCACCTCCTGCCACTTCGGTCTGCCATTCTGGGACTGGGCAGCTGGGACATTGTGACCTCTTGCCAGGTGGGGCTCTGTGGTAGGGAGGGGCTGCTGCTGGTTCTGGCCTCACAAGCAGCTGGTGGCTCAGGCGGGACTCAGCCAGAGGTCAGTTCTTTCTGAGAACTAGGACTCGCCCTCTCCCTTGTGATTCTGCTATCTCTCTGCCCTAGGGCCCTCCCATGGTGCTTCTGCTATCTCTCTGCCCTAGGGCCCTCCCATGGTGCTTCTGCTATCTCTCTGCCCTAGGGCCCTCCCATGGTGCTTCTGCTATCTCTCTGCCCTAGGGCCCTCCCATGGGGATCTGAGCTGCCAGGAAGGCATTCTAACCCCATCACTACATGGGTGGCTGACCAAAGGGAAGGGGCTGCTTTCTTTGTCCTGCAGGTGCTTGGAGCTGTGTCCAGGGACAAGTCATTCAATCTTCCCGTCCACTGCTCTCTGCCCTGAGAGCAGGGTGATGCCTGTGGGCCCTTGTGGGGGATTTTTCAGGACTGCAGCCCTGGAAGGCAGAGATTCTGTCAGGAAGGAACCAGAGGCTTTCCAAGGCTGAGCTCCCATGTGACCTGGGACATGGGAGTGGGGCAAGAGGCAGCTGTTAAGCATGTAAGTACTATGGTGTGTAGGTGTTCGGGATACTGGGACTCCAGAAATGGCATAGAGGGCTACCGCATAGTAACCCCCTAACTGGACGTTAGAGTCGCTCTCTGAGAATGCAGTTAAGGAAAAGGAACACGTAATAAAGGCATTGGTCACTTAGGAAAGAAACCCACTTCCACTGATGATGTGTGATTGCGTGATGGTTCCAACACATCCTAGTTTTGTGACCTGAGAGGCAAGAATGGAAATAGGTTGTAATTGAGAGAACTTAATTTTGTCCACATAGTATACTTTGAAGGAAAACTGAAGGGAGTGGGGTAAGGGGAACAGTGGCCATACAGCCCTTAGGAGAGGAGGAGACAGAGAATCAGGCTGCATATTTGCCTCCAGCGGGCCCTGTCCAAAGACTCAAGGTGGTGGCCTTGACATCTTTGAAGGCGATGAGCTCAACAATCCATGGAGCCAATGCCACCAGCCCTCGGGACCATTTG
The DNA here is from genome assembly GCF_963259705.1 of Myotis daubentonii. Lineage (NCBI taxonomy): Eukaryota > Metazoa > Chordata > Mammalia > Chiroptera > Vespertilionidae > Myotis > Myotis daubentonii. The sequence continues at coordinate 31,599,954 of NC_081847.1, forward strand.
GTGATTGCCTTTGGTATGGCTCTTCCCAGGGAAATAAAGAAACATCCACAAAATTTCAAGGGAAAATGATTTTCAACCTAGAAACATGTATCTGTTCATATGATTTCAAGCGTGAAAGCAGAATAAAGACATTTAAAGCCATACAAGGTCTCGGCAATTTGATTTTGCATATACTTTTTCTTAGAAAGTTACTAGAGTGTGTACTTCAGAAAAACAGGAATTAAACTAGAAAGAGGATAGTATGGAATTTTAAGAAATGAGGCTAAACCCTGGCTGGTGCTGCTAAGTGGTTAGAGCATTGGCCTGCATACCAAGGGTCTCGGGTTCCATTCCCAGTCAAGGGCATGTACCTGGTTTGCAAGTTCATCCCTGGACAGGTCAGGGCATGTGTGGGAGGCAACCAATCTATGTGTCTCTCTCACATCAATGTTTCTTTCTCTCTCTCTCTCTTTTACCCCCTCCCCCCTCCCTCCTTTCCACTCTCTCTCTAAAAAAAAAAAAAAAAGAAAAGAAAAAATATCCTTAGGTGAGGATTAACAAAAAAATAAAAATAAATAAATGAGGCTAAACACAGAAGAAGAATGATGAGCAAGGCCTGGTATGTCAGCTGTGCTCCCAGGTAGAGAAAGAAAAACCCTGGCCGATGTGGCTCAATTGGTTGGGCTTCATCCCATGTGTTGACTGCTTGATTCCAGTCAAAGGAACATGCCCGAGTTGTGGGCTCAATCCTCAGGATAGCTGATAGATGTTGTGCTCTCACATCAATGTTCCTCTCTCTCTCTCTCTCTCTCTCCCTCTCCCTTCCTCTCTCTCTCAAAATCAATAAACTATTTAAAAAGGAAGAAAGAAAGAACCCAGCCTGGAATCAAAAGGTAGATGTTCAAAGAGGGATGTTTCCGGAAGAAAATGAAATTATCTGGTTTTGGACATATTCAAAATAAATGTTCAGTTCTGTTGGAAACATTGGGATTGAATTTACAATTGGTGCCCAGGAAACCAAGCAAATGATAAAACAAAGTAATTAATAACTCCAGGGAACACAAAAGGTTGAACAATAACATTTACATGTTCATAACATAAGCTCTGCATATTGACTTCAGTGATTTGGCTCTTTTGAGAAAATGGAAGGAGGGGAAATGTATGTTTATGTATTTGGATGTGTATGGGTGGGAGGGTGGGAGGAAAGAGATTAATTCCATAGCAAGTAACCCACAGATAACATCTAACCATAGAAAAATCAAGAAATAGCAATAGAAGCATAGAGGTCAATACAAGGAAAAATAATAGAATTTAAAGTGGTTGACTTGGGAATGGAGAAGCATAAAAACGTCTTCTATTACAAGCCTAAATGTGAGTTGCCTCTAAAATTATTATAAATCATTTTGATAAAAATAATTTTGCTAAAAAAAAGAAAAATTAATATAGCTCACATTGTGGAGGTCAGAAGTACAACCTCCCACGATGAATGAAACTGATTTCCTAATGTTTTGTTTTTTTAAATATATTTTATTGATTTTTTACAGAGAGGAAGGGAGAGGAATAGAGAGAAACATTGATCAGCTGCCTCCTGCACATTCCTTAATGGGTATGTGCCCGCAACCAAGGTACATGCCCTTGACCAGAATCGAACCTGGGACCCTTCAGTCCACAGGCCGATGCTCTATCCACTGAGCCAAACCAGTTAGGGCTGATTTCCTACTATTATGTGGATGTATTCTTGCGGCTTGAGTTAACATTTTCAGTGGCAACATCAAACTCAGGAAGTTGTGAATCACATGCATTTTAAGGGCAGGTGCCCTAAACCTCCACCTAGGGCTTCTCAGCCTTTAATATGCACATGACTCTCCTGGGGGTGAGTCCTGTTAAAATGCAAGTTCTAATCCGTAGGTCTGGGGAGGGATTCTGCATTTCTTAGAGGCTCCCAGGAGACACTGATGCTGTTGGTCCTTGGTCACACTTTGAGGAGCAAGGCTCTCCAAGACATTGATGTATGAAAGAGAGAGCTGGGGAGGTGGTGGTGAGGGAAGGATGGGCATGTGGGAAAGTGCCTCTTGTGCATCCAGGTGCCACGGGAGTCCCCATTAATGCTCACGTGCACCATGGGGTTGGGGGGTACCTAGTGGGCAGTGAGTTCTCCTCAGCACCAGGACAGGGGATTAGGAGACACAAGTAGGCAGTAGATTTCGCTACTTTTCTATTTGTGCAGCCAAATATGTAACCTCCTTTCTTTTCTTAATATTGTTTATTCCATCCATGTGTGTGGGAGCAAGGAGGCTGTGTTAAACTGTTTTCTCCATCTTTAATTCATCTGGTTAATGTCAGGGTTCCTAGAACCACATACTATCTCACTTTATCATCACGGCGCTGGGAAGAAAATATTATCATTCCCATTTTACAGATGAGAAAACTGTGGCTCAAAGAGGTGAAATTACTATTCAAGGATACCTGAACAAGTAAACGGCAGAAACCGGATGTGAAATTAAACCAGTGTGGCTCCAAGTCATTTATCCTTTCCACGTCCAGCCACCCGACCACACTAGCGGCTGGCAATGCTGGCACGCAATTCCCAGCCCATCCCTTGAACCAGGATCCCTTTAGGCAGGTGTCCCCACCCAGCCTGGCTCCGTTGTGCTTGTAAAGTAGCCTTGCCCTTGTGAGGCTACGAAAGATTCTCTCCCTGGCTCCTGGGGCTAGCCATCTGGCTGTGCAAGTACTTGTGATGGGAGGAAGGGCACTTAATCGGAATAGAACCACAGTTGTTTAAAGATTATTCACCTACTAACCAAAGCCAAGAGGGTTTCTGACAGACCCTGGGGAACTGGAGGATGTGTTGCAAGAAGAAAAAACAGGGCTGCAAAAATAAGGTGACCTTGAAGAAGCCCAGATGGGTCCATTATTCAGAAAAGAAAATACATTTTGAGAGCAAACCGAGGACAGGACATGCTTTAACTTGGCTGCTGTGCCGGGACCCCGGCCCCCTCCGGGAGTTTGCCTCAGGAATGCTGACCATTCTCTGGTCCCAGGAACGGGCTGAGCTGAAGCCACCTTTTTATCGGACTTCCATTTCCTGAGGGCAGACACACAGACTGCAGACCCTAAAGCTCCCTTGACCCTGTTGCCCTCCCAGCTACACAGAGCTCTTTTCCCTCACCCCTATATAATCAGCCAGCTGGCAGAAGAAAGGAGGGAGCGCTTTTTAAATTTCTAGGGCATGAAGCCCGCTGCTCATTCCGTATTGCTGGCAATTTGAAATCAACACTCCTTACTGGTTCAGCCTTGTCTCTGCTTATTGGCTCAGTAGTGACAGGCAGTAGCGGCCTTGATTTGGGGGGTCCAGTTTCACTTGGGTGCAAACCTGCAGCCTAGGAGCTGCTACCTCCAGAACCTGCTTCCAGGCTGGGTGGCTTTGCAGCCCCAGAGACGCAGTGGCAAGGGCCAAAGGCAGTATGTAGCCTGGCTGGGAACACAGTGGAGTGTAAGGGGATGAAGTTATAAAGGGGCATGAGAAGGTGTTGAGGCTTAGAGGGATGTAAAGAGGCCCTAAAGGTCGCAATAGACAAGGCAGAGAGACAAGGGGCACAGGGGGTAAGAGGGGTAAGAAGAAGTAAGTACACGGGACACAAAAGGCATGAATCCCAGCAGCTAAGGGGATGGTGGGAAGTGGCCAACATGCCCTATCCTGCCAGTCCCTTTGTGGGGGCAGGTGTCCCGGTTCATGGCCTGACATCTCCTGTCCCACAAAACCTGGTACTGTTGGGAAGGGTCAACTTCCCTTCTGCTCTTCTTATTATTTTTATTGATTTTTTAGAGAATAAGGAAGAGGGATAGACAGATAGAATCATCGATGAGAGAGGAAGTCATTGATTGGCTGCTCTTGCACGCCCTCCACCGGGCATGTGCCCTGACGGGAATCAAACCAGCGACCTCTTGGTTCCTGAGTCCACGCTCAACCACGGAGTCACACCAGCCAGACCCTCCAGCTTTTCTTGTTTCTCTCTAACCTTGAATATATTATACAAACACTTTTTGATCACTGACTAGGGACCCGACACTTTTCTAGGCCCTGAGGTGCAGTGAACATTTAGGTGCAAAAGACTTTCTTGACCCTAGCCAGTTTGACTCAGTGGATAGTGTCTGCCCGCAGACTTAAGGGTCCCAAGTTCGATTCCAGTCAAGGGCATGTACCGTGGTTGCAGGCTCAATTCCCGGCCCTGGTCAGGGCGTGTGTGGGAGGCAACCAATCGATGGGTCTCTCTCACATTGATGTTTCTCTCTCTGTCTCTCCCTCTCCCTTCCACTCTCTCTAAAAATCAATAGAAAAAATATCCTTGAATGAGCATTAAAAAAAAAAAAAGGCTTTCTTGGAGGGTTGCTTACCTCCTGCTACAGGGGAGGAGAGACCTAACAGTGAACATATAACAAATTAAACAAGATAATCTCAGTCATGTGGAGTGCCTTGAAGACAACGTAATAAAAAGGGTGAGAGCAGAGTGTGTGTGTAGAGGAGGGAGCTTATTCCATCGGAATGGTCAGGGAAGGTGCTAGGAGGCAGGTGACACTGAAAGGCCATCAGGATGATGAGGATGCAAATCTGAAAAAGGAGGTGAGATAATGCGAAGGTCCCATGGCTGGATGGGCTGGTGCATTGGAGAAATAGCTGGAAAGCATGTGTGTTTGGTGGGATGTGAGCCAGGGGGTGAGCGTGGGGAGATGAGGTGGGAAAGGTGTGGGTGCAGAACCTTGTCATGAAGGGCCTTGCAGGTGAGCCCAGTCGGGACTTAAGCCAGGAGGAACTTGACAGGATTTGGCTGCTGTGTGGGGACCAACTTGGAGGCAGTGGGTGCCAGAGACAGGAAAGTGGACAGACTGGGCTTTGTTCAGACCTGCTTCTCTATAGGAGCCTGTCCTGGCCTTCCATCTCCCACCCCCACTCACACCAAGCCGTGGCCTGTAGTACCATCCTTCTGCCTCTGATCTGGTTGCACTTCAAGGAGCCTTGGCTTGGAGCACCTACCCTGAGTTTTCCTAAGTGCCCCTCTGGTGTCTGGGGCCTTGGCAGTGCCGTCCAGGCAGGGCACTCCACGGTGGGTCCTGTCCAGGTTACTCCCTTTCGGGCTGTGGTAGGTCGTTAGACAGACATGAGCAGAGCAAGGCTGAGGGGCCAGGTACAGAAGGTACCAGGGCAGGACGCCCTGAGTGCCTAGCAAAGGATAATTGTAGTGTGGGACCTTGTCAGAGGGGTGACTTTTTCTCCTTAGAGATGACATCTAGGTCTCAGTTGTATTTCAGCTTCAGGCCCAGAAAAGCAGCAAAACCAGACAAGCAAGGCGGCATCACCGCTGACCTCAGAACCAGCTGCACTGAATAAAGAATGACCCCCTGCCCAGACAACCAATCAATCAGTGGAGACCCGGACCCTGAAAGGACACACGTGGAAAGCAGCTGAATATTCTATTGAGATCTTCCCCCGGGACCTCCCCTCAAATCTCCACCCTTAAAACCCTTCGGACTGAGGACCCAGTGCGCTCTCCCTCCCGGGAGCCTGCCAGTGCCTATCCCCTCCCTTCTCCTCCCCACTCCTCCAGGCCACGCCCCTCCACCTTCCTCACTTCTTAGCCCCAAGGGCCCCTCCTGTACCTCTATAACGTATTTCCTGAGCCCATCTCTTCTATGAATTACTTCTCCTACCTCTGTGATTTCCCAAATAAATGTTCTCTTACAGTTTGAGTCTTGGATCTGAATTCTTTCCTAGCCAGAACTCAAGTTCTGTACCGAGTCTGCTGAACCCAGGTCCGGTTTGACCCCACCGGTCTGACACCTGGTGATGCTCTGGCCGTCCCCAACAGGGCGCCTACCCAGCGCGGGTGGGTGGACCCGATGCCTGGGGAGCTCCAGGACTCCCCTATGTGAAGTGGACTGGGCTGGTGGTGTCCTCAGTTCCAGGAACGCGGGACGCTATTTCCTTCTAGAGATCCTGCAGATAGAGCCACCAGAACGGTGCTGAGACGCCGCCTTTGGGCGATTCGAACTGCTTAGATAGATAGTGGCCCTGCCAAAAATATTTGCTCGGGGCCCTTCGTCCTCCGTTAGATTCCTCGCCACCTCTGGGCATCCCTTCCCCGTGGGCATAGCAGTCTCTCTCTGCCGGCTCCTTGCAAGGGCAAAGCGTCGGCCAGAGGCGCACAGCGGACGCATTTCCTTCCTTCTGGGAAGGCGGCCCTGGCGTGGGGGAGTCAATAGGGTCTTGGGGGGGGGGCGGGGGGATGAGCAGGGTCCTGCGCTCTGGAACCCAAGGATGAGGGTATTCCCGCGGCCGGGCACCCGAGGCTGCGAGGTGCGGGCCGGGGGAGGAGAATTGAGGCAAGGGCTGCGAGGAAGGCAAGAGGGCAGGACGCCCAGCAAACCTGGACCCATCCATCCCGGGCCCCAGCCCCGTGGGTATCCGCTCGGGCTTCTCTGCTAGGATTACATAACACCAGAACGTGGCAGCCGGGCGAGCAGAGGAGGAGGCGAAGGGAGGGAAAGGCGAGAGGGGAGGCGGGGCCGGGTGGGGGTGCGGTGGTGCCGGGAGGCGCCGCCTCTGGTGGGCCCCTCGGGCTGTCGGTCAGAAAGATTCCTAGAGGGCCAGCCCTCCTCCCACCCCCCGCCCCGTCTCAGTGTCCCCTCACTCTTCCACGGCAGGCGGCCTCTGGCTCTGAGTCTAGACGGATTTCCCTCTTGGGTTGTAGTTTCCGCCTCCGAAGTTCCGAGCTTCGCTGTCTTGGCTAAGGCAGTGGCCGCTGTGCGCCTCGGTCGACCAGTTTGGAGAATGAGGTTGGATTGAGAGGCCACGCGTACGGCATCTGGAACGGTGCGCGGCACCTAGTAGGTGCCCCGTGCGGGGAGGAGCCTCGCAGTGAAGTCGAGGTTGCCGAGGGGCTTTGCAGACGATGTCGGGCATCGCTCGAGGGAGGCGGGAGCGGGAGGGGCGCGGGCGGTGAGAGCCGAGACGTCCGCTGCCCGTCGGGGGTCCGCCCCGCACGTTCCGCCCCGCCCTCCCTCCCCCTCCTCCTCGGGGTCCCGGGCCAGTGAGCGGGCTGTGGGCGGGCCGGAGGCTCAGGGGGCGTGTGGCGGCCGCAGGAAGGGGCGGGGGGCTCTGGGGCAGCGGGCAGGAAAAGACAACCCACCCACCGCCGCGGTCCAGCGCCTCCGCACCTCTGGACCTCGCCATGTGGGCTCTCCTGCTCACCGTGGCCACCTTCGCGCCTGCCGTCCGTCAGGGTCTGGGGGCGCCCGGCGCCTCCGTGCTGGGCCTTGCGCCACCCAGGACCACTGAGGCCCCGATCTCTACCTCAGCCCTACCCAGCAGCCCGGCGCAGCCGCCCGCGGGGAAGAAGAACCGTGGCTCTCCCGCAGGGCTCGCCTCTCCCACAGGTCGGTTGTCCCCACACACCGGTCCTCCGGGCGAGGATCCTTCCCCAGCGCGCGCGCGCACACACACACACACACACACACACACACACACACACACACACACACACTTTCCGACCGGTGCAATAGATGCTGACTCAGCAGCCCCAGTTCCCGGCCAGACCCAGTCAGCAGTCCTGGGACCGGAGCCAGTGGGATGCTGCCTCTTGCAGCCCCAGACCTTCCTTTTCATAGATAAGGAAGCTGAGACCAGAGTCAGGAGGAGGGGGGAAAGAGGTGCAGACAAAGGCACTGACACTAAAAGGTTCAGAGCAGGACTGTGTGTGCAGGAGAGAGTTGGGGGGCAGGAGCTAGAAGGAAGGAACAAGAGACTGCGGGGGCGAGAACTCTGCTGAGGCTGTCTGGAGGAATGGGGCAGGGGCAGAGGCAGGCCGCCTGACCTCCAGATGTGGGAGCATAGAGGAGAAAGGCAAGGGGATGGCAGTCAAGGAGGGCTTCTCAGAGGAGGCATGTGGAGTTGGGTCGTTGCTCACAAAGAGTGGGCATCTCTGAATCAGGATTTGCTGAAGCGTGGGGGGGGGGGGCGCGGGGGGGGGGCGGGCAGCCAAGAAGGACACTGCGTGTGCAAAGGCACAGGGCACCAGACATTAAAATGTACGGCGTTTCCTGGAGGTCCCTGTGGAGCTTGAGTGCGTGGGGAGCTAGTGGCACCTGCCCTGTAAGGCCCTGTGCTGAAGGGCAAGCGGGACACAGGTCCAGCCCTGGGAGGCCTGAACACCAGGCAGGCATGGGTTTGAGGACAGAATATCGCCGCCCAGAGGGCAGATGCAGTGATGGAGGTGGCACGGGGGCTTTTGGAGACTGAGTCTGGAGCTAAGGAGGGCTCCTCGAAGGGCATCTGAGATGTGAAGGAAGGATGGGAATTAGGCAATAAAATCAGAGGTGGTGGTGGCTGGTATGCTGGGGAGGGGACAGCCAGTGCAAAGGTCTAGAGCATTGTTTCTCAACTTTCCTAATCCCGCAACCCTTTAATACAGTTCCTCATGTTGTGGGGACCCCCAACCATAAAATTATTTTCGTTGCTACTTCATAACTGTAATTTTGCTACTGTGATGAATCGTCATGTAAATATCTGATATGCAGGATGTATTCAGGCGACCCCTGTGAAAGGGTCGTTCGACCCCCAGGTTGAGAACCGCTGGTCTACAGGTAAAGAACCACCCTCAGCTCTTTGGAGCTGCCGCATAGTTCCTAGTGGCTGGGTGTCGCTCCCCATGGGAGGGGGTCAGAGGAGGCCGGCCAAGCATGTGGTCACATCGGGAAGGAGAAGGAGCCAAGGGAGCGGCTGGAGAGGCAGGCTGGGGTCAGACTGTGCAGGCCTTTCAGTCCGTGCTCAGCTCCGTGATGCCTGTGGTGGAACCTGCTGTGGCGTGCGGGCTTCTTGGGATGGCAGCCCTCTCCACCTGGAATTCATGCCATTCTTCCCTTCCCGCGTGCTGTTCTCCTTGGTCCCCAGGGGCCTCACGACAGCACGTCCGGATTCGCGTCATCAAGAAGAAAAAGGTCATTGTGAAGAAACGAAAGAAGCTAAGTAGCCCCAGTCCCCTGGTGACTGCCAGGCCTCCCGTGACCACTAGCCCTGCAGGGACCATTGATCTTCCTGAGGCGCAAGAACCAGGTACTGTCCCTCCAGGGGTCCTGCCCAGATTTGCAGCCCCTGGGGCACCTAGGCACTAACGTAAACGACCTCACCAACATAGGCCTGCCCCTAGCTGCGCCAGCTTAGACCCAGCTTCCCACATGCCATGAACATCTCTCTCTCGTCCTGTGCCACTGCTCTGTCCCTGCCCCCAGGCTGTCCACCTTTGGGCCTGGAGTCCCTTCGAGTTTCAGATAACCAGCTTGAGGCATCCAGCAGCCAGTCTGTTGGTCTTGGACCACACCGAGGACGGCTCAATATTCAGGTCAGCACCTTGCTCAGAGCAAGGCAACCCCTCGACCCTTCTTTCCTGCCCTCCCCCTCAATTCTAGTCCACCCCACCCTGCCCACCTGGGCCTGATCACCATTTTCTATGCCCACAGTCAGGCCTAGAGGATGGCGATCTGTATGATGGGGCCTGGTGTGCTGAGGAGCAGGATGCTGAGCCGTGGCTTCGGGTGGACGCTAGGCACCCTGTCCGCTTCTCAGGCATTATCACCCAGGGCAGGAACTCTATCTGGAGGTGAGGTGGGCTAGCCCCAGGCCAGGGATTCATGGGCTGGGCGGGAGTCCTAAGGGCCACCGATGATCTCTCCCCACCCCTCCCGCCAGGTACGACTGGGTCACCTCATACAAGGTCCAGTTCAGCAATGACAGTCGGACCTGGTGGGGGAGTAGGAACCGCAGCACTGGCATGGATGCGGTGCGTAGTGCCATGTGGCTTGGGCCCTCTGAGCTGAGGGTTGGGCACCCAGCCCATTTTAGGGTGCTGGGCTGGTGTGGGGCTGGCCTGGGGACAAGGAACAGATTCCCACTGGGTTCAGGATGAGTGGCACCAAGCAGGCAATCTCAGGAGCCAGGCTGCTTTGGAACATGCCCGTATTCTCCCCAAATACTTCTTCCAATGGGGTGGGTGCCACTTCATGCCATGGCTTCCTGCTGGAACACCCCTTGAGGTGATGGATCTCTGGTTCTTGCATCACCTCTCACCTCCCCATCTCATGGGCTCTTTTATACGTTGGTCTATCGTGTGGGGTCCTGGCTGGTTTTAGGTTTGGCTGCCTCTGAGTCACGTGGCCATATTTGTCTAATGAGCTGTGAGCCAGCCAGAAAGCATGGCTGCCCAGGGCTGCCCTTTGGCAGGATGCCAAGTGCAAATTTTTACCCGACTCCACCAGGGTGGGCCTGATAGGGAGTTTGGGTCCTGGGCCGGGTTGCTGGGGTCCGAGCAGCCCCATCAAAGTACCTGACACCCCCAGGTATTTCCTGCCAATTCGGACCCAGAGTCGCCAGTGCTGAACCTCCTGCCCGAGCCCCAGGTGGCCCGCTTCATCCGCCTGCTGCCCCGGACCTGGCTCCAGGGAGGCGCATCTTGCCTCCGGGCTGAGATCCTGGCCTGCCCGGTTTCAGGTGGGCAGTCGGACAGGGGCTGGGTGGGCAGGATGCACCCTTCACTGGGAACTTACCTTTAACCATGAACTTGCCCTTCACCAGATCCTAGCGATCCATTCCCTGAGACCCCTGCACTGGCATCCTCTGACCCTCTGGATTTCCGGCATCATAATTACAAGGCCATGAGGAAGGTCAGACTTAACCCCTGTGACCAGGAGGGAGGAGCTGCCTGCCTCAGGTCCCCTTCTCACCAGAGCATAGCCTGCTGTGACTACCCTCATGTCCCCTCTCCCACCCTCGCCGTCTCACCTTTCTTTCCTGTTGACTCGTAAACTCTGCTCCAAATTCCCTTGTTACGGCCCTTTCCCTGTCTGAGCCTTTCTTCACTTCTGCTGCTCCCCACCTGTGCTGTGCCATGGGGTCCCCATTTGTCACTGGCTTTTTTAAGTTCTTCCATGGCCACATGGGGTCTGACTCCTGGGTCTCACACATCACACTTTACCCCCCCCCTCCCCCCAGCTGATGAAGCAGGTGAATGAGCAATGCCCCAACATCACCCGCGTCTACAGCATTGGGAAGAGCTACCAGGGTCTGAAGCTGTATGTGATGGAAATGTCGGACCATCCTGGGGAGCACGAGCTGGGTACTGGCAGGTGGGGTGGGAGAGGTAGGCGCCGGTAGGGCTCTGGGCACGAGCCGGCCGTGAGCCCCTGTGTGTTCCCAGGAGAGCCTGAGGTGCGCTATGTGGCTGGCATGCACGGAAATGAGGCGCTGGGGCGGGAGCTGCTCCTGCTCCTGATGCAGTTCCTGTGCCGTGAGTTCCTGCGAGGGAACCCACGGGTGACCCGGCTGCTCAAAGAGACACGCATTCACCTGCTGCCCTCCATGAACCCTGACGGCTACGAGACTGCCTTCCGCCGGGTAAGCCACCTGGGCCGAGGGCCACCCTGCTCCCTCTCCCCTGGTGCTTGGAGCCTGCGTGGCTGACCGAGCCCCCGTTCCTGCAGGGTTCGGAGCTGGTGGGCTGGGCAGAGGGCCGCTGGAACCAGCAGGGCATTGACCTTAACCATAATTTTGCTGACCTCAACACACCACTGTGGGAAGCAGAGGACGACGGGTTGATGCCCGACACTGTCCCCAACCACCACCTGCCCTTGCCCACTTATTACACCCTGCCTAACGCCACTGTGAGTATTCTGGGGGCAGTGGTGGAGGGCCACCCTGGGGACCCTTGTCTCTGACTCCCACCTGTCCTGACCTGCCCCTGTCCAGGTGGCTCCTGAAACTCGGGCGGTGATCGAGTGGATGGTGCGGATCCCCTTTGTGCTGAGTGCCAACCTCCACGGGGGCGAGCTCGTGGTGTCCTACCCATTTGACATGACTCGGACCCCATGGGCTGCCCGCGAACTCACACCCACCCCGGATGATCCTGTGTTTCGCTGGCTCAGCACCGTCTATGCTGGCACCAACTGGGCCATGCAGGAACCGGATCGCCGACCGTGCCACAACCAGGACTTCTCCTTACATGGCAACATCATCAACGGGGCTGACTGGCACACGGTCCCTGGGAGTATGTGCCCGAGGGTGGCGTTACCCGTCCCATAATCGTACCCCAATCAGAATCTGCTGTCACACACAATGCTGGTGTCACTTCCCACTGGGGAGTGTCGCGCAGAGGAGGGTACCAGGAGGGCAGGCTGCCTGCCGCCTTGGGCTCCAGTGTCTGTGGTTCCTCTAGGCATGAATGACTTCAGTTACCTACACACCAACTGCTTTGAGATCACTGTGGAACTGTCCTGTGACAAGTTCCCGCACGAGAATGAACTGCCCCAGGAGTGGGAGAACAACAAAGAGGCCCTGCTCACCTACCTGGAACAGGTGGGACCCGAATCCTCACCCCCAGCCAGCCCGTCACTCCCGGCTGACCTGCTCTCCATTCAGGTTGCAGCTCCCACCCCGGGGTCACCCATCCAAGGTTCCGCAGCCCCCATTCTGACTCACAAGATGCCACGGGCCAGCTGGTTGGCGTGGGGGGCTATAGGACAGGAAGCACAGTTTGCCAGCGAGGCGGCGTCAGACACTGTTTGCCTGTAGGAGTGGACCCCACAGCAGTCTGGGCTGTGGTCCACAGCGTGCTCCCGAGCTGTTCTCAGAAATGACTCCCATTAGGCCAGGACAGGAAGTGCCGTGGTGTAGACGCTTCAGATTCCACAGGAACTTGTGTCCCTTGCAATGACTCCATAAGGATGATAGCTTCCAAGGGTTCCAAAATGACAAGTTCATAACCAGGGTCATTGAACTTGGGGAAGCCCGTTGATGCTCCTTCCTACCAGGGAGTTATAGTTCTCCCAGTCCCGGTGTAATTTATCAACAGGAGATGTTTTTATCAGAGTCTGCCACCTAGGAACATAGACATACCAGCTTTATCAAGTTTGCAGGGAAACAGCCGGAAAAATGAACTGAAGGTCACAGTCTCATGCAGAAGGGAAAGGGTTTGATAAGCTTTCCCCACACAGGTGCGCATGGGCATTGCAGGATTTGTGCGGGACAAGGACACGGAGCTCGGGATTGCTGATGCTGTCATCGCCGTGGATGGGATCAACCATGATGTAACCACGGGTGTGTGTGTGGCGGGGAGGGTATGGTGGAGGCGTGGGAGGGCTTTGGGCTGGGTCAGAGGCTGAGGATCACTGGACCCTGATCTTGCTTTTCACTCCTCTCAGCGTGGGGCGGAGATTACTGGCGCCTGCTGACCCCAGGGGACTATATGGTGACGGCCAGTGCTGAAGGTTACCACTCAGTGACACGGAGCTGCCGGGTCACCTTTGAAGAGGGCCCTGTCCCCTGCAATTTCCACCTCACCAAGACTCCCAAGCAGAGACTGCGAGAGCTGCTGGCAGCTGGGGCTAAGGTGCCCCCAGACCTCCGGAGGCGACTGGAGAGGCTGAGGGGACAGAAGGATTAGCACTTCCGGTCAGCTGCAGAGCCTTGGGCAGGCTGGACCTGTCCAGAACTGAAGGAGGGGGGGACGAAGAGTGGGGAGGGAGGGACAAAGTGGGGAAAAGGTGCTCGGGCTCATTAAAGCTATGTGGCCCCTCAGCCAGTCTTTCTGTGAACTCTGTGTCCCAGATCCTCTGCCTGGGCCAGGCCTCAGCTCTCCGTCCTACCCTATCCTATCCTGCACACACTTGAGTACTCTCATCAGTTGATTTCTGGAAAAATAGAGTAAAAAAAGGACCCCACCTGGGTTCCTTTTTTTTTAAACTTAGGGTTTGGCAGGGAAACTCACCAACCCATCAACTTCTGCAGCTGGTGCCATACAGAGCTGTGGAACATTCTGGAAGCACCTTCTCAGTGCCAAGTATGCAAGCAGTCCAGGCTAGACAGTGCCCCTCCCCACTCCCCAAACCTGGGGCTCCCAGTCAAGGATGGGGTTGTTCAGTACAGTGTGAGGTGTGCCGAGGTAGAGGCTGGTTGCTGCGGGAGCACAGATAGGGGAGTCACATACTAGTACACGTGAAATACAGCACTGCAGATCACCGGGGACTCAAACAGTCAAGGTTGCGATAAAGGTGATGGTTCTAGGAGTTTAGATGAGAGGTGGGCCAAGTGTGGAGATATGGACAGGGACACCTCCAAGGATAGAACAGCTGAGCATTTGAATTTCCTTCACCAGCCATTTTTGGAAAGTGGTGGTACAAATGGTAGGATTTGATTAGTTTCAGACTGAAGGGGAAGTTGTGTGTCAGCCTGTGTTTGGCCAGGAAAACAACCCACTCTAGGTATTTGAAGCAGAGGAAAATGTAGTGCTGGAAATTGGATATCAAGGGGTTGGAAGAATTGAATGGAAAAAAAAGAGGGGAAGGGAATTTCCCCTAGAATTCAGGAAGCTGAGGACACATGTTCTGGCGTCTGTAAGCCTGTGCTTTGCTGATGTTGGTGCTCCGGTGCCAATGACCTGGGGCCACCTATCATCACTGTGGTCACCTGCCTTGGCTACAGCTACGAGCAGAAGAAGTTCTTCCTCCCACTTTCTAATCTCCAACCTCTGAAGTCCACTGGCAAATATAACCGTAACCCAGCTTACAAGGAGGCTCACAAAATGTATTTTCCAGGCTCCCTGCACCCCTGCAATTTCGAGGAGAGCTTGCAAGGGCAGGAATGGGGCAAATACTAGCAGGTAACATGGTGCGAAGACAGCCATGTAGCCTTTTGTTATGTAAGCTCTGCCTAGTGCTGGGCTGTTGTACTCTCTGTTCCCTGAGGTCTCTCTGTCTCTGCCTCTCACATTTTCAATCTGAGATCACCACAGGGATATAGTGCCTCATCTCCCTGCTCCCTGTTCCTCCCCTACCGCCCCCACCCCCCACCTCCAACTCCTCTTATACAGCATCAACTGAAAAAAATTTTGTTTTTATTCATCGGAGTTTAATATACATAATGAAAATACACGTAAGTGCACAGCTTATTGGCAGAGTGGATTAAAAGACACGGCCTGACTGTATATTGCAAGAAACTCACTTCAAATATAAACATCTAAAGGCATCTGAAAGGAAGAGAATGAAAAAAGATGTATCATGCAAACAATCAAAGGAAAGCAGGAGTGACTATCTTAATATCAGATAAAGTTGACTTCAGGACAAAGACAATTACCAGAGACAGAAAAGGACATCATTATATAATAACTGAACACACCCAGGATTGTCCCTTGGGTAGCCTAGAATCAACTAGTTCAGCAAAACTGAAATGGCATGTGAACTCCCCCAGCTGATGTTCAGGCTTTGGATTTTCCCCAGTTCTAGCAAGACATGTCCCTGGCCAGAAAGCTGCATAGCTGCCAAGAGATTCCCAGATCCCTCCTTCCTCATAACTATGTAAAGTTAATGGGAGTGGGGCCCTCCTCCTGGAGCTCTTTTAACAGTGAGATCAGCCCTGTCTGGCTTAGCAACCCACCTTTTGGATAAAGGGACTTTGGGGCAATATATGCATTCTCCCAACGCTTTGCCTGAAAGTTCCCTCAAATACACTCCCAACAATTGTGCCCGCACCATGTGTCATTAGAGGCGTTTGCCTTTGCAGTTCTCTTGACTTATAGACAAGATGAAGAACCCTTCAGCATAATCTAGTAAAACTGAAGGCACAGATGTCCCTGTGTACAATGTATGTTATAGAGAAACTCTTCCATGTGCAAAAAGGTACATCTATATAAATGCCTATAGCAGCCTTATCTGTAATAGACCCAAATTGGAATCAGCCCAAATGTCTATCAAGAGGAGGATGTAGCCCAGCCGACATGGCTCAATGGTTGAGCGTTGACACATGAGCCAGGAGGTCACGGTTTGATTCCTGGTCAGGGCACATGCCTGGGTTGCAGGGTCGGTCTCCAGTGTGGGGCATGCAGGAGACAACTAATCAATGATTCTCTCTCATCATTGATGTTTCTATCTCTCTCTCCCTCTCCCTTCCTCTCTATAATCAATAAAAAATATATTTTTTAAAAATAGAATGTAGAATAAAATATAGTACATGTATGTAATGGAATTGTATACAGGAATGAAAATAATCACTATAAACACACAACATGGATGACTCACAAAAACATTTTTGAGGGAAATAAGCAAAACACAAAAGGAAAACTGATTTATGTTGTTTATGGATGTATGAGTGATAAATTGATAAAGAAAATCAAGAACATAATTATAATAAAATTCAGGATAGTGATTGATTCTGGGGGAGCCATAGGATGACAATCAGGGAGGAGGACATGGGGGTTTCCGGAGCACTAGCGATATACTTTTCCACCTGAGGATATTTTTTCCATTGCTTTTTAGAGAGAGTAGAAGGAAGAGAGAGAGATAGAAAGAGATCAATTGATTGTCTCCCACACTCACCCTGGGGCTGGGGATCGAACCAACGACCCTTTGGTGCAGCAGTCGCCAACCTTTCGGACCTCACGAACCACCAGTGGTCCCAGGACCACCAGGAGCTTTGGTACACAGGCCAATGCTCTAACCACTGAGATTACCAGGCAGGGCTAAAATCTAGTGTGGTTTTTTTGTTGTTAATCCTCACCCAACGATATTTTTCCATTGATTGTTAGGGAGAGTAGAAGAGAGAGGGAAAAAGAAAGAAACATTGATGTGAGAGAAACACATCAATTGGTTGCCTCCTCCAGGAGCCATGACCAGGGTCCGGGCGTGGGAAGAGCCTGCCACCAGGGTATGTGCCCTTGACCAGAATCAAACCCAGGACTCTTTGGTCCGCAGGCCGAGGCTCTATCCACTGAGCCAAACTGGCTCCGGCTAAAACCCAGTTTTTTGATGAACATTTCAGGGAGTCACACGTATAGATTCGTAGGCGCAGACATAAAGAGTTCCCTTGTGCTATTCCTTTGTATTCAGATTCCCCTCATTCCAAGTCTAGGCGAACATGAATCACTTGTCTGGTCCTATATTTTTGCATTAATTCAATGAACTCTTAGCAAGATAAACTCAAAGAAATCTATATCTAGACATAGAATTGTCAAAAGCCAAAGACAGAGAGAACCCTGACAGCAGCAAGGGAGTGAAGTGACATGTCATGTACAGGGGACAAAACAGAGAGTTCTTTTGTCCATTAGACAAATTGGGTAGATGTTTTCTTATTTTTGAGTTTTGAGAGTTGGATACATGTCCTTTGTCTGATATGTGATTTGCAAATATTTTCTCCCAATAAGTGGCTTGTCTTTTTATTCTCTTAATAGTGTTCTTTGCAGAGCAGAAGTTTTAAATTTTGATAAAGTTCAATTTGTTATTTTTTATTTTGTAGATATTTTTTTGTGTCCTATTTGAGAAATCTTTGATTAACCATAAATCATGAAGATTTTTCCTATGTTCTCTTCTGAGAATTTTACATATTACATGTAGAATCCCTTTTGAGTTAGTGTTTATACATGTGAGATGTAAGTCAAGGTTTCTTGTTTTTGCGTATGAAGGTCCAGTTTTCCCAACACCTTTTGTTGAAAAACTGTTCTTTCTGCGTTGGAATGCCATTCGTGTGGGTTTATTTCTGGAATTTATAGTCTGTTGCATTGGTATGTATCTATCCTTTCACCAATACCACACTGTCTTTATGACTGTAGCTTTATGACACATCGTAAAGTTGGCTAGTATGCACATGCAAAAAAATGAAATTGGACCCTTATACAAAAATTAGCTCAAAAATCAGTCAGTCCAGCCAGTGTGGCTCAGTTGGTTGACCGTCATCCCATGCACCAAAAGGTCACTAGTTTGATCCCTGGTCAGGGCACATCCCTGGGTTGTGGGCTTGATCCCCAGTAGAGGGCATGCAAGAGGCAGCCGATCCATGGTTCTCTCATTGATGTTTCTCTCTCTTAATCTCCCTTCCTCTCTCTCTCTCTCTCTCTCAAAAAAACAAAAACAAAAAAACAATGAAAACATATTTTTTAAAAAATGGATCAAAAGTCAAAACTTAAGGGGATTCCTGTTTTCTTCTAGGAATTTTATAGTTTTTGATAACTTCTTGGATATAACACCAAAAGCACAGGCAACAAAAGAAAAATAGATACATTAGACTTCATCAAAATTAAAAAAACTTTTGTGCATCATAGAATACTATAAGAGAGTAAAAGTACTACAGGAGAGTGAAAAGAGAATACAGAGAATGGGAGAAAATATTTATAAAAATTTAAGTATTCAAAATATATAAAAACACCTACAACTCAACAACAACAAAACAAACCAATTAAAAAATGGGCAAAGGACTTGAACACATTTCTTCAAAGGAGATATACAAATGGCCAATAAGTACACGAGAAGATGCTCAACATCATTAGTCATTAGCGAAAAGCACATCATAACCACAATGAGAGAGCATTTCACATCCGTTACAATGGCTATTACCAATAAAATGGAAAATAAGTGTTGGTAATAACGTGGAGAAATTGGAACCCTTGCGTGTTGCTAGTGAGAATATAAAATGTTACAGTTGCTGTTGAAAAGATTTTAGCGATTCCTCAAATGTTAGATGTAGAATTAACAAATGACCCAGCAATTTTACCCCTAGGTATATCAGATATACCCCAAAAATTTTAAGCAAGAATTCAAACAGACACTTGTATACCAACGTTCATAGAAGCATTACTCACAATAGCCAAATTTACATTTAATGCAATACTGGAAGTCCTAGCAAGTTTAATAAGGCAAGAAAAAGAAATAAAAGGCTTAATATTGTTAAGGAATCAATAAAACTCTCCCTATTCACAGATGACATAATCATCTATGCAGAAAATCCTACAGAATCCATTTTTTAAAAAGTGTCTAGAACAGTGATGGCGAAACTTTTGAGCTCAGCATGTCAGCATTTTGAAAAACCCTAACTTAACTCTGGTGCCATGTCACATATAGAAATTTTTTGATATTTGCAACCATAGTAAAACAAAGACTTATATTTTTGATATTTATTTTATATATTTAAATGCCATTTAACAAAGAAAAATCAACCAAAAAAATGAGTTCGTGTGTCACCTCTGACAGGCATGTCATAGGTTCGCCATCACTGGTCCAGAACTAATAAGCAAGTTTAGCAAGGTCACTAAGTCTTTCAGCTTTGGGGGGACCAAGTGCTTCGATATGTCTGTCCTAATTATTATTGTTAAGAAATACATAACACTTGAGGAAGAGACATCTCTTTCTAATTTGTACAGAGACCGTATGTACTAGCATATGCTTGGGATGAAAGCTATTTGATGTCCATGGAAAGAAAGACAAAGATGGTTTCAGCCAGCGACAGATAAATCTCAAGATAAATGCCCCCAAGTGTGTGAAAGCAGTGTGGAGGAAATAAAGGCCACAGGCTCACGATTTAATGTCAAATTGTCACTCACTAAAAATCTGTGTGCAGAAAGAATTAGGGGAGCGCATCCAGTATAGCGCCCCTACTCCACTGGCTTCTTAGAACTTTGAAGTTATTTGCCTTTTTCCTTGTAGGACATGTGATCCTGTCCAAAACGCCCACAAAGACACTTAGTCCACTCTAAAACGCCCTTGAAATTTGGCTTTTGGTGGGACCGGGGTGGAGGGGCTGCATGTGGGGGGGGGGGTTCCTTTTTGCTGATGGGCAGCGGTGGGAGGTCTGGCTCCACGTGTGATCTCCACTGATTCCGTGGGTTGGGGATAGCAATTCACCTCTGGGCCGCGGTGAAAGTCCTGACTCTATTAGGTTTGCTGTGATACTATTGCAGCATGCAGGGCAAGAGTCACCTTGTTATTGCTGAGTGGGGTGGAAATCCAGCTTCCTCACATGGTTTTCACGGAGGAGCCAGTGAGAACAGGTGGGTGGGGTGGGGAAATCTCATTTCCAGCTGGTGGGGATGAAAGTCTCAGCTTTCCACTGGTCTTCTCGAACATCACTCTGGAGCGGGTGTTGGGGTACCACTGCTGCCTGGAGGGGTAAAAGTTGAGGCTCCTCACTGGGCCTTTGTTGGTGTGGGTGTACTACATGAAAATTTTCTAAGAATTTTGAATTCAGTCTCCCCTCCCATCCCAACTTTAGGCAAACACGAAAACTTGTCTGTTCCTATATTTTTGCATTAATTAGTTAGCTCAGAGGTTTGGCCAGAGTAGGAACATTCTGTCTCAAAGCTTCTGCCTTCCTGAGTTGTCCCTTTCTTGGTCCCTTGTCTGGAAAGGGCACATTTGGGGGCGGTGCTTTTTGTTGTTGTTGCTTGCGTAACACTTGCATTTCTGAATTTCTGGCCTCTACAGTTCCAAATCTAGGAATTATGAGGCAAAAAGAAAACCCAAAGAACTCACTTGCTGGAGGCTAAGACCAGTAGGTCATAATTATGCAAGAAGTCTTCAGAAGGCTGATGGACCTTGGGCTTTTAGCAAGGGCTAAAGGCTATGCTGAAGGCGATCCCCTACCAGTGGTCGGCAAACTATGGCTCGTGAGCCACATGCGGCTCTTTGGCCCCTTGAGTGTGGCTCTTCCACAAAATACTGACTTCTGCGCATGGGCCACGAAGTTTCAGTCGCACTATACGTGCGCGCCCGCACGTGGTATTTGTGGAAGAGCCACACTCAAGGGGCCAAAGAGCTGCATGTGGCTCGCGAGCCGTGGTTTGCCGACCATTGCCCTAACCTGATAATGTTTTACTGTTTACCAAACCTTACCTTTGATATGCCTGTTTGCATTCTTAAAGGGCAAATGTGTATTCCAGTAAATAAAAAGAATATGGGTCTGGAGATTCAGCGAGCTTCATCACTAGAGTGAAGCCTCTGCCTGGTTCCCCATGCCTTCTAAATTTATATTTCTTGTCTAGTGTATCAATTTATGCACGGCCCCTTCTCCAGATTCCTGAACCCTTGCTGCAAAAGGCTGCGGCACGCACTGTTGAGTCTTTCCTCAGTACCGAGGTCCCCAGATAATCTTTCTTCTTTTTCCACCTTTGAGAGTCTTTTTTACGTTTGCTTTACTATATATAATGTCCAGGGTTTTAAGTTATACTTAGCGGAGGAATAGAGATGCACAACTACCCCATTCTTTCAGAGTGGAAGTCTCTACTGCTCTTCTGTTGGTTTGTTTTTGTTTGTTGTTTTTGGTGCATAAAGTGCTTTCTGCCCATTCTTTATTTTTTCCTAATGCTCCCTCCCAGGAGCTTCCTGCTGAGTGCTCCCTTCCCAGAGCTGACCCTCCCACAGCCCACTGCTATTTTTACTCTCTGGACACTATATCACCTCCCCTTGAACTTCCCTCCTCCTGTCTTTTCTCATTTCTGTGCTCTTCCCTCTAGACCAGTGGTTCTCAACCTTCCTAATTCCACGACCTTTTAATGCACTTCCTCATGTTGTGGTGACCCCCAACCATAAAATTATTTTCGTTGCTACTTCATAACTGTAATTTTGCTACTGTTATGAATCGTAATGTAAATATGATATGCAGGATGTATTTTCACTGTTACAAATTGAACATAATTAAAGCATAGTGATTAATCACAAAAACAATATGTAATTATATATGTGTTTTCCGATGGTATTAGGCAACCCCTGTGAAAGGGTTGTTCGACCCCCCAAAGGGGTTGCGACCCACAGGTTGAGAACTGCTGCTCTAGACAGTCAGTAGTGTTCACATTGCCCAAAGTAGAATTAGGATGGCTGCCCCAGAAATTCAGAGGGAGAAACAGAGCAGGCTCAGTATTTTTTGTTTTGCTTTGGAAATTGGCTTTTGAGTATCAAAAGGGAAAGCCAGAGGGAAGCAGGAGTTGATGCCAAGATAATATCTTGGAAAGAGACTAGAGGAACAGCAAGACTGCTACCCTCCCCCCTACCTAGGGAACTGGCTGAGGGTCACCTGATCTGGGAGGTAGAAGAGAAGGGAAATGGGGCCCAACTTGTATAGTGGGGTTGAGGAGGAGGAAAAGGACAAGAAAAAGAGGCTGGGTCAGCTTTCAGAGGCGTCTGTGGCAATGGCTGCAGAGCCCCAGGTCGGCAGAGCCAATGTAGACACCACCCATTGCCCTTCCACCAGTGACCACTATTGAGCCAACTGTTCCCCTGGCTATGTGTATCCACCTCTGCTGCAGAGTTCTGCTGAACCTCATCTCAGCTCCCTGGGCGGCTTCCTGCCCTTGGTATGTGAATGGCCCAGGACACTCCCCAAAATGGTAGTGGAATATACAGAAGGGGAGTCTTTGCCACCCAAGAGATTGTGATGTCATAAAAAAGGCCTAGCCCCTGCTCTTGGAGGTACGAGGTAGATGGGTATACTGGAGGCCCGCGGTGTCCCACCCAGATCGTCCTTGCCAGCCAGTGCACCCATCCCCTAACTGTGGAGAGTTGACTGCTAACAGCTCACAACTGCCCCCTTCGCCCAAGGACTACTGTTGGCCAAATGGGAGCTGCTTGACCCAGAGGTTGTATGCTCCACCCCACTGCGGCAGTCTGCGGCCCAGGACTGGAACAGGGGTGTGACAGCCATTTCCTTGCCACAAAGAAGGTCCAACTGTGGTGCCCTTCACGCTCCAGACCCTGGTGAGGTCGGGGATAGGGAATCATGCTGGATTCCTGCTGAGAGCACATTTTTGTTTTGTTTTGTTAATCCTCACTTGATGGTATTTTCTCCATTGATTTCTAGAGAGAGTGAAGGGAGGGAGACACAGAGACACATGGGTTGGTTGCTTCCCACACATGCCTTAACCAGGGCCAGGGATTGAGCCTGCAACCGAGGTACGTGCTTTTGATGGGAATCAAACCTGGGACCCTGCAGTCCACGGGCTGACGCTCCAACCACTGAGCCAAACCAGCTAGGGCTGAGAGCACATTCTTGCTTCGCTCTTTCCCCTGCCTTACCCTGCCTCTCTCACCCCTTTTCTTCCAGAGAGCACACGAATTCCCATTTCAGGTCCTGCATTCAAGGAATCCCAGCTAATGGAATGGGATTATGGCAAGTGCCGAAGAAATGGGGGAGCTAATGGCAATGGAGTCCCCTCATACTGCACTCCTGAGGGAAGAAGAAACCTTGCTGGGGCTCTTTCTTCTGCTTTGGCAGCCCCCCACCCCCCTCCCCCAACCCCACACGTGCATGTGCACACACACACCTCCCTCTGCTACTGAACTGCTCACACACACACACACACCCCAAGGAAGGGGTTTGGAGGAATTCTTTGAGCTTTGAGGCTTGATTAGGGGGGTTTGATTTTCAGGTGCGATCAAGAGGTGATGCTTTAGCCTTACTCAACAGGAGCAGAGCGATGTCCAGTGGTCTCTCGGTACCTGCTCCTGGCCTGGCTTGACCCCGGGGACCCTGTAGGACCCCGTGCTGTGGAAACCGCAGCGGGGACACCATTGACAGGTCTGCCAGGTTTGGGCCTGCTCAGCAGCCGCTCCACCACATTCCACCCGGCAGCCACAGTTGGTCTTGGCAAGGTGGCCCTCTGGGCCCCGCTCCAAGAAGGGCCCGGGAGCAGCCCAGACAAACCAGCTTTCACCACAGAAGCCAACGCTGGCTGGGCTTGACTTGGTGCCAGCCCAAAAGTGGTCGGACCCTACCCCGCGCCCCTAAAAGTGGACTCATGCTCTGGGAGAGTGGTGAGGGGGAGGATGAATGGAGGGGAGCCAGACCCCCAGGTGGGTGAAAGCCAAGAAAGGAAGCAGAAGCAGGGACCCAGGCCAGAGGGCTTTCCTGATGACACTCCATCCCGAGACAGGCCATCAGGAACTGGACCCACAGGGTGGCTGCCCAGCTCTGGAGTGGCCCTTGGCCACAGTGCCAGATAGACAGCCCTTTCAACCCTGCCATGGGGAGACCTCCCCACCTCTCCTCTCCCAGCAGCTCACAGCTTCCCCGACTCAGCCAAGGAGCCCTGGCAGCCTAGCCTGAGAGGCCCACGCACAGCCAAGGGCGCATCAGGAGCAGCGTTCATTCCCAGGCAGGCGATGGGAAGGAAGGGCTTTGGAGAACCAAGATGCCAGGGTGCTGGGCCCCAAGGAGCAGCAGACCTGTTACTTTACAGCATTTTTCCTTCCCCCTTTAAACACTTGGCTCCTTTCCTCTCAGGGAATAAAATAAAAATGTACTTGTTTCTGTTACTGCCCTGCTGGAAAGCCTCTTCTACATCTTTAGAGCCATGAAGTCTCTTCTGTTCTGCTGCCAGTGGAAGGGGAGAGAGGGTCTGTGGACTCAGAATCCTCCCACTTATTCTCATTGGCGGTCCCTGCAGCTCTAAACCCAGAAGCTCCAAGGCTGAGGCCAGGGGGGAGGTTTGCACACCTTCTCCTTTGGAGAGTGGAAGCAGGGGCTGCTGGACAGACTACCCATGAGTGCTATTCTGGAACTCCAATAGGGGGACCCAGAGTCCAGCTGGGAAGAGGCAGGTTATGGAGGTAGAATGACTTAGTGAGAGAATAACATGTGTTTGTTCTTATGTTTTCCCTCCTCTACTTCAAGAAGTTAGCTGAAGACGGCATGGCAAGGTGAAGGACTGAGATGGTCTGTAGATCTCTACATTTTGTTTCCCAAAAGCCTAGCTTCTTGTGGGGAAGAAAAGAGCCAATAGGTGCCTTCTGAGAGAGTAGTGCAAAGACAGAGAGAAAGAGGGGGAAGGGGAGTGGGGTAAAAAATAGACTGGAGTTTACCATTAAAACATGTAATTAGACAGTTGATGCAATGGCTTAACATTAGACACATAATGAGTGTAATTCAGCACATTAACAAAATATTGGAGAAAGTCACACAATTATCTCAATACATGCAGAAGAAAAGTTCATAAAAGTTGCATCTATTCATAATTTTTAAAATTTTAAATAAAATTAAGAATAGCCCTGGCTGGTTTGGCTCAGTGGATAGAGCATCGGCCTGCGGACTGAAGCATTCCAGGTCAATTCCGGTCAAGGGCACATGCACAGGTTACGGGCTCGATCCCCAGTAGGGGGCGTGCAGGAGGCAGCTGATCAATGATTCTCTCTCATTGATGTTTCCATCTCTCTATCCCTCTCCCTTCCTCTCTCTCTCTAAAAAATCATTAAAAAGATATTTTTAAAAACTTACTAATTTAACATCTATAATAAAAAAGCATAATATGCTAATTAGACCAGATGTCCTTCCAGACAACCTTCCAGACGAAACTTGGGCTATAGCCATGGGATTAAGGAAGCCACCACAACTGCAAGGGAGGGATCCAAGCAGCCGCCATGGCTGCAAAGGCCTACTCTTGCACGAATTTCGTGCATCGGGCCTCTGGTCTAGAATAATAAAAGTGTAATATGCTAATTAGACTGGACGTCCTTCTGGACGTCCTTTTTTCCAGACAAAGCCACAGTGGGCAGGGGCCACGGCAGTGGTGGGCAGGGGCCGGGGCCAAGGCCCCGTGCACAAATTTCATGCATCGGGTCTCTAGTAATTGTATTAGTGTGGTATTGGTATAAAGATAGACAAAAAGATCAATGGATCAGAATAGGGAATCCAGAACAAGCCCATACATTTATGGGTACTTGTTTTATGATAAAATTGCCACTGCGAGGTAGAGGTTAAGTTTAATTTTTTTCATTTGAATATCCAATTGACCCAATGCCATTGATTAAAAAACCATCCTTTCCCCACTGCATGGCAGTTTCCATTTTTCTGGGGGACTTTTGTTTTTGGAAGAGGCTAAGGGGCCCACCGATATGGGTGGGATGGGGAGAAGGATGTTTTGCAGAATAGTCAGCAGTAGGGCTGGTCTCAGCTGCTACCTGGCTTCCCTTGAATCACTGAGTCCAGTCCCCAGTGGGTCCTGTCTGAGCAAAATGCAGCTTCAGAGGCCGTCTGATCCCCGGGTAGGATGCAGAACACAGCAGCCTCGTTTTTCTGGGAAACATATGGGAAGAAAGCGGAGGATTTCTGGGAGATGTTGTCTCTCTGAAGATCGAGTAACCAACTGTCTTATCTTTATCCTGATTGGCCCTGTGGGTGGGCTGATGCTGAGAAGCTTCTCTTTGTCACCTGGCATTTAGAAACAACCTGGGCAGTTTCTGTCACGTGGTCTCAGGAGACTTGGGACTTGCAAATAAAGGAAAAGGAAAATTCACGCCCGCTCTGAACTTATTTCAAGTACAAAAATCAACTTCCTTTTCCCCAGGTTGACACCCCGGGTCTATCTCCACGGTAGACACTTTTGTGTCCCACCCACATCTCATCTTTATCTCTTCAGTGCACACCTGTCTGACTCCATCTGCCAACACCTGCATCTTTTTGCCTGAAGATTTTCTCTAGCTTTTGGGACCTGTTTTACCACCCATGGGCTGACTGGAAGTGCCAGGAAGGTAATGCTCCCCTTCCCCACAGAAGCCCTCACCCACCGACTGATGGAAGTTGGTGTATAAATACTCCAGCTCCCTTGCTCCTCAGGTGGAAAAACTCTGAGGTGTGTTCTACACTGTCTACCCCAGTTCTCCAGCAGGAAGCTTGTCTCAGATTCTGCTTCTAGGGGAACCAATCTAAGACATGTGAAAAGGAAAATTATATTAGTCACTTTAGGCTACCATAACAAAATGCCATAGACGGGTGGCTGAAACAATAGAAATTTATTTTCTCATTGTTCTGGAAACTACAAGTACCAGCGATCAAGGTGCCAGCTGATTTGGTTCCTGGCGAGGACTCTCTTCCTGGCTTGTAGACAGTCTCACCTTCTCACCGTGTCCTCATATAGTGAAGAGAGAGCTCTGGGGTCTCTTCTTACAAGGACACCAATTCTATCAGACGAGGGCACGACTCTCATGACCTTATTTAACCTTAATCACCTCCTTAAAGGCCCTATCTCTAAATATAGTCATATGGGGGGAAAGGGGTAGGGCTTGAATGTATGAATTTGGGGAGGACACAATTCAGTCCATCAAATTGATAGCAAACATAATTGATTAGCTCTGCCTACCCTGGACCAGGGAGTGGGCAGTGCCGACTCAAATGGTGGCTTGAGCACAGTTGAGAGATTTTTGAAGACAGATATCACATCTCATTCCTATCATCCATGGCATCTGACCCATCTCAGGAACCAGAATATGACCACTGTCCGGCTACCATCTGCATCCAGTCCAGTGGACTGCCGTGGAGAGCCCCAGGCAGTGGAAACTGCTCAGAGTCTGAATGGAGCAGGGTGTGGCAAGGTAGCCTTCAGGGCTCTGCAACATAGACTGGAAACAGGAACTGAGGGGGAGACCAGGCAAGCACTATAAATAGGGGAAGGTGACCAGAAGGCTACCTGTTATGGTCCCAGATGTTGGCCAGGATCACAAGAGAAGGAAGTGGCAGGACCAGCCCATCTGCCTTGGCAAGTGTCTTTGGCCAGAGGGCTGTAGGGCATGGGCACATGGGTAGGGGAAGAATAGGATTTCCCCAGGTCAGAGCCAAAGACTGCCACCAGCCTGGACACTGGGATCCCTGGACAATGAGTCAAAAAATGGCTCCCCGGGTCCGAGGTCTCAGGCACATGTCTCAGGGGAACAACAGGGATTCATCCTGGAGAGGGGGTAAATGAGTCCAGGAATCTTGCATCTTTACTATCCTTCCTCCAAAACTCTGAGACAGGAAAGCCAGAAAGTGGTTAGGCCTGGGGTCAGACCTCGCTCAGATAGCAACTTTGGGAGCCAAAAGCCACCCCACCCAGCCCAAGTGAGGCCCTGCAGCCTCTAGCCAGGAGGGATCTTACTCCTGGGCCTGTGTACACCTAGGTAATGTTTAATTTGCTCTGTTCTGGTCCCCAGCAACCCCTACCCTGGGGGATGACAATCCCTACTTTGGTCCTGCCAGACAGCTAGGGGATGGAGCCCTCAGTGGCCAGAACGTGCTCCCAGCCAAAGATCTCAGGGCTCAGCCCATGTCCTGGGTCCTCAGGCCTTGTACGCCTTCTCCCTACACCCCGACACAGTACCTGAAAGCAGACCTGGGTAGGGAATAGTTGCTCAGTTGAACTCCGGGGCTGTTGAAAAAGCCCAACGTGCAAGAACACTGCCAGGGGCATGTTTTAGACGGGCTTCATGAGAAGCCTAGAAAAGCAGACCCACGCCAAGGAAGCAGGCAGGAGAGGCTGGGTGGCCACCCGCATCTGTGTTTATTGTTCTGTTTTCTCCAACCCCAACAGAGCAGAGTGTGAGTCCAGGGGCAGCTGGGCCCCTTCCATGGTTCTATGGGACCAGCAGAGTCATGTGTGTGTGGGTCAGAGTCCATGGGACACCTATTGGGAGGAAGACCCATAATTCAGGGGCCTCGCACCCCCTCTTCTGCACTGCCATGCCTGAAGCCCCCACTGGGATTCATGATGTGGCAAGCGTGAGAGTGCAGGCTGCGATGGGAGTGGGGCAGCCATGGGCCAAGCGGCCATCGGAAGCTCCATGGGAGCCTGCGCAAGCCTTCTGAGGCTGCTGGACATCTCCCTTGCCCTAAAGAGAAGTGGGCGCTGGCCCAGCGAGATGGGCCAGACACAAATGGGATCTTCCCAGGCCACCTCTCCCTGAGCTATCCTCTTTCCCACAGTCCACTTCCTGTGCTCCTGTCACCTGATGCCTCAGGTCTGCACAAAGTCCATCTCTTCCACAGGAACCGGTCCGGAGTGTGAAGTCCTACATCCCAGCACCTCCCTGGGATGCTCTCCTGCCAAAAGCGTCAGCACAGTGCTGGGGCTTCGACCAGCCCCAAGGAAGGGAGGTGAAAGAAGCCTGTGGAGGGCCGGGAGCATGGGGAGGAAGTCCTCTCCCCATTCAGGCCCATGGGTTGAGGTCTGTCCACAGCCCTGGCCCTGCATCTGTCTGTGCTGCCATCCAGGGCATGGGTGTGAATCCTGGTGGGACCTCCAGTCTGGGCCAGCAGGGGCCAGACCTGCAGACCTGGTTGGGAGATGGAGAGAAGGTCTTGAATGAAGGCTGGCTGCAGGGGACAGGAAGCCACTTCTTGACACTTGTTCAGTATGGGCCACTGCACGGGCTCCGTGGCCCTGACAGTTGTCTAGATGGGCTCTGGAGAGGAAGACCTGGACCCCAGCTCCCCATACATGCTAAGGCCTTTTGGAGAGATAGCCCATCTAAGGCCGGGAAAGGACTTACCGTAATTAGGAGTACGCCAGGCCCTGAAGCCCCCGGGCTGGAGAGTGGAACTTCTCAGAATCCTCAAAAGGCTGGTCTGTAGTAACCAAGGGGAGGGGCTATGAGCCATGTGTAGCCTGGGGAGCTTATCTGCCTGTCCGCTCTGGGCTGGGGACAGTATACAGGGCTGAGTACAGTGCTATCAAGAGCCTTGGAGGTAGTCAGCCAGCCCTAGCTCTGGTCTGGAACCAGCATTGCAGAGAGTTAGGCAAGGCGTGCCAGAGGGCCTGGCTCGAGGTGAGGAAGCAGATGGCCAGGTACCAGGACAGAAAAGAAAAGAGGTCAGGCTCCAGGAGCACTGATAGCCAATGCAGCGGCAGCAGCAGCGTGGCTTCCTCCCCTATCTCCATGACATTCATCACTCCCATCACCCTTGCCCCTGCCTACCCACTCCCATGGTTGGTATTGATGTCCCTCACATTTTAAACTGTCTTGGGTTAAAAAAAAAAAAAGGCAAAAAAAAGGATTGCCCTTTCAAACCATCCTAGAGCATTATCTAACAAGCCCATCCTAACAGTCATCTTCTAGGGGATGTGACTTCTTTTGACTCGCTATACACTATTGGTTAGGGCTCAGGCTGTTAAATTGGATGTTGAGTTGGAGGAGACTGATAAATGAAGTGGCAAATGACAACCATTTCACAATTGGGATGTGGAGGGATGATGTGGTCTCAGTTTCTTATCTGGAAAATGGGGGAGAGGAAGCTGGGCTAAACTTTGTCCAAGGCCAGTCCCCTTCCATCAGCAAGTGACCCAGTCCCTCACAGTGGTGTGTGCTACCCTCCAGTGGACACACAGGTAAAAAGCACGTAGTCCACGTGGGGTTCCTCCAGCTGAGTATTAGGTCTCTGCCCTGGGTTCAGCTGGAGGGGGAGGGGCCCTGGGATGGTTTTCAGACCTTCTCCAACTGGAATTTGAGTCCCCTTTCCCTTGGTCAAGTGGCCAGTTGATAGCATCAGGAGTGGTGACCATCCCAAGCTATGAGGACAGGGAAATGGGGTCCCCTTGGACTCCTACAAAGCTCTTTGCTCTGTACCCTACAGGGAGAACTGGTCAACTGGCATGAGGCTCTGGTGAGATGTGGATGGCATGGGCCCCTCACGCCCAGCTGCTCCACCAGGCCACAGTGGGGCAGAATGAACCACTCACTCACCTGGAAGCCCCTCTCCGTGGGCTCTGGGGCAGGCCTGGGTTGGGGAGCTTGGTGGGCGCAGCACGGGGGCAAAGGCGCTCCTCTGTTTGACAGCGGAGATCATGTTGACAGGTGAGAAGGAGAAGACGCTGGCGGTGGGGGCAGCCGCCGGGAGGGACATGGAGGAGGCAGCAGCCAGCGGGGGGCTAGAGGGCATGACTCCGGGGCGGGGCGGGCAGGGGCAGGTGCAGCAGGGAAGGCAGTGGGAGACACAACAGGGAGACAGCACCATAGTGAGCAGCGTGGGCTGCTGACCCCAGGCCCAGACCTCACTGGGGGCTGTGAAGGTCCTGGGGGGACCCATACAGCGCAGGGTCTGGAGGCAGGCTGGGAGCCTCTGAGGTCCTGGGCCAACACTTGCCTTTTGGGGGGCTCTGGAGACCCTTTCTTGGGGCTGGAGGTAACAGAGTCAAACTAGGTAAAAACAAAAGCAAAACCAGAATATCCAACAAAATCAAATACTGGGAGGTGGCCCCAAAGATGAGAGATGAGCAAGAGATAGAACAGCCTAGGATTCCTGCTGAAAACCACTGGAAGTCTGAGAAGCTGAAAAATATTTATGGGCCCTAGAGTACCAAAGTTCTCAGAGTCAAAGATTGGGGTTCATAGTGGAGCTGGGGCAAATGGTCAGCGGTAAAGTTTGGGGGTAGATGAAGGCTCCTGTTACAAGGCTCTCTGTCCAGGGCCAGAGCTCACACAACAAGCACTTGAACTTCCTCCACAAATATGCTCCCCTTATCAATCACCTCTCACTCTGGGTATTTTGTTTTCTCCCAGTTTAATGTAGGTCCTTGTCACCTCCAGCCAAAGTCCTATATCACCCTCTTCCAGCTGGTCAATTTTAAAGAAAGCATAGGGCCCGACTGGCGTGGCTCAGTGGCTGAGCATCGGCTTATGAACCAAGAGGTCATGGTTCGGTTCCGGTCAGGGCAGCACGTGTCTGGGTTGTAGGCTCCATACCCAGTAGCGGGGCGTGTAGGAGGCAGCCAAGCAATGATTCTCATCATCGATGTTGCTGTCTCTCTCTCTCCCTTCCTCTCTGAAATCAATCAAATAAATAAATTTCTATATATATATATATATATATATATATATATATATATATATATATATATATTTTAAATCCTCACCGAGGATATTTTTCCTTTGATATTTAGAGAGAGTGGAAGAGGTAAAGAGAGAGAAATATCAATGTGAGAGAAACACATTGAGTGGTTGCCTCCTGCACATGCCCCGACCAGGGCCCAGGCCAGCGGGGAGCCTGCAACCAAGGTACATGCCCTTGACTGGAATCAAACCCGGGACCCTTTGGTCCACAGGCCGATGCTCTATCCACTGAGCCAAACCAGCTAGGGCTAAAAATATATTTTAAAAAAATAAAATAAAGAAAAGCGTAGGGATCACATCCTCAGATTTTCCTGTCCTCCAACCCCCTAGTCACCCGGAGCTGTGGCTTGCAGCCCTGCATAGAGGCTTTGTCTGTCCCTCCTCCCTACAGCCTCCTCTCCTGGCGGCTCCTGCCCACTGTATCTCTGGACCCCTCTTTCTATATCTTCATCTGAACCCAGTTCCCTGCCTTTCCTAAAGACCAATCCGGCTGTGATTTCAGTGTTGTCTGAGCAGCGGGCTATGGGGTGGGGGCAGAGGCTTTCTGGAAGAAACCAAGAGCCTGAGAAGGCTAGCTGCCTTTGGCATCAAAGCACCCCTCCCCCTCCCATTGATTCATTGCTGCCCTTGTCCCAAATGTCCTCAGGCCATGAATGGTCATCTCCTTTAAGACAATGCTCACTGCTAGCTGAGAGGCCATGAGCTCCACGGAGGGCTTGAAACAAATGTACTCTATCTATCTCTCAAGGCCAGGGGCTCACAGCCACATTTTGCAGCTTGAGTAGGATGGGAGTTGTGGGTCAGTCCAGGGCTGCTGGTGGCCAAAGTAAAGACGAAGGGGCAGTCCACACAGATAGCCCAGACCCACTGGCCGGGACAGTTCTGGATGTCATTCCAGGCACATCCTAGCACTCAATGAAAATGACAGTCCCTGAAGCTATACCACAATGTCCTCTGCACATGAGGAGTGGATGGGGACCTGGGTCAGCACTACAATATTACGAGATGGGACTGGCACTGGGGCGAGGCCAGGGTGTCCCCAGCTGATGCTGGAAGGGGGGTATAAGCAGCTCTAGAATTCTCGATCCTCTGGCTGAATGGGGAGATCCCAGGTGGCCTGGCTTCTGCCCACTGGGTCAGTGAGTTCCTCCACTGCTGATGGCACTGTGTTATAGTGGAGGAGGGAGGTTGGTGCTCCAGACTCCAGCAGCTCCAAATCCGAGGGGCACCCAGAGAGAGGTTTGAGAGTGCTTTCCCAGAACTGAAGGGAAGTAAGAGCAGTGGAGCCTGGCCTGAGAAAATGGCCAGGAGAGACAGAGGCTTCCAGAGGGATATCGCCTGTGTGGATGCTGGAATATGGGGCTTAGGGTTCCAGAAGTTGAGCCTGGGAAGGGAGTAGAGTGCCAGACTCAAACCCACAGTCAGAAAGAGCAGTACCCAGGGTGCAGGCCACTGGCAAGGAAGGCTAGGCAGGTGGCCAGAGACTTTGATCCTCAGCAATAGCAAACATAAGATGGGGAGCAGGTGAGGAAACCACAGGAAAAGCCACGGCCAGCTTCTCCCACAGCCTTCCTCATTCCTCTGGCTCAGCAGCGTCCCCCTAGACTTGAGGTACAATCTCTCTTACAGCTGATAGGGAGGTGCTTTGCAGCACACAGTAGGTGCTGTATAAATGTGAGCTTAATAGCTAAGCTATAAGAAGCTGAAAACAGGCTGCTCTGGAACTTGGGTTAGAAAGAGGCACTTGAGGGCAGTGCAAATGGTAAAAGCCTAAATGTCCTATCGCCCATCCACCTACCTTTGAAATGCCCCACCCCAAGAAGCAGACAGAGAATTAGTGCCCAGTGGCACATTCTGATCTGAGAACAACCCTAGGCAGGGGGTGACAATGATCCCATTTTACAGCAAAGAAATTGACGTTCAAAGTAAATAACTTGCTGAATGTCAGACAGCTCCTGATTTAAACACTCAAACTTTGAATCCCGCTGTCTGGCCACACAGAATTCGCTCGCTCTGCGTGACCCCATCGCAGGGAGGCACGTCTCCCCGGCCTCTCAGACCAACGGTCCAGGGGAGTGTGGGGCCAGGTGGAAGCCCCCTTTTCTTGATCCCTGAGTTCCCTCAGGCTTCCGGCAGGGGGCGCCATGCTCCTCCCGAAGTTCTAGTTTAAGACCAAAAGGTGGCGGTCCGCCAGGTTCAGAGGGACGCTCCCTAGTTAAAAGCCCGTTTCAGGGGGACAGGAAGGCTAGAAGCGATGAAGTCAGCAAAGAGAGCTAACGGTGAAAGAACTGTCCCGGGATGTGAAGCAGAGGGGTGGAGTTGAGGGGCGGGAGCCCGAGGGGGGGGGGGGGGAGAGAGAGAGAGAGAGAGAGAGAGAGAGAGAGAGAGAGAGAGAGAGAGAGAAGAAGAAGAAGAAGAAGAAGAAGAAGAAGAAGAAGAAGAAGAAGAAGAAGAAGAAAAAAAAAGAAAAGAAAAGAAAAGAAAAGAAAAGAAAAGAAAAGAAAAGAAAAGAAAAGAAAAGAGAAAGATAGAGATCGCACGCCACGCCGAGGGCTGGCCTGGCTCCCAATGGCAAGGCCAGTGTCGATGCTCAAGGGACAGGTGCCGGAAGCCTCCCCCCCCCCCCCCCGCCCCGCGCCAAGGGCTGGGAGGCGCAGGGCTGAGCCCCACGCAGCTCCCGGGGGTCCCGGTCCCTCCCTCCGCGGGCAGGGGACACTCACTGGTGAAGGGCGAGGTGGCCGTGGAGCCATTGAGGAAGCTCGGGGAGCCGGGCACGCCGAGGCCAGCCACTCCCGGCGCCCCGTAGCCGCCGAGGCCGGCTCCTAGGCCGCCGCCGTAGCTGCTCTGCTGCGAGCCGGGGCTGGGCGCGAACCCGCGGGGGGACGCGCTGCTGCAGCTGCGCGCGTAGCCTGCGGGAGAGCGGCGGTCAGGGGTGCAGCGCCGCCGGGAAGGGGGCGTCCGCGCGCTGGGGACTGCGGGACGCACCCGGCTCCGGGCCCGGCGTGGCTTCCCCGACGGCGATGGCCAGCGGGCTGCTGAAGGCGTTGATGCCCACGACGGCGGGGTGGGGGGTGGCTGGGGGCCAGCGGCCCCAGGGGCGCGGGCGCTCGGGGGGCGCTGTACAGAGCCTCGGCCACGTCCGCCGCGCGCTTCAGGAGGAGCTCCTGCGAAGACAGGGGCAGGGCAGGCCGGGCAGCCGGGGCGCCCGGGCGCAGGCAGCGCGCGCGGGGCGGCGGCGGGGGCGCCCTACCTGGTTACTGCTGGGCACTCCGTACAGGGCCTCCGCCAAGTCGGCCGCCCGCTTCAACAGCACCTCCTGGGGGCAGGGGAGGAGACAGCGGGACCAAGGAGCAGTCCCCGGGGGCGACGGAGGGGCCTGGAGCCCCGACTCCCGCCTCGGCCACAGGACACCCTCACCCCCGCCCCGCCCCTCCGAGTACCTTGGGCAGCCTCTCGGGATCGCCGGGGTGTCTGGGAATGACTTTCTGTAGCCGCTGGAACCCGTAGTCAATGGTGGGTTCGTTCAGGGCTGGGGAGAGCGGCAGCGAGTGGAGGACGCCCCCTCCCAGAGCCCGGCGCAGCAGAGCCGCCACCCAGCCCCGCCCCAACCTCTCGGAAAATCCCGGGTCGGTGATCTTAGAGGTTTCTTGAGTTCCTCTCTTATTACAAAAAAGGAAACTGTATATACATATTAGCTTCTGCAGGACTGGAGGGAAAGGTTTTTTTTTTTTTTATCATCTGCATTTGGTCTTATCAGGAGTAAATCATTTGCCATAAAAAAGAAACCCCTCAACCATCTCCATTTATCACAGCTCAGGTGCACTCTCAGCAGCACCTCACCCCAACCTAACGCACCAGCGGAAGCCTTACCTTCCTTCACCTTCGGCGTCAGATTTAGCGAATTTCCTTTCCTTTACCCCAAAGTGTAGAACACTCACTCCGGGTCCTTGCACTTGCATGCCTTCTCCCTTCTCCCTGGATGCCTCAACCCCCTTCCCCCCCCCCCCCCCCCCACACACACACACTCTGCAGGAGGAATCCCCTGGCTGACATCCCCTCCACGTGCATCTCCAGCCCCCAGCCAGGCTGGCACTCCCTGTCAGTAAGTAGGGTCACTGCCCAGTGGGGGGAGCCCCACGAAGGGCTCCGTGAATATCTGTTGGATGGGGGTGGGGTGGGGGTGGAGAAGTGCGCGGCTTGGGCTTAGGTGGGAATTTCTGGCCAGTGGCCAAATAGAGCCGGGATGGAGGCTTCTACCCCGCATCTCCAGGGAGTGGCTTTCACTCGGGTCGTGTGTGTGTGTGTGTGTGTGTGTGTGTGTGTGTGTACACGCATGCAGAGTGAGGCTTGGAGGAACCAAGACAACCCAGGGAGGATTCAGAGAGCAGCGAGCCTATTGGGGGCACCTTAGAAATAAACATTCCCGTGGAGATGTTAGTCTACTCTAGACCCTGAGGAGAGGGGTGCTCTGGACACCCTGGCGAGAAGGCCCGAGGCAGAGAGAACGCGGAGGAGGGCTGGGACTCGGCGCCTGGGCGGGGATTCAGGAGCCAGAGGCCAGGGAGAGAGAGCAGCGAAAGGACAGAAAGCAGCGCGAGGTGCACAGGGAGGAAAGCAGCCGCCAGGGGGCGAGACCACAGGTAGATTTGACTAACCCCGAGGCCGGGGCTCCAGAGCCGTACCGAGGACCCGCTCCTTCCCGGAACCCTAGGCCTCCCCTCTCCCGCCCGACTCCTCACCTGTGTAGACAAAGCGGCCGGGGGCTCCCTTGCAAAACTGCTTGGACTTGTAGGACAGGGTCACCTCCACCACCCCGGGGATGTGCCGCGGGGGCGTCTGCACCCGAATGGCGTGGGGCGTGATGAGCTGCGAGCGGAGAGAGGAGGCCTGCGGGTGAAGACCCGGGAGAGAAAGGCCCAGCCCGGAGCCCGGAGGGAGTCTGACGGGGGCGGGGAGGGGGGTGGCCCACCTCACTCCACACGAGCACGTTCCCGAACACGACCTGCAAGCCGTCGAAGAAGTTGTCTCCGATGACAATGACCGTGGCGCCGCCCGTGGTCCAGCCCTCCCCCGGGCTGATGGCCTTTATGCAGGGGGTGGCAGCTGGGAGGCGGGAGAGGAGCCAGGTCAGGGGCTGGCCCCAGGGTGGGGACGCGAGGCTGGCCGGGCCTGCGGCCGCGGGGACTGAACCGGGGGTCCTGACCTTCGGAGGGGTCCAGGCGGCGCGCCCTGCGGCCATGCTTGGAGTTGTTGTGCACAAACATGTTGTCAGACACGGCCAGCACGTGTCCGTCCACGCTCACGGTCGTGGACACCACCACCTGCGGGGAGAGCCGAGGCCAGCCTGGCTGGAGCCCTGGGCACATGGGAGGCTCCCAGGAGGAAACTTGTGGGGCACCAGCACCTGGAGGCTGGCGGCTGGATGCTGGAATTCAGGGTCACGGACATGGGGAAAAGCTTCGGCCCCTCAGGGTTGTGGAAGGGAGCCAGCTGGGTCAGGTGACATTCCCAGAAGCCCACTCTCTGACTGCCCAGGGCAACTGACCCCCGGAGCTAGAAAAGTCAAGAGCTCTGGGGGGAAAGACTGTCTCCTCGGGTGGAGTGGCTCCGGTTTCTGCAGACACACAGTAGCCCAGGCTCTGTTCCTGGGGCTCCACGGCAGGAATGGGTCTTAGGCAAGTGAAGTGAGAGTTTTGATGAGGGGGTCAGCATCAGCTTGAGAGCCCACCAGCAGGAGCCCCCACCCTTGGGAGGAAATTGGGGCTGCCTTCTTCCCCCCTCCTTCCCTGGGACGGGTGTGCAGGTTGGGGATGTGCTAAGGGCAGCTGCTCGCTGCTTCACGCTATGCAAATTAGCTGGGTCGTTAATCATGTAAAAATGTCACAATTAGCATCTCCTTAAGTGGGGCTCTAATGAAGCCTCCCTTGGCAGCCAGCATAAGCTGAGATGGAGCCACCCCACCCCCAGCAGGCATCAGACCCTGAAGCACAGGGCTGGGCTGGGTTGGGCAGGGATCTGCCCTCGAGGCCTTTCCCAGGGTGGCAGGGGTACCCCTGACTCCCACTAACAGGAAAGGGCAGGCTTGCAGGCCTGAACGCTCTCCCCGGACCCACCTGGAAGCGACGCATGTCTCGGGGATTCCCTGCGTTCTTTAGGCAGTTCTGGTTGCATTTGAGGAAGAACTTGAGGAAGAACCTGAAACAGTATGGCGGTGGGCTCAAGGGTCTGGAGGTTCTGGAAACAGATGAAGATCCAACTGCTCCCTGCTATGCCCCCTCCCAGTAGAGTGACTGCATTCTGTCTGCTCACATGCAGACACACACCCAATATTCCTATCACAAGCGACACACACACAGGATGCCTGATATCCACGCAGTAGACCCATCCCAACAACTATTTCACACAGACTACCCCCCACAGCGTAGGAATCACACAGTGCCTATTTGTCCCACAAAGTGGATTCTTAAAGAATATGTCCATTATGTATACCATATATACCTATTTCTCATGATTATACCCACCACACAATGTATACATATGCAGCAGGTACTCACACTTACCTGTAAGCCTATCCCACTCCATGTATATGTCATAGTATATGCCAGTGATGGCGAACCTATGACATGCGTGCCAGAGGTGACACGCGAACTCATTTTTTTGGTTGATTTTTCTTTGTTAAATGGCATTTAAATATATAAAATAAATATCAAAAATATAAGCCTTTGTTTTACTATGGTTGGAAATATCAAAAAATTTCTATATGTGACACGGCACCAGAGTCAAGTTAGGGTTTTTCAAAATGCTGACACGCCGAGCTCAAAAGGTTCGCCATCACTGGTATATGCCCATCTCACATATACTGGTAGTGCATCCATATCACATAGCATGTGCCTCCCCAAAGTGTGCCCATCACCCACACAGTGTATACTTGTCATAAAAGTATATCCATTCTATACACTGTAGATGCCTTATATACTATTACTCACAAAACATAGCCATCACAAAGTGTATACTCACCACACTCAGGGTATATCCTTCATGTAAGCCTATTCAATATGTACTCCACACACAGTCTGTACTTATCACATACATATGGTACACTAATCACATGCAGAGTCTCTCCATTACTCACAGTGTATGACCATCCTACATAGTATATGTACAGAAAGAATATGACAGTACTAGTATGCATTAATATACCATTTTGTTATATACAATCACCCTAAATACAGCCATTGCAAGTACTGTATAGTCATCACATATAGTAAGCAGATCTCCCCAACAAATCCCCCTCACGCACAGCAGATCTCGCTCACACATAGACCCCTGTAGAACACTCTGAGGTGCAGACATGTCATGTGACCCCAAATAGTGCACACCCATCATGTATACACTCCATTCATCTCTACAAGATACCCTGCAGACAGACAGCTTTTATGTCCCCATAAGGTCGTCACCACAGTGTAGATGCCATATATAATCCAAAAGGTCCTCCCCAAGGTGCAGGCAACTCAAATGCTCCCAAACAGTACACCTGCACAGTGTAGACACTCCGTTTATATCACATTATATGCCATCGTAAGGACTCCTTACACCCCTATAAGATACTCCATGGTACAGACACTTCTTTGCCCACAGTAGTCACCGTGCATGCCCCACATTTATGGCAGTGTTGACACCCTAATCACACACAGTGTAGACCAGTTTATTTAAATTCCATGTTAATGTACTCAGTCCCTTACAAGGTGCTAAACTGAGGAGGACAAAATAGCGGGATAGGACATAGTCCTAAAGGGGATTAATGCTAACCCTGGGATGTCACCGATGATTCAACTTCAAAGATGACACCACTTCCCTTACATGCTCACATGTGCCATTGCGTGAAATCCACTCCCAACCTACAGTCTCCAGAGGAAGGGTCCCTGGATGGGGCTGGAGAGCTAGGCTCTGGCCCAGGCAGGCTCATTGTGTGGTCTGGAGTAAATCCCGCATCGCTGGCATCCACTTTCAGCCATAAACCAGGAGAGCAGTAATTGATGGCTGCTGAGGCGCCTTCCAGTTCTGCCTCTGGACATCCTTTCAGTGGTTCTCAACCTTCCTGATGCCGCGACCCTTTAATACAGTTCCTCATGTTGTGGGGACCCCCAACCATAAAATTATTTTCGTTGCTACTTCATAACTGTAATTTTGCTACTGTTATGAATCGTCATGTAAATATCTGATATGCAGGATGTATTTTCAGGGGTCGCGACCCACAGGTTGAGAACCGCTGCTTTAGTTCCTACCTCCCAATGCCTCAGGCTGCTGTTTCCTGCAGGGTCCTGGCTCCCCCTGGGGGAACTCCCGTCTTGGCCTCTTCTACAGCCCTTGCTCGCAGGTCTTCCCACCCTTTCCCTTTCCAGTACAGGTTGCTTTTGTCCTTTGGGTCCACACCAATTCCCACTTCCTGTCTGGCCTTTGGGGACCCCGCCTCCCTGAGAGCCCCAGGGCCCTTCTGGCACCTCCAGCTGTGCAGACCTGCCCCAGGACATCTCAGTTTGTGAGTCTGGTTGGCTTTACTTGCAGAGTGGCATTGAGTAAAAAGCAGCCACGCAAGGCCTGAGCCCTGCGTGGGGGTGATGAGAGTCAGTTCCCTTTTCCCTTTCCTCTGAGCCTGCCGCTCAGAACTGCACACAGTCGATGCCATCAATGGTGGAGCTGCTGAAATCTCACCCACTGCCAGCTGGTCGTCCATGGGCTGCTCCCACCCCGTCCGAGGCCCAGCCAATGCACACACTCCCCTGAGAGCCTGTTGCTGCAGCAGCAGCAGCGCATGCCGCGGCCCTGTCAGCCTCGGAACTGTTAAGAAAAGTTATCCATAACTTGCAAATAAGGCAGAAAGATGCCTGTGAGCCCTTTCAAACACATTCTGGAACAGTGGTTTTCAAGTGTGGCACCCACACCACCAGTAGCCACATCACCTGGGAACTTGCTAGAAATGCAGACTCTTGGGACTCACCTCAGACACATTGAATCAGAACCTCCTGGGGGTGGGGCCTAGCCATCTGTGTGTTCATAAGCCCTCAGGTGATTCTTTTTTTTCTTTTTAATATATTTTTATTGAATTCAGAGAGGAAGGGAGGAGAGAGAGAGAGATAGAAACATCATTGATGAAAGAGAATCATTGATCAGCTGCCTCCTGCACGCCCCCGACTAGGGACTGAGCCCACAACCCGGGCATGTGCCCTGCTCAGGAACTGAACCGTGACTTCCTGGTTCATAGGTTGACGCTCAACCACTGAGCAACACCAGCCGGGCAGCCCTCAGGTGATTCTGATGCTCCCTAAAGTTTGAGAAGCACTGCTCCAGAGCTGCACTACCCCGCACAGCAGCCACAAGCCCCGTGTGGCATTGAGCACTTCAAATGCAGTTTGTCTGAGCTGAGATGTGCTGTAAGTATGAAATACCTGTCATATTTCAGTCACTTAGAAAAAATGTAAAATACCTCATTAGTGTGTGTGTGTGTGTGTGTATTTTAAATACTCATTGAAGGATATTTTTTCCATTGATTTTTTTTGTTAGAGAGAATAGAGGGAAGGGAAGTGGGGTGGGAGAGAGAGAGAGAGAGAGAGGGAGAGACATCAATTGGTTACCTCACACACACACCCCAACTTGGGTTGGGGATCGAACCTGCAACCAGGGTACGTGTCCTTGACCAGGAATCAAACCCGAGACCCTTCAGTCCATGAGCTCACACTCTAGCCACTGAGCCAAACCAGCCAGGGCTCATTAGTAACTTACTTGGTATTGATTACATGTTGCAATGATAATAATTTTGGATATACTAGATTAAATTAAATATATTTTCATAATTAATATTACCACTTCTTTTAAAAAATGTGGCTACTAGAAAATGTAAAATTACATATGTGGCTTGCATTATATTTATATTGACTATGTTGCTATAGCGTATTATGTTAACAAAGCCATTTAAGAGTTAGCTGATTATCCAGGGGAAAGTAACTTTGACTCATATTTGCTATTGATGGGGCCCAGATGACATAAAGTTAGGTGCTAACCTACAGAAAACTACTAAGATGCAAATGATTTTTGTTGGGAGAAGTGAATATTTCTGTTTGGTAGAGAAATTAACCCTAAAGGTTACAATTTTATTTATTGCCCTATGGACTTTAACTAGCTTCATATCTAACTTGGCAATCTCATTCCAGTATTTTGCACATATCCCATTTCTTCTCCAGTTCTCCCTCCTCCCCTCCCCCCTTTCCTAACTATATACTCTCCTGGAAGGAAGAGAGCCTGGCAGGGTCTAGGTAAGTGAGGATGAGCCATCCTGCTCCGGAGCCAGGGACATCCTACAGGGACCTAAGACAGGAAGGGATGTGAATTGTGTTGAGGGGCTGTGAAGCTCTGATGACCCCTCAAGCCTGTATGATTCCAGGGGTGGGGGAGAATGAGGAGATGGGAGAAGAGGGGAGGGGGTTTCTGAAAAGCCCCACTACTCCCATGGGGCTGGGAGTCTGGGGAAGCTACCTTTACCTGGCTGGGCAGAGTCAAGCCCACAGCCCTGGCTGAGCTGAGTACCCCTAGGGAGGGTGAGCATTTTACTATGCCCCTGGGTCAGACAGAGCCTGTGCCCAGTGCTTTCCCTATTGTGGCCATGAGGCTCTTTGGGGGTGTGGTCCCACAGAAAGGGTGGTAAGAGAAAGGTCAAGTCCCAGGAGCTGCCATTGGAACTACTAGAAGAAAACACCATAATTACAAGCGTGAGTTACAAATAAGTTATAAAACTGCAAAAATAAATTTAAAAAATCATCCACCCAGGCCGGGGTGTCTCAGTGGTTGAGTGTCCACCTATGAACCAGGAAGTCACGGTTGATTCCTGGTCAGGGCACATGCCCAGGTTGCGGCCTCGGTCCCCAGTAGGGGGCATGCAGGAGGCAGCCGACCAATGATGTTACTCTCTCTCACACCCTCTCCCTTCCTCTCTGAAATAATAAAAAGAAAAAAAGGTCATCCAGGTCTAATTTACAAGGACAGTACTCAGCAAGAGCCCGGAAACTGCTGAGTTCTCACTTGCATTATCTTGTGTAATCCTCTCATAGTCCTGAGGTCTGCAATCATTCCTACTTGACAGATGAGAAAACAGAGGATAAGCTACAAAGTCACAGGGAGTGCCAAAGTTGGGGTATCAATTTGGG
Organism: Myotis daubentonii; assembly: GCF_963259705.1. Lineage (NCBI taxonomy): Eukaryota > Metazoa > Chordata > Mammalia > Chiroptera > Vespertilionidae > Myotis > Myotis daubentonii. The sequence continues at coordinate 31,642,559 of NC_081847.1, forward strand.
ACTCCATGCACTGCTGACATTGATGAGAATCATGGAAACATCCCTCTAAGTGGGGTTCTCAGAGTCCAACCGAGCCCCAGCCAGGCTGTTCAGTGAGCCGTCCTTCAACAGAAGCAGGCCATGCGGGGACCAGGTTCGCCCTGGAATGGGGATCCCCCCCAGGTTACACATTCATCAGGGTTGCAAAGGAGACTCAGGTGTCCTTCCTCCTAGTTTTGGGCCTTCTCAGCCAGAGGAGATTTTTGCAATTAGAGAACAGTTGCCTAATATGAGCCCAAAGTTGACCGGCGTTGCAGTTCAGTGAAGGGTACACATGGTTCCATTATTCTGTTCTGTCTATATGCTCAACATCCTCCATAATGGGAAGCTTAATAAAAGACCAGATGAAGAGCTGTGGACAGTGGTCATCCAACTAATAAAGCCATTGAGAGTGGTAGTTATTCATCATGACTCTGCATGCAGTCCACTCACACTCCTACCTTACCACTTCCTGAACTTAGTTTAGCCTTCTTAATCATTTCTATAAGTGCTTTTCATTCACCCCTGTAAAAACAACTCAAGATGAAATTAAAATGAACCTTCCTTGTCAATGAAATATTCCCTATCAAAGCAGATGCTGGATTGACTCAAGTGCAAACATTTGACTTATACACAACTTCTCAGGTGTGACACCACTGCCTAAAGAAACTCCCTTAGCACAGAACTTTACTCAAAAGAAGCAAGACGTAAGGGAAATGTGGAGGTGACCGATGTGAGCCCACTGTTCAACTCTGGGTCCTTGGGGCTGGAGTGCAGAGTGGACGGAGCTGCTCTTTGGAAGGCAGCGTCCAGGTATCACATGGTGACTTGGTGCCTGCCTGGGTTCCCTCACCCCAGCCTCTGCGACTGTTAAGGAACCCACTACCTGTGAATTATCCTCAGCCAGAAGCAAGGTCCTCGCCCACCGCCCCCTCTCCCCCTGCCGCCCCGGCACCAGCAGCCCACAGACTGACATTACAAGGATGATAAACTCTTAGTGCTATTCACACTCCCAAACTCCCCAAAGGATCAGGCTGACACTGGACTCTAGCTGAGACCATCTTCTTCCTAAATCCCTTTTCCTGCCAGGTCCTGCTTCCCTCGCTTGTCTCTTCAGAGCGCTCTTCCAATATATCATTTTCTTTTTTGAATTTTTAAAAAATTGTTGGTCAATCCTCACTAGAGGATATTTTTTCCACTGATATTTAGAAAAAGTGGAAGGAAGGGAAAGGAGAGAGAGAGAGAGAGAGAGAGAGAGAGAGAGAGAGAGAGAGAGAAAAGAAACGTCGATGTGAGAGAGACTAGGGCCAGGTATCGAACCTGCAACCCAGGTACTTGCCCTTGACTGGGAATCGAACCTGTGACCCTTTGGTGCAGGTGCTGGCGCTCTAACCACTGAGCACACTGACCAGGGCTCCAATACACCACGTTCACAGGAATCCCCATCTCCAGCCCTGCTTCCAGGAATGTCATCCTAAGAAACCAGGCTGCAGAGCTTTTTACCAGTGTTTTGTTTTTCCCCTCCGCATATCCCTGTGAGATACTTAGAGCTGAAATTATGTTCCCACTTCCAAAGAGAAAGCTGCTAGTAACTGGGCCCCAGGGTCCTTGCAAATACAGGACTGTCAAGAGCAAGGAAATGAATGTCTAGATTATAAGTGCTGTCCAATCAAACCTCTCCCAAAATGATATCCACTGGCCACATATGGCTATTGAGCACTTGAAATGTGGCTAGTGTGATTGAGAAACTAAAATTTCCATTTTATTTTAATTAATTTAAATGTAAACAGTCACATGTAGCTCATGGCTGCCGTATCAGACAGTGCAACTCTAGAAGGAGGAAGCAATGTGAAGGGACACATGGGTTGGGGCAGGGTTTCCAAAGCACATGTCCTGCGTAGACCTTGGGGAAAAATGCAGATTGGGAGCAAAGGCTGGAATAAAACTCGTTATTTATTCCAAGACCAAAGATGGCACTGCATCCAGGGATGGGGAAAAGCAGAGTGGGGGGTGGGAGCAGGGGTAGGGAAATCCTCCACTAATTTTCACCTCAAATGGTTTCCCTTTGAGCTCATGAGCCTCAGGAAAAACAGAACATCTGGGGCAGGGTCTGTGCTCCCCACTGTTTTTCTTGTCTGCTGCCCCTGCCCCCAGCTCAAGGACAGAAGAGGATACAGATGGCGGGGCCATTCATTCCCTCATTCATTCAACACACCCATTCATAAAGAGGTATAAACACCTTCTAGGTGTCAGGTAGTGCAATCTAGAGATGAACACGATCTTAAGGAAAGTACAATACTTCAGGAAAGAGAGAAACTTAAAAGCACAGCTAGTAGGATAGAGTGGTGGGCATGACAGGATAACCTGCCAAGTGTAATCTGTAGCAGCCACTCGGCCTAGAGAAGTAGAAGGGGTCCTTGAGGTCACCTGTGACCTTCGGCATTTGGGGTCTTAGAGGACCAGAGACATCTTCCCTGGGAGAGAAGTAGGAGGAAGGGGCCCCACATGCAAAGGGAATAAAAGCCCTGCCATGGGGCAGGTGGGATGCATGGCATTTTCCCAGTGGTGCCTGATGAGACTGAGGAGGGCAGCTGTGGACCAGGGCCTGGGGGGCGTGGGGTATTGGCACCAAATCATGCGGTATTTGGACCCGGGGGGGGGGTGACAGGAAGTCAGCTGAGGATGCCTTATTGGCTGTGTCATTTGGAAAAGTCATTTTGCATCCAGGGAGAAGCAGGCACCAAAGGGCCCAGGCTAGAGAAGGGATGGTGGATGAGGAGGTTGGTACAAGGGGTCGTTCAGGCCCAGGTGGGAGTGACCCTTCCTGGTCTTGGCCTGGGGCAGCAGCCAAGGCCCAGTGTCCCCAGGGCCACAGCCACCTGCCAGGCCTGGACCTGGTCTCCCCACCAAGATCCTCACTGGGGCAGAGGTGGCTGCAGTGCAGATGGGCTGGGGGACTATAAATAGCCAGGGCGCATACATTAGCATGCCAATGCACCCGAACCCCATCCTCTATGCTAATGGCCCACCATGTGCCTGAACACCTTCTGTTCCCCTGCATGCATTTGCATGCACAATTAGCATAATCTTGTATAATTAATGAACAGCGTCAATTTTAGCTCCTAAGTAATTTGATTAACATGTTGATAGGGCACTTACTAGGCTCTCCAAACCTCAGGGCTGGGCATGGGGCCTGAGGAGAAGGGAAGAGGAGGGGGAGAGACTGCTAAGCGGCCCCCAGCTGCCCATGAGAGTGGTGGTGACTTCACTTTCCCTTAATGGGGCCTGAGGGGAAGGGGGAGAGGCTGCTAATGGGAGGCCTCTGGGCACCCCATGTGGAGTGGCAGGGACCTAAGCATGAAACACACTGTGTCCCTGTGGACACAGAGATACACATGCCCCTGGCATGTACCCCAGCCCAGGGAGTCTTCTGTGAATGCAGGATGGGGAGAACAGAAGAGGAGGGATGGAGAAAATGTAGGATGACTGGTGGGCTGGGGATGGATGGGCAGAGGGAAGCCACAGGGGAAGAGGTGTACTGTGGGTAATTGGGGACATAAGGTCCTGAGACTGAAGGGAAGAACTTGTATATTCCTCTGTCCTTGGGTGGGTGAGCCAGGCTCCAAAGGCAGGGATCTTGGCACCTTTTCTTTATGAATCATGAGAGAGGCAGAGGTGCGGGGCTGGCACCTTCTTTAATGCCCCAAGGGATAGAGAGAGAACATATAGAAGACTGAGTGTTGCTCCCTTCCTTTTCAGAAACAGATCCATTCCCAGCCCAGACATCCCAGGGCCTCAGACAGAGGCCCAACTCCTCTCTCCTGCTCATCTCTGTGAGTCAGAGTCAGGAAGTTCATCCCTGCCTCTAACTGACTTTCTTGTTGCTGTCTAGGCTCAGTTGCACTACCTTCTAAGATGGTCCATCGAGGTGAGAGCAGGTGGGGTAAGAAATGATACTGTGGCAGGCCCTGTATAGGACATTGTGTAAACACTTCTCACTTACCTTTACAGCATTCCTACCAGCTGAGGTTAAGAGTCAGCCCCATTTAATTTTTTTATTGATTTCAGAGAGGAAGGGAGAGGGAGAGAGAGATAGAAACATCAATGATGAGAGAGAATCATTGATCAGCTGCCTCCTGCACACCCCCCACCGGGGATGGAGCCCACAACCCAGGCATGTGCCCTTGACCAGAATCGAACCCAGGACTCTTTAGTCCGCAGGCCGACACTTTATCCACTGACCCAAACCAGCTAGGGCAAGTCAGCCCCATTTTACTAATGAGGAAACTGGAGCTGAGAAAGGTGAGACCTTGCTCAGAGTCATGGCCTCACATTCCAGGTTGACTTCAGTCCCCAACCCTGAATAGCCCTTAGCTTTATGGTGAGAATTTATCATTCAAATTGCAGACAGTCCACTTATTAGCTATCTCCCACTCCACCTATTATGGTCCCCAGGCCTCATCATGCCCATACTCACACTCTCCACCAACATCCTCTGGAGGCATCGTCCACAGCACCCTCCAGCCTCAGCATGGGAGCCACTCTGATCTCAAGCTTAGTTTCAGCTGCCCAGATACCTTAGCTTAAATCCCTGGATTAGGGGTGGCTTGGGGACCCTTGCTTTGTGATTGGCATCCTAGCCCACATGAACCCCAGGGCACATGGAGGAGCCTCTCATGAACCCTCTCTACTTCCTCCCTCAAATGCTCCCAGCTCTGAAAGGGGGTCAGGGGAAGAAGTGCAGTTCATTCTCTGGCAAGAGGGAAAATTTCAGTCCTGCTTCAGCACTGAACCAGCAGGAAGGTTCTGGAACCTCAAGGGGGAATTGACAGAATGGACCCTAGACAGAAGCCTGTACCTGCAGCAGTGTGGGAGAAAAGAGACCCTACAGGAAAGGGTGGAAGGAAACAGATGCTATCATGCGCTTGTTTTGTGGCTACAGAGGAAAACGGGAAATGTTCCATGGACTACTGGATTAGGAAGAGGGGCATATTCTTTCACAGCTTCTATACCCCTTCTCATTGAAGTGAATTTGTCAGTTTGTACTTGATCTAGTGATTGAGGTCTAAGTTTGCCACCAATAGGATAGATGAAAGCTTACATCAGCCAGGTGGCTCAGACATGACCTGTTTCAATAGTTATTGAGCAACACCCGCTGTGCATCAGGTACAACTACATGCAGAGCGTTCATAGTCCACAGCTCCTGTCCACCCCCAGGAGCCAGAGGAGGAGAGCTGTGGGCCCCTCATCGGATGAAATCTTCCTCACCTACTCCTGCACCAGGGTCATTCTGGCCAATCAAGCAACTATTTCATCTTAGAACTGTGATGTCTAATAAGATAGTCATTTTAATGTGGCTATTTAATTTGGGGTGGGTGGGAGGGGTGACATTTGTAATAGTTTCAACAATAAAGATAAATTTTAAAAATGTTTTTCCATTGGTCAAAATTAAATAAAGTTGAATATTCAGTTCCTCAGTTGCAGTAATTACATTTCAAGTGCCAAATAGGTATATGTAGCTATTGGCTACCATATTGGTCAGTGTAGAACATTTCCATCATCACAGAAAGTTCAATTGGACAGTGTTGTCTTAGAGCCTTACATTGTTTTTTATTTCCTCTTACCATTATGTAAAAGCTTACATAATTATGTTTTTAATTTATTGATTTGAGAGAGAGAGAAGAGGGGGAAGAGAGAGAGAAACATCGATTTGTTGTTCCACTTATTTATGGATTCATTGGTTGCCTCTTATATGTGCCCTGACTGGGGAATCTAACCTACAACCTTGGTGTATTGGGCTGACGCTCTAACTAACTGAGCTACCCAGCCAGGTCTTACACAATTATGTTTTATAGCAACAGCTCTGTAATCTTAGTAAGAACAGAGAGCTATACAGTGTTTTAACTTGTCCTATCCCATCCCCCTTTCCCCAGTTCTGTGGTAGCTTTGAAAACCAGCAGCCTTGAAACCTTGGTAGTTACGACAACCAACAGTCTAGTAGCCACTGGAAAGGACAAATTGGGTTTGGAACTTCTCAACAGTCTGTATTTCCGGACAATTGTTACTATTTGACCTACCTCTCGGCTCCCTAGCAGCCCCATTCTCAGTACTTGTTATTTGACCTGATTCAGAGCTTTCTCAGTGGGAAAAACCCTATCCTCAGGGTGTTTGTTGAAAACAACCTGTGGCAACTGTTCAACATTGCTGTTGCTTGAGGCACTGGTACTAGTTGGGGCAAACAGGAGTCTGGAAAAAGTGAGAATGAAATGTTTATAGGAGGCTCTGAAAAGTTCTTATATATTCCTGGAAATTTAAAAGGTCATGTGTATACTCTGGGAAGAGCAGGTGCCCAGAAAAGATCTCAGAAATCCCCCCTCTAGTCTCCCATCTCTAGCTGACCCTGAAACCTTGCACAAGCAAGAAGTGAAGGTAAAGGAAAGCTGCCCTAATACATACATACAACCTTTTGGCAAAAGGTGAAGACTTATTGGTCCATGGCAATTAAGGAAGTACCTGTCCAATTATGAGGAGACCACTAAGCTAAATGAACAGAAGAAACTTTAGTGGCCATGATAAGGAATACAGACTTTATAGAATTGGTCCAGGAAACTCACTAAACAAACAGCAACAGCAACAAACATTAGAAGAGGGGGTTTGATTTGCAGAAGTACCACATTATAGTATTAAACTATTCATGTTCAACAAATAATTATGAAACATGCAAAGTAACAAGAAACTATGACTCATACATGAGAAATAAAGCAGTTAGTGGGAACTGTCCTTGAGGAAGCCCACATGTTAGACTTACTAAACAAATACTTTAAACAGCTATTACAAATACTTTAAGAACTAAAGGAAACCATGTCTAAAGAATAAAAGAAAGTATGATAATAATATCTTACCAAATAGAGAACATCAATAAAGAGTTACAAATTATAAAAAAGAACCAAATTTAAATTCTGGAGTTGAAAAGGACAACTTAAAAATAATTTTTCTAGAGGAACTCAACAGCATATCTGAGTTGACAGAAGAAAAAGAAATCAGTGAACTTGAAGATAAGTCAATTGAGAGTACCCAGCTCTGGAGCAGAAAGAAAAAAGAATGACTAAAAATGAACAGAGCCTAAGATGTTGTGGGTCACCATTAAGAATACCAACATATACATAGTGGGACCCCCAGCAGGAAAGAAGGAAAGGAAATGGGCAGAAAGAAAGTTTGAAGAAATAATGGCCCAAAGCTTCCTAAATGTGATGAAAAACCTTATTCTGCACATCTAAGAAGCTTAATGAACTCCAAGAAACGTGAACTAAGAGATGCACACATAGAAGCATACTCAAATTGTTAAAAGACAAAGACATAGAAAGAATTTGGAAAGCAACAAGAGAGAGAAGCAGCTCACCATGGACAGCTGACTTCTCATTAAAAACCAGAAAGGTCAGAAGACAGTAAAATGACATATTGAAAGTGCTGAAAGAAAACAATTGTCAACCAAAAATTATAGTAAAACTATCCTTCAAACATGAAGTATAAATTAAAATTAAATAAACGTGAAGGATGATTTAAGAAGATAAACAAAAACTGAGGGAATTAATGACCAACAGATCTTTCTTATAAGAAATACTAAAAGGAATTCTTCAATCTGAAATGAAAGGACACAAGAGAGTAATTTGAATCCACACGAATAAAGAGTACTTGTAAAAGTAACCATACAGATAAACATAAAAGACATTACATATCTATTTTTGTTTATACTTATTTTGTTTTCCTACCTAATTTAAAAGACAACTAACTGCATGAGTGTGTGTGGGAGGGGGGCAGGGCAACTCTCTGTACATTCTGCTCACTTTTGTTATAAACCGAAAACTGCTCTAAAAAATGAAATATATCAAAGAAAACTGCACAAAGCAGTACTTATAAAACTGTGTTGATGGGCTTTTGATGTGTAAACCTACACTGTGATTGACAAGGATATAAAAAAGGAGAGGAGCCCTGGCCGGTTTTGGCTCAGTGGGTAGGGCATCTGCCTGTGCAATGAAGGGTCCTGGGTTTGATTCTCAATTAAGGGCACATACTTCTGTTGCACGTTTGATCCCGACCCTGGTCAGGACATGTGCAGGAGGCAACCAATCAATGTGTCTCTCTCACATTGATGTTTCTCTCTCTCTGTCTCTCCCACTCCCTTCCACACTCTCTAAAAATCAATGGGAAAATATCCTCAAGTGAGAATTAATAAAAAAAAAGGAGAGGAAAGAGAATGAATCTATATTGCAGCAGTGTTTCTGTGCATTATTATAGCTAATTTGATCATCTAAATTAGATTGTTTTAAATTAAAATATTAATTTATATTCCCAGGGAAACTACTAAGATAATTGCTCAAAATTAGATAACAACAACAGCAAAAAAAGGTATACTGGTAACTATGCATTTAACACAAAAAAGACAGTAATGGAGTAATAGAGAAAAAACAACAACAAAAAATAAGACAGAAAACACAAAGCAAAATTGCAGACATAAATCCTACTTTATCAGTACGTACATTAAATGTAAATGGATTAAACACTCCAATTAAAAGGCAAAGAATGGCCAAGTGGATTAAAAAACATAATCTTTGGTGTGGTGAACACACAATACAATATGCAGATGATGTTATAGAATTGCACAACTGAAACTTATATAACTTTATTAACCAATGTCACCCCAATAAATTCAATAAAAAAAGAAAAAAATAAACTTAGAAAATGCAAATTTAAAGTTTTACAGTCTGTTGAGTTGCATAGGTAGCTGAAGAGGTTAGAGCCCACATATCTTATTTATATATTAGATTTCCCTTGGATTTAGAACTTCTCCACTATTACTTTATTGTCACCCCAGGAATATCTTGTATTCTACATGCATGGTAATTTATAATGTTGCATTATAATTATTTTTCTATATGTCCATCTTCCTTAATAAACTGTGGGCTTACTGAAGTCAGAGTCTGTGTCTTGTTATTGTTTTATATTCCTCATAGCCTAGCAAATGCTTGGCATTTAGTGGGAACTCAATAAATTTTGATCATGAATGAAAAGTATGTGGTGCTACTTAAAATAAATACACTGAGTGGCCAGATTATTATGACCGGCCAGATTATTATGACCACCCCCTCAGTACAATGAAGTGAATTAGTTATGCAAATAATAATAATAAAACCTTGAGAGTATTTGCTTAGGAAGTTTTCAGTATTCAGTATTTTTGGAAGTGTCAATGAAGTACTGATGGGGTGGTCATAATAATCTGGCCACTCAGTGTATTCTGGATTGTGCCCTATCAGCAAGAATACTGGTGTTCTTAAAGAAATAGTGGGCTTGTTGATGCCAGGACAATGTTTGCTTTTAAATACCATTATTCTTGATGTATATTTTTAGACAGTTTTCCATGCAAAAACAGAGAGAAATTTGGACGCATAAGTAATAGTTATTTACTTTCAAGACATTAAATGCTAAAGACTAATTTATATAATTTTAATGAATAAATCTAGTGTAAATATAAACATTAAAATTGAAATGAAATAGTAATTGTTTGTATTTCATCTAGTATTTTATTTTATTTATTTTATTTTTTTCATCTAGTATTTTAAATATATTGAATATCCCACAATTGTGAATCAGAAGCATTTTGGAGAGTGCCATTGTCAGCATCATGTTACTTCAATTACTTCATGTTGTTTGAATGCACATACTTGTTGCAACACATTATTATTAAATGAATTATTTTCGTAAACAACGCCCCTAAAATAAAAATAAAAAAAACATAATCTAACTTTATGTTGTCTACGTGAGACATAATTTAGATTAAAAGATAGGAATAGGTTGATAATAAAAGGGTTGGAAAAGATATATCAATCAAACTCTAAGCAATTGAGAGCTGGACCAGTTCTATTAATATCACACAAAATGGCCCTTGCCGGTTTGGCTCAGTGGATAGAGCATCGGCCTGCAGAATGAAGAGTCCCAGGTTTGATTCTGGTCAAGGGCACATGCCTGGGTTGCAGGCTTGATCCCCAGTAGGGGGCATGCAGGAGGCAGCTGATCAATGATTCTCTCATCATTGATGTTTCTATCTCTCTCTCCCTCTGCCTTTCTCTCTGAAATCAACAAAAAATATATTTAAAAAATATCACACAAAATAGACTTTGAGACAAAACTGCTTTGAGACAAAGAATGACATTTTATAAAGATAAAAATGTCAGTCTACCAGAAAAAATAATAATTGTAAACATATGTGCACCTGACAATAGAGCTCCAAAATACATGAAGCAAAAAATTACAGAATTGGAGGAAAAAACAGATAATTCAACAATAATAGTTGGAGATCCAGTGCCCTACTTTTAATAATGAATACAACTACTAGCAAGAATATCAACAAGGAAATAAAAGATTTGGACCCCCCTACCTATAGCATCTCATACAATAAATGAGTTGTAGGTTCAATCCCCCGCCCCGTGAGGGAGGCAACTAATTGATCTCTCTCTCTCTTTCTCCCCCTTCCTCCCTTCCACTCTCTCTAAAAACCAATGGGGGAAAAATATCCTTGGGTGAGGATTAACAAGAAAAACAAAAAAGATGTACAAATGTCCCAAAAGTATCTGAAAGATGCTCAACATCACTTAATAAAGAAATGAAAAGAGAACCCACAATGAGAAATCATCTCACGCCCAATAGCATGGCTACAATGTATAAAGAGAAAATAACAAGTGTTGGAGAAATAAGAATCCTAGGGCACTGCTGGTGGGATTGTAAAATGGTGCAACTGCTATGGAAACCAGTATTGAGTTCCTCAAAAAATCTATTAAACATTATCATAAGATCCAGCAATACCACTTTTGGGTATATCTTCAAAAGAATTGATATCTCAAATATCAATATCTCAAATAGATATGTTCACACTCATATTCACAGCAGCATTATTCACAATAGCCAAGAGATGGAAACATCCAAATGCCCACTAATGGATGAATGTGGTATATACATAAAAGGGAATATTATTCAGCCTTAAACAGGAAGAAAGTCCTGTTACATGCTTCAGCAGGATCAACTGGAGAAATTATGCTAAATGAAATAAGCCAGTCACAAAAAGACAGTACTGTATCATTATACTTATATGAGGTACTTAAAATAGACACATTCATAGAAACAGAAAGGAGACTGATGGGTCCAGGACTGGGAGAGGGAAAAATGTGGAGTTGTAGTTTAATGGGTATAGTTTCAGTTTTGCAAGAAGAAAAAGTTTTGGAGATCTGTTGTACAACAAGGTGAATATACTTAACACTACTGAATTGTATATTTAAAATGGTAAAGATGGTAAATTTCATGTTATGTGTTTCTTTTTTTTTTAAATTGATTTCAGAGAGGGAGGGAGAGGGAGATAGAAACATCAGTAATGAGAGAGAATAATTGATCGGCTGCCTCCTGCACACCACACACTGGGGATTGAGCCTGAAACACAGGCATGTGCCTTGACTGGGAATCGAACTGTGACTTCCTGGTTCATTGATTGATGCTCAACCACCGAGCCACACCTGGCCGGGCTGTTATATCTTTCTTTACCACAGTTTTAACCCTTTGTGGTCCAATTTTATTTTTGGAATTTAAACAGTCTGGTCCGAATTAATTGACGGGACTGAATGTTGAACTGGTTTGCAGTGTCGACCTCAGCCTCGACGTTGGACCTGCTCCTAGCACCTGGTCTGTCGAGTCAGCCTCCACGTTGGACCGAAAAGGGTTAAAAATGACACAGGGAAGTAATTTTGAGGTGACCTAGACAATCTAATCATTAAGGTAATATGAAAAAAATAATCAAGGAGAGATGAAAAAATTATAAAGTATAAGAGTAATGGTGAAGGAGTGCTAGACCTACCAGTTACTAAAACATGTTATAAATCTTCAGAAAGCAGCATCATGTTTCCACATAAATAAATAGATGAAATAGTGAAATAGAATGGAAAGTCCAGGAATATACACAACTAGAGGCCCAGTGCACAAAATTTGTGCATGGGTAGGGTTCCTAGACCTGGCTGGCGATCAGGGCTGATCTGTGAGGTGACTGGTGGGATGATCAGGGGCTCCTGCTGGCACCCATCTTGGCCAGCCTGGCACCACCTGCTCACCAGCCCTGACCCCTGCCGCCACCACTGGTCCTCTCCCTCCATAGGAGGTGACTGGTGGGGCAATCAGGGGGTGGGTGAAATGGCTGGCACCTGCCTTGACTGGCCTGGGGCCTGCAGTCTGGGAGCAGCTCCTGCACTGAGCGTCTGCCCCCTGGTGGTCAGTGCATGTCATAGCTCTGCTTGTTCCAACCGTTTGGTTGATTTGCATATTAGGCTTTTATTACATAGGATTACATTTAAAATATAGCATGGATGATATTTATAACTGGTGGGGAAAGATGAAATATTCAATCCACCTCTATTTTTTTTTCTGGTAGCTGCCACTTGCCCCAAGAGAAATTATTGAATAATCCATTCACTAAAAATCTCTAAAGACAAAAAGAAGCTCTTATATAGAGCCAGAGAAGAGAGTTTACTCACAAAAAAATGACAACTATGTCATACTTTTCAACAGCAACAACGGAAATATTTTCAAAGCTCTAAGTAAGAAAATAACTATCAATCTAGAATTGTGTTCCCAGGAAAACGATTTTTCAAGAAAGAATGATATCAGGACATTTATAGTAAAACAAAAGTGAGAATGGTTTACCATCAGCAGACCTTTACTGAAGGAGGGATTTCTAACAGATGTACTTCCAAAAATAACCCCACAAAATGTTGTTTGAGATACAAGAAAAAGATGAGCAAAAATTGGATAAATATAAAAAAATCCTATATAATAAAAGCATAGTATACAAATTGCCCCCTCAACTGGGAGTTGCCCAGGAGTTCGACCAGGGGGTGGAGGCAGGCAGCTGGGGGAAGGGAGAGAGGCCCTGGCCAGCAGCTGGCAGCTGCTAGGGACCCTACGTGCACTGGGCCCCTAGTATCCTATCTAATAAAAGAGAAACATGGTAATTAGCGTACGACTGCTACCCTTCCCATTGGCTAATCAGGGTGATATGCAAATTAACTGCCAGCCAAGATGGCAGCCAGCAGCCAGGCAGCTTAAAGCGAACATGAGACTTGCTTGCTTCAGTGACGGAGGACTCCAACGTTCCTTGCCTGCCGCTGCCGGCCTCTGAGCTGCAATTCTAAGCAACTATGTTACAAATATAGAAGCTAAACAAAACCCCAGAAACCTGCTTTAGTCGCAGGGCTTCAGCCAGTAGGCTCGCAATATTGTTTCAAATACAGAAGGTAAACAAAGGCCAGAAACCTGCTTTCAGCAGCGGAGGCCTAAGAGCTGGAGCCAAGCCTCAAAGCTAAAGCTGGCCCAGAATTAAAAAAGAAAAAAAGAAAAAAAGGAGCGGTTGGGAGCTTCAGTCACCTGCCAGCCTGAAAACAGCCCTCAGCCCCTCACCCAGGCTGGCCAGGGACCCCAGTGGGGACCCCCACCCTGAAGGGTGTGTGACCAGCTGCAAACAGCCATCAGCCCCTTACCCAGGCTGGCCAGGCACCCCAGTGGGGACCCCCACCCTGATCCAGCACACCCTTCAGGGCAAACCAGCCGACCCCCACCTGTGCACCAGGCCTCCATCCTATATAGTAAAAGGGTAATATGCCTCCCAGCACCGGGATCGGCAGAGCCGAGAGGCCTCCTGGCACCAGGATCAGTGTGACAGGGGGCAGCGCCCAAACCCCCTTATCGCCCTGCGGCTCTGTGTGTGACAGGGGGCGGGGCCACAACCTCCCTATCGGCCCTGCTCTGTTCGTGACAGGAGAAGGCGCCCCAACCCCCTGATCAGCCCTGCTCTGTGTCTGATAGGGGGAGCTCCCCAACCCCATGATTGCCCTGCGGCTCTGTGTGTGACAGGGTGCGGCGCCCCAACCCCCTGATTGGCCCTGCTCTGTACGTGACAGGGGGTGGCGCCGCAACCTCCCCATCGACCCTGCCTTGAGTGTGACAGGGGGCGGTGCCCCAACCCCCCAATCGGCCCTACCCTGATCGTGACTGAGGGTGGCATCGCAACCTCCCAATCCGCCCTGCTCTGTGCATGACAGGGGGCAGCGCCCCAAATCCCCAATCGGCCCTGCTCTGAGCCCGACCAGGGGCTGCACCTAGGGATTGGGCCTGCCCTCTGCCAACTGGGAGCAGGCCTAAGCCAGCAGGTCATTATCTCCCGAGGGGTCCCAGACTGTGAGAGGGCACAGGCCGGGCTGAGGGACGCCCCCCGCCCCCCCCCCCCCCAGTGCACAAATTTTTGTGCACCGGGCCTCTAGTTTATATATAATAATAATAATCCTATCTAATAAAAGAGTAATATGCAAATTGATCATCACCCCAACACACAAGATGGCCACCCCCATGTGGTCAAAGATGGCTGCCACAAGATGGCCGGCAGGGGAGGGCAGTTGTGGGTGATCAGGCCAGCAGGGGAGGGAGGGCAGTTGGGGGCAACCAGGCTGGCAGGGGAGGACAGTTAGGGGTGACCAGACCTGCAGGGGAGGACAGAAAGGGGTGACCAGGCTGGCAAGGGAGGGCAGTTAGTGGTGACCTGCCAAGCAGGGGAGGGCAGTTAGGGGCAATTGGCTAGCAGGGGAGCAGTTAGGCGTCAGGCTGGCAGGGGAGTGGTTATGGGGTGATCAGGCTGGCAGGCAGAAGTGGTTAGGGGCAATCAGGCAGGCAGGCAGGAGAGCGGTTGGGAGCGGTTGGATTGTGAGAGGGATGTCCGACTGCCCATTTAAGCCCGATCCCGGTGGGGCCTAAACGGGCAGTCAGACATCCCTCGAGGGGTCCCAGATTGGAGAGGGTACAGGCTGGGCTGAGGGACACTCCACCTCAGTGCATGAATTTCATGCACCAGGCCTCTAGTCTATATAATAAAAGCCTAAGCGACCTTTACAGTAGAACAACCAGAACAACTGGCCGCTATGATGTGCACTGACCACCAGGGGGCAGACGCTCAATGCAGGACCTGCCCCCTGGTGGTCAGTGTGCTCCCACAGGGAAGTGTGGCTCAGCTCACAGCTGGCGAGCGCAGCGGTAGTAGTGGGAGCAATGAGTCAAGCTGTAAGGAGCAGCAAGCAGGAGGACAGTAAGGAGTGAGGGGTCCCAGACCCCCCTCCCACCCCAGTGCACGAATATCGTGTACCGGACCTCTAGTAATAATAATAATGTGCAGAATTTAAAAATAATCAAAATTCATGGGGTAATCGAATGTCCTAAGATTTATGGTGTGCTGGCAAGTGTTTAACAACCATTTCTAGAGAGGAGAAAACACTGATTTATAGTGTTTGTTGATTTCCATGGTTATATGTTCCCCCATGGCTGATTTCAAGCTATCAATGGGAAGTCTCTGAATATGGAGTTGAGCAGAATTACTAATAATTAGCTCTTGTGAGTCAGTATGAGCCAGCTCCAGCACACCACTGTCAAAGACTCTAATATTAGTCAGGGAAGAAATTATGACTTTATTAAGAATATATAGTAAATTTTAAGAATAATGACTAAAAGAATAGAAATGAAATGAATAAATTTCCAAACCAGTAAAGGGGAAAATAAAATAAGAAATACAGTCCTAGCTGGTTTGGCTCAGTGGATAGAGCGTTGGACTGTGGAGTAAAGGGTCCCGGGTTCAATTCCAGTCAAGGGCACATTCCTGGGTTGCAGGCTTGACCCTCAGTAGGGCGCATGCAGGAGGCAGCTGACCAATGATTCTCTCTCATCATTGGTGTTTCTTTCTCTCTCTTCCTCTCCCTTCCTTTGTGAAATCAATAAAAACATATTTTAAAAAAAGAAATACATACAACCACATCAAACAAAGTAGTTAAACCATTTTAAATAGTAAGAAAGGAAAAAAAAATAGAAGTGGAACAAATAAAAAGTACAAAAATCATAGGGAATATTATTCAGAAAAGATAATAGAAAATAGTTGAAATAAATCATAATCTCAATAAAGTAAATGGACTAAACTTGCCAGGTGAAAAACAAACTAGATTTTTTTAAAAATTCAGCAATATGCAGTTAAGAGAGAAATATCTGAAACATAAGGACACATAGTGGTTGAAAATCGTAGGATGTAAAAAGGAATATGAAGCAAATATAACCAAAAGTAAGTTGATAGAGCCTATAAATAATATCTATAAAACAGACACTAAAGCAAAAATATTATTAGAAATAAAGGATCAATAAATGCTGATAAGCCCTGGCCAGTGTGGCTCAGTCATTAAGAGTGTCAGCCCAGCCCTAACCAGTTTGGCTCAGTGGATAGAGCGTCGGCCTGCGGACTGAAGGGTCCCAGGTTCGATTCCAGTCAAGGGCATGTACCTTGGTTGCGGGCACATCCCCAGTAGGTGGTGTGCAGGAGGCAGCTGATCAATGTTTCTCTCCCATCAATGTTTCTAATTCTCTCTCCCTCTCCCTTCCTCTCTGTAAAATATCAATAAAATATATTATAAAAAAAAAAAAAAAAGAGTGTCAGCCTGTGCACTCGAGGTAGCTGGTTTGATTCCAGGTCAAGGGCACATACCAGTGTTGCAGGTCCAATCGCCACCCCCTACGAGGGTGCCCATGGGAGATAACCAATCAAAATGTCTCGGTCACATCGGTGTTTCTCTCTCTCTCTCTATCCCCCTCTTCCCTCCCTTTCACTCTCTCTAAACTCAATGGAAAAAAATATCCTCACTCCTCAGATGATTTAAAAAATGCTGATAAAAGGATTAACTAAAAGGAAGCTACAAGATTCTGATCAAGGGCTTGTAACTCGGTTGTAGGCTCCTCCCAGGTTGGGCCCTGGTTGGCTCATGCAGGAGGCGGCCAATCAATGTGTTTCTCTCACATCGATATTTCTGTCTTTCCCTCTCTCTTCCACCCTCTCTAAAAAGAAAAATAAAATCAATGGAAAAATATCCTTAGGTGAGGAATAAAAAACAATAATCTTTCTGTATATATAAAAGCCTGATAAGCAAATTGTCCCCTTGGGAGTTTGACCAGGAGACCGGGAGTTCGATCGCTCACTATGACATGCACTGACCACCAGCTGGCAGCCAGAAGGCCCTGATTGGCCCTGATCACCTGCCAGGCCTAGGGACCCTACCCGGGCACAGATTTCATGCACCAGGCCTCTAATAATAAAATAAAATAAAAAACATATTTAAAAACACACAAAGGAAATGGTAACTACATAGGCAAATATATAATTTTTTTCATATTATTTAATTTTCTTTAAAAATACTTGGCTGTTTAAATAAAAATAATAACAATGTATTGTGGATTTTAGAACATATGTAAAAAAAAAATCCACGATACAATAGCATACTATACATGAAATGGTATAATAAAATAGATTGCAGTAACTTAAAGATGTGCACTACAAGTCCTAAAGTAATCACTAAAGGAACAAAATAACATTTTGCTAATAAGACATCAAAAAAGGCAAGATTCTAGGAGAATCGTCCAAATTTTGGAAACTAAATACACATAGGTATTTTAAAAAAAACACTCAAAAAGGAAATGAGAGAGTATTTTTAACTGGATAAAAATGAAAACATATCGTAATTTGTGTATACCCTTACAGCAGTACTTAGGGAGAAATGTATAGCACTAAAAGCCTGTTTTAGACAACAAGAGAGGCCTCAGCTTCCACTCTAAGAAACCAGGAAAAGGAGAGGAAATTAAGCCCAAAGTAAGCAGAAGATAGGAACTAATAAATATAAACAGAAAACAGAAAATCAATAGAGGAAACCAATGAAATAAAAAGCTGGTTCTTGTAGAAGGTCAATAAAATGGATAAACCTGTAGCTATATTGCTCAGGAATAAAAGAGAAGATACAATTTGCCAATATCAGAAATGAGAGTAGTGACATCGCTACAGATTCTAGATATATTAAATGGATAGGGAATATTATCAACAATTTTATGCCAGGCAACTTGTAAGAAATGGACAAATTGTTCATTCAGGAACTTGTAAGAAATGGACAAAGTCCTTGTAAGATACAAATTCACAAAGCCCATTTTAGAAGAGCTTAAGGAAGAAGTAATACCAACTCTACCCAAACTCTTTAAAAAAACTGAAGAGGAAGAAATACCTCCCAACTCATTCTATAAGGCCAGCATATCATATTTGATGCCAAAACCAGACAAAGAAATTGCAAGGAAACGAGAGACAAATATCCATTATGAACATCGATGCAAAAATTCTATGTAAAATGTTATTAAATCAAATCCAACAGTATATTAAAAGGTTAATATGCCATGACCAAGTGAAGTTTATATGGGAAATACAGGGTTGGTTTTAACATTGGAAAACCAACTGATGTAATTCATAATAAACTAAAAAAGAGGTCATCTCAAAAGATGCAGAAAAAGCACATGACAAATCTAACATGCATTCCTGATAAAAACTCTCAGTAACTAAGTCGAGTAGGGAATTTCCTCAACCTGATAAAAGGCATCTATGAAAAACACATAGCAACATACATGCAAACATACATGCATGCATGCATACGCACATACATACATAATGGTGACACACTGAGTATTTCCGCTTAAGATCAGGAACAAGACAGATGTTCGTTCTCAGTGCTATTATTCAACATTGTACTGGAAGGCCTGGCTAGTACAACCCAGCAAGGAAAATGAATAAAAAACATCGCATTCCAGTGCCAGGTTTATACCCTAAACAAACTCTTGTACCTACTCACATTAGGAGAGACAAACAAGTCTGTGCATAGCAGCTTTGCCTATCATAGCAAAAATGAAATACAATGAACTACAGCTAAATATAGTAACAGAAAAATGTAGAAATATAATGCTGAATTTAAAAACATTTTAGAAGACTACTATATATGAAATAACAATTTTTATAAAGTTAAACATAAGCACAACTAAACAACATGCTTAATGTTATATAATTTGTGATCATTTATTATTTTAAAGAGCAAGGTCATGATAAACACAAACCTCAATTTATTTATTACCTTTAGGAGGGGGCAGGCAGTGGTATGAGACGGGGAAGGAAGATGGTGGTGGCATCAATGCTATTTTTAATGTTCTAAGTTTAAGTTTGTCGGTAGGTTCACAAATGTACATTGGCTATCATGCTTCCTAATTTTTATTTTTTAAAAAATATATATTTTATTGATTTTTTACAGAGAGGAAGGGAGAGGGATAGAGAGTCAGAAACATTGATGAGAGAGAAGCATTGGTCAGCTGCCTCCTGCACACCCCCCACTGGGGATGTGCCTGCAACTAAGGTACACGCCCTTGACCGGAATCGAACCTGGGACCCTTCAGTCCCCAAGCCGACGCTCTATCCAGTGAACCAAACCGGTCAGGGCGCTAATTTTTATTTTGTTATATTTTTCTTTACTCTGTATTATCTAGGTATAACTTACAATTTTTTTCAAGTGGATCAAGTATCTAATGTAAACAATGAAACCATAAAAGTACTGAAAGAAACTACAGGATAAATTTTTAAAAATGATCTTGGCATGATAAAGAACTTTCTAAATATGATGAAGATTCAAAGTACTTAAAAGGTTGAGGGACTGGGTAAATTTCACCATAAAAAAGTTGAAGGACAACAACCAACTGGAAAAAAAATTGGTGCAACTCATGACAAAGGGCTAATTTCCTTAACATATATTCCTACAAATCAGTAACAAAAGCCAATCTGTTACAGAAAAATAAACAAAGGATATGCACTAACCGTTCACAGAAAAAGAAATACAAATAGACTTTAAGTACATGAAAGTGTGCTCAACCTCAGAGTAAGAGCAATGGAATTCATTCCGATATCACAGTTGACTTGTATGATGAAGAAAGGTGGGAAAAAATTATAGCAATCACTGCTTGTTGCAGTCATTTCTCAACACTGAGATCACCTGCCTTTATTCCTTGAAGATTTTATCCCTGGATCACTATATATGCTCTTGAACATTGGTCCTGTCATAATTCTTGGTTATTTCAATATCAATATAGATATATCATTCCTCCAACACATTCTCTTTCCACTCCTTGAGCATCTCTCCTGCAACAGCCATCCCCAGCCTCCCGAGATCACACAATACCAATAAAGGCAATCCCCCAATAATCCTACCCACAGGCAGCCCACTCTCTAACCTCCCACTAGGACCTCGACTCCAATAGTTCTCTGGCTCCATCAGAACCCATGTTCCATTTATCCTGCCTTCTCTTCACTCTCCCACAGTCCTCTCCTTAACCAGCCTAAATTTCTTGTTCCATTTTTGTAAACACCCCTTGCATATACTTTCACTCTCTTGCCTCTCATGTTTCATTGCGCCTGCATTTGTGCCGCTCTGCATGGCTGGAGAAAGGTCTCACTTTAGATTTATGACCACAAACCTTAGGTGGGTCCTTAGTGCTTTTTGGCAATCACACAACATTTCCATGGCCCATTCACTCCCCTGGACATAACTATTTTATGCCTTAATGTCTCCCTTTCCATCCTCATCCTCAACTGTTGACCTTGCTTCTTATTTTTCTGAGAAAACATAGCAATCAGAAGAGAATGCCTGCAAGCTCCCGCATTGTATATACCCGTTTACCCACTTCTGACCCTCGGTTTTCCATCTTCACTGCTGTTTCCATGGATAACTCTGTGCTTTCAGCTAAAACCAGTCCTGTGCACAGGGCCCCATGCCCTTTGCCAACTAAAGGGCATAGCTTTAGCAATTCTCTCTTCTGTCTCTTGCATCATCATTTCCCCCTTTCCTACTGAGTTTTTCTCATCAGCATATGAACAAGCCATATATTTCTTCTTGGCCTTACATTGTGCTCCAGCCAGCACCACGTTTCTTTGATCCCTTTACAGCAAAACTCAAAAGAATTCCTCTAGTCATTGTCTCTAATCTCTCTTCTCTCATTCATTTTTTTAAAAAAGTGATTCTTTTATTTTTTATTTTTATTGCTTTCAGAGAGGAAGAAAGAGCGAGAGAGAGATAGAAACATCAATGATGAGATAGAACCATTGATCGGCTGCCTCCTGTATGCCTCCTACTGGGGATAAAGCCCACAACCTGGGCACGTGCTCTTGACCGGAATTGAACCTGGGACCCTTCAGACTGCAGGCCAATGCTCTATCCACTGAGCCAAACTGGCTAGGGCCTCCCATTCTTTCTTAAACCCACTCTGTCAGACTTCTGCTTCTCCACTCCACGGAAATCGCTGTTATTGATGTCACCAAAGTTCCCCACGTTGCTAAGTCCAGTGGTGAATCCTTAGTCTTTTTATCTTATCCACAGCAGCGTGTGATAAGTTGACCACTGTGTCCTTTCTGGAATATTTCCTTATCTAGGGTTCTGCACTCCCCTGACTTCCCTCTGACTACACTGGCTGCTCCTTCTCATTCTTCTTTGCTACTTCCACATCTCTATGACCTACAAACACTGTACCCAGGATTAAGTTCTGGAACCTGTTGTATTTTCTGTTAACACTCATTCCCTTGAATGATTTCATTCATTCAAGTTTCTATCTCAAGGGATCTTTCCCTTAAGAGGTATACTCAGGTGTTGTTGTTATTTTGTTTTAATATATTTTCATTGATTTCAGAGAGGAAAACAGATTAAAAAACAAAACAAAACATCAATGATGAGAGAGACTCACTGATCGGCTGCCTCCTGCATGCCCCACACTGGGGATTGAGCCCGAAACCTGGTCATGTGCCCTGACTAGGAACTGAACGTTACCTCCTGGTTCATAGGTCGACGCTCAACCAGTGAGCCAAGCTGGGCCGGGCCATACTCATGTTTTTAGCTGCTTTTCAACATTCCCATCTTAAACAGAACACATTTAAAGCCAAACTCCCGATTTTCCTCCTCCCAAACCTGCTCCCCCTGAAATCTCCTCCTTCTTGGTAAACAAAAGTTCTTTCTAAGGTGTACACATCAGAAACCTTGGCGACATCACTGACTTCTCTCTGTAACTTTGTCGCTCCTTCCATAACACACCTTGTCAGTTCTGCCTGTGAAATACATCCCGGATCTAACCACTTCTTACAACCTCTTCTAATAACATCCTTGGTCTTACCAGCCTCCATCATCTCTATCGGGAAAACTGAAATGGCTTCCTAAAGCATCCCCCTGCTTCCTCCCTCGCCTCCTACAGGTCATCTTCAACACAGGAGCCAGAGCGGCCTTGCTGAAATATAAACCAGGTCATATCACTCTTCTCAAAATCCCCCAATGGCTTCCACATCATTCAGAATAAAAGCCAAAGTCCTTACAAGGGCCTATACACATGGCCCACATGCAACCTACAAGGCCTTGCATGGTTTTGCCTTCCTCCTGCCCCACCATTAACTCTCTGACATCACCTCCTCCAGTCACCTGGGCCATCTTGCTGCTCCTTAAACACACCAGGTACACTCCTGCCAGGAACATTCTCCGCCCCACCCCCAAGATTCATACATGGCTCATTCCCTTACTTTCTTTAGATCTTGGCTCAAATGTCATCTTTTCAGGGAAGCCTTCCTTCCATAATCTAAAACTTCAACACTCCCTTCCTGGGCACTCCCTGACCTCTCCTGGTGGCTCTTTTTCTCCTCAGCTGTTATCGCCACTTCACATGCTGTATGTTTTATCCACTCAGCTCATGTCTATCTCACCTATTAGGTCGTAAACCCATGAACACAAAGCTTTTTGTCTATTTTCATCACTGCTTAATCCACAGCTTATAGAAGGCACTCTGGCACAGAGTAGATGTTAAAAAATTATTTGTTGCCCAGCTGGTGTGGCTCAGTGGTTGAGCATCAACCTATGAACCAGGAAGTCAGGGTTCGATTCCCAGTCAGGGCACATGCCTGGGTTGCAGGTTTGATCCCCAGTAGGGGGCGTGCAGGAGGCAGCTGATCAATGATTCTCTCTCATCATTGATGTAGCTATCTCTCTCTCCCTCTCCCTTCCTCTCTGAAATCAATAAACATATATTTAAAAAATTATTTGTTGAATGAATAAACAACATACATAATTGGCAAGAGTGTGGAGATCAGGCATTCTCAAAATTGTTGGTATGAATGCCAATCGGTATAATCTCTACAGAGGGTAAACAGGCAACAACTATCAAAATTACAAAGGCACCTATCTTTTGACCCAGCAATTCTACTTCTTGTAATTTACACTAATAAAAGACAAACATGCAAATTGACTGTATCTCCGCTATGCCTCAAGCCACGCCTGCCAGCAAATCAGAGTGACTATATGCAAATTAACCTAACCAAGATGGCGGCCGGCAGTCACGGAGCTGGAGCAAGCAGGAGGCTTGGTTGCCCCAATGATGGAGGAAGCCAAGCTTCCCACTTGCCGTGGCCTGGCTCTGAGCTCCACTTAAAGCAACAAAGTTTCAATTATAGAAGATAAATAAACCCCAGATACCTGCTTTCAGCTGGCTGTGGCCATGGAGCTGGAGCGAGCAGGAGGCTTCCCTCCCGCCTGCCCTGGCCGGCTCTGAGCTCCTCTCAAGGCTACGAAGTTTCAATAATAGAAGGTAAATAAATCCCAGAATTAAAAAAAAAAGGAGAGGCTGGGAGCTTCCCTCATCAGGGGGCTTGGCCAGCCTGAAAACGGCCCTCAGCCCCTCACCCAGACTGGCCAGGAACCCCAGTGGACCCCCCACCCTAAAGGGGGTGTGGCCAGCCTGAAAACAGCCATCAGCCCCTCACCCAGGCTGGCCAGGCACCCCAGTGGGGACCCCCACCCTGAAGGGGGTGTGACCAGCCTGCAAACACCCATCAGCCCCTCACCCAGGCTGGTCAGGCACCCCAGCGGGACCCCCACCCTGATCCGGGACACCCTTCAGGGCAAACCAGCTGGCCCCCACCCGTGCACCAGGTTTCTATCCTATATAATAAAAGGATAATATGCAAACTGACCCTAACAGCAGAACGACTGGGAATGACTGGTCACTATGACACACACTGACCACCAGGGGGCAGATGCTCAATGCAGGACTGCCCCCTGGTGTTCAGTGCGCTCCCACAGGGGGAGCTCTGCTCAGCCACTAGCCAGGCTGATGGCTGCCAGTACAGTGGTGGTGGTGGGAGCCTCTCCCACCTCCTCAGCAGCACTAAGGATGTCCGACTGCAGCTTAGGCCTGCTCCCCGCTGGCAAGTGGACATCCCCCAAGGGCTGCCGGGCTGCCAGAGGGATGTCTGACTGCCATCTTGAGCCCGATCCCCCAGGGAGCGGGCCTAAGCCAGCAGGTGGGCATCCTCTGAGGGGTCCCAGGCTGCAAGAGGGCATAGGCCAGGCTGAGGGACCCCCCCCTCGAGTCCACAAATTTTTGTGCACCAGGCCTCTAGTCTTACCTAATAATAGACAAACATGTAAATTGACCGTATCTTCGCTATGCTAACCAGCCAATCAGGAGAGTATGCAAATTAACCTAACAAAGATGGCAGTTAATTTGCATACATAGGTTCCAAGTGGTGGAGCAAAGCCTGACAGCCCGGGGGCCGGAGCAGTGCCGCCGGCCCCAGGGCCGTGAGGCTTCACTGTGCCGCCGGCTGGAGCCCGGCCAGAGTGAAGGCCTGGGTGCCGGGTGCCAGAGGAAAACTGGTGCCAACAGCCAGGGGAAAGGAAGGCCTATTGCACGAATCTCTTCGTGCAACAGGCCTCTAGTATCTTTCATAAAATTCATACATGTGCAAAATGACACATAGTAATTCACTGCAGCATATTTTATCCCTGAAAAAGAAAGAAAACAGCCAAAATAGAGACCATTTAAAGAAATTTCAACTGTGGTACATCTACACGATGGAATACTATGCTGCTGTAAAAAGGAAGGAACTCTTACCATTTGCAATGGCATGGATGGAACTGGAGAGCATTATGCTAAGTGAAATAAGCCAGTCAATGAAGGAAAAATACCACATGATCTCACTCATTCATGGATAATAGAGACCATTATAAACTTTTGAACAATAATAGATACAGAGGCAGAGCAGCCTCAAACAGATTGTCAAACTGCAGTGGGAAGGCCGGGGAGGGTTGGGGGGCAGGAGGGAGGGGGGTAAGAGATCAACCGAAGGACTTGTATGCATGCATATAAGCATAACCAATGGACATAAGACACTGGGGGGTGGGGGAGGCCAGGGGACTGTCAAGGGCGGGGGGGAAAAAGGGACACATATGTAATACCCTTTGTAATGCTGTAAGCAATAAAAAAAAATTAAAAAAATAAAAAAGAAATTTCAGTTTATCCATACAATAGACTATTTTACAGTAGCACAAAAAGAATGAAGAAACTTCTCGTGTGCTGATATAAGCTTCCAGGTAGATACACTGCCATGTGCCCACTTTTTAGGAAGGTGCTGAAAGTACATTTAATTTGCCACCTTTTTATAAAAATAAAGGGAAAGGTGCAAAATAACATATATCTGTATTTTCTTGTGCATGCACAGACTATTTCGGGAAGGATGCACAAGAAACTGCTAACAGTGATTGCTTATTTGGAGGGCGATGGATGGATCAGAGGCAGAGGTAGGAGACTTTGCTGTAAATCCTTTTCAATTTGAAAATCTGTACCTTGTGAATGTTTTATTTATTAAAAGGACAAGGCAGGGTTTATGTTCCAATATGGAATAACTTTTTTTAAAAAAAAAACACAAACATTTTTATTGAGTTCAGACAGGAATGGAGAGGGAGAGAAAGATAGAAACATCAATGATGAGAGAATCATTGATCGGCTGTCTCCTGCACGCCCCCTACTGGGGATCAAGCCTTCAACCCAGGCATGTGCCCTGACTGGGAATCGAACCCAGGACCCTTCAGTCCCCAGGTTAGGGCTGGAATGACTTTTAAGATATAAAAGGTGAGGCAAAAGTAGCTTCATATGGAAAATAATATAATAATTAATAAATAACGCAAGAATAAACTCTGTATCTCACGTACTCTAAAACTAATTTTGCCCCACCCTGTATATATGTTATAGTTCTTTTTAAAAAGGTAAAATACAAAAGCGTCTGTGCAGCATGGTATTCATAGCAGTGGGGGCAGACTTACTTTTCATTATTTACTCTTTTGTAATACCTTTTGAATTTTTTACCTTATATATTATTTCCTATTCAAAAATAATAATTTTTAAAAATCATGGTTGGAGAATAAATTAAAAAAATTTTTTAAATATATTTTTATTGATTTCAGAGAAGAAGGAAAAGGGAGAAAGAGATAGAAACATCCATGATGAGAGAGAATCATGGATCGGCTGCCTCCTGCACGTCCCTCACTGGAAATTGAGCAGACAACCTGGGCATGTGCCCTTGACCGGAATCGAACTTGGGACCGTTCAGTTCGCAGACCAACGCTCTATCCACTAAGCCAAACCGGCTAGGGCAAGAATAAATGTTTATATGCATCACCTTGGCAATCCTTGAAACCTGTCAAGTATTTCTCCAGTTTTCAAACGAAGGAAAGGGATATTCAGAGGAGTCAAGTCAAACAGTGCAGAGGTGGCACCTGGACTGGAACCCAACTTTCCCTGCTCTGCCCACTCCAGTCCCTTCATTCTCTCAGCCTCTCTCTGCTGCAAGTTCACATCCTACTCCACTCTCTGCACACCCCTCCCCCCCACCTCTCCGGCCCTCCCTTCCCCTTCCCAGGCTCCCTCAGGGAACACAGCTCCTAAGCCCAGCCCCAGAAAGTTTGCCACCAAGGTTTTCTTCAGGGGCCATGGCTGGCGGCTCCCTGGTGTCTGACAGGTTTTTTTTTTCTGCTGAGAGCCACCAACATGGGCGTGGAAGAGGGGTTGGCAGCTCCATCCCTCCCTGGAGCCACCACCACTCTGTGACTGAGCCCAGGCTGCCCAGGCCTTGCAGCTCCCAGGCCTCCCCGAGCTGTACCTGTCAATAATGACGGGGTCTGAGGGTGTCTCATTCCGGTTGCCACAGCTCTTCCGGTCACAGCACCGGCTGATGGAAAGATGGAGAAGGAAGGAAGGAGAAAGGGAGTGAAGGAGAGGGAGATTACTGTGTGTGTGTGTGTGTGTGTGTGTGTGTGTGTCTGGAATCCTAGGGCCAGAGGGGCTCACTCCCAGGGACCTGGGGGAGAAAGGCAGTGAGGGTCCTGCCACAGGGACCTGGAGAGCCCAGCCCAGGGGATAAGGTTGGCAGGGAAACCTTGTCCCTAAGGTATGCTGCTGCTTAGGACGCATACAGACAGCTCAGCTGGTAAGCAAGCAGCTCAGGAATCGTCACATGGTGAACCTGCCGGTGCAACCAGCCCCTGACAAGAAACACCACGTAGAGCTCAGTGCCCCAGAAGCCGCTGGAGCCCCCTCCTTGTCACGTCACTACTCTTCCCAGGGGCAGCCATCATCCCAAGCACATTTTTTTAAAACCTTTTTTTTTTTCTAATTTAAGTTTTTTATCCAACCCGATTTTTGAACATTGTATTCTCTTTTCCGTGTATGAGGAACTGACGTTGTCCGAATGGCATCTCCTGGGGAGACCTTGCCTGGAAATGCCACGCCTTGTGGTGATGGGGAAGGGGAGCCAACCGCTGTGTGCCCCCCATCCCCCCTGCCCCACCCAGGAAGTGCCCCGGGTCAAGTAGGAGGCAGCAAAGTTTCCTCTCTCCTGCCCTGGAGGGAATCCAGGAGGCCCAGGCCCTGCCCCCACACCCCCAGAGAGCCCTCCCCAGAGCTTTGTTAGTTAAGCTTCCCAGCAGCGGCTGGAGGCTTCTCTTACAAAAACACTTGGAGAAGCCACATAAACAGGCCAGGTTAATGGGGCCTCAAGGACCCTCTCCTCAGCCAGCACTGTGCCCAGGGGCCTCCCTCTTCCCTCGTCGCCCCCGCCCCCCAAGCTTTCCCAGGGAGCAGCAAGGAGGGCGGTGGTGGCAGTGGCAGTGGGCAGGGCCTGGTGGGGGTCCTTGACACAATCTGGGCCAAGGGTCAAGGTGCAAGTGAGCCCGCCCTTCTCACCTGCACATGATCTCGTGGGTGAGCAGCACGCGGCACATCTCCGGGTTTTTGTCCTGCCCCTCATAGATGATGGCCTGGGGGAGGGAGGGAGGGCACAGGCTCAAGTGGCTGTAGGCTCCTCTTATGTCCCCGTGCAGGGGAGGGATGCGCCCTGACCCCCGGGAACACCATACCCTCCAAGCCACTCTGCAGGGGGCCTAGGGGTGAGAGCAGGAACTGGGAGCCTGGCTCCCCAAACCAGGATTACCACCGGGACAGGCAACAGTGTGGCACGAACTCTGTAGATCCTGTTTGTCCACAGGCACCTCTTTCCAGGTCCAGCCCTGCTTGGGCCCAAGGACCAAGGCCAGGCTGGGATGGGGGAAGACACGCTTATCCCCACGCTTCCCATGGCCCTAGTGGACCTCTGCTTCTGCTCACATTGTCCTCTAGGCTTTCCTAGCTGGTTAATCAGACCCCCCCTCGCCCATCCCCCATCCTTACCACCTCCCCAGCCCAGGCCAGGTCTCCCCCTTGGACTATTGGGTCAGTTTCCTCACTGTCCCCCCCGCCCCCCCCCCCCAGCCACTTCCACCCTCTGCTCTGAAGCAAGGAGTAAGCTTCCTAAACTGCAAATCGAGTTTCCCACTTTATAACCCCTGAGCCTGCCAGCCATCTCCCACTTGTGGGGTCCTTCTTTCTCTCGACTCCCCCACAACCGCTTCCACACTTATCCCCCACACAATCCCTCTTTGTCACTACCTGCCTGGTCTGCCTCCCCCATGACGGCAACCACAGAGTTTCTAGAAAGAAACCATCTCTCCCTCTGTCCTGGGATTGGATAGGCGCTGCTGGAAAGCCCAAGTGTCCACTGGCACTCAGGGCCACTGACGGGCCCATGTGAGCTCAGCTCCCTGTTGACACTTCTCTGCAAGAGACTTGCAGCTCTGCCTCAGCAAGAGCCCATCAGGGCTCCCTCAGGGATCAGTCTTCCTGAGCCCCTGAGGACCTTGGCCCCTGAGCCTTCTTCCTGTGACCTTCCACATCAGCAGGTGCTGAGGGTCTGCAGTAGAAGCTCTGGGCCCCACCTCATCCTCTTTCCTGGCCCAGGGCACCCACCCCCCAGTTGCAGTTAGTGTTGGCTGCTATGTATTTTCTCTGGAGACTGGCTCTCACACATAGGCGCTGCCTTGCCTGAAAATGTCTGGAAGGTTACAGGCTCCCCTTGGGAGTGTTCCCCAGCCAATTACTGACTCATACAGGGTACAGAATCCTGGCTTCCTTGCCTCAGGGGGGGCGACTCTGTTGTCATTCCTTCTCCAGGGCTCCCTGGGGATCAGGGTGAGGTTGGACTGCAGCTGAGACCCCATCCATGCTGAGCATCCCCTGCCCTGTTCTGCTTCCCTCCCTCTCTTCTCCTGAGAGCCCCTGGCTGCCTCCCCAATAAACCTTGTACAGCTGAACCCCTCTGTCTAGGCTGGGCTTCCAGGGAACATGACCTAGGATGAGGTCTTTGTACAAATATTGCCTTTTTCTAGAGTAGAGGGCAAGGACCACACAGACTGGGGTAAGCACTGAGGGAGCCAGACCATTGGGGAGGTGGGGCCAGGGATGCGGATGCTCACTCACACCCCAGAGATGGGGGTCCGAGAAGGCCAGAGCATCCCTGGGCTGGCTCACCTGCTTGGACATGGAGTCAATGAGACGCACATAGAGGTCCTGCTCTGTCCGAAGTCCTGAGGGTGGAAAGGTGGAGAGGGCTTGCTGTATGGGGAGCACCGTGGCCTCTGATGACTGGAGCACACTCCACACTCTCCCCACCTGGAGGCAGGGGCCCCCTCAGCCCTGCCACGGGGTATCTTGTGTCGTGGGGCGTTGGCACCCAGTGTGCAGTGGGCTTGACTCACCATTGTTATACACCAGCCGGAGGCGGTAATGGATCCCGTTGTTCGTCTTTTCAGCCCCAGGTTCCTACAGGGCCGAGATGGGGAGGATGCTCCCAGGGATTCCCCACCCAGCCCCCCTCTCTCCGCCCACCTTCTTCCCCTCCCTTCCATCCATTCACACCGCCTCCCTTCTCTACTTCTCCACTCTGTCCATTCATCTGCCCCGGTGGGAGGGGATCCCTGAAGCCCTCCTGCCCCTCCCCCACCGTGCTCCGTCCCGCGGAGCCCACGAGCCTCTCACTCGGTCCTTTTCCACGAAGTCAATGAAGGCCGTGCGCTCCACCTCCACGGGCTGCCCCTGCCGGTCATACATGGCCAGCACGAAGTGGAAGAAGTTGGATTTCCTGAGGTTGGAGGGGGGCTGCTTCTCAAAATGTGCTCGTGCCAGGCCCACGCCGCTGTGGGAAGAGAGGAGCAGGAAGCCACCGGAAGTGCTCTCAGAGGGGACCCCATCGCCTCTGGCCAGGTAGTGGGGCTGGCCAGGATTTGGTTCTGACTTGTCAAGACTCTGGGCAAGGAATAAATTGGATGGGCCCGTTCTGCGCTTGTCAGGATCATTGCAGTTCCAGGCAGGAGCCTCTTAGCCCCGACGTCACTCAGCCTGCTCTCTTGGGAACAGGCAGTGGCAGCAAAGGTGTCCCAGCCAGGCTCCCTCCCAGGCTTTTCCTTGGGCCCCACATTTAAAAATAATACATATGTATTTATTGAGTTTTTACAGAGAGGAGGAGGGACAGAGAGTTAGAAACACCGATGAGAGAGAAACATCGATCAGCTGCCTCCTGCACACTCCCCACTGGGGGTGTGCCCGCAACCAAGGTACATGCCCTTGACCGGAATCGAACCTGGGACCCTTCAGTCCGTAGGCCGACGCTCTATCCGCTGAGCCAAACCGGTTAGGGCAGGGCCCCACATTTTGAAAGGCTGATCTCCAAAACCAAATGCATGAACAACCCATGTTACTGACCAGAGGCTCCTGAGATTGCCCTTGAGGGCTTCAAGGGGCAGTTGGGAGGTTCTGGAACAAATATCCCACTGTAACCCAGTCCATGGCTGTGCACACGAGCTTGCGGCATTGCCTGGGAGATGATATCGGACCCTCAGAGACGTCAAACTGGCTCAGGGCCATTAGTCTGCCCAGCCTGGATCTGGGCTTTGGCTGAAGGCAGGGGGTGCCTCTCCAGGTGTGGAGGGACCTGCCTCCCTGCTTTGGGAAAGACAGCCCCTGGCTGCCTGGGCAGGAGGATCTTTTGGTCTGGCCTTGCCAAGGGCTTTCTCCTGGGTCGCCAGAAACTATTTTCAGAAGCAAGGCCAGGTGAGAGCAAGAGGAGGACCCCTTTCACCAGGTACTTCCCGAACTCCAACGATGTACCAAGCACTGAACACATGGCACTGAGTGGGGCCGGAGTTAAATGCCTGGAAGAGGAGGGAAGACAGAGAGCTGTAACCCAAGACAAAGTGGTAGGTGCCTTGCAAAAGATGTTACTATATTAAAAACTACAGAAGCAAAGGAAGAAGAAAATGAATTCTTTCTGTGAGAGATGAAAGATTTATGGAGATGGTGGCCTTTATCCGGTCCTTGAGGGATGAATAAGAGCTCAACAGGTCTTCTCCTCGCGGACCCTTGGGTCTTCTCCACAAAAGAGCAGACCAGACAGCATAAGAAATGGCAGTAGGTGTGAGTGTTAGTGTCACTGGGCTACAGATTTCAAAGTGAAGGGAGGAGACAAAAGGCTATATTGAAAGGGCTAGACTAGGCAGCGACACAAAAAACAGAGTTTAGACTTCCTTTTCTGCGTCAAGGTCTTCCAAAGTATATTCCTTAGATCTCTTGTAGCTCCAGATCCTTCCTTTACAAAGGGCACTATGGCCACAGTTGCTGGGAAATGGGACTCCATAGCATATGGAGTGTATGGGGAGCCTGGGACACCCTCCAGGAAGGGACCCCACTTGGCCTGGCTCAAGCTGGTGCTCCTGGTGTGTGGTGGCCAGCCTCAAAGATGGTTTCCCAGGATCCTCACCTCCTGGTATTCATGCCCTGGGTAGTCCCCTCACATACTGTGTCAGGATTTATCTGTGTGGCTGATACATTAGAGCACTAGTGGTAGCATATGAGTTCCAATGTTGGGTCATAAGGGACACTGTGGCTTCTGTCTTGTTCTAGCTGGCTGGCATGTGGGGAGGACATTCAAGCAGCCCTATGGAGGGTCCACGTGGAGAAGACCCGAGGCCTCCTGTCGACAGCCAGCACTCACTTGAGTGACACCTTGGAAGGAGATCCACCAGCCCCAGTCAAGCCTTCAGATGATGGCAGCCCAGGCTGTCACCTTGACTGCAGCCTCATAAGAGACCCTGAGCCATGGCTTATCTATAATAATAAAAACGTAATATGTTAATTAGATTGGATGATCTTCCAGAGGAAGCTGGGGCTGTGAGGGAAACCCGAGTCCCGGGTGCCAGAGGGAAGCGGTGCTGGCAGCCGGGGGAAGGAAGGCCTACTCTTGCACGAATTTCGTGCATTGGGCCTCTAGTAGTTAATAATACTGTGTGGTAATAGATGTTAACTAGACTTACTGTGGTGATCATTTTGAAATAAATAAATACAAAGATTGAATCATTATGTTGTACACCTGAAACTAATATAATTTTATGTGTCAATTATATCTCAACTTAAAAAGTAATTTACTTGCTTATACAAAAAAGAAAGAAAGCCTGAGCCAGAGCCACCCACCTATGCTGTTCCCTGATGCCTGACTCTCAGAAGCTGTGTGAGATAATATATTTGTTGTCTTATGTTGCTGAGTTTTGGAGCATTTCTTTTTTTTATGTGGCAGTAGATAACTAAGACACCATGCTTACTCGGCTATGGAGCACTTTTGTTGAGCAATGTGGTTTGGGAAACATGACTAAAGGCCACCAGAAGAGTTTGAAGCCAGGCAGGGCTTAGAACAGCGGTTCTCAACCTGTGGGTCGCGACCCCTTTGGCGGTCGAACGACCCTTTCACAGGGGTCGCCCAAGACTATCCTGCATATCAGATATTTACATGATGATTCATAACAGTAGCAACATTACAGTTATGAAGTAGCAACGAAAATAATTTTATGGCTGGGTCACAACATGAGGAACTGTATTTAAAGGGCCAGAAGGTTGAGAACCACTGGCTTAGAAGATGCTGTAGGCAGGTGGACAGGGTGGTGGGAAAGTGAGAGGCTGCAGCAGGGATAGAGGGGGATGGGGTGGTGGGACTGCCTTGAGAGCCGTTTAGACCAGAGTCCCACCACGGACATGCCAACGCCTGCCATATTCATCACTACTTAAGATTTTTCTTCACATAATTTAAGGGGACTCTTTCCCCCTCCCCACATGGGAGTCTGTGCTATGAGATTCCTTCTTCTTCCCCACGTGGGAGTCTGTACTTGTTCTTCAATAAATTTCCACCTTTGCTCTAAAAAAATAAAATAAAATAAATGTATTCAGCTTCCTGTGAAGCCATAAGATCTGAGCTGTCATGGGCTTGAGAGTTGAGAGGCTTGTCGTGTGTTTACTCCTAGAGTACACCCCATAAACAATAAAATGAAAATTGTTCCTCCTCTTGAAAGCCTGCCTGGGAGCCCCAGTGGTCCATGTGACATGTTGGTTCCAGAGGCAGAAGTGATGGGTCTTGTTTGTCCAGATCAGGAGGAGGAGGAGGAAGAGGAGGAGGGGGACTACCAACAGCTTTTCCACACCAAAGGTTTTTCTACACAAATTCCTTTCTCTAAGGACATCCTTCTCCCTTAATCCCTCATCCTTCCTCCTCCCTCTCCCTTCTCCCCCCTCAGACTACAGTCCTTTGAAGTCCTGGCCCTGACCCTCCAAATTCCCTCCAGAGGGCTTTGATCACAGCAGGTCCCTGATTACTGTTGATGAATATGTTAATGAGGCAGCAACCCTGACTCCTCCCTCCAGTCCCCAGGACCACTTTGGGGGGAGAAAAGCTCCCAGGGACAGGTTCCAGGACCACCTGGGATGAGAGAAGGCCAGAAGGGGGTGGGCTCATGGAACCATCCCAGATCACTCGGCCCTTTATTCTGTCACCTTGCCCAGGAAAGACACTGGAAAGCTTTCAGATAGCAGGGAGTGAAGATACAGAGGAAAGCAAAAAAGGTCTTAAGAGAGGAAGGGTGGATGCCGGGCAATAATACGATCCCCTAGACCACTCAACACACCCTTTCTACACAGACACCCTTGTACTTCCCAGGCCAAGAGTAAACCAATGGTGCTGGTCTCTCCCATCCATCCCTCTTGGCAGATATCAGGCAGTCCTGAGTCCTGCCTACCTGCTGGCTCCTGCAGCCTCCTCAGAACCAGACCTGGGAAGTCTGGCCTAAGCCCCAAGCCAAGCTCCCTTCACAGGATCCACCCTCCCCACAGGAAGGGATTCTTGGAGAAAGAGGTCAGGTACCCTTGCCTGGGGTCTGTGACACTGGGGCTGCCAGCTGGGGAGTACGGAGGGGCTGCCCTGTCTCATAGGGCTGTGCCACCACCCCACAGGAGTCGGGCTCAGTCCCACTTCCCCTGAGACAGCCCAGCATTATCCTCTCTCCCCCACCTTGTTTAGTGGGTCTGAGGCACAATCCTCCCCCTGGCCTCACCCACCCATGCAAAACAATGGGGCCGAGGTGGCTAGTGCAGAGCTGAGACAGGAGCACTATCCTGCACAGAACAATGTGACAGCCGCAGCCCCTGCAGGCCAGGAGACTGCAGATTGGGCAAGCCCCCTGCTGGGCACACCCAGGCCTGCTCCTGGCCTGTGACTGTCTCCAGTTTACCCCGTTCAAACCCAGCCTGGTATGTGAGAAGATCAAGGTGAGGTAGAAAAGGTTTTGCTTTAAAGACATTCTAGTATTCCTATGAACTGAGAGACAGAAGGACAAAGGATCAGCACATCAGCGAGAGCCCCAGAGGCTGGTCTGGAGTAGGCCTTTCTTCTCCTGGTCCCCCAGGCACCTCCACCCCCACCCCCAGCGTGCCGTGGGTGACCAACCAACATCCCTGAATGGAACTGTAAGCCCCAAAGGAGAGGGTTATGAGAGAGGGAGGAGAGAATTTTGCTTTTCTCCCATTGGGAATAGCTGAAGCTCTTGTAGTGAGAAAACAAACCACAATTAAAGAACAGAAAGAAACTCAAAGAGAGCCAGGGGATGCGGAGAGGTCTGCGAGCCCTGCTGCGCGTGGCCTGGGCGTAGATGTGTGGGATACAGGTGGGAGGTGGGCCCACTCACTGCTCTCACTAGCTGAGAAGCAGACAGATGTGGGTGAAGGCCAACATCTCTGCTTCTGTGGTCCCCACAGTGGGGTTGCCCAAGTTCAGAGCGTGGGGGGGAAACTGCGAGAGTGTTTATGGAGATGACTCCTTCATCTCCAAGAAGGGAGACTGGAGGAGAGCCTCTGGAGTCTGGAGAGGCAAGTGTTTCATGTGGGTTTGCCCAGAAGCAGAACCCTCAGACGCAAAGCTTAGGTGGGAGAGGCGTCGGGAAACACTGATGGAGGTGGGCGTGAGAGAGGAGAGGAAGGGCGGTTTATAAAGGGCGCATGATTGAAAAGTTGCTACTGTGGGCAACCGCACCGGGGGCTCTGCAAACAGCCAGCGAGAGCACGTGCTTTGGAGTTCTTGCGCCAGAAGGCTGGAAGGAACGGGGGTATTTACCCTCCGACTCCAGCCAGCCAGTGGTTGAGGGCTTCTGGAATACTTCGCAGGTACTTCTGGCCTGATGTGCAAGTGGGCAGAGCAGGCCCTGGGAGCCTAAATAAGCGTTAGGAATCAGATACTGGCAGGGGAAGCAGACCCTTTACAAGGCTCCGAGAGGACATGGGGGGGTGCCAACTGCCAGGGTGTAACGGAAGTCATGAGGCCGATAGGCACAAGAACTGCCTCACCTGGCACCTTTGTGGTTGGGGCCTATAATTCAGAAACAGCTCATTCACTTAGCATCATCAGTGCACAAAGCCTGCCACACAAGTGGCCTTTTCAGACACCGTAAATGTAGCTGAGCGATGACAACAGCCACATTGACTACTTTTTGTAAGACTCCAAAAACGAATTATACATCTCACTTTCTTAAAAATACTCGTATTGTTTTCAACAAAATGTTCAAAACGCTTTCCTACCAGCTCCGGAGGGTGCTGAGGTGGTGGGCCATTTGCCCCTGTACCAAAGAACCAGGATATGGGAGGAGAAAGTAGTCACTTTCATATTTCCACCAGAGCCTACTCACCCCTTCCCATCTTCTGTTCTGAAACAGCCCCAAAGTTAAAGGCAACTGTGACAAAAAAAAAAAAAAAGCTTTGGTTTGCACAGCTAGTTTTTGGTGGGAGGACACCTGCCTTGTAGCAAACATGGTGTGTGCATGGGCTTCCTGAGTACTGTGCTGGGAGTCCAAGTTCAAGGACAACCTGACCTTCACAGTCTGGGCCATTCAGGTGGCCTGTGCTCCAGAGTACAGAGGGGTGATATGGGGACATACTAGGGGCTGCCAAGTTGTCTGGCTGTTATTGCTAGGGCCACCCAGTGGTCCCAGGGCCACCCAGCGGTGCCTGGAGGTGCTCCTTTGTGAGGCTGAGCAGGATGCCCCAGAGTCCTTCTCACAGAAGCTGCTGGACTTTGCCATGACTGGGTCGTACAGACAACACCTCCCTCACCTTCTCTGCTGTTCTCAGGCCACTAGTGGTTCCTCACATCCTTGACTACATGGTTATGACAAACACTAGCAATTTAAAACAAGCATCTCAAACCACAGAGGACAAGTGGCTGGCACTGGAGCTTTGGCTTCCCTCCAGAGGCACCCTCAGGCGTCTTCCTGCTCCTGCCCAGACCAAATCCTCCCTCTCCCCCTCCTCGACAGCCCCAGGCTCTGACAGTGCCTTGGCTATGGGTTTGATCCCTCTTGGAGTCTGGGATGCTGGGGAAGTGGGGACAAGCCCTGAGGTCATCAGAAATGAGGGAAGGCTGTTTTATGACCACCCTCCCGCCGAAGGTGGAAGGAGCAAAAAATGTATGTCTACTACATCTGAACCCTTGTTTCAGATTCCCCTGAAGTCTCTGCTAAATCCTGCTCGTCCTTTCCCTACCCTGGCATGGTTCCCTAAGTGCCTTTCCTCAGCATCCTCACTTCCTCCAAGCGTCCCATTGGCCCCCATTCTCCCTGCAGCCATCCCCAGGGCCCCTGGGACTGCTGGTAACCATTAAGCTAAGCCTGGCATTCCTGGCCCTAACCAAGATCTACTGGCCTAGTCCTGCCCAACCCGACATGCCCAGAGCCTGGCTGTGCCGCAGACCAGGGAAGATAAAAGCAGAAGCTCGCTGGTGTGCACCCACCTCGGCCACGTGGGCAGAGGAAGACCTAGTGGCTAGAGGCAGCTGGTCAGAAGCCATGTCCACAGCTGCCTGCCGGAAGGAGAGGAGGTTTTGGGGGCTGCTTCATATCCCCTGCCCCCACTGCCCCAGCAGCGGCTCTGATCACCTGCCCCAGGAAATTGTCTCAGCCACCGAGGTCCCTAAACAAGAAGGAAAAAGACTGGCCACCCTGCTTCTCTCTGCCCACTCCCTCACCACCCACCCACAGGCCTGTCTGCCAGGTCCCAGGCTGAGGAGCGGCTATTAATTATTAAAGCAAACAAAAGCATTTCCTAGCAGGGAGGCTAGCCTGCAGCTGCTTACAGGAAAGGCAGCCCCAGCTGGCTTGCCTCTCAGGGCCCTGCAAGTGCGATGGAACCAGCTCGAGGGGAGGCTGGCCGGGTCCTCCACGGGTCCCAGGCTGGGCATCACATCGGAAAGACAGGACAGCTGCTTCTGTGCCGAGCACTCTAACAAGAGGATGTGGGTCTGAAGGGGAGTCGGGGAAGCTGGGATATGCGTCTCAGAGCTAAAGTCCTATTGGCCCAGAGAGGGGACAGTCATGGCAGTGGCCAGGGTCCTGTGCAAAGCTCTCCACTTGGAAGACCCTGCCAGTCTCTGCACCAGGCTTCCCTGCCCTTCACTGTTGCCTCCAGTGTGAGGGTAAGCAGCCCCTCTTTCTCCCCACCCCTCTTTTGCTGAGAACTTCCTTCCTGTTGGCAGATCCTCCCTACTGTCCTTAGGGTCTGGGGCTTCTCCTTCTCTAGCTTCTGTGAACCTTGGTTTTGCAGAGCTGGAGAGCGGCTGCTGCCCCAGTACCTGGTTCCTGGGGTCAGGTAGATCCTGGAGACCACCAGACTGGAGAGGGTAGCCCAACAGAAAGGAGTCTGGGAACCTTCCAACATGCACTCCTGTCTCCTTCAGCAGATGCTCTCTGCCCCCCTACTGACTGCTCGAGCCTGTCCTCATGCTGTGGACACAAGACGAACAAGCCACCCTGCTTGCTCTGAAGGAACAGGCTAGCAGGCAAGGAAGCTCGGGAGTCAGGGCACAGCTGACTCTGGCCTTAGGCAGCACTGACAAACATTCCCTTGGGTTGGCTGGGTGGGCACAGAGAGAGAGAAGGTACTGGGTAAGACTATTCGGTGGGCATGTGGGTGCTAGGAACAGGGGAACTGTTTCAAGAGCCATTGCTCAGTGACAAGTATCATATAAAGGCTGCAAGGAAACTTGGGATCAGACTGTGATGGGCCTTGAATGCTGAATCTCTGGGAGGAAGGGGGTGTCACTGAAGTTTTTAACTGAAGAGGGACATGAGCAGAGAAGAGTTCTTTGGAAATATCGCTTTGGTCCCCAGTGCATGGCAGATGGTTTGGGGCAGTGGTGAGAGGCCGAGGTTGGACAGTAGGAAACCAGGGTAGGTTAACCATCAGCCAGAGAGGAAAGTGGTGGAGGGCATGTCATCATTACAAGTTGTCCATAGGCACTGAGATTAGGAGTAGGACACAGAGGGAACTTCCAGAAGCCCTGACAACCAGGTGACTGTGGGGCAAAGGAGAGCATCAAAGACAGCTAAGCAGCCTTGGGGTGGGGGTGGGGGATGCTCCTGGGCAAGTTTCTCAGAGATGAGAGGGAGAGGAACCAGGCAGAGGTTGAAGAGGGAGGTGGGGACAGGAAAAGAAGTTTTGTTGTTGCTGTTTTAGGATGGGAAGAGCTGAGCACAAGACCAGCTGAGGATTGAGATACAAACAGGAGAGAAGCTGGGCTACTTCTGGGAAGAATGAGGAGAAAGGATTAGCCTGTTCTCTGGAAGGAGGTGACCCAGAGTCACTCAAATGTGGAGGGTGGGGGGAGCCCTCTCAGGCTGTGTCCCAAGACAAGTCTCTGGAATTGGAGACATGCAGCCCAGGCCTGAAGAAATGCCCCCTTTCAAATTGGGGAAGCCTTCTGAGTCCAGCAATGTGGCCCTGGGGACTCAAATCTGACCCCCAAGCACCAGTCAAGGCCCCCATGTGAAGACAACACTGCTGGTGGCCTAATCCGCTGGCAGAGCCTCACCCCACACTTCCTGCACCCACAGAAGCTATAGGGGCACTTGCCTCCTTCACATCTGCTTCCCCCTCATCCAACCTGCTGCCTGAGGCTGGGACACAGGAGAGGGTCAGAGAGAAAGAGGGACCTTAAACCCCGGAGGCCCATTGGAGCTCCCTATCCACGGTTATAAGGAGCTTTCACCACACAGCCAGAGGTGGAGAGAAACATGGGGCGATGTTAAGAGATTGATTATGTCACGTTAAATAAAAAAGCCAGAACCAACAGAAAAACAACGGGATACAAAATTGTACGCATAGCACAGGGGAAAAAACATGGTAATGAGAAAAAAGATGGGAAGAAAGTGTTGACAGTAGTTGTATTAGAGAGGTGGGGTTTTGTGTCCTATTTTCCAATTTTCTGGAATATAATCATATCATGAGTGAATTAATGCAGAGGCAAGACCTTTCTCTTCTTGAAGAGATGAACTCCAGAGAGAATCCTCCCAGTGCTCCCTCCTGACAGTCATAAAAGGACGTGCAGAATCGCCGGTTCAGTCTGAGCATGAAACAAGGTGTGCTAAGGGGTAAGGCTGGGGTTGGACTCTGAGTGGTGTCCCCTGGACAGGGCAGGGGATGTGGCCTGGGTGCCAGGCAATCCCCTATGAGAATCCCTTCAGGCTGCTGTACAAGCAGCTGCTCAGGACTCTGGGAAGCCCAGCTTTCACATGCCCCAGCTGTCTGCAGAGGCAGCACCTCTCCATGCTACCCCCTCCCCCCAGCCCCCATGCTCACAACTAGAGATAGAAAAAGCTGGGGGTCCTAGTGTTGTGGGGGCAGGTCAACACATCTTTAAAAACTTCCTTTCCAAATCCAGGAGTCCATCCCCTGCCCAGACTCCTGCAAAGGAGTCAGAGAAGGAGATAGGTGTGGGTGCGGGCTTCCCAGGGACACCCAGCCTCCCGCAGAACCCACCAGAAAAACACCTTGAGAAGAGGCGGGACCTGAGCGGCCCTGCCCCATTCCCAGCCCCAGTCACTCTAGCTAGCAAAGCGGGCTGCCCGCCTCATCTTTCCCATTCTTCAGCCCCCTGCCGCTTCTCCAGCACAGCACACCCATCCTCCCACTGAGTGGCGTGGGAAAGCAGAAAGGGGGCTGGGTTTGAGCCCCGGAATTGGACCTGCAGAGGCACTGGGACTGTCCAGGGAGCCGGGGTTGGCCGTTCCTACAAGGCTGGTGGCTGTGGGGCTAGGCTCAGGACGGCAGGCAGGCTGGGTACCTTTTCCTTAGAGCCACGGGTGGCCGGGCCCACCTGCAATAGTCAGAAGTCAGAGCCGGGACAGCCTGGAGTGGAGGCAGAAGCCCCGCCCCGGCCTGCCCGCCCCACATCCTCAGGAGAGAGCACTGACGCTCGGGGCAGGGTGGGCGGGAGACTGTCCAGAGTTAGGGCTCCCTCCAGCCCGCGCCCTAGCAGCTCTGCAAGCTGCGCGAAGGCGGCGCGGAGCCGTCCAACCCCAGAGCGCTGGGTCGCTTCCGAGCGCTTACCTCTGTGCCGCGGTGCTGGCGTCCAGGATGCCTGCGCCCTGCATCCAGGAGCGCACCGAACCCAGGCCTGCGGGCAGGAGCGGCTCTTCCTTCAGGTTCAGCCCGCCGCGGGGCAGAGCGTCCTGCGCAGGGAACATCAGGGCGCGCGGTGGGTGGGCGCCCCCGGCACGGGGGATCCGCGCCCCCTGAGGCTGCGGGCGTCTCAGCTCCCAGGGACCCGACGGCACCGACGCCTCTAAGAGGGCAGCGCAGCGCGCAGTCCCGGCGGCTCCGTGCGCACTAGCCTCTGGGGCGCTCCCTCGGAGAAAGCGGGTCCGCGAGCGCCAGCGCTGTCCCCACCCCTCCCGGGGCGCGGGGCGGGGAGATGGAGGGATTCCCCCGCGGCCTGAGCGCCGGCGGGCGGACTGTGAGCGAGGTGGGGAGGGCGGGAGCGCAGCCGGCACCCGGTCCGCACGGAGGCGCCCCAGAGGCGCGCTCTGGCGGCTGCCCAGGGCCGCGGTCGTCGGAGGGGGGGCCCGAGCGCCCTAGGAGCTGCCTCCGGCGAGGAGGGGGCGCGGGGCTGCCCGCCCTTTTCCCCTCGCCGCCCCCACCTCCCGCCCGCCCGTGGCGCCGGCGCGGGGTGCTGATTACCATCCGGGAGGCGGAGGCTGCGGGCGCGGAGCTCGGCGGCGGCGGTGGAGGCGACAGCGGCGGCAGGGGAGGCAGGAGCAGCAGCAACCGCGCGTCCCGGGGAAAGGCAGGGGCAGCGCCGGGCCAGCAGACGCCGCCGCCGCCCGCGCCCCGCTTGCCCCGGCGCCCCGGCCCTGCCGCAGCCCCGGGCGGCAGCACCTGGAGCAGCAGCAGCAGCAGCCCGGCCGACTCCCCCCGGGGCCCGGTTCCCGCGCCGCCCCGCCGCGGCCGCCGCCGCCCGCCGCTCCCCAGGGCCTGGCCGCGGGCCCGGGCCATCCCGCCGCCGCCGCCGCTCCCGGGGGAGCGGGAGCCGAAGGGAGGGAGCGCGCGCGGGAGGAGGGATGGCGGGAGCAGGCGGGCCCAGGGGACGAGGGGCCGGGGGAGGCGGGGGCGGGGCGGCGCGGCTGGCCGAGGGGCGGCCGGGGACGTGACATCATCGGGGGAGGAGCGGCCGGGCCCGGGCCGCCGCGGCGGGGCGGACCCTGGCGAGTCAGTCTCCGGGGCTGGGGGCTGCGGCCTGCCGAGGCAGCGGGAAGGACCGGAGGGACCTGCGGGGCCAGGGAGGCCCCGGCCGTGAGCAGACGGGGCTGTGCGGCGGGGGAGCCTGCCACGCTGCGCTCGGAAGCCGCCGCCACCTCCGGGTCGCCCCAGGACGGTCCTCGGGCTCCGCAGCCTCATCTGCCTCCCCAAGTACCCGTCGCTCTTCACGCCGTCGCCCTGGTCCTGTACTTGCTGCTCATGTTGACGCCTTCAAGCTTTTACTCTTGACGGTCTTTGCTCCAGGCGGTCCCCCGGGCATTTCTCGGATGAACCTGACCCCGGCTTAACCTCAGCCCAGGGCTCAAACCTCTGTCTCTTAGACTGGGGCGCCCAGCGGAGTCCCTGCACCCCCACCCCCAATCCCTGTCATCCCCAGTCCTTGTTGCCCAAACTTAAAGCATTGTCCTACCAACTTGTGCCTTTCCAAAACCTCTTGCTTGTTTATCATTGCAAGTTGGAGACTCAGGGCTTGGAGTTAGGACTCGGAGTCTTTCTCTTCAGCCAGAGAATCTTCCCTCTCAGATTTCATTCTTTTATGAGTTCCTGGCACAGACATCATCTTACCCTTGCCCCGGGGTAGAGCCATTTCTGCCCCTCTCTCCAGTTCTGTCCTGGTGTGTCTTGCCAGGTTGTGCACAAGCCCAGAATGAGCCGAGCACTTTCCTGCAGAACAGCACGGGGGTGGCCTGCTCTGCCCGCTGTGTCACCCTCAGACACCCCCAGAATATCACTTTCCTGCCCCAACTGACTCCCACCCTCTTTTTGAGGGGCCTCCAAGTGTGTATGTAGTTAGTGGTCCACCCCACATGGACCCAGATGAAGGACCCCAGGGACGCTGCTGGGCCCCCTACCACCCCAGAGGTTCCCCCGCCTCCTGTCGACCTCCGTCCTTTTTACCATCCTTCCCTTTCCCAGTCGCCCCTCTCCATCACCCGCAGGGCCTGTCGCTCCCTCCCAGACTAATCAAGGCCTCAGCTTTTACCACAGGTGAGATTATCAAAGGAAGGTCTCTCTTTAAGGTGAATTCTTATGCCAATCTCTCCCCCTCCTTACCCGGCTCTCTAAGTCCTCGCTCCTCCCAGTGTGTTCCCTGGACCAGCAGCGTTGGCATCACAGGGGAGCTAGTTAGAAATGTAGAATCTTGGCCCTGCCCAGGCCCTGCTGAATCAGAACTGCCTTTTAACAAGATCCCGGGAGATTTGTAGACACGTTACATTTGAGCAGCATTGCTCTCGAGAAACCACCCAAAGCTGTTGCACACATGCTCCACCTTCAAACCTGCCTCTGGCTTTTACATCTCCAGCAGACACCCTGCCTCGTACTTTACGGAGAGGAGGTAGGAATCTTGACAGGATCCTGCTGTCTCTCAGCTCTGCATCCTTTTCAACCTTTCTCAGTGTTTTCATCCATTCTCTCCTCCCTTGTGCCTTGGAGAAGCAGGCACCAGGGACCTCTTTGCTCAGTCTCGTCTTTTGCATCTCCTGATGCTGCCCCATATGATCTGCTTGGGTTTTGATCCTCCTTCTTTCCTCTGCGCAGAACTCCCCGCTCTTAAGAGAATCTTCCCCTTGTCCCGCCTCTTCCTCCA
Organism: Myotis daubentonii; assembly: GCF_963259705.1. Lineage (NCBI taxonomy): Eukaryota > Metazoa > Chordata > Mammalia > Chiroptera > Vespertilionidae > Myotis > Myotis daubentonii. The sequence continues at coordinate 31,686,252 of NC_081847.1, forward strand.
ACTTGTGCCCCTCCTGTCTCTGAGAAAGTCCTCAGACTCACTCCCCAGAATGACGCCTTCCTTGCCAGTCTGGCCTGCACTGCTGCTGTTTGCTCTTCTCTGGCCTCAGGCCCCTGACCCCCCATTCCCCCCCCCCCCCCCCCCGCACCTGGTGACCTGAGCACTCTGTCTCTCCTCTTACCCCTCGGAGTGCCTCAGCCCCTGTGTGCCTTGCTCCCTTCTCCCTCTCAGAGAGCGTTTGCTCTTCCGCAGTCTCAGAGGCCATCTGGGGGGGAAAGTTCTAGTGTGGGCCTCCATCTTGCTTCTGTCAGCCCTGGACATCCCCTGGTGAGGAAGGGCTGGGGAGGAGGGGAGCCACTGCCTCCACTGAGGGTCCCTGTCATGATAGCTCTGCCCCTGGGCCTGGCCTGCTTCATCTCCACATGCCAGGCCACATTGCCCATGGCACCCCCTCCCAATGCCCAGCAAGCTTGGGGCCAGGCATTCATTTCCGATATTTTCCTCACCCTGCCCCCAGACATCTCTATCAGATCTTAAAGATTCTCCCTCCAGGTCCTTCTTCCTACCCGAGGGCCCACAGTGCATATCTTTAACAATTAAACTTATTTGTCATCCCCTGCTCTGCACCCTGACTTGGAAGAGAGATTTACCCCAGTCTGATGACAACCTCCTTAGCTCTCTGCCCGCCCCCAGCGGTCTATCCCACAACCCCCCTCCATCCTCCTGCCACAATTTTTAAAAAAGTATGCCATCACTTGCTTAGGAACTTCCAAGATTTTCTCCTGACTCCCCAAGGAGACATTTAGGGACTCAGTTAGGGACACTCAAGGCCCTTTGACGCCTGATCCAAATGTCTCTTGCCAGCCTTCCTTCCTTCCATCCCCTTGCTGTGCGAGTCTCTTATGTGCCTGATGCAGAAATCACACTGTTTCTCAAACACGGTCCCACACTCTCAGCTCCACCCCTTTATGTTGGCTGTCCCCTCTGCCTGCAGTGCCCTCACTTTTGCAACACCTTCCTTCTCTGGGAGGCAACAGGGTCCACCTTCCTTTTCCTAACGGTTGCAGATCTTCATGGTTCTAGAAAGACTCTTTCCAGGGTACATTTGGGAGATAGGGTCTCAGTATTAACCAGGGCCAGAAAGGGAGGTCAGTCAACTCAGGACAGTGGTGCTGAGCTAAGGCCAGTCTGGACGGGCTCCTGACTTATATGGATTTCTATTCTATTCTAACCACGTGGATTAGAAAGAAACCAACTAGGATGGCGTTTGAGGCTTCTCAGGGCCTGCAGCCCCACAGAAGGGCTTAGAACCACTCAACCAAGGGATAAGGCCCCTGATGAGGGTGCCAGCTGGGCTCAGCAGGTGGAAGGCCAGGGAGCAAATTGTGGGTCAACCTTTAAGGTCAAAGGTCATCATCTTTTCTTTAGATTCAGCAAGTCTGTTTCTCGGACCTCTATGTGTGTTTTTATTTTGCATTACTTATCTTAGTTCCTTTGGCAAATTTCTCCTCTCAAACTGCGGCAGCTTCTCCATGAAGAAGGGATTTTGGGCCCTAGCCGGTTTGGCTCAGCGGATAGAGTGTCAGCCTGTGGACTGAAGGGTCCCAGATTCAATTCTGGTCAAGGGTACATGCCTGGATTGCAGGCTCAATCCCCAGTAGGGGGTGTGCAGGAGGCAGCCAACCAATGATTCTCTCTCCTCATTGATGTTTCTATCTCTCTCTCCCTCTCCCATGGCATTGGGAGGGGGTGCCATGGGGCCTGCTGTAGTTGTGGCTACAGAGAGCTGGAGGGCTGGTGGTGACAGGTGGAGGAGGCCGGGTCCAAGTCCACAGAGAATGCCCGACCTCTCTGGCCCAGGCAGAGGCTCACCCCAGACCACCAGCCCAGAGCTCTGACCCCATCTTTCCCTGTCATGGACATTCGTGCTCACAACCATGGGAAAGGCTCTTGTCATGTGCCTAGTGCTAGAGAATAAGCAACGACTAAAACACAGGCTCTGCCCTATGGACACCACAGTGTGGTGGGGGCGGGGGGGTGGGGTGGGGGGGAAACTTATACCACTCCGGGTCGCTAGAGTGACCTGGGCTGTTAAAATGCACAGGCGAGCACAGGACCAGTGCAGGAGGACCTGGGCACAGGGGGTCTTGGGCAGAAGGACAAGCATAGGTAAGACTAGAACAGTTCAATGGGTGGGTTTGGGGTCCTTGCTTCAGAGTGGAAGCTTTTAGCGCCTGGCGCATCATGCTTGTGCCGAGGATGTCACACTGAGGAGCTTGGAATTTTTCCTGTCCGCCTGGCTTTAAAACAGTATCTTAAAATTTGGCAGAACTCTTCCATCCTCCCCTCTCTTCCCCCCCCCCGCCCCCCCCCCCCAAAGGGGGTGCAGCACCAGAGAAAACAGATCTGAAGCGGTGCATTCGGCAGAAGTTGGTCCATAGCGCCCCCTAGAGGTTCCACAGTGTCAAGCCGGCACTTGGATCCACTTGACGCCAAGATCATTAAAATATAGGAAGGATAAAAAAAATAATAATAACAAAGCATGCATTAAATCTGGCTGCTCAAATAGCTCCGAGAAGAAAATAGAAACGACGAGGGCCATCCAAGAGGATTGCTGGTGGGTATGCCCAGTTCAGCCTTCCTCCCTGCTGACTGCTGAGGTCTCTGCAGCCACTTCAGGAAAATCCTGCACCACCGGTGTTAGTCTTGCCTTAGGATCCCATTTCCCGAATCCAGGCTGAGTTATTCACCCCTAAATAGTAAGAGGACGAGAGCTATAGGTGGACGCGTTGGCAGGGGAGTTGAGCCGCCATCTTCAATCTCTGGGCTGGAGCAAAGGCTGCCTGTCCCCTCGATATTCCTGGTTGTTCACAGCCCTCCCAATCATGAGCCATCTCAAAGGCAGTCAGTCTGAATCCCCGTTGAGAACGACGAAGGGAATGGTTTTTCCTGGTGCAGCAAGGTCTTCTCCAGGCTGGCTGCTCTCCCAGCTTTACCCTAAGAGCGGGCCCAGGACCTGCAGGTTTCTAACCTAAGGCTGTGACAGCACCCAACACTACCCTGGAGGGCTGCCTCTTAGCTACCCACAGGCAGTGGCAGAAAATCTGAAATAAACGTATATATATACGTAAATGTTCAAGTACAAGCGAAAACTTATTTAGAAAGTCACAGAGGTAGAAGGAACAAATTACAGCAGCAAAAGAAGGGCCCTTAGATTTTTCTTTTTTCCAGAGAGAGGAAGGGAGAGAAATAGAAACATCAATGATGAGAATTGTCGATCGGCTGTCTCCAGCTGCCTCCTGCACACTGGGGATCGAGCCTGTATGGTGAATCCAACTATGACTTCCTGGTTCATGAGTCCACGCTCAACCATTGAACGTGGATGGACCGGGCTTTTTAAAAATTATTTTTTCTTAAAGAGAGATATGTCTTTTTTTTTTTTTTTTGCAATGCCATATTTATTTATTTATTTATTTATTTTATATATATATATTTTTTATTGCTTAAAGTATTACAAAGGGTATTACATATGTATCCATTTTATCCCCCCGCCCTAGACAGTCCCCTAGCCTCCCCTATCACCCAGTGTCTTATGTCCATTGGTTATGCTTATATGCATGCATACAAGTCCTTTAGTTGATCTCTTACCCCACTACCTCCTGCCCCCCAACCCTCCCCGGCCTTCCCGCTGCAGTTTGACAATCTGTTTGAGGCAGCTCTGCCTCTGTATCTATTATTGTTCAAAAGTTTATAATGGTCTCTATTGTCCATGAATGAGTGAGATCATGTGGTATTTTTCCTTTATTGACTGGCTTATTTCACTTAGCATAATGCTCTCCAGTTCCATCCATGACGTTGCAAATGGTAAGAGTTCCTTCCTTTTTACAGCAGCATAGTATTCCATCGTGTAGATGTACCACAGTTTTCTAATCCATTCATCTACTGATGGGCACTTAGGCTGTTTCCAGATCTTAGCTATGGTGAATTGTGCTGCTATGAACATAGGGGTGCATATATCCTTTCTGATTGGTGTTTCTGGTTTCTTGGGATATATTCCTAGAAGTGGGATCACAGGGTCAAATGGGAGTTCCATTTTCAGTTTTTTAAGGAAACTCCATACTGTCTTCCATAGTGGCTGCACCAGTCTGCATTCCCACCAGCAGTGCACAAGTGTTCCTTTTTCTCCACAACCTCTCCAGCACTTGTCGTTTGTTGATTTGTTGAAGATAGCCAGTCTGACAGGTGTGAGATGGTACCTCATTGCTGTTTTGATTTGCATCTCTCGGATGATTAGTGACTTTGAGCATGTTTTCATATGTCTCTTGGCTTTCTGAATGTCCTCTTTTGAAAGGTGTCTATTTAGGTCCTTTGCCCATTTTTTGATTGGATTGTTTATCTTCCTTTTGTTAAGTTGTATGAGTTCCCTATAAATTTTGGAGATTAGGCCCTTATCAGATATGTCATTGGCAAATATGTTTTCCCACACAGTGGGTTTTCTCGTTGTTTTGTTGATGGTTTCTTTTGCTGTGCAGAAGCTTTTTATTTTGATGTAGTCCCATTTGTTCATTTTTTCTTTAGTTTCAAGTGCCCTAGGAGCTGTATCAGTGAAGAAATTGCTTCGGCATATGTCTGAAATTTTCTTGCCTTTGGATTCTTCTAGAATTTTTATGGTATCCTGTCGTACATTTAAGTCCTTTATCCATTTTGAGTTTATTTTTGTATATGGTGTAAGTTGGTGGTCTAGTTTCATTTTCTTGCATATATCTGTCCAATTTTCCCAACACCATTTATTGAAGAGACTATCTTGGCTCCATTGTATGTTCTTGCCTCCTTTGTCAAATATTAATTGAGCATATTGGTTCGGGCCGATTTCTGGGCTCTCTATTCTATTCCATTGATCTATATGCCTATTCTTGTGCCAGTACCAGGCAGTTTTGAGAACAGTGGCTTTGTAATACAACTTGATATCTGGTATTGAGATCCCACCTACTTTGTTCTTTTTCAGGATTGCTGCAGCTATTCGGGGTCTTCTTTTATTCCAGATGAATTGTTGGAAAGTTCGTTCTAGATCTCTGAAGTATGCTGTTGGTATTTTAATGGGAAGTGCGTTGAATTTATAGATTGCTTTGGGTAGTATGGACATTTTAATGATGTTGATTCTACCAATCCATGAACACGGTATGTTCTTCCATCTGTTTATGTCTTCCTCTATGTCTTTTTTCAACGTCCTGTAGTTTTCTGAGTAGAGGTCTTTTACCTCTTTAGTTAAGTTTATTCCTAGGTAGCTTAATTTTTTTGGTGCAATGGTAAACGGGATTGTTTTTATAATCTCTCTTTCTGAAAGTTCACTATTGGTGTATAGAAATGCCTCAGATTTCTTGGGGTTAATTTTGTATCCTGCTACATTGCCAAATTCATGTATTAAGTCTAGTAGCTTTTTGATGGAATCTCTAGGGTTTTGTATGTATAATATCATGTCGTCTGCAAATAAGGACAGTTTTACTTCCTCTTTTCCAATTTGGATGCCTTTTATTTCTTCTTCTTGCCGAATTGCAATGGCTAACACTTCCAGTACTATGTTGAACAGGAGTGGTGAGAGGGGGCATCCCTGTCTTGTTCCTGTTCTTAGGGGAAATGGTGTTAGTTTTTGTCCGTTGAGTATGATGTTGGCTGTGGGCCTGTCATATATGGCTTTTATTATGTTGAGGTATGATCCTTCTACTCCCACCTTGCTGAGAGTTTTTATCAAAAATGGGTGTTGAATTTTGTCAAATGCTTTTTCTGCATCAATTGATATGACCATGTGGTTTTTTTCTTTCAATTTGTTTATGTGATGTATCACGTTTATTGATTTGCGGATATTGTACCATCCTTGCATCCCTGGGATAAATCCTACTTGGTCATGGTGTATGATCTTTCTGATGTACTGCTGGATCCGATTTGCTAAGATTTTGTTGAGGATTTTGGCATCTATGTTCATGAGGGATATTGGCCTGTAATTCTCTTTCATTGTGTTGTCTTTACCTGGTTTTGGTATTAGGGTGATGCTGGCTTCATAGAATGAGCTTGGAAGTGTTCCTTCCTCTTGAATTTTTTGTAGTAGTCTGAGGAGGATAGGTTTTAGTTCTTCCTTGAATGTTTGGTAAAACTCCCCTGTGAAGCCGTCTGGTCCTGGGCTTTTGTTTGATGGAAGCTTTTTGATGACTGCTTCAATTTCTTCCATAGTTATTGGCCTGTTGAGATTTTTAGATTCTTCCTGATTGAGTTTTGGAATGCTGTATTTTTCTAGGAATTTGTCCATTTCCTCCAGGTTGTCTAGTTTGTTGGAGTAGAGCTGTCCATAGTATTTTTTAACAATCATTTGTATTTCTGTGGGGTCTGTTGTTATTTCGCCTCTATCGTTTCTGATTTTATTTATTTGGGTCCTCTCTCTCTGCTTCTTGGTGAGTCTGGCTAGAGGTTTATCAATCTTGTTTATCCTTTCAAAGAACCAGCTCTTGGTTTCATTGATTTTCTGTATTGTTTTTTTGGTCTCTATGTCATTTATTTCTGCTCTAATCTTTATTATCTCCTTCCTTCTGCTCACTCTGGGGTTTTCTTGTTGCTCTCTTTCTAATTCTTTGAGTTGTAGAGTTAGATGATTTACTACCATTTTTTCTTGTTTTTTGAGATAGGCCTGTAGAGCTATAAACTTCCCTCTCAGGACTGCTTTCAATGTGTCCCATAGGTTTTGGATTGTTGTGTTTTCATTGTCATTAGTTTCCAGGATGTTTTTAATTTCTTCTTTGATCTCATTGGTAACCCAATCAATATTTAATAGCATGCTATTCAGCTTCCAGGTGTTTGAGTATTTTGGGTTGTTTTTATTGTAGTTTATTTCTAATATTATGCCATCGTGGTCTGCGAAGACGCTTTTTATGATTTCAATCTTCTTGAATTTGGGGATACTTTGCTTGTGACCCAGTATGTGGTCTATTTTTGAATATGTCCCATGAGCACCTGAGAAGAACGTATATTCTCTGGCTTTGGGGTGAAGTGTTCTGAAGATGTCTATTAAGTCCATCTGATCTAGTGAGTCATTTAGGATTGCTATATCTTTGCTGGTTGTTTGTCTATAGGACTTATCCAGTGCTGTCAATGGTGTATTAAAGTCCCCTACTATGATTGTATTGTTGTCGATCTCTCCTTTGATATTTTCCAGGAGTTTTTTTATGAATTTGGGTGCTCCTACATTGGGTGCATATATGTTTACCAGGGTTATATCTTCTTGTTGTATTGATCCCTTTAGTATTATGAAGTGGCCTTCCTTATCTCTTGTTAAGGCCTTCACTTTGAGGTCTATTTTGTCCGATATAAGTATTGCTACCCCAGCTTTCTTTTCCTTTCCATTTGCCTGAAAGATATTTTTCCATCCTTTCACTTTCAGTCTGTGTGAGTCCCTTCTAATGAGGTGGGTTTCTTGTAGACAGCAGATGTATGGGTCATGTTTTTTTATCCATTCAGCCACTCGATGTCTTTTGGTTGGAGCATTTAGTCCGTTTACGTTTAAAATTATTATTGAAAGGTACTTGTTTGTAGCCATTTCTTTTTTTGTGTGGCTGTTTTCTTTCTGAGCTTTTTATTTCTTATTTTTATATCAGTCCCTTTAGCATTCCTTGCAATGCTGGCTTGGTGGTGACAAACTCCCTTAGCCTTTTTTTGTCTGTGAAGCTTCTTATTTCCCCTTCAAGTTTGAATGATAGCCTTGCTGGATAGAGTATTCTTGGATTCAGTCCTTTGCTTTGCATCACTTTGTAAATTTCAGTCCATTCTTTTCTTGCCTGATGTGTTTCTGTTGAGAAGTCATTTGACAATCTAATGGGAGATCCCTTGTATGTAACTTTCCGTCTCTCTCTTGCAGCCTGTAAGATTCTCTCTTTGTCCTGAACATTTGCCATGGTGATTATGATGTGTCTTGGTGTGGGTCTTTTCGGGTTCACCTTGTTTGGGACTCTCTGGGCTTGTGTGACTTTTTTCTTCCCCACCTCAGGAAAGTTTTCTGATATTATTTCTTCGAGTAGGTTTTCTAGTCCTTGTTCATCCTTCTGTTGTTCTGGTACTCCTATTATTCGTATATTGTTTCATTTCATGTTGTCCCAAAGCTCCCTTAGGCTCTCCTCCTGTCTTTTAATTTTTTTCTCCAATTGCAGTACATTTTGGGTGTGTTTTGCTTCCTTGTCTTCTAATTCACTTATTCGGTCCTCCGCTTCTCCTAGTCTACTGTTGATACTTTCAATGGAGTTTTTCATTGCAGCTATATCACTCTTCATTTCCTCTTGGGTCTTACTTAGGTTGTTGATTTTTTCATCTGTTTCTTCTAGCTTCTTCCATATGTTATCGATTTTTTCATCTGTTTCTTCTAGCTTCTTCCATATGTTATCGATTTTTTCATCTGTTTCTTCTTGCTTCTTGAAGAGGTTGTCGATTTTTTCCTCCATCCGGTTTATGCACTCTAGGATCCTTATTCTGAATTCTTTATCTGTCATGTTGCATGCCTCTGTATTACTTAGCTGCTTTTCTGGAGAGTCCTCCTTCTCTTTCCTTTGGGGGTTTCTTTGTCTACCCATGTTTGATCTCACTGACATATCTAGACGTTGAGTTGTTCAGTGGTTGCTCCCTTGGTGGCAGTGACTCCTTGGTCTGTGGTTGCTCTTCGGGCGGTTGCGGTAGCAGCTGCTCTTCAGTTGTCAGCAGCTCCTCTGGTGGGTGCTGTTCACAGCTGTGGTGGCTCTTCTGGCTGGTGGGGCGAGGTTTCACGTACAGCTGCTGTTCCTCAGCAGAGGATGTGGTGCTCAGGAGGTTGCTGTTGCTTGGATCTGCTGCGTTGATTTAAAGGCACAAAATACAACACAACAAGGCACCACATACAAGGCACTATACACAAATATATTTACGATATTAATAACCCCAATTAAAGGTGACCACCTGAATTAAGAGAATTAGGGGATAAGGAAGAAGGAAGAGAAAAAGATAAAAGAGAGAAAGGAAAAGAAAAGTAGGGACCTAAAAAAGGGAGTGCAAAAATGAAATTGGGAAAAAGGAAGGGGGAAAATAAAAGCAAGAAAAGAAAAGAAAAAAAAAAGAGCGAAAAGAGAGAATGAAGTGGAAGAGGGGAAGAGACTTTTTATATGAGGAGAATACTCCTATAGAACAGCCATTAATCCCAACAAATTCCAGCAACAGCTCCCTGGATATGAATGCAAACTAGAAACAACCAATAATATAACGATGAAAATAGAATGGTGAACACTAATCCCAAAATAAAATAAAGAAAAAATAAAATGGCACTTTAAAAAATGGTAAAATGGTAGCAGTAATAATACTGGTTAAAAATAAGAAGGTAGTAATTAAAAGGGTAAAATCAGGTGATGGAAAAAGAAGAAAAAAAAAAAAAAGAACAGAAAAAAAAATTAAAAAAAAAATTGGTTTCTTAGTTAAAAAGTGAAAAAAGAAAAAAAAATTGCAGTAGTGAATGTCCTTCGTTTCTTCTATTCTTCAGTGTGGCTCGCCTTAGACCTTCCAGGTATTCAGGAGAGTGTTGAGATTCCCTGCAATATACTGTTCCTCTGTGTTGTAAACCACAGTCCTTATTTTAAAGCATGCCGCATTTATTTCCCAGAATGCCTTATTTTGTGTTTAGCAAAGAGTCAGTTTGTGGGTCAGCCTCTGGATGGCAGTGTTCTGGGGTTGGCCTCTGAGGCTATAGGGCCTCTCTGTCCAGTGGAAGTTCACTGCCCAGAGCTGACTGCGTAATAGTTAGTTACCGGTGCTATGTTGTTGCTGGGATTGAAAATCCCCCTATAGGCCAGACCCTGTTAACTCCCAGGGACTGATCAGGTTATCTTAATCCTTGATCTCGTTCAGGGTGGAATCTGGGTGTGGCTGTGCTCCTTGCCTGGGGGCTGGGGGGAGGAGACTCACCCTCAGGAGCGGGTGGCTGCCCCAGTCCTGGCCTCAGGGGTGTCTCAGCACTCAATTCACTACCACCTCTCCCGGCTCCCCCTCTTTCCCCAGTCTCTCCCCAGATTCCACTCCTCAGCACACTCTCCCTCTCTTCAGCACAGGTGAGTGTCTGTATCCGAAATGTCCCATGAACAGGATTCAGTGTAAACAAACAAACAAATGCTGGCCGCGGAAACGGGGAAGGCTTGGTTTCTGTAAGCTTCTTCTCTTACCGGGACTGCATGGTCAGGTCAGCTCTTCAGGCTGCCCCCTTTAGGCTCAGTCCTCCGTGATCACAGAACCCAGCTCTCAATTTCCCTGGCGGCGCCAGGAATCCCGCGGTTCTCCTTTCCCCTGTCAGGGGCTGTGCCTGTCCCAAGGGACGCGGCTGTCTGCCACGCGGTCTCCCTCCGACTCTCTGGGCTCAGAGGTCTGGCAAACTTTCCTGCCCAAATCCCTGGGTTTTTTTTACCTTTCCAGGGGAGTTCTGCTCTTCCCGGCTGCAAACCCTCTCACCAGCTGAGCAATTTCGCCAATTCGGTGTGAGTGTTACTAGCTTCAGCTTCCATTTGCTCCGGGACACGACCTGGGACACGTCTGCCTATATCGCCGCCATCTTGGTTCTCCGAGATATGTCTTAATAGAACAGGGTTATCACTTACTGGCCTGCAGCTCTTGCAGATGGGAATTTTGTTCCTTCTCTTACGTATCCATAGTGTTCAGAACGGTGCCTAGTACACAAATATTTATGGAATTAGGACTTGTCTGAGAGACAGAGGTCAGGAGGTCAGGATTGACTTGGTATATGGGGTTCCACAGGGTGTCTCAAGTAGACGGGCTCAGCACACCTGCTCTCTGTCCCCTAGCCCTGCTCTGCCCTGTCACTCAGGCATACTCCTGGGGTACAGAGCGTCAAGGTATCTCCCTTTTACCCTTCAATGGCCACTTGGCCAATTGGAGCCAGGTCCTTGCAATGCACAACACAGTGAAAAGGATTTGGGATCTGGAGACTTGAGTAGGCAATATTATTGTTTAATTATTATAATATTTAATACTAGAGGCCTGGAGCATGAAATTTGTGCATGGGGGGTGTTTCTTAGCCCGGCCTGCTCCCTCTCCAATCTGGGACATCCCTCTCGCAATCCAGAACCACTGGCTCCTAACCACTCACCTGCCTGCCTGCCTAATGCCCCCAACTGCCTTCCCCTACCAGCCTGGTCGCCCCCTGTCAAGGCACATACCTAGATTTCAGGTTTGATCCCTGGTCAGGGTGCATATGGGAGATAATCTGATGGATGTTTCTCTTTCACATCAGTGTTTCTCTCTTTCTCTTTCCCTTCCTCTCTAATATCAATAAAAATAAAAACCATATCTTGGGTGAGGATTTTAAAAAAGTGGTGGACCTCATACTTTACAGCAGCCTGTATGTGGGCATTTCTTTTTACTAACAAGATCATTTCACGTGGGTGAAATGTATGTGGATGGTCAATTTGACCTACTGTACAATTTTTATTATTTTTAGTTTAAAAAAAGTTATTTGTGGGCTGGAGGGGATCAGTGGGGGGGGGGAAGGAGGACATATGTAATATTTTCAATAAGAACGATTTTTTGGAGAAAACCAAGATGGCGGCATAGGTAAACACCAGAGATTGCTGCCTCGCACAACCACTTTAAAAATACAACTAAAAGATGGAACGGACATCATCCAGAACCACAGGAAGGCTGGCTGAGTGGAAATTCTACAACTAGAAGGAAAGGGAAAAGCATACCGAGACTCAGAGGAGGCGCAGTGCGGAAGTAAAATACTAAGGTGCGGAGGTGCATGCAGAGTGGGCTGGCGGCTGAGGGCGCGGTTGTTGTTTTCAATCGGGAGGGAGTCTCAGGCTCTGAGCTCCAGTTCCAGGCAAGTCTCTAGGGACCCAGACTCAAACGGGAGAAGTGGGACTGTCTGGCACCGGTCGGAACTCGAGGGCAGCTTTCTCTCCGAGGGGCTTGCAGCGATTACCAGGACATTGAGAAGCAGAGCCTCTGAGGGCAGGACTGAGAGCATCCATAACTGCTAGCCCCGCCCTGTTGATCCCAGGGGACCTGCCCCGCCCAAGCCCTGCAGGGAGGCTTTTGCTGGATAGCCTAAGGCAGAGGCTGGATTAGCACCTCCCTAGAGATCCAGGAGCCAGGAAACCCAGAGGTCAGAGTGGGACCATCCAGTTTGCAGCTCCGTGGAACCATAAAGGACACACTGAGGGGGCAGACTCAGTGAGCACCAAAGCCCCATTGAAGCAAGTCTTGCCCCGGAGGGGTGTCTTCAGCACAGAAGTTCTCCCACCGTAGACACAGCTGATTCTCACAGCCAATTGGCTTGGAGGTCAAATCCTCCCAGTGCTACCTACAACAATCAAGGCTTAACTACAACAAGACTGTGCACAAAGCCCACAAGGGGGTGCACCAAGAGTGTCTACCTCAGGTAATTTGGGAGGCTGAGCCACTAGGCCCTATAGGACACTTAGCACAGAAAGCCACTCTATCGACACAGCGAAGCATATAAAATGCCGAGACAAAGAAGCAGGACACAAATGACAGAAATGGAGGAAAGCAAACTACTGGATATAGAGTTCAAAACCATACTTTTGAGGTTTTTCAAGAATTTTCTAGAAACCGCCGATAAACTTAATGAGACCCTCAAGTAATCTAGTGAGACCCTCGATGTTATGATAAAGGACCAACTAGAAATTAAGCATACACTGACTGAAATAAAGAATATTATACAGACTCCCAACAGCAGACCACAGGATTGCAAGAATCAAGTCAAAGATTTGAAAGACAAAGAAGCAAAAAACACCCAACCAGAAAAGCAAAATGAAAAAAGAATCCAAAAATAGGTAGTGTAAAGAGCATCTGGGACAGCTTCAAGCGTACCAACATCCGAATTATAGGGGTGCCAGAAGAAGAGAGAGAGCAAGATATTTGAAGAAATAATGACAGAAAACTTCCCCTACCTGCTGAAAGAAATAGACTTACAAGTCCAGGAAGTGCAGAGAACCCCAAACAAAGGGAATCCAAAGAGGACCACACCAAGACACATCATAATTAAAATGCCAAGAGCAAAAGACAAAGAGAGAATCTTAAAAGCAGCAAGAGAAAGAAACTCAGTTACCTACAAGGGAATACCCATACGACTGTCAGCTGATTTCTCAACAGAAACTTTGCAGGCCAGAAGGGAATGGCAAGAAATATTCAAAGTGATGAATACCAAGAACCTACAACCAAGATTACTTTATCCAGCAAAGCTATCATTCAGAATTGAAGGTCAGATAAAGAGCTTCACAGATAAGAAAAAGCTAAAGGAGTTCATCACCACCAAACCAGTATTATATGAAATGCTGAAAGGTGTCCTTTAAGAAGAGGAAGAAGAAGTAAAAGGTAAAGATACAAATTATGAACAACAAAGACACATCTATCAACAAGTGAATCTAAAAATCAAGTGAATAAATAATCTGATGAACAGAATGAACTGGTGATTATAATAGAATCTGGGACATAGAAAGGGAATGGACTGACTATTCTTGGGGGGGGGGAGGGGAAAGGGTGTGGGGGATGCGGGAAGAGACTGGACAAAGATCGTGCACCTATGGATGAGGACAGTGGGTGGGGAGTGAGGGCGGAGGATGAGGTGGGAACTTGGAGGAGGGGAGTTATGGGGGGAAAAAAGAGGAACAAATGTAATAATCTGAACAGTAAAGATTTAATTTAAAAAAAGATTTTTTAAAGAAGTTATTTGATTTTTAAATTATGGCATAACACAGCAAATTGCCCATGTGTATACACCTCAATAAATTTTTACACATGTATATACCCATATAACCACTACCCTGATTAAGAAACAAGCCATTTCCAACATCCCATCGATGGTACCTCCTCCTGGTCAATACATGCCCTGCAGAAGTAACTCCTCTCCTCACTTCTCACACTGTAAACTGATTTTTTCCCATCCCTGGAGTTCATATAAAAGGTATCATGCACTGTGTAGTGTTTTGTATCTGGCTTTTATTCATCATTATATCTGTAAGATTTATCCATGGTATTGTAAGAGTAGATCATTTATTTTCATTTGTGTAGTATTCCGTAAAAGTTTTTTTGTGTGTGTGCTTCTCATGCCTAGTTTTGTCACTCATTTATGAAACTGTGGATCCCATAGTTTGGCCCTCCTGGCCATATTCTCAGTCCCACAATGCTCTGTTTCTCCTTGGCCCTGACGCATCCTCCACCACTTCTTCACTCCCTGAAACATCTGCCAAACCCTTTAGAATCCCTTCTGCATAATTAACCAGCCTCCTCATATTCCCAGCATTCCTTTTAAAGATTTCTCTCACCTCCAGCCCTAACTGGACCTGAATGACACCTGTTAGGGATGAATGTTATGTCCCCCTGAAGTTTATGTTTTAAATCCCTAACACCCGTTGTGACTGTATTTGGAGATAGGGCCTGTGAGGAGGTGATAAAGTTTAAATGAGATCATAGGGATGGAGCCCTAATCTGGAGCCCTAATCTGATAGAGCTAGTGCTCTTATGAGAAGGAAAGATAGAGCAGAGCGCTCTCTCCACCATGTGAGAACACAGCGAGAAAGTGGCCATCTGCAAGCCAGGAAGAGAGTCCTCACCAGGAACTGAATCGGCTGGCACCTTGATCTTGGACTTCCCAGCTTCCGGTACTGTAAGAAAATAAATTTATTTTGTGCGGGTGGTGTGGCTCGGTTGGGCATCATCCTGTGCACCTAAAAGTTACCAGTTTGATTCCTGGTCAGGGCACGTGCCCGGGTGGCGGGTTCGATCCCTGGTGTGCAGGAAACAGCTGATCAGTGTCACCCTCTCACATTGATATTTCTCTCTCCCTTCTTCTCTCTCTAAAAATCAATTTTAAACTCTTAAAAAAAAAGAAAAGAAATTTTTGTTGTATAAACCCCGTCTATGGTATTTTGCTGTGGCAGCCTGAGCAGACTAAGACAACACCCAGGACACCCTTTACCCTAACGGAAGGTCCTTCCTAGGAATGACTGTTTATTCTCTTTCCTCCCACTACATGGCAGTATTTGCAATCTGCCACCCACCCACCGCTACTTTAAAAGCCAATACGTTAACCTGTTACTGCTTCATGGATGCAGGCAGAAGACCTGAAATTCCAGGAGAAGAAACAGAGAAATTTGTTACAGCACAGCAAGTAGCAAGAGCATCATGTTTGCATCAGCTCTTCTTGGCCCTTCAGTCCCACAGGGACGATGTGGAGGAGCCCTGAGGGTGCTGTGCATACAGTGGGTTTGTGTTGCATCTGAGGAACACGGGCCTGGGGAATCCACCTCTTTTCTAGAAGGCAATAGCATGCTCTTTGTCCTGGAGAGAGATAATATGTCATTCTCAAGGTTGGTTGCTGCACACACACCCCTGACCAGGAACCAAATAGTCCATGCAACAAACAGAACAGAAAGAATCTCATGGATACAGAGAACACATTGATGGTTTCCAGCTGGAAGGTGGGTTGGGAGGCTGGGTGACAAAGGTGAAGGAGTTAAGAAATACAAATGGGCAGTTATAAAAATAGTCATGGGGAATAGTACAGCCCAGGGAATATAGTCAGTAATATTGTGATAACTGTGTATGGTATCAGATGGGTCCTAGAATTACTGGGGTGATCTCTTTGTAAGTTACATAAATACCTAATCACTATGGTGTACACCTGAAACTAATACAATAATGTATGTCAACTGTAATTGAAAAATAAATTATAAGAGAAAAGAAATAATCCAGACAGAGTGGTCAGGGCCTTGTATTCTTGGCATGCCCAGTAAAAATGAGCAGTGGTGCACAGGGCCTGTGGCAGCTCGCCTCTCCCAACAACGGGCCCCACACATTCCTGGCTGAGCGTGAATATTCAGATGAGTATGCCACTCCACCCGCCACTCTGATTAATCTGATAAGCAGAGGCTGGAACCAAATCTGCTCAATCTGCCTCAGAGAGAATTTAATTAAGGCTACTATCAATAGAACGTCAAGCAGCAAAATGAGGCCAACCTGAAGTGCTGGCTTCAACCGTGCCACCCAGGATCCCACACTCAGTCACCTGTGAATAAGTCTTATCTTATTTCAGGCAGCCAGGATATAGTCTGAAGTCAGGTTATTATCTATTAAAATTCTCACAAGTGAGTTTTAGACTAGTCTGCTGATCTTTGATGTCATTGCTAATAATTATAGGCGAAAACAGATAAGCCAAAAAGCAACCCTCAACTCTAATAAGGAGACATGCCATGATCCACATATAAAAATATACTCTAAAGCAGTGATGGCGAACCTATGACATGCGTGTCAGAGGTCACACGCAAACTCATTTTTTTTTGGTTGATTTTTCTTTGTTAAATTGCATTTAAATATATAAAATAAATATCAAAAATATAAATCTTTGTTTTACTATGGTTGCAAATATCAAAAAAAATTTCTATATGTGACATGGCACCAGAATTAAGTTAGGGTTTTTCAAAATGCTGACACGCCGAGCTCAAAAGGTTCGCCATCACTGCTCTAAAGGGTCACATACAAACATACACATGTCACTCCAAGTCACGATTTGGTTTTAAGCCCGGCTCAGTGGTTGAGCGTCGCCCAATGAACCAGAAGGTCATGGTTTGATTCCTGGTCAGGGCACATGCCCGGGTTTCGGGCTCAATCCCCAGTACAGGGTGTGCAAGAGGCAGCCGATCAATGATTCTCTCTCATCATTGATGTTTCTATCTCTCCCTCTGCCTTCCTCTCTGATATCAATAAAAATATATTTTAAAAGAGATTTGGTTTTAAATCTGATTTGCATCATCATGACACTGGTTTGGTTAAGTCACATGGGCAGTGTTACCAAATATTTGCAGCCTCAGCTGCCATATATGAACCAAAGCCAATTGGGTGACAGGAAAAGTACATGCATTTGTACCAGTCAGATTGAAACAAGGTTGTGCTGGATGGTGTGTTTGTACCAATGGGGTTGGGGGAGGTTCCATATTCAGGAGCTGCCATTGACGGAAAGGGCACAAATAGTTTAGTAATAGCCAGGCCCACATGAGTTCCTCCGTTTCTATAGCATAAGGACAGGCTGACAAGCCCAGAGGGGTCAGGCTGCCAGCTGAAGCTTGACTCAGATGAACTTGGTGATGCTTTTGTTGGCTGCAGTGTTGAAACTAGGGAACAAAGAGCACATTAACTGTCCCCTCTCCCTGCACCTGCTGGCATCA
This sequence comes from Myotis daubentonii, assembly GCF_963259705.1. Classification (NCBI taxonomy): domain Eukaryota; kingdom Metazoa; phylum Chordata; class Mammalia; order Chiroptera; family Vespertilionidae; genus Myotis; species Myotis daubentonii. Next base: position 31,703,501 of record NC_081847.1, read on the forward strand.
CCAGCCTCCATAGCCACGAAATCAGTGTGTCCCTTCCCAGTAGCTAAGACTTCATCTTTTTTTCCTACTCGTGCCCTGATCTTTCATCTGAAGGCACCAGATACGAGGGAGACAAAATTGACAAAACTCACAGAGACCCATTATATCTCCCACCTTGGCCTCTCTGGGCCAGTGTAGGGGGATTTGGCAAGCAGTGTACTCAGCCAAGTCATCATCACTTTTATGAATCATCTAAATCCATCAGGAGAATCCAGGTGGTAAGTCAGAATTACATTTGAACCCCCAGGCCTCCTTTTGCCAGGCTGACACCTGGAAGGTGTACCAACTGGGCTGGCCTATGGTTATAATTGTTGGAAGGGCACCGTGCCCAGAGGTAATAAAAATCTAAAATCTTCAAAATAGGTCTATATAACCTTCCACCCTTTTGTCTTGCTAATTACTCAGGAAATGGTTGAGAGGAGATGATTCTTGTCTGGGGATAGCTGTGTTCAGGGACCACACTGCCTCACACAGGTATGCGGGTCAAAGGAGTTACGGGAGGTAGTCAGAAGCTTTTTGAGATTACTTGTGAAGAAGCCATTTCAGAGCTCAAGAACATGAGGTGTCTGGTCTGCAGATGGTAGGGAGCATGGCATGGCCATCGAATACCTTGACTTATTGTTGGGTGGCTTTTGCAACAAAGGTCACGTCATTGTCGGACTGTAAAACCAAAAACTAGATGTGGCTTAGTTACAAGGGCCACAACGGTACGGCCAGAGTCTCCTGATCGGACTAGAACAGCAACACTATAACCTGAAAATGTGCTCTCTGCAGTGAGGCAGCCACGACGGTCTAGAGAGGGGGTCAAAGGTCTGAGGTAGGTACTCAATGCTCCAGGAGCAGGTAGTAGCGACACCTGTGCAATGTGACCTCTTTACTGTAAGACTTTTGGGAGGTGTCCCAAGTCTGGGATGCAGCAGTGGTTCTGCATCGGAAACAGTTCTTGACTTTGTGCCCAGTCCATGATGGCCGACATGGTGCCAGGACTGGTGCAGTGATCCAGGCAGTGGTGGCAGTTGTGTAGGCAGTGCAGGCGGGATCGGCAGCTTCATTCCAGTTGGTCTTATTCGATACCCTTGCCACAAGCATCTCCATGAGTGACCCAGGCTGTCTGATTGGCAGCTGAATTTGTTTCCACAGTTTGCAGCTCCACAGAAGAATGTCTTTAATTGCCAATCTTGCAGACACACAGCTAGGCCATTGGCAACGGCACAAAAGGCATGAAAAATGTAACCAAGCTTCATCAGGGAAGGTGTGGGCCAGGACTATTAGCACTGCCTTGAGTTCTGCTCATTGAGCACAATGAGCATGCCTGCTTTTTATTTATTTTCTAGAGGCTCGGTGCATGGATTCATGCACCGGAGGGGTCCCTCCGCCTGGCCTGCACCCTCTCGCAATCCAGCAACCCTTGGGGGATGCCGGAGAGCCAGTTTTGGCCCAATCCCCATACGCCAGGCTGAGGGACCCCACTGTGCACTGGGCCAGTTTCAGCCCGATCCCTGCAGGCCAGGCCAAGGGAACCCACTGGTGCACAAATCCGTGCACCAGGCCTCTGGAATGCATATAAGATCTTTGGTTAATCTCTTCCTGCCCTCTCCCCTCCCACCCTACCCTCTGAGATTCATCAGTCTGTTCCATGTTTCCATGCCTGTGGTTCCCACTTCTTCACTGAGTGTCTGCCCCCCGGTGGTCAGTGCACATCATAGCTATTGGCCTATCAGATGGTCAGACGGTCGCTTAGGCTTTTATATAGAGAGATTATTTTTAAATATATATATATTTTAAGTCCTCACCCAAGGATATTTTTCCATTGATTTTAGAGAGAGTGGAAGAGGGAAAGAGAGAGAAACATCGATGTGAGAGAAACACATCAATTGGTTGCCTCCTGCATGCACCCTGATCAGGCCAGGGAGGAGCCTGCAACCTAGGTACTTGCCCTTGACCAGAATCGAACCTGGGACTGTTTGGTCCACAGGCCGATGCTCTATCCACTGAGCCAAACCGGCTAGGGCTAAATATATTTTTATTGATTTCAGAGAGGAAGGGAGAGGGAGAGATAGAAACATCAATGACGAGAGAGAATCATTGGTTGGCTGTCTCCTGCATGCCCGCCCCTTTCCCCCCCGCCCCCACTGGGGATCGAGCCAGTAACTCAGGCATGGGAATTTAACTGTGACCTCCTGTTTCATGGGTAGATGCTCAACCACTGGGCACACACCTGTTTTTAAAATTCTTCGTAGCTGGTGCTGAGGTTGAATGTGGACACCATTTGGTGTCAGTACAGCCGAACCACCAGCGAACCAGGCAGGCACTTGGGGGGCCCTCTGTGAATTGAGGGTCCCATTGAGCTAGCAGCTTTGCTTCAGGTGATCAAGTGAGGAATGACGTTTTCCCCAAAGGAATTGCCATTCTTGTAAAGCCCAGATAAGGTTAGGGCTAGGAAAGCTGTGCTCTTGAACACAGCATTTACACTTGACTAGTAAGACCTTTTGTGCTCTTCCCTTTATAACCACCAAATCCGAGTTGGTTTGGATCATCCCCAAATGGGAGTCACAGGACCGCTATGGGTCTTTTCTTTTTAAGAAGGGATGTATTTGGTGACTATGTCCGGCAGGTGGCACTGTTGGGCTGGAAATGGCCTCAGTACTTTTTCCTGATTATGTTTCTCCTCTTGGAAGCCTATATGGTTTCTTCTGGACCATCCCAGAGGGTTCAAGAGTCACCTCTGAACACACAGCAGTCTCTGAATGGGCGAGTCCCCTCTGGAACCGACGGCGTTTACACTACAAGCCTGGACGAACATCAATACCAGTTATCCTTTCAGCAGTGGCAGCCCCAATGACAGTGCAGGACATTGAACTGGCCCAAAGGACCTACACACAGGGCCACTTTAATTTCCTTTTCCCAATGAAAACTTTGCTCAAAGCCCATCAGTTGAAATTGGGGGATTTTTTTTTTTCACCTTATGGGAAAACAAACCAAGGAGTTCACTGTGTGCGGATCAGGAGCTATGGCAACAGCTTCAGAGCATGCTGTTCCAGAGGGGAGAGCAGGAGTGTGGGAAGGCTAACCCATGCGGGTGGGGCAGCTGGGAGGCTTTTACTTTCTCTTGGCCTCTGGCTTCAGGGCTGGTACACCACTGCATTCTCCCCTGTGCCTCTAGCTTCAGTACAAGACCATTGCCACTCCGCCCCCCTCAACCCCCGCAAGCCCAGGACCATTGCCACCCCCACTGCGTTTCTTGGAACTTCAGCCACCCCTGCCTGCCTGCATCCAACAACAGGACTGGGTAAGACGGTAACATGGGTGCTTGGGTTCTACAGAGTTGTAAACATTTGAGGCCGTCACCTCTATGGAAGTTCCCAGCATACCCCACTTTTTCTTCAATGCTGCTGAGGGGGGAGTAGCGTGGGGAGAGAGACGGGGGAGCACAGAGGGAGAGAAAGGCCTGTGCAAGTAAGCAAGACTTTTGTTCACTTTGGGTTTGAATGGCCACTTGTTGGGCTCAACCAAATACACTGAAGCTCTATTTCAGACACCCTGGATCATGCCATTTGATTGCAGCTTTCAGGACCCTTTGATTCAGAAGCCACATCCGTATTGCCCTTTGAGTGGGGCTGTAGGCTTGCTGCCCCTTTGTCACAGCAGCCCTTCCCCCTCTGGCGTGGAGGAGTGAGCAGGAACACAGCACCACTCAGGTGGCTTGTTTCCGTCTGCTTCCCACTGCTTGGCCTCGTTGGCAGGTAGGATGGTGGGAGACCCTCCCTCTAGTCACCCTCAGCCTGCCGCCCACCACGTGGAAGATTCACTAACATATTCGAGGGGGTCTTTTCATAACCTCTGATCTGGTCCCCTGGGTTCTTGTCCTTCCTCTTCCAGAAAGCCATGTCTCCGCCAGCATCCCATCCTCACTGCCAAACCGTCAGGGCCTGGCATTGAGTTTACCCTGCTGACTAGTTAATAACAACCCGTCTTACTATTTCATGGATGCTGGCCAAGCAAGATGAGACTCCTGGGTCAGAGACAAAGGACTTTATGACTCATGGCACAGCAAGCAACACAGCATAATGTTTCCATTGGCTTCCTTTCCCTCACATCCCACAAGGGCGACGTGGAGGGCCCTGCAGATGCTGTGCATGCAGTGGGTTCGTGTTGCATCTGAGGAACATGGAGTTTGGAGAACCCCCTCTTTTACAGCAGGGGTAAGCAAGCTTGCGCTTAGTCCTAGGGGGAGCTATTACCTCATCCCCCCAGGTTGCTCACTGCAATACAAGTCTGAGAAATGGTGTGGGCAAGAGGAGTTAGGACCTTGCATTCTTGGCACAGCCAGCAGAATGCACAGGGACACTCAGGGACCATGGCCAATTGCCTCTCCCAATAGTTCCCACTCCATGTCCACTTCCAGCTTATGCCTGTCTCTTTTTAAAAAGCCTCAGGTCTCAGCCCTGATGCCCAAACTGGGTGACTGCAGAAGAAACAAAGAAAGAGAAATGCAAACTCTTTTAAGATCACAGATGCAGCCCTAACAGGTTTGGCTCAGTGGATAGAGCGTCGGCCTGCAGACTGAAGGGTCCCAGGTTCGATTCTGGTCAAGGGCATGTACCTTGGTTGTGGGCACATCCCCAGTAGGGGGTGTGCAGGAGCCAGCTGATCGATGTTTCTCTCTCATCCATGTTTCTAACTCTCGCCCTTCCTCTCTGTAAAAAATCAATAAAACATATATTAAAAAGAAAGATCACAGATGCAAATGACTTAAATAGATGCATTAGCTGATCAAAAAGAGTAGTGTACTGACCTGGATGATCTGGCTCAGTAGTTAGAGCATCAGCCTGTGGATCGAAGGGTTTGGGGGATAATTTTGGTTAAGGGCACCATACCTCAGTTGCAGGCTTGATTCCTGGGCTGGTTGGGGTGTATGTGGAAGGCAAATAATCTATGCATCACTCTCACATTGATGTTCCTCTTTCTTTCTTCCCCCTCCTCCCTTCTCTCCATTTTCTCTTAAAACATCAATAGAGCCCTGACTGGTTTGGCTCAGTGGATAGAGCATCAGCCTGCGGAATGAAGGGTCCCAGGTTCAATTCCGGTCAAAGGCATGTACCTTAGTTGTGGGCACATCCCCAGTGGGGGGTGTGCGGGAGGCAGCTGATCAATGTTTCTCTCTCATCGATGTTTCTAACTCTCTATCCCTCTCCCTTCCTCTCTGTAAAAAATCAATAAAATATATTTTTAAAAAATCAATAGAAAAAATATCCTCAGGTGAGGATTAAAAAAAAGAGTATATACTTAAAGAATAACATATCACAACCAAGATGGCTTTTCTAACAAATAAAGATGGTTCAATATTGAAAAGTACATTAATATATATTGATTCAAAGATAAACTTCATTCATTCAATTAGCAGATACATATGAGGCAGTGGTTGATAACGAGAGAATCCCAGCCTTCATTGCACTTTCATTCAACTGAGAAACAGAGACAATAAACAAACAAATGAACAAATATATAACATCTAGAGAAAGATATAATTGAGAAAATAAAGCTGAGTGAGGTAATACATATCAGCAGTTTCACATTGTCTGACCTAATATATATGTGAGGATTTAGTATTTAATAAAGGTAGAATTTATTATCTGGAAGAAAAGATAATAAATGATACTGAGGCAGTTAGCTAACCCTTTGGAAAAAAATTAGGTATTTATCTTTCACCTTTTACAAAACTACATGTCAGATAAATTAATAGCCTAACCCGTTGGCAAACTGTGGCTCGCGAGCCACATGTGGCTCTTTGGCCCCTTGAGTGTGGCTCTTTCACAAAATACCAACTTCTGCGCATGGGCCACGAAGTTTCAATCGCACTGTACATGCGCGCCCGCACGTGGTATTTTGTGAAAGAGCCACACTCAAGGGGCCAAAGAGCCGCATGTGGCTGGCGAGCCGCAGTTTGCCAACCACTGGCCTAAACCATATAAACAACACAAAACCATAACAGCATTAGAAAAACTATTGGAGAATATGTTTATCATTTTAAGGGAAAGGAAGCCTTCTGGGACAAAGCTAGAACTTGGAAGAAAAAGGCAGACATGTTTCTGTATCACATAGGACACAAGTAGAAATGGTGTGTGAGAATTCCAGAAAGTGCCATTACAGGGCCTGGGGCTTCTGCTTTTCTCCTCTCTGTCCTTCTTGCTGGTTGAAATACATACATGATGGCTGGAGGTAGAATAACTGTCTCAGATATTTTTAAAATATATTATTTTATTGATTTCAGAGAGAAAGGGAAAGGGGGAGAGAGAGAGAGAGAGAAACATCAATGATGAGAGAATCATTGATTGGCTGCCTCCCACATGTCCCCTACTGGGGATCAAGCCTGCCACTCAGGCATGTGCCCTGACCGGGAATCGAACCATGACCTCCTGGTTCCTAGGTCGACGTTCAATCACTGAGCCACACCGGTGGGGTGTCTCAGATCTTGAATGAACTTGGGAACGGAGGCCTAGCAAAATGGACCAATAAGACTGCAGTCTGAGCTTCTGACACTATGGAGGGCCGATCCAGCCATGAATCAACTGTTATTGGAACTTTTAAAAAATATATATTTTATTGATTTTTTACAGAGAGGAAGGGAGAGGGATAGAGAGTTAGAAACACCGATGAGAGAGAAACATCAATCAGCTGCCTCCTGCACACCTCCTACTGGGGATGTGCCCGCAACCAAGGTACATGCCCTTGACCGGAATCGAACCTGGGACCTTTCAGTCCACAGGACGACGCTCTATCCACTGAGCCTAACCGGTTAGGGCTGTTATTGGAACTTTTATGTGAGCAAGAAACAAACCCTTCTCTTGTTTGAGCTGTGGTTATGCTGCGTGTTGTCACTCACTAATCCTAATCTCACTCCCAGGTGAAGGATCATGACTGGTGAACACCAGTGGTTCTCAGCTCTGGTTGACTTTTAGATTCATCCAGGGAGCTTTTAAAGAACACTAGTATCTGGGCCCCACTCCAGACCAATTACATCAAAACCTCTGGTGGTAGGATCCAGACACAGGTATTTTTTAAAAGCTTCTCAGGTTCGGATCCGAGTCACGGCACCAAAAAAAAAAAAAAAAAAAAGCTTCTCAGCTGGCCCGAATGTACAGCCAGGATGTGAAGAATTAGTTTAAGCTGATCAGGACAAACCTCTTCCCCTCTTTCCCAGTTTTTCTTGCAGTAGGAGTGGTCATGAACCTATCTCTGGCCTGTGATACCTCAGTGGAAATCTGTTGAGACTATTTCTGGGAACACTTAGATTTCCGATAAGAAGGAGAAGATATAGTTGGGACTGTTCGTTCTCCCCCTTCCCAGCTTTGAATGCAGAAGCAATGTCCAGAGCTGCAGCAGCCATATGGATAGTATGAGGCACCATGGATGAGGATCTCAGACAACACACTAGGCTGGCAGAGTGGAAAGGGAGAGGGCCTCCATCTCAGGGGCCTCTCCAAGCAGCTAAACGAGTCCCAGGAACTCCTTAACTTCAGAAGCCAACAACTCTTATTTGTTTAACGAGTTTTCTGATTGTTGCAGCAGAAAACATTCATAACCGAAACACACGTGGGCACAGGTGCTTTGTCGGGGAGGGCACTTGCTAACATTATCATGTGTATAAAGAATACTGTACAGGGATGTACACAGCAATATTGTTGGTCATGACCCAAACTAGAAACCACTTAAGTATCCAACAACTTGAGAAAGGCTCAATAAATTTGGCAAATTCACATTATAGAATACTATGCAGCAGAGTAAAATAATAAGTGCTCCTTCTCTAAGCCATGTTATCTTAGCTCTCTAAGACACTGTTGAGTGAAAAACATAAATTATAAGGGCAGTAATTATATAGAATATGAAACCATCTATTCTGAAGCACACACCCATACTCTAAAAACAATACTGTATAGCCCTGGCGGGGAGGCTCAGTTGGTTGGGCGTCATCCCATGCACCAAGAAAAGGTTGCTGGTTTGATTCCCAGTCAGGGCACATGCCCGGGGTGCAAGCTCGATCCCAGGTGGGAGGCATGCAGGAGGCAGCCAATGGCTGTCTCACTCTCACATGATGTCTCTCTCTCTCCCTCTCCCTTCCTCTCTCAAAAATCAATAAAAATATATTTTAAAAACCTCTTCCCTATGCATGTACACACTCATAGACAGAATATACAGAATTATTTTTTTAATCCTCACTCGAGGACCTGCTTACTGAGTTTAGGGAAGGGTCTGCTCCTTGGGGACAGAGTGAGAGCGAGCGAGAGAAGCTCCACATTTCTGGGCGTGAAAGGGGGATCTTCTGGGTGGGGCCTTTCACTCGCATCGGGGGAAGATGGACAGGAACTAACTTTCTTCTGGGCTTGCCCTCATCTCTAATGTCTACAGGAAAGCCCACAGGGGGCGGGGTCAAAACCCAATTCAAATTCTACTGTAATTACCCCGGGCCCTAGAAAGGTCACATTGGCATTGAGGTCCTGCCATTTTCCTCCGGGCGGTCTGCTGGGCCGCCATAGAGAGGGGCCCGCAGGCCATGTTGGCCCGACCCCGCTCAGGGGGCCACCTACCAGTGACGGCCGCCTGTTCTCCTTCATGGCCCCCGGCAGGCCTCGCCCAGCCGCGCCTGTCTAACCTCCTACGGAACAGCCATGTCCCCCGCCTGCGTCGGTCAGTGCCCTTCACCAGCCCCTTCACCCGCTGACAGCGCAGGGGTCGCACCTCGGGACTCAGTTCGGTCTTCGTTTGCTAAACATAAAACCTGATCTTATCCTTCCATGTTAGGGTGAAGTGTCAATATAAGTTAAATCTAGTGGCTGGGAAAAAGCAATGCACCAAGCGGTTGCGTGCGCCGTCCGTCTCCCGGGGAGGGGGAGTAGAAGGGAACGGAAGGGAAAGAGAAGGGTGCGGGGCGCCGGCGGGAGGAAGAGCGCACCCCCCGGGGTCCTGGGCCTGACCGGAAGTCAGGGTGCCGAGCCGCTCGGGCTTCCGGCGTCACTTCCCTCGCGACTTCCTGCGATGAACATGGCGGCGCTCAGCAGTGTCCGCTGGCTGACCCGAGTGAGGCGGGGAGCGGGCCAGGCCGGGCCGGGCGGGCGGGGGTCGGCGGGCTTTTACCCGGCTCCCCGTAGTGTTCCGGGCGGGGGTCCAGGCCGACCTCACGGGCTGTGTCTCTTCGCAGGCGCTGGTCGCCGCCCCCACGCCCGGGGCATGGAGGGGCCTGGGTACCTCTGCCGTTTCGCACTCCGTCTCGCGGAGCCAGGTAAGCGCAAGGCCCGCTCGGGCCTCGCCCCGTCCCGCCCCCTCCCCGGCTCCCCAGCCCTCCCCTCCCCGGGACTCCTGCCCCTACCCTCGCACCATCTCTGACGGCCCCGGTCGCAGGCCGAGGACGTGAAGGTGGAGGGCGCCTTTCCCGTGACCATGGTGCCCGGAGACGGCGTGGGGCCCGAGCTGATGCACGCGGTCAAGGAGGTGTTCAAGGCGAGTTGCCTGGGGAATCGGCGGCAGGGACGGTGGGGCGGGGGCGGCTTGGAAAGAACTTAGTTGATCCTGACCCTGTCGTGCTTGGGGTCTGTCTCGGAAGGCTGCCAGCGTCCCCGTGGAGTTTCAGGAGCATTACCTGAGCGAGGTGCAGAATATGGCTTCGGAGGAGAAGCTGGAGCAAGTTCTGAGCTCCATGAAGGAGAACAAGGTGGCCCTCATTGGTACGTGTGCCCTCCCGCCTATGTGTCATTTGAAATCAAATGAACAAATATTCGTCAAGCTTCCCTCTACACATACGACTGCACGAACTCTCCCTGAGCTCCCAGCGGTTCGTGGCCATTGGTTCCTTCCAGCCGGAACACCGGAGCTGAGAGAGATGGGAGCCGTCTCCGCAGGAACTCAGTCTGCCATGGGGCTGCACCACGGGTCGTCCCGGCTTGTTAACTGTGTTTATAGAATGCCGCTCCGGCCACCGCTCTTCTGCCTTCCCTCTGCGTCCCTCCTTGAATCTCCTCATTAGTTTGTTTGGTTTCCAGTTCTGTCCCCGCAGTCCGTTTTCTGCATCTCTTCTCTTGGAAAGACCAGCATGACTTTGCCAGGCCCGGCCTTAGCCTAGGACAGTAAGTTCTTTATACAGTGACGCTCAGCTCTTCTGCCTTCGTTTCCACAGCACTGGTTCTGTGCTATGGACTAGGCTGTGTTAGTTTCCAAATACATGAACTACCTTGATTTATGCTGCTCCTTCTGCCCAGGATGTTCGGATGCTACCCGTCAGAGTCCTCCTCACTCACTGTCTTGGGCTCCCAGGACTGTCATAACCAGTTATCACGCAACTGGTAGCTTAAGATAACAGAAATGTTATTCTTTCACAGTTCTGGAGGTCAGAATTCCAGAGTTAAGGTCTTGGCAGGGCTCTCTCTGAAGGCTTAGGGGGAGAACTCTTCCAGCCCCTGGTGGCACCTGGCAGCTCCTGGCGTTCCTTGGCTTGTAGATGCATCACTCCAATCTCTGCCTCTGTCTTCTGGCTTTTTCCTCTCTGTGTCTGTGTATCTATTTCTACTCCTTTTTTTGTATAAGGGCTTGTCATTGGATTTTGGGCCCACCCTAATCCAAGTTGATTTCATCTCAAGATCCTTAATTATATCTGCAAACACTCTTTCTTTTTCTTTTTTTTTTTCTAACACTGTTTCTTAAATAAGGTCACATTTATAGGTTGAGGTATAGACATATCATTTTGGGGGTTACTGTTCAATCTACTACACTCACTTTACCTAAGGTCTGGCTGAAGTGCCAGTCGTTCTATGATGTTTCCTGATATTATCACAGGGAATTTCTTTGTGTTTCTATGTATGTCGTTAAAATCCTTTCATGTATATATATTTTTCATATATATATATTTTTAATATTTCTTTATTGATTTCAGAGAGGAAGGGAGAAGGAGAAACATCAGTGATGAGAGAGAATCATTGGTCGGCTGCCTCCTGCACGCCCCCTACTGGGGATCGAGCCTGCAAACTGGGCATGTGGCCTTGGCCAGAATTGAACTGGGACCCTTCAGACGGCAAGCCAACACTCTATCCACTGAGCCAAACTGGCTAGGGCCCCATGGTTTTTATTTATTTATTTTAAAATATACATTTTTAAAAATTGATTTAAGAGAGGAAGGGAGAGGGAGAGAGAGATAGAAACATCAAAGATGAGAGAGAATCATTGTTCAGCTGCCTCCTGCACGCCCCCTACTGGGGATGGAGCCTGCAACCCAAGCATGTGCCCTTGAGTGGAATCAGACCTGTGACCCTTCAGTTCGTAGGCCAGCGTTCTATCCACTGAGCCAAACCATCTAGGGCTTCTCCCAGGGTTTTTAAAAACCGTGTCCTTTATATTATCTATCTTCCTCACTATATTGTTTGCTCCTTGGGGGACAGAAGGTATGTGTTGTGTTTTTGGTTGATAAACCTAGTACCTTCCTTACACATACTCCATACTCAATAATTGTTGGTGGAGAAATGTCAACTAGGTAGACACAGAAAGGTCATAGACCCCTTAGCATTGTTTCTCAACATATTAAACCCAGGCTCTTTGATAACATGAAAAAAATCTTCTGTCTTCCTTTTAGGTCACTTTGAGGTTTCAACATAAAGGGTGTCCCAAAATTCACGCAAGAAGTAATTTTGATAGAAAACACAGGTTTATAATTAAAAATTGTAAATTTTTTATTGATTCATAAAGTATACAGTATAGGGCAGTGATGGCGAACCTTTTGAGCTCGGCATATCAGCATTTTGAAAAACCCTAACTTAACTCTGGTGCCGTGTCACATATAGAAATTTTTTGATATTTGCAACCATAGTAAAACAAAGACATATTTTTGATATTTATTTTATATATTTAAATGCCATTTAACAAAGAAAAATCAACCAAAAAAAATGAGTTTGCGTGTCACCTCTGACACGTGTGTCATAGGTTCGCCATCACTGGTATAGGGTTATGTATGGAATAGCATATCGGGTAAGTGGCCTCCACGGCTTTGCTGGCACATATGCACTCTTTAGTTGAAATTTTCCATGACCGTTTTGCATAAATGTGGCTGAATTTCAATGAGGCTCATTTTCATCTTGATGGCTTGGTTAATCGACAAGATTGTCGCATTTGGGGTTCAGAACATCCACGCGTGATTGTTGAGAAACAAATGCATCCACAACGTGTCACTGTTCGGTGCGGATTTGGGGCTGGAGGCATCATCGGACCATTCTTCTTCGAAAATGCGGCTGCTCAGGCAATAACTAAAGAGTGCGTATGTGCCAGCAAAGCCGCGGAGGCCATTTACCCGACATGCTATTCCATACGTAACCCTATACTGTGTACTTTATGAATCAATAAAAAATTTAGAATTTTTAATTATAAACCCGTGTTTTCTATCAAAATTACTTCTTGCGTAAATTTTGGGACACCCTTTACATGTGACTAAAAATAAAACGGTTAGAATGTTTCTGGTTTTAACTGCATTATTCTCCTTTGCCCCATCCCTCCAGAGAAGTTTAAGGGTCGCTGATTGGGAGTGGGAGATGGGAGTCTGGGTTGCATTCTGTCACTGAGGGGATTGGACACTGAGTTTCCTTTGGTTTGGCTTGTGCCTGACATTTCCCCACTCCTGCAACTTTGTTTGTGCAGGAAAGATCCACACCCCGATGGAATATAAAGGGGATCTAGCCTCCTATGATATGCGACTGAGGTAAGTGGTGGGAGCAATGGGTCAGAGGGATTCTGGGGCACCAGGCACAGTGTTGATGGCTCTGTCCCACCCCCAGGCGTAAGTTGGACTTGTTTGCCAATGTAGTCCATGTGAAGTCACTTTCTGGGTACAAGACTCGACACAACAATCTAGATCTGGTGATCATTCGAGAGCAGACAGAAGGGGAGTACAGCTCTCTGGAACATGAGGTGAGGTCCTAGAAATTGGGGAGGGCAGAGGTGAATGTGGGAGAGAGGCATAGCTCCTTCTTCCTTTCTTTCCAGTATCACTCAGCTATTTCTCTCTTCCTACCCAGAGTGCAAAGGGTGTGATTGAGTGCTTGAAGATTATCACGCGAACCAAATCTCAACGGATTGCAAAATTCGCTTTTGACTATGCCACTAAGAAGGGGCGGAACAAGGTCACGGCTGTCCACAAGGCCAACATCATGTGAGGGACATGGCTTTTCGTGGGGTAGGTTCCTGGGAAGGTAGTCCCCTGAACTCTCTTGCTGAATCTGTTCCCTTTGGCCTATGGACAGGAAACTTGGGGATGGGTTGTTTCTGCAGTGCTGTGAGGAAATTGCTGAACTGTACCCCAAAATCAAGTTTGATACAATGATCATAGACAACTGTTGCATGCAGGTAAGGCCCTCCTTGTGTGTGCACTCCCTCAGTGCTGAGGGAGAGCAAGGAGTGGAATTTACTTCTCTTCTCCATGCCCATATTTCTCCCTGCCAGCTGGTGCAGAATCCTTACCAGTTTGATGTGCTGGTGATGCCGAATCTCTATGGGAACATTATTGACAATCTGGCTGCTGGCCTGGTTGGGGGAGCTGGTGTGGTGCCTGGTGAGAGCTACAGTGCAGAGTATGCGGTCTTTGAGATGGTGAGTGAGGTCACCTCCTCTAGTTCTGTGTGCCCTTCGGCCTCAGGTTCCGCCTGATAGTTTCATGCTGTGCCTCCTCTCAGTGTACCTGGCCTAACCTCTCTTTTCCTTGATCTTAGTTTCTGCATAATGTCTGCTCCCAGTGACTCTGGCCTGCCCTTCTTTTCACAGGGTGCCCGGCACCCATTTGCCCAGGCAGTGGGCAGAAATATAGCCAACCCCACAGCCATGCTTCTGTCAGCTTCCAACATGCTGCGACACCTCAAGTAGGTTGTGGTGGGCGGGAGGAGGCCAGGTGTTGAGAGGGAGCACAGGTGGGGAAATTAGGGCCTGATGAAGGGGGAAATCTCAACTTCTTCCTCTCTACATTGACAGTCTGGAATATCACTCCAACATGATTGCAGATGCAGTGAAGAAGGTGATCAAAGTTGGCAAGGTGAGTTTAGCAAGGCTGTGGGGTTCAAGGCCTCAGAACTACTCTCTGGGTAACCTGAATTGGGGTCTCCTTTCCCTATAGTCCCCCGACCATCTGCTCTCTGATCTTGCCCATCCCTCTCAGGGCTGCTCTTCACCTCTCTCCTCTTGGCTGTTTCATCCTCTAGATCAGTGGTCACCAACCGGTATCTGCGGACCACTGGTGGTCCGTGAGGTCCGAAAGGTTGGTGACGGCTGCTCTAGATCTCTTTTGCCTTTTAGTTCCCATCTGCTATTCCCTTTCCTGCTCCATCCATTGGCTCTTTTATGGACATCTTTTATTTTTTAATCCTCACCCGAGGACATGCTGAGAAAGATCGATTGCCCTCCTTACGTGCCCCAACCGGGGATCAAATCTGCAACCCAGGTATGTGCCCTGATTGGGACTCAAACCGGCAACCTTTTGGTGCACAGGACAATGGTCAATCAACTGAACCACTTTGGCCAGGCTTATTGGGCATCTTAATGCTGAATTTGCAGCTCTCTATCTAGGGGGAGAGCATGGGGATGGAGGAGCAGAGGGAGGTAGCAGGCAGGATGAGGCAAGGGTGTCAGTCACCTTCGCCACCCTGGAAGCCCATCCTCCTTTGCATCCCCCTGCCATTTCCTTCCTTCCACTTGTCTCCAAGGCATCTCATCCTGCCTCCAGTCTCCATTTCCTGTCTTCCCTCCTGCTCAGCTTCCCATCCATTCTGTCCAGGTTGCAGTTGATCGCTCTAGTAGTGACTCTGGCCCTCAGAAGACCTGAGTGGACAAGTCCATGTTCTTCAAACCTAGCAACCTTCCTGCATCTGCTGCATCGTCTTCTTTCTGGCTGTTATCCCATCTTGGACTCCCATTTCATCAGTGCCCTACCCTCCTTCATGGGCTCTCTTCTCTTCTTTCCCACGGCTATTGCCGGTGGTGGCTGTAGGTGCGGACACGAGACATGGGCGGCTACAGCACCACAACCGACTTCATCCAGTCCGTCATCGGCCACCTGCACCCCTATGGGGGCTAGAGCCCCTTTATTCCCTTCAACCTCACGAGGACCATACCACCCACATCTCCCTTCAGTGCAGTGGACCAGAGAAGAGCCCTTAAACCATAATCACCTGGGCAGAGCCTAGGTTGTCCTGGGGCTGGCTTCCTTAGGGAAACTATAATGGGGGGAGGGTAGGGATGGGCCCAGGTCACAGGGGTGATGACGATTCTCCCCCACAGGTTCGAACTCCTGACATGGGTGGCTATGCCACCTGCCGAGACTTCACTGAGGCTGTCATTGATGCCCTGCCCCAAGCACATCCATATAAAGGTGTCAAATAAAACATAAAATTATAAATCAACTCTTGTGAATTTTCTTTTATTGGGACATAGGGGGTAGGTAACTTGGTGGTTATACCCCACCAGGGTACTGTCCATTCTAATCTTCCTGGGCTAGCTTTTGGAGCTTTTTCTTTTTCTTGGAGCTCTTGTTATTAACAGCCTCTTCAGGTCCACTGCTGAGAGGTTCCTCCTTCAAAGAGAGTTTCCTCTTTTTCTTGGGAACACTCCTGTTTGTTGCCTCTTCGGGTTCACTAACTGGTTCCTGTTTGGTTAAAGATTTCTTCCTCTTGGGAAGATTTCCATTGTTAGCTGTCTCAAGATCGTTATTAACAAACTCCTCCTTGGAAAAAGATTTCCTTTTCTTGGGTTTGGGTAAAGAAACGGGTGGGTCTTCTGTTCCATTCTCCTGAGGAGTCTCCTGGAGCTTTTGCTTTTTCTTCTTTTTGGGTTTTTCATTTGTCTCCTAAAGGGGGAAATGGGCATGAAACTGTCACTCACTGTATCAACACTCCCAGCCCCCACCCCATTAGAGTTCCAGCAATTAAGTAGGGCAGAAAAACTGGTGGAAATGCTGTAAAGTTGTCCAATGTTTCTGGGATGGTTTTTATATGGGTAGAATTCTGGAAATCCGCCCCAAAGGTGACTCCCACTTAAAGGTGGGGAGAGATGTAATTACTTAAGCCCATAAGAGAAAACCCCATCATGTTGGGTACAATAAAACCATCATGCCTAGTTCCAGAGGGGACCCTGAAATACTGTTTGACAAACTGGGCGCTATAAAAATCCCAGGGAAGACACACAGCCGAGAATCAAGAACAAACAGCAGGAATTCACACTACCCCCAGTTGAGGACTCCTGGCAGGCAGCCGAGGACAGAACACACTTGCCCAGGGAACCAGTGTGCTACAACCAGCTCTCTGGGCTCTTGAACAAGTTCTCTCAGCACCTATCTCCTTCCTATAGAATCAAGAGGCAGTTTTAGAGGTTTCAAGTCCTTGTTTCAGTCCAAAGGCCTGGACTCAAGACTATGACTTTGAGGTCACATCCTTTGTTCTACTGTTGAAAATCCTACAACCCAGAATTTTCACTCAGGATCTGCCTACTGACCTCACACTCCTCTGGTGTACTGCTGCTGTTTTCTGGAGATGCAAGGGCAATCGCAGCCAGCCGTTTCTTTTCCTTCTTCAAGCGTTTCTTCTCCTGTTTCTCCAGCTTTCTAGTAATCTCGGCAGCCGCTTCCTCTGCCTGGCCAAAGAAAAGTGCTGAAAGGCACTGAAGACCTCTGGACTGACAGAGGTTTCCTCCTGGCTTCATTGGATCAGGCTCATTAAATCAGTTTTTTTGCCTCCACTCTACAAGGTCAGGCTAAGACAGTTCATCACCTCCAACAGGTAGCTATGCAAAGCCCCACCCAGCAAAGCCCAAACTGACCTGTACCATTGCCTCCTTCATGACCTCCAGATTCTTTCGTGGAATCACGCCAGTCTCATAGAAGGATAGCCGCTCCTCCACTTGTTCTCGAAGCTTCTCCCCAAATACACTTGTGGGTACCTCTGGATGTGTGTGTGTGTGGGTAAACAAAGCCTGTCAGCTCCTAAAGGGACAAACTCCTCCTCATCCCCAGTATTTCCTCTACCCTCAGCTTCACTCAGACCCAAAGTATCAACACTCACTAGGTGAACTGCTGTTGACGAAAAATGTTACCATCATTGTAGAAGCTAAGGTATTCAATTCCCCACTCCCTCCCAGCCCCTTCTTAGAAATGCCACTCCCTCACCCATACCAGAGAAGCAATCAATTCGCGAGGCAATACTGCATTTGTTTGCCAGGTATCGGGAGATGCGGCCTTTGTTCTTGGCAGCTGCTCGGCCAATGAAGGTGGAGTGGAAAATGAGTCCATATTTTGGGGTGTTACCCCTTGTCTTCAGGGCTCTGGGAGAAGAATATTCAGTGGAGAGTTTATGATCAGAAATTTCAACCCTATTAGCCAAGGCAGCTCTTCCCCCCACCTTTCCCTCAAACTCCGGAGTGAGCCTTAGGCTGGGGTGGGTCTATCCCACCTCATGCCAACCCACAGCTCCAAAGGCAGAGAGAAGGCATCCAATGTCGCTGACCTGGAAACTTGGTCCCTTTGCTGGGCCCTGGGAATCACTCAGACACCAGGACAGGCCATCACCCCCATAGCAGAGGCCTGTATAGGTCAGGATGCCCTGGTTAGCCATCACTGTGATTCCCCAAACAAGTAGTGGACACCAGAAGTGGCACCTGAGTGCGGGCAGGTGCCCTCACTGGTACCTGAACAGGGCCTTTTCAGCCCCAAGGATCTGCACTGTGGATGCTGGATACTTGGCCAGGTTGGTGAGGCTGCCAGCATGAGCAATGAGACGTGCGCCTACCTGGAGAAGGATTTAAGGAATTAGTCAGAGAAGCTGGGTTTGCCAACCGACCAGCTGCATAATCCTGCCTTACCTCTTCCTATCAAGTGCATGGGGAAAACATGGTCGGTCAAGAAACACAGCAGTATGGATATATACACTGTAACATGCCTTATCCCCCCATTTTTGTTTCCCATGACTCACCGCTTCCCCAATTAAGGCTGACAGGCTGGGGGCCACTTGGCTCATCTTGGATCGCAGGTAAGTGTGCAGACTCTGGCGGTACTCTGACAAAGACACCACACGACTGGAGAAGCTTTCAATGTTTATCAAGTCAATGGCTGATATGTCCATGCCTGAAGGACACCAAGTAGAAACGTAAGAGCCAGATATTCATAGCCCCATACCTTACTGTGGCTGCCAGGCTCTGTACTGACCCATGGAGGACCGTGAGGCGTCCAGAATAGCCTTAGCTTTGGCCCCATCCATTGTTAGCTCCTCCAGCTCCTCCAACTTTTCTTCATTCAGCTCCTTTCGGTTTCCAATGAACTGAGCGACTCGGCAGTATGTAGCATTGTCATTGATTATCTTCACCAGCTCAGGAAAGTGATACCCATACCACTCCCTGCAAAGAGCCATAATCACTCCCTGGCTGAGCTGCCATGTCTCAGATAAAGCTATAGCCACACCTAGTCTTTGCCCAGAGGAAATGAAAACCAGTCAGATCCCAAACCTCCTTGACTCAATGTCTCCCCATTCACAATACAGACCAGGCAAAGAGCCTGAGCTGAGGTGTATATGGGGTAGGTAAGTTTACTCTGCCTCCTATTTCTGTACAGTCAGTGTAAGAACACAGCCTGTGGTAAGCACCAGGAGGCCCAGCCCCACCCCACATAGTTCTGCCCACAGGAGCCAGTCCTCATCTCAGGATCCAAAATGAGCTAGGCCAGCCTTCCCCTTACCTGACACGCATGGAGAAGGTATTGATGTCCTTATCCAGCTGGTCCAGGAGGCTAATGGACTGTATAATCATATTGTCCACCCGGTTCACATTAAACTTAACTTTGGCCCGAGAATAGCTGTGTCCCAGCCCCAGCTGGGCTTTACAAGCAGACACATCAGTCAGGCCCTTCACCAGGTTGTGGAAGTGCAGACGAACTCCTGGGGGAGGGTAAAACTATGAGCAAGGAAAGGCTCTTAGCTAGCTCCTGCACCCACAGGCAACAGCCAAGCAGGACAGCTACCCAGAAGCAACCCTAGGCACCCTAATGTTTCCAGAACCCTCCTCAATTAGGTCAAGAATGGCATACATGTTAACAGATGGTCTCACCTCGAAGAATCTCAGCTATCACACCTCCAGTCTGGCAGTTGTACCCCAACTCCTCTTGTATAGCAGCACCAATCTTGGGGTCCCCAACCCCCAGGAGTACTTTCTTCTTTTTGGTTGGCAGGTACGTTTCCAAGAACAGGCGGAGATCCTCATGAACAATACCTCAGGGCAAAAAACAGAGCTCCCACTAACAGACTGAAGAATGCTTAAATCGCAAAAGTGATCCTGTCACTTCAACTGTTGATAGATCACTGGTCCAGCAGAGCATGCTGGGATGGTGCCTATATCCCTCCCCTTTCGGCTTTGCTCAGAGACATAGAGACATCAATGACTGCACTCAGGGGATTGACAGATTCAAGTCATCACTGCAAAGCCTGCATTAACCAGGGGAGGAGCAGCACTCAGGTTCAACAGTACAAGTGTGAAATGCTTAACTGAAAGCTTAAGACATACCCTGGAGCACCATGAAAATAATTAGTTCCCAACCTGCTTTCTGGGACCACGCTGGAAATCTAACATTTAGCCTACCATATCCCCCAGATATTGAACTCTGCTAAGACTACTTTAAATTACATCCTGTACACACCAAATACTACCCAAAACATTTCAGATTTAGAACAAACTAGACGAGGAAAGGCAAATACTATCACAAACTCCCTAGGAAAAGGAACTAGACAATCGCAGGACCTACATACTGGCGTATCTTCCTGAAATACCTGGAGGTAGCTTACTCACCTTCAGACACGGCGTTGACATTTTCCAAGGCAACCTGGGACGAGGCAAAGGGACAAAAGGCCACGAGACGGACGATGTTGTGGAACTTGCCCAGATTGAGCACGGACTCCTCCACCTGGGGGGATGGAGGGAGGGGAGAAAGGGTAAGTGTCTTCCTTCCTTCGCTCTTGCCTGTAGGGCGCAGTAAAGCGGCGGTTCTCAGCCCTGGCCATACAGAAGACCTGACTGAACGCCTAAGGGAATGAACCTATCATGGACCCTAAATCCCGGTTCTGCTTCGGCGGTACAGGGTGGGAGGATTCTAAAAGATCCTAAGGCGATTCTAATCACTAAGGAAGACAAGGACCCTCTGCAAAGGAGCTTCCCGGCTGAGCGCATACCCCAACGCGTGCGGTCGGCCACGTGGGAGCGCGCGGTGCATGCCGGGGTCGTGGCGGCCCGCGAGCCCACCGCTTCCACGCACCTGCGGCTGCAGCAGGCTGATCTCCTCCACCTCCTTCAGCGCCAGCAGCGTGTAGCCGACCGCGTGCTCGAACAGCACGTGCAGCAGCACCTGGAAAGGGGAGCCGGGGCATCGGCGTCAGTGCGGCCCCCGCGTCTGCCCGACCCCACCCCCACGGCAGGCCCAAGGTCCGGCCAGGGCTCAGGCCCGAACCCAGGCCTAAACCCAGGCCCAAACCGAGGCCTACGCCGGGCTCGGACACCACAACCACTCCTCACCATGGCGCCCGCTCCTAGTCCGGCTCGCAATGCGGCGCGCGGGCTCTGGCGCGCGGAACCAGGTTCCGGAAGCCCCGCCCCCGGCCCCCGCTGGCCAATCAGAGGCCGGGGACGATACCTTTTCGGGCTTCCGGAGGGGTCGGCCGCGTGGTATCTCCCGGCGGGCAGTGGGGGGTGGCGCGAGTGCTGGCGGGCGGCCTTTTCCGGCCTCTGCAGCAGCGCGGGCGGCGCAGTAGCTGGGGACGCGCGGGCCTGGGCCGAGCCTTGCAGGCTGCAGAACAGTTTGGAAAAGCGCTTTTCTGGATAATAGCCCAGGCCCTCATGTTCTCATCAGATAAATGACGGGCCGCAGAGCTAGGTGAGATCCGGACCGGAGGCCCTGCTCGGGAAACTGATGCCGAGCTCGCTTTCCGCAGCGCAGGTGACCTCGCGCCCCAGACGCCTCCCTGCGCCCCACGCCCTTCTGGACCCCTTCATCCTGCCTCCCCTAAGGGCCCACCCTCCCAGGAGGCCCGATGGCCGCGCTCCCGTTCTTCACCGGAACGGAAGGGGGCCTGGGGCGTTCTGGCGCAGACCCTAAGGAAACGACACTCCTGGTGGCTGGTTTTATGCCTTTAAATAATATTTTGTGTATCTCTTTTTTAAAAAACGAGGGTGGCAGGCGATACAGTAGAAGAAAAAGACGATCCCACCTTTTTCTAGGTCGGTTCTTGTTCCCCTGGAGCAGAGCACACCTTTTGCGCGAACACGTGTTGCCCGGTTGAAGGGCCCTTAAGTCTTTTTAAAAAATTATTTTTTTTATTGATTTCAGAGAAGAAGGGAGAGGGAGAGAGATAGAAACATCTCTGACGAGAAAGAATCATTGATTGGCTGCCTCCTGCAGGCCCCAGAGCCCACCACCCCAGCATGGAGCCCCAAGGGAGGAATCAAACCGGGACCTCCTTCCCTGTGCACAGGCCAAGGCTCAACCACTGAGCCACGCCCACCGGGTTAAAGGGATCTGTTTGTTTTTAAACTTAAAAAAAATATATTTCAGAGAGGGAGAGAGACACATAAACGATGCGAGAGAATCATTGATCGGCTACCTCCTACAGCCTCCCTACTGGGGATGGAGCTCGCAACCCTAGCGTGTTTCCTTGACCGGAATCGAACCTGGATCCTTCAGTCCCCAGGTGATGCTCTGTCCACTGAGCCAAACCAGCCAGGGCTAAAGGTTTTTTTTAAAAATAACAAATTCCCATACAAAAATTCATTTATAAATTTAATATATTTTATTTTCTTAAGCATTTAAGTTACTTGACAAAATCCAATTACTGAGCTCACTTACCCCCCCCCACCCCCAAATATTGGTCAGTTGCCACATTAATATATATATATTAATATATATATTAATATATATATATATTTTATTGATTTCAGAGAGGGAGCCCACAACCCAGGATCGAACCCTGATCTTCTGGTTTATAGGTCTAAGTTCAACCACTGGGCCCGAGCTCACTCTTAAAGCCAAATATATTAAACTTAAAAATATGGATGGTAAATATTAAAATCTCAATATTGCTTGCAAACATTAAATTCTGTTACATATATCCACTTAAAATTATGGGCCTAAATCAGTTTTTCCACTTCACATTTTAAAATGGAATTGCAAAAATAATCTATACTAATAATATTAAATTCTCTTAGACGTTATAAATATCAAATTAAATAGATGGTTTCAAAATGTAATGGAGAATATTAATGCTATGACTTTGTTTTACTTCATTATTTCTGTAGTTAATCCTAAATATTCCTGGAGTTACAGGTGCTTATCTGCTAAGGTAGGGGCTTTCAAAGAAGTCAGAATCCATTAATGGATTGCAGGGTTTACATTCTTGACCAGCATTAAAAAGAAAGGATGAAAGAGAATAGGAAATAGTAATACCTCACAGAGAGTAAGGGAAGGGGTATTGATTTGTAGAACTTGTCTCAGCTAAACATACATCTGTATACAAATATGTATACCCTCGTAAACATATACATGGTATATGTGTACATATAGAAATACATATGCACACACAAATATGTATAATTTCTGTGGATTAGACTGAGAGTAAGCTGAAAGCTAACACATTTTGGATAAATAAATCTGCCTCTGAGTCAAAGCATGAGGACCAGGAGCACGGATGTGCAAGGGGAGGAGAAGATGAAATCTCAGCTCAAGCAGAGATAGAACTAATGTCTATTTCCTTCACCTTTTGTTTTTTTCTGGCACTCGAAGGATCAGATGATACCCATCCACATTTGGGAGGGCCAATTCACCAGTTCAAATGCCTATTGCGTGCCAGGTGTTTCTAGGTGCATGGATACAGTAGTAAGCAAACTGAGTCAGTACCATCATGGAGTTTACATTCTAGGGGGAGATGAAAAATGAAGTAAATATGTTGATAAATGTTAAGGAATGTTGCATTGTTTCATAGAGGCCCTCAGTGATGAGGTGGCATTTGTACAGAGATCTTAATCAAGAGAGTAATGCAGAGATCTCGGAGAAAAATAAAAACATAACCCTTGACTTCTGACTTTAGAGACTTTATAATCCTGGAAGAATGAACAGAACAAAGTGCTGAAATGAGGTCGTATGGGAGGGAGCCAGAGCAGAAGATAATTTGGTGGTGGTGGTGAGGGCCAGTGCTCCGGAGGAAGACTTTATGGCCAGAAGGGGTTTTAGGTAATAATAGAAGAATGTGTAGGTTGTAAGAGGTGAAAGAAAGAGAGTGGAAGCAAAAGCCAGAAACAAGAGAAGAACCTGCTAGAGGCGTAAGCGTCATCCTGGTCAGTAGTTGGAGAAGGACGGAAGGATCTAGTATGTAGAATCTAAAACAAGCCTTACATGAAGGCAGGATGAATTGCTTGATCTGATGAGGCTCTTACTCTTCACTAAACAGTGTTTGCTTGGAGATTAATTTGGAGGTGATGTTCCAGCTGCGAAAATGTCCTTCACGGGCAGCAGGTCTGAGGGGAGCTGTGGGTGTCCAGGCATGTTCCAGACTCACGCTTTAAAGCCATGAGGCACCCGGGGCCTTTTCTTTCTCTGTGTAGATAGGACTGTGTACCCATGGGCAAGGGTCAGACACTGTAGCATGCATGATGCTTTTACTTAGCCTAGTCTGTGGCTCACTGTGTTATTTTGGTATAAATTAACCCAGAGTTAATTTACTTTGAGCCATGGGCAATGCTAACGGGGACCTATGGAAATGGAATGTGCTATAGTCAAGTGCCACATAAGGACTGACCTATATATGACAGTGGTATACCATATAGCCTAGGTGTGTAGTAGGTTATACCATCTAGGCTTGTGTTAAGTACACTCTATAACGTTCTCACAATGACAAAATTGCCTACCAATGCATTTTTCAGAACTATCCTTGTGGTTAAACCGAGGATGACTGTTTAAATTCCAGTGATTAGTTTCAGGCCTGGTGGCTCAGTTGGTTAGAGCGTTGTCCTGATAGGCCAGGGTTTTGGGTTCAATCCCTGGTCAGGGCACATACAAGAGTCAACCAATGAAAAAGTGGAACAACAAATCAATGTTTGCTCTAAAAAAAAAAAAAAAAAAAATTCCTTTAAGAAGTGAAATTGCATGAAATAACCACAAGATGGCGGTAGTTTACACATTTTGTGACTGAGACAGTTAAAAGGTTTCTAGCAATTAATTCGTTTGCCCTTTTTTCTAATGTGAAAAGAAACCTTGCAAAAGTCTTTGATAATGAGTTACCCATATATGCAACATTTATTTTTTAAATATATTTTTATTGATTTCAGGGAGGGAGAGAGAGATAGAAACATCAATGATGAGAGAGAATCATTGATTGGCTGCCTCCTGGCCTGACCGAATGGAACCATGACCTCCTGGTTCAGCAGCTGAGCCACACTGGCTGGGCCGCAACATTATTTCCATGGACACAGAAGAATGAAAGGCATCGAAGGAAGACCATCTAGCCCAGTGTTCCTTTTCTTTTTGGCTATAGCTTCTGAAGCTCAGAGTTGATTAGAATTATAGGGTATAAAGGAGGGGGGAGGAATGGGAGATATCTGTAATACTATCAACAATAAAAAATTAAAAAATGCATAAAGAATTACAGGGTAAAAGTTTTGTTCAGTTGATGCTGTTTGTGTTCATAGCCTGAGTCTGAGGATATTTGATCTTATCCACACCTGTGATAATATTTGTTATTTATTGATCACTTAGCATAATGCTTGGCGCTTAGTTTTACAGGTGTCAACTGGTTGAATCTCCAACAGAATTTGGAGGTTGGGTTTATATGGCCCTTATTCCGGATATGACTTGGTGATGGAGATATCTGTATGTGTATTTACCTCATGTGCCCCAACCATGAGATCGGGCCTCTCTTTACATTTTTCAAACTAATGCCACACTGAAGAATAAATGATCTGGTATAGTACTGCAGACAGCTGTCTCCAATAGAAATCCTCAGCACTCAAAAACAAGCCCAGTTTACAAAGTTGGTTGGTACCCATGTACCTGGTGATTTTGCCCTTAAAGATTGTATTTGTTTTTGTTCCCTAGGAACCAAAAGGGACAAACTGCTTACTTGCCCTAGTCTTAGGTTTTAGAGGTATCACTTGGAAACAACACATGGGATTTAAAAATATCCATTTGACAATCTTTGTCTTTTATCTGGAGGTTTATTACATGAGCATTTATTTGATTTTTATTGATTTTTAGAGAGAGAGGAGGGAGAGAGAGAGAAACATCAGTTGCCTCCTGCACGGCCTCCACTGGGGATCAAGCCTGCAACCCAGGCATGTGCCGTGATTGGGAATTGAACCAATGACCTCTTGGTTCCTGGATAGCTGCTCAACTGCTGAGCCACACCAGCTGGACAGCATTTATTTTGATTCCTGATATACTAGTGTTTTAAATCCTCTTATATGCTTTCTATTTGGTGTAATTTTTGTTGTTTCTTTGCCTTCCCCCCCCCCGCCCCTCCCCCCCCACTCCCCTTTCTTGGAGGTACAATTAACCTAAGATCACTTTAAAATTTTCCATTTGAGTTTTTTGGAACACACAGTTGGTATGGGAATTTAGATTCTTTGTGTGAGAACTGCCTTGTAATATAAATTCTCAAGGGAGACCTCTCTCCTCTACTTGTACCAAGATCAAGAGAAATAAGTGTTCCTTTATGCATGCAGGTTTATTTCTCACTGCTCCTTACAGAGCCTGAGGGACTTCGGTGCCGCAGCTTAGGGCGGGGCGCTACAGAGCACATTGGAAATGACTTTACTGAACCGAGGATGCCCAGCGTAGTGGCTGCTGTTGGTACCCTGCTTGGGTCCTCTCCCTGCTGGCACATCACTCCCCAGTTTCCCTGAGGGTGCAAGTCCTGGGAAAATGAGGTGCCCAACTTGATCTTCACCAAAAGTGTGTTCCTACTTATGTGGTTCTGTGTGCAATGGAGCTCTTTATGGACATTGAGCATGTAGGTTATTAGAAAGAAAGGGTCTGTCTGTAAAAATAGCTTCTGACAGATAAAGTTCAGTGTCTGTTTCATTTTTCCCCAGTAAGGAATACACAGACAATCTAGGGTAATGTCACTAAGACACTAGATATAATTCTCTGGGTAAATTGTTAAGTGGACCTGCTAATTCAAATCACTCTTAGGTGACCGAAAGAGAGAAGGAAGGGGTGGAAGAGAGGGAGAAAGGAAAGAGGGAAGGAAGGAAGGATGGGAGGAAGTGAGATGGTCTTCATGCTAGATGGTCTCTGGACAGGCTGCATAGTGAAGTTTTAAGATGGAATGAACTGGAAACTCAAACCCGAGAATAGAGAGATGATAATCTAGACTGTTCTCTAATAACATGTCCTACCTGTAAAGCCACACCACTTCAACACCCTACCTCTCTCACCTATGCCTTCTTCCTCTGCCCATCTCCCTCGCTCACTGGAAGTGTCCTATTGCTCGAGAGTCCCAGGAGCCACCATGAACTCATCCTCTGATGGATGTCTTTCAAAAAACCTTTCGAGTTTTCTTGGTAGAGCTCTTGTAACTATTTGAATTAGGAAACCTCCTGTTAAAATACGTTAAAAAATTCTTTGTTAACCACCCCCTTCAAGAGATGCAGCCTAATCTTTGAGTGTGGGCTAGACTTGCTGATTTAGTTCTAATGAGTAGAAAGTGGTAGAATTGTTGGTGTAATTTCTGAAAGTAGGTTATAGTGCAGGGGTGGGCAAACTTTTTGACTCGAGGGCCACAATGGGTTCTTAAACTGGACCGGAGGGCCGGAACAAAAGCATGGATGGAGTGTTTGTGTGAACTAATATAAATTCAAAGTAAACATCATTACATAAAAGGGTACGGTCTTTTTTTTTTTAGTTTTATTCATTTCAAATGGGCCGGATCAGTTTGCCCACGGCTGTTATAGAGGTATTGTGGCTCCCCCCTTGCTCTCTCAGATTACTTGCTCTGGGGGAAACCAGCTGCTATGTTGTGAGGATACCCCATCAGCCCTATGGAGAGGTCCATGTGGGGAGTAATCAAAGTTTCCTGTTAATTGCAGCAAGGAACCAAAGCCTCTTGCCAACAGCCGTGTGTGTGTGCCATCTTGTGAACATATCTTCCAGCCCCAGTCAAGTCTTCCAATGGCTACAGCCCTGTCTGAGATCTTGACTGCAATATCCAGAACCATAGCTGCCCAGGTAAGCCACTCCCAATTATTTTTATTTTATTTTTTAGTTACAGTTGACATTCAGCATTATTTTATATTAGTTTCAGGTGTACAGCATAGTGGTTAGACAATTCTATAATTTATGAAGTGATTCTCCCAATCATTCAAGTACCTAGCTGAAACCCTACATTGTTATTACAATATTATCATTCCCAAATTCTTGATCCACAGGAAACTGTAAGAGATAATAAATGTTTATTGTTTTAAGCTCTAAAATTTTGGGGACAGTTTGTTGATAAGCAATATAAAGCAAGTATTCCCTCACATAAAATTATGCATCACCAGAACAGGATAATTTGTTTGTGTTTATGGTGGGTGTTTAGGTATATTGATAGCCATTAGAAGCCTGACAGTAGTCACTGCCAGGAGTGATGACTGAGGCCTCTCTTGTTCCCTTCCCCAGGGGCTGGCATTATCCCCAGGCAGGATGACTTGAAGGCCAGGTATCAGCGTGGTGGCCAATGTTGGGTCTTGCAGTCCTGATAGTTGGATTAGATTCCGTTGATTCTTATGTTGAGGTCTCAGGTAGGTTAGTTTGAAACCGGGGTGTACTCTACAGAAGGAGTATGATGCACAAACATTTTTGGATTGGGGGGTGGGATCTCGGTTCCAGGAAGATGGGGCATCAGCCATATCTTACTTAGTCTTGCCTGGAGATGAACTTGGGAGAAATAATTTATAGTTTATCTCTCTCCATCCCAGGTTGTGTGTGGCGTTTTGGAGCTGGGCTGGGGAAGGGAAGGACGTTGGAGATTACTTGAATTGTGTAGCTTATGAAATCTCCATCAGGACTTGGCAGGACTTCCAGGGTGTGGGGACTCTCCAGAGAGTCTCTGGGGACTCGATTGGGTGGTGGTTGAGGGACAGGACTACTTTTAGGATGTGCAGAGACATGGAGTGAGAGTGTCCCTTGATCCTGAAGCCACATGCTCACCTGGGTTTTGGGGCACCAGGTAGAAGAAAGACGGGAACAGCCAGCAAGATACCTGGCTACTGAAGAGTCTTGGATTGTGACTGTGCTGAGCCTTTGCCCTTGCTGGCAACACCTTCTCAATGGCCTGGCCTCCTGGCTTATGCTGCCTGGAGACATTTTGCAGAGAACCCCGTGACACTAGTCAAGAGTGGGGAATCATTCAGCCTTCGGGCCATGTAAGGCCGCATAATCATTTAGTCTGGCCTTGCCAAGGCATTAGAGGTGAGTTAATGAAATGTCTGCCCAAATACAGCAGGCTACTTTTAAGGGTGATGGTTTTGTATGGCCCTGGAATGATGTTATAAATATCCAAATGGCCCTGGGCAGAAAAAACGTTCCCCACCCCTGCGTGAACACGATGGTCAAGGCAAGGCTCTGCATTGCACCCTTTGTAAAACGCCCCAGAGATCATCCTCAGCTTCTTCTATACAATAAACAGGCTATCACATTCCTTTTATAATTTGGTGCATGAGGAAGATTTTCTGCCCTGAGCAATCTTAAGTTTCCTTCAATTAGATAAGAAGGACTATGTTACTCCCTCATTGCCTTGCTGCTAGGAGGCTCCAGTGCATTTCTGGTGCTTCATGGCATCGGCTCCCCCTCAGACTGGGTTCTGAGTCACCACCTTCCCACTCACCATGGCTGGACTTGGGTCCATTTAGTTTTATTTTCATTAGCTTCTTGTACCTTTTATTCTAACCATCTCACCTCCTTTGTATAGAGATGATGGTCAGGATATGGCCTCTGTGCACCCTCCTCCCAGTTGGTGGAGCTGGTAGAAACCTGTGTCCCAATGTGGGTGCCATGAGTAAAGTCCATGATGGTGGTCACAGCCCTGCCCCCTTCTCCCAAAGCCTGGAGCCAAGGGAAGGCACCATGAGTGTGCAAGGTCCAGAGCTACCTGCACCAAGATACTGGGAAGGATAATTATGGGGAGACAGGAAGCCATGGTCTGAGATTAAGTAATCAAAATCCCCACATTCAATAAGAGGAGAGAGAACGTGTGTGAGAGAGGAGAGAAAACACCGATTTGGGCATGTGAGCTGGTGGGGCTCCAGGTTCAGCCCCAGGAAGGGGCTCCTCTGAGTCCCCGCTGTCAGTGGGGAGGTCTCTGAGCACTCTTTCTAGAGGCTGACCTCCCAGGATGAGTCTGAGGCCCGGCGTGGCCAGGATCTGGTCTGATGCCAGGCGGCCGAGATAGAGGGAGGTGACTGGAGGCAGGCAGCATGGTCCCACTGGCAGAACTGGAGGTCCCAGGGCCCTGCACCTTCTTGCCCAGGGCCTGGCTTTGGCTGGCAGAGGCAGGCATGGTCCCTGGAAAAAGAACCAAGACAAGAATGAGGATATGAGAGATTTTGCTACATTTTTTTTTGTTTGTTTTTTTGTATGGAACGGAGCCCCCTGGAGCTGTCCTGCTCTGTATGTAGATTTCAGTCCAAAGGTGATTTGAGAAAGGTCAGCTCACCCTCAGGCCTCTGGGGACACCTTGGCCTAGCCTTTGCATGAACAGATAGATCTGCTGGAGGAATACGATCTGCTGGCTGGAGGACTAGAATTTGAATGCTGGCCCTAGGCTAGACTCTCTGGACCTGGTTTTCTTGAGTATAAAATTGGGACAACAGCTCTCAGGTGGCTGCCAGGGTCAAATATGGTGATGGAAGGGGCTGTGTGAACTGGAATTAAATCCAGTTTCCAGTTCTTTCACGTACTTGTTTCCTTCCCTTAGTAACTCCAAGTTAGGGGCCGTTACTGGATTGTTCTTTACCAGACCCAGTTTCTGGGACACAGAAATGGACTAAGTTTCCATTATGGATGGGCATGGCCTTGACTGAACTCTAGGCTTTGATGTGGGCCGCTTCCAGGCGCGTGTTCTAGGCTCTTCCCCTTGCACTGGCTGGAGGCAGGCGGAGTCACAGGATGGAAGGAGCCAGGGTCCCCGCATCATCACTTGGGAAGAAAGTGGCCATCAAATCTAAATACCCAATTTGGACATTATTTTGAGCGAGAAGTAAACTTTTATTGTGTTTGAGCCATTTGCTGTTTGGGGCCTGTTTGTTACAACAGCTAAGATCATTCTGGTGAATACTTCAAGAAGAGAAGCTAAGTGAGGGCAGCAATGGGACTGTTGGAATTTTCCAGACTAAAGGTTGATCATCTTTCCTAAGCTCCCATGGGTATATTCAGATAATTCTTTTTTTTTTTCTAACAAAAGCAAAAACTGCAGTACTGATTTAGTCAATATTAAATTAAAAGAGCTTTAGATCTGTAATAAGAATTAAAATTTGAAGAAGGGCAAGCTTTACAACAGCAGCCAGTAGAGAAAGGAGGGGAAAGCAGTGGGTCAGGAGGACAGGCACGTGGGGATTCTGGGGACATGTGACAACTGACAAACCAGTGTAGGTGTCTTGGCTTCTCAGGGAAAACATTGTGCACACCTATTTTTCCTTCCATACTTAAGTCTATCAGAGTCCAAATACATCCATTGCATTTTTTGTTTTGTTGGTGATATTACAACATAGTATTGCATTTGCTCCATTTTCTGACCTGTGTGGAAAAGTTAGGGGATTTCAGATATTTTCCTCAGCCTCACAATAATAAGCTGCCAGTCAGTCAGTCTCCTGCATGCCACGAACCAGTCCGTGAGGCCCTCGATGGGCTGCTGGTCGATCTTATGGAGGAGGTCTGTAGCTCCACACATTTTGGGAGAATCACCAGGGATAGGTTCTATTGTGACACATCCACTTGTCCTCTTTTTGCAACATCCACTTGTTTACTTGTGACTTTTTACTATTCAGTAGTAACTTGTCCCATTCCAGTGTCAACACTCAGTACTAGAATACTTGTTACTACTCATTTAAAAAAAAGTATATATTTTTAATTGCTCTTAGAGAGGAATGGAGAGGGAGAAAGAGAACCCACAACCTGGTATGTGCCCTGACCGGGAATCAAATCAGTGGCCCTTCAGTGCATGGGATGACACTCAACTGAGCCTCACCAGCCAGGGCATTATTATTCTAATATCAACAAAATGTTTGCTAGGGATGTACATGGGTGCCCTGTTTCTCCTGACTAGTGGATCTGGAGAATTGAAAATAAACTGATGGAGGATTTTCATCTTGCAGGGCAATACTGTTATATGCTTAAATTCTTGTTTCTTTCTCTGATAGTCTTGCCTACATGTTCTAAAAGTATCAAATAATTTCTGCACTAAAAATTATAGCTCATAAACTATCAGTCATCTCTTGTGCATCTTGTTCAATTCTCACGCCAAAGGCCCAAATCACAGCATACTGGCACTGTTTAATTTTAAAACAGGGACAATCCTTGGAAAATGGGATCACCTCAGAGATGGTCTCTTTCAACTTGACCTTTTCTTACTCCCAAGGTGGAGATGGCTTTTGATTAGTCTCCTCAGAAGCCCTGTGACACTTTGGAACATATGTGGCTGTTTCTTATCCTTTTATTCTAGATATCCTAGTGTTTTCTTTTTAAAGATAATACAAACATGTAGCAGCTGCTAGGTGCAAATCTCCCTATGCGTCCTCCAAAGAAATCATTCAAAACAACATAGAAAACAAATACCTCCCCCATCCCCTGGCAGCTGTGACCCATGACACCTGACACTTGGAGCATCTTAAAGGGGTGTGGTGGGACCAATAGTTCTCAGTGTTGGGTTTAGTAGCCAGACATTAGAAGGGAACTAACAGGCCCAGGAGAGAAAGTGAAGAAGACAAAATCATTTCTGAAACAACTAAATTACGAGGAACAGAAAGAAGAAAAGTCACCACAGAAGACTTGGAGCAGGGGTCCTCAAACTACGGCCCGCGGGCCACACGCAAATACAAATATTGTATTTGTTCCCGTTTTGTTTTTTTACTTCAAAATAAGATATATGCAGTGTGCATAGGAATTTGTTCATAGTTTTTTTTTTAAACTATAGTCCGGCCCTCCAACAGTCTGAGGGACAGTGAACTGGCCCCCTGTTTAAAAAGTTTGAGGACCCCTGACTTGGAGGGTAGAAATGAGTGAGGCAGCCCTGCAAGACAAGCAGTGCTATTTCCCCATGTTACAGAGGCAGCTTGTTTCATCGGTCCTTTCTCTGTGCCAGGAATTCTGTAAAGCACTTTAACACATGATCCATCTCATTTTCACCGCTGCATGAGGTCGGCACTATAATTCATTCTTTTTAAAAATACATATATTTTTATTGATTTCAGAGAGGAAGGGAGAGGGAGAGAGAGATAAAAACATCAATGATGAGAGAGAATCACCGATTGGCTGCCTCCTGCACCCCCGCCCCCACTGGGGATTGAACCCGCAACCCAGGCATGTACCCTTGACCAGAATCGAACCTGGGACCCTTCAGTCCGCAGGCCAACGCTCTATCCACTGAGCCAAACCGGCTAGGGCTATCATTCATTCTTATTTTCACTGACCCAACTTCATACAGCTAATAATCACCCGAATTCTGATTTCAATCCCAGATCTGATTTCACCACATATGCTCTTTACACCTTTCGATGTGGCCTTGTAAAAAGTAATCATGACATGGAATTTACCTGCTTTGGTGGCATTTTTGGAGCTGCCTTTAGCTGTGTCCTCGGAATCTCTGGCTGTGGCTCTGCCTTTGACAGATTTGTGGCTCTTCTCAACTTCACGGAGCTGCAGGAAAATATTAATGGTTGGTCTTGGCCCGGGAAATGGGTGTTTGAGCTCAGGATGGTGAGATCTAGATGGCAAAGACTCCATCTTCAGTTCTTGGGAACTACCTTAAATCTGGTCAAGGGCACATGCCCGGGTTGCGGGTTCGACTGCAGGGGGCAGCAGAGCTCAGGTTTGCACAGCGTTTGAAGGTGCACCTGGCCCTGCAGGCTGGAAGCCTCCAATCTTAGATCAATGGTTTTCTTTATCTGGGCAAGAGACCAGTAGGATTAAGGAAATGGGGGTGGGGATGGGGAACTGGCTGTGAAGCAGATGAGATTCGTTCCGGTAGAGGCATCGAGGCAGTAAGGAGGACAGGGCCTAGGGAGGGTTTACATACGTAGGAGGTGAGGGTGGGGGAGCTGGGAGACTGGAAGAGAGGGGTCTGAAGCCAGCTAATGTTGAGAGGGGCTGCCTGTGCTTGGAGGGAACTTCCAAGACCTCGTAGGCCACAGGCCACAAGCAATATGTGGTTTTGACAACACTGTTTTCTTTAGTATTTGTAGTATTAGTTTTAATCTATAGGAATTATCGTGAGTACTGGTTTTATGGTGTGTGAACATTGGGTGAATTCATTGAATTTATCCCGTTCTTCAGCAACCTCTTAAAATGTAAGTAAGTATTGCTATGGACACCTACATAGCCCGAGGATGTAAACGCATGCTGTTGAATCTCACAGGCTGCTACCTGTCATACATATATTTTTGGCGCCGTAACCGGTTTGGCTCAGTGGATGGAGCGTCGGCCTGCGGACTGAAAGGTCCCAGGTTCGATTCCGGTCAAGGGCATGTACCTTGGTTGCAGGCACATCCCCAGTAGGGGGTGTGCAGGAGGCAGCTGCTCGATGTTTCTCTCTCATCGATGTTTCTAACTCTTTATCCCTTTCCCTTCCTCTCTGTAAAAAATCAATAAAATATATTAAAAAAAAAAAAAGAAGAAAGCCATTTAGAGCACACAACTGGGCTCACAGAGCAAATCAGCAAAACACAAAACCATGGCATCATTTTACCTTCCAGGATGAAACTCTCGACAGATAATGAAACTCGAGACAGACTCACCGCTTGGATTTTCTTCCTCAGCTGGGCATTAGCGCGGGAAAGGGTTTTGGAAACTGAGTTCAGGTAGTAGATGGCCAGGCTGTAAGAGAAAAGCGTGCCCCCTGTGGTACGGCGACCTTGGAAAGTGACAAGAGCTGGATGCCTTTCCCAGAAATCAGGGCAGGCTTCTTGCAATCGGTGCCAAGGCTTTGCCCCTGGGCAGGGTGGAGAGAGGCCCTACCATCCTAAATCCTCCACTTAACATGGAAAAAAGGTCCTGGACATCCCTGCTCTCTCTATCTGATGGAACGTGGAAATGACCTACACATTTCTACCTCAGAGTGCTCAGTAAAAGACGGCTAAAGGAATCATCCCTCTTATGGAAATCTGAAGGGGTGGGGGAGTAGCGGGATTTCATGTCTGCGAAAGAAGCTGCTTGTGTTTCCTGGGCACTGCTCGGTGCCAGGCTCTGTGCCATGTGCGTCCCACCCCCACTGGTTTTGATGAAACTCCATGAAGTAGAAATGATGGCTCCCATCTTTACAAATCAGTATCCTGGGATTCAGAACGGTTAAGTAATTTGCCCAAGGCCAGGTCATCTATTAGTGCTCCTCAGAGCAACATTTGAAGCCAAAGCTCTTTTCACAGTCGTCAAGTATGGAGAGAGGCAGAGCTGCTAAGTACCTGCTCCACGTTTGCCTAGAAACACAACTGCAGATGCCCTGGTGGTCCCCCGCTCAGGTGCACAGATGGAATTTCTTTCCTGAGTTTCTGGTTTTCAGCATCAGGCTCCCACTGGCTGACTTCAGGACTGGGTGTCCTTCAAGGTTAGAACCTGGGCTTCCCTTTCACAGGACCTGCTGGGGGCTATGACCTGGACTGTACCTCCTGAGAACAGAGAGGCCACTTGGGCTGGGTGCTCAGCCAGCCTGTTATCTGAGAGCTTTTTAGGTTCATCCTAATTGTCACTTTTCTCCTTGAACTTCAAGCCTTAGCTACTCCCCAACCTTCCCTCATGTGGGCTGCCACTGCCACTTTAGTAGAGTCTATAAGCTCTCTCCATAGAGAAGGGAGGATGGGTAAAGGGACCACTCTGTTTTGGCACTTTCTCTGCACCAGGACTTGCCCTTTCTCCTAATTAACAACCCATTTATTAGGGAGGAGCTGGAGGTCAGAGAGGATAAAGTGTTTATGGGTGACTGTGTTCCCCCTGAAGTTGCCTGCAAAGGTCAGTTTTGGTGTCTGGGTTCCAGAATCTTCTCAGGGGGTCCAGGTTGTTATAACATGTCAGCCCTCTCACATGCCAGGACTAGAGCAGATGTTTGGAATTGAGACGTAAGGAAATACACCTATTTTGGAGAGCAGTTTAACACTATCTAAAGAGAATAAAGAAACACATATCTATGACCCAACAGTTCCACTCCAAGAAGTCTACCTTAGAGAAACTCTCACATGGAGACATATATGTACCAGGAGCACATTTGCAAGAGCAAAAATGTAGAAACAACCTAACTATGTCTATGCAGAGAAATGAATAAACTGGTCCATTCATTCATGCAATGGAACATATAGCGATATTAAAATCTATGCTCATGTATCTACATGAATAAATCTTCTAAACATAATGTTGAGTGAAGAAAGCTATGTAGTATGACCATTCATGAAAACATTTTAAACTCAGAAAACAATAGTACATACACACATGATGAAAGTACCAAAATAAGTATGAGAATGATTAAAGCTAATTAAAATAGTGGTTACCTTTGGAGAGGGAGGAAGAGAAAAGGATTGGGGAGAGCTTGAAGTGTATCTGTAACATTTTGCTTCTCTTAAAGAGACAGATCTGAAGCAAATATTGCTAGATGTGAACATCTAAATTTGTGATCCCGTACATGGTTGTACTTTTCTGTATGTTAGGAATACTTCATAATTTTAAAAAACACATGCCAAAAATAGATATTTATAAAAAACCCCTAATATTTTCCCTAGTGTGTGTATGTATGTATGTATATATATATATATATATATATATATATATATATATATATATATATATATATATATATATTAATAATTTTTATTTCTTAAAGTATTACAAAGAGTATTACATATGTCTCCTTTCCCCCCCCTTGACATTCCCCCGGCCCCTACCCCCCTACCCCCGTGTCTTGTGTCCATTGGTTAATCTTATATGCATCCATATAAGTCCTTCGGTTGATCTCTTAATCCCCCCCCCAAACCCTCCCCAGGCTTCCCACTGTAGTTTGACAGTCTGTTTAATGTTGCTCTGTCTCTGCATCTACCCCTGTTCATCAGTCTATACTGGTCCCCATTATCTGTCCCAACCTCACTGGAGCAGTCCCAACCTCACTGGGGCCGTCCCTACCTCACCGGGGCCATTTCAACCTCACTGGGGCCATGCCTACCTCACCGGGGTCGCTTCAACCTTCACTGGGGCCGTTTCAATCTCACCGGGACCGTCCCGACCTCCTAGTATATTTTTGATGAGGTAATTCAAATTCAGGGCTCTAGCTTCCTGTCTTCTTTTTTCCTTCCTTCCCCTGGTCCTTCCACAAGCTTTCATTGTTTTCCTACTATGCCCTAGGTGTGGGGCTGGTGTTGGAGATACAGACATCCTCAGACCCACCCACCATCCTCAGGGGTTTCTCAGTCTTTGAGAGGGATAGTGATGAATGATGTTCTAGGCACAGGATGCTCTGTGGAGAAGTCCCATGGGCCCTGCAGGGACAGGCTGAACCAGTCCCTAAGGTTTCTCAGCGACTCAGAGCCAGAGGTCTTTGGTATTTCTAGTACATGTTTAGGAGGGTGTTACAGACACTGTCAGCACCCACCAGTATTCTTTGGCCCCTATCTTTCAATATGCTCCCTGAAAACCTGCAGCTGCCAGTACCTTTACCTCTGTGCCTGGAGCTCCCCCTGCAGCCCCCCGCACAGAAACCATTCTCCCTGGGAATATAGCTGGCCCGTATTGCTGGGCAATGAACCAACGCCTCTCCCCTCCCGAGATTCCCAGCAGCATACAACCAGTGACTGATGGGAGCTGGTGTGCAAATGCCCCAGATCCCTGCCCTTGAGTGGGGTAACTCTGAAGCACACTGTTTTCCAGGATTCGCCAGCAGGACTAACATCATCCCAATGATAATAAAGCAGCTTCCTGTCCCTTCTGTTTGTCTTCCCTACTCTCTTCCCCAAAAAACTACTTGCATTTGAATCTTTGTCTCAGGATCTGCTTCTGGGACATCCAGACGACGAGGGCAAGAAAGAAGGATCTGCTAAGGGAGTTTCAACTGTGAAGGGGAGGTTTCCATGAGGCAGAGCCAGGGGCCTTGGCTAACTTACAACATCAGCAGGATGGCTGGAATGATCAGGCCTGGATTGGCGATGAACGCAAAGATCTTGCCCAGGAAGGTTGGAAAATCATTCTCAACGGTCTCTTGGATGACGTCATACATTCTGTTTTTCCCACTGGGAAGAAGAGGACACATTACAGCATGCTGCAAAGCTCACACAGCACACAACTGTGTGCACGCCCCTCCCAAAGCTGCCGCTCACTACTGAGCCGGAAGAACCACAGATCTGCCCCGAATGGACTGCAAATAAAAATGCCTCCCAGGGGCTGCCCTTTTGGCTCAGGATTATAGCAGGTCAGTGCGCTCACAACTTCTCAAACTACATTGGCCTCCTGCGTCTGACATCTTATGGGCTTTCGCCTATACTCTCATGGGAGAACATTGCCTGTAATATAGCTATGGAACCAACACAGCTTCCCATGCATGGGAATAGTTCTCTAAAGGCTGACGTGATGGACGACCTCATGGTGCCTCTTGATTTTTTACTATCAGGCTCTTTACAGAAAAGCTTAGGTGATCCCTGGTGTCGATAATACCTCTTACC
Organism: Myotis daubentonii; assembly: GCF_963259705.1. Classification (NCBI taxonomy): domain Eukaryota; kingdom Metazoa; phylum Chordata; class Mammalia; order Chiroptera; family Vespertilionidae; genus Myotis; species Myotis daubentonii. The sequence goes on from NC_081847.1 coordinate 31,741,448, forward strand.
TCATAGCATTGTGATGAGTGCCAGCTACCCCCAACTTGGGCAGGGCTCAGGCTTAACAAACTTGCTTATATGCCTTACTATGGACTTGTACACTCCTCTAAGTACTTTACAAATAATAACACACTAAATCCTCAAAACAACCCTATGAGGTAGGCCCTACTGTTACTTCCATCTTATAGGCATGAACCTGTGGTGTAGGGAGCTAAGAAACTTGCTCAAGATGACCCAGCTGGCAAGTGACAGAGCTGGTTCTAGAATCTATGTTTTAAATCAGAGGGCTGGCAATTCTTTTCTGAAAAGAGATAGATAATAAAGATTTTAGGTTTTGTGATCCAGAGGTCTCTGTTGGCATTACTCACTTCTGCTGTGGTATGGAGAAAGCAGCCGTAGAGTATATGTAAGCCAACAGGTGTGGCCGTGTTCCAATAAAACTGTTTATAAAAGCAGGTTGGTGGTCTGGATTTGGTCCATGGGCTACAGTTTACCAACCCCTATTTTTAACTATATGCTGTGCATCGCTGCCCATTTCATTCATTTATATTGCTTGTCTGGATCTGATCTAAACCCCAATTCCCTCCTTGTAAAAGTGAATTTCTGTGAAGTGAAGGGTCTAGTTTAAGCATTGACCCAGTGTTCTTTTCTAGACAGTGGGTATAAAGCAGTGAAAAAGGAAGCAAAAATCACACCCTCATGGAGCTTATGTCCTGGTGGAGGAGACAGACAACAAACTAGATAAATAGGCAGAAGGAATGGCATGTAGACGTTAGTAAGGAGATAGAATAAGCAGAAACAATGGTAAGTGTGTGTGTGTGTGTGTGTGTGTGTGTGTGTGTGTGTGTCATTTTCATTAGGGTCTCCAAGGAAGGCCTCACTGAAAAGGTGACCTTTGAATAAAGACCTGAAGCAAGTGAGAGGAAGCATTGAAAATATCTACGGGATGAATGTTCCAGCCATTGATGGGGTTTGATCAGAGGAGTGACAGGAAGGGGGTGGCAACCATGTTTCCTGCTGAGTTCCATCTTCAGGTCCCTTCCCCTGCCACCTGGGTGGACGCTGCCAGGGCCTCTCAGGGTAGCAGATGAAGCGGGGTAGGGCAGATGGTGAGGGCCTGGCCTGGCACAGGCCCATTCACTGGCCTCCTGCCTGGGGACAGGCGGGCAGCCTCAGCAAAGGGGCACTGGCATTTGCACACAGAGCCCAGTCCTCCAAACCTTGCTCAGGACGGCTTCCACCACCTGTGCCATGTGGTTCTCCCTTCAGCCTGGCATTCAGGCCGTCTCCTCTACATCTAGCCCCTCTTTCCTTCTGTCTGAACCTCTGGTCAGCCAGATTATAGTCTGTTGTGAGCAATCCTGCTACTCTCTCCTTTGAGCTCCCATGACACTCACTGTGGGGCACTAACTATAGGATTGTATCTAGCTAAGTCCTTTATAAACTGAGCAGCATTTCCCAAAGTGTGTTGATCCACACTGGTAGGCAGGGCAGGGACTGTAGCGAGGCGGTTGAGGCTCTGGGGTGCACAATTTAAGGAGGTATTCACTCAGGCTCGTGCAAATGCAGGGTTGGCACCTCACCCTACTCCCGGCCCTGGATGGGTTACATTAAGAAAGGTCTGTGGCCAATAAGGATAGAAACATTAGCGTGCACATCTTATCTTATTGCATGATTCCTCCAAGCCTTTAATAAAGGAACTGCATCAGGCATTTCTAAGTGAGAAGGTGGCAGATAAAAGAGTCAGCATGTTCCAGATGGCTTTAACCACAGACTCCTTTTTATGGAGTAGAGAGAGGGCTTTGTTTCCAGAAGGTCTCACATTTGGAAAGAGAGCAGTAGATGCACAGATTTCTCAATGTACCTCCTTGTATAATTACTGATCTCTTTATTCAATGTCCAATCTCCCAAACTAGTCTGACATATACCCTGAACCCACAGTGCTGGCAAATGCTCTGCAAAACATGGAGTCCCAGTCAAGAGTCTCAGTAGCTGCTTCACCCTTGAATGGCGCTTGTCAATACTGTACCAGTATATGGTCATTTCATCTTCAGAATACCGCCTCCCCCCACACTCCCACCCCCATCCCTGTTACGTTATTTATCCATATGTTAAAAGGTCAGAACTCTGCTGTCCAATATGGTAGCCATTAGCCATATGGGGTTATTATTAAAATTAATTCAAATGAAAGCAAATTAGAAAGTCAGTGTCTTGGTCCTCATTTCAAGTGTTCAACAGCCACATGGCTGGTAGCTACCCTATTGGATCGTGCAGACACAGGGCATCTCCATCCTGCAGAAAACTGCTGAGCAGCAAGCACTCATGATTTGCCCCAAGCTCCATGGCCTTTCGCAGGCCGATGTGACACCAGAACTGGAATTCTGAGCCACTGCTCTCTGAGCAGACTGCCTGGGCGCGGGGGAGCTTCTCTTATGCAACCAAGGCTGTGCACCTGAATGGCCCGCAGTCAAAGGAGGGCGGGAGGGACATGATGGTGTAGGCCACTGGCAGGAGGCTGAGGAAGAGCACCAGCAGCAGGAGGCCCATGTAGAAGTTGTTGGATCGGGAGGCTTTGAACACGCGTTCGTGGGGCACGTTACTGCTCATCACCGCCCAGCACTGGAAGTACATGGAGGTCAGCAGGCGCAGCACGTTGATGCCCACCAGTCCTGGGGCATAGAAGGAGCCCATCCTGGAGGGGCAGAAACACACACCAGGTTGGCCTGGCAGCAGGAGAGGCCAGGGAAGGGTGACAGAAGGAAATGGGACTGATGGGTTAGGGGGAGGAGGCCTCGCCTTCTCTGCAGGTCCCAAGGGAAGGGGCCCCCATTTAACCAGGACATTTATCACCAGACCGTAGCCATTCATTCCTCTGAAGGAGACACTCCGAGCATTATTGCCTCAGCACCAGGCATCTAACAAATTATACGGCCTCCTGTCCGTTTCTCCATGGTCTCCCTAAAATAACATTACTGCTCAGAAACGTATTTGAGAAGTTCTCAAATTAAGAGAATTGGACATTGACTTGCACTGAGCCATTGGCATCTTGAAAGTCTTTGGCTGAAGTTATACAACCTCCTCTAACTCCCTCAGAGGAAGAAGTTCCTTAGTTCATTTATTTCCCTCCTTCTCTCCTTCTTTCTTTCCTCCCTTTCACTTCCCTCCCCTCCCCACTTTTTCCTTTCTGCCTTCTTCCCGCTGTCCTTCCCCTGTCCCCCTCTTCTTTCTGTTTTCCTTCTCTCTCCACCTCTTCTCTTCTTCCCTCACTGTGCCCACCAGAGCACAGGGGTGGGCAGACACTGCTGGTTCTCACCTAGTCCAGCCCCCTGTTTTTCACATGGAAGCGGGGAGCTCTAGCCTCTCCCAGCTAGTTCAGAGGCCAAGCCCGAGATTCCAGTTTTCTGACTCCCCAAGTGAGGTGATCCCCAGATGAACTGGGTAACTCACCAGATCATGCCTTGGTTGAAGATCAAACCAAGCACATTTCCACTAATATCAAACTCAGCATATGAAGGCTGCCGAGAGATAAAGGAGGGTGGCGGGGGGTGGAGAGAGAGAAACATGTTAGATGGTGTCAGCCAGACATTACTACCAGCCACTGGCCAAGCCGGGGCCTCTCCATCCCAAAGAGAGAGGAACTGTTGATTCAGGGTCTGCTTCCTTAACATACAGGGTGTCCCCTCAATTAAAGAAATAGTTTGAAGTTCTCAGAGTTGAAACTTTTTTCAATGTCTTTTTCAAGAATAAAATGTGAGAGTTTTTACCATTTAAGGCCTGTGGGCTGACTGTGTACTCTTGAGAGGACCCTGGCCCCCACGAGAACATTTTACCAATGCTCTTATCAGAAATGCACCTTGAAATTATAATCAAGGAGTAATTCTAATAAATAATGAGAATGCAAATAATTAAACGAGGACTTTGAGAAGGAAGTTTAAAAAACAAAAAACAAACAAACAAAGTAAATCATCCCCCTAATTCTCTTTTCTCCTTCTCATCATTGTCTAGTCGTAGAGCATTCATGGAAAAGAAAAGGCTTAGCTAGATACAAATTTTCAGGCTGACTCAGATTTTCAGAGTTTGGGAGATCTGTGAAGTATTTGAAAGAATACAAATTTGTGAGCACTGGGGAGTCGGGGTCCTCATGAAACATGGTTAAACCTGCTTCCCAATTTGCCTTCCAGGAGTGGAGATAACAGGTTACAGGAATGAGAGGAGGAGGAATGAGAAGTTAAGAGAAGGAAAAAGGAAGGTCAGGCAAGCATGGATCAAAGGAGGAAGTACGTACAAATCCAAACACATGAAGGTTAAATCTTGGGAATTTACAATTTAACATTTTAAAATATTAAAAAAACTTTTTATCTATTGGGTTTTGTATTTGCTTAGAAAAATCTGCCTCATCCCAACATAAGTTTTATATTATACTAGAGGCCCAGTGCACGGATTCATACACATTTGAAAGGAAATTGATTAGAAGAAATATTTTAGACGCCAGGGAGGGACCATGGGAGGTTGGCTCCAGGGCATGTCTGGCCTTCTTGCCCAGTGCTGATTGGCTAGATCTCAGCAGCAAGCTAACCTACTGGTTGGAGCGTCTTCCCCCTGGTGGTCAGTGTGTGTCATAGCGACCGGTCGACCGGTCGGACACTTAGCGTATTAGGCTTTTATATATATAGCTATGCTTTCTTTTAGAAAGTTATCACTTCATTTTTTGATGTTTAAAACTTTGATTCTGCTGCAATTAATTTATTTAGGTAAAATGAATGAGATATAGTTCCCCTTCCTATGGTTATCCAGTTGTCTCAATCCATTTGTTATATAATTCTTTGTTTTCCCACTGGTTGGAAAGACTCCCTGTATCGTTAATTAAATTCCCATATTGAATGTACCTATTTCTAGACTTTCTATTCTATCCATTGATAAGTTTGTCCATCCCCTAGTACAGTTTTAGTTTCTATAGCTTCAGAGTGTTTTTTAAAGAAATGACTTTATTTGTTGTTGTTGTTGTTAATCCTCACCTGAGGATATTTTTCCATTGGTTTTTATAGAGAATGGAAGGGAAGGAGGGAGAGAGAGAGAGAGAGAGAGAGAGAGAGAGAGAGATGTGAGAGAGACACATTGATTGGTTGTCTCCCACACATGGGCTCAGGGATGGAGCCTGCAACCAATGTATGTGCCCTTGACCAGAATCAAACCCGGGATATTTCAGTCCTCAGGTCCAGGCTCTATCCACTGAGCCAAACCGGACTAGAGTATGTTTTAATATAAGGGTAGGTCTAGTCCCTTTCATTCTACTGTTCTAATTATTTTCCAGGTTATTTTCACAAGATTAGTTTTCAAATGAACTTTAGTATAATTTTGAGATTTTGTTGAACTTAATTAATTTGAGAGCAATGCCATCTTAGCAATGTCATGACATAAAGATGCCATCTTTTTTGAGCACAAGGTTCTTGCACCCTTGTTCTCAGATAAGATTACGAAGTTTTCCTCACTGAGCAGGAGTTGAGTAGGCCTGTGTAAACTGTGGCTGGTGACTAAAAAAAGATATGACAGGTACCTATACTAGGGCCCTTACCTGGGCCAGGTACCCTGCTGCCGGCGAGGATGAGGATGACATAGTAACAAAAGTTGGAGCTCAGTTAAGGGGAAGGTCCCTCCCAAGACCAGTGACCACTGGGTGGGCAAGTGAGGGGTTTGGTAGAGACTCACAGGAGAGATGGGGCCTTAGGCTCTGCCAGATCATAGAAGGCCACTGGAGAGAGGAAATGACATGTTTAGAATGAGCAGTCTCCCAGGTAGATGGGGAAGAAGAATAGCCAGGGGAGGAATGAGAATCAAAGAGGTTAGTCAAAGCACAATCCAGAATACAGAACCAAAGGTTACTGTGTTTGTGGTGTGTTTCAGGAATTTCTGAAACATTCATGTCCACATCTGCCCTGCCACATTCTAGGATTTCATTAGAGTTTCAAAAATTAGGAGCTGCCATGCCCAGCTGACGTGGCTCAGTTGTTGAGGGTCAACTTATGAACCAGGAGGTCAAGGTTCGATTCCTGTTCAAGGCACATGCCCCGGTTGTGGGCTTGATCCCCAGTGTGGGACGTGCAGGAGGCAGCTGATTAATGATTCTCTCTCATCATTGATGTTTCTATCTCTCTGTCCCTCTCCCTTCTTCTCTGAAATCAAGAAAAGATATATTTTAAAAAATTAGGAGCTACCATTTCCTCTTAACACTTTCACTCTGTTCCTGCAGCTTGCACAGTGTGGACTTCGAAGCCCAGCGTTCGTTGTCTTCCCTAGTGAGAATCGATGCTGCTTCGGCGTTTCTCTGCTCAGCAATGAAGTGTGTGGTCCACCTTTCCCAGGGCCAAACGCCTCCATTTTCCAGATAAGAATTTCAATTGTTAATTTCATTAGGAAAAGGCAGGTAAACACTTAAAGGAAATGCACAGTAAATACTTTCCTACTTCACAGAGCAGAGACTGGCATTAAGCATCTAAAGAAATGCACAGTATGCCTGTGACTCTATCAAAGGGGATGGTTCAAACAACTTTCTGTGGAATAGCTGTGAAACGGTGACGTACAAATCCAGCCTCCAGGTCCCAGCACCAGCAGTAGTTCATGAACCGGACAAAACACGCCCTCAGGAAGTCCCCCACCAGGATGGTGATGTATGTTACCAGCATGTCGGACACTGTCAACCTCACGAATTCCTGCAACGAGGAGCACAGAGGAAGGGCTGGTCAGGGTTGGCCCTGGCCCACCCCTCCCAACTGACTGCAGCCATGCAAACTCTCCCCCACCCACCTGCATTCTTCTCTGTGATCCTCTGAATTTGGGGGCACAGTGGTGGTGGTGCAGAGCAAAGATCAGGCTTTGAAACATTCTTACATAGGTCTGAGCTCTATAATTACTAATTGTATTGCTTTGAAATAGTCTCTGAACCTCTTGAAGTTAATAATATTAACCTTGCAGGGTTAATGGGAAGCTTAGTGATTATGTATGCAAATTGCCTGGCACACTGGTAATGCCCAATGCTTGGCAGTTATCAGCACAGATACAGGATCTGAAGGCTTGCCCCTTACTTTCCCCACCTGCTCTGAAATACCAGCTGCCCCAGCTAAGACTGAATCTGATCATTGTCATCAGGGACAACACCTGGTTTTCTTTACCTCTGGTTAAAGGTTTTTTCTGGTTATATAGAGGAAATAATGCAGGTTTTTCACAGAGGCACATAGCAAAAGAGGCAAAAATGTATTACTTTTGGGGGAAAATTTAAAGATCTACCAGATAATATCACAAACTTTAAGACATCTAGTGGACTTGGAATTCCTAGAAAGTACAGGGTCTGCTTTATTCATTTTTATATCCTCAAATAATAAATTTTTTGCTGGATGAACAGCTGATGAATTTTCAGGGTTATTCCTCAGTAAGAATTCAGGTTTATGTTTAAGTAATAGACAACCCAGCATGTATCAGGTCTCCACTCTGTGCAAAGTGATGCTCTGGGACCTGGGCTGGAGGTGGTGGAGGACATAATGCCTCAAACCCATCATTATCAACTAGCTCAGAAAGATACAAACTTTTATTACTGATGGGAACAGTGATGGGCATTGAGGGAGGAGGGCAAGAGAGACTCCCCCCAAGGATGTGGGGCAGGAAATGAGAGACTATATAGCAGAATATTTAAAAAGAATCATGTAGGTAACGAACTCTGTATGGCCTTCTAAAGAGGATTGGTTTTATTGACTTGAAGATTCTTTCTCTGTTACATAGTGTGATGAGTTGAATGCAGGAGCTGGGGAAGCTCAGTGGCTCTACACCTTGAAGACGAGGAAGATTTGAAGAACATGGGAATCTGGACTGGAGGAGGAAGAGATGGTGAGTCTGAGCTCTCCATGAAGGAGGTGGGAAGAAAAGGCCTTCAGGACCTCCATGGGCAAGAACAGATCTTTTTCCCTGCGGGATTTGCAGGTGGTGAACTTGTAGGCAGTATTCAATGGAATGTGTGATGTAATTCCCTCTTTCATTGTACATCATCACCCTCAGTTAATAACATGGTTGTTTGATGCTCTATGTGAGTGGATTCTTCAGGGGACCCATGGAAAGGTAATACACTCTGCATCTCAGTGGGGTGGCTGATGAAGAGAAACCCCATGCAGAGAGATGGAATTGAGGAAGAGAAGGAAGCTGACCTGTGTGACTTGTGAATATTTTAAGTTCTGCGTATGAAGGCCAAGAACACTAGGCTTTAAAGTCTGCCCTGTGCAAGTTACAGAAATGGTGGTAAAAGTGGATAAAGGGAAATGGCAGTTGTTAATTTTTGAGTCTCTAATAAAAACCATTAAATCTCTTTACAGAAAAGTGCACAGATGCACATACACACAATTCCTGAATCCAATTTTTAGGAGTCTTTGTTCTCCAGCTGGAGAACCTTGCAGTGAAATCTACAGTAAAACTCTAAATAAAGTAAAAAATTAGATTAATGAATGAAGCATATAGAGAAATATATGGATATTGAAAAAATGGGAAAGTGAAAAAGTAGAACTTTCCTAAGAAATACTCGCTGGACATTTTGGTGGCTTAAAAATGGAAACATCAAGAAAAGAATAAAAACAATTGAGGACAGGGATGACTTTTCTTTTTTTTTTTTTTTTTTTTCAGGGATGACTTTTCAAGAGAGCACAGCTACTCACAATGCCCACGGCTGTCTCCCAGCAAGAGCCGCGCGGCACGTCAGCAGGGTGCAGGGGTGGCCGGGGGACACTCTCGTTCCAACCCGAGGAGTTGTAATAGTTAAACAGAGTCCAGTGAGTGATGTTCTTTATTTTCTCTTCATTAGAAAGCTGGAACAGAAGATGGAGATGCGGGGTTGGAAGGAACCAGGGATGGCCCAACTGTTTCCACAGGAACAACAGCTAAAGCCAGCACATGCCACAATCTTACCACCTCATATCTGCCCTACCCCTCAATGGAGTCCCCCCAAATCTAAACAGAAGAAGGGGGCAATTGACCAAAGTCCTTGGGTCTTTTCCATGAAGTTATCTTCCATCCATCCATCCATCCACCCATCCATCCAATCATTCATTCTTCTTTTGAGAATAATTGATTCAGGGTCTATTCTGGACATATGAGGCAGTGGCGACACAGAAGTGAACCAGAGATGGAGCATTCCTCAGAAAGTTCACAGTCTCGTAAGTGACAGAGATGAACAAACAGTTATAGAATCTATACTAATAAAAGGGTAATGTGCTAATTAGACTGGGAGACCTTCTGGACGTCCTTCTGGACAAAGCCATGATGGCGGGGCTGAGGCAGAGGCAGTTAGAGGCGATCAGGCCAGGAGGGGAGGGCAGTTGGGGGTGATCAGGCTGGTGGGGGGGGCAGTTGGGCGCAAGCAGGCAGGCAGGTGAGTGGTTAGGAGCCAGTAGTCCCGGATTGCGAGAGGGATGTCTGACTGCTGGTGGGATTGGGCCTAAACCAGCAGTCGGACATCCCCCGAGGGGTCCCAGATTGGAGAAGGTACAGGCCTGGCTGAGGGACATCCACCCTGTGCATGAATTTTGTACACTGGGCCACTAGTCCTATATAATAAAAGCCTAATATGCTAAGTGTCCAGTCATCTGGTCATCCGTTCAACCAATCAAAGTGTAATATGCTAATGATATGCTAAGGCCACTCAACTGCTCGCTATGACATGCACTGACCACCAGGGGGCAGACGCTCTGACTGGTAAGTTAGCTTGCTGCTGGGGTCCAGCTGATCGGGACTGAGCAAGATGGGCCGGACAAACCCTGGAGCCCTCCTGCAGTCCCTCCCCAGCTGGCCAACCTCCTGCATCCCTCCCTGGCCCCGATTGTGCACCGGTGGGGTCCCTCAGCCTGGCCTGCACCCTCTCGCAATCCAGGACCCTTTGGGGGATGTCGGAGAGCTGCTTTCAGCCCAATCCCACGGGCCAGGGCGAGGGACCCCACTGGTTCAAGAATTTGTGCACCAGGCCTCTAGTAGAGTGATAAGAGCTATGGAAAATTTTCTCTGAGGATCAAGAAAGTTCACATCAGACAATGGCAGCCAGAGAAGACTTCCTGGGGAGGCAAAGAGATCTGAGCCTAAACCTCAGGGAGGATTAGTCAACTAGTCAAACATGGGGAGAAGGGTGGAGAGAGAGAAGTTTGCTCTGAGGAGGAAATGTGAGGTTTAGGAGGGTGGTGCAGTCTTCTGGAGTAGGAGGGAAGCCAGAGATGAGGATGGAGCGATGGGCAAGGGCCAGATTCAATTACTTCCATGCTTAGAACCTTCTTATCGCTTCCCTGTTAACCTCAGGAAAAAATTCATGCCGCTCCACCATGAGGAGGGAGGGAAAAGAGGAGGAGCCTCACCACCTGGGCCTTCCCAGGTTTCATTTTTCACTTCTCCCCCTCCACTCTGTTCAGCCTTCCTGCGGCTCTCTATTTGCACCAGCTCTTCCCCCTGCTTTTTCCAGTCTCTGCCAGGATTCCTCAGGGGGTGCTGGAGTCCCTCCTATGCACTGCAGTGCTGCCCTGGGCTTGCCTCAGTGAAGCATACCCTGCAGCATGCTGTAATGGATGAGTCTGTCTCCTGGCCCAGAGTGTGAACGCCCTTGGAACAGGACTGTGTTCCACTCTCTGCTGTTCCCTGAGGACCTGACGCAGAGGGCTCCATAGCCATTCGGTGAGCAGTGATGAAAGGTTAAGTCAATTATGACATATCATCTCAGCGGACACTTACTTGGCTGGTAAACACTTATGGCAGCTATGAAACCATATGGGAAAGGCTGCAGATAAAATATTGAGTACCAATTGACATGTACAAGATGTGAAAAAAGACAACCTAAGAAAAAGACAGCAAAGAACTGCAGCAAAATGGTTAATGGTGGTTGTCTTGGGTCATATTCTGGGATATTTGTTGTTCATTTTATTTTTCTGAGCTTTCCAAAATTTACTTAACTGATATGACGCATGCATCAGGAGAGTATAATATCTAAACAAGGAAATTTGGTGGGCACCAGGGACTGGGGGGAGTTTGTGGTCTTTACCTTGAGGTGGACGTCATCCATCAGGGCCAAGAGGAACGTGTAGAGATTCCCCAGGAAGAGTGCAAAGATACGTCCCAGCTGCCACTTCAGCCCAATGCGTGGGTGGTAGTTCTCCAGGGCAGCGATCGTTTCAAACAGGGGGGGACAAAACATCCCAAGCAGGGACATCACAATTTCAACCTGAGAGATCAGCAAAGCCTGGGTTACTTGCCTCATCAACATCACTTGGTTGGCCACAATCTCTGCACCCTGAGGGCCCTGCATCTCCTTCTCCTTGTTGTCACCTCCTCTGCCTCTGGAGATGCCCTGGGGTCTCCACAACTTGCTGTGTGACCCTGGTGAAGGCACCAACATGCCCTGAGCAGTTAGCATGTGTCCCACACATCAGAATTGCTCTGCAACTGGTTGCCATCATGATTGTTGCTTATTAGTATTGATTAAAAAAAAAGAGCAAACCTTTTTTGAGAAGTAAATGAGTTAACCTAGGGGACACTGCTTTGGGTTCTGTAAAGCTGTGAACTAGGTAAGAGTCACCGTGATAGCTGACATCATTTCAGGAGACTGGAGGACAGGAAGCTTATGATTCTGAGCTTAGCTAGATGGTTCTGCTGTCTCACCTGGATTCATTCATGAATCTATGGTCAGCTGATGGTTGTTGGCTTCATTCACATGTCTGGTGGTTGACTGGCTATCACCTGGGGTGTCGAGATAACTGGGCCATGTCTCATTATTCAGTAGGCTAGTCTGGACTTATTTATTGTTAATTTAAAAGAAAATGTTTTGACTGGACAGAGAGGCCCTATAGCCTCAGAGGCCAACCCCAGAACACTGCCACCCAGAGGCTGACCCACAAACTGACTCTTTGCTAAACACAAAATAAGGCAGTCTGGGAAATAAATGCGGCATGCTTTAAAATAAGGACTGTGGTTTACAACACAGAGGAACAGTATATCGCAGGGAATCTCAACACTTTCCTGAATACCTGGAAGGTCTAAGGCGAGCCACACTGAAGAATAGAAGAAACGAAGGACCTTCACTACTGCAATTTTTTTTTCTTTTTTCACTTTTTAACTAAGAAACCAATTTTTTTTAAAATTTTTTTTTCTGTTCTTTTTTTTTTTTTTCTTCTTTTTCCATCACCTGATTTTACCCTTTTAATTACTACCTTCTTATTTTTAACCAGTATTATTACTGCTACCATTTTACCATTTTTTAAAGTGCCATTTTATTTTTTCTTTATTTTATTTTGGGATTAGTGTTCACCATTCTATTTTCATCGTTATATTATTGGTTGTTTCTAGTTTGCATTCATATCCAGGGAGCTGTTGCTGGAATTTGTTGGGATTAATGGCTGTTCTATAGGAGTATTCTCCTCATATAAAAAGTCTCTTCCCCTCTTCCACTTCATTCTCTCTTTTTGCTCTTTTTTTTTTTCTTTTCTTTTCTCGCTTTTGTTTTCCCCCTTCCTTTTTCCCAATTTCATTTTTGCACTCCCTTTTTTTGGTCCCTACTTTTCTTTTCCTTTCTCTCTTTTATCTTTTTCTCTTCCTTCTTCCTTATCCCCTAATTCTCTTAATTCAGGTGGTCACCTTTAATTGGGGTTATTAATATCGTAAATATATTTGTGTATAGCGCCGGGTACGTGGTGCCTTGTTGTGTTGTATTTTGTGCCTTTAAATCAACGCAGCAGATCCAAGCAACAGCAACCTCCTGAGCACCACATCCTCTGCTGAGGAACAGCAGCTGTACGTGAAACCTCGCCCCACCAGCCAGAAGAGCCACCACAGCTGTGAACAGCACCCACCAGAGGAGCTGCTGACAACTGAAGAGCAGCTGCTACCGCAACCGCCCGAAGAGCAACCACAGACCAAGGAGTCACTGCCACCAAGGGAGCAACCACTGAACAACTCAACGTCTAGATATGTCAGTGAGATCAAACATGGGTAGACAAAGAAACCCCCAAAGGAAAGAGAAGGAGGACTCTCCAGAAAAGCAGCTAAGTAATACAGAGGCATGCAACATGACAGATAAAGAATTCAGAATAAGGATCCTAGAGTGCATAAACCGGATGGAGGAAAAAATCGACAACCTCTTCAAGAAGCAAGAAGAAACAGATGAAAAAATCGATAACATATGGAAGAAGCTAGAAGAAACAGATGAAAAAATCGATAACATATGGAAGAAGCTAGAAGAAACAGATGAAAAAATCAACAACCTAAGTAAGACCCAAGAGGAAATGAAGAGTGATATAGCTGCAATGAAAAACTCCATTGAAAGTATCAACAGTAGACTAGGAGAAGCGGAGGACCGAATAAGTGAATTAGAAGATAAGGAAGCAAAACACACCCAAAATGTACTGCAATTGGAGAAAAAAATTAAAAGACAGGAGGAGAGCCTAAGGGAGCTTTGGGACAACATGAAACGAAACAACATACGAATAATAGGAGTACCAGAACAACAGAAGGATGAACAAGGATTAGAAAACCTACTCGAAGAAATAATATCAGAAAACTTTCCTGAGGTGGGGAAGAAAAAAGTCACACAAGCCCAGAGAGTCCCAAACAAGGTGAACCCGAAAAGACCCACACCAAGACACATCATAATCACCATGGCAAATGTTCAGGACAAAGAGAGAATCTTACAGGCTGCAAGAGAGAGACGGAAAGTTACATACAAGGGATCTCCCATTAGATTATCAAATGACTTCTCAACAGAAACACATCAGGCAAGAAAAGAATGGACTGAAATTTACAAAGTGATGCAAAGCAAAGGACTGAATCCAAGAATACTCTATCCAGCAAGGCTATCATTCAAACTTGAAGGGGAAATAAGAAGCTTCACAGACAAAAAAAGGCTAAGGGAGTTTGTCACCACCAAGCCAGCATTGCAAGGAATGCTAAAGGGACTGATATAAAAATAAGAAATAAAAAGCTCAGAAAGAAAACAGCCACACAAAAAAAGAAATGGCTAGAAACAAGTACCTTTCAATAATAACTTTAAACGTAAACGGACTAAATGCTCCAACCAAAAGACATCGAGTGGCTGAATGGATAAAAAAAATGACCCATACATCTGCTGTCTACAAGAAACCCACCTCATTAGAAGGGACTCACACAGACTGAAAGTGAAAGGATGGAAAAATATCTTTCAGGCAAATGGAAAGGAAAAGAAAGCTGGGGTAGCAATACTTATATCGGACAAAATAGACCTCAAAGTGAAGGCCTTAACAAGAGATAAGGAAGGCCACTTCATAATACTAAAGGGATCAATACAACAAGAAGATATAACCCTGGTAAACATATATGCACCCAATGTAGGAGCACCCAAATTCATAAAAAAACTCCTGGAAAATATCAAAGGAGAGATCGACAACAATACAATCATAGTAGGGGACTTTAATACACCATTGACAGCACTGGATAAGTCCTATAGACAAACAACCAGCAAAGATATAGCAATCCTAAATGACTCACTAGATCAGATGGACTTAATAGACATCTTCAGAACACTTCACCCCAAAGCCAGAGAATATACGTTCTTCTCAGGTGCTCATGGGACATATTCAAAAATAGACCACATACTGGGTCACAAGCAAAGTATCCCCAAATTCAAGAAGATTGAAATCATAAAAAGCGTCTTCGCAGACCACGATGGCATAATATTAGAAATAAACTACAATAAAAACAACCCAAAATACTCAAACACCTGGAAGCTGAATAGCATGCTATTAAATATTGATTGGGTTACCAATGAGATCAAAGAAGAAATTAAAAACATCCTGGAAACTAATGACAATGAAAACACAACAATCCAAAACCTATGGGACACATTGAAAGCAGTCCTGAGAGGGAAGTTTATAGCTCTACAGGCCTATCTCAAAAAACAAGAAAAAATGGTAGTAAATCATCTAACTCTACAACTCAAAGAATTAGAAAGAGAGCAACAAGAAAACCCCAGAGTGAGCAGAAGGAAGGAGATAATAAAGATTAGAGCAGAAATAAATGACATAGAGACCAAAAAAACAATACAGAAAATCAATGAAACCAAGAGCTGGTTCTTTGAAAGGATAAACAAGATTGATAAACCTCTAGCCAGACTCACCAAGAAGCAGAGAGAGAGGACCCAAATAAATAAAATCAGAAACGATAGAGGCGAAATAACAACAGACCCCACAGAAATACAAATGATTGTTAAAAAATACTATGGACAGCTCTACTCCAACAAACTAGACAACCTGGAGGAAATGGACAAATTCCTAGAAAAATACAGCATTCCAAAACTCAATCAGGAAGAATCTAAAAACCTCAACAGGCCAATAACTATGGAAGAAATTGAAGCAGTCATCAAAAAGCTTCCATCAAACAAAAGCCCAGGACCAGACGGCTTCACAGGGGAGTTTTACCAAACATTCAAGGAAGAACTAAAACATATCCTCCTCAGACTACTACAAAAAATTCAAGAGGAAGGAACACTTCCAAGCTCATTCTATGAAGCCAGCATCACCCTAATACCAAAACCAGGTAAAGACAACACAATGAAAGAGAATTACAGGCCAATATCCCTCATGAACATAGATGCCAAAATCCTCAACAAAATCTTAGCAAATCGGATCCAGCAGTACATCAGAAAGATCATACACCATGACCAAGTAGGATTTATCCCAGGGATGCAAGGATGGTACAATATCCGCAAATCAATAAACGTGATACATCACATAAACAAATTGAAAGAAAAAAACCACATGGTCATATCAATTGATGCAGAAAAAGCATTTGACAAAATTCAACACCCATTTTTGATAAAAACTCTCAGCAAGGTGGGAGTAGAAGGATCATACCTCAACATAATAAAAGCCATATATGACAGGCCCACAGCCAACATCATACTCAACGGACAAAAACTAACACCATTTCCCCTAAGAACAGGAACAAGACAGGGATGCCCCCTCTCACCACTCCTGTTCAACATAGTACTGGAAGTGTTAGCCATTGCAATTCGGCAAGAAGAAGAAATAAAAGGCATCCAAATTGGAAAAGAGGAAGTAAAACTGTCTTTATTTGCAGACGACATGATATTATACATACAAAACCCTAGAGATTCCATCAAAAAGCTACTAGACTTAATACATGAATTTGGCAATGTAGCAGGATACAAAATTAACCCCAAGAAATCTGAGGCATTTCTATACACCAATAGTGAACTTTCAGAAAGAGAGATTATAAAAACAATCCCGTTTACCATTGCACCAAAAAAATTAAGCTACCTAGGAATAAACTTAACTAAAGAGGTAAAAGACCTCTACTCAGAAAACTACAGGACGTTGAAAAAAGACATAGAGGAAGACATAAACAGATGGAAGAACATACCGTGTTCATGGATTGGTAGAATCAACATCATTAAAATGTCCATACTACCCAAAGCAATCTATAAATTCAACGCACTTCCCATTAAAATACCAACAGCATACTTCAGAGATCTAGGACGAACTTTCCAAAAATTCATCTGGAATAAAAAAAGACCCCGAATAGCTGCAGCAATCCTGAAAAAGAACAAAGTAGGTGGGATCTCAATACCAGATATCAAGTTGTATTACAAAGCCACTGTTCTCAAAACTGCCTGGTACTGGCACAAGAATAGGCATATAGATCAATGGAATAGAATAGAGAGCCCAGAAATCGGCCCGAACCAATATGCTCAATTAATATTTGACAAAGGAGGCAAGAACATACAATGGAGCCAAGATAGTCTCTTCAATAAATGGTGTTGGGAAAATTGGACAGATATATGCAAGAAAATGAAACTAGACCACCAACTTACACCATATACAAAAATAAACTCAAAATGGATAAAGGACTTAAATGTACGACAGGATACCATAAAAATTCTAGAAGAATCCAAAGGCAAGAAAATTTCAGACATATGCCGAAGCAATTTCTTCACTGATACAGCTCCTAGGGCACTTGAAACTAAAGAAAAAATGAACAAATGGGACTACATCAAAATAAAAAGCTTCTGCACAGCAAAAGAAACCATCAACAAAACAACGAGAAAACCCACTGTGTGGGAAAACATATTTGCCAATGACATATCTGATAAGGGCCTAATCTCCAAAATTTATAGGGAACTCATACAACTTAACAAAAGGAAGATAAACAATCCAATCAAAAAATGGGCAAAGGACCTAAATAGACACCTTTCAAAAGAGGACATTCAGAAAGCCAAGAGACATATGAAAACATGCTCAAAGTCACTAATCATCCGAGAGATGCAAATCAAAACAGCAATGAGGTACCATCTCACACCTGTCAGACTGGCTATCATCAACAAATCAACAAACGACAAGTGCTGGAGAGGTTGTGGAGAAAAAGGAACACTTGTGCACTGCTGGTGGGAATGCAGACTGGTGCAACCACTATGGAAGACAGTATGGAGTTTCCTTAAAAAACTGAAAATGGAACTCCCATTTGACCCTGTGATCCCACTTCTAGGAATATATCCCAAGAAACCAGAAACACCATTCAGAAAGGATATATGCACCCCTATGTTCATAGCAGCACAATTCACCATAGCTAAGATCTGGAAACAGCCTAAGTGCCCATCAGTAGATGAATGGATTAGAAAACTGTGGTACATCTACACGATGGAATACTATGCTGCTGTAAAAAGGAAGGAACTCTTACCATTTGCAACTTCATGGATGGAACTGGAGAGCATTATGCTAAGTGAAATAAGCCAGTCAGTAAAGGAAAAATACCACATGATCTCACTCATTCATGGACAATAGAGACCATTATAAACTTTTGAACAATAATAGATACAGAGGCAGAGCTGCCTCAAACAGATTTTCAAACTGCAGCGGGAAGGCCGGGGAGGGTTGGGGGGCAGGAGGTAGTGGGGTAAGAGATCAACTAAAGGACTTGTATGCATGCATATAAGCATAACCAATGGACATAAGACACTGGGTGATAGGGGAGGCTAGGGGACTGTCTAGGGCGGGGGGATAAAATGGATACATATGTAATACCCTTTGTAATACTTTAAGCAATTAAAAAAAAAAATAAAATGTTTTTATTGATTTCAGAGAGAGGAAGGGAGAGGAGAGAGAAACATTAATGATGAGAGAGAATCACTGATTGGCTGCCCTCCTGCATGCCCTCTACTGGGGATCAAGCCCACAATCCGGGCATGTGCCCTGACCTGGAATCAAACCGTGACCTCCTGGTTCATAGGTAGATGCTCAACCACTGAGCAACACCAGCTGGGCTGGAATTGTTTAAATCATGGAGGTCTCAGGATTCCCAAGAGAGCAAGTTCCAATTCACAAGCACTTTTCAAGTTTGCTTGTATATAGTAGCTACGATCCCATTGGCTAAAGCAAGTCACATGGCCAAACCCAACTGGATTCAAGGGATGGGGAAAAAGATGCCACCTCTTTGTGGGAGGAGCTAGAAAAGCACATTGCAAAGAAATGTGCATACAAGGATGGGAAGAATTTGTAACCATTTGCCAACTACCACAGATATCAAATTTCCAAAAGAGATTTATGGATTCAATATAATCACAATAAAACTTTAATGTGTTTTATTGTGGATCTCCATGAGAAAACCATTCTACCAGATATCAAGACATGCTATAAAGCTGTGGTTTATGAGTGTGTTATTAGTGCAGAATTAGACAAATAGATCAATGGAATGGAAAAGGGAGCCCAGAAACCTAGCCATGTATTAATAAACACTTGATTTATGACATATGGCACTATAGAGCTGTGAGGAAAGGATCACCTTTTTAACAACTGTGTTTAAAAGCTATCCTGACTGACATGCTAATTAAACCCAGTTTTATCTAGCTACAGAAGCCTAATGGGTGACCCTTTGTTCAAGATGTTTGCACTACTAGACTAGAAAGAGATGCAATTTCACTTTCTAGATCAAGTCTTTAGCTGAACGGCGTAGGAACCAGTGTAATTTCAGTATTTGCCCCTAATATTCACTTCCATAGAGATGCCCTCCTTACCTCATTCCTTTCATACCAGCTGACATTCTGCATTTTGGAGAATTCCTGGGATCGCTTCACCACAAAGTAAATGAGGTACCCGCTCCCACACAAACAGCAGATGATGAGGAAGTTGGCCAGGACACGGAGAAATCTTGTCAGGTGAATATTTTCTTCTTTGTTACTTTCTTGTTCATCCACTATTGATTCCTTAATGTGTGAAAATGAGATGTGAATAATGGAGGGCCAGGAGCCAATAGGAACCATGGTTGGGTTCCTGGGATGACTCCTTTCTGGATTTCTATAAGTGAAGTAATATAGAGCGGTGATATTAAGCACTGTTGCCCTATGGAGAATTAGTTCTTTCCTTTAAGAAAACCCTGGCCAGTGTGGGTCAGTTGATTGAGCTTCATCGGGAGCACCAAAGGATTGCCAGTTCAATTCCCAGTCAGGGCACATGCCCAGTGTGGGGTTCAGTCCCTAGTCGAGGTGCGTATAAGAGGCAATCAGTTGATGTTTCTCTCACATTGATGTTTCTCTCTCTCTCTCTCTCTCTCTCTCTCTCTCTCTCTCTCTCTCTCTCTCTCTCTTTCTCCCTCTCCCTCTCTCCCTCTCTCCCTCTCTCCCTCTCTCTCCCTCCCTCTGCCTTCCCCTCTCTCTAAAACCAATAAAACCATTTTAAAAATAAAGGAAAAGAAAACACATTTTGCTGTTACTGTTATTCTGGTCCACGCAATGACAGAAGCTTAGATTTATTAAATAATTACCATGTACCAGATGTGTACACTTCCCATGCATTTTCCCTCTTAATCTCAACAACAAACCAATAGAGAAATTACTATTATTATCCATATCCCAGATACTAAGGATCAGAGAAATTCCAGTAACTGATTGGGATTGTTTTAAATCTATAGATCAAATAGATTAAAATTGATTCCTATTATTAAGTCTTCTAATCTAGAGGCTGGCTTTTTCTATAAAAAAGTTCTGGCCAAACTTTTTAAAAATAAAAAGCCAGATAGGAAATCCTTTGGGCTTTACAGGCCACGTGGTCTCTCTCCCAACTGTTCAGCTATGCTTTGTAGCATGAAAGCAACCACAGAGAAGATATAAATATATGGGCATGGCTTTGTTTCAATAAAATCTTATTTAGAAAAATATGCAGCAGCTGGATTTGAACCCTGGGCCATAGTTTGATGACCCCTGTCCTAATCCATGAGGATGGTGTATCTCTCCATTTATTTAGAGTTTTCAAATCTCTTTCAGCAATATTTTATACTTTTAGCGTATTTTCATTGTTACAAATTGAACATAATTAAAGCATAGTGATTAATCACAAAAAAATATGTAATTATATATGTGTTTTCCGATGGTCTTAGGCGACCCCTGTGAAAGGGTCGTTCGACCCCCAAAGGGGTCACGACCCACAGGTTGAGAACCGCTGCCCTAGGAAGTGGGAACTGCCCGGGGCGGCTACCTTGAAGCTGGTGGTGATGGACACATATTTGTTGTCAGCCGTCTCTGAATTGCCGATCAGGTAGTCCCAGCTGGTGAACATCTTGAAGCTGAATGTGAAGTTATCACTCTCCCCTTCGCCGGTGCCGCCCTGGGTGTTGCTGGCCATCCTGTAGGGTGCACAGCACTGTTGTTATATCTGCCCTGTCTGTACTGGGCCAGCCCGTGGGAACCTTGGCCTGAGCCATTCATGGGCACAGGTAGCCGACATCGGATGGAGGGAATGAACCATGCAGGTACTTGGGCCAAGAAAGATTTGATGGGGGCACTTTCCCTTCAAATTCAGAGTCCCCTGTGAGCATCTGTGGTGTCAGTTGTGTAATTAGAAGCCTGCAGGACACTTAACCATGCTTTTTGCCCCAATGTCTGATTTCCTATGCCTTGATTTGCCTGCACATGTTTTAGAACTCTGTTCTCACAGAGAAACGGCCTCTTCTAACGTATCTATTTTCTTCAATAGAAAATGTATTTTTTCTGATGTAAAATCCAATAAGCCTGAGACAGTTGGTACTGCACCCAGGTAACACAGACATCCTTTTCTTAAAGCACCTTGGACCTGCCTTGTTACCTACGTATTTCATCCCACCGCTCTTTGTAGAGTCTCTCTGGAGGTCAGCTCTGTGGGAATCGAAAAATTCAGAGCAGGAACTCTATCAGACACAGTGTGTGTGTGAGGGGGGAGAGGGTGTGGGGGGTGAGGGTGCACTCTCTCTAATTCTATGTGTTGGTTTTTGGGATTTGCTATTTTAGGGGCTTGGTCGGCTTAGTTAGCTTTATGGTTCATCAGGGAAACATTTCAAATCCTTATACTTATCTGGGATAATTGCAGGGAAAAACGTAACCACATGAGGCTAAGAATAAACCCAAGCCTGTCTCCTTGTTTTTTTGTGTGTTTTTCCTCCCTGTTGCTTGATAGAGCTGGGCAGCCACATATCTCCTCATGGTCACTGTTGTATGCTGGGCAGGCTCTCATGAACGGCGGCGTTTCCCTTTAGGATTCTAACCAGGCTTGGAGAGTTCGCTACTCCTCTTCTCAGACTCAGCTACCCCTGCTCTTCTGGGAGAAGTGACCCTTTGTGGCCCTGCCGAAGGGTGGTGAGCCCTGGTGGTCAGGTGTGCGTAGGCGACTGTGACCCCACCCTGCACCAGCCTTTACTGATTGGGGTCCCCTAAGAAGAAGGAAGTTCATGGGATGGGTCAAAATGTTCTTTAGAAAGTATGAATTAAGAACCACAGACATAATTAAGAACCAAGTCCACTTCTGACCATTGAGACAGGTAGAGTTGGGGCCAATGTGGACACCATACGTTCATTTAGGCTTACTGTTTATCTATATCATAAAAGGCCTGTATGATGCTGTAATAGTGTCACAACCAAGCCACCGGTCACCAGGAGGTGCATGGAGCACCTGTCGCGGGCTGGGACTCCCGGCTTGCATCGAAGAGGGCGCGGGGGATGGGTGCCTGGTGGGCAGGAGCGGGGGAGTGTGGCATGGGTCCCCAGGTGGTGAGTGGAGGTGCTCCCACTGTGGGGGGAGTGGCGGGGGCGCACAAGGCCCGGGGCGAGGCAGGGGGGGGCGGGGGGGGCAGCACACAGGGGAAGGGCGTGAGCTGGGAGCGACGCGGGTGCCAGCAGCGTCTACAGAGCGTCGGGGTGTCGCAGGGCAGCGGACATGGCCCTGATGGCAGGCTAGGCCTAGGGGACCCTACATGTGCACCATTTAATCATGCGCTGGGCCTCTAGTATTATGGTAAGTACCAGGCTGGATTCCCACATGCAAGCTAGAGGAAGAGAGGAACAGAAGAGTTTTTTAGAAAAAGCTGAGCTCTGGGGAAAGCAAAAACAGGTCTTGCACACTTCTCCAGTCTTACCTTACTCAGTACCATACAACCACAGTGGCCTTTTGGCAGTTCCTGGAATTCACTAGGCTCCTTCCTACCTCAGGGCCTTTGCACATGCTCCTCTTTTGTCTAAAATGCTGTGCCCCAGACTTTCAGCATGGCTGGCAGTTCTCAGCCTCATCTAAAGGAGTTTCTATCCCATTTCACAGAACTTCCCACATTACTCTGTTTGTCTTTTATACCACATACAACAATCTGCCTTTGCTTTATTTTTTTTTTCTGTCTAAATCCCCCACAAGAAGGTAAGTGGGCACAGAGTGGCCGTGGGAGTAGGATGTCTGTATGAAGAAAATGAAAAACCTGTAAAGAAGACGGTCATACTTACGATCTAATGACAATCATCAGGCTATAGCCGAACACGCTGACCCCCACCATAAAGTAAGCCATGGGCAGTCTGTACCTCAGCCACCCGATGGTCCTCTGGTCGTTGTAGTAGCCGTAGAAGAGAGCGGAGTATTTCATGTAGCCCTGTGGGACAGCAAACCCAAATGCTCTGGGTTTGTAAGCGCGGCGCAGTCATCAGACACTTCCATGCTACAGGCATTTCTTTCTCAGGGGCTTAGCGGGAGTCTGAGGGGAGGAAGGAAGAGTTCTGGACACTCTTGTTCTTCCCTTCACTTCCCCCAATTGCTCCTAAGTCTATCCATGTCTCCATGTCTCCCCCTTTTCTTTCTTCATTCTCTCGATTTCTCCATTATACAGAGCGCAGAGATACAGGACAGAGAGGACAGTGTTGTTAACATTCGGGACAAAACTAGGAATAAGGGGTGTGTGTGCACGCACATGCATATGCACAGATAGCTCCAAATTCTTAATGTGAGCATGAGACCCTGAGCAAAGGCAGGGAGGCACCAAAAGTGTGTGATGCATCCAGGGACTTCCCCCAAACTTGATAACATTGGGGCATAAAGTGTGAGGTCTTAGGTAGATAAGGGACCGAAGAAGTAGGGGACAGCCAAGCCAGGTCATGAATAGTTCTTTTGTAAACCCAAGCCAGAACACTGGGTTTTATTCCATTTGGGAGTGGGTATAAGTGGATATTGGAGGTAGGGATGACAGGGTCAGGTTTGCATTGTAAAAAGATCGCTCTGTAAGCAGAGGGAATGTAGATTGAAGGAGCCAAGCCAAGGCAGAGAGCAGAGGTAGAAGATTCCGACAGTGGTCCTGGTATCTGGATGGCAGCTGCAAAGTAAGGGGTACAGAAAAGGACTCATCCATGCCCATGGCAGGGCATAGAGATGTAGTGGGGTGTTATTCAAAGGAGAGGTAAGGGGGATGGAAAAAAGGGACCAATTCTAGAAATATTTAGTGGTTAGGCTCAGACATAGTGATTGATTGCATGTGGGCAGGGTGGGTAAGAGGGAGAAGAGTAGGGTGACTTAATGATTGGATGAACCATGGTTCCAATAAAGGAGATGGGGAAAAGGTGTGTGTTTGGTTACATAGATGCTGGAATTTGTGGAACAATAGGACATTCACTGGAAGATGCCATGTCACACTTGGGAGAAGGCTGCAATAGACTTGGGGTCTTCATGTGGGCACAGGGAGAGAAAACCATATTGTAGATCAGCTTACATTGATCTAGTGGAATGAGGGGAGCCGTGTTCTCATGGGGGCTCATAGCCATCAGGAACCTATGAAGGGGACCGAGGAGGATGTAGTGGCTGACTCATTTTGCATAGTGCTGGAATTCTATTTGAACAAAGCACTGGGTTTTCAATAATTAAATGCAACATGTCTTGTGTATTCGTGCAGTTTTCAGGCCTCACAATCACAAAACAGAAGTTCATTGGCATGTTGGCAACGGTACCTCAAAATCCCAAAGGACGGAAAAGTCCATGGCTCTTTCTTCCTCTGCCCGTGGCACTGTCTTTCTGGGTATACTTCCATAGGGCATGCCCATCAGTACCTTGTAGGGACAGGACGACACGATTATATGTGGAGAAAATACAAACACACTGAGACTTCCCTTCTCAGAACAGGCACACCCATTTTCTTCTTTAAATGACATTAATCGTGTTCCTGATTTTACAAGTAACACACTTATTGTGGAAAATGTGAAAAAGCCCGACCACTTGGGTGAGCACCAACCTATGAACCAGGGGGTCACGGTTCAATTCCCGGTCAGGCCACATGCCTGGGTTGCAGGCTGGATCCCCAGCATGGGCCATACAGGAGGCAGCCAATCAATGATTCCCTCTCATCATTGATGCTTCTGTCTCTCTCCCACTCCCTTCCTCTCTGAAATCAATAAAAATATGATAAAAATGTGAAAAAGTAAAGAAGAGCATTTTATCTACCACCTCCCCATCTTAGGAAAAAAACCTACCTCAGTGTCCTTAAACTGATTCACCTTCACAAAAAGACTGCTTTTCTGAACCACTGTATTGCCCGTGACGTCTTATAGGCCTACAGCATGTTTATGTGCTGTCTTCTCATTGAAATAAATTCATTTGGGATAAAAAAAAAACAGACTCCCAGGAAGAAAGCAAAAGCTCTGCGAAGGTACATTTCCCCAGTGACTTCTGGGAAAACTGACACTTCCTTGGCTATGGAGGGAACAAGTGAAACTTCTTGTTGGCCTCTGGCAATATTTCTCCCCTGGGGAGAACCAGGCCTGGTGGAAGGGCACTTGTACACACTTGCCGGAAGGTTTAAAATCCTTATTTCTAGGTCAAAGAGTGATACTGGCTTAAGGATATACATAGGACTAAGTGGACTCTTAACCCAGAATGTCCAGGTATGTGTATAAAGGAGTATAAAGGCTAGTTAATGACATATTTGTGACTACACTTTTTAAGTTATGTAGAAAAGAATTCAGTGGTTTTATAAACAACTAGAGGCCCGATGCACGAAATTGGTACAAGCGTAAGCCTTCCTTCCCCCGGCTGCTGGCACTGGCTTCCCTCTGGCATCTGGGACCCGGGCTTCCCTCGCAGCCCTGGCTTCGTCTGGAAGGTTGTCTGCAAGGACACCCGGAAGGACGTCCAGTCTAATTAGCATATTATGCTTTTATTATTATAGATGTAACAATTCTTTGCTACTAAGCACTATTATAACACACCATCAACCACTTCCAATTAATCTGGTTTAATTCACATTACATGGAAATCCTTTTAATTTCCTAATAAACAGACAATGCAGAGAAATTTCCCAAGGATGTGACTACAGATAGAATTGGCTTCATATTCTCATGGAACTAGTTATAGCAAAATAGGGGTCAGTAACCTATCATAGAACCCATTAATACACCTGGAAGGAAGAAAACATTAAATGCAGACAGATAGTTATGTGAAAGTTTCTGAAGTAAATCCACTTGTGCACCCAGCACCAGCACCAAACAGCTCAGGCAGGACTATAGCAATTCGTGTGTTTGATGCTTAATGGACCAGAGGCGATGGGGGGTTTAAGGGTTGCAGGAGGAGGAAGTTAACGCTACTGAGCACTTTGTGTGTGTGATGGATCCAATTTTCACGTCAGTCTTTTTGTTTCTCAATTGCTCATTGATAGGCAAGGACCTACCTATATTCACAATAGGATAATAGTTGAAAGAATAGTGAGGAGCACTAGTCAAATCCAATTTTTTTCTGTAATAATTATGATGTAATGTATTCTCTCTCTCTCTTCCTCTCTCTCTCTCTCTCTTTTTCAGGGTAAAAGAAAAAAAGCTCACTGAGATATTAATTTCCACTGATCTTAAAATGAGAGGTAGAAAAATGTAGAGTCCACATCTTAATTCAGAAATATTTTGGTTCCTTTTTTTTTTTTTTTTAACTAAGCTATCTGGGCAATTGATGTGAGTATAGAATCTAAAATGAATGACTGATCTTTGTAAAACAGAGAGTACTTAATATAAATGAAGATGGTGGTTATGATAAGCCTGAATACTATCCAAAGACATACGAAGTTCTTTCTTACCTCTGGGATTATGACTAGCCCAAATATTAAGCCAAAAAGGACAAGGTTAACACCATACATCCATCGGAGAAAGATGAAATATGATGCCACTGAAGAACCAAAGTGACCTGGAGAGAGAAACGATGGGGGGTTTAAGGGTTGCAGGAGGAGGAAGTTAACGCTATTGAGCACTTTTTGTGTGTGATGGGTCCAATTTTCACGTCAGTCTGTGGCATGGACATCCCGACCTCCATTTTCTTTTTCTAAATAAGTAACGTGAGGCTCTCTGGGCTTAGTGGATCTGCCTAACCTCCCAGAATCAGAAAGTGAAGAAACACAATTTAATCTTTGTCCAGCTCGTCCATAGCCCGTTCTTTTCCCAGTGCAAGGGGATCTCCAATAGTCTAATCAGAGGGACAAGAACACAATCCCAGCCCTTGGAAAACACTTCAGTAAACCAGCAAAAACAGTGACACCAAGATACTCACTTTCAATGTCCTTGATCTTCATTTCCCAGGGAATACACTGAGTCTTGAAATTATCAAAGTCTCTCTTAAACTTGATCCATTTCTGAAATTAGACAGGCAATACCCTCAGTTCATTAACATGCTGCCTTGGGCCTTGGAGGGGCATGCTGGAGGTGCACATAGATGTTGACATGTCGACATGAGGTCACATGTGGGTGAGGCACCCCCTTG
The DNA here is from genome assembly GCF_963259705.1 of Myotis daubentonii. Lineage (NCBI taxonomy): Eukaryota > Metazoa > Chordata > Mammalia > Chiroptera > Vespertilionidae > Myotis > Myotis daubentonii. The sequence continues at coordinate 31,768,492 of NC_081847.1, forward strand.
GAGTCGGTGAGCCCAGGCTGCCAGAGGTGGATGCTAAGTCTTCGCTTTAAGTCAGGTGTGGAGTGAGAGAGAAGCCAGGGCAACACAATACCTTGCATTTGTCTACCGGGCTGATAACACTTCAGGTTGGAACAGTTTATATATGAATTTAGAAATTTTGTATAGAATTTCTGATTTGGGGAATCAAATGGGTTAGCAAGCTTTAGATACAGCTTCCTTTACCTTAAAACAGAAATTCAGTGGAAAAAAGAAATCTCACAACTCTCACAGCACGCTTTGCAGACAGCCAAGTGCCTAAATCTGATAGGAATTGTTGCTAAACCACGAAGCTGATGGGACTGGTAGAGGCCTCAGCCCATGGCTTCCCATTCCTCTCCTGGTGAAACAATAGCCTGTTTTTTGTTTGTTTGTGTTTGTTTGTTTTTTTTTTTTCTGAAGAAAAGGAAAGCACCACACCCCTTTTCACAGTCTTTTCCCAGCTCCAATACTCAGTTTGTACCAGTCAGAAACCTCAGTAGCTGCCTGTCTGCTGGCTGGGTGAACATTTGTCAACTCTTCAGAGGGCTGCTTTCCAACAACCCCAGCCCCTGGAAATAAATCCATTTGGAATTTAAAAAATTCATAGAAAACAGCAAAGAGGTAGTAGGGAGAAGCTCCTCAGACCAGTGTCTGTTATTACAAAGGCCTCCTAAGCACTTGTTCATGAAGGAAATGAGATTTTCCTTGGTAAATTCACTAAGGATGAAGGGAAATTTTGTCTGAAGGAATCAAACAGGCTTCCAGACCTGAAGGCTTTGACCATATCCTAATTGGGTGACTACTTAATAAAGAAGGAAACCATCCGTCAGAAGAGAGAGGGGAGAAGGGGGCTCCTAGGGATAAGACTGGTTGATATCCCTAAGACAGGAAGGGAGGGCGGTGGGGAATGGCCGGTGGAGGACACGGCACACTTCAGTCCCACGGCGTCTATGCCTTCGTTCTGATTCTGTGCTCAGAAATCGTCTCTGGCTTATTTGGCTTCCTGTGTACGTCTGTCTATGAGGAGAGCATTTGCCCACCACCTGGGCTCTCAGTATTTTGGTTTCTACGGCAGTAATTTTTCATTGCAAGTTAATAGATTGGAATTGGGATTATGGTTTAGCTTTCCATAGAACTAACTCTACTTGGGCGGGGGGGGGGGGGGGGCGGGAAAGGCATTGCTGATGTGGACTTCAGGTTTTCCAGTTCTTGTATCAGTTATTTCTCCTTGTGAATTAATAATCCCGTATCTGGTTTTATATATCAGTCTCATAAGCTTTATTAATGTGCGTCCTCCCCCAAGATGGATCTCCTCTCAGGGTGCTGATAACATCAGTACAAAATATAGGCTTGCAAGGCTGAGGCCAGTAGGGGTAATGAACGCTGCCAAGCGAGGCCCCTGGAGACACAGCCTGCCAGTTGGTCTTTGGCAACCATCCGACAGCCCCTCAAGGCTGTAGGCATCTTGGCCTTGATGCCTAGAGGAGGAGCAGAGGCAGAGGGAGGCCTGGAGAAGCTCTGCACCAAAGCTCTCTATCCTACATTGGCTTAGAGAATCAGAAAACTGGGGGAGGGGGGGCAGGAGAAGACCTCACACACCCTTCCTCAGAGCTCCCTGAGATGGTAGCTGCTGCCCCGGGGCTGGGCTATTCATTGTGACTGTCATCTTGCTCGCCAGCTATACAGTCAACTGGACCTCGAGCTCAGGATTCTGGGGGCACTGGACACAAGCGGTGAGGCTGGGAGGTGCCTGTGATAGTCACCCGAGTTCAGAAGTTTGTGGCCTCTGCATCACACACCTTGGTCATCAGCATCCTATAGGCGTAGAGTCGCTTGCCTTTCCCTTTTCCCAAGGCTCCTTCATACTTCTCCACAAATTCTTGGGCCTCCCTGGTTGGAAAAAAAGAGGCGGGGGCAGGAATTAACACCCACCCAAAAGAAATCTGAACTGTGAGGGTGTCTATGCAGTGGAAAGCTGTGTTTTTATACTGCTTGTGGAGTATAATGCAAGTTTCATGAATGAAAGGTATTTTGTCTGTTCAGTCCCTGAAATGTCCTAAATACAAGCACAGTGCTTGCTATAGGGCAGGCACCTGTAGGCAGAATTTTGGCCTCCATGACCTTCATCCCCTGGTGGTACATTCATGAGTGGAAAAAGGGATTTGGCAGGTATAATATTACTGACTTTAAAATAGGAACATAGCTGCCCTAGCTGGTTTGGCTCAGTGGACAGAGCATTGGCCTGTGGACTCTAGGGTCCTGGGTTTGATTCTGGTCAAGGGCACATGCCCGGGTTGTGGGCTCCATCCCCAGTAGGGGGCATGCAGGAGGTAGCCAACCAATGATTCTTTCTCATCATTGATGTTTCTCTCTTTCCCTCTCCCTTCCTCTCTGAAATCAATTCATATATATATATATATATAAATGACATAGCCCAACCGGCATGGCTCAGAGGTTGAGCCTTGACCTATGAACCAGGAGGTTACTATTCTATTCCCTTCCTTTTCAGGGCACATGCCCGGGTTGCAGGCTCGATCCCCAGTGCTGGGGAGGTGCGGGGAGGGGGGTGCAGGTTAGAGGGGGACATGAAGGAGGCAGCTGATCAAGGATTTTCTCTCATCACTAATGTTTCTATCTTTCTCTCCTTCTCCCTTCCTTTCTGAAATCAAAATATATATTTTTTAAAAATAGGGACATGATTTTGGGTTATCTGGAAGGGTCCACTGTAATCACGTGAGCCCTTAAAAACAGAGGAGGAAGGTAGAAGAGTCAGAGAGAAGTGGCAGAAGAGAAAGTTACAGAAATTAGAAGCAGGAGAATCTCTGACTCTCTGTTGCTGGGGCCCCACATGAAAACCAAGAGAAGGAAATGAATCTGCCAAAAGCCAGTGAGCTTGGAAGAGGACCCAGAGCCTGAGATGGGAACTGCAGCCCTACTGATACCTTGATTTTAGTCCAGTGAGACCCTGAGCAGAGAATCCAGCCACGCTGTGCTGGGCCTCTGACTGACAGAAGTGTGAGCTAACAAACGAGTGCTGTCTGACACTGTTAAGCTTGTAGTCGTTTGTTACAGCCGCAACAGAAAACAATGCAGCAATCAGGAGATATTTGTGAAGTGCATGAATGTTGAATGAGTGAGTGAACATCCAGGGAAGGTTGGCTACATTAAGTACTCTGGGGTGGTGTGCTGGGGCTGGTGAGGACCGGCTCCCGTGAACCTATTTAACTGTTCAGGGACGTGGCCGACCAATTGTTGAACTGTTGGTACCTTGAAATTGGCCATGGTGGGAGCATGCTCCCCCCTTCCTCCCCCTTTCCCCCTGCTGAGAACCAATTTATCAGCAGCTACTGGATAAACCCAAACAAGTGAATAAAGAATGAAATTCATTTCACAGTGGATGCAAGAGGCATGGTGGAGCTGTGGGTCTCGCTGCTATTGCTACAGCCCCCACTGCTTGCTATACAAACCTACACCATCTCTAACGTGTCAGTGCGGGCCGTAGACACGTGTCAAAGTCACATTCAAACCTGGGAGTAATGCCAAGGCTGGTTTTATTAGGATGACTCCATGGTGTATCAGTATGATGGAGGCTGACTGCCTAGCTGAGCCCAGGCTCAAAAGCTGGGCTGTCTGGGGTCAAGGCTCCACAATGAGATTAGCAACTCGTACCCCCTCAAGGCAGTGACTTGTCTGTGACTACCAACATCACCGAGACACCAAAGAACCATTTTCATGAAATCCATACTTTTGTCCTCTTTCTGTATCCTGTGAGTGGACAGAGACTTGTAAGCACTTGGAGTTTGAATTTAACCACGCCCACTTTTAAGATTTGGGGACTTCAGATGATGATTCTCAAAAGTGAAAGCCAGCTCTCGTGGAGCCCAGCAGCAAATGCTTTTCTTCTCCTCGTCCATACTCTGTGTCCAGACCCCCAGGAAGCCCTCAGGAGAAGAGGGCTCAGCACGAGGCGCAAACTCTGAGGATCATTCACTGTGGAGACGCCACCTGATTTAATCATTTTGATGAAGGAGCCTCTTGTGCATGTGGGGTCTCTGACTCCCCTGTATGTGGGTTCCCATACATACATATGTGTAAAATTTGGCTATTTTCTCTTGTAAAAGAAAAAGAATTTTGATGGACACGGTAAGCTAACATTTTTACAGTGAACGCCTTTACACATGTCCCCTGTGAGCCAGACCATCATGTTTTTCCTTACCGAGATGGGACTGGCTTATGCAAACACTGGCTCCTGCCCTGCGCTTCCCCGTGGCTGCAAAGCTGACTTCCCTAGGGTCTTTCTGTCCCCTCCCTGTCAGCAGTGTCCTTTCAAACGCAGGACAAAAGCCACATTTGAGACAATTTCAGTCATTATTTCCTTGACGACGTTTTTGGTCCTGTCCTCTTTCTCCTCTTCTTCTGGGACCCACTTTTCCCCTTCACATCCAGGGCAAGGGATTTGGAGAAGAACTGACATTAGATCATTTGTTATAGTCTCACAGGTGCCCGCGGCTCTGCTCACGCTCTCCCCAGACTATCTTCTCTCTGTTGTTCAGGTTGGGTAATTTCTCTTGCTCTACCTTCAACTTCGCTGTTACTTAACTCTGTTCTCTTCATTCTGCTGTTGAGCCCAATTATTGAGTTTTTAGAAGTGTCAGGTTTTTTTTAAAATTTCTAGTTGTTCCTCTATGTCTATTTCTTTTCTTAGCCTTTCTATTTCTTCATTTGCTTCATGTGTTCATAATATAATAGTTTCTTTATAATCCTTGCCAGATAATTCCAACATCTATGTCATCTCGGTATTAGCATCTGTTGATGGGCTTTTATTATTCAGTTTGAGAGCTCCCTGATTCTTGCTGTGACGAGTGATTTTCAACTGAGGTCTGGACATCTGGTGGATTACGTCATGAGACCCCGGATCTCATGCCAACTTTGTGTTTCAGCAGGCGTCCTCTGACACGGCTCCAGTAGGTGAAGGGGATGCTGCCTGGTCACCCAGGTGGCAGTCCAGGTCCTTCACTCGCCTCCTCTGAGACGCAGGGCTGGGCAGGACTCCTTGTTACTGCTGAGCTGGAGTGGGGGCTCAGGCTCCCCACCAGGTCTCCACCCACATCATCCTAACGAGGAGGGACACCTTGTTCCTGCCACGGGGTGGTAAAAGTCCAGACTCTCCGTGTGGCCTCCACTGACACCATGGGGGGGGGGGGGCGGGCTCACTCCTGCCCACTCTCTCCCCAAGGTGAGAGGGGATGAAAGTCCCTGCTCCCCACTCAGTTTTCTCTGATACCTCCTGGGGGCACCATGTCATAACCTGGCAAGGAAGGAAACCTAGGCTTCCCCACTTAACTATATATGTATATTTTGGTTAATCCTCACCTGAGGATATTTTTTCCATTGGTTTTTTAGAGCAAATGGAAGGGAGGGGGACAGACTGAGAGAAACATCTATGTGAGAGAGACACATTGAAGGTTGCTTCCCACAAACATCCCGACTGAGGCCGGAGATCGAGCCTGCAACCGAGGTACATGCCGTTGACTGGAATTGAACCTGCGACCCTTCAGTCCAAAGGCCGACCCTCCAACCACTGAGCCAAACCGGCCCCCACTGACTTCTGTTGCTAGGGGTGGGGGTGGGGCTGCTGTTTTATTTGTGGGGTTTGGCTGGAATAGGGTTGTTGTTGTCTGTTTTCTGTCTTGCCGGGCTGTCCATTTTCTGGTCCTTTGGCCAGAGAGAGCAGGCTTTTCTTCGGGAATTTTTTGTATATGTTGGTGTTGCTGGGTTGCCAGCTTCTCTAGCCTGGGAACATAAGCAAAAAGAAGGAAAGAAATCCTGGAACTCAATGCCCTGGCATTTCTTTGGTCCTGAGGTCCTTAGCCAGTCTGCCTTCATCTCTGCACCTTACAGAGTCTTTTAAGTTTGTTTTACATGCAAACTTCCAAGGTTTTGGTTGTACTGAGTGGGTATGTCTACTCCATCCTCCCGGAAGGGGAATTCTTCATCTCTCAGAAGAAAGCAAGCTGAGGAAAACATCTGATTAATTTTACTACGATTAAAGCAAACATCCCTGACTTGTGGGCACTAGTTGCTCTTTTGCCAACATCACAGCCCATCGTGCATCATTATTAATCATGTCCATTAATAATGCCTTTTCTGATCATCTTTGTTCCCATCCTTATTTCCCAGGGCTCAGCATGGTGTCTGGCACAAAGATATCCAAGTTTTAATAATAATAGCTACTGTTTATTAATTGCATATTATGTGCTGGGCATTTCAAATAAATATTTTGAATTTGTCAGAAAAACTCTATGAGGTAGATATTATTATTCCTCTTTTACAAATGAAGAGTGTGAGGCTCAGAGAGGTTAAGGAAGGGAAACCAGACTGAGAGGGATTAGCCAGCCAAAGCCACCCAGATGTGGCAGAGGTGTGAATGCAGGCTTGCCCCAATTCACTGCTATGGCTCCTCAGACCTCGCCGTTCTTTTTTGATGATCTACAACAACTATGCCCAGGCCAGCCAGCTGCCCGAGTGGGCCAGCGGCTAGGGCCCCCACACCATTGCTTCTAAAAAAAGAGAATGTAGTCTGGGAATGCTATCTGCTATTGGAGAGTTCACCACCAGAAGAGGAAACCATACAGGAGGCAAAGGTGTGCATTCTAGAATGTCTAGTAATTCTGGAGAGGTGATTACAAAGTAAGAACGCAGGTTCTAGGGCCAGGATTCCTGAGTTCAAATCCTCATCAGGCCACTTAACTCAGTATGTGACTTTGGGCAATTTACTCGATTGCTCTGTGTCTCAGATTGCTCATCATTAAATGGGGACAATGTTAGCAGTCCCCTACACCACAGGGTGGTGATGAGGATTAAATGAATTGGGACACATACAGCACTCAGACCAGGGCCTGGCGCATAGGGAGTGCTCAGCACATGTTGGCTACGTATAAAAGGAAGAACATTAGAAGATGAATCAGATTTGGCTCTGCAAACAAGAGCATCCAGTCAAATGAGGGGCGGTGCCTGGGCATCAGAGTGGCCGTTAATAACTGAGCCTGAATGTGGGGAGGGGCATTGAGGAGGGGCAATGGGGACTTCATTGCAGAGGAGACACTTGGTCTGAGTCTTGCAAGTGTGTAGAGGGAGCCGTGGGCTGGTAGAAAGCAGAAACCTAGAAGAGGCACTGGCTGGAGTGGAGCCCCAGAGACTGGAGCCTTAGGTATGAGTCTGGGATAAGGAGTCTTGCAAGAGGGAGAGAAAGGAAGGAGGTCTGGAGGGGGGAGACCACTCTTCGCTGGGAGACCTGCCCCAGTGAGCAAGTGAAAGAGACAATTCTTTCCAGCTTTTCAGGACTTAGTCACTTCCCACCCCCAACAAGGGTGGGAACTGTTCCTCCTGCCTGGGGGGGATGTCAGACTTCTCCGTGGGCAGCTGAGCAGCCCTGGGGGATTTCATCGCCCCTGAGACGTCCAGCCAGCTGGGGATCTCATTTCCATAAGCATCAAGGTGCTCTTTTTCCACTGTTAATAAAAGATGTGTTCAGCTGACACCTGAGTGGGGATGAGGCTCTGCTGGAGTGACAGATGGTTGTGCTGCTCTGACTAACAGAGGAAGAACCCGGCCCTGAGGGAGCAGGAGAAGAGACTCAGACAAACAAGAACCACTGCCTGGAGCAGTACCTACAGCCCAAATCATAGCCATTTAATCCAACATATTAAAAATTCACAATTCCTATATGTAACCAATATAAAATATTAATCACTTATTTCACATTCTTTTTGTATTGTCTTCAAATCCAGTGTTCATCTTGTTCCATGCGTGATGATTTAAATTTAAATAAATTAATATAAAAAATCCAGTTTCTCAGTCACACTGATGGGGAAAATAAGACATTTTGGGGGGTCTTTTTTTGGTCGCCTGGTATTCTGTAACAGCACTAACTGCTTTTCAAGTGCTCAGGAGCCACAGGTGGCTACTTTGTTAGAGCATTTCCACCCCAGAAGGTTCTGTGGGCCAGCCCTGGCCTGGAGGCACCCCAGGGAGCCATTTTCCTGCAGCTGCGTGGGAGACAATGTAATAATTTGCAGGACAGTGAGTAAGCTCTGCCAGGGCCCTTGTAAGGGCCTGTAAGGGTTTGTGCAGCCAGCATCTTTACTATGCCCGCTGGAGGCAAACAGAGTTAAAATAAAACTGCCAAATTGTTCTACATAATAGAGGGGGAGGCAGTTGACTTGAGCCATGAAGAAACTGAGGTGTGAAAGAAAGCAACCAAAGAACTTGTATGCATGTATGTATGACCCATGGACTCAGACAATGGGGTGGTGAGGGCCTGAGGTGGGGGACAGGGGTGGGCTGGAATGGGTCGGTGGCGGGGAGAGGGGGGAAAGGGACATATGTAATACTTTCAACAATAAAGATTTTAAAAAAGAAAGAAACTTAGGTGTGAGAGGAGCTGGGGAAAATGTCTTTATAGTTTCTGCCCCAACCCTGTGGCAGAAACATGGAAGAAAGACTGGGGGAAATGGTAAGTGTGGATGGGAGTTTTTTAGTAGAAAACCAGAAGTTAGGCAATGTGACTCCCGTTCTTATCTCAAAACTGCAGTAGACACTCAAGAATCATAAAATGCTGGTGTGCCAGCCGTCATATGGACACCGGAGAAGTGGCTGAGTTGAAAACGGGACTTAGGAGGGTGTGTTCATGGAGCATCGTCGAAAGCTTGGCCCTGTGTTAGGCATTTGGGACACGTGAATAGCTGAGACAGACCCCTTCCTGCTCTCTCTCCGCAGTGTGAGTGTGCTGCACATGGAGGGGTTCTGGGTGCTTAAAACCCGAGAGGTCTGAGTCTGTTGAGATGGGGGGCGGGCGGTCACAGAAAGCCCCCCCAAGGAAGGCGTGTCTATGTTGGGCTGCGAGGGAAGCACAGAAGCCACCAGAAGGGGTGGGGGTGAGACAGAAGGGGCAGCCAGGCACTGGAAGGGCAGGGCGCAGGCAGGAGCACCAGGATTCTGTCTCTGGCCTGGCCCAGCTCCTTGCTGGCCAAACAGCAGAGTCTCAGTCATCAGTCCCGGCTCATGCTGGTCTTGGCTGTAAGGGCAACTCCCCTGTCCCTCAGCACTGTGCTCACGCTGGGGACAGAGGGGGCCAAGGAGAGTAGGAGGGTGAATCCCCTTCCTGTGAAGCCCCCTTGGGGCAGAGAGGAGGAAGGGCCGTGGAGCCCATCAGGAGGAGCGGAGCTTTGGGACGGTGAGAGGCCCTGGCCGACCATCTGCTCACCTGAGCTCCGTAAGCTTCTTCGCCATGGGCCAGGGCTTGTTGCGCATGTGGGTGATGAGCTTCTTCTTCTCTTCCACCTGCTCCAGGATCCTGGCCAGCTCCTCCTCAGACAGAGACTCCCCAGCAGAGGTGCTGGAGGCCAGGGAGGGCGATCTGGAGGAGAGCCAGGGTAGAGCAGAGAGTGGAAAGGAGGCGCGTGTGGGATCAGAGGAGCCCATAGTCAGACAGGTGGGCTGTGCACCAGACACTCGCAGCTCTGACCACCCTAGCAGGCCTGCGCCTGCTCAGAACCCCCTCAGTGACTCCCGCCTCCTGTAGCAGAGGCCTGCAGCTCTGTCCTGTAGCTCAAGGCACTGGGAGGAAGGCCTCCCCAAATTCTACCTCTCCGAGTCCTCCCCACATACCAGACTCTAGCACCGTGCTGTCCAGTAGAAATACAATGCGTGCCACATACTGTAATTTTAAAATTTTTAGTAGCCCCATTAAAGTGCTAAAAGGAAATGGGTAAGATTAACTTTTAATAATGCCTTTCATTTAATCCAATATATTAAAAATTATAATTTCAACATGTAATCAATATAAAAATTATTAATGAGATATTTTCCATTCTTTTTGTATTGTCTTCAAAGTTTGGTGTTCGTTTTGCGCTCACAGTGCCTGTCAATTCAGACATTAAATTTTCATTAAGCATATCAGATCTGTATTTGAATTTCATAAAATTTATAATTGAAAAAAGTAGATTCATGTACCTCAATTTTTTGAGATGTACTTAAAAGTTTCCCAACAAATGAAGCAAGTAGCAGAATGTCATTTTCTTTTGACATTTGCATCTGCATCGACAAAAGCTTGTCTTTTTTAAAGAAATGCTTTGCCTTTAAAGTAAAATTGATTTCAAAACTACATCTGTCTGTCCAAGTTAAGTACATTTACTAACTCTTGGGTCAGCTCTATATTAGCATCCAATTAAAATTAAATTGAATGGGACATTCGGTCCCTTGGTCACACTAGCCACATTTCCAGTGCCAGCATGTGGCTGGCTGCTGTTGTATGGACGACACTGCTGCAGAGAGCTCTCCGCTGGGCACCCTGTCGTGTGATGACCCTCAGCCTCTCATGGACAGGACTATGGGCTCAGCTGCCACAGAATCCAGATTCTTGTGTGTGCTCCGCACCGCCTCCTTCTGTCATAAGAACAGTGACTCGCAGCTGAGTTTGATTTAATCTGATCAACTTGGTTTAATTGGATCAGAAGGTCACAGTTCGATTCCTAGTCAGGGCACATGTCCAAGTTGTGGGCTTGATCTCCCAGTAGGGGGCATGCAGGACGTAGCCAATCAATGATTCTCTCCCTCTCCCTATCTCTCTTAAATAAATTATATATATCCCCTAGTAGTCTGTGGGGAACAAAGCTGAGGCTTTTTCATCTCTCTGTGCCCTGCCATGGGCATGGATGAGTCCTGGTCTGTACCCCTTACTTTGCGTCTGCCATCCAGACACTGGTGGTCCGTTTAGGATGGTGCAACTTCCCTCTAAAGTTTGGAACACTCCAAGGCCCATTGACAGTGCATTCAAGTTCTCTTTAAGTTGTTAAGGACACTACTCATCCTTTACCCGCTTAGCTCATGTCCAGGGACAACCAGACAGTAGACAAAAGCCCTAACAGCCAAGGAGGGCTGACATGGGTGACAGGAGGAATCAGTGGCCGGTTTGAGGGCCTGAGTTCCATCTCTGCAAAGGTGGAAAGGCACCATGGACAATGACTGGGGGTGTGGGTGAAGAGGGTTCGTTGGAACCTGGGGGAAGGAGTGCCAACTTCACCATAATCCTAATACCTCCACTGTTTCAAAAGCCTCCCCGCCCATTACCAACAGGGATTCTTCAAACATCCTGAGACGTGAACAATGCAAAAAGGGGAGGCGAAGAGAGGGAGCTGTCCATTCAAAATTGGGAGCAAAACATGGAACTCAAGTTTTGACTTGTCAACTCTGTAAGCTGTTCATCAACCCACGTGTGCTAGCGCTAATGAACAAAGGAAACAAAACAGATGAAGCAAGCCCCAAATCCTCGAACTTCAGAGCTGGTGGAACCCTTGAAGATCGTTTAGATCAATGCTGTGTTTCACAGAAGAGGACACAGGTCCAGATCAGGGAAATGGTGTACTTAAAGCCTGCCTATGAGTCCTAAATCCAATTTTGCTCATTTCTATCAGCTCCTCTGCAAGAGCTGTGGCGAGTCACCCGCTGGAATCAGGAGACTTGGAGTCTTGTCCCACCCTGCAGCCTCCCCTCCCCACTCGGAGCTTCCACTTGCTCTGGTGTGAGATGAGGTGTTGAGTGGCGCGTGCCCAGTGACCACTCCACCTGGATGGCCATGATTTCCCCCCAGGTTCTGCCCCAGGTTCGGAGAGGTGGGCAGAGGCAAGTAGAAGCAGGAGAAGAGAGCAGGGTAGCCTGTTTGTAAGGGGGGGGGGGGGGCGTGGTCCTTATCAGGAGAGGGAGGAAGATCAGCAGAAGAGGGAAAGCACGACTAAAAACACACCTGAATCAGTCACAACACACCTGTGTTTCTTCAGTTGCTTCCACATCTCCTTCTTCGGCACCTCCTTCTCCTTCTTTGGGGATGCTCTCTGCTCCTTAAGGGAAGCCTTCCCATCCTTCTTCTTCCTCCCCTCTCGGGTCCTCTGGGCTGTGCTCCGCTTCTGTTTCCCCAGCTCTTCTCGGTGTCTCTTGTGCTCTACCTGCTTCCTTTGGGGGGAGTCTGGCCTTGGGCTGCCCTTGGCCCGCTCCTGGCCAGTAGGGCCTCCACACCTGCCTGTCACACCCTCTGCTTTGGGGGCTGGCTTCCTGGAGGATCTCCTCCCAGACCTGTCACCTGTAGGGGCAGGAAAAAGACAGGTCCCAGCTGTGAGAAATCAGATGTTCAAGATGCTTCTTGGAGCTTGTTGGCTCCAAAGGCCTCTTTTGGAGCCTCTGGTCTTGGGTGAAAATTGATGTCTCCCTCCTTTGACTAGTTGGCACTCCTACACACTCCTGCCTATCCTCAGGTAGAGATCCAGGCACATGCCTTTCTTCTTTCTCGGTGTGCAGTCCCTTGGACTCAGAGCTGAATCATCTCCTGACTCCCAGGGTCAAGGCCAAGCCTGGGCCTCTGTTTGGTAAGGCTGGATCACTGAGACAGGAAGGACCCAGCTGGCTTCATTCGCCAGGGCTTTTGCCCCTCATGTGCCCCTGCCTGGCATGAAGGAAAGGATAGGAGGTGAGAGCAGCAGGCCACGGGTTCAGTCAGGAGGCAGAGGGAGAGGGGAAATGTGGGCGAGAGCCTTTGTTCTAGTTCCAGAGGGAAGGAATGGATGAGGTAGAGTAAGCAGGGTTAGGGATGGCTGGTTTGAATAATTTCAAAAAGACCCAGAATAGCCTACATAATATTGAAGGAGGAGAACAAAGTTGGTCAACAGACATTATCTAACATCAAGATTTATTATAAAGCTATAATAATCAAGACAGTGTGGTGTTAGTGAAAGAATGGACAAATACACTAATAGAGCAGAATAGAGAGGCCAGAAAAAGACTCACATAAATGTAGCCAACTGACCTTTGACAAAGGCAGTTCAATGGAGATAGTATGTTTCACCAGATGGTGCTGGAAAACTGGACATTGCATCACATGCAAAATAATAATAATAATGTAGACACAGATCTTATACCTTTCACAAAAATTAACTCAAAATGGATCATAGATCTAAATGTAAAATGCAACAGATAAAGCTCCCCAAAGATAACAGAAGAAGATACCTAGGTGATCTTGGGTTTTGCAATGACATTTTGAATCCTAAATCATGATGGATAAGTTAAAAGAAAAAATGGACAAGTTGGACTTCATTAAAATTAAAAAGTTCTGCTCTGCAAAATCACTGTTAAAAAATGAAACACAATACAACAACAACAAAATAAAAATATAAAAAAGAAAGAAAATGAAAAGACAAGTCACAGGCTGGAAGGAAACATTTGCAAAACGCATATCTGAAAAGAATTGGTATCTAAAGTCTACAAAGGCCTATTAAAACTCCACAATAAGAAAATAGCTCAATTTAAAAATGTGCAATGGATCTCAACAGGTACCTCTCCAAAGAAATACACAGATGGCAGATAGGTATAAAAAAGAAGCCAACATCATATGTCTTCAGGGAACTATGAATTAAACCAAGAATGACTTGTTAGATGACTAGCCACATGAATTGCTAGTGAGGATGTGGAGTAACAGGAACTCTCATTTATTGCTAGCAGGAATGCAAAATGTTACAGCCGCTTTGGAAAGCAATTTGGCAGTTTCTTACAATGCTAAACACAGCTTTCCCCTAGAATTCAGCAGTCACACTTGTAGGGGTTTTTCCAAATGAACTGAAAACTTAGGTCCACATAAAACCTGCACACAAATGTTTACAGCAGCTTTACGTATAATTGCCAAAAACTGGAGGCAAACAAGACGTCCTTTAATAAGCGAATGGATAAGTAAACTGTGGTGCATCCAGACAACAGAATATTATTCAGTGATCAAATGAGCTATGGAGCCCTGAAAAGACACGGAGGGACCGACCTTAAATGCATACTCCTAAGTGAAAGAAGACAGACTGAAAAGGCTATGAACTATTGGATCCCAACTATGTGACATCTGGGAAAGGCAAAACTATAGAGACAGTGCCCTGGCTGGTGTGGCTCAGCTGGTTGGAGCATCATCCCACACACCAAAAGGTGGCAGGTTTGTGGGTTCGATTCCCGTTAGGGCACATACCCAGGTTGTGGGTATCTCTGATGGGAGTACATATGGGAGGCAACTGATCGATGTTTCTCTCTCACATTGACGTTTTTTTCTCTCTCCCTTTCTCTCTTCCCTCCTCTCTCTCTCAAATCAATAAGAAAAAAGCATGTCCTTGGGTGAGGATTTAAAAAATATTTTTAAAAACACCCATGGAGACAGTAAAAAGATCAGTGGTTGCCAGGAGTGGAGGGGGAGGGGAGAAGGGATGCTAGGTGGAGCACAGAGCATCTTTTTCAGGGTGTACTAGTCTGTGTGATATTGTAATGGTAGATGCATGACATTATGCCTTTGTCAAAATTTGTACAGACAGCACAAAGAGTGACTCCTAATGTAAACTGTGGACTTTAGCTAATAATAAGGTATTAATATCAGTCCATCAGTTGTAACAAATGCACCACACTGACGCAAGATGCTAAAAATAGGGGAATCTGGGTGTCGGGGGGCGAGGGGAGGAAAGAAGATTGTATATGGGGGCTCTTTCTGTTTTCCATGCACCTTTTCTGTGCATCTGAAACGGATCCGCTCAGGCTGAAGAGTGACCACAAGGTGAGAGTGAGAACTGAGACCATGCACCCCATGCTCAGCCTGGACATAGAGCCCAAACTACACGTTAGTGTCTATATGAAGATGACTTTGTGCTATGCCTGTCTTCATTAGCATGGCTGTATTATTCCAGGAATTTCCTGCCCAGGCAAATGGCTCATTACAGGATTTTCCCACAGATCCATCACCTCTTCAATGAAATGCATCACAGACAATTTGCACCCTTCGATTCTTTGAAAGCTTTGCCTCAAAATCCCGGCCTTGCTACTTATTGTGGACTGGTCTAGCATAATTCTTACCCAATCCTAAACAAGCCCCCACTTTGAAAGACCTGCCTTGAATCAAATTTTCAATTCTCAATAAATTCTGACTTCCCCGCCCCGCTGAGACAGTGCCAAAGCTTGCCTGTAAGCAACACATCAGCTTTGTCTTATCAACAGGCTGTGTTCTTCATTCTTAGGGAGCCAGCTTTTGACAATAAATTAGATCAACGTATTTTGCTTTTAAAAAGGAGAAATAAATGGCGTACTAAAGAAAGAGGCCATGGAAATAGAGAGTCATGAATTATAATTGGGAGGGTTGAAAACGCCTCTCAAAGAACTGATGTTTATGCTGAATCTTGAAGGATGAACAGGACTTTGCCAAGAGAAGAAAGGGGTAGAGACAGAAAGGGAGTGGTGGTCAACGGTGGAGGGATTGTGAGCCAAGGAATCAGGGGATTGAGGGCCCTGGGGAAATGCCAAGGGGTCTGGGCATGGGTTACCGAGGCAGAGCTGAGTCTCGGGTAAGATCCCGTGCTGGGGCGGGGACTGTGGAGAGTAGGGGTTACCCAGAAAACAGTACCTGCTAATGGGCAGTTGGATTGAAATCCGAAGGGTGAGGGTGTGATACTGGAGTGTGTTTTGCAGGTCGTGGCCTGCATCAATGGGTCATGCTAGCTGCACTGAAGGGGCTGTCGGGCGGGGACACTGGCTCCCAGTCACTGTAGGGCAGGCCCTGTGGGCATGTTTGTTTCACTTGCTGTGAAGGCAGGAGGAGACATCAAGCAGGACAGCAATCTCCACTGGGACTTGGTCCCCAATTGCTGCAGTCACTTCAGGGACCTATGAGACCGCTGGTGTAAATAAGCCCATTGGAAAGCACTGAGTGCGATTTACAGAAGACAGGAAGCACATGTGTGTGTGGCAGGCAGCTCTCTTCGCCCAGTCCTGCCCTAACCGTGTCTTCTCCTTCTCACCTCCTGGGGGAAAAGGGTTTGGGGTAAGACAACGTAAAGAAAGATAATTTGGTCATAATAATAATTCATCCACATTAGGAAGCTGGTCAGGATCAGCCAGTGAGAGATGGGTTGTCTTGTAGATGCTCTCCTCTTGGAGAAGAGATGGAGCCAGAAACAAATCCTCTCCCTCCAAAGACATGAGAGGAGGGTGAGACTGTGTGTGTGTCGCCGCAAGCACTGAGCCGGGTGGAGGGGAGCTGGGTGGGTGCAGAAGGGGAAGGACTGTAGAGAACCAGACCCAAGCATCCAGCAGACAAGGAGTGGAGCTGGCCCTCCCTCACCCGGCCACAGCGAGGCACACTTTCTCATGCTCGCTCTCATGTCTCTGCAGGGAGCTATGGGCTGGATGGGGTGGCAGGTGGGAGTCCTGACGCCACCCTACCCGCAGGCTGGTGAGTGCTCACTGCTTCCCAAGACTCATCTCAAAGTGTCACAACTCTGGGCGTCTTCCTGACCCCTGGGGCTGCGGGCAGGCCCTCCCTGTGCAGCGTCCGCCCCCTCTCCAGTTAAGCCTCCTGCTTGGGGAGTTCCTCACAAAGACAGGGAGGAAGGAAGGGAGGAAGGAGGATGGTAGGGAGGAGGGACAGTGACCAAGGGGCAGCTGGAGTGTTGAGATGCCAGTGGTGCCTTCACACAGGCTCCCTCCTGCCCAGAGCCCGGGCTCCCCTGCCCATTCCCTTGTCACGGAGCTGCCTCACCAAGGACTCAGGCCCCAGGCAGTGGGGGACAATGGGTGACAAGAGGGAAGAACTTGGCAGAGGAGACAGAGGAGGTGGACCTTGGAGCCAGCTCCCCCATATACTGTACACCAGGGTGGGGGCCAGAACAAGCCCCTTCCCTTCAAAATGGGGTGGGGAAATCTCTCCCACCCCCCAAAACCATTGCTCCCCAAGATTCTGCTTCCTCATCTGCAAGGGGGCCCCTGACTGGGATGCGAGGAGGAGAAAATGGCATCGTATCCACAGCACGTCTCATGGTATGAAGTGAAGGAGGGCCACCCTGTGGGCAGGGCTTCTGCCCTCCTAATGGCAGGGGAGGGTCTTCTCTCCAGCCTATGAGGTCCTCAGAGCAGGCCACCCCCTCTGGGCAAGCCCTCGTGGCTCACATTCTGGATGAGAAGAGGATGAGCACCCACTACTGCTGGGATTTGTGGAGGTTAAGAGTGTGCAGCTGGAGTTGGTGCCTGGGTGTGAGTCCTGACGCCACCTTACCCGCAGGCTGGTGAGTGCTCACTGCTCCCCAAGACTCATCTCAAAGTGTCACAACTCTGGGCGTCTTCTTGACCCCTGGGGCTGCGGGCAGGCCCTCCCTGTGCAGCGTCCGCCCCCTCTCCAGTTAAGCCTCCTGCTTGGGGAGTTCCTCACAAAGACAGGGAGGAAGGAAGAGGATGGAAGAGATGGCGGCTGGGCTGCCAGCCCGAGTGGGCACTGCAGGCTCCCGGGAACGAATCACCACCTCACCTGTGCCTGGAGAGCCGCTCCTAGACCTTCCTCTCGCTCCACCTCCTGCTGTAAGAGACGGACGGGTGGATGGATGGCCTCTGGACAGGCCCCCTCCCTGCACCCCCCCCCCCATTTCACTGTGGGAACCCTCCGCCGGTTCACAGCTGCCTCAGCCCAGAACCCGCTCCCATTCCGAGTATTTTACTAACAAGCTCCGGGACCCCCAGTCTTGACATTTCTCCGACACCCTGGAAAAACCATGAGGTCAGAACATCCCCACAGCTCCCTGCCCCAGGCAGGCAGACAGACAGACAGATTGCCAAGGAAAGGCAACTCTGACCAAGGCAGCAGGAGACTGAAAGACCGCGGAGGGCTCTGCCGGCCTCTGCCGCTCGCTCTGCGCTCAGCACTAGCACAGGTGCTGTGCCTGGCACTCTGCACCTGTCATTTAAAATCCCTCCGACAGTCCTGGAGGGACGGTGGCTGCCTTCACGTCCCCGCTGAGGCAGGGCGGGCTGGATAACCAGCCTGAGGTTGCTCAGCATGCAGGCGGCAGGCCCTGGACTCAAACCAGGTCCCTGGGTCTTGAAAGATCCTTTCTGCCTCCCTGCCCCCTGCGGCTTCCCAGGAGCCCTGGGGGCGGGCCCCGCAGAGATGAGGACAGACTCACCTTCCTCCCCCAGGCCCTGGGGCCGGTGGCTCATGGTCAGCAGGGCTGGCTGGGCCCCCACTCGGCTCAGGGGGCTTGCAGGTCCACACACACCTGTAGCCTGGGGTGGTTTCCTGTCCTCATGGCGGCTGACCTCCCTCCCTAGGCCCAAGGGCAGCCAGGGCTCTGCGGCTTGATTGGGATTGAATGTGGAGGTAGGTGAGGTGTGGGAGAGAGGCAGGAAGGAGCCGAGCCCTTCAATCCGGCCACACACTCCTCAGTTCAGGTTTCCCTGGAGAGAGGCGGCGTGGCCTCACCTTTCAGGCATCACTTACAACAGAGGGGCCCGGAGCTGCTGCTCTTCTCCACTTGCACGGGGCCAGCGGAGGTGTGGGGAGCACCCCAGGGCCCTGGTTGGAACCAGGCACCAGGGAAGTTCTAGGACGTTTGTGAAAATGATCACCAGGGCTCTGATTAAAACACGGATCCCCAGGACGGCCCTGGGCATTGGCATCAGGAAGTCAGGCAGGGCCCAGGACCCTGCACTCGGAATCCTGATGTAAGGAGCCCTGAGCCCACAGCGAACCGCTCCCACCCTGCCTCCTGCTCACCGATGGCAGCGCTGCCCACTGCTGCCCAGCTTCAAAAATGGCAGCTTTGGCTGCTTTGAAAACCATGACCAGAGCCTCAGAGTAGACTCTGGAGGAGGCTCACAGGCCCCGAAGATCTTGTGGGCCTGTAAACATCACGTTTTTATTTTTCCTGTCCTTTAATTCTGTCCCCCGTAGAAGTCAGATTTTTCATAGCACATTAAGCTGTTGGGACTACCTCAAAATATCACGTATGCTGATCGCTGCTTTGAAATTATGAGAGTCACAGACCCACCACTAGATCTTGCTGTTTAATTATTAGGAAGCACGTGTGTCATTATCTGACAGGTTCTTAAAAACTATTTGATACCTATTTCAGGATCCTTGGTCTCCTTTGTAATCTCAGTATTTTATCTTCCGGATTTAAAATTAATGCTCTGACTAGTGTCTATGGCTCTCACCAGGATTCTGAGGCACAATAGGATTAAGAACCTGCCCCAAGGCAAGTCTCCGGTGGGTGTCCCAGACAGCCCCAGCCTCCAACCCTCGGGAGACCCTGGAGACCTTGGTGAAGGGCAGGGGCAAAGGAACCACCACATGTGATGGCCTCTGAAATGCACTCACAACCCTCCAGCTTTAAAACTTTTCTCTTTGTCACCTGCCTTTCTCTCTGATCTGACAGTTCCTGCCCCGGGGTGCAAGGGCAGCGAGGGACTCTCACTCTCTGTCCTCTCCCTCTACAACTGGGGCCCTGGGTGCCTGCAGCTGGCCCCTCTCCCAGCTGCACAACCCCACTGCAGGGCCCCAGACTGGGCAGCAGGCTGCCTGCCCAGAGCAATGAGGAGCGGCTTCCTGCTGAGGGCGCTCCCAGCTCTCCCGCCCCCTCCCCGGTCCCCTGATGAGCGAGGACCCTCACAGCAGCTCGTGGCCCTGCCCTTCCTGGCTCGCTCTTGTGAAAGGAGGAAGGTTTCCTACCCACCTTCGTCTCCAGAGGGTTCCGTCATGTTCCAGCCCCAGCCCTGTCTGCACAAAGGAACACACCACTTCCCTGCTTCCCACAGAGAACAAGGGGCACCCACAGGGCCCGAGCCAGTGGCAGGCACAGGGCACCATCAGGGGGGAAAGCAGGGGACCCTGGTGGGTTTATACTCTCTAAGGCGGCTAGGCTCGGTCTGTGGTGCCCGAAGGGGGAGATCCGGGAATTTAAAAAGTTCTTCTCTCTCACAACAAAGCCCGTATGGGATTCCAAATCCACTTTGGGAGTCAAACACTGAACACAGAGTATTTTGCTCTATTTGTCACACAGCATCTATATAAATTCCAGTGCTCCCGGAGCTATGTACACGTTCAGGGGAGCATGCGGTCTTGGAACGTTGGAGGCAAATGAGTCCGTCCTCATCTCGGCGGGGCCCATCTGCAGGGATCTGGGGTCTTGCAAGGCACAGGTCTTGCGGGTTTGAGCTATTTGCTCAAGGAGTGAGGAAAGAGAATGACACTGATATTTTAAAACTCTTATCCTGCCCTGGCCGGTTGCTCGGTTGGTTGGAACATCCTCCTGTCCACCAAAAGGTTGCAGGTTCCATTCCTGGTCCGGGCACACACCTGGGTGGTGGGTAAGATCCCCCACAGCCTGTGGAAGCGATTTGGAACATGAGCTTGGAAATCAGAGTCTAGTTTTGCATGATCTTATGCATATTCTTCCCAAGCCTCTGTTTTCTCACCTGGAAAATGGGGATAAGAGGTTCCTCTTGGGACTTGTGAGGGATTGAAATGTATGAAGGCAGGTAAAGGCGCCTGCACAGGCCAGAGAACACCAGTAATGGAGAGCTTGTCGCTTGCCTACCCTTGGGGTGGGGGGTGAGGGGTAGCTGCATGCTCCGGGTCCTCCTGGACCTGGTTTATCTCCCCTCGCTCCACATTCTCCATCATACCTCTGTGTGCCTGTGGTAGCCATGCAGGGGCCTTGCCTCTTTGTCAGGAAGATCCCAGGGCTAGTGCCGTGCCAGCCAAGAAACTCTGCTTACCTGTCAGCAGGGAAGCCCCTGGACTCAACCCGAGGCAGAACCCACGAACAACTCTTTCAGAGGCTGTGCTGGGCAGCTGAGCCCATTCAAGCTGGCTTTCCACTCTGAAGCGATACTTTTTAAGGCTTTGGGCAGCATGTTCCTACCAGGAGGGGAACCTTGTCTGAGAGGAATAACGACACTGGGTGTCTTGGCGTCATCTGCCGCCCGCCTCCTGCTTCTCTTGCTGCACCGGTTTCACATCCCTGTGCACCCGTATTGCCTTCTCCTTGCACCCCTCCCACTAGAGGACCACGGGGGTCTCACCGGCAGGAATCCAACACCTCCAGGGATGGGCTGCTTACTCCCTCGTTAAGCTGTTCTTTTCACTGACATGCACACTGGCTTGTGGGTGGTTCATTCTGGTGCCTAATTATGAAAGATTCACAAGCACAGAAAACTCATCACTGGAAGCACCCAGCGCTCTTCTCCCAGGTGGCCGGGCACACACACAAGGTTTGGTTGTTTGGATCCATGGAACCTACATCAGCCTCCAACCCACTTCCCATGACGCTTTCATCGTGTTGACCACACCTGACAATTTGAATCTCTCCCTCCCTCCCTCCCCTGTGTTCCTTTAAGTGTGGAACAGGCCTTGACCCTCCACAACGCCAGGAAGAGGGGTGCCCGGTTTTGTTTGGGGAAAGGAATCAGGGGAGACCTCCAGAAACAGTGTGCTGAGCTGAGGTTTAAAAAATGAGAGGAGGCCAGGGGAGGGCTTCTTGGGCTGAGGCAACAGCAGGAACAGGGCCATGTGTCCTTTGGTGTTGCTGCTGGTGGGTAAGTTTGAAGTGAGGCCAGAAGGAGGGTGAGGCCAACGGGCCGGCTGGAAAGATGGTGGAGACTTGCAACTGTCTTTTAAGGATACAGAACCCTTGTATTTGTTTGTTTTAACTTTTGTTAATCCTCACCCGAGGATATTTTCCCATTGCTTTTTAGAGAGAGTAGAAGGGAGGGGGAGAGATGCAGAGAGAGAAACATCAATGTGAGAGAGACACATCGTTTGGTTGCTTTCCGCACACACCCTGACGAGGGCCAGGTATCGAGCCTACAACCTAAGTACGTGCCCTTGACCAGAATCAAACCCAAGACCATTCAGTACGAGGGCCAACGCTCTATCCACTTAGCCAAACCGACTAGGCCAGAACCCTTGATTCCATAAGGATAAAACTCATCTTTCAAGGATACAAAACTCTGAAGGGTTTTGATGCATGGCACAACAGGTCTCAAACGAACAGAGGGTTAGAAGCAGGTGAACCATAACCTCTGCAGTGCTGAGTCACTGAAAAGGTTTTGCCGTTGGATATGGAGAATCCGAACACAATATCCAATTGCGACTACCAGTGGGAGAGAACAGGTATCCTGCCTGTGGCCACCGGTGGGTCCAGGGCAGGTGGGGTAGCCACAGCTGTGCAAGGTCTTTTTGGGCGGCTGGCTTGGGTGTCCCAGTTAGAGTGGTGTCCATATTTATCAGACTTCTCTCCTGTGGAACTCTGAGCCCACTGAGGATGACTCAGCACTTTGATCAATGTCGGATCCTGCTCACATTCTCCTTGCGTCAGTGCTGCCTGCTCTCGGGTGGGGGATCCACAGGGACCGGACACACCCCTTCCCCTGGGGCAGGTGGCAGATTCCTTTGAGAGGAAGAGACCACGGAGAGACTTCCCGTTAGATGACAAGCTCTGCTTCTTATTTGGGGCGATGCAGCAAGGTCAGTAGTGCATTTCTGAGAATAAACTATCTCCCAAATAATTGTCAGGCAGGGCCTGGCGTCCGGGGGGGTCTACCAAGCCTCCGGGGCAATTCCTGCTCTGCTTTGCCCTGGAGTTTTGTCTCATCAAGATTTGCCTTTTCTCTGTGGTGATTTCGCCACGTCTGGAACGTGAAACCTCTTGACTTGACACATTTGCAAGTTTTAAGAAACATAATCTAGTTTGAGGGCAGTGAAACCAAATCAGGTGGCACAAAAACGTGTCTTTTAACTTTCCATAAACTATTCTTGTTTTTATTCTGCTTACCCCCGCCTTTTGCTAATTCACACTTGAGTTAAATTTATTGGGCATTCAACTCAAACATGGTTTCAAAGGGTCATAATATTGCAGTGGTGTGCTCTTAATATTTTATCAGGACGGCGGACATTTCTATTGCTAGGGTTGAGGATGGTAAGTGCTGCGGTAATTCTCTCCCAGGGGTGTGGCTTGGTCTTAGACAACAAAACCCTAAAATTTAATATGACACCGGCAAAATCACATGTGTGGTTTCAAAACCAGGAGTCACAGGGTGTCCAAGACCAATGGCCCTGTTGTCTCAAAACCCCTGGTTAAGGGGAAAGCATCTTGGGCCATCTTGTTAATTTATCTAGCCAATTAAAAATACATACGTATAATTAGCTGTGGGCATCTGCTTACAAAACATCCAGTGTCGCTCTCAGAACCTTGTAAACCAGCACAATGGGGAGGATCGGGTGACGGGAGGTAACACTCTGGCTGGGCTAACGTGAGCTGGTGCTGTGGCCCGGCCGCTGCCCTTCACCTGCTGCTCACACCACTGGGCTCCCTGCTGGGGCAGTTTCTGGTGCAGGGCAGCGGAGGGGCGGAGGGGCCGTGGGGAGCGGGATGGCAGCCGTGCGCCCCTGCCAGCCTTGGGGTGTGTATGTGTATGAACAGGGTGTTTTTGAGGCTCCTTGGGGCAGCGTCTGAGTTCCTCTGCTTTACTCTGTCATCACTGAAGGTGGAGCAGAGGGGACTTGTCGGCAAGGAACTGCTGGGGTTGTCTCTGCCATGTCGGCTCATAGTGAGGAGGGGAGACCTACACCCAGGGATTTGGGGCCTGAGGAAACATTATCACCAGGGCAAGGGACGATTCCTGCCAGAGATAAGTCGGACAGACCAAGGGATTGGCTGGGCAGGAGGAAAACGGCAGCCGGGCAGTGTCTAGGGGCCGTGACTTTATGTGTCTGCCTCTGCCTCTCTCCCCCACCCCAGGAGGAAGAGTGTGGACAGAAGACCTGGGGAGCCAGGATTCTGTCACTTCTTCCTCTAGGGCAGTGGTTCTAAACCTTCCTAATGCCACGACCCTTTAATACAGTTCCTCATGTTGTGGTGACCCCCCATTTCATTGTTACAAATTGATCATAATCAAAGCATAGTGATTAATCACAAAAACAATATGTAATTATATATGTGTTTTCCGATGGTCTTAGGCGACCCCTGTGAAAGGGTCGTTCGACTCCCAAAGGGGTCGTGACCTACAGGTTGAGAACCGCTGCTCTAGGGGCTAAGGACAATTCATAACTGGAATGCTCCTCACAAGTGAATGTGTTGAATGAATAAAGTCGAACTGCATTTATAGATGTCACCTGAATCACGGAGACAAGTCCCTCCTCAGTCCCCCATGATGTATGGGCCATAAGGAAGATCCTGACGACTTCTACAACCTCGTGTTTTCACCTGTTCGGTGGAGGTAACTCTGCTCCGACTCCTGTAAGGGTCCTGGGGGCTGAGTGAGCTGGCGGCTATAACCGGAACACCCCAAACCCTGAGGGGTTCAGAGGGGTCTCTGGAATACTGCTGTCACTGCTCACAGTCCTGGAGCTCGGGCCTGAGGTGCCCCTGAAGCCCCATGGTTACCAGGACACAGACCAGCCCCCTTTCCTCTGCTCCGCCACACACCTGCCACAAAGCTCTTGATTTTTTAAACTTTTTTTGTTGTTGTTGTTAATCCTCACCCGAGGATATTTTTTCCATTAATTTCTAGAGAAAGTGGAAGGGAGGGACAGAGGGAGGGAGGGAAAGAGAGAAACATCAATATGGGAGAGACATATTGATTGGTTGCCTCCCGCACGAGCCCTGACTGGGGTGGGGATCGAACCTGAGACCCTTTGGTGCACAGGCGGATGCTCTAACCATTTGGCAACAACAGCAGAGGCCAGAGTTTGACACCCCCCTGACATCAAGCAGACACACCTTGGAGACGTAGTTACACACCATAAAGAGCTTTGTGGTCCTGGCAGGTAACCCAGTGTGGTTGTGTCAGAGCCCAGGGCTGGGGATACCAAACAGGGACAACTTAACAGCCTGACGTTTCTTGGCCGCTTCTGCCACAGGACTAACCCGCACCCCCACCTCCACCCAGAAGCTTGGACTTCCACCTGCCACCTTGTCTCTAGCGCTCACTCTTCCCAGCAAGACACCTACTCATCTGATCAACGAGGGTAGTCACGCACAGTGTGAGAGGTGGGAAGGTCCTTAACTGAGCTGTGGATTCCCTGTGTGTTAAGACCCTGTGGCTGGAAGGCTGCTGGTGGACATGGACCAGGGCAAGGGGAGTGGAAAAGGCGCAGAGGACTCACTTACTGAGAGGTGCACGTCTATCCGGGATAACATTTCTCTCCCTGCCATTTGGGTCAACTCTCATCAGTCCTGCTCTCGGACTGTTTGCTTTTCGGTGCATATGTCTACTGGCCTCCGTTATGTCCTCCTCGGAGAGCCCTCACTCTTTTGATGTTTGTATTACCTGTGCCTCCTTCATCTGAGTCTCTGGAGCCGAAGGGCAGGACTTAGAATTTGGGTCAAAAATTCCGGATCCAGCTTTGGGTGAACAATTTGGGACTCCTGGGAGAGCAGTGGGGCCTTAGCCTCTGGAGGGGAGAGGGGACCGAGCAACCAGCCTGGTCATCAGGGATCTAGGTCGACTTTGAGAGAGGGACTCAGCTTCTGAATTGAGAGCCGGACCTTGGCCTCTGGGCCAGCTGTGAGAAGGTTCCCCATAAAAGGCCCCCCTCCCTCCAGCGCTCTGCCGATGCCCACGCGGTTCGCAGGCCAGACCAAGTGCTCTCCATCCTCCCTGCCTTACTCCAGGGGCCAGGCAGGGACCGGGTGAGGGAGGGCGCTGGCCGGCTGCTGTCGGCAGGACCCGGGGGGTCCCGCCTGAAAGGCCTCACACCCTCCGAACAGGCCCTTGGGGCTCCCCCCCGCGGTTCTCATTGCCCCGACCAGAGACTGCGGGGGAAGCTGGCTCCTCCGCTTGGTCCCGGCAGTTCTGTCGGGCGCCCCCTGCCGGCCAGGCCATCACTCGGTCACCGCGGCAAACCTGGGGACAGACTCAGAAACATCAGCAGAACCACCAGCCTTTGCGAGGGGAGGCTGACCCAGTGGGCCGCAGCACGTTCTTTACGAAGGTAAGCATTTGTCGTGAGTTAGAGCAACTTTACATGAATCTTCGTATAATTAAAAGTGACTCGAGGAGACGGGCAATGGAAGCAGAGCTGTTGTGATGCACTTTGAATATGGAGCAAGAAACTAGCACCCATCTGATGCAGGCAGCTCTGGAAGCTGGGTCAGATTGAGGAAAGGGGCATTTCCCTGGAGCCGACAACCTGATTTTAGTCCTATGAGACCCCTTTCGGACTTCTGACCTCCAGAACTGTAAGACAATAAATTTGTTGTTTTCAGAAAAAAAAAAAAAAGTGACTCATGGAGGGGGTCAATGGGAGAAAAAAGGGGCAGATGTAATACTTTCAACAATGAAGATTTAAAAAAAATTTTTTTTAAGTGACTCAGTTCTTTGATCTCAAAAGTAACTTCCTGTGAATTGGAGCGAATATAAATGTAAATAAGGCGTTTACCTCAAAATGAGAGCTAAGCTCTATCGACTTCTTATTGTGAGCTAGAGCACATTCGTTCAAAAAGACAACGGAAATAAACCCAGAAAGACACATCTCACATCTAAATGTCTTATTGCAAGTTAGAGCAAATTAAGATACGTCTAAATATTAGCTCTAATCCTAACTTCATATGGGAAATGAGGACAAATTGAGTTTATGGGAAATCAAGCTCTAAATCACTCATCTATAATAATAAAAGCATAATATACAAATCGACCGAACGACCAAACAGCAGAACAACTGTCCAGACAACTTTCTGGCTGACCACGCTATGACATGCACTTGTGCCAGGCCAGCCAAGGCAGATGCAATGCAATTGGTCGGGGGGCCCTGACATTGCCCCACGATCACCCCGCAGAGGGAGGCCCAGGCCAGACAAGGGATCACACCCCACACCTGTCACCTGCAGAGGGAGGCGACGGGTGGCGGGGTGGAGAGGGACAGCACGGTACAGATGGCAAGCAGTGGCAGTGGCCGGGGTGGGGGCTGGGCCAGCTGCTGGCAGCTGGGGGAAGGAAAGCCCCAATAGGTCCTGATCGCCAGCCAGGCCTAGGGACCTTACCCGAGGAGTCCCAGATTGCAAGAGGGTGCAGGCCAGGCTGAGGGACACCCTTCCCCCCGGACCCCCCGGCCCCATGCACAAATTTCGTGCACCAGGCCTCTAGTTTAAAATAAAATGTATGAGCTTTAAGGTGCTATAGAAACTTTCCCTTTGCAAGCAAGCTCAGAAACACAGCCACCTCAAATGTACTATCTTCGTGCAAATTAGAGCAAATTAACTAGGTTGAATAAAAACAATATAAATAGGGTGTCCCAAAAATGTATACACACTTTGAATAATTATAAAGGCAGTGTTTATTAAAATACATTTCATTTTCAAAATAGAGCTATCAGCTGTTAAAATGTGTACACATTTCTTTGGGACACCCTGTATATAAGATAAATTAAAAGTACCTTATTATGTTGAGTTAGTGAAAATGAAGATGAAATTAAACGATGTGTCAAACAAGCAGTATGTTGGCAAACAAGCTAAGATGCAGATATTCCCCTCTAAGAAAACTTCTAGTAGTGAGAAAGAGCAAATAAAAATGAGTTAGAACCAATTTAGATAAATCTAAGCAGTATCGGGGAAGATGTCATTATTCCTTAATCTACGTTGTTATGAGGAACGAGAGTAAATATAGTCAGTGCTAAGCATTTTAAGTGCACTCAAGTGCAAAATAACTCCTTTATTTTAAAGGAAACTGTTTATTTCTCTTTAGAAAGAATTCATATGTAACAGTTGATACTGAAACAAGTACTGACTCAAGCACTCTCCAGGTAACTAAGAGTTTAATCTAAGAGTTTTTTTTATGTGAAATCAATCTTGAAATCACTCATTCATTTCAAACAGATCTTACAAGCTTCCGAAGTACTTTGTAAACTTTAAGTGTGCAAACAAGCTCAGAAACATACATTCATCTCAAAATTCCCTGCTTCCTTCACTGGCTAGGAGGAGTGCCTCGGTCCTGGCACAAAGACAGAGATGGTATTCACGGAGACCACCTGCAACGGTGCTCCTGCTCCCCCTCCAGAGGCTGAGTCTGGATTTTGGCTCCATAGGAAGTCCCTGCCTCTCACTCTCGAGGCCACACCCCTGCTTCTCTCTCCAGAATATACTAGTAAGAACCCACTGCTGGCTCCAGAGCCCAAGTCCCAATCCCCCTTCTAGAGCTGGAGTCTCCCGTTTAGCAATTTTTTCTATCTGGATTCCTTTAGGCAGGTAAGGGGAAGGGTCAAAGTTCCTTTCTGAGTCTCTTGTATCTTACAAATAACCAGCTTAAAATAATCAGTATCCCAAGAGGCACATTTTGGGGTGGAAACTCAGCTTCCCCTCACTAGTAATAAGAAGGTTCTTTTAAGAGCACGCATGAGCCGAAACTGGTTTGGCTCAGTGGATAGAATGTTGGCCTGCAGACTGAAGGGTCCCGGGTTCGATTCCGGTCAAGGGCATGTACCTTGGTTTTGGGCACATCCCCAGTGGTGGGTGTGCAGGAGGCAGCTGATTGATGTTTCTCTCTCATTGATGTTTCTAACTCTCTATCCCTCTCCCTTCCTCTCTGTAAAAAATCAATAAAATATGTTAAAAAAAGAGCGTGCAGGATAGTGAACTCATTTTCACAAATACTGCTTTGATTCATTATAATTGCTTATAACTCTCCAAAGAGAAATTCTGAGATCTTTGAAGGTTTGAGACCGACCTGAGGCAGACCTACTAAGGGCCGGCCCCTGTCCAGTAACAGTTTCAACCTCTCCCAGAAATGAAATCTTAAACCAGTCAGTCTGGAATTACCTGGTCAGCACTCTTGAGGTAATTTTCTCATAGACCCCTAAGGGTCTTTGAGACCCTTACCTGAAAGAATCCACTCTGTCCACAGCTTCCTTGTCCCCCTGAACCCTTCTGCCTATAAAAATCTATTTTGTATAGCTCCCCAGAGCTCTTTTCTCTTTGCTAGATCTTCAAATGCTCTCAGTTGATTTTTTTTTTGTAATGCCCTTGACCGGAATCGAACCCAGGACCCTTTGGTCTGCCGGCTGATGCTCTATCCACTGAGCCAAACCGGCTAGGGCTGAATTTTGTTTTGTTTTTTAAACATCCAGGTTCTAGATAATAGGCCAGCGAGCCAAGCTCAGCATGTGTGAGTGCGGCTTCCGTCCTGCAGGACCTGGATGAGAATTTGTCACTAAGTTTGAGGACTTGGACAAGAGGATACCCACTATGTAGCATCCAAAGTGGGCGACTGCTTTGCCTTCCTGTTTCTCCTGCCAGTGAAGTGGGGATGCCCACAGGGGTGCGCGGGTGGCACGAAGCCACACTTGAATGGCGCTCATGAAAGGAGGTGTGCATGCTATGCAGTTTACCGGTAAGCCCAGGGAATTTAGCTGGGCCTGGGAGTAAAAACACAAGCCAGAGCGCAGAAAAGGCTCCCAGCCTGCACTCTGCACCAGCCAGACCGTCAACCGGAAATGCCTCTATTACACAGAACTCTTCACCCCCCGGAGGGGCGGGGTGCGGAACCCTTCTACAGAAGCTGCCGTAGAGATTTCTGGGAAGTGTAGTCTTTCCAGCGGATGAGTAGAAGGAACAGACTTCACTCCGGAATCACTGCCTGTCTTAGTTATTTTTTGGTTATTAAACAAATTAACTTTAGAGAGAGGCCTGCCTCAGGCCAGTGTGTTGCTCCAGTTACTTATGCATTTGTGGGTTGATTTTTTTGTTGTTGTTTGTTTTTCATTGGTGGGTTCTTGTATGTGCCCTGACGCGGGATGGAAGCTGCAACCTCGGCGGGTGAGAGGACGCGCTAACCCCCTGAGCACCCGGCCGAGGCCATCACTGCCTGTTCTGTGCGCGGGCATCTTAATAAAAGAGACGGATAGGCTGTCACTGCAACAGACATTGTCAGTAATTAACCTCGTGGCCGCAGCCTCTCCCCTGGCGGCCATTGGGGGCGGAGCCTGCGGGGATGCTGGGAGCTGTGCTGGCGCCGACGATCGGCGCAGGGCTGGGTGGACCTGCCCCGCTGACGCTGGTGAGCGAACCGCCGAGGCCCTTTGCGGTGCTGGCAGGAGGAGCGGGGCCCCGCGGGGTTAGGGACCCGGTGGAGTGAGGCTGGTCGAGGAGTGGCCGCAAGTCCGGGAGGTTTCGTTTTGGAAATGGGGCGCGGCCCCAGGTGCGCCTTTGGGGGCGGGGAATGGGGTGAGACGCTCGGTGCTGCGCGCTAGGGGACCTTCCGTCTCCGGCTGGGGCGACTGAGCTGGAACTGTGGTTTCTCTTTTGAAGGAGGTGGGATTATTTATTCTGGGCCAGACAACTAACGAAGAGGGATGGGGCTGCAGCCGAGCACCCCGGGGTTTATTTGGGCCGTGCACACGAGTTCAGCCAGGCATCCCCTGGGGTGGGGTGGGGGCGCGGATCCGGCCGTATAGCTCCCCGCGTCTTTCTAGCAAGGGCACCCCTACCTGGGTCCTGCGTGTCCGAGTGGTTGTGGGAACCTAGGATGGATCGTGAGTATGAAGAATTGGGTTTTTGTTTGTTTGCTTGCTTTGGTGGGGCTGAGTGTGGCCCAGGTAGTGACGGGGTGGGGACGGGGTTGGGGTGGGGATCTCAGGACCCGCGGTGCTTAGGTTTGTGGGTGGCGGTGAGCTTCCTGTGGGCAGAATACACCTCCTGACCTAGGCCCCGGGGGGTCGTGGGGAGAGCCTTGGGCCTGGAGTCCTGGGGCTTTAGGGTGGGGGAGGTTTGGGCCCAGGACGGACATCTGGTGCTGGTGGGTGCCACCCGACCTTGACCTGCGTTTAGGCAGTTTTTTGAGTGGGGATGAGCCTGCTTCAGGGGCACCTGTTGTCCTGGGGCTTGTCATGGGGCAGGGGCTCCTCTGCTTTGTGGCAAAGACCCCGGTTTGGCTGTAAATGCCCGTGGCCGGTTTTACTGATTCTCCCTCTCCTTGTCTGCTTTTCCCTCATGTGTTGGGGTCAAAACTCTGGATTAGGGTTTAGGGAATTAACCTCTGGATTCGGGCTTAGGGAATGTAGGTAGGGTGGGAACTTCTGAGAGCTGTTGACTGACTATCCAAATCACTTCTGGCATCTGGTGAGGCCTAGCTATCAGGACTTAAACTTTCATTTTATTTTTATTTTTGGTAAGGACAGATTTTAAACCTGCCCAGTACGTGAACCCCATGAACCTATCGCCGGATCCAGCATTTATTAATTCACTGCTAATCTTTGCATCTCCTCAACCCTATGTGTGAATACACTTTGAGACTAGTCACACCCCACAGGGCTTGGCCACTACTCACCTTACCACTGACAGCTGGCTAAGGACACGGGACTCCACAGGGGGCTAGAGCTCAAATCTAGGCACTTTCTAGCTCTTCAACATGAGCAAGATTCATAACTCTGCCTCAGTTTCTCACAAGACCTAACTCATGGGGCCTTTGGGAGGTAAAAATTGTCCAGAGCCTGGTACACAGTAAGAGTTTTTAGTAATTGTTAAATATTACTAATGATATTACAGCTTGAGGCCCAAAGACACCGAAGGGTTCAAACAGGTCTGCCTAAGATGTGCTACTTTGGCATGTGAACTATTTTGAGGTGAAGGCAGTTGAGACCCTACGGGCTCACAAGAAACTTTCACCTCTCCCTTAAAGAATTTAAGCTTGGGACCTTGTCTCTTCAGAGTTATCACCAGAAATAACTTTTTATGACCTATGGAGCAGGGCAGACCTGTGATTGCTGAACATCTGCTCTTTATCGGACTGCAATGACCTTCCTCCCGCTGAAGCCCCGTGATGCCTTACCCCATCCCGAGCTCAGCGTGCCATACGAACCTCATTTTCCTTTCTGTCTCTGATCCTCAGCTGTGCGTGTGTGGGTGTGGGTGTCTCTGACTCGCGCCTGTATTCGGGGTTCCCATAGGTCCGTATGTAATTAGATTCAGTTATTTTCTCTAATTGATCGAATCTGCCCCTCTAGATTTAATTATTAGGCCAGCCAGACGGACCTAGAAAGGCAGAGGGACGTTTCTTCCTCCCACAGTGCGAAAGAGATTCCTAATTCATGGCAGCCTGTCAGGGCAGGCTGTGTTCTGATGCCCATTGTTGACTCTGCCCCCAGAATCTGTCTACGTCCTTCTCTGGCAGGTCTGAGGCTTTTTTTTTTTTAAAGGAAGAGGAACACCCCTTATTTCAGACTTGGCGATTTCTAGCCTGGTATCTGGGGCTGAGAGACAGTCCTGAGGTTCACAGTTCCTGTTTTATCCTCAGGTCCACGTTCTCATATCCGTGCTGCCCAGAGAGGATTGCATAGAGAAAATGGGCTCCTGGCAGCCCCGTTAAGGTGGGCACCACACACTGTTCACGCTCTTAGGGTGTTTTCTTTGCTCCAAACCGTGGGTGAATTTCCTCTGCTCATTCTGACATCTTGAGCCCTGCAATGTCCCATTGGAGGCTTTTTGGTTCTTGTGAGGGCTGCACTTTAAAAAAAATATATATATTTTATTGATTTTTTTTTTACAGAGAAGAAGGGATAGAGAGTTAGAAACATCGATGAGAGAGAAGCATCGAACAGCTGCCTCCTGCACACCCTCTACTGGGGATGCGCCTGCAACCAAGGTACATGCCCTTGACCGGAATCGAACCTGGGACCCTTCAGTCCCCAGGCCAATGCTCTATCCAGTGAGCCAAACCAGCTAGGGCAGGGCTGCACTTTTTTATACTCTTGTGTGGCTCTTTATGAAGCCATAAAAAGACTTACTGGTTTGAGTGGCTAAGTTTCTACATGTCAAGATCTGTTGATGATGATGGATCTTTTTAAAATATATTTTTTGATTTCAGAGAGAATGGGAGAGGGAGAGAAATAGAACATCAATAATGAGAGAGAATCATTGATTGGCTGCCTCCTACACACCCCAACTGGGGATCAAGCCTGAAACCCAGGATATGCCCTGACCAGGAATCCAAGCATGACCTCCTGGTTCATACGTCGACACTTAACCACTGAGCCATGCCAGTCTGGCGATGATGAATCTTTTGAATTAGAGAAACTTGTAAATTGGAAAAAAAGACATATATATATATATATATATATATATATATATATATATATATATATATATATATTTTTTTTTTTTTTTTTTTTTTTTTAAGAGAGCTCTCATATCATTATGCTGGCGAGTCATTATAGTCCCCCACTCTGTATATCTGATTTGGAAGCCCTTGCTTTTAAGTGTACTTTTAAATGGTCTAATCTAATTGGAATGTTCTTCATAGTAGCCACTGTAATTTTTTTAGGTTATAATTTCCTTGAGGGTTGGCAGCAGTTTGGTAGAACCTTGGCTGAAAATGGAGTTTGGCCTACATTTCTTTTTGGCCGTATTTTGAAGTTTCCAATCCAATAGTTACCAAGATAAGGTCTTAGGACATAACATTTTTAGATTGTCTTTAATAGGATTTTGCCAGTTTTTTTCTTTCCTTTCTCTTCTTACATGCAGAATGATTGTACTTATAATGTCCTGATTTTTAAAATAATATCTATAAACATCTAAAGGTATTTGCTCACTGGGCATTATTTTAGGGAATGGTGACGAAAAGGGGCTTTGGAATGAAAATTTTGGATTCTAGGCTTGGCTTTGACACTGGGTTGCTGTGTGATCTTAAGACAAGTAAACGGACCTCTTATGCCATAGTTTCCTCCTCTGTGAGATGGGAAGGATAGAAGTGTCTACCTGTTGGCTGTGTTGTGAAGATTCATAGAACTCTGCGCTTAGTATAGTACCTGTTTTATAAATACTAACTATAAATACTAGCATTCGTGGGAGGAAAAGGGCTGTATTTATCAGCTTAGGCTAAGTTGTACTCCAGTAACACATGACTCCCAAATCTCAGTGACCCACAATCTAACCTTAAACCTAGTCTGATCCCTCCTCCTTTGTAGGTTGGCTCAGCACCGTGACCTTTTATAGTAGAAGGAAGGCCACTTCTTGGGAACATGCTGCTCTCAGAACATGAGAGATGGTTGAATCATGCAATGCTTAGAAGTGGCATGTCACTTTCTCTCACTTTTCATTGTCTAAGGCAAGACCTGATGTCACGGGCAGGAAGTACAGTCCTTTTAGAGAGAAGCAAATAATTGGGAACAATGATCAAATCTACCACAAAGGACTGTTTTATTCTAATCACTAGGAGTAGCGAAACTCCTGAGATGCGTTTCTTCTTATAAGAAGCTCGAATACTAGTAAAGAGAGTCATAGACATAGACAAATGGCAAGCTGGCGTGATTAAGGTGAGATGCCCAGCTTGGACAGAAGCGTGAGTGACCGTCTCTACCTGTGTTGTTAGGGGATGAACCAAAAGGGCTTCTTAGAGGAGCCCTGGCTAGTCTCAGAAGGGAACTTGGCAACAGCAGAACTGCAGTCACTTGGCCTGAGATTCTGGACAGGGTGTCTGAGTTGCTTCTGAAGGTGGGATAGCTCCTAACATCACCTGCCTCCTTGGGACCACGTGGGCGGAGGACTTCGGATTGGGCCCATCAGGAGACACCCATGCACATCACGGATAAGGCCTTGTGGCGTACATGTGCAGAAAAGAAGGTGTGTGTGTGGGAGGGTATCTGTACAGAGTCGCTGTGAGGACTTGGAGCTCTACC
Organism: Myotis daubentonii; assembly: GCF_963259705.1. Lineage (NCBI taxonomy): Eukaryota > Metazoa > Chordata > Mammalia > Chiroptera > Vespertilionidae > Myotis > Myotis daubentonii. The sequence continues at coordinate 31,803,005 of NC_081847.1, forward strand.
TAAAGTAAGAAGGACTTAATTTAGACACCTCCCCCCCCCCCCCCCCCCCAAAGAGTACTGGGACGTAGGGGATGGAACGCATCAGAACAGCAGGAGCGGAGTTCTGAATGCCCCAGTTGGTCTGGAAGGAGACATTCCACAGGCATTATGCTATGTCTTCTCTCTGACTCAGGCTCCAAGTGGCAGAGATTGTATACAACACATGGAGCTTGAATCTGAGGTGTGGGGGCGGGAGGGAATTGCCAATTTTGTCACATAAGGGAGAGTGGCAGGGAACAGATTTGAGAGCTGGAAAGGAATGAGGTAAAAAAAAATCCAAGGAGCCGGGCCAGCATGGCTCTGGTTGAGCATCAACCTGTGAACCAGGAGGTCACAGTTCTGATTCCTGGGCGGGGCACATGCCTGGGCTCTGTCCCCAGTGGGGGGCGTGCAGGAGGCAGCCGATCAATGATGCTCTCTCATCATTGATGTTCCTATCTCTCTGAAATAAATAAAAATATATTTTTTGGGGGGGGGGGGAATCCAAGGAACGCCCCCCCATGGACTGAGACTCCATATTTGTTGAATGAGGAGGATGTGAGAGGACAGGACCCCCGTGAGGAGGCGTGGGCTTAGGGCCTCCATTAAAGATCCTGGCAACGTCACATTTCTTCTCCATCCCACAGGTCCTGGTTCATGGAAACAAGAGGGGCGTGTACAAGTAAGGTTCAGAGAAGTCACGTCAGGCTGTGGAGCTCGATCTAGCGATGAAATGGCTTCTACCTGGACTTCCGGTGGAATTCCACGGCAAACACGGGGCTGATTCTGGGGCCCTGACATTGCCTGACCCTCTGCCTGGGGAGGGCAGGCCAGGGAAGAGCGTTTGCCTTTGGCGAGCAGGGAAGCTGTGCAGACCATGAAGACATTGACTCAGAGTCATAAGGCAAAAGGTGAGCGTGGGGAGTGTGGAGATGAAGAGGGAGAGCACGGCTCCGGGTTTAGCTGAGCTCTGGTGGCCTCAGCTGAGTAAAGGGCCGGCTTCCCCCATCACAAGGCGTAGAGGAGCTACTCTGGGAGCATCAGGGGAGGCCTGCTTTCTCACAGCTGCTTTTCTTCCCCGAGGTTTGCCTTCTGATACTGACCGGCTCCAGAAAACGCAGGGAAAGCCCGAAATACTGGTGAGTTTGGATTACTGTTTTTTTTTAGTTTAGTTTTTTTTTTTTTTAAATGAAATGCTGGCTCGTTTTTCAGAGCATAGGCATATTGTGTATTCTCTTTATTGGGAAGGGAACAGGCAATCAACAAGTCACTTTATAATGATTCCTGCATTTGTGTGTTTTATTTCCCTTTATTTTATTTTCAAGATTAATAGTTAGAGTCCAGGAAACTTTAAAGCATAAGAGATATATTTTTAAAAATTGCTTTAAATTCTTACCCGAGGATATGTTTCTCATAGTTTTTTTGTTTGTTTGTTTGTTTTTTAGAGAAAGGGAGAGAGAGAGAGAGAGAGAGAGAGAGAGAGAGAGAGAGAGAGAGAGAGAGGAAGACTGATGTGAGAGAGAAACATCGATTGGTTGCCTCCTGTACATATCCCAACTAGAGACTGAACCTGTAGCCTAGGTGTGTGCCCTGACCGGAATGGAATCTGCCACCTTGTGGTGTTCAGGATGACACTCCAACCAACTGAGCTACTGGCCAGGACAACATAAGAGATGTTTTTGAAAAACTGAGATTATTAAAAATTGTAAATGTACTATTAACTTTCACGTTACATCCACACTACCTAATGATAATATCTTTTGCACTGGACATCTTTTACTATTGAAATTTTGAACATACATAGAAGTAGAGAGCAGAGTAATAATAGGGCCTCAGGTGCCATCACATAGCTTCAGTAGTCATCCACAATGGCCAGGTTTGTTTAATTTCTACCCTTCTCATGTCTCTCACTGGATTACTTTTGACAAATTTCAGACATTTCGTAACCAATGTCTCTATAATTTTTAAAAATAACGGTAAGAGGGTAGTGGTGGTGGTGATTCTATTTATTCCAGAGCGAGGAACTATGGCTTAAAGGGGTTTGTGATTTGCGCATGGCCATACCATCAGTTGATAGTGGAGCCAGGGTTTGAACTTGGTTTTCTCTGACTCTCAAGCTCTGCAGCTTCCAGTATGTTGTATTTTGGACTCTTTCTGCGACATAAATCCCCGTCTAATAACATGGGAGCATATTTTCCAGCCCTAGGAAATGGGCCTGGATTATTTGATGAATGACTCATATAGAGTGCTCTCTGTAGTTAACAGTGCTTCACCCCTACTCCACCTCTCCTTCTTCCATCTTCTTTCCTTTAAATTTGATGTATTCTTTCATGTGACTGGTGCATGTGCAATTCTACAAGCCAAATTAATAAGTTTATAAGTAGATTGTCCTTATCTTCAAGGAGCATTCAAGTTCTTTGGAAAAATAATGTATAAAAAAAAGAAATGATGACAATAATTAGTAATTTTTACAATAACAGTTGAGATGGTTACATAACTGCTAGCCTAAAGCTTTCAAACCAATGTGCAGCCGCTCACAGTTTATTGACAGTCAGCTCACAGGACACGTGAGCGCTTTTGGAATGCTGGTGTGAGGATCTCCTCAGACACTCTCCCCAGTGAAACAACCGAAACGATTTAAAAAACTCCACCATTAAACCCAACAATGTAAAGTCTCTGAAAATTGTCCTAAGGACGGATAGCAAGTGGAGAAACATTTAATCAGGAAAATCTGTGTTTTAGCCCTGGCCGGGTAGCTCAGTTGGTTAGCACATCATCCTGAAATGCCAAGGTTTCCAGTTCGATCCCCAGTCAGGGCATATACAAGAATGAACCAATAAATGCATAAATAAGCGGAACAACTAATCGATGTTTCTCTCTCAAATCAATACTTTAAAAAAAGAAAAAGAAAATCTAAGTCTCAGTGGAAACAGCAAATCTGTGGCACTTGTTGCACCCACAGTCTGCTCCGTCTGCCCACCCTTCAGCTCACCATAGTGGGAGCTCTGCTCCAAGTGGGTACAGCAAGACGGTGGGGCTCTTTCTCCTCCCATTCCCAGTCTAGGACTGTACTTTTTCCCTGGGGAGATAAGCCACCAGCACTTCTCATTCCCTCCAGATCAGTGTTGCAGGCGAGGGGCAGAGAGGTCTGGGGTTTTCTTTCTCCACCAGCCCCTGCTGGTGGGATAGAAGCTCTGTCCCAGGCCTAGGAGGTCAAGAATCAGTAAGGACCCTATTGCCTTCTCCCCTTCCTCAGCGGGCAGAGATTCTGTGCCAGGAGAGGCAAGCTGAGAAGAAAGGAGCTTCCACCCTCACAGCCCCCCATCCCCCAGGGCACCACTCTTAGGGCAGGAATGTCACTCTGAGAGAAGTGGCTGCCAGTTCTGCTCCCAGCTCTAAGCACTGGTGCAGAGACCCTGCCCAGGGGGAGAGGCAGGTTGGAAGAACAGAGGCCAGTGTAGCACTCCTTACGGCACTGGCTTTCTTTGGAACAGAGCATAAGGATGTTGAAACCTAAGAGTGCTCTTGAGAACAACGGAGATTTTTGTGGTGAGCAGTTAAGAGGCAGCTTCAAGATCCATGATAGCAACAAGCAAAATGGCAAATCAGCTAAAAGTTTAAGGGAGAGAACCAGGAAAAGAGAGAGCTGAGAAGAGCCCTGCTGGAGCTTCAAATACTGGCCTTAAAACTATCCCTGTAGCCCAGTCGGCATGGCTCAGTGGTTGAGCGTGGACCTATGAACCAGGAGGTCACGGTTCGATTCCTGGTCAGGGCACATGCCTGGGTTGTGGGCTTGATCCCCAATGGGGGATGTGCAGGAGGCAGCCGATCAGTGATTCTCTCTGATCATTGATCTTTCTCTCTCTCTCTCCTTTCATCTCTGAAATCAGTAAAAATGTATTTAAAAAGAAAACTACCCCTGTAAAAGGGACAGGGCCTGACTTTAATTGGGTCAGACAGTGGTCATTTATTCCCTGAGACGTTGTTGAAAACAGTAGAGTAATCAGCTAGCTATTGGTGGAGGCTAGCTGGGTGTGATACCATTTTAGGCAGGCCGAGAGACACAAGAGAACCCTGCTAAAAAGACTGTCATTCCTGGAGGGGGAGGGTCGGGGTGTGCATGTCCAAGGCTTCATCTGCTGACAAACCACAGTTTCGGGGACAATAGCCTTTCTTGAACTAGTCCACACCAGTCAGAAAACATGAACAAGTGACCACAGCAGCCGCCTGGGGAGGGAGCAGGGTTGGTATCCAGAGTTGCTATAGACTTTTACTAAAATGTCCAGTATTCAACAAAAAATTATATAGGTAGGGAGAGAGGCATGGGGAGAAAGAAAGAATACATTCACATGAGAATGAGAGAAAGTGTAAATAAATTTTCCTGATATGTAAAATGAAAACAACTTTTCATTTCTGTGTTAAATTATAATCTCCTCTTGGATTGTAAATTTATTCTCCTTTTACTGGTTATGAGTTGTTTGTTGGACACAGAGTTCCTTTTGAAGATGTTTTTAATTGAATTTTTTAGAGAGAGGAAAGGAGAGGGAGAGAGAGAGAAAAACTGATGTGAGAGCTATCTCCTGCATGCCTCCTAGATGGAGCCTTTAATCCGGGCATGTGCCCTGACTGGGAATAGAACTGGCAACCTTTTGGTGCACTGCACAACGGCCCAACCAACTGAGCCTCTTCGGCTGAGCACAAAGTTACTTTTAAATGGGAGTTTTCCAGCCCATGCTGAACTCTTCCATCTCAGAATTCTTCCATAATGAATCCTCAAGGTCACTTTTCTGAATTCTGGTTCATGTTTCAAATTGATTCACAAATCATTTCTCCAAAAAAAAATCGTAAGTGTCCAAGGGCCAGGAATGTGTTGTATACCTCAGTTATGCTACCCTCAGATTTTTAAAAAATATATATTTTTATTGATTTCAGAAAGGAGAGAGAGAGAGAGAGAGAGAGAGAGAGAGAGAGAGAGAGAGAGAGAGAGAGAGAATGAGAATGAATCATCAATGATGAGAGAGAATCACTGATCAGCTGCCTGCTGCGTGCGCTACACTGGGGATTGAGCCCATAACCTGGGCATATGCCCTGACTGGGAATTGAATGAACCGTGACCTCTCGGTTCATAGGTCAGTGCTCAACCACTGAACCATGCCAATCGGACACTACCCCCAGATTTTAACACACAGCCGTAGTAAATGGCTAGAAGAATTTGATATGGAGAACTGTGTACCCTGAAAAGAATTAGACCAACTCTTACATATCAAGACTCTCCAGGACCACTAGATAGACTCCTCGCACAGGGAAAATAGACGGTGACTTGCTGTTCATTAATTGTTGCTTGTTTATAGGTACCAGTTACATTCAGGGACGTGGCCGTGGTCTTCACACAGGCAGAATGGAAGCTCCTGAGCTCTGAGCAGAGGATCCTGTACAAAGAAGTGATGCTGGAGAATTACAGGAACCTGCTTTCGTTGGGTGAGGCTATGGTCTTTCCTTCATTAATTCAGTAGAGATTTATGGGCCACTTATCCTGTGCCGGAAAAATCCTAGACACTTAGAACAAACACATTAGTCAATGAAATAGTAACCCCTGCCCAGGGGGGCTTTTTCTAGTGTATGGAGACAGACAACAAATAGCTTCATATACAGCAGTGGTTCTCAACCTTCCTAATGCCGCGACCCTTTAATACAGTGCCTCATGTTGTGGTGACCCCCAACCATAAAATTATTTTCATTGCTACTTCCTAACTGTAATTTTGCTACTGTTATGAATCGTAATGTAAATATCTGATATGCAGGATGTATTTTCATTGTTACAAATTGAACATAATTAAAGCATAGTGATTAATCACAAAAACAATATGTAATTATATATGTGTTTTCCGATGGTCTTAGGCGACCCCTGTGAAAGGGTTGCTCGACCCCCAGGTTGAGAACCGCTGATATACAGGGATGTTATGTTAGAAAGGGATAAGCACTACCTAGTAAAAAAATAATAATAAAATGAAGCAGGATAAAGGAGCATTGAGTGTGACAGGGTGGCTGGCTGAATTTTCAAATCAGTTATTTGAAGTCAGCGAGGAGGGAACATTTGACCAAAGACAGAAAGTGGTGAGGGAGTTAGAACTCTGGCTCTCCAGGGCAAGGGCATTTCAGGTGCAGACTTATTTGGTGCTAAGACCTTAAGGAAGGGATATGCCTGTGGGTAGAAGGAACTGAGACTGGAAGCACAGTTAGCAAGGGGGAGAGTGGTGAGAAATGCCTTCTGCGACAGAAGTTGAAATTAAATGTCAGAGTTTGTATGGCGTTTGAGTTTCATAAGCCAGATTATTTCTTTTATTTAAAACATACATTTATTCTTTAAGTCTAGGTTGATAAATGCTTTTGATTGTAATGTTATTCTGCTTCAGGGGTTGGCCACTTTTTCTACAAAGGGCCAGATTGTGACTATTTTAGGTTTTGTGGGTGATATGGTCTCTAACCACTCTCAACTCTGCCCTACTAGTCCTAAAGTAGCCACAGATGATGTGTAAATGAGTATGACTGTGTTCCAATAAGACTTTATTTGTGGACATTGAATTTTGAATTTCATGTAATTTTTATATATCATGAACTGTTACCCTTTTGACTTGTTTTCAACTCTTTAAAAACTTAAAAACCATTCTTAGCTTGTAGACTGCACAAAAACAGAGGGCAGGATGGTGGTTTTAGGCTGTAGTTCCTCCCCCCCCCCCCCCCCCCGTTTGTTCTAGATCAGCGCTATGTAGTAGAAATATAATGTGAGCCACATGGATGACTTTAGATTTCCTAGTAACCACCTTTAGAAAAGTAGACATAAATGGGTAAAATTAATAATCTTATTAACCCGATATATCAAAATATTATTTCAACATGTATTCAGTATAAAAATTACTTCACTTTTTGGTAATAAGTGTTCAAAATCTGGTGTGTACTTTATGCTTAGAGCACATCTCAGTTCAGACTCGCCACACTGCAGGTGCTCAGTAAACATGCACGGCTAGTGGCTACCGTACTGGATCATGCAGTTCTGGGTACTTCCATATTTCCAGATAAAGCATCTGGAGAGTCACAGTTTTGGAAACACAAGCTAGTTTCAGGCCGGAGTTTCTTCAGGAGTTGGCTCAGATGGCCTGGCTTTTCCATGGTCTCAGTTAATCAGATTTTATTTGTTCCATTTGCATCTTCTTTGATATGCTTTGATCTGGTTCCATCTGGTTTGTGCTCTGTCTATTTAAGTTGGATTCATCCATTTCAGTCTGGTTTTGTGTGTTTTGATTTGGCCTTAGCTATTCAACCTAACTAGATTTTATTTTGATTTTGATTTTTCTCTGATCATATTTTTCTCTTTCTCTATGTTAATACATTGGTGGGCTCAGAGGAAAATGTTGAAATGACCTGGTTCAAATTAGGCTCGATAAGGAAAAACTGGATTTCCTGAAATTGTTTCCTTTGTCTTGCTCGACACCACAGCATTCTGCAGTTCCCTAGCCTCTTACACCTCTCTTTTTGGTTTTCTCTCTTGCTTTTCTTTGGATTAGTGTCACATGCTTTTTTTTTTTTTTTTTTTTTGTCATCTATATTCAAACTCTTAAACAATTTGTGAACTTTAATGATTTTGCTCATCACGTATTATGATGAACCCATTTTCTCTGTCACTATCTCACCTGTGCTTTTCTGTTTGATTACAAGAATATGTTTATTCTCAAACTTATCAAAAATTGAGGTCATACTCTTTTCCCTTCTACACTCATCTCTTCTCTAATTCTTCACATATTCATGTTCCAGTATCTCTTCTTTGAGGGTACTGTTAGAAATAAGTGGGCCAATTTCCCTTGAAATAATCTAAAGCTTTCATAGGTGAGATATTTCAGTTAGTATAGACTAGGTGATAACAACACAGAACTTCAGCAAATATTCATTTCTTATAATACCTCTTATGTACAGTTCAGGTAGGAGTTTACTAATAGCTTTATTGGGGTTCTGCAATCCAGGCAAAAGAACCGGTCTTTGTCTGGGTCATGGGATTCTTAAAGAAGAGGAGAAAAATGGAATGAAGAAACCATGTTGTGGCTCTTAAAATGTGTTCGAGCCCATTCTGGGTGGTTCAGTTGTTGAGTGTCCCGACCTATGAACCAAGAGGTCACCAGTTTGATTCCTGGTCAGAGCACATGCCTGGGTTGCTGGCTCGATCCTCGGTAGGGGGCGTGCAGGAGGCAGCCGATCAAACATCTCTCATCACTGATGTTTCTATCTCTCTCTCCCTCTTCCTTCCTCTCTGAAATCAATAAAAACATATTTAAAAAAATATGTTTGAAAGTAGCACTAACTTTTCACCCATCTCCCATTGGCCTAAGCAGATCCCATTAGCCAGTCATTGTAACGGGATTGGTTTGGGCACAAGGTGCCAAAATCCTGAAATCGTGGATCATGTATTCCTTGTCCACTGCAGAATCCACAATATTTAGTAGAGAACCCAGCACTTAAAATTTCTAATAAGTATGTGTTTGTGGGTGGCCAACCTGAGATTCAGATTTATTTCATATGCAGTCTCTTGAACCCCTGTTTCATGTACATACTCCCGTGTTTGGAAGCCCTCCAGGTCCAGTGACTTTTTATGTTTATCCGTTTTTTTGTTTTCTGTGATAAGAAAAGTCATGAAGGAGATTTTCATGTCGGTCATCGAGCCTGTTACCTCCAAGTACAACAGAATTGTGAACAGCACATCAATGTGAGTGTCGATGGCTTAGATGACTTACTAGCAAGAAATGGCTGACAGTGTTGAAGCTGTTTACAAAGCTGGATGCTTACCTGAGAGGCTCCTAGTCTGAGTGACATGCAGAGGATGTTTCTGGTGTGGTTTTACTGGATTGGAATAGAAAGTGGAATGTTTAGAAATGGAATATAGAGGAATTATTGGTGGAAAACGAGTTTTGTTGTACATTTATTATCAGTAGTAGGTGGCAGGAAGATACTCTTTGTCCTAAGACAAGGCGGAACAGCCAGCTGCCCACTTAGGGCTTCTCTAACTGAACACTCTTTCTCCGGCAGAATCAAAGCCAGAAACAGACTCCTCTTCCTCTTGCCTTCTGGCCTTCTCCCGTCAGCCTCTCCTCAGCCAACATGTGCTTCCAGTCTTCCTGGACTTACGTGACTTCCATCCAGGGGATTCTGGCCCAGGGCCTCAGGGGCAGAAATGTTCTTCTCAAAGCCGCTGGAGTGAAAACACAAAAGGTCAAGAGAGAGAAGGTGGCTTCAGATCCTTGTCTGTGAGGACAGCGGAGAGAGAAACCTCAGGCGCTGTTCCCAGCCCACCCCGAAGACAATCAGCAAGTCCTAGAGAAGGCAACACAGTGGTAGAAATAGAGCCTAAGCCAGCCCAGAGGGTACGCCCTGTGCAAACAGACAGAGGAGCGGAGTTAGGAACCCTGAGATCCGGAGAAGGCAGCTGTAACGAGCATGAGCTAGACTGTAGTCTGAAACCACACTTTGCTGTACACCAGGTGACCCTCTCAGAAGAGAAGCCCTATGTTTGCAGGGAGTGTGGGCGAGGCTTTAACAATAAGTCAAACCTCAACAGACACCATCGGACGCACTCAATGGAGAAGCCTTATGTGTGTGGTGACTGTGGCCGAGGCTTTAGCCTGATGGCGATCCTTGTTCATCACCAGAGGACGCACTCAGGAGAGAAGCCGTATGTGTGCAAGGAGTGTGGGCGAGGCTTTAGCAAGAAGTCCAATCTGAACAGACACACAGAAACCCATTCGGAAGAGAAGCCTTATTTGTGCAGGGAGTGTGGGCAGAGCTTTAGGAATAATTCAGTCCTCATTAGACATCAGTGGATTCACTCTGGGGAGAAGCCCTATGTGTGCCCGGAGTGTGGCCGGGGATTTGCTTACAAGTCCACCCTCAGAAAACACCAGAGGACTCATTCAGGAGAGAAGCCCTATATATGTCAGGAGTGTGGGCATGGCTTCGGCGAGAAGTCATCTTTCATCAGACACCAGAGGACACACTCGGGGGAGAAACCCTTTGTGTGCCTGGAGTGTGGACGAGGATTTGGTGATAAGTCAACCCTCAGAAAACACCAGAGGACACACTCGGGAGAGAAGCCTTACACGTGCAGTGAGTGTGGCCGAAGCTTTACCCAGAAGTCATTCCTCCTTATTCACCAAGGGACACACTCAGGAGAGAAGCATGTTTGCAGGGAGTGTGGGCGAAGCTTTAGCTACAAGTCAAATCTCATCAGACACCAGAAGACACACTCGGACGTGAAGCCTTATATATGTAGGGAGTGCGGGCGAGGCTTTTTCTATAAGTCGGACCTCATCATACATGAAAGGACGCACTCCGGGGAGAAGCCTTACGTGTGCAGTGAGTGTGGTCGAAGCTTTAGCCAGAAGTCATTCCTCGTTATTCACCAGGGGACACACTCAGGGAAGAAGCATGTTTGCAGGGACTGTGGGCGAAGCTTTAGCTACAGGTCAAATCTCATCACACACCAGAGGAAACACTTGGCGGAAAGCATGTTTCCAGGGATCACGGACAAGACCCAGCAATCAGCCAAATCTCATCTTACACCAGAGAGACACCTGGGGTCTGTGTGTGTGGAGTGAGTGTACCTTCAGGGAGGTGTTGACTCTCATCAGGCACTGAGGACACATTCAGCAGAGGAGCCTGAGTGTGGGTAACTCTAGCCACACTTAAGTGGGAGGCGTTGTGTGTGCGGGGACTGTGGATGAGGCGGTAGCAATAAGTCAGCGTTCATCGAATATCCAGTGGCAGGCAGGCAGGCAGGCACAAGGTGGCACTCGGAGAGGAGCAGCGTGTTTGTAGGGACTGTGGGCAAAACCCTTGTGATCAGCCAGCCTTCTTTTCATGCCATTGAGAGATCCTTGTGTGGGGGTACGTGGAGCTCTGCCCAGATAACCTCATCAGGGCCAACACCCCTGCAGCTCCGGATTACGGCTGCTGATGCTGCAGAGACGAAGTCTTTCCTAGGACCTGCTCTCAGCCACAGGGAACTGCACCTTCCTAAGGGCTGGCTCCTGGCCCATGGTTGACTGCTATGGGGAGACAAAACCTCAACCCTGGACTCAGTTGTGCCCAAAGGGTCATCCTGGATCGAGAGATGCCCATCAGATCTCAGTTGTGAACACATTGCAGGTCAGCTTCTTCCTCTGCCCAGTCCAGCCCTCATTCACCAATAAACCACTTAATTCTCCATCGCCCTGTCTCTCCAGGGACTCCACTCTAAGACATCTTAAGTGTACAAGGAGCGTGGACATGGTTGTGGCCATAGTCACCCCTCACAAACCTCAGCGTTTGCATAGAAACTGTGTGTGGGCAGAATGGGCATGGATTTAGGAAAAGTGCATCTCAGGATGCATCAGAGAACAGCTATATTGTGGGAAGCTTTATATAGGCGGGGAAGGAGTCCGTAAGATGCTTGAGCAATCAGTTATATTAGTTACACCTCGTCTTGCACCAGAGGTCAGTCTGAGAGAAGATCTGTGTGGGCAGGGTTTGTGGGTGAAGCCTTATCCGGGTGCTCCTCCTCAACAGACTAAGAGGACATTCTTGACACCACAAACCACTACCTCACCTTTGAAGGGGTTTCACAAGTCTTGACCCCCCCCCCCCCATTCTCTGTATGAGAGTGAAGATGGCACTAGCCACTAAATAGACATGGTTTTCTCCCAGTTTTTGTAATCAGATGGAGTAAAAAAGTCAAGAGTTTTACTTAAGTAACCTAAGAATGACAACTTGCTTTATTTTCATACACCAGTTCCTTCCCATGTTTTGTCCTTTTGTTATAGTAAAATGATCAGCTCCAGCGGCACACCTTAGTCTCTCATCCACCTGGAAAGGAATTCACATTCACAGCCTAGATTTCCTGCATGAATTCAACCCTTGAGAAAAAATAAGTCCCAATAAATCTGAGGTTATCTGAGCCTTTGCGTGGGGAGGATGATCGGGGTTCTGGAAACATGCCAGCCGAGGGGAGAACTTCCCAGGTCTCCAAGGCCTGGATTGCCTCTTCTAACTGATCACTCCCTTTGGCTTTTGTGAAGGCTCCCTTCCCTGGGTTTTCTCCCTTCTAATCTCTACTCGGGTCTCTGCTGAACCCTTCTCATCCCCATCAAACCATCCCTGGTCCTTAATGGTCTGTTCACATCCTGCAATTTCAGGGATTCTGTAAGTGTACTCCCTATGCAGCCTTCCATAGTCTAAGCCAGGGGTGGGCAAACTTTTTGACTCGAGGGCCACAATGGGTTCTTAAACTGGACCGGAGGGCCGGAACAAAAGCATGGATGGAGTGTTTGTGTGAACTAATATAAATTCAAAGTAAACATCATTACATAAAAAGGTACGGTCTTTTTTTTTTTTTTTTTTTTTAGTTTTATTCATTTCAAGATCCGGCCCGCGGGCCGTAGTTTGCCCACGGCTGGTCTAAGTTCAGGTCCTTTAACCATGCCCTGTTCTCCAGTCATGAATGAATGCTTTGGGCCTCTTAGCTACTCATAGGTCTAAAAACCCCTAAATACAGCTTCAAGGCCATGTCCCCGCAGCCCTCCAAGGGTCTTGCTAATGACACCCCACATCATCCTTTTACTAGCTGGTCCAAGACAGCCTAGCCATACACCACCATTGTCTTTTCAGCCCAAGGACCCGGCCCTTTGGCCACACCCTTTCCTAGTCCCCCTCCCTCAGGGCCCAAATTGCTCAGTTTGACAACTCCACACTCCCTGACTCTGATTTCTGTGTCCTGGACCAATACCGTTCACTCTAGAAGGAGGGTCTGCCTAGACTCCAGCAAATTTGCTTGCTTAGTTGGGTTTTACCAGGTCACAAATTGGACATCAGGCTTTGAAAAGCAAAAGCACAGAGTGGTTTTAACACCCCATCAAAGGAGGGGGCAGTAGAAGAGTCCGAAGGAGTCACTGGCTCCAAGGCCTCTGCTCACTCCCTCAGCCATGCACTCAGCTCTGCAGCGGGTCCTGGGTCAGCTCTGGTGAGGGGGAGGTGTCCGCGTGGGAGTGTTCCCCTAGTATTCCTTTCCCAGAACTACCCCTATCACATCAACTCTTAGCTTCTGGTCAGAACTAGAAGCCACAGAGGGAAGAATGTATATGGCTATGTCATCTCTAGGGTTTGCATTCCCGATGAGCCCAAGGCCCTTCCTCCATGTCCTGCTGTTGGGAGAGAACAATGCAAACAAGAAAACCAGCACCTTCCTTTAAAAAAAAGAGTATATCCTGTTCATTAATTTTAAACTGGACATCATTTTGGAGAATAGCCAAGCCCTCAACTGACCTTTAATTAAAGAAAATTACTTGGGATAGGTTGAAACATGACATTAGGATCCTCAAAAAAGGAAACAAGATTCCTAGAGTTCCACCCACCAGTGTTCTGAAGAGGATATGAGCACCCCTTCTCCAGCTGAGGAGGGGAAAATCTCACAAAGCCAGGTGCCCTGGGGACAGGCTTCGCCCTCATCTGCTGCTGATGTAGACAGACCACAGGGCGGGTCCCAGCTTACCCTGCTCACCAGCTTGAAGGAGGAGTTGGTTCTGCAGAATCCTCACTGCTGCTGGCCATCTGTTCCCCTTTTCCTGACCCCTCACTTCCTTTGGGAACTAGGTTATTTTTTTGTCAGGGAGGAAGAGAGCTTAATGTGAATTTTAATGCCATTTACAATAGTTTTTATCTGACCTGCCTCTCTGCAGTGTCTGTTCCAATCATCTAGAGCAGTGATGGTTAACCTATGACACGCGTGTCAGAGGTGACACGCGAACTCATTTTTTTGGTTGATTTTTCTTTCTTAAATGGCATTTAAATGTATAAAATAAATATCAAAAATATAAGTCTTTGTTTTAAATATGGTTGCAAATATAAAAACATTTCTATATGTGACACGGCACCAGAGCTAAGTTAGGGTTTTTCAAAATGCTGGCACACCGAGCTCAAAAGGTTCGCCATCACTGATCTAGAGTGATAGCAGGCCTGTACCTTTCCCTGTGCCTAGTAGACACTGCCATTAACAGAGGCTTACTTGTCTTTTTTTAAAAAATATATTTTTTATTCAGAGAGGAAGAGAGAGATAGAAACATCAGTGATGAGACAGAATCATTGATCAACTGCCTTCTGCACGCCCCCTACTGGGGACTGAGCCCACAACCCAGGCATGTGCCCTTGATGAGAATCGAACCTGGGACCCTTCAGTCCACAGGCCGATGCTCTATCCACTGAGCCAGACCGACTAGGGCAAGGCTTACTCGTCTTTTGAGAGAGGGGCCCAAGCTGTGAAAACCTTAGTGTAAATAAATTTGGTAATATTGGAGGTATGCCTGAAAACACTTCAGATCAGGTTTTCTGCCGAACAGGGGTGAAAATCTGGAAGAGATGATACAGGGAAACAGAAAAATTAAGAGAAAGAGAAGGCACGAAGGACAGCATTGAGACTAGGATAAATTTGGAAGTCAGAAGTGTTGCCATTGCCCAGACAAAATTTACAGGACAACTATGGTGATGGTAATGTGGACTGAAAGAGAAGACAGGCATCATAGGGTTTGTTTTGGAAGTCCTTGGTGTTGCAGCTTTCCAACAGGAGAAATATTTGCAAAAGATAAAAGTTCTCATCACCCCAAGAATCCAAGCAGAAAGCCAACATCATCTTATCTGTGCTTATCATAAGAACTAGAGGCCCGGTGCATGAAATTTGTGCATGTGGGTGGTGGTGGTGGGTCCCTCAGCCTGACCTGCACCCTCTCCAATCTGGGAGACCTCAGGGGATTTCCTACTGATGGCTTACTGGAGGGTAGGTTGAACTGGCAATCCTTTTTTCCCCATCTAAGTCTTGCATTGTGCTGACCTGTGTGGTAGAATATGTTTGTGTGTGTGTGGAATGGTGCCACTTATTAATATATAGTCTCAGCTCTACATTCACCTCTTGTAGCCTGATCTGTGAAAACGGATCTGGGCCCTTGAAGTCCTTTTCCTTTGTCAACTGGCATGAGGTTTATCAGTAGTGGCCTCTGGAGCAAATTAGGAAGGAAGGAGGTTCTTTCCTGGCTCAGTTCACCAGGGTCCCGGGAGTACCCTTTCCCCCCACGCCTCGACCAGACCAGACCGGCGCAGTTTCTTCATGCTAAATGCCTGCAGGACACAGCTTTCTCCACTGATTGGCCATCCTTTGTTTTCTTCAGCTCTCCACTCAGGCAATGGTGGGTTAGCCGGGAGCCCAAACAGCACAGGTCCCTGCTCCTGCACCTTCTCTTCATCTGCATGGGCATAAGTCTAGGGCTGGACTGGCTTTCTGGCAAGCAGCCAGACTTTCATCATGTGCTGAGGCCCAGAACTCCCCTCCCTGGTTGCTACTCCCCAGCCCTCTCTTCAGCTCTATGTGCATGCACACCAGTGTCCTGGCAGTTACCTTTAGCTGCCCCAGCTCAAGCTGTGCACAGAAGTACCCTAGGTTCTTTAGGCTTTCCAGTCTCCATTTCTGGCAGCGCCTATAGCAGTGTTCTGACTGTCTTTGCTTATCTGCCCATCAACCTCAGCTCGCTTGTGCCTCATAGGTTTGTTTGATGCAGCTCTTCAGATGCAGATACTGCGTGGTCCAGGTTTTGTATCAACATCAACATCTTGGTTCTCTGTCCACACCCAGCTCCCTCTGTGTTCCTGCCTACCACGTTTGGCTGGCCTGCATTCCAGACGGTTATTCCTACATGCCAGTTCTGGTGTGTGCAACCCCCCACCCCTACCCCCACTTCTACCATCAGTGGGCTGCAACCACTCCTCCAGCGAGGGCTGATCCCCAGTCTTGGGGAGGGACCTCTCCTTCCCTGTGTATCCTTCCTTAGAACTCTATCTCAGCTGAGTTTTCTTTCAATATTTATAGTTACTCTCCTATCTTTGTATAATATATACTTTAAAAATCTTCACCCAAGGATATGTTCTACTGATCTTAGATGATCTTAGAGAGAGGGGAAGAGAGAGAGAGAGAGAGAGAAACATCAGTGTATGAGAAAAATATTGGTTGCCCCCCTATGTGCCCCAACCAGAGATTGAACATGCAAACTAGGTATGTGCCCTGACCAGGAATCTAACTAGCAACCTTTTCAGTGCATAGGACGATGGTCCAACCAATTGAACCATACTGCCCAGTGCTGTACAGTGGGGCCTTGACTTACGAGTTTAATTTGTTCTGAGACCGAGCTCATTAAGGCGCTCGTTAACTCAAATTACTCTATCAACTCAATGCACAAAATCAGCCGAGAGACAGCTGGTATCTCAAAAAACTCATTAGTTGGGACACTCGTAAGTCAAGGCCCCACTGTATAATAATTCTTTATGTTCGATTTCCTATTTAAATTACTGTGTGGTTTATGTCTCCTCATTTTACCTAAACTAATACAGATGTGAATTGTGTATGTAGTTCAAAGACATGAACTTTTGATGGCATTTATTCAAAGAAACAATGCTAGTCAAAGTTATTACTAATACTAGCTGGGGCTCTGGACCTGAACCCAAACACAAAAATCTAATGGCCTAGGCCTGGGGATAGCCAATTATAGCCCGAAGGCCGATTCGAGCCTGTTTTTGTAAGGCTTACCAACTAAGAATGGTTTTTGCATTTTAAATAGCTGAAAATAATCAAAAGAAGAATATTATTTTGTGACACATATCTGTGTCTATAAATAGTTTTACTGTAACACAGCCACACATTTGTTATGTATTGTTTATAGCTGCTTTCATGCTACAACGGTTGAGTTGAGTAATTGAATCGGAGACCATATGGCCCATAAACTCTAAAATACTATCTGACCCTCAACAGAAAACGTTTGCTGATCCTTGATCTAGACAAGCAATTTTCAATCAGTGTGCCACAAGAATTTTTAAAACATGCAATTCCCGACTATTTAATCAGGGGCACCGACCTCTTTTCCCTTAGATTGTCAGTAAGAAAATGACAACAGCTAACAGAACAATAGCTATTCAGTGTGCATGAATCAAAAATATACCTATTTTTTTTTTGTCAGATTGGTAAAAAATACATTTTTTGTTTGCCGAAGAAATTTTAGTTTATGTGTGCCATGAGATGAAAAAGGTTGAGAATTGCTGATCTAGACTGAACCTTGGGAACACTTTATCAAAGGCCAAATGAATAGCCTACTTAACCCCATGCTCTGGAATTCATGACCTCTTTTTTCTTATTTGTAGATATCAACAAGCTGATTCTAAAATTTATATGACATCACAAGGGACCTGGAATGCCAAAACAATCTTGTGAAAGAAAAATAAATGAAGAGGACTCACATTTTCTGATTTCAAAACTTACTACAAAGCAATGGTACTGACATAAGGATAGACATTCAGATCAATGGAATAGAATTGAGAAGTCAGAAGTAAAACCATGTGTCTTTGGTCAACTGATTTTCCACAAGGGTGCCAAGACCAGTCAGTGGGCAAAGAATAGGTTTTTCGACAAATAGTGCTGGGGCAACTGGATATTTACCTGCAAAAGAATAAAGTTTAACCCTTACCGTATGCCATACATACAAATTAACTAAAAATGTATCAAAGATCCAAATGTAAGAAACTAAAACTATAAAACTCTTAGAAGAAAGCATAGGACCAAATCCTTATGATCTTGAACCTGGCAACGATTCTTAGCTACGCCACCAAGAGCATGAGCAAGAAAAACAACAACAACAAAAAAGGTAATAGATAAATAGGACTTTATCACAATTAAAAACTAAGGTGAAAAGACAATCCATAGAATTAGAGAAAATGTTTATAAATCATATATCTGATGTGGGACTTACTTCTAGAATACATAAAGAACTCTTAACAACTCAATAAGAAAAGACAATCCAAGGATGATATACAAATGGGCAGTAAGTACATGAAAAGATGCTCAACATCATTAGTCATCAAGGAGATGCAAATCAAAACCACAATGAGATAGATACCAGTTCACACACCTTATGATGGTCAATCCAAGTCACATAACAAGTGCTGACGAAGAAGTGGAGACATCAGAACCCTCATATACTACTGGTGGGAGTATAAAACAGTCGGCCACTTTGGAAAGCAGTCTGGCAGGGCTTTTATACCTGCCCACCTCCCATTTTTGAACTGTGCTCACTAAATGAGTGCCCATGTTTTTCTTCCATCGGATGGGAATGGAGGACAGTGACTCTTGATCAGGGAGCACCGCCGCAGCAGATCAGAGGAGCAGGAACCGGAGCCTGGGCTGAGTTCATAAAAAGCAGGATCTGGACAGTGGCTCCAGATGGAGGAGCCAGAGGAACCTGCGGACAGCGGGCAGTCGCTGCCCCCGGTTTACATCTACAGTCCCGAGTACGTCAGCATGTGCGACTCCCTGGCCAAAGTCCCCAAACGGGCCAGTATGGTACATTCTTTGATTGAAGCATACGCACTGCCTAAGCAAATGAGGATAGTTAAGCCCAAAGTGGCCTCCATGGAGGAGATGGCCACCTTCCACACCGATGCCTATCTGCAGCACCTCCAGATGGTCAGCCGAGAAGGAGATGACGATCATCCGGACTCTACGGAGTATGGCCTGGGCTATGACTGTCCAGCTACCGAAGGGATATTTGACTATGCGGCAGCTGTGGGAGGGGCTACGATCACAGCTGCCCAGTGCCTGATCGATGGAATGTGCAAAGTAGCCATTAACTGGTCCGGAGGGTGGCATCACGCAAAGAAAGACGAAGCGTCTGGGTTTTGTTATCTCAATGATGTTGTCCTGGGAATATTACGACTGCGACGGAAATTTGACCGTGTTCTCTATGTGGATTTGGATCTGCACCATGGAGATGGTGTAGAAGATGCCTTCAGTTTCACCTCCAAAGTCATGACCGTGTCCCTGCACAAATTCTCCCCGGGATTTTTCCCAGGAACAGGTGATGTGTCTGATGTTGGCCTAGGGAAGGGACGGTACTACAGTGTGAATGTGCCCATTCAAGATGGCATACAGGATGAGAGGTATTACCACATCTGTGAAAGTGTACTGAAGGAGGTGTACACGGCCTTTAACCCCAAAGCCGTGGTCTTACAGCTGGGAGCTGATACAATAGCTGGGGATCCGATGTGCTCCTTTAACATGACTCCGGTGGGAATTGGCAGGTGCCTTAAGTACATCCTTCAGTGGCAGTTGGCAACGCTCGTTTTGGGAGGAGGAGGTTATAACCTTGCCAACACAGCTCGATGCTGGACATACTTGACTGGGGTCATCCTCGGGAAAACACTATCCTCTGAGATCCCAGATCATGAGTTTTTCACAGCATATGGTCCTGATTATGTGCTGGAAATCACGCCAAGCTGCCGGCCAGACCGCAACGAGCCCCACCGAGTCCAACAAATCCTCAGCTACATCAAAGGGAATCTGAAGCATGTGGTCTAGTGGACCAAAAGGGATCAGGTTTCCAGAGCCAAAGAGCAGTGCCTATAATGAAGGCAGCATGTTCATGCGAGCCGTGTGTGGAATTTGTGACTTCAGGGGAAATTTGGAAGAAATTAATTCTTGAAAATTTCCAAGGAGCACCAAGTGGCTGCTGGCCTCCTGGGGTGGGGCAGGGAGGCACCCCGGAGGCTCAGCTAGCCCTAGAGGAAGAGTGAGATTTTCAACATTAAAAGTGTTTATTTTTTAAACAAACATAAGTACCATTTTTAATCTTTGAATATTATTTTTAAGCAAGTTGGGGAGGGGATATTTTTATTTTCTTAAAGGAGACAGATCAGAAACTGGGAGAAAGCATGAATGTGTAGAGGGTTAGGGGGGATCTGAGAAGTAGGGTTTGGGTGTCAGGACCACCCAGGTCACCACCTGGTACTATATTCCTTGGTGAAGGGAAATGATAGTAGATTGGGAGGTAGGAAGAAATCCACCTCTGTTGTTTTTAGGATCATTGATCTATTTTTTAAAAATATATTTGTATTGATATTTAGAGAGAGAGGAAGGGCGAGGGAGAGAGATATAGGAGCATCAATGAGAGAGAAGCATCAGTTGGCTGCCTCCTGCACGCCTCATACTGGGGATCTAGCCCCAAACCTGGGCATGTGTCCTGACGGAATCAAATCAGCGACTTCTTGGTGCATGGGATGATGCTCAACCAACTGAGCCACACCAGCTGTTGTGTTTTTTTGAAAACCTAAAGAAAAAGAAAAGAAAAACAGTCTGATAGTTCCTCAAACAATTAAACTGAGTTACCATATGACCCAACAGTTCCATTCCTAGGTATATGCACAAGAGAAATGAAAGCATAAGTCAGCATGAAAACTTGCACACAAATGTTTAAATGCAGCATCATTCATAATAGCCAAAGGGCGGAAACTGCCGAATGTCTATCAACTAATGAATGGGTAAGCAAAAATGTTATATCCATACAATGAAATACTATTCAGCCATAAAAAAGAGATGAAGTACTAATATGTGCCATAACATGGATGAGCTTGGAAAATATGATGCTAAGTGAAAGAAGGCAGTCACCAAAGACCACGTATTACATGAGTTCCTTTGTAAGGAGTGTCTGGAATGGCCTTCATTCAGGTCTTTGTTCACATACACACTTCAGAGAGGTTTTCCCAGAGCATCTAACTGAAGTTACAACCCATCACTCTCAACCCCCCTACCCTACTTTATTTAGTTTTCCTATCACTCTGATGTTACTCTTTATACCTATTCATGGGGTTTACTGTCTGTCTTTCTCACCAGAACATAAAGTCCTTCAAGGAAGGGACTTTGTATCTCACTGACAGTGAGATGTTAGTAAGTACGAAATAATTTAAGATGCATGCATGAGTGATATGTTAGGAGGCAGGGTAACCTGGAAGCAGCTGAGGAACTAGGTGGTACTATATTCCTGTTCTTGCCACCTTGAGCAATATATCTCTCTGAGCCTCCATCTCTTGTCCTCCACATGTTGACAAAAATGGGACAGAACATACCTTTTAGGGTGTGAGAATTAAATTACAAAGCCCTGGCTGGTGTGGCTCAGTTGGTTGAACATCGACCCATACACTGAACGAATGCTGGATCGATTCCCCGTCAGGGCACATACCCAGGTTTCGGGCTCAATCCCTGGTTGCGTACGGGGTGCAACTGATTGATGGATGTTTCTCTCTCACATTGATGTTTCTCTCCCTCTCCCTTTCTCTCTAAAAAAATCAATAAAACACATTAAAATTAAAAAGCCCTGCGTTAGAAACTTTCCTTGCTGGGTTTTGGGGAACAACGAGACTGGTATGGCTGGAGGATGACGAACGAGGGGAATGTTGACGATGAGGCCGGAGAGGGATGCAGGGCTGGCTTTTGTTCTGCGTGTGCTGGGAAGTTACTGGGAAGTGGAGAGCAGGGCAATGGCACCATCTGATATAATCCCACTGCATAATGGAAGGACCCCTCTGGCTGTGAGAGCAAGAAAGGAAGCAGACTAGTTAGGGGTTCATTCAGTGACCCAAGACAAAGATGATGGTGGCTAGGCTAGCATGGTAGTAGTGGGGCAGGTGACAACAGTCAGATTTTAGACCCTTTGAAGGTGAGGTCCATAGGATTTGCTGATTGATTGAGATGAGAGAGAATGGGAGGGATCAAGGATGCTACCAAGTTTGTCTTTTTGATTTTTAACCCGAGAAACTTGAGATGGGAAATGCTGGTAAGCAGTGGTTTGGGGAAGAAGAGTGGTTAGACTCAAGAATTTAGTTTTCATCGTTAAATTTATTAGCTCTTTAGACATTTCATGTCAAGCAGGTGGCTGGATATTAAAGCCAAGAGTTAAATGAAGAGCTCAGGTTTAAAGGAATAAATTTGAAAAACCTGAACATGTAGAACTTTCAAAAGTCCTGGAACTGGTCCCAGCTGGTTTGGCTCAGTGGAGAGAGTGTTGGCCTGCGGATTGAAGGGTCTCGGGTTCGATTAGGGCACATGCTCGGGGAGGATCCCCAGTAAAGGGGCAGGCAGGAGGCAGCCAATCGTTGATTCTCATCATTGATGTTTCTCTCTCTCTCTCTTCCTCTCTGAAATCAATAAAAACATTTTTAAAAAGTCACTGGACTGGATTGGGGATTGATTCATTCAAATATTAACTCCTTGTTTTGTGCTTAGCAGTGACGTAGGCACTGCAGCCATGAGCCATACACAGACATCCTTACTGTTGGCATTTACGTTCTAATGGGGAGGGGTAGCACAGTAACTAACAAAAACATACAGTACATTAGTTATTCGTGTTAAAGAGAGAGGCAGGGAAGTCCTCAGTGGGAAAATGTGATGGGTCCTGAAGGTGAGGGCTTGAGCGGTGCACACGCCCGGATGCCTAGCATTTCAGGCAGAGGCTACAGCAAATGCATAGGCGCGGGGGCAGGAGCACTTCGAGCAAGTTCACGGAAAAACCGAAACATGCCCAGTGGCTGTAAGGGAGAGAGCCGAGCCAGAGGCGGCGGCGGAGTTCACAGGCCGGGGCGGGGCCGGGGCGGGGCAGGGGCCGGGAATGAGGAGGAGGAGGAGCAACAGCTCTGGCGGTTCCGTTGGCTGTTAGCTCCGCCCGAGGCCCCGCCCCTCTCTGAACGCCCAGCTTCACGTCGGGGACGGAACTCCAGGGCCGGGCTCCGGGACCGGAAGTAGTTTTCTGCCGGACTCCATTTTGCCTGGGTCTGCATTTCCGGTAGTAGCGGCGGGAAGCGGGCTGCAGGAGGGCCAGGCCTCGGCGCAGGCGAATCCGGCGGGAATCGGAGCCATCAGAACCGCCACCATGGTGAGGAGGCGCAGGCCGGCGGCGCGGGCGCTCCCGAGTCTGTTGTGGAGGGAGGGGCGCGACAAGTTGGGGAGGAAGCCGTGGTTGGCCGCTCGTTGGCCGGCGATGAAGGCCCGGCCGCGGCCGCTCCGTCCGGGCGCGAGAGACCGGGACCTTGGACGCTCGGCGGGTTGGGGGAGGGGAAAGCGGGAACTGCGGGGCCGAGGCCGGGTCGCCGGGTGGGCGCGGAGGTAGGACCGCGGCTCTCCACGCCCCTGTGGCCACGGTATTTGGGATCCTGGAGGCACGAAGTAAAACTTTTGCGGCAGAAATGCGTGTTTGGGTGTCGAGAGCAGGCGCTAGAGCCGCAGGCGGACTGGGGAGTAATCCCGGTGAGACGTGGGAGAAGGCAGTGGGGCGGGAGGTGGAAGGGCTTCCGGCTGGACCTGGCGAGTGTTCCTGGGTCTGGTAGACGAGGCGGGGGTGGGCGGGTGGAGGAAGAGCTGAACCCACTTTTGCAGCCTGTGTGCGGCTCTCCAGGCGCTGGCGATATAATTCTGTAACTCAGAGCGGCGGGCAGGTCGGCATTCAGGCAGCGGTTCTCAACCTGTGGGTCGCGACCCCTTTGGCGGTCCAACGACGCTTTCACAGGGGTCGCCTAAGACCATCCTGCATATCAGATATTTACGTTACGATTCATAACAGTAGCAACATTACAGTTATGAAGTAGCAACGAAAATAATTTTATGGTTGGGTCACAACATGGGAAACTGTATTTAAAGGGCCAGAAGGTTGAGAACCACTGCTAAAGTAACGGCGCCGAGGGGGGCGGGGCAAGCACGCTTTCCGGAGTAGATGGTTCCGGAGCCGAGTCGAGATTGGTGCCCGCGAAAATGGGAGGGGATGTAACAGATCCGAGGGATGTAAGTGCAAAGCATAGGAAGTCCCTGGAGGGGGAATGGGAGGAGCCGGTGGAGCCTGGTGCCTAAAGGCCTCAGGGGCACGGAATCTTGCTGGC
Source organism: Myotis daubentonii (assembly GCF_963259705.1). Classification (NCBI taxonomy): domain Eukaryota; kingdom Metazoa; phylum Chordata; class Mammalia; order Chiroptera; family Vespertilionidae; genus Myotis; species Myotis daubentonii. The sequence goes on from NC_081847.1 coordinate 31,826,822, forward strand.
GGTGCGGCAGGCCCCTGAAGGAATTTAACCCCCAACGCGATGGGAACTTTGTGTTTGCAAAGCTCACTGTGTTCAGTAGGCGTTGTGTTGGGTGAAGTGAAAGCAGGGAAACCTGGTAGGCTGTTGTTTGGGGAATTGGTTAGAGGAGGAGACGCTGGGTCCGCGCTGATGAGGTTCCTGGCTCCGAGACAGGGCAGAATTCCCCGCCTCTCCCAGCTTCAGTGGCCTCATCTGTAAAAGAGCAAAAGTAACGGAGCTGATTTTGAGAATTAAGTGGGGCATACAGTGCTTATCACAGTGCCTGGCATGAAGTGAACACTCAGTAAGTGTTGGCTGTTAATGGGCCAAGAAATGTTGCCATGAAGATTGAGTCTGTGTGGCAAGAAGCTGCCTGAGGACAAGGCGGTTAAAGGGTCATCTGAGAGACTGAGCCGCATAACCTGGGTCTCCCGGGTGGAATCTAAGGTTCTAACTCACACATTTGTAGGTTCAGAAGCCTGTACTTGTCCGGGCTCACAGAGGTGAACAGCGTGCACAGTTAGGACTGGCAGTCAGATTGATGCTAGGCTGATGGGCAGATCAGCTGCCAGGCCATTTATTTCTAGAGAGAAATATAACTGCCAAGGGCACCCAGCATTGTAGTGATGTGATGTCTCTCTAGTCCATTTTAGCAAAGACACATTGCAAGCCAGGCTATAAAGCAGAAAATGTTGGGTTAATTAAGAAGGATAGCAAGTTATATATTCTTAAAGACCATTATGTGTTCAAACTAATTCGTATCCTGGCTACCAGAAAATTTCCATGCCAGAGGTAGTCTTGAAGGCTCACTAACAAATTCTCCTTTGGGGCATTCTGCTCTCACCTCCAAGCTGATCAGCTCCTTTCTGATAAGCTTCTGGCTGCTTGGATTTTAGTACCAGTCCGGTTCCAGCTGGTTTACTGGCTTTTTAACGGAATGTGGGTGTTTTACAGCCCTGGAGTCACACGCCTGTAATCTTCACAGTGGCAGGTGGCTCATCTCAGGTATGCATGGATTGGATTAGTTTGGAGACCTATAGGTTCACTGGTCACCACTGAAACTTACCCAGCCTAAACAAAGGCAATTGTAATATGAGATGATTTGAAGGGAAAGGACAAAAACAGGAGTGGGCAGAGGTCAGGACTGAACACAGGATATAACCTGGGAGAATTCCTGGGAAAGGACTGTGGCTATACTAAGCAAGACAGGTACATAGAAAAGCAGGCTGCAGCAGAAGTTTTTAGGAAGGACTAGGAGGGGATATGTGGTTCCACCCTGGCAGGGTAGCTCAGTTGCTTAGAGAGTAGTCCTGATACGCCAAGGTTGTGGGTGCAGTCTCCAGTCAGGGCACATATGGGAGTGAACCAGTGAATGCATGAATGACTGGAACAAATCCATGTTTCTCTCTCTTCCCTGCTGATTTCTCCTTGCAGACTGTGGGCAAGAGCAGCAAGATGCTGCAGCACATCGACTACAGGATGAGGTGCATCCTGCAAGACGGTCGTATCTTCATTGGCACCTTCAAGGCTTTCGACAAGCATATGAATTTGATCCTATGCGATTGTGATGAATTCAGGAAGATCAAGTGAGGAATGGGGAGGGATTTGGATGAGGGGGATAGACTGGGGGCGGGAGGAGGCGGCAAGTGATAGGTGGTGATACAGCTAGCCGATTCCTGTTGGTTTGCTCTCCTGTTTTGGAGGGCAGATTTAAATGGAGACATTGGACACTTAAATCGCTTTCTTTAGCCCAGCAATCCTTGCTCTGTAGTTCTAGCACATTACTCATTGTAAGAAGGGCTGCTAGGCTTTTGTTTCTCTTCTTTTCTCATGCCCCTGGGTACTGGGGTAAAGGGCTGTCATGTTCTCCCCACAGGTGTATGAGGGGGGAGAGCTTGATTTTCTGGCCTCATTACCTATTTGTAAAGCTGTAGCCTAAAGGGCTCTCCCAATGCAGCCTGGTCTGAAACTGCTTTAAGAAGCCTCTGACCCTCTTCAGGGTAAGTGCTCAGCTTCCCCTGTGGGTTTGGGGCCAGTGATTTTTGTTGGCATTTATAGAAATAATTAGATTTCTATAGTTCCATAAGTTATTGGATGATTCCCTTATATTAAGACTCCCAGATCTTAAGTTTCTGACCTAAAATATGTGGTCTAGCTTTTTGTCTTATTTTTACATTCAAGGCAACTTGAGGCCCAGAGAGGTTATATAATTTTCATGGTCATTCAGCTCTCTGGCCACGTGCAGTGTCCATGTTGTCAGCAGCTGTGAAATCCCTTTGATTCCCTTTGGGGCCGTTGTTTTCTTTGTGGCATGAGGTTAGGAAGAATAGGACAAAAAATGTGGTGGCATGGCTGATTGCCAGGTATGCACATTAGAGAAGGGCCAGCAGATCAGTGTAGAATTATTCCAAACAGTTCTCTTTTTCAAATGAAACTAACTTTATTCTGACAATAAAAAAATGTTTATTAGAAAATCTTTTTTAAAATAAAGAAAAATATATGAGAAAAAATTAAAATGACCAGAAAAGTTTTTTTTAAGATTGTGAAAGACAGTATATACTTTTAATTAAAAATAAGAAAATATAGATAAGCATAAAAAGGGGCGAAAATATCCACCCACAGAAAAACACTGTTAATTTATTATAAAATAGCATTAAAATGAAACCTTTACCCTGGCCGACATGGCTCAGTGTCAACCTGTGAACCAGGAGGTCATGGTTCAATTCCTGATCAAGGATTCTCATCATTGATGCCCTTCTCTCTCCCTCTCCCCCTTCCCCTCTGAAATCAATAAATATATATTAAAAAGAAAGAAACCTTTAAGTTGATTTTTATGTTGATCAGGTATTTTTTCTTTCTGTTTAGCATACTGGCTTTGGGATTTTATTTCCTTCCCTGCCTTGTGGTTATTTTTCCTAGATTGCATTCATATTTTGTTCATCTTTTCTGGCTGTGGTTGTTTGGAGATTTCTGTTTTTGTGCTTGGAGGACAGAGGTGTAGTTCCTATGTAGTTAACCTCTTACTTTTCCTTTATGGTTTCTATTTCTGATGTGAGGTAAGGGACCCACTTGTACGTGGTGGTGAGTGGGATTCAGTTGACTTGCGGAGTTGTTTCAGCTGCCTTCTGACACTGGAAGACCTTAAGTTGAAGGGAGGGAACACAGTGATAGCAGGGAAGATTGATTGAGGAAAGATGATGTATGGTTGTTACAGAATAACATTGAGCCAGGGCTGGGCTTTCTTGACTGTTGTCCTATCTCTTGTTCTGTGCATCCTCTTGGCATAGGAATCAACCACCTTGGGGTTACAGATACATCCTGTGAAAACTATCTAGAAGAGCTGTCTTGGGGAAATTTATGAACCATTTGTCAGGGGATGGAGTGTAAAACAAATCTTAGAGGCCCCTAGGTAGCTGAACATGAACTTTACCCTCTTTCTAATGCTTGCTTTTTTGTTTCTTCTCCTAAACCTGTCTTTAGGCCAAAGAACTCAAAACAAGCGGAAAGAGAAGAGAAGCGAGTCCTCGGGCTGGTGCTACTTCGAGGGGAGAACCTGGTCTCAATGACAGTAGAGGGACCTCCTCCCAAAGATGTAAGTCCGAGCAGAGTGGCAGTGAAAAGCCATATTGAGCAGGATTTTATTTCATCCTTGCAGCCATCTTTGAGATAAATTACTCCCACTTTATAGGTAAAAACTAGGTTTTAGTAACTTGCTCAAGGTGTCACAGAAAACCCAGCCCTACCTCAATGTTATTCTGTAGTAAGAGGTGACATTGGCATTTAATCCCAAGCATTCTTGATTCTGTAAACACCAACCTACATTTAGAAGTAGAGCAGATTTTAGAGAATCTAATCAAATTTATTTTCCCTTTTTTATTTTGACATTTTTTTAAAAAAATATATATTTTATTGATTTTTTACAGAGAGGAAGGGAGAGAGATAGAGAGTTAGAAACATCGATGAGAGAGAGAACCATCAATCAGCTGCCTCCTGCACATCTCCCACTGGGGATGTGCCCGCAACCAAGGTACATGCCCTTGACCGGAATCGAACCTGGGACCTTTCAGTCTGCAGGCTGACGCTCTATCCACTGAGCCAAACCGGTTTCGGCTATTTTGACATTTTTTATCAAAGGAATATTTCTCTTCTACTGGTTTTTGTCCATCTATATATACATACATATATATATATATATATATATATATATATATATATATATATATATATATATATATATATTCGTATTTAACACATAATATGCTTGTAATATTTTGTTTTGCTTTTTCACTTAATGTAAATATTTCTGTACTTGCTGTGTATAAGTCATGTTAGTGGAATGACTTAAGATATTTTCTTAAGTGAGTACAGAGTACTCTATCCTGGTAATTTCCTTATATTTGGACTTCAGTTGAAGCTTTTTTTTCAATATAAACGACTGCAAGTGATGTTAACCATTTTTTTTTGTTCAAAGAATATGTACCAATATATAACTCTTGGAATCCATTTCCAGTAGAATTTACTATTCTAATGTAGCCCATTGTAAACATTCCATGACCACAAACAGTTTTGTCATAATTCCATTATTTGCAGATTAGGAAACAGTTTCAGAATCGTGGGATTACTTCCCCACTGTCACCCACCAGGTGAGATTCAGACCTGGGACTGAGCCTCATGTTCTTTGATGCCAGGTCAAGTGGTCTTGTCTACTGCACCCTCCTGAATGGAGCCTTGGCCCTTTGTTAGTTTAATTTTCATGGGAATGCGTATAGGTCAGCCGTGGGCAAACTACCGCCCACGGCCGGATCCAGCCCGTTTGAAATGAATAAAACTAAAAAAAAAAAAAAAGACCGTACCCTTTTATGTAATGATGTTTACTTTGAATTTATATTAGTTCACACAAACACTCCATCCATGCTTTTGTTCCGGCCCTCCAGTCCAGTTTAAGAACCCATTGCGGCCCTCGAGTCAAAAAGTTTGCCCACCCCTGGTATAGGTGGTTGTGTTGTGGCATGTTCTCTAGACTTACCTTTAAACTGTACAAGCCTGCCAGGGGTGACAGCTAGGCATATAATCTTAGGTGGAGGAGTAATGATGTTACCACATACCGGTGGACAGTGTCTGTAAGTTGTTTTGATGCCCTATTAAGTCTAAGAGGCTCTCTTGGCAAAGGCATTCCAAAATGTACATCTGATTTTCTAGGCCACAAGCATTTTAGCTTATTTCTTTATTTTTTAGACTGGCATTGCCCGAGTGCCACTTGCTGGAGCTGCTGGGGGCCCAGGGATCGGCAGGGCTGCTGGCAGAGGAATCCCAGCTGGTGTTCCCATGCCCCAGGCTCCCGCAGGACTTGCTGGGCCAGTTCGTGGGGTTGGTGGACCATCCCAACAGGTGAGGAGGTGGGGAAAGGCACCAGTGTCTGGTGGTTCAAGGATAGAGGGAGGCTCTACAGTTTGGGAAGGGTCCAGAATGACCAGCCTATGACTGTCTGGCTATCAGTGTTTCATGGTGCTTTGTGTATGTGTTCCTAGAATCAAGTGAAAAGGAAAACTTGTCATTGTAAACTATATGATGGTACTAGTAAAGACATTCATGAAAGGTATATTAGCTGAACGTATTGTAGCAAAAAGTTTCTATGACAGCATTTGAAATATACTGTCATAACTTACTAGTTATTTGAAAATGTGCCTTCTCTAATTTGTGTTGGGCATCCTTAACTCAAGTCTAGAAGATGGGGGTTGGGCATTCAAGCTTGATTTCTGAAAGATGGCTTTTTGTTTTGGTTAATACTCACCCGAGGATATTTTTCCCATTTTTATTTTTAAATATATATTTTTATTGATTTCAGAGAGGAAGGTAGAGGGATAGATAGAAACATCAATGATGAGAGAGAATCATTGATTGGCTGCCTCGTGCATGCCCACTACTGGGGATCGAGCCTGCAATCCAGGATGTGCCCTTGACTGGAATTGAACCTGGGACCCTTCAGTCCACTGGCCGATGCTCTATTAATTGAGACAAACCAGCTGTGGCTCCCATTGATTTTTAGAGAGTGGAAGGGAGGAGGAGAGACATAGAAGAGGCAATGATGTGAGAGAGACACATTGATTGTTTGCCTCCTGCATGTGCCCCAACTGGCGCCACGGATTGAGCCTGCAACTGAGATGTATGCCCTTGACAGGAATCGAGCCTGCGACCCTTCAGTCTGTGGGCTGATGCTCTACCCACTGAGCCAAACTGTCTAGGTCTAGAAGATGGTTTTGAATACAGAGTCTTAAGGCCTGAGTGGTAGTTTAGGGGATTTGGTGTCTGCTGCTTTACCAGGTTGGGGAGGAGAGTAGGATGCAGCATTGCACTGGACTGTTCTGCCTAATTCTCTTCTCGTGTTCTCTTAGGTGATGACCCCACAAGCAAGAGGCACTGTTGCAGCTGCTGCAGCTGCTGCCACAGCTAGTATTGCAGGGGCTCCGACCCAGTACCCACCGGGCCGTGCAGGCCCTCCCCCCCCTATGGGCCGAGGGGCACCCCCTCCAGGTAAGAAGCCCATAAGGAGAGCATTGCTAATTGCTAAAAGATGCCTGAGCTGGATTTATGATGAGACATACCTTGACAGAAACTGATGATGAGTTTTTATAGTTAAGCAGGATTACTCTGAGATCCAGCCTGGCTGACTACCATGGAACAAGAGCCATTGGGAGTTCCCACCTCTTTGGCTCAAGTCCCAGTTTGCTAGATGCTGGGAGAGTGGAATGGTCCATCTGTCTCAGAACTTGGTAGATAGCTTGTATGTTTTTTTGCTACCTTTTGACAGACACTTGAGCTATCTTTTGGGGGCTTTTCTCTTTCAGGCATGATGGGCCCACCTCCTGGTATGAGGCCTCCCATGGGTCCCCCAATGGGAATCCCCCCTGGACGAGGAACTCCAATGGGCATGCCCCCTCCAGGAATGCGGCCCCCTCCACCAGGAATGCGAGGTAATGCTCACAGCAGTGACTTAGACTTCCTTCCCTAGAGCCATATTGGGATGGGAAGTGGAGGGAAGGTGAGATTTTGACTATACCTCTGGGCTTTCAGGCCTTCAGCCTAGTGAAATGAACTCTTTCTTAGAGGACAACTTAATCCAGAAAGGAAAGAGGGAACAGCATTTCTTTAATTGACCTAACTCCCTCTGCACCCAGGTACTTCTCAGTGTCCAAGGCAGTGTTTTTAGGGCACTGTGAAATAATGCATTCTGAGGGTCCCCAATAAAGGTCATGGAATTAATTTTCTTACACTCTTTGGTTTGTAGTGTTTAGTAATTAAGAAAGGGCTCTGGGCTTTGCTATATACTATTTAGTATGTATATCTTTTTAACTCTAGTTTGAGAAATGGTGACATAGATCAGCCCTTGTTATAGGTAAGAAAACAGGCCTAGAGAAAATTCAGTGTTTAGCTCTCAGACCAGTGTTCTTTTCACCAAGCCATAGTGGTTTTTAAGCTAACCCACAGCCATCAGACTAGGTGATTCCTATGTCTCTAGTCTAAGTTTTCTGCTTTTGGGTTTTGTAAGCATGGGAATCTAATTGGCCCCAGAGATGTCACCAGTCAGCACATACCTCCCTCTAACTGATAACTGCAGGATTTGGGAGCCTGGGCAGGAATGGGGATTTGACTTGCAGATCAGGCACTGACTAAACTCCTTACTCTTACTTCAGGCCTTCTTTGATCCTTGGCCACAGAGTTACGGAAGTAGCTCCACAGAGGCGTGGTCCCGGTCCACCAGGGCCACACTACCACAGACCGGTTTGTTTGTTATGCTGTTGTACTTGGAGTCTCACCAGATTGTCTGGTTTCCCTTACAGGGCCCCCTCCCCCAGGAATGCACCCACCAAGGCCCTAGACTCATCTTGGTCCTCCTCAGCTCCCTGCCTGTTTCCTGAAAGCCTGTACATAGTCCTTTTATTTCTGTGTGCCTGAGAAACAGCATTTCTTAATAAACTCTTAATAGGATATTATAAGTGCACCTGGTGTTTCTGTTCATTTTTAGAAAAATCTTTGATAATGTCAGGTGCTTAATCGAGTCAAGAAGGGGTGCCTTGGAAAAATTAGCCTTAATCTTAACTGTTTGCCTTTTAAAATATTTTTCTACACATTTGCAGAGATCACAACCTCCTACCAAGAGAGTTACAGAATTGAACTACAATGAGATATTTTAACCTATCAAACTGGCAAAGATCGGTTTGTTGAAATAAACATACACTGTTGGAGAGGGTTGGGACTTTGTGTATCCTCTTTGGAAGGAACTCATCTAAATAGCTTCTTGAGCAGTACTTTATTTTTGTACAATAAAGTATGAAGTTAGTACTAAAAATGAAAATCCTATTGATAGGAATAATTTAATGTAATTTTCTCCTAGGGTTATACATATACATGTAACCTTATCCAACTTTTGAATTGTGGGGCCTCCATGATTTCTTCTACCCAAAGCCTATGTTCAGTTGATAAAATGGTCATTGAGCAGTAGTAATCTAGTACTTGGGTACAGCTATAAGAGGTCACCACTATTTTTTTGTTCTCGTTAATCCTCACCCAAGGATATTTTCCCATTGAGTTTTAAAGAATGGAAAGGATGGGGAAAGACACAGAGAGAGAAACATTGATGTGAGAGAAACACATGAATTGGTTGCTTCCTGCATGTGTCTGACCAGAGCCTGGGATCTAGCCTGCAATCGAAGTATATGCCCTTGACTGGAATCTGACCTGGGACCCTTCAGCCTGCAGTCTGATGCTCTATCCACTGAGCCAAACCAGCTAGGGCTCACCACTGTTCTTAAATTACTGTCCTTGGGGAATACAATTCTAAATCTAAAGGAGAACTTAATGAAAAAAAAAAGAAGAAAAAAAAGATGTGCAGTAAGGGGGTGTTTGTCTAGGAATATAAGTTTGGTTCAACATAACCCATATAATAGAAGAAAAAAGACATTATGTGGTCATTTCAATAGATGCAGAAAAAGCATTTGGCAGAATTTCCCAACCATTATATTATAGAAATACTCAGCAAATTAAAAACAGAAGGGAACTTTCTAAACATAAAGGGACTTATGGAAACGGTTCCTCTTGAGCAAAGCAAGATTGTCACTTTGGGCACTGCTATTCAACATTGTACTGGAAGTTCTAGCTAGAGCAATTACATACAAAAAAGTTCCAAATTAGGAAGAAGCAAAACTACAACTATTTTATATATATATATATATATATATACTAGGGGCCCGGTGCACGAAATTCGTGCACTGGGTGTGTGTGTGGGGGGGAGTGTCCTTCAGCCCAGCCTGCCCTCTCTCACATACTGGGAGCCCTTAGGCGTTGACCCCCATCACCCTCCAATCGCAGGATCGGCCCCTTGCCCAGGCCTGACGCCTCTGACAGAGGTGTCAGGCCTGGGCAAGGGACCCTCATTTCCCCCCATCACTGGTTCTGCCCCCAGGCCAGGCCTGATGCCTCTGGCCCAGTCATCAGGCCTGGGCAGGGGACCCCCAGACTCCTCCGATTGCTGGCTAGGCCCCTTGCCTAGGCCTGACGCCTCCGCCAGAGGTGTCAGGCTAGGTCAGGGGACCCCCATCTCCCCCCCCCCCCAATCACTGGCTCTGACCCCCGCCCAGGCCTGAGGCCTCTGGCCCAGGAATCATGCCTGGGCAGGGGACCCCCATCTCCCTCTGATTGCTTGCTCCACCCCCCGCCCAAGCCTGACGCCTCTGACCCAGGCTTCAGGCCTGAGTAAGGGGACCATCATATCCCTCCAATCCCCGGCTCCGCCCCCCACCCAGGCCTGATGCCTGATGCCTCGGCCAGAGGAGTTGACCCTCATCACCCTCTGATCACCAATCACCGGATCGGCCCCTTGACCAGGCCTGAGGCCTCCGGCAGAGGTGTCAGGCCTGGGCAGGGGATCCCCAGCTCCCCACGGTTGCAGGCTCCGCCCCTGCCCAGGCCTAACGCCTCTGGCTGAGGCGTTAGGCCTGGGCAGGGGACTCCCAGCTCCCCGCGGTTGCAGGCTCCGCCCCTGCCCAGGCCTAACGCCTCTGGCCGAGGCGTCCGGCCCGGGCAGCGGGGACCCGCAGCGGCAGCAGCGCCGCGATCTCCCGCTCTGCCCCTGCCCAGGCCTAACACCTCTGGCCGAAGCATTAGGCCTGGGCGGGGGACCCCCAGCTCCCCGCCGTTGCAGGCTCCGCCCCTGCCCAGGCCTAATGCCTCTGGCCTAGGCGTCCGGCCCGGGCAGCGGGGACCTGCAGTGGCAGCGGGGGTCCCGCGGCCTCTGGCTGAGGCATCCAGCTCGGGCAGCGGGGACCCGCAGCTGCAGCGGCCCCGCAATTGTGGGCTCCGCTTTAGGCCCAGACAAGGGACCCCTAGCTCCCGGGACTGTCAGCTTCGACCGTGCCCAGCTCCCATCACTGGCTCCACCCCTACTTCCTGCTATGACTGGCCAGGGAGGCAAAGGCGCCTGATTCTCCGATCATGGCTGCCCCCCACCTCTTAGCTCCCCCCTGGGTTTCCGATCACTGTCAGTGGCAGGGGGCTTCTTCCTGCTTTCCCTTTCGCCTCCCTGCATTGTGCCTACATATGCAAATTAGCCACCATCTTTGTTGGCAGTTAACTGCCATCTTAGTTGGCAGTTAATTTGCATATAGCCCTGATTAGCCAATGAAAAGGGTAGCGCCGTACGCCAATTACCATTTTTCTCTTTTATTAGTGTAGATAGACAATCCCAAAGAATTCATAAGAGCTACTAGAACTGATAAATGAATTTAGCAAGATTGCAGGGTACAAGATCAGACAAAAACTAGTATTTTTATATTCCAGCAATGAACAATCTGAAAAGGAAGTTTAAAAAATTGTATTTATAATAGCATTCAAAAGAATACCTATGAAACAACCAAGGAAGTGAAAGATTTGTACACTGAAAACTAAATGTCCTGAAAGAAATTTTAAATGGAAAGGTCTCATATTCAATGGCAACATTCCCTGAAGTGATCTGTGGGTTCAGTGCAATCCCTGTAAAAATTCCAATGGCTTTTGCAGAAATGGAAAAGCAAAAACAACTTTGAAAAAGAACAAAGTTGGAGGTCTGACACTTCCTAATTTCAAAACTTACCAAAAAACTTCAGTAATCAGAACAGTGTGGCACTGGCATTAAGATAGATGTAGGCCAATAGAATAGAATTGAAATAAACCCTTGCAAATACAGTCAGTTGGTTTTTGATAATGCCAAATCTTTTACTGGAAAAAGAATAGTCTCTTCAACAAGTGCTGGGCAATTGGATAACCGCATCCAAAAGATGACATTGAATCTCTGTGTTACTCCATATATCATTAACTCAAAATGGATCAACAATTGAAATATAAGAACCAAAAATAATAAAACTACTAGAAGAAAACATAAATCTTCCTGACCTTGGATTTGGTGATGGATTCTTAGGTTGGACACCAAAAGCAAAGCAACAAAAGAAAAAAAAAGGACTTCATCAAAATTACAAATGTCTGCATCAAGGGACATCAAGAATGAAGAGGCAACCTGCAGATGAGGAGAAAAGATTCACAAATCTTTGATGGGTTTACTAGTATTGTCTAGACCAGCAGTTGCCAACCTTTCAGATCTCATGGACCACCAGTGGTCACGGACCACCAGTTGATGACTGTGGATCTAAACTATAAAGAACCTTTATAATTTAATAAAAAGATGAATTTAAAACTCAATGAGGTCCTGGTCAGTGTTGCTCAATGGTTAGAGCATCAACATGCATACCGAAGGGTTATGGGTCAATTAATGGTCAAAGGCACATCCTGGGTTGCAGGTTCAATCCTTAGCCCAGCCTGGGCGCATGCCAGAGGCAACCAATCAATGTGTCTCTCACATTGATGTTTTTCTCTTCCCCCTCCTTCCCTCCCAACTCCAAAAATCAATGGAAAAAATATCCTTGGGTGAGGATTATTAACAACATATAAAGCCCAATTAAAAAATCAGCAAAGGAATTCAATTGACATTTTTTCAAAGATTTACAAGTGAACAACAAGCACATGAGAAGGTATTTGATATTGGCCGTTAGAGAGATGCAAATCAAAATCACAATGATACACCACTTCACACCTACTAGGATGGCTTTAATGGAAAAAAGATAAATGACAACTATGTGGAGAAATAGCCCTTGTGTGTCACTGGTGACAATGTAGAACCAGGGGTCCTCAAAGTACGGCCCGCGGGCCACATGCAAATACAAATATTGTATTTGTTCCCATTTTGTTTTTTTACTTCAAAATAAGATATGTGCAGTGTGCATAGGAATTAGTTCATAGTTTTTTTTTTTTAAACTATAGTCCGGCCCTCCAACGGTCTGAGGGACAGTGAACTGGCCCCGTGTTTAAAAAGTTTGAGGACCCCTGATGTAGAATGATGTAGCCAATATAGAAAAAGTTAAGTGGTTTCTTAAAAAATTAAACATAGAATTACCACATGATCCAGCAAATTCCACTCCTAGGTATATAGCATTATTCATAATCAATAGGTGGAAACAGCCCTGGCCCAGTTTGGCTCAGTGGTAGAGTGTCAGCCTCGGACTGAAGTGTCGGGTTTGATTCTGGTCAGGGGTGTGTACCTTGGATGCAGACTTGATTCCGGCACCAGTCAATGTGTCTCTCTCACATTGATATTTCTCTGTCTCCCCCCGCTCCCACTCTAAAAATCAATGGAAAACATATCCTTGGGTGAGGATTAACCAGAAAAAAAAAAAAAGTGCGACAGCCCAACTGTCCATAAGTGGATGAACGGATGAACAAATTGTGGGATATACATTCAATGGAATAGTAGCTATATAAGGGATGAAGTGTTGATACAATGCCACTTGGATGAACCTCAAAAACATTGCAAAGTGAAAGAAGCCAGACACCAGAGGTTACATAATTGATTCCTTTTACAGGAAATACCTAGAATAGGTAAAACCAGAGAGACGCTGATTAGAAGTTACCAGGGGATGAGGATGGAGGAAATGGAGAGTGAATATGGAGTGCTTTTATATGGTCAAAAGTTTTGAAACTAGAGATAGATGGTAGTTGGACAACATTGTAAATACATTAAATACCAAGTCAAATTAAAGTAGTTAATTGTGTTATGTGAGTTGGACCTCAATTTAAAAAAGAAATTTTCTTTACGGAAAGAGTTTACCAAGGCTTCCTTAGAAGTCTTAGAAAGGATATTCCCAGCAGAGGAGAAGGCTGAGGAGTAGAACATCAGGTAGGTGAACTTGGCAGCAGCTTTTGGCAGAAATGTTAATGGTTGGTTGCCTCAGATAGTGTCACAGGAACCTGCACCTTGAGCATCACAAACTGTAAAGTAGGGTTGATGTAAACCTCTGGCTAGCTTCCCAATCTATCTGCCAGGTGTAACCCAAAAGGGTTTTGTACTCCTAGCCTAGAGGGGTCAGGGGCTGGGAAAGCAGACACTTGACACAAATAACAAGCATAAATCAACAAAGAGTAAACGTAGTCACCTATTGCCTAGTGGTTAGCAGAGTAAAAATCCTGGATGCTCAAAACTGTTTTTGAAAATCGATTAAAACTTTCTTTGAAGTATGGTCTGTGTGGTTCTGTGTATACAACCTTACATAGGAAAATCTTTGGCATACTTGCTTTTAAATCGAGTAAAGAGAAAAAACAAAAGGAAAAGTATGCAATTAGACATCGGGATTTGATAGTATATTTAAGAGAACTCCTAAGTCCCTAGAGGTGAAAGAGGTTCGAGTGGAGAATTCCAATGTGCTTTGACTTGCTTATAGACTTTACTCCAGTCCAGTTTTCATATAAGCTTCTATCAGATTAGTTCAGTTAGTAAATTGTTCTGTGGCTGTAATGACTAAATGAGATAACAGAGTAAAGACATTCAGTTTTGCTGCTGAATCCTGCTTGGTCAGACCCATATGCGTACATTTCATAATTTATGTATTCTGCTTTAAAAATATTTTATATAAACTAGAGGCCCGGTGCATGAAATTTGTGCACTTGGGGAGGGTTCCCCCAGCCTGGCCTGTGCCCTCTCACAGTGCAGGAGCCCCATGATCGATTGCCCCAAAGAGGTAGGCCCTGCCCACCCATTTGGGGCTCCTTGATGGATTGCCCCAAAGAGGTAGGCCGAAGCTGCGGGACCCCCAGCCTCACCGCCTGCCCTCATTGCACACACAGCCTCCTGGTGATTGCTTGTTACGGCGTGAGGGTGTCATGGCGTGAGGGCGTCATGACCACATAGGCTTTTACGTAGGATGCTCACTAAAGAATGACTATGGAAAGAAAATAGAGTCCCAACACCCCAAACATTCAATGTTAGCCTTTGTCTGCTTGTAGAGTCATGTGATCTTACTATATACTCAACTTTCTATTTCTTTTAAAAAATACACATTTTTATTGATTTCAGAGAGGAAGGGAGAGGGAGATAGAAACATCAATGATGAGAGAGAATCGTTGATAGGTTGCCTCCAGCATGCCCCCCCACTGAGGATTGAGCTGCAACATGGGCATGTGCCCTGATCGGGAATCAAACCCTGGCTCATAGGGTTTGACGCTCAACTACTGAGCAACACCGGCCAGGCTCTATTTCCTTTACCATCAAAAATATTTCAGATCTTTGTAAACATTTTAGTGACTTTAGTATCTCATTAAGTGAACATACCACTGTTTACTTCACTAATTCTTGGGAGTTGGACATTTAGATTAGTTTTCCACTTGCAATCAAGGGGATGACCGTATTTTTGCATAAAGATCATTCTATATTTAAACCATTAAGAAAGGAATTTTTGAGTGAAAGAATGTAAACGTTTTAATTAACTTTCTTAAACCTTGAGTAGATTTGCTCTGTTACTAAACAGACACAGCTACACTTTTTACAACATCATCCTCAGAACTGATATTGTCATTAAGAAGAAATATACTTTTCTATTTTGGCAGCTGAAAATGATATATAATATAATTGTGTTCTTTTTATTTCAAAGGAGGGATTTAAAAAATTTGTATGTATTCTTTTGTATATTGTGTTAAAAATTTTGGGATAGATAACTTTTTCATGTTATTACGTGTCTTCATGATGATTACTAGTGTATATCTAGTAGTATAACATAACAGTCATTCTGATTTGGGGAATTCATATTATTTCTGATTTTTCATGACTACAAATCAGGCAGTAATATTTTGTGTAGAAGTATTTTTTCTTTGGACTTTCTAAATTTTTAGGAGCCCTACTTATGATTCAAAGGCAGGCACTAGAAAGAAGGAATCTCATTCACTGAATCCCGGTGTATGCATAAATTACATTCAAGGAATTGGCCAGTTTGGTTGCCTATGGGGAAAGGAACCTAATTTGAGGGGAAAAGGAATGAAAGGGAGAATTCCCATTGTATGCCATTTAGAACTTTAAAAATATTGAGCGACACGAGTGCATTACTTAGTTTAAAACATTAAGTACATTTTAAAAATAAAAATGGTGAAGTAATGAATGTACTTAAAGAAAAAAGCCAAATCCACCAGGAGGCAGCATTGCTCTGTCAGTAAGAAGGGAGCAGCAATAGGCTTTTATCACGGATGCTGGAATGTGGGTTGCTTTTTTCTTCCTCACTTTCTGTATTGTTCTAATTTTCTATAAAGACCTATACATAAATAAAATACATGTTATTTGAGGACGTGTCAAGCCCTGCCCCTCTTTAGCTGTGGGGCCATACTTCTGTATTTGTTCATACATTCATAAAAGTAGAGTTACTGAAGGAGGAGGAGGCTACATTTAAAATGTTAATAGATATACCAAATAGCCCTCCAATTGTATTTTTCTATGTCATAAACAGGCACACAGGTGCCTCTTTGTCACATCCTCACCAACACAGTGTATTATGACATTGTTAGATCTTGTTTGATCTGATAAATTAAAAAATATATCCTTGTTTTAATGCATATGTATTTGGTTTTAGGGGAGGTGGTTATGCTTTCATATATTTAAAAGCAATTTATATTTATTTTTCTGTGGACTGCTTTTCCACTCCAATGAGGGCAGGGAATTTGTCCGTACTGGCTCATTTTATTGTGCTTAGGGTGCAGGGCTGTGGTGAGGGTCCTGCAAGAGGGCCAGGGCTTATATGACTTAAACTCCCCCTAGGTGCCTAGAGAGGGCGCCCACAGGCTTTCCTTGTGGGCTTGAAAGCTGTCAGCAAACCCCAAAAATGAAGCCAGACTCTTTTTAAAAAAAATTTCTTTATTGGTTAAGGTATTACAAATGTGTCCTCATCCCCCCATTAACCCCCAACCCCCCCACCCCCCACTCATGGAAGCCAGACTAGTTATTTATTTATTTTATATATTTTATTGATTATTTTACAGAGAAGAAGGGAGAGGGAAGGGAGAGGGATAGAGAGTCAGAAACATCGATGAGAGAGAAACATCGATCAGCTGCCCCCTGCACACTCCCCACTGGGGATGTGCCCGCAACCAAGGCACATGCCCCTGACCGGAATTGAACCCGGGACCCCTCAGTCCGCAGGCCGACGCTCCATCCACTGAGCCAAACAGGTCAGGGCGGAAGCCAGACTATTTATACAGAGTAAGGTTAGCATAGAGGACGTTGTCAACAAATATCTGCCATTGTTGTTGTTCTTGAGTCTTCCAATTCTAACTTTATAAAGAGAGGGTTTTTTCTTTCTTTCTTTCTTTCTTTTTTTTGAACAAAAGCATTCACATTTTATTACAAATTCGTATGAATGGGTAAGGAAAGACAAAATCCACAGGAAAAGGAAATGGGCGAACAACATGAACAGGCATTTCTCAGAAAAGGCAACTCCAGCAACCCGTGAACATTGAATGCCCTAACCGGTTTGGCTCAGTGGATAGAGCGTTGGCCTTCGACTGAAGGGTCCCCACCCTGCAGACTCCCTCCCCCTCTGCAGACTCCCTCTCTGGCTTCTCTAAGAGGGAGAGGGACACAGCTGGCTCCATGGTGTTCTGTCCTTTCAAGTGTTCAGCAGCCTGATCAGCCTGATCTTGGGTCTCAATTCCAAATTCTGGTTGGCTGCTGGGGTCCAACCCCAGCAGGTCCAGGGGTCCCCAAAGGTGTGGACGGAGTCGGTGAAGAAGGAATGACACGGAGACAGCATTCAGTTGATCAGCAGCCTAGCCAGGATCTCTAGCCAAGTTCTGGTCAGGATCTCCAGCGAAGTTCTGGTTAGGATCTCCAGCCAGGTTCTGCGGCCATGTTCTCTTGCTAGGTTCTCCAGCCAGGTTCTGTCCAGGTTCTCCAGCCAGGTTCAGTCACCAGGTTCTAGTCAGGTTCTCTTGCCAATTTCTGTAGTCAGGTTCAGTCCAGGATCTTTTGCCATGTTCTCTCCAGCGAAGTTCTTCTGTCTCTAGGTTCTGTGTAGGTTGTGTGTCTAGGTTCTGTGTCTAGGTTCCTCTGTCTCGGTTTTCTCTTTTGAATATAACTTTAGAATATATTTTTTTCAGGATTGAGAGCTATGGTTACGGGTCTTGGCTACCTTTACGAATAATCTGGCTTGTCTTTGTTTCTTTCCAGTGTACCAGGTTCAGTGTTTTGCATGGAGTCAAAGAAAGAACAGGCCCGTTTCCAGAATGGTGCATACTGAGGGCCGCTTGAAGTGCTGGGCACTTCCTACATATAAAATCAGGGGATGCTAGCTGACATGAATGAATGACAATATCCCTGGCATGTGGGGTGGGGAGGTTGGCTAGTAAAGCTGAACACATGCAATCCCACCTGTAGACATCTGCCTAAAAAATGCTGGCATCTGTTCACAAACAGACATGCATAAGAATATATAGAGCAGTTAGATTCAGAATAGCTCCAAAATGGAAACTACCCAAATATCCATCAACAGTAAAATGGATAAATAGTATGTCCACACACTGGAACACAACAGGGAGTATGAAAGACCTACAGTAACACAGCAATGTGGACGAAAGGCCAGACACAAATGGCATACTGTGTAATTCCATTCACATAAGCACAAAAACTTATACTTGCTTTTACAATTGGGATAATGGTTTCATTGGGAGCAGGCAGAAAGGGAGCTTTTAGGTTACTGGGAATGTTCTATTTCTTGATCCAGGTGCTGGTTACCTGGTGGGTTGAGTTTATAAAAATTCAGCAAGCTGCTCTCTCTTGATATTATTAACACACTTCTCTCTGTATGTTAAGCCACCATACAAATTTAAAAATCCTCTTTGGAGAAAATCTAAAAGGAAATTTATCATCTTGTGAACTGTGGCAGTGTCTAGGAGATGAGATTCTGGCTAGTGTTTCCCTTCTCTCTCTTTATGTTCCTTATCTTCATTCATTCATTCATTCATTCATTCAATATTTATTGAATACTACTGTTTTATTCAGCTCTGCTGGGCAGTACACAAGAGTAAACAACGTGTAATTCTCTGTGCTTGATGAGCTTACATTCTAGAAGGTGGAGATTGACAACAAATAATAAACATGTAAATAAATTATATCCAACATTAATGATTGCTACAGAGAAAAGAAAATCTGGAAGGGGAGTTGCAAAGTGCTATGCGTGCTATTTAATGAGAGCAGTCAGAAAAGGCCCTACTGATAAAGAATAATTTGATCAGAAACAGTTTGCTTCAAGCCATGCACATATGGTTGGGGATGGGGAAAAAGGATTCCAGGTAGAGGGTACAGCAACTGCAAAGGCACTGCGGTGGAGGCATACTTTACTTTTCAGAGAAAATCTAGATCATGGTGCCAGTTATCGCTGTACTGCATCTTAGCCCCCAACCCTCCCTTCAGTGCCTGCACTGTAGCTAAAACATTTTTGTCCCTTGGTACCATGTTCAGGTTTGTCTGCAGAGGCTGCTGGAAAGACACTGCAGGAAGGGAGGGCTCTCTTCCTGGTTCTAGTGTGCTTTCAGCAGGCTTCTGCAGCGGGCATGGCTGGTCTCTCAGCCCTGGGCCTTTGGTGGGAGATGGCCTCTTTAGCACCAGGTCCTGCAATGCACAGTGGCCATCAGCACCCAGAGACCAGAAGCTCCTCCTTTCCCACACCCATCTTGGGCAGTTTTGTAACAGAATTCCTCTGGGAGATGCCTCACCTGGAATAGCTTTCCCTGGCAAACTAGAGGGCAGATTCCCAACAACTTTCACTGGTGAGGCACCACAGGCTCTGCCATCCACTGAGGCACAGCACACTCTCTCCAGCAAGGCCTGTTTGTCAACCTTGCTAGGAGTGGGGAGTGGGCTTTTCCTTGGCTCTCTATCTCAGCCCCAGGACTAGTGGCTGCTCCTTGAATATGAAATTCCTACATTCTTTGGAGTTCTCGTTAACAGCTCATTACTCCAACACCCTGTTACAGTCAATAATTCTTTATATTAAACTAGAGGCCCGGTGCACAAAAATTTGTGCACTCGGGGGGGGGGGTCCCTCAGCCCGGCCTGTGCCCTCTCGCAGTCTGGGACCCCTCGGGAGATAACGACCTGCTGGCTTAGGCCTGCTCCCGGGTGGCAGAGGGCAGGCCCAATCCCTAGGTGCAGCCCCTGGTCGGGCTCAGAGCAGGGCCAATTGGGGAGTTGGGGCGCCGTCCCCTGTCACATTCAAGGCAGGGTCGATGGGGAGGTTGTGGAGCAACCCCCCGTCACACACAGAGCAGGGCCCATCAGGGGGGTTGGGGCTCTGTACCCTGTCACGCACAGAGCAGGGCCCATCAGGGGGTTGGGGTGCTGCCCTCTATCACCCACAGAGCAGGGAGGATCAGGGGGTTGGGGCGCCGCCACTCTCACACTCAGGGCAGGGCTGATGGGGAGGTTATGGCTCTACCCCGTCACACACAGAGCAGGGCCCGGGGGGGGGGGGTTTGGGGAGCTCCCCCCTATCAGGCACAGAGCAGGGTGGATAGGGAGGTTGTGGCCCCGCCCCCTGTCACACACAGAGCCGCAGGGCGATCAGGGGGTTTGGGCGTTGGCCCCTGTCACACTGACCCGGTGCCAGGAGGCATATTACCCTTTTACTATATAGGGTAGAGGCCTGGTGCATGGGTGGGCCGGCTGGTTTGCCCTGAAGGGTGTCCTGGATCAGGGTGGGGGTCCCCACTGGGGTGCCTGGCCAGTCTGGGTGAGGGGCTGAGGGCTGTTTTCAGGCTGGGGGTGACTGAACTCCCAAACGCTCCTTTTTTCCTTTTTTTTTTTTTTTAATTCTGGGCCAGCTTTAGCTTGAGGCTTGGCTCCAGCTCTTAGGCCTCCGGCTGAAAGTAGGTTTCTGGCCTTTGCTTACAATGTTGCGATCCTGCTGGCTGAAGTTGGGCGTATTTGTTACAATGTTTGAAACTGCCCGCTCAGAGGCAGCGGCAGGCGGGGAACGTTGGTTTGGTTTCCTCCGTCACTGAAGCAAGCAAGCCTCATGTTAGTTTCAAGCTGCCTGGCTGCCGGCCGCCATCTTGGCTGACAGTTAATTTGCATATCTCGCTGATTAGCCAATGAAAAGGGTATCGGTCGTACGCCAATTACCATGTTTCTCTTTTATTAGATAGGACTAGGGGCCCAGTGCATGGATTCGTGCACTTTGAAAGGAACTGTGGGCCGCAAGGCTGCAGTGGGCACAGGGGTGGGTCTCAGCCCATCCTCCGCGTCCCCACCCAGCCCCTCCTGTCGTGGCCCCCCCCCCACCCCTCTCTGCCAGCAGCCCTGCTCCTGCCACCGCCACTTCCACATGATGATGGTGCCGGCCCCGCTCGCACCCACTGATGGCATGGAGTGATTGGGGCTGGCACCAGCAGCAGGTGCAAGCTGTGGCTGTTGACCCAATTGCCCCTCAGGAGCAGGGGGAGGTGGAGAAGCCCTCAAGGGCAATTGGGGCCGGCAATTGCTGCTCGCACCTGCTGATGGTGCTGAGCAATCGGGACCAGCACCAGGCGCTGGCAGCTGGTGCGAGCAGTGGCTCTAGCACCAGCTGTGGATGCGAGTGGGGCCAGTGCTGGCAGTGGGTGTGAGAGGCGGCTGCTAGCTCTGATTGCCCTTCAGGAGCAAAGGGAGGTGGAGAAGCCCTGAGTGGCTATCGGGGCTGGCAGCTGCTGCTTGCACCTGCTGACAGGGCTGAGCATCGGGGCCAGTGCTGGGCGCTGTCAGCAGGTGTGAGTGGGGCTGGCGCCAGCAGCAGGCGCAAGTGCCAGGCGGGACCACAGTGCACGGGAGCAAAGAATTTTCAGTAACCACCAGAGGCTCGCCCTGATGACAGCGACCAGCGTCCTGCCTTGGTCTGGTGCCCTGCTCACCTGCTCCACCATCCTGCCACAACTGATGCCTGCCATAGTCCTTGTGCGCCCCCTGGTGGTCAGCACACATCATAGCAACCGGTTGTTTGGTTGGTTGGTTGTTCTGCCATTCAGTCTATTTGCATATTAGGGCTTTATATATATAGATGTTCTCTGTGCAGGTTACTGCATGGTGTCTGTCTCACGAGTAGACCTGACTGAGAGTCATTGGCTCTAATGAGTGGATAAGGAAGGGGATGACAGGAGATGAAGTTAGAGATCAGCTGGGGGACATTTGCTTTTGCTCTGAGTGAGATGGGGTGTTCATGGAGAGGATTTGAGCAAAGAAATGATATTATGTGACTTAGATTTTCAAAGGTTCCTTCTGGTTGCCTAGATTAGAAGGACAGAGGAGAGGAAGGAGAAGAAGGAGGGTGATCAGCGAGGAGGCTACTGCAATGGTCCATGCAAGAGACTGTGGTGGATCAGGTAGGGGTTAATGGTGGTGTTGAGAGGCAGATGGACTCTGGGGATATTTTGAAGGTATAACAGATAGGATTTGCAGTTGGATTTAATGAGGTGAGAGAAAAACTGGAATAAAGGATAATTTCAATGTTTTTGACTTGAAGAGCTGGAAGGAGGGAGTTTCTATTTACAGCGGGCAGGGATGGGAATAAGGGATTCATTCTGAGATGTATTAAGTGTGACGCACCAAATTGAGAAGCATTATTTAAGAAAATCTATCAAACTTCAGTAAGAACAGTGGGAGTCCATGGCATGTTAGCCTAGAGCTATTCCCCTCACCCCACACCCTTTCCAGCTCTAATCCTACCAGGGCAAGGCAGGCCCTGAGGACTGCAGCTCTGCTGATGACGGGACTGACTTTATTGGAGAAGAGTGCACAAGATTCCATGCTTAGGTGTTAGGTAGGTTAAGGGTCTCAAGGTCTGGGCAGTTCTAAATGTTATTACTAAATGTTGTTCTTTCTAAGTGTTAAAATGTAGCACAGTACTTTGCAGACCAGCTGTAAACAGGATGAGCTTGACAGCAACCCAACCAGATAAATGTACCAACTACAAAGAAGAAATCAATGTGTAATTAACCAAATAGTGTATATAAGCAATGGCTAAGCCGGCCTGGGGAGACAGAGCTTTGGATATAAATGCCCCGTCTCCTTTACTTGCTGCAAGTAAATACACTACCTTGTGACAACCACATCTTGGTCTTAAAGAGTGTACCCAATGCAGAGGTGCTGTCAAAAACATCAGCATTCTCAGCGGCAAACAATCAGAGGCCACTGTCATGGCTAACTTAAGGTCTCCATGCTTATCGGGGCAAGCAACAGACGGGCAGACCAGCTGGAAATTTAACAAGGGACATCCAGGAAGTGGGTCTTGACAAGATCCTACTTATTTCCGGTGGTCTGGAGGACTGTGCCATGCCCAAGGCTGTGAGCACCTAGGACAGACCAGAGAGGACACAGCCGAACACGAGATCTTGTAAGCATAGAATGTAAAAGATGGGTCCCCTTGTAGAACTGCCCGAACTTTGAATGCGATATCTCTGACTAATCACATGCTAACCCAGGGTGACCGCTAGGAAATCAGGCTTAAAATTAAAAACAAGAATAAAAAAAACAATCAGCCCTGGCCAGTGCGGTAAGTGGTTACAGCATCGGCCTGCATATCAGAGGGTCATGGGTTCAATTCCTGGTCAAGGGCATGTACCTGGGTTGCAGGTTCGATCCCGGGCCCTGGTTGGGGTGCATGCAGGAGACAACCAATGTGTCTCTCTCCTCCCCCCCCCTCCTTTCACTTTCCTAAAATCAATGGAAAAATATCCTCAGGTGAGGATTAACAAAAACAAAAACAAAACAAAAAAACAATCAAACAAACAAAACCCCCTCAGAAGCGACCTGCCCAGTGTTCCTGGTGATGCAGGACCTGGTGGAGAAGCTGAAGCTGCTCGCTGGGAGGAGGAGCTCCTCTGGAGGAATATCCTGATGCTCCCTCGTGGACACTGTTTGCGCTGCCTACCGAGCCTGGAGAACAGTTCTGCCTGTTTTGCACTTTGGTGGCTTGGCTGATTAACAGAGCAGGACGCCCTTTGAGCAGCGTCAGGAATATGATGGCCCCAGTGCAACCATATCTAACAGACTAGCTGAGCTTCGGTCATTTGGGGGAACTGCAGATTTTCCTTCTTCGAAATTCAAGTTGGGTTAAGGAGAGCACGTATGCTATGTTCTCGAGTGTTTTCAGGGGTGGGCAAACTTTTTGACTCGAGGGCCACAATGGGTTCTTAAACTGGACTGGAGGGCCGGAACAAAAGCATGGATGGAGTGTTTGTGTGAACTAATATAAATTCAAAGTAAACATCATTACATAAAAGGGTACGGTCTTTTTTTTTTTTAGTTTTATTCATTTCAAACAGGCCAGATCCGTCCCGCAGGCCATAGTTTGCCCACGGCTGGTTTAGTTGAAGAAGCATTACAATATATATTGGTTGGTTTCACCTGGGAAAAACCAACATGCGTGGAGGAGAGGGCCCTGGTCAGATCCAGCTTTTATATTTACCCCTGGGAACCGGGCTGGAATGCAGACCCCCACAGCATGACAGAGCTGAAGAATCCAGGGGTTCACCACTTCGCACATATTTCTGCCCCACTACCTCAGAGGGAAAGGAAGGTGAGCTCAGACCCCTGGTCCAGGGGACAGGTCATGTTTACCAGAGGGGTGTGTGGGTCCCCATTTGAGAAGCTCAGATGTGGATGAGAAATATAAAACCAAGGCCTAGAGCTCGATCTGGCTGGGGTCAGAGCAATGTCAGAACTCAGGATAAGGCTGGATGAGGGCTCGGCGTGGGATCAGGGCTCAGACCAGGAATCAGGGCTCAGCCTGGGTTCAGGGCTCAAGCAGAGATCAGGATTAGAGCTCAGTCTTGGTTCCGGACGTAGCCTGAAGCCAGGATGAGGGCTCAGTCTGCTGTGAGGACTTAGTTGAGGTTGGGATGAGAGCTTAGTCTGGGGTAAGAACTTAGTTTGAGATTGGGGTTGATCCTCAGGCCACCTCTCAATCAACATCCTGCACCCTAAACTTTCTGGGAAGCTCAACCTGCGACAGCTGAGCTTGAAGAAGATGGGCAACGGCGTTTGCTGGAAGAATGAGGATCTGGGGCCACCACCAGGGGAGGCCATCTCAGTCTCCCTGCTGAAAGGATTGTCTTTTGGACCAAGAGTGGGAGGATCGCCTCCGTTGTCTTCAGCCCCCTGTGCCCCTTCTTACTGCTCAACCTTGAGGAAGTGGCTGCCTGCTCTGAGCCTCCAGCTGCCCCTCTCACAGAGGACCAGCATCCAAAACTAGGTTTGGAAAGGGGGTCTGAGAGCTGAGGCAGCACAAGGGTCTGCATCCACTCATCTGGATGCTCTAGGCTGTCCCCATGCTGTGTAGAATCATCAGAGAAATGCCTTCACTGAGGCCTTGGTCACAAGGATCATCCATCAAAGACTGTCCATGTATGTGCCTGACCCCCTTTTTGAAAAGACCCACTATGTAAGTGTTCCCACTTGAGTTTGCATCAAGGAGGTGTCTCACTGTAGATGAGCCTGCTTTGTTGCTGTTGTTCATACTTAAATTATGTCAAACACACTCAAAAGAGTCAAGAGGCTTTGACTAGAAATAAAATAACAAAGATTTATTCAAGGGTATTAGGATTAGTAAACTGGAAACACAACTCAGAGCATTCAGAATGTTCTGAAGGGGGAAAAAAAAGCTGAGGGTTCTTATAGTAAAAAGTACATTCTTGAGAAGAATCAGCCCTCTATTCTTAGCCTATGGGTTGGTCTGAGATGGTAATCTTCAGATGTCCAGTGACCTGGACAATGAAACAATTTCTTCTCAAAGTCATTCAGATAGTCAACCAGAGGGTATGATGTATAGCCAAGTATTGTTGTACAACGACCTGATGTGGGTCCAGGTATTCATGCAGGACTGGAAAGTTCAAAAGTTTAAGTTCCCAGGATCAGTTAAAAAGAATAGAATTACCCTAGCCGGTTTGGCTCAATGGATAGAGCGTCGGCCTGGGGACTGAAAGATTCCGGGTTCGATTCCCATCAAGGGCACATGCGCAGGTAGCGGGCTCAATCCCCAGTAGGGGGCATGCAGGAGGCAGCCAATCAATGATTCTCTCTTATTGTTGGTGTTTCTATCTCTCTCTCCCTCTCCCTTTCTCTCTGAAATCAATAAAAATATATTTTAAAAAAGAATAGAATTGTTTCCTCATGCTTCAGTCTACTTTATTTTAATAATTTAGTAGCTTGACTGTTGTGACTCCAATTTATTCCTTCACTCTAATCTTCAGTTATATGGTTAATTATCATTCCTTTGACTGTGTAGAACATTTTTGAGCTGATTTTCATGTCTGGTGTGGTTATCTTCAGAACCTGGAAGTCTTCACGCTGGTCCTCATCCCAGGGGTCTCTGTCCTGTTTGATGCTAAGAGTGTGATTGTGCATAGCTAAGCTGCTGGGGGTGTTCTGCAAAGTCAACACTCTCCTGGTTCCAAAGAAGTAAATCAACACTGGGCTGGTTGCATGAGGTCATTTATGACCATAACTAGATCAGATTTGGGGCTGAATACCCAAATGTAACCCAGTCTTCATGGCTCCTTTTCTATCTTCAGCTTCTTCTGGGCAGAAGTGACCCTTCAGATTCTGGGCCTGGGTCTTCATTGAGAGAAAACCTCCCATCCCTTCAAATCTAATGCTTTTTAGGAACATGACTTTGGGGTAAAATTTAGAGGGTGTAAATGGCAAGCACAAGTGTGTGGTCAAGGCTCCTCGCTCTATGTAAAATGGGGGTGTTAAGAAACGTTTAGGTTTTAGCTTAAAAACTTTTGGGTTCATTGTAAGAGCCAGGAGAAGAGTTTTGGGTCTGGTGGTGGTCAGAGCATTGAAGAGCTAAGAGAGAAGCAACGAGAACCAGGAGTCAGCCAAGGTGACCGTGATCTGCCTGCCAGGAGGTGGCAGTGCCAGGTGGGTTGGGGTTACTTTGATGCTTGATCTGTCAGCCTCCAGCAGCCAGGGTGATGAGATGAAGATGGTAAAGGTTCCCTCCATAATCCACCATTGTCCAAAAATATAAGGATTACTGAGTCTAAGACCTCATTTTACAGACAGGAAGCCAAGGTCCAAGAGGGGAAGGGACTTGCCCAAGTTCACAGAGTGGGGCAGAAGCTGAAGCAGGACTTGAACCCAGGGCTCCTGGCTTCCACATGGCAGAGACAAAAAGGTGGATGGAAGAGGAACGGGAGCCATCTCCTCTGCTCTCATCCCCTTGTGGCCCATCACTTGGCTGTGGCCACGTGGATGATCACAAAGCCCTTGATGTCTGAGAATTGGGGGCTGACAAAGTCCACCTGCAGCTGCCTTAGGCCACTCTTGGAGGGGGTGATGTTGAACTGGACCAAGGCCCTCTCCTGGGGCTCCAGGCTGGGTACACTGGGGGAAGGGAAAAGGAGAAAAGCAGACCATCAGCCCTCTCCCATTCCTGAGCTGGCCTGCCAGTCCGTGGCTCTCCAGAAACCTCAAGATCAAGGTCACACTAGCAGCTTCTCTATAGCCCATCTTAGAAGAAAGGCAGCCCTCCCCCCACACTTCAACCCTCCCCAGAGTGGCACTTACTCAATGCTGAGCTGTCCCTGGAGAAGGCCACTGCCCTCCACCATCAGCAGACCGTCTTTTACTTTCTCCAAGAGGGGGTTGACCACCATCACTTCCACTACAACTGCTACCCCCACCATGGCCGGGCCCAGCACCTGGAGGGGCAATACCCATAAAATCATCCCTTCTCATCCTCATTTCCCCAGGAAAACCCATGGTCCTGGTGGGTCAGATTATGGGGCAAAATCATCTCTACTCCTTGCTTTCACACACCCAGTTACCTAGCTCCATCATTATATCCACCCACCTGCATCCATGCCATTTCTCCTACCCTTGAGAACTGAAGCCAGAGCCAGAAGCAACCCCCCTCTCCCCCCGAGCCTCCGATTTCCTCCCTCAGCTCGGCCAGGAACAAGGTGGTGGATGCGGACAAGGGTCACCTTGATGGTGATGAAGTCCTCCAGAGTAATGTCCTTTTCTACCAGGAGCTTCTCTCCTTTGGTGACAAGGCACATGGCAGCCAACAGGATCTTCTTGTCCTCTGTCAGGTCTTCCTTATATTGAGAGTAAGAGATTGTGATTGGGATCTTTCTCTCTGGAAGGGAAAGAAGAGGTGGGAGTTGGGAATCCAATGTTCTTTTTCAAAGGGACCCAGAAAGAGGAAGGGAGTGTTCAATTCACAGCTACACTCTTTCTGGTCCTTGCAACCAACCGGAGGAAGGCATTATCAGGCATTATCATTACCAGTTCGCAGATGAAGAAACCTGAGGCTCAGAGAGGGTAATTTCTTGTCCAATGCCACTTGGCAAGTGAATCAAAGAGCTAAGATGAAGTGGAATTCAAATTCAGGCCAGTCAGCTACCATGACATCAGATTGTCTCTCTAAGAGTTCCTGGAAATGTCTTTAAACTTTCCCTAGTCATTCCAGATGGAAATCTCTCAGTTCATTAACCATTTATCCCATCAGGAATTCATGCACTGTCTATTGAGTACTTGTTATGTGCTAGTGCAGAGAAGAGGGAGACCAAAGACCTGTCTCATGCTCCCAATTGGGGGAGGAGGCCAATTTCCTCACAGTTCTTTCTCGTTCCTCCCCATTAAGGCCCAGTCCTAACCAGTCCCACCAATAATGAAAAACCTTCACTGATACCCCCACGCAGTGAGCTTGTGCCCTCTGCCTTCTAAGCTCCTCTGGTCCAGGCTATCTCTGTCTCTCACCAGCCACAAACACACTATGTATTCTTTTCTTGTGAGTATAGGTTACCACAGGCCATATCTGACTGTCAGTCATATTTGGGCTATTTTTTGACACACATATATAATTATTACTTAGGTGTACCATGTCCTTCCCAGTTTGTTCCAGACCCTACCATCCTCAACTGCTCTATTGCCACTGCTTTCCTTATTTCTGTTTCCTTCCTGCCCCTGAGTTTTAAACCTGTGGGAAAGCTCCATAAAGGCTTGAAGTTGGCTCACACTCTCTGTTCCCCGAGAACTTCGATAAGGAGCATTTACAAAATACCTACAGCTGACAACATACTTTACGGCGAGAAACTCAAAGCTTTCCCACTCAGATCAGGAACAAGGCAAGGATGTCCCCTCTCATCACTCCTTTTTAACATTGTACTGAATGTCCCAGCTAAGGCAATAAGACAAGAAAAGGAAATAAAAATCATATAGATTAGGAAGGAAGAAAGAAAACTCTTTGTTCACAGATGACATGATCATCTAGGTACAACATCTGAAAGAACAACAACAACAACAAAATCCTGGAACTAGTAAGTGATTACAGCAAGGTCACAGGATATATGATCAATATACAATCACTTTCCTATAAACTGGCAATGAAGTGAGATTTGAAATTAAAAACACAGTACCATTTACACTAGCATCCCCAAAATGAAATACTTGGGCATTAATCTGACAAAATATGTACAAGATCTATATAAGGAAAGAACAAAACTCTGATGAAACAAGTCAAACAAATAAACAAATGGAGAGATATTCTATGTTCATGGATAGGAAGACCCAATATTATCGA
This sequence comes from Myotis daubentonii, assembly GCF_963259705.1. Lineage (NCBI taxonomy): Eukaryota > Metazoa > Chordata > Mammalia > Chiroptera > Vespertilionidae > Myotis > Myotis daubentonii. The sequence goes on from NC_081847.1 coordinate 31,855,795, forward strand.
GATGCCAGTTATTCCCAACTTGATCTATATTTAAGGCAATCCTATCAAAATCCCACTAAGTTATTTCCTGGACATTGAAAAACTGATTCTAAAGTTTATGTGGAGAGGCAAAAGATCCAGAACAGTCAGCATAATATTGAAGGAAAATAAGATCAAAGGAGCAGCACTACCTGATTTCAAGATTCACTAAAAACTACAGTAATCAAAACAATATGGTATTGGCAAAGAGCAGACAAATACATCAATGGAACATAATAGTCCAGAAATAGAGCCACATAAATATAGTCACAAAGGAAATAAATGAAGAAATTATAGTTTTTAAAAAACATAATGCTGAAATAACTGGACATTCAAATACAAATAAACAAACAAACATAAATAAATGTAGGCACAGATTTATAGCCTTTACAAAAATGAGCTCAAAATAAATCATAAGCTTAAGTGTAAAATGCAAAACTATAAAATTCCTAAGAGAAAACCTAGAGATCTTGGGTATAATGGTGACTTTTTAGATACAACACCAAAGGCACAATCCATGAAAGAAAAAAATTGACAAGTTGGACTTCATTAAAATTATAAGATTCTGGTCTGTGAAAGACATTGTAGAGAGAATGAGAAGATAAGCCACAGACTGGGAGAAAGTATTTGCAAAAGATGTATCTGATAAAGGACTGCTGTCCAAAATATACAAAATACCCTTAAAGTCAACTATAAGAAAATGAACAACACTATTAAAAAATGGGCAAAAGATCTGAACAGACACCTCACCAAAGAAGCTATACAGATGCATATGAAAAGATGCTCAACATCCTAAATCATGAAGGAACTGCAAATGAAAACAACAATGAGATACTACCACACACCTATTAGAATGGCAAAACTCTAAAGCAGTGACAACACCAAGTGTTGAAGAGAATGTAGAGCAACAGTAACTCTTGCTCATTGCTAGTGGAAATGCAAAATGGTACAGCCATTTTGAAAGACAGTTTGGCAGTTTCTTAGAAAACTACACATACTCTTTTACCATCCAGCAATCACAGTCCTTGGTATTTACCCAAAAGAGTTGAAAACTGTCCACACAAAAACCTGCACACGGATGTTTATAGCAGCTTTCTTCATCATTGCTAAAACTTGGAAGCAACCAAGAAGTCTGTCCTTCAGTGGGTGAATGGATAAATAAACTGTTATATCCATATAATGGATTATTATTCAGCACTAAAAAGAAATGAGCTACCAAGCCACAAAAAAACATGGAGGAATCTTAAGTATATGTTTCTAAGTGAAAGAAGCCAATTTGAAAAGGCTCTATGATTCCAACTATAGGACGTTCTCAAAAAGGCAAAACTATGGAGACAGTAAACAGATCAGTGGTTGCCAGGGGTTCAAGGAGAGGGAGGGAAGAATGAGTTGGTAAAAAAAAACTCTTCTCAATTTTAGGGCAGTGAAACTATTCTGCGTGATATTCCAGTGGTGAATACATGTCATTATACATTTGTCAAAACCCATAGAATGTACAATACAGTGGACCCTAATGTAAACTATGGACTTTATAAATAATCAACACTAATAAAAGAGAAAAATGGTAATTGGCGTACGACGATACCCTTTTCATTGGCTAATCAGGGCTATATGCAAATTAACTGCCAACTAAGATTGGCAGTTAACTGCCAACAAGATGGCGGTTAATTTGCATATGTAGGCACAATGCAGGGAGGCAAAAGGGAAAGCAGGAAGAAGCCCCCTGCCACTGACAGTGATCGGAAACCCAGGGGGTAGCTAAGAGCTGGGGGGCAGGGCAAAGGCGGCCCTGGGGCCGCCTTTGCCCTGCCCCCCAGCCATGATCGGAGAATCGGGTGCCTTTTCCGCCCTGGCCAGTGATAGCAGGAAGTAGGGGTGGAGCCAGCGATGGGAACTGGGCATGGTCGAAGCTGGCAGTCCCAGGAGCTAGGGGTCCCTTGCCTGGGCCTAAAGCGAAGCCCACGATCGCGGGGCCGCTGCCACTGCGGGTCCCCACTGCCCGGGCCGGACGCCTCAGCCAGAGGCGTCAGGCCTGGGCAAGGGGCCGATCCTGTGATTGGAGGGTGATGGGGGTCAACGCCTGAGGGCTCCCAGTATGTGAGAGGGGGCAGGCTGGGCTGAAGGACACTCCCCCCCGCCCCACATCCAGTGCACGAATTTCGTGCACCGGGCCCCTAGTGTATCAATATTAGCTCATCAATTATAACAAATGTTCCACACTAATGCAAGATGTTAATAATAGGGAAAGATGGGAGGTGGTGAGGGGCTATATGTGATCTACCTGTACTTTCTACTCAAATTTTCTGTAAATCTAAAACTGCTAAAAATGTCCATTAATTAAAAAATGATAAATGTTAATAAATTTTATACTTTAATAGACATACCATTTGGCTCAGTAATTCCATGTTTGTGAATGTATTCTAGCAAAACAATAAAAAATTCAGGTGAGAAAAAGGATATATATATATATTTGAACCAAGATGTTTACGTTACTGTATTTTTAAAGATTTTATTTTTTATTTAATTTCCTGCAGTTTCATTCTGATGGGTTTGGATATGAATTTGTATATATATATATTGATTTCAGAGAAGAAGGGAGAGGGAGAGAGAAACATCAATGATGAGAACCATGGATCAGCTGCCTCCTGCACGCCCCCTACTGGGGACTGAGCCTGCAACTCTGGGCATGTGCCCTTGATCATAATCGAACCCAGGACCCTTCAGTCCGCAGGTGGATGCTCTATCCACTTAGCCAAACCGGCCAGGGTAGTGTTTGTATTTTTAAATAGCAATAAGCTGACAACTACCCAAAAGAGGGGAAAAGATAAAAGACATCACCATATATTTTGCAGATTACACATCTACTAAAATGATGTTAATGAAAGGCTTGTAAAAATTTAAATTACAATGTAAGGTGTAAAGAGCAGAGCACCAATGAGTATTTGCAATATAATTAAAACGATGTTTTTCAGAAAGCAAACAAGCATTAAAAATTTGCAAGGAAAATAGGTTCATAGGTAGGTGGGTGGCAGGATCATGGGTGATCTTTCTCTTGCGTGCGCTCAGTCATTAATGACTGTGTATTACTTTCAATATGAAAAAAATTGCTAAAAACCAGGAGAAAGTATATGTTAATTAATATTTCATTATAAAGTGTGATTTAGATTTTGTGAAAATTAAATGACACCTCCTTCATATGTTTTCACGCCTTGTCAAGATACACAAGTTTCCCTCACCAGAAACTGGCCCAGAGCAACAGTTTCTTTGTTTAATTGAATCCTTAGAGTTCAGAAGGTATGTGAAGAGATAGATAGACAAAGACAGAAAGAGGGAGAGAAAGACAGAGAGGTAGGGAGGAAGAGAGAGTAGGAAAAAGAATCATCAAATGGGATACATTCAGTAAATCATAGATGAAGTGCCAGGTGTAAAAAATCCTTGAAATACATATATTTAAAAGCAGTTAGAATAAAGTACCTTAAAATTGTGCAAAAAATTTCAAAAGGATGATGTTTTGGTTCAAAATATCAAGAGTGTTTTTCAGGCAAATGCACCGTTAAGCACGTTAAGCACAGTCCGTGTGGGCTGACCGCACCCACCTCTCCATGGCCTGCGGTCAGGCCGCAGGGCCAGCTGCGCCATGTGCCTGCCTTTTGCGTGGGCTCTTAGTCAGACTGGTGTGAGTCCTGCCGCTACACAGGCTGATGTGTGACCTTGGACTGGCGAGTTCACCTTTCTGGGTGTGAGTTGAATTCCCAGGACAGGGCCTGACATGTGTAAGCACTTAATAAACGCCTCTTACTCACCTACCCCTCTCATGCAGGGCACCTGGAGAAGGCGACACACGCGTATTCCACAGGGTATGACATGCTCCCAGCATGTAAATGTTCATACTAATTTGATAAATAGAGACTATAAATCCTCTCACTATTAGGTCAGTTTGCCACCAGGTGATTGTGACTTTTATGACTATTCTCATTAGTGAGCCCCTCTGAGCCTCAGTTTTCTCATCTGGAAAGTGCAGACTAGAGGCGAGGCCCCGGGCAAATGCTAGGAATACCCTCTCCTTTCCTGGGAATGAACGTAGGATTATGGGAGGTCAAGCCTCGCCCGCACCCTCCTGGAAAGGCGTTGGGCTGGCCCGGTCCCACCCGCAGGGCGGGCGGTCTTACCTTCTTCGGGCCCCAGCCGCACCGCCTGGGACTCCCGCAGGATCTCGGCCACCGGCCTGCGGGTGTAGAGGATGGTGGCACAGCTCACGTTGACTCGGACCCGCTGGGCCCGCGAGGTGAGGTTGGTCAGGCTCAGGGCCAGCTTGAGGTCGTGGCCCAGCATGGGCGGCTCCAGCACCTTGAACTTGCCCGCGATGCTGGGCTTGGTGGCGGGCTCCAGCAGGTCATCGCGCCAGAGACCGCGGCCGCCGCCCCTGCGGACCCGGGCTCTCCTCCCAGAGGCTTCCACTCCGAACAGCTTCCTCACGGCCTTGCAGTACACCTGCCTCTCCTTCCGGGACCCTGCAGGGTACCGCACCTCTCAGAGCCAGGCCACCGGTTCCCATTTCCGCTCTTCTCTGGGCAAAACCACCGCCCTCTCTTCACTTTAATTTCCCACGCTGCCGGAGGTCTCCCATTGGCAGCCCAGGAGCCATATGCAGACCTCAGCCATATGCATTCTGTTTGGTTCTGGACTATTTCAATAACTTAAAAGTTTTTATTTATTGTTTTTTTTTTAAAAAAAATATATATATTTTTATTGATTTCAGAGAGGAAGGGAAAGGGAGAGAGAGATAGAAACATCAATGACAAGAGAGAATCACCAGATTGGCTGCCTCCTGCATGCCCCCAGTGGGGAGATGGAGCCGGCAACCCAGGCGTGTGCCCCTGACCAGAATTGAACCTGGGACCCTTCAGGCTGCAGGCTCTATCCACTGAGCCCAACCGGCTAGGGCTATTTTTTTTTTTTTTTTTTAGAGAGAGAAGGTGGGAGAGAGCACAAATTAGTGACCATGGCATAGTCTTTGGCAGATGATAAACAGGCACTGCTGTTATTGTTATTATTATTATTATTATTAATTTTGAACTGGGCCCTAGTGCTAAGTATCCTAGATGTTCAAGTTAAAAAACTCTACTACTATCATCACTATGTTTAAAGTAATTATTATTATATGTGAACATAGCTCATACAGTGCTTGGCACATGGTAAGTGTTTAAGGACATGCAGCTATTATATCATTAGATGTGGGAAATCTTAGAAAACAGAGGGAGCTATTACTAGAAGCTAAAGCAGCGGTTCTCAACCTGTGGGTCACGACCCTTTTGGCGGTCGAACGACCCTTTCACAGGGGTCGCCTAAGACCATCCTGCATATCAGATATTTACATTATGATTCATAATAGTAGCAACATTACAGCTATGAAGTAGCAACGAAAATAATTTTATGGTTGGGTCACAATACGAGGAACTGTATTTCAAGGGCCAGAAGGTTGAGAACCACTGTTCTAAAGGCACTTGGCTCAAAGCACAGAGACAGTGTTGAAGGATGCTACCACCACCAGATCATCTGGGAAAGGGCCTGGTCCCGCCACCCACGGTTGTCCCTCTGCAGCGGTCGGGTCATCGGGGAGGCTGACGGAGGCCGCCGTGCTGCCCTTACCCTCTGGGTACTTGTAGAGGCCCGTGATGTCCACGCGGGAGTCGCTGCCCACAGCCTTGGTGCTGATGCACCTCCCAATCTTCTTCGTGTCTGAATACACACGTTCCCTGCTGTCATCCTCGTTCCAGAGCCAGGTGACGTAGTCTGCATTGACCTCCGCAAACACAAAGGGGCCATCGTGGGCCAGGTGCACGTCGCCCTCCCGGATGGCAGTGACGGAGGCCGGGCCGCACCGGAACACGCCTGGCAGGAGGGGTAGGGGTGAGTGAGCAGCATGGGTGAGGGAAAGCAGGTGTCTGGGACCCACCCGGCTGAGCCCATACCTTCGCTCTCCTCCTGGGGGGTGGCATCCAGAACCTGCCAGCCATTGTAAGAGGGGCCCAGGTCCTGCCGGGCAAACCAGCTCTCATTCCAGACATGGAAATTCCTGCCACAGAGAGAGGAGGGGGCAGGGTGGCCTGCCGTGAGCACAGAGGCCCATGTTAGGGGAACTTCCTAGTGGGAGCCCTCCCTGGGCGGGTACTCTGCAGGAGTGCTGTGGCAGGATCTTGTGAGCCATTCATTCAACTGGTCTGATGAGAACGTATCGTGTGTGTGTGTGTGTGTGTGTGTGTGTGTGTATCAAGAACCTGTTGTTTAAGGTACTAGAAATACAACTGCAAATAAGACAGAAGATCCTTGCTCTCATGCAGCTTACATTCTAACAAAGGAGACAGATGGGGAGATAGGTGAAATTAAGTAAGCAGATAAAGAAAACAAATGCAAATAACAATGCTGTGAAAAGAGGGGCCTGGGATAGAGCATACCTGCTGGAGACCTGCTGTAGGTAAATGACATCTGAGATGCGAGTTAAAGGAGAAAGAAGTAGCCATGGGAGGAGTGAAGGGAGCAGTGTTCCGGGCAGGAGGACCAGCATGTGCGAAGGCTCTCGAGACAAGAAAAAGCTTCAGTGTGTTCAAGGAACAGAAGGTATGTAAGTATCTCTGGGCTACAGCAAGCATGGGGTGCACGGAGGGTTCAGATTATGCAGAGTTCTGTAGGCTTTGGTAAGGAGCTCAGGTTTTATTTTAAGTTTCCTACGTTAAAGATGAGACTGTGAGACGAGGAAAGGTGACACAGGGTCACGCAGTAAGGAAGCAGCAGAGAGAAACCTAGTTGGTCCGACGTGGCATCTTTACAGCTGGTCTCCGAACCCTTGTTTGGTAGGTAACGGTCTTTGGGAAGACATCTTGATAAGCATCTGGGGGCAAAACGGAGGACAGCGACAGCCTGCATGGTGGCAGAGGCCCCAGCATCAAAAGAAGGCCTGTTCCTTTCTGTGGCGCTCCCGTGGGGACAGGGAGCGAAGAGAAGCAAAAAGAAGGAAAGGGGAGAAGAGAGGCAGGTGCTGTGAGGCAGGAGAAGGGCGGGGGAGGGCTCCTGGGCACACTCCCTGGCGGGGCGAGGACTTTCGAAGGCCAGGCTTGCCAAGGCTGTCTGTGCTCTGTGTTGTATGTTCTTCCTGGTTTCCTCTGCTCTTTAGAAAGTTGACTTGTGTGACAACTCGTGTATGTATGAACCTTCGGACGAGGCTATTCACTGAAGCCTTGTCTATAAAAGGCGGCCGTTCGGTCCATCCATGTGAGGTGGTCAGAGAAACAATGATTGTTCCCATACAACTGGGAGGCAGACCAGGTGCACACCCCAGCTGTCCCGCTCACAAGTTACCTAACCTCTCTGTGCTCAGGTTCCTCATCTGCAAAATAGAGATAATAATACCACCTCGCTCACAAGGTTCTTTGGAGGAACGTGAGTTGGTATATATGTAGCACTCAGGACTGGGCCTCGCATACACTAGTGCGACATTATTTTACACACTACAAATAATAAGAAAACCTTGAATGTACTGATATAAAGTTGTTAAATGCAAAAGCAAGATGACAGTACAGGCAGATCTGGAAGATGTTTTGGGTTCGGTTCCAGGCCACCGCAATAAAGCGAGGTATCACAATAAACGAGCTGTGATTTTTTTTTGCTTAGGGGTGGGGGGGTCTTGTAAAAAATGCAACATCTGTGAAGTTCAATAAAGCGAAACGCAGCCCTAACTGGTTTGGCTCAGTGGATAGAGCGTCGGCCTGCAGACTCAAGGGTCCTAGTTTCGATTCCGGTCAAGGGCATGTACCTTGGTTGCAGGCACATCCCCAGTTAGGGGGTGTGCAGGAGGCGGCTGATCAATGTTTCTCTCTCATCGATGTTTCTGACTCTCTATCCCTCTCCCTTCCTCTCTGTAAAAAATCAATAAAATATATTTTTAAAAAAAGCGAAACACAATAAATAAAATGTGCAACAAGACGAGGTCTGCCTTGTTACACAACACTGCCAATATTAAAAAGCAGGTGTGTAAGGGGACTCACTATGGCTTGTTCTTGTGTCTGCAGGGACTCTCTGGGAAGAGATGGGAGAAGCTGATCACAGGGAGGCTGGGACGGGTGGAAGGGAGACTTACCACTGTGGCCCATTTTGTACCTTTGGAATTTCAAAGCACATGAATGCGTTTCCTATTTTCAAAAATGTAGCCCTAGCCGGCTTGGCTCAGTGGATAGAGCGTCAGCCTGCGGACCGATGGGTCCCAGGTTCGATTCCAGCCAAGGGCACATGCCTGGGTTGCGGGCTCGATCCCCAGTAGCGGGTGTGCAGGAGGCAGCCAATCAATGATTCTCTCTCATCATTGATGTTTCTATCTCTCCTCCCTTCCTCTCGGAAATCAATAAAGAAATATATTTTAAAAAATGTAATAGTCACAGGACTCTGGGGGAGGGCTTTGTCCTACAGAGGGGAGAACCAGGGGTTCGAGGCGGTCAGACCTTGAGCCCCCTCATGACCTCCGAGTCACGTGTCCAAAGACTCCTGCATCTCAGCAGAGTCCCTCTGCCTAGCACCTCCCCACCACACACACGGTGCCTCTCACTCCTCCCAGAACTGGCTCAACTCAGGAGAGTTGGGCTCCAGGTTGGGGACTGCCTCAGGGAGCCCCTCAGACCCAGCGGGCCCGGGACCCACCACATGCTGTCTTCCGTCAGGTCCTCCAGGGTCCGCCCGAAGGAGTCCACGTATTTGTCCACACTCAGGTTCCTGTCTGTGTCATGGGCCGAGTTAAAGTTGGACACAACCCGTGTCGCGATCCCCAAGCACCTAAGGACTGAAAAGTAGGAGGCTGGTGAGGCTCCAGGAGCAGCCAGGCCCCTGCACTGGGGAGGGGTCTGGCGCCCCCAGCTTGCTGCCCCCCTCATTTCTGGCCACAGGCTCCTCCTTGTCTTTGTCTACTGGGTCAGGGCCGAGACTCCTGTCTCCACTCTCACAAACACCACCATCCCCTCTACCTTCTTTCAGGGGACTTCTGGGGACACTACTGCCCCCTCCCCCACTTTTGAATGGACAGGCTCCAAGGCTGGCAGGACCTTGGAAGCCATGTAACAGCCTTGGAATCCCGAGGGGACAGACCGGAGGCCATGGGGCCACAGGGTTTGCCCAAGGGCACTCAGTGAGTTCCAGGCAGAGGGAGGGGGGACTCCTTTGGCCAAATAAACGATCCACAGTCACGTAAATGAACTATCCGCTTTCTTTCTTCATTAGCCAGGCTTCTATTTCCCCTTCACCAGTAAAGAAAGACTGGGTGTTGTTTTTTTGGGGGGTGGGGTGCGTTAGGGGGAGGGAAGAGAAGAGATCTATGCAAATTAATGTAAATGAGAGAAGTGGCCTGATTTTGGAGTACCTGTGCACATGACTCCAGCGAAGACCCAGCACTGGCCGTATTTGACTGGCTTGAACCTGCCCTTGAACCACTTGTGCAGGATGGCCACGCTGCCGCGCCAGTGCAGCGGGCTGGTGCCGCCGCCGTACTTGCCCTGCCACTGGCCTTGAACCACGCCCCGGTCGTTGTTGCTGTTCACCTGCACAGACGGATGGGTCCACCACCAGCAGGGCTCCCCCCTTCGGCAGCCTCACCATTGAACAATCGCCTCCAGCTTTGGACCACCCAGTCATTTGGGGTCACCCCTCGCTTTTAAATTGTCTGAAAATTTTACTGTCTTAAAATTTCTACTTTTCGCTACCATTTATTACGTGCAGTGACCTCCCATTGGGTTACTCTATTGTTGAAAATCATCTACAGTCTTAGAGCATTTCCTGTTTTAAATGGTGTGTTTTGGGGAACTGTTGGTCGAATAATAATTATGGAGATGGCTAACATTCAATAAATGCTTCCCGGGTGCCAGGCACTCCTCTAAAGCTTTGGGACCACTATATTAACCTGCTTAAAGTAGGTTCTATTATTTTACTTTTGTGTTCAGATGAAAAAGAAAAAAAGAAAAAGAAAAAGAGAGATTCAGAGAGGTTAAGGGACTTGCCCTGATCACACAGCAAGTGAGTAAAAGGAGTTCAGGGCTTGTGCCCCAGGGCCATAGTGTCTACTGTCAGCACTGGTCACTGCTTTGGAGTCCCTGTGCTCCAACAGCTCTCTGAGGTCTTGGGGAACTGAGAGTATCAAATATGAGAAAAGCAGCTTTGTCCATTTTGTCTAACACTTGCTTTCTTAGAGAGAGCTACAAGGCCTTCTTCTGAGGAGGGAGGACTGGTGTGTAATGGGTTAAAGGTGGCAGCCCTCCCCAGGAGGTGAGTCTGAGCACCCTCTCCCCGAATCTGGCTGCTGTGGCCACTTTGCCAAGGACTATGGTGGAAGTGACGCTGCGCCAGTGTCCAGGCCCAGGTGCTCATGCCACTGGCAGCTCCGGCTTCCTCTTTCTGGAACAACCAGGTGGGGAGAAGCCGGGTGCCGTGCCTGATTACCCTGAGACTTCCCTGCTCCGGGGAAGCCCAGCCCAGCCACGTGGAAAGGCTGCATGGAGAGACAGTGATGACCGGCCAGCCCCAGCTCTTCCCACGACCCCATCCCAGCGCCAGCCAGGAGAGTGCAGAAGCCATCTTCACGGTCCAGCTCCGTCAGGCGCGGCACGGGAGAGACCAAGGGCTGCCAGACAACACTGGCCGCCAGAACCAAGGCCCCAGGCACCTGCAGCCACTCAGACACCCCCCGCCCAAGCATCTTGGAGCAGAGACAAGCCATCCGCGCAGTGCCCTGCCCAAGTCCCTGATCCGTAAAATTGTAAGCATAATAAATGGTTGTTTTAGAGCCCTGAGTTTTGGGGTGATTTGTTAGGCAGCTGTAGAGAATTAAAACAAGAGGCTGGCGGGGATGGCGGGGCTCCTCACCATCGCGCTGATGATCCTGGTGACATAGACGGGGTCGTGGCGGCAGGACACATCGGTGGCCGGGTCCTTTTGGTGACTGGGGCTCCGGTCCAGGATGGAGAGGCAAATGTTCAGGATGTCCTCCTCAAACTGTCCCCAGAGAGGCTGTGCTTAGAGCCAGAGCCTCACCCATATTCCAGACCCTCCCACGACCTCACCCAGTCAGTCATTTGTGTTGTGCAGGGGAAGGGGAGTTTGCCTCCCCAGACCCCCTAGATGTCCCACAGAGCATCCCCAAGACTCAGAAACCCTTCCTCAAAAGTCACCCGGGAACCAGGGGCTCAGCCCTAACCATGTCCTCTCCTGCTCAATAGCCCCCGTGGCTCCCCAGTGCCCGCAGTCAATAGTGTGAACTTGTGGCTCTGGAGTCACGTCGACCCCACAGGCTTACTCGGATGGTTTCTATGATTTTTTCAACTACATTCGAATTAATTGGCAAACTGGGTGAATTCATTTAAGCACTGGGAAGTTTTTACATACACATTAAAATGTCCAGTCTTGGAAAATTTGGAGGGTCTGGGAACCCTCACTTTCCCACGTGACTCTAAGCAGTGGATGCTGAGAAGTGTACTGTCCCCAGTCCCTGACCCCAAATGCTTTCCACACCCACTCCTCAGCCCACAGTCAAGGTCCTTCCCTTGCCTGCCACCTTTCTTCTGGCTGGGCACCCGGAGCCCAGGCAGACGGAGCTCCTCCAGCAGAACCTCGGTACCCTCCGACTTCCCACCTCCTGCTGCCCTGTCTGCTCTTCCCTCTGCCCGTCCAGGTCCCGCCCAACTTTGGACACCAGCCCCTGTTAATACCACGAAGCCTCCCACAAGCCCCACCTTTCATGTGGCGTTTCCTTTCATGATCTTCTGAACACCCTCTGCTCCCACCTCTACTACCCTGACTTTCCTCTGCCCATCACGCCTGTATTGTAACTATTTATCTAAGTCAGAGGCTCTCAGGTGTGGCCCCAGACCAGCAGCAATGACTTCACGTGGGATCTTGTTAGAAATACAAATTATCCCCTCTCCAGCCCTTCATGAGTCAGCCACTCTGGGGGTGGTGCCCAGCCATCTGTGTGTTTTCAGGAGCCCTCCACGTGATGCTGGTGCAGGCTTGAGACTGAGAGCCCTTGATCTACGCTATTTATCTTTCTACTAGAGGCCTGGTGCACAAAATTCGTGTGTGTGTGTGTGTGTGGGGGGTGTTCTCTCAGCCTGGCCTGCACCCTCTCCAATCTGGGACCCCCCTGGGATTGGGCCTAAACCGGCAGTCGGACATCCCTCTCACAATCTGGGACCGCTGGCTCCTAACTGCTCAACTGCTTCCCTGCCTGATCGCCCCAACTGCTCCCCCCCGCCAGCCTGGTCACCCCCAGCTTCCCCCCCTGCCAGCCTGGTTGCCTCACGCAGCCTGCTGTTCAGTCATTTGGTCACCTTTCCCTAACCCCCCTGCTGGCTCGGTCACTCCATGCAGCCTGCTGTTAAGTCGCTTGGTCGTCCCTCACTAACACCCCTGCCAGCCTTGTCGCCCCATGCAGCCTGCTGTTCCATCATCCGTCCGTTTGTTTTGGTCGTGAGGGCCCCTGGCTTTTTATATATTAGGATAGCAGAACTGACCCATTCTGTTTCCAAATACATCCAAAGCACTTTGCCTTCCCAAGGACCCAGCGCAGGCCCTGACACAACTAATAGTAGATGAATGAATGAATGGACGAATTTGCTCTGGAAGCTAGACAGCTTGTCCCTCTTGGGAGAAAGGGCTCCTGGGTTGAGTTTTCACATGCCTAGCCCACATCCCCCTTGTGGCCGGTGCCCCTGGAGACCTGCCCGAAGTTCCAGCCTTGGGCTCGGATGCACTTCTCCACGCCTCGGAAGATGATCCCGCTGTCATTGAGCACGTACTCCTGTCTCTCCTCCTCTGAGGCCAGAAACACATCATCCTCTGAAAGGCAGAGGTCAAAGGGGCTCAGCAGGGACCAGCTGCAGGAGGTGCCGGGAGGCTGGCTGGCAGGAGAGGCCAAGAGGGGCTTGCTGGGCTCCCAGGCTGTCATGAGGCCAAGCTCCATTCCACCTGGCTGACCTCTCCCAGGCAGGGACCAACCCCAACCCAGCCCAATACTGAAGGATTTTAGGGGTCCTGATGTCTTTGGCTGACCCGACTGGTACCAACAGCAGCCTCAAATTTCTTCAATACTAATAAGAATACTGACCCCAGAACCCCTTATAATGTGTTCACTATATTGCAAGTATTAGTGCTATGAATTCTCACCATAACCCTTAGAGGTAGGCTGTTATTCCCATATTACAGATGAGAAAGCTGAGACTCATAGAGAGAAGCAACAGGAGAGCCGGGATCGAACCAACGCTGTCTGATGGCTAAAGCCCAGCTCTTACCCACTCCTGGGTCCCTCCTGCCTCAGGCCCCATCGCTGCCCACTGGCCTCTGCACACAGAAACCACCGATTCCCATCCCCCTGGCACAGGCTCCTGTGGAGCGCCTGCTACCAGGTTCCTCTGCCCAGTGCCCACCTCCACCTAGGCCTGGCTCTCACCAAGATCTTGGCATTGACCTCCCTAGCCATTGACCTGCCTCCCAGGCCCTTCCTAAGGGTAAGCCCTCCTCTAGGACAACTTCCAGGAAAGCTTGTGCTTCGGTCTTGGCAGCTCCTACCTGGGCACCAGGGGTTGAAAAGGAGAACAAACTCGCCCAGCTTCCGGTCACTGTGTCTGCGGCGAGAGGAAAGCCTGGCGCTCAGCCGGTAGCGGCCGATGACGGCATCGGGAGGGCTGGTGACCTTGATGGTCACTGTTTTCCCCTTCTGAGCCGCCCTCACTGCCGTCCAGGCATTTCCCACCTCCAGCTCCGATGTCGGGAACACGGCTTTGGTGCCGAGAGCCTCAGAAGCCTGGGGCCCTGGAGGAGAGGAGAGGCACTCAGGAGACCAGTCACCTCAGGAAATCCAGCTCCGGAAAAGCAGAAAGCCGCCGGCCTGGACGTGCAGCCTTCCCTCCCCGAGCTGCTGGGACACCGCTGCAGGTTAGAGCCTGGCCAAGACAAGACTGGGCCTTGGCAGAAGGGGGTACTCAGCTGTCCCGACTCCCACCACCTCCTGGGTCAAAGAGAAAGTGACAGGCCCCTTCGAGACCAACGTCTGCCTTTTGTCTGGCCAGGAGAGACAGGTGTGGGCTGACAGGTGCCTGCTGATTTCTTGACCTTCCAGAATCCTTGGTGTCCTCAGGATTCCAGAGTCGTCACCTTGTCTGTCCCTCTGCCTGCTGCAGCACCTCCCAGCCACCCCCGGAGAGCTGTCATCAAAACCGTCCAGGATCCAGGGCTCAGCCCACCTATAGGGATTGTTTGCCCCCAAGTCTGGGCTGACGACTACAGGGTCTCAGGTCACTGGTCCCAAGACAAGTGTTCCTGACTGTGGCCCAGTGGGGGCTGCCGTGAGCCAGTTACCTGTCTCCACCGTGAAGATGAGGGTGTCCTTGCTGTCCAGGGCACAGTTCAGCTCCAGCATGAAGGTGAACGTCTGGCCCCTGCGAACCACCAGCTCGGGGCCGGGGTACTCCTGGGTGTGGTGGGCGGCACCATTCCTTGGCCACTGCCAGTCCACCTCGGTGACTCTGATCCCTGAGGGAGAGGACAGGGAGATGAGGCCAGGCCCGTGGCACGTTTCTCACCCCTGCTCCCGTCTGCCTCAGCCTGCCAGCCACGTGCTCATCCAGCCACTTGTTGTCCCACACAGTGGGTCCTGGTTATTTGTGGTAGTTACGTTCTAGCAAGTCTCCGTGAACACCGAATTAGTGAGCACTGAACCACTGCTCTTAGGGAAAGTACAGGGCTAGGTTCCTGGGAGCCTTTGTCACAATTTGCTTCATCAGTCGATCAATATATAACCTTGTTTTTATATATTGATGAGCAGCATGTGAGCGGGGCTGCTGGCAGACAGGGGACAAGGATGGGGTGGGGGGACCGTGGCGGGAGGGTTGGGGCAGGGGCATGGAGGATGTGTTTCTGTTTAAAGGCACCTTATCCTATATAATAAAAGGCTAATATGCAAATAGACTGAACAGCCAAACAACTGAACAACCGGTCACTATGACGTGCTCTGACCACCAGGGGGCATGTGCGGAACATGGTGGGCGTTGGCCATGGTGAGATGGTGGAGCAGGTGAGCGAGGGCGCCAGACCAAGATGGGGCACCAGTCGCTGTCATCTGGGCGAGCCTCTGGTGGTTACTGAAAATTCTTTGTTCCCGCGTGCTGCAGTCCCACTCGGCATTTGCACCTGCTTCTGGTGCGGGCCCCGCTCACACCCACTGCCAGCACCGGAGCTGCCACTTGCACCTGCTGCTGGTGCCCAGCGCCGGTCCTGATCACTCAGCACCATCAGTGGGTGGGAGCAGTGGCTGCCAGCCCTGATTGCCCCTGAGGGTTTCTCCACCTCTCCCTACTCCTGAGGGGCGATCGGGGTAGCAGCCATTCGCATCCACTGACGGCGCTGGCCCCAATAGCTCTGCGCCTTCAGCATGTGAGCGGGGCTGCTGGCAGACAGGGGACAGGGATGGGGTGGGGGACCGTGGTGGGGGGGGCTGGGCAGGGGCATGGAGGATGGACCAAGACCTGCCCCTGTACCTACCAGCATGCCTCACAGCTCACAGTTCCTTTCAAGGTACACCAATTCATGCACTGGCCCCCTAGTTTAATATATTGTTGATTCATTAACATTACACTCATGGACAACACTATACCTCAGGCCTGAATGAAGCTTAGCTAACGTGTTTTCTCCGTAAAGCACGTCGTAGCCTCCTGTGCTTAGGAACATTAGCGCTTCTGCACTAAGCTTGGGGCCATTTTAAACTGCAAAATTATCAACAAAAAAGACAAAAACGCAGAAAACGTGGCATTAAATAGACTGCAAAAGGACACTTGTTTGTAGTACAAGAGCGGAAATACGAAGACAGAACATCACCTTTTCCCACTTCAGCTGGGAGCATGCATGTTAGGCCACCCGATTTTCCTCAGTCTGCACATGAGGACTGACTTGGAATTAAAAATAAATTGCAGGCAGTAGGCCAATTTGCAAACACGGAATCCACAAATACGGGGATGGACTGTGTATTTTCTGTGCCAGGCTGGCACGGGGATATATTGGTCCGCGAGATAGGTCTGGTCTTTCCCTGGAGAGATACACAGTGAGGCTCTGTGGCTCAATCGTTATGAGCACAGCCTTTGGGATCAGCTCATGTGGTTCATATCTTGACTTGGCCATCTAATGGCTAAACTACCTTCTGCTTGATTTCTCTGTGCTCCAAGGTACTCTTCTGTAGAGTGGGAATAACAATACCTTGTGGAGGACAACTGGCTGCCATTTGGAGCCCCAAGAACAGAGCTTTAATTATTTATTTATTTGTTGTTGTTAATCCTCACCTGAGGATATTTTTCCATTGATTTTTAGGGAGAGTGGAAGAGAGAGGGAAAGACAGAGAGAAACATCGATATGAGAGAATCATCAATTGGTTGCCACCTGCACACGCCTCGACCATGACCCAGGCTGGGGAGGAGCCTGCAACCAAGGTACATGCCCTTGACGGGAATCGAACCTGGGACCCTTTGGTCTGCAGGCCGATGTTCTATCCACTGAGCCAAACTGGGTAGGGCCAGAGCTTTATATTCCAGATGAGCAAGGTGATATGTAAATAGATGAGTCCACAAATAACTATCATTCTGATATAGGTTGTTAAGGCAAAGTACGTGGAGCTGAAAGGAAGTATTAAAGAGGGGCCTAGCCTGGTTTGCAGGTGATAGCGAGGCTTGCTTGAGGAGGGGGCATTTAGACTGTCTTGAATTGGATGGGGTGTCTCCAGTGGAAAGGTGGGTGGCATATCCAGCCTCAACCCAAGCATCCTCTCCCTCCGTCCACTTCCGTCTACTTCAGTGTTCATTCATTCCCGTGTTGGGTGCTGTGCTGGGTGCTGCAGGCTCCATGGCCATGAAGGATACCTTCGCCCTGCCGCCGGGAGGTTGCAGTCCGGCAGAAGAGCAGGTCTATCTCAAACATCTAAGAGAAAGATTTGGGGAGTATCCTCATGGCATGGCACCTAGTTTCCGCTGACCAAGTGATCCAAGAGGCCAAGGTAGAAGCTGCAATGCCTTTTATGAGCAAACCTTAGAAGTTGCACTCAGTCTACCATAGGCTATTGGTCAGGGCCGTTACAAAGGTCTGCACAGGTTTAAGGGGAAGGAACACACCCCACCCCTTATGAAAATGGGTCAATGCCACATTGTAAGAAGGACATGTGAGATGAGATCTAGTGTATTGAGATGTCCATCCTGTCAAATACAATCTTCCACACTTGAGAACCACTGAAGTAATGTCACCAAGTATTCCCTGCCCCAGGGTACCCGCCATGGGGCTCTTGGCTCTGTTTTATTAGGTACCTAGTATACAGTAAGTGCTCAGTAATTCTGGGCTGGATAATTTAATAAAGCTTCCTATGAACCAAGCACTTATAAAACTAAACATTTAATAAATATTAGCTCATTTAATCTTCATAAACCTGTTCCAACTTCACAGATGGGGAAACTGAGTCGCACAGCCTATAAGTGATGGAGCTGGGAATCTGGCTTCTGAGTCTGTGCTTGTTTGGGACCTCTAGGCTATGTTGCCATGACCTTTGACCCCCACAAGAGTTAAAAACCCAGAAGTCCCAGACTCTAAAAACACAACATGGGCTTGGTCCATGTGCATCAGAGTAATGGCTTATCTGGCCAATGTTTGAAGAGAGCTGGCCAAAACGTTTGGCTTTCTAAAGACTCTCGAACCTTCATATAACTTTTCGGTTAGGGGAGTGGCAGATTGTTTTTTCCAAAGGTGGTTGCAGTGATATCTCTGCTCCCATTGTTTTTCCTCCTGCTGAGTCTGGGAGGAATTGTGGCGAAAACAGAATGGCACTTTGTGACTTCCAAGGATAAGTCATAAAAGTTGATATAGCTTCTGTCTGGTTCCTTGAGTTGCTTGATCTTGGAACCCAGTGCCATGCCATGAAAAAAGCCAAATGGCCCACGGAGAAGCCCACATGGAGAGGGACTGAGACCTCCAACCCCCAGACCACTGAACTCCCAGCAGCAGCTGGCACCAACTGGGCAGCCAGAGAAGTGAGCCATCTTGCAAGCAAATTCTCCAGCCCCCAATCACACTGCCCCACCTGACACCAAATGAAGCAGACACAAGCTGTCCCTGCTGAGCTTTGTCTAAATGGCAGGTTCATGAGAGAGAGAATGGTTGTTGTTGTAGGCCTGTAAGTGCTGGGGTGGTTTGTTACACAGCAGTAACCAACTGACACATGGAGGGAGCCCTAATAATAACTGGGATGGAATTTTCTGACAAGTCCAGTGGAATCAGAACTCAAAGGTAAATTTAATTTAAGTGGTAAATGTGACATCTTCCGAATCCAAGTTTAGGTTGTTGATTCATACATGCTGAACTTCGCAACATGAAATTCTGGTGTCTGCATAAATCTTTAGGACCCCTCTTCAATAATAACATTCACCTCTGCTTTCCAACATTTAAACTCAAACGTGGAGGCTGGCTAAGGCTGCCCCAGGTAATGTGAAAGCCACTCTGCCCTCAACCATGATAATAAGAATAGTAGGATGAATAGCTAACATATATAATGCTTATTGTGAGTCTGACATTATCCTCTGGTGTGGGTCCCTTTATCTAAGGAGCATCTCAGGAGGAAAAGAATGGGGCCTCTGAACTCCTGCCTTTTGAGGTTCACTGTTACTGGAAGTTTTTTGATAAAACGAAGTGGTCTTGATGGAGGTCTGCTTCTGTTATCACCCAAGTTTACATTCTGACTTCTCCTTTGAAATCCAAACAATATCATCAACCATCTACCTGAAATCTCTGTTTGCTGGTCTTCTGGACAAATCCACCCCAACATGCCGAACTCTTGATTTCCTCCCTGCCCCACCCCCAAGTCTCTCGCTCTCCCCATTTTGGTGGCTGGCATCCCATCTGTTCTGAGGATCAGGCTCAAACCAAAGACTCTTTTTTGCCCTCACACACCGTATCCAAAACATCGTCAAGTTGACATGGCACCGCCTCCAAAACTTGCCCTGAATCCATCCCACAGCTCTGTTTCTGCAGCTACCTTAGGCCAAGCTATTGAGTCTCTCTTGTCTAGACTGAAAGCCTTCTAACTGGTCTCTACTTGTGAGGAATGGGCTGGTGCTAGTCTCAATACCTAGGCCTGAGATTTTTGGAAAAGGCTAGTTCTGGTTTGGCCTTGACTAGAAGCCCTAGCCTGGCATCATGATTTGGGGATAATGACTGAACACCTGAATAGGAACTTACACAGCTGACACATGTGTCCCAAGCTTGGTAGCTCCTACAGCCACCCTTGTGGTGGGTGAGCAAGAACTGTGCAGGACCCCTGTTCAACAGTGCCCCCGAGTGGCAAAAGCTGGAACAATACTGCCAGGGGACTTCCCCACTCGCTTGCCAATTCTCACAATTCTCACATCAAGACTGAAGCCTTCCCACCAAGTTCTTGGGCAGGAACAGACCTCTCAAGTCCCAGAGCTTTGATCTTAGGCGACCTCTGTTTATTCTGAAAACACAGGCAGGGACCCCGCTTACCTTGTACATAGGATTGGCTAATCTAATCACAGCAGCAGAGCTGGCAGGACCGTTGGAAGCCCAGGTCTCTGAAACTGAGACCCAGAGGTGGGAAGAAAGGGACGTCTTGTCCGAGGGCCCATTGAAGCTGAAGTCTCCGAAGACAAGCCACAGCCTATGTTGGGACAGGCCAGACCAGGATGCAATTTCCTTTTTTTTTTTTTAGGGGATGAGTCAGGAGCAGGGGGTGAGGTTATTAAGTTGTAATTATCTCAGCCCTGGCATGCCCCAGGGGGCTTACAAGGTGTGCAGTGGGGCTGGGGGGGTGGGGGGGGGACGGGGAGAGGGGGTGGAGGGGGTGGAGGTTAGGAGGTGAGGAGGGTTCATGTCCTGAGAATTCTGCCTTGGCTTCCCCTCTCCCTATCACAGCCCAAACCGGCCCCACCACCCTCTGGGCATCTGAAACCTCATCACAGGGGGCTAAGATGGGTGGGATGAATCAGAACTACCATTATCATCATCATCCCTGAATCTCAAAGACCATCTCCGTTGCAACTTCCTGCCCCGGGTCAAGTTCTCAGTGGATACTTGATCAGGGTTCCAGCTTGCATACCTCCGAGAGGCAGCTGACCCACTACCCAGATATTAAAAAGTCCTTCTTTCTGGGAAACCAAGGTCTTTTTTTCTTGCTCTATTTGTCCCCATATGTCCCCACTCTGCCCTTCTGTTACTGCCGCAGGAGAAACACACCTGTCCTTTTTGTTCCTTGATGATTTTGCCGAGCAATTACCAAGAAACCCCAACCTGCCGCCCCCACCCCCACCAACTCGACACCTGCCTTATCCCAGGAGGTCACTGCTGTGGTCCCCATGGGACCTGTCCCAGAGCTGCTCCTTTGGTGACCTAAGTCCTCTGTGCTCATCAGCATCACACCCCCATGACCTGGCATTTGTGCGCCGATATTCAGGCCAGGATTCTGCAGGGAAAGCAACTGTTCTGGTGAATACAACCAGTTCTACCCTGGTCAGCGTCCTCCCCAGCCCTCATGGGGACTGATGGGTACCGGAGAGGGGAGTTCAAGACCAGGGTCCAGACCCCTTACCAAAATAAACCCAACATCGCCTCCTCCATGTGCTCAGCTCGAGTTCTGCTCTCTGAGACTCCAATCGCCCCCAATCAATCATCAAGGAAGCCAGGTCATAGTTCGTTGCTTATATGTCCCTCTCCTCCACTGGACTGTAAGCCTCCTGAAGCGAGGCCTGGGTCTCATTCTCTCCGGGTGGTTGGAGTCTGTCTCAGGTGGCTCAGGACCCAGGGCATAGTAGATGCTCAGTGAACATTTATTGGATGAATGAATGAACGCCCTTCCCTGTCCCTTGGCTGGGATGAGGGTGTGAAAAGGGGAGCTGATGCTTACCAGGTTCCAGGCATGCCCTCAAGGATCAGTGCTCACACAGCAGCCACCTCACCCACCCCACCCACCCCACCCACCCATAATCCCTCTCCTTCTCAAACTGTCACATTCCGAAACCTGCTCTTCCTTCCTGACTTCCTTCCTCCCAGAGTCGTGGGTGGGACCAGGAGTGGCAGAGTGTGGCCTTGAGTCCAGGCAGACCAACCTGCTGCTGGCTCCCTGTGGGACTCAGGCTAAGTGGCTTCTCTCTAAACCTTAGTTCTCTTATCTATGGAATGACCCAGGATTCTTAGGGTTTGGATAGTCTGTGGTTTGCCGAATCAAGCGCCTCTGATTCTCCCAGGACTCCTCTCAGCCTCTCCCCACAACACCTGCCTCCCCTCCAGGCTCTGCTGACTCTTGTCACTCAGCACCTTGGTGGGCACCAGGGAAGGGCTGGAGGAGACAATGTCTGGGCCCCTCTGGTTGACAGCTCACCTGAGGCCCTGAGGACAGAATAGATGACATGTTGTTAGTCCTTGGGCTCCCACCTTGGGATATGCGGGGTGAGCTCCCAGCCCTGCGCTCAAGGACCCCAGGCCTGAGGCTGTGCCCACCTGACATGGGGAGAGAGGGATGCCGTGAGAGCATTCTCTCCACCTACCCTGTCACCCCAAAGCCTCTCGGCCCCCCTAGCTTTGCTGCCCTCTGTCCTGTCTCTCTCCCACCTTCCTCGCTTGGCCTTCCTTTCCACTCTGCATAGCAAGCAGGAGCCCGAATTCAGAGGCACACATTTGCAGACTTTGCTGCTTGTTGATTGTGTGACCTGAGGCACGTGACTAAACCTCTCTGAATCTTAGTCTCCTGGTGAAAATGGGGGTAATGACAGTAGCTGCCTCCTTGAGTTGTGAGGATTAAACGAAGTAATTTATATAGAGTACTCAGAAAGGTAGGGCACTTATTATGTACTCAGAAAATGCACGTTTATTAATCATATTATCATCATCAGTATTTGCCCAAGAACTCCTGGCTGCCATTCCAGTGTTCTGCCAATCACTGCTATCCCGAATCTTCCACTGATTGGTTGTGTGGCTCTGGATAAGTTAATAGACCTCTGAGGTTCAGCTTTCCTCCCCTGAAAAGTGGAAATAATAATACCTCCCTCATAGAGTTTTGGGGAGGTTGAGGTAACGACTATAAATAGGGTAATGAGAAAATAGATCACCTAAATCTGGAAATTCTGAGAGTGAAAGGAGACGCCATTAATGAACACTCCAGCACAGCAAGCTCCAAGCAGAGTGAGTGGGCTCCTGGCGCACAAGGTACTTAGCACAGTGCTGGGTCTACAGTGACGAGGTCAATAGATGGGGGTTTTTCCATTGTTGCCCCCTCGTCTCTCCAAATCTCCCCCCTCTCTTTGGTTCTCCCCTCCCTATTTTTTTTTTTTTAAACTCTCCCCTCTCCACCTCTTGCTTAAAGTACTGATTGGCCCCAACAGCCTCAGAACACTTTTAGCTCATCCAGTTCAATCCATCCCGTGACATCACTATGGAGAAGCCGAGGGAGGCTCAGCCAAGGGAACAGACTCTGCCAGTTGCACAGCAGTCAGCACGTCATTTTCCCTGCTCAGGAGCCACCAAACCCACCACCTTCAGTCAGGCATTCAAGATCCTTCACAGTCTGGCCCTGCCTACTGCTCCCTCCATCCTCCAATCCCTGCAACCTCATCTCTCCAGCTCACTTGCTCAGCAGCTGCTCCTAGAGATCAGCCTAAGAAAGAGTCCTAGTTGGAGGGAAGGCCCTATGTGCGGAGATTGCCTCTCACCCCCAGCTCACCCCAGCTGTTCTTCCTCCTGCCCTCAAGTGACACCAAAGAGCTGATGATGCTCTTCTCCCCAGATCTCTGTTCCAGCCTGGGGATGGCACCCAGTGGGACTGAACCCAGGAGGCTTTGCTGAAGCGAGCAACATCTCCCAGACTCTAGACTCCATGTAATTGGTTTCTAATGGGCCCTATTATGACCCTATCCTTAATGTGCATCATGGGCACCTGACCTCCACAGCTAAATGGTTAATTGAGGAGGTGCCTGGGGCCACTGCCCAATCTCCCTTTTCTTCCTGGTTCTGTTGGAAGCTGCTGGTCTCTCTCTCTTACCAGTAGGCAGTGGCTCACCAACTCCAACCCAATGTCCCAGCCAGACTCAACCCCACAGAAAGTATTATTGATTCTTAGAATTTCTGAACCAAAAGATCATGGTAATTCAACTATAGCAGAAGGATCTCATTTTAATGACTAACACTGATCAAGTGTAGGGACTACTTGAGCTATTTGAGGAAATGCCAGGCCACGTCCAGGCTCATCTAGTGATGCCTGCATGGACCGTGTGAGGGAGGGGAGAGGAAGAGCAGCACGCAGACCACATACTTTCCATCCAGGATCCCATGTCTGTCATCCATGCACAGATTGCATAGTAGGCTTGGTCTACTTCTCTGAGAGGGAGGTCCCCAAGAATCCAGGAAGTCCCAGAAGACTGGGGAATTGAATTCAGTCTAATAGTCAGTTTATATCTTAGGTATGATGGATCTAACCCTGATGTTTTACAGAGGAAGAAATCGAGGTTCAGAGAGAAGAATGGTCACCCAGCAAATGAACAGACCTGACATTGGAACCTTTGGTTAAGTTCAAGGCTGATAGGGAAGAGGACTTCTAGGTGAGCCCCGAAAAGCAGATCCTGAAAGAAGCAAAGCCAGTCCTCTGCAAAGCAGGCCTAATCGCGAAACCGTGGTATGGGGAGTGAGCTGGGTGGTGAGGCCTGGTCCTCAGGGAGCTGACCCATCCCAAGAGCCAGAATGGCCCCGGATGCCAGTAATGAGCCAGGATGGCCTTACTCTGCCAGGGGAGGGTAAGAAGAGGAAGTTCAAATGGCAAGGAAATTAAAATACCTGCCTTTGAAAGCCAAAAAATAAACAAGAGTTGACTCACAGAATTGTCACATGATGCTGAACGGTTGAAAACAAGAGTCATAGAATTAGGAACATCCTTTAAAGACTTATGGGAGTAAGACCCCTTCTCTGCTGACCTGCTCATCACTGAACTCCAGCTCCTACCACAGAGTTGGTGTAAAATACGTAATTGTTAATTAATGGACAAACCTCCATGGTGGGAAGGGAATTTGCCCCTCACTATATGGGCGCCTGAGGGGGAGGCACATTTTCTAAGTGTGCTGCCCACACACTTGGTCTCATCAACTCCTCACAGCAGGCCTATGAGATGATTTGATTATAATCCCCACTTTACAGGTAGGAAAATGGAGGCACGGAGGGCAAATTCTCTTGAGAGTTCAAGGTCGCATAACTCTTTTCACTTCACGCAGAACTGGTCGTGCCCTGGGGTCCTCAGGGTGGGAATTGGAAGAGGAAGTAACTCATGGGGCGTCTTCTCCGCAGACAGCCTACAGTTCCCAACTCTGCCCGGAAATGTTTCTGGGTCCATGAGAAGATCTTGCTTCTCCCCCTCCCCCTCCTCCAGTCTGGCAATACGTGTGGGGAAGGCCCGGCCCCAGCCAAGGAAGGGCTCGGCCATGGGCTTTCTGTCTCTGGCCCCCACGCTATCGTGAACGTGAGGAACAGCTCAGGGTCCATGCAGCTCGACAGTCCGAAGAATCAATGGTCCAAGTTTCATTCCACAAACCCCCTTTCCTGAAGCTCCGCTCGGGGCCTTTGTGCCCCTAGGCCAGTGGTCGGCAAACTGCGGCTCGAGAGCCACGTGCGGCTCTTTGGCCCCTTGAGTGTGGCTCTTCCACAAAATACCGACTTCTGCGCATGGGCCACAAAATTTCAATCGCGCTGTACGTGCGCACCCGCACGTGGTATTTTGTGGAAGAGCCACACTCAAGGGGCCAAAGAGCCGCACGTGGCTCGCGAGCCGCAGTTTGCCGACCACTGCCCTCGGCCCACAGGCCCTGCCCACTCACCTGCCATGCCAGGGCCGGCGACTCCTTGCTTCCTCTGCACCTCGCGGTGTGGACCGTCAGGACGGCCGGGAGCAGCCAGCCAGACCCAGGTGAACAAGGCACAGCTCGGAACACCCCTGAGCGGGGCAGTCAGAATTCAAGAGGAGGCGTGGTCCTTTCCACCCCAGCAGCAACACCTACGACGTCTAGTCACCCAATAATTGCCCTGGTTTGTACCTCGAAGGTGTCCAGCATGGGAGTGGCTCAGCCAAGAGGCTTTCCAGATTCCGCGGCAGAAACTGAGGCCCAGAAAGATCACAAGCCTGGCAAGCAGCCGCGGAGGAAGGAGAGGAAGGAGGAGGGAACGAGGTTTACGGTCAGCCTTTCCTGCCCCTCACAACAGCCCTCAGACAAGAAGACGAGGCTCAGAAAGGGGACCCTAAAGGAACCTGGTTACAAGAGGCAGAGCCGGGACTAGGACCCTGGCTCATGGCATCCAGTCTGGGGCTGCCTTCTCCCCTGCTGGGTGAGACGAGAAAGTTCCAGGGACCACCGCTCTTCTCTCCTCTGTGTGAGCTCCAGAGGCATCTTGCGGGGCAAAGGCCCACAGCCCTCTTCCGGGGACCTGCCCTCACCATGCCCCTCCCGGCCACACACCTGTACACACGCACCCGCAGGCTCAGCCTTCATGGAGCGGCCCTGAGTTTCAGAGACCCACACAGACCTGGCTTTGAAGACCAGCTCCTGCCCCTGGTCACCCTGGGACTCCAGCTAGGTCTGTGGTCCTCCCTGGGCCTTAGTAAAAGATGACCGTGACCTCTCTTTGTGGGGCGTAAAGAGGGTGACTGGGATAACTCAAGGACGTGGCCCGGATGCTTAGGGAACCTGGCTTGCCTGTCCCTTCCCTCTGTACTTCGGGAGTGGAACCATTCCTGAACTTGTCCCTCTGCCTGGGTCAGATCTACCCTGGAACGGGGGAGGAGGCCCTCAGCCTGATGTTTTGCAGTGTCTTCTATCTTTTGGACTTCTGGCAGGGCCTCCCTGTGACAACCCAACTGCCAGGAGTGATGTCAGCTGAGGCTCTTGGGAGGAGGTGAATGAGAAAAAGAGGGGAGTGGTTCTCTGGTTCGAGGATGAAGCTAATCTACCCTGAGTTGTGAGTGGGCTCCAGCCTGGAACTAAGCAGCCACAGGTACCCTGTGACCTTGGGCAAGACCTCTCCCCTCTCAAACCCAGCTTCTCCACCTGTAGACCAGAGGGACTGAACCAAAGTGTTCTTCAGGGTCATTCTAGCTCAATGTCTGATTCCAGGGTTCAAAGACTCCGGACTTCAAAGCTCCTAAAGTCTTATGAGCCGTGAAATAGAATTTTATTTTCACGGGAGCTGGGAGGGAAGTTTCTCTTTGTTGGGAAGGGCCTTGAGGGATGACTTGGGCCATCAGAAGCTGGGCGGAGCTGGGCCAGCCAGGAAAGGGGAAGTGGGAGGGGTGGAGTCCTGAGACAGGGCAGGAGGGTCGGGCAGGGGTCTGTGTGCTGTTGCTCTCTGTGAGCGCCCACGCACTGGGGAAAGCATACAAACCTCAGTGTTTGATGTGGCTGGATTTCTTATAGAAAGTGGCGAAGGGGTTGAGTTGTGCTTGTCAGTGTGACACAGGGCCAACAGCTTTAATCGACAGACCTGGGCTCGACCAAAGCTGCTCTTCTGCCTGTGCAGGGTCAGGCTCCTCCCCACTAATGATGGTTATTCAGGGACCTTTTATCTTTCATTTTGGGTTTGCCTGGACTGGGGCTCCCAGAACACGGGCCATTCCAAAGCACCTCCCCCATCAACAGCCCAAACAATTCATTCTCAGCTTTAGGGGACAGCAGGGGAGCCTGGCCGTGGAGGCCTGGGATGAGGGCTAAGAAAGTGGGCTCTGTTACCTCTGGGACAACTGGCTGTGTGACTCTCCTCAAGTCAGTTACCTTCTCTGGGCCTTGGAGCCCTCCTCTGTGAAAGGAGGGTGGGTGCTGAGTCTTACCAGTCCCAACATTCTCTGATTCTAAATGATCAGGATGGAGATGGCAGACCGGATCCAAAGACCAAAGATGGGGGCGACTCAGTACAGCCCAACGACACCTGGACCAATGCCTCGCACACAGTGGGTGCTTCACAAACTAAAATCCTTGCCCGTGGAATAAGCAGATGCTTTAAAGATAGTTTAATTGTCTTTATGACTGTAAAGGTAACACATGTTCATGTAGAAGCAACACAGATAAAGCATACATGCATATGTAAATCAATTTACATAATAAATCCCTTTGTATGGAGAAGAGGATTTGTAACTTGACCTTTTTCTTAACCACAGACTGTGCTTAGATTGTGCACTATTTCAAATCACAGGGTAGAGACTCACGTCATCACTGGGGGCAGCTTGTGTGAATTTACATAATTTAGCTAACCCTTCTCAAATCAGTAGGAGTTTGGGTTGTTGCCAGTTTTTTGTCCTTATAAAGAAATGTAATGTGGCCTGGCTGGTGTGGCTCAGCTGGTTGGGCGTTGTCCTGTGCACCGAAAGGTGGCTGGTTGGATTCCCGGTCAGGGCACATGCTCAGGATTGTGGGTTCGATCCCCAGCGGGGGGTGTGCAGGAGGCAGCTGATTGATGTTTCTCTCACAAGCATGGATGTTTCTCTCTCGCTCCCTCTAAAATCAATTTTAAAAAAAAGGAAAAGCAAAGTAATGCTATTTTCACAGGCATTTTTGTGTACTTCCCATTTCAGGCTCCTCAACTGAAGCTACCGTGGGCTTCAGACCTGCCTGTCCTCCCACCTGCTCCCTGGACACGAGGGAGAGGAGGCCAGGCTGCAGTGCCCTGTCCTTTTGGGGGTGAGTACAGAAAGAACCGGGCAGAGGCAGGCCTCTGTGAGCGTGAGGCCCACAGACCAGCAGCGCCAGCACTGGTTAGAAGTGCAGACTCCTGGGCCGACCGCAGATCCCGGCACCAGAATCTGCCTTTTAACAGTGAATCCCATGCACACTGAAGTTTGAAGCAGCTGTTCTCAAAGGGAGGCCCAGAGTCCTTAAGAATCTGTGAGGTCAAACCGAGTCATAATACTCTTCGGGTTTTGGGGGGCCTATTTCAACTCATTCTCTCATGAGCAGACAGTGGAGTTTTCCAGAGGCTACATGATATATGATGTTGCAAAAATTTTAATGCAAAAGCAGATAGGAGAATACAGCTGTTTTTCTATTAAGCCTTCTATATAGTTAATGGCATTTGTTAAAGAAAGTAAAATGATGTCACTCTTATTAATATTATTTTTAGTGTTGGAAAATATAATGATATTTTTTATAAATACGTGTTAGCTGTGTTAAGATGGGTTTATTAGTTTTTTAAAAATGTGTTTGTTTTTTATTGATTTTAGAGAAAGAGAGAGGAAGGGAGAGGGAGAGCGAAAAACACTCAGTTGGCTGCCTCCTGCACACCCCTACCAGGGATCAAGCCCGTAACCCAGGCATGTGCCCTGACTGGGAATTGAACCAGTGACCTCTCTGTGCATGGGACAATGCTCAACCCACTGAGCCACACTGGCTGGGGTGGGCTTATGAGTTTTTAAATGAGTTAATGAATAAACATTTTCTAAGTCTCTCAGTGTTAATTTCCAAATGGGTAAATATTCATCGATACAAACCCACAGAAGCAAGCACTCTTTGAGATTCTCAATCATTTTTATGGGTGTAAAGAGGTCCCGAGACCAAAATGTTTGAGAACTGCTGGTCTAGAATATGCTTCCCCTTTAGCATTCTAGTTCCGTCCCTCAAGAGGAAATCATAAGCTGAAAATCACGGGGCGGCGGCCTGAGGCTATGGCCTCCAGTAAAGGTGGGCCACGGGCCAGAAAAATCCAGGGGCAGGGGAAGCCACAGGCCTGGTGCCACCTATGGTGAATCCCAAGGTCGGAGCAGCCAGCTGGATGTACTAGTATGTGCTTCGACTGGGAGTCACCCACACTGTCTTCGGAATTCATCCTCACAGGACAATGAGTCAGAAGGACCCACCGGAGCGAGATCTGGACTGGTCTGGTGGCAGGCCGTCTCTTTTCTTCTCTGGGCCTCGGTCAACCAGGCTGTAAAATGGATGATACTGCTTCCCTCCACCCTTGGGCCAAGTCATAGGGCAACTAATAAAAGACTGCGAGGCTCTAAGTCATCGCCACATCACCTCATCTTCAGAATAATAACCACGGTGGCATAGACAGTCGGAGTTCAAACTCTGGCAGGGAATTGCTTGCCCAGCCAGAAGGCAACTTGAATTTGTAGCATTGTCAGCAAACCTTGTCATTTACCACTGTCTGCAGGCCAGAAGCTGCGGGGCAAGCCAGCAGGTTAGAGATGGCCTCACCCTGTCCCCCGTGTCCAGGTGTTGCCCTGTTCACTCATCCACCCATCTATCAAACATCATCAGGACCTAGAAGCTGTCAGGAAGCTACAAAGTACTCAGAGCTTACTGTTTTCTTGCTATGGGTGGTCCAGATCCACTGATCTACTTATAATTCTTTCTTCATTCATTCACTCCATCCGAAATTAATTCAACAAATATTTCTTTATGCCCACGAATGGGCAGATCACTACAAAGACATCATTAATTGTGACACTTTAAAAAATATATATATTTTTATTGATTTCAGAGAGGAAGGGAGAGAGAGATAGAAACATCAACGATGAGAGGGAATCATTGATCAGCTGCCTTGTGCACGCCCCCCACTGGGAATTGAGCCCGCAAGCCTGGCATGTGCCCTTAACCGGAATCGAATCCGGGATCTTTCAGTCCGCAGGCTGACGCACTATCCACTGAGCAAAAACAGCTAAGGCTGTGACACTTTTTCTATCAATGTCTAGATATTGTGGGAGAGCAAAATTTGCCATCCCAAAATGTGCCACTATGGCATATTGATTATTTTGAGTTAAAGTTACTTGAGAAACAGCTGGTGCAAGAAGGACCCTCTGACCCTCCCCTCTGTCTCCGTGAAAACAAGAAGCAAGTCTTTCCTGTGAAAGGCGCGCTTCTTGCACCTTCATCACCAGAGGTGGGAAATTCGGGCTGAGTAGGCTGAGTAAGCAAATGCTGCTTAGTGTCTTCACTGAATGGGACCCAGGCCTAAGTTCCTTTGTCTTGTTGGTTCTTCACAAGTTTATGGTTTCTTTGTTTAAAAGAATAAAAGCTGCCTGCTTTGGTAAATTTTTTAGGTCCTATATCTCTGAGGCCTCCATATGTATGAAATGAAACTTGATTTTCTCCTATTAATCTGTCTCACATCTATTTAGTTATTAAACCAGTCAGAAGAACCTAGAAGGGTAGACAGTATTTCTAAAGGACTGAGAGCTCATCACAGGATCGTGGAATGCTTCCCCTCCCGCTACACCTTACCACCATATCACTTAGAGGCCTATTTATGCAGCTCCTTTTATCCAACCCAGCTTTCAATAAAAAAACAAAAGACATAATAAAAGGCAAAATCACAGTTTGAAGAGACAGAGAAAACATCAGAACCAGACTCAGATATAGCAGAAATGTTGGATTAGACTGGGAATTTAACATAATTATGATTAATATGCTAAGAGCTTTAATGGAAAAAGTAGACAATATGCAAAAGCAGATAGGTAACCTTAGCAGATAATGTAAGCAAAGGGATGGAAATCCCAAGAATGAATAAAAAAGAAATGGTGTGGCTTCCACCTATGAAGCAGGAGGTCACAGTTCGATTCCCAATTTCGGGCTGGATCCCCAGTCGGGGGCAGGCAGGAGGCGGTCAATTAATAATTCTCATCATTGATGTTTCTACCTCTCTCTCCCTCTCCCTTCCTCTCTGAAATTTTTATTAAAAATTTTTTTTAAAAGAAAAAGAAAGAGTAGAAATACTGTAACAGAAATGAAGAATGTTTTTGATGGGCTCATTAGTAGACTGAACATGGCTAAGAAAACAATCAGTGAGCCTGAGGATATGTCAACAGACACTTCCAGGCAGAGGGGAAAATGGCAAATACCAGGTGTACCGGTTAATAATGTGGATTTTTTCCACTAGATGGAGTTACACATATGTTGATATATATGCAATTTGATATGTATGCTATTTTGTTGTATTGACAACAAGCTTCAAAGCTTCAGATGTCAGATTTTCTGAAGGTGTTAACATCATAGATTTTTTTACGCTTAAAAATGTCGAATTTTGTGCCAAAAAAAGAGCATTTGCAGGAAGTTTTAATTCATTACTCCATTTTGAAGAAAAGTGCTGCTGAAAGTTATCGTATACTTTGGGAAGCTTATGGTGAACATGCTCCACCTCAAGATACTTGTGAACGCTGGTTTAAACGCTTTAAAAGTGATGATTTCGATGTGAAAGACAAAGAACGTCCAGGTCAACCAAAAAAGTTTGAAGACCAACAATTACAAGCATTATTGGATGAAGATGCATGTCAAACGCAAAAACAACTTGCAGAAAGATAAAACATTGCTCAGCAAACAATTTCTGATCATTTACAAGCAATGGGAAAGATTTTAAAGGAAGGAAAATGGGTGCCACATCAACTGAACGAAAGACAAATGGAAAACTGATTAACTATTAACTGGATAATAATACGGATCAAGCATTAACCGGTTAAAATGCTGATCAAGCATTAACCAGTTAAAAATTCAGATCAACCATTAACCGGTTAATGGTGCAGATTTTGTAATCAAAGAAAACACGGTAATTTCAAGAGAAACATCAAAAGTGTTTATTCAAAGTAATGTCCATCCCTAGCTACACATTTCCCCCATCTTTCAGGTAATCTGTGGATACCGTCCCAATAGAACTTTTCTTGTTTTGAGGCAAACCATTCAGAGACCCAATTTTCCATTTCTTTGTACGTTTTGAAGTGCTGCTCAGAAAGTGCGTGTGCCATTGATCAGAACAAGTGGTAATCTGAAGGAGCAAGGTCTGGTGAATACGACGAGTGGGTTAATACTTCCCAGGCAAAATCTTTTAACGTGTCTTTAACTGGTTTTGAAGTGTGTGATGGTGCATCATTTTATGATCAAAGCGTGGTTCAAGTTGATTATTTGTTGTTGGTAGTGATCAGTATTAATGGTTTCACCTGGTTTTAGAAGCTCATCATATGCCACACCTTCCTGATCCCACCAAACCCAGAGCACTGTCTTCTTTCAGAAGTGATTTGGCCTTGCAGTCGATGTTGATGGCTGACCTGGATCAACCCATGATTTTGTGCATTTGGGATTCTCAAAATAAATCCACTTTTCATCGCCAGTCACAATTCGATGCAAAAAAGACTTTCTTTCGTGCCGTTGAAGCAACATTTTACTGATGACTTTTCAGTTTTCCATTTGTCTTTCGTTCAGTTGATGTGGCACCCATTTTCCTTCCTTTAAAATCTTTCCCATTGCTTGTAAATGATCAGAAATTGTTTGCTGAGCAACGTTTAATCTTTCTGCAAGTTGTTTTTGCGTTTGACACGCATCTTCATCCAATAATGCTTGTAATTGTTGGTCTTCAAACTTTTTTGGTTGACCTGGACGTTCTTTGTCTTTCACATCGAAATCATCACTTTTAAAGCATTTAAACCAGCGTTCACAAGTATCTTGAGGTGGAGCATGTTCACCATAAGCTTCCCAAAGTATACGATAACTTTCAGCAGCACTTTTCTTCAAAATGAAGTAATGAATTAAAACTTCCCGCAAGTGCTCTTTTTTTTTGGCACAAAATTCGACATTTTTAAGCGTAAAAAAATCTATGATGTTAACACCTTCAGAAAATCTGACATCTGAAGTTTTGAAGCTTGTTGTCAATACAACAAAATAGCATACATATCAAATTGCATATATATCAACATATGTGTAACTCCATCTATTGAAAAAAAATCTGCATTATTAACCAGTACATGGCTGTTTTCATAATGTAAGCACCACATAATAATGTCACCCAGGCTAAAACATACTCAGCTGAGAAGATGAGGCTGGGAAGGCTGCACTTGGGTAATAGTAGTGGGAATTAAGAGGACTTAACCCTTATTTTCCATAGTGGGAAGTTACTGGACAGTTGTCACTATATTTCTGGAAAATATACAAATTTAGCAATGAAATTAACCAAGCATGTTATTTGGAGACATGAACATAAATTTTTTAAAAATTATGTAACATAAAGGTGTATTTGTTTTGTAAGTCCGCATAATAAATTACCACAAGCAATGGCTTAAAACAACACCCATGGAAAACAATTTGGCAGCTCCTCAAGAAGTTAAACATAAAATTACCATATGACCTCAGCTCTACATTCAAAAGCATTGAAAGCAGGTCCTCAAACAAATACACGTCTCCTACACTCATGGCAGCATGATTCACAGTGGCAGGAAGGGAGAAACCACCCCAATAGGCATCAAGGGATGAATGAATAAACAAAACTTGAGATTTGCATACAATGGAATAGTATCCTATATAATAAAAGGCTAATAGGCAAATCGACCGAACGGCGGAATGACTGGTCGCTATAACACGCACTGACCACCAGGGGGCAGATGTTCAATGCAGGATCCACCCCCTGGTGATCAGTGTGCTCCCACAGGAGAAGTGCCGCTCAGCCAGAAGCCCTAAGCTGGGCTCATGGATGGCAAGTGCAGTGGCGGTGGTGGGACCCTCTCCCGCCTCTGTGGCAGTGCCAAGGATGTCCAACTGATGGCTTAGGCCTGCTACCTTCGGGGAGTGGTCCTAAGCCATCTGTCGGACATCCCCCAAGGGCTCTCAGACTGCGAGAAGGCGCAGGCCAGGCTGAAGGTCCCCCGCCCCCCCGAATGCATGAATTTTGTGCACCAGGCCTCTAGTACAGCTATAAAAAGGAAGGAAGCACTGATGCATGCTACAGCATGAATGCACCATATTGCTAAGTGAAAGAAGCCAGACACAAAAGGTCACATACCATAAGCCTCCTTTCATATGAAATATCCAGAATAGGTAAAACCTGAGAGACAGAAAGCTGATAACTGGTTGCCAAGGCCTGGGGGGGAGGGGAGGAAGGAGACTGGGGAGTGGCTGCTTAATGGGTATGAGGTTCTCATTTGGTGGATGAAAATACTTTAGAACTATATAGAAGTGGTGGTTGTATAATACTGTGAGTGCACTAAATGCCACTGAATTGTTCACTTTAAAGTGGTTAATTTTATGTGAATTTTGCCTCAATAAAAACACACCTATATAATCTAATTGTATGGTCTTGTTCTGGGTTAGTGTTTGTAGCAGCCCACTAACCCGATGACGAGAACCTACCATGAGGTGGAATTATAACCTAATTTTCATTTTTCTCTTCCTCCCTTTCTTTTCCTCCTCTTTTTTTTCTCCCTCCCTTCCTTCTCCTCCTCTTCCTCCTTCTTTGGCTGTTCCAGTCTGCATTTCCATTCCAAAATATAGAATAGTACACTTCCCTTTAAAAAATGGAGGAAGGTGTATGTTATTAGTGCCTTTTGAAAATGTTTTGGGCTCCTTTAACTAGAGTAGATAGATGATAGATAGATAGATAGGAAGGAATTGAGTATAAGGAATTGGCTCATGTGGTTATGGAGGCCAACAAGCCCAGGAGCAGCAGGGTGAATTGGCAAGCTGAGACCCAGAAGCCAATGGTGTGCTTCTAGTTCAAGTCTGAAGGCCTGAGACCCAGGAGAGACAGTGAGGGGGCTCCAGTCTGAAACCTGGCAGGCTCTAGACCCAAGAAGAGCAGATGTTTCCGTTTGAGTCCGAAGCCAATGTCCCAGCTCAAAGGCACTCAGGCAGGAGGAGTTGCCTGTTACTCACAGGAGGGTCAACCCTTTTGTTCTATTCAGGCCTTCAACTGATTGGATGTGGCCCACCCACTTTTGGGGGGCACAATCTGCTTTACGCAGCCTACCAATTTGAATTTTAATCTCATCCAAAAAGACTCTTAAGGGAAACACTCCAGAAATGTTTGACCAAATATCTGAGCACTGTGTGGCTCAGTCAAGTTGACACATAAAACTAATCATCACAGTGGTCATCTTAGAATTCTGCCTCCCCGCAAAGGGGAATGGAGTTGCCACTGGAGAGGAGGCGTTCGGAGAAGGGAGAGGGCAACTGATAACTTCCATACAAACCTTGTGGAGGTATTTGATTTGTCCTTAGACCTGGGCTGTGTACCATGTCCCTCCACACAGGCAGAGAATTCTGTGGGGCCAAGAAGCTATGACCACCTGGAGCCTGTGATCCCATATTTAATCTAGACCATGCTCTGGGACCACTGAATGCCCTGCTCAAAAATCTCCAAGTCTGCCTGGCCGGTGTTTCTCAGTGGTTAGAGCATTAGCCTGAGCAGCAAAGGGTCACGGGTTTGATTCCCAGTCAAGGGCATTTACCTAGGTTTCAGGTTCCATCCTGGGCCCCAGTCCGGCACTTTCAGGAGGCAACCAATCAATGGGTCTCTCTCTATCAATGTTTCTCTCTCTCTCTCTCTCTCTCTCTCTCTCTCTCTCTCTCTCTCCCCCCTCCCCCTCCCTTCCACTCTCTCTAAAAATCAATGGAAAAAATATCCTCAGGTGAGGATTAACAACAACAACAAAAATCTCCAAGCCCGCATCTAAATCCTGAGTGGGTCCCTTCCCCAGGCTGATCTTCTCGTTGGTGGTCTGAACTGTTGTGTGCAGCCGAGACCTGACAAATGGACCGAGGCTGGCTATCGGCAGATGGCTGCAGATGGCACTGGACCATGTTGGCTGAGATGATTTTTTCAAATTAAACTTTGAATTTTGCGATAATTCCAGAATCACGTGCAATTGCATGACATAACATAGAGCGATCCCAGGTACTCAGTCTTCCTCAAAGGTAACATCTTAGGAGACTATAGCACAATGTCACAACCAGGATATTGACATTGATAGAATCCATGGACCTTATTTCCCATTTTCCTCATATTGGTGTGTGTGTATTTAGTTTATGCAAATTTTTATCATGTATAAGTTTGTGACTCCACCCCCACAGCAAGCAAAGATACAGAACAGTTCCATCACTGTAAGGATCCTGTTATAAGAAGATCACTCTTTTATAATCACACCAACCTCTCTCTCGCACCACTACCCTCACCTCTAACCCCTGCCAACCACTCATCAGCTCTCCATTGCTATAATTTTGTCATGTCAAGAATGTTATATTAATAGGATCACACAGTATGTAATCTCTTGGGATTGACTTTACCCCCTTTCCTACACAGCAGAAGTCCCATGAGATTCATCCAAGGCGTTGTGGGTCTTAGCAGTTTGTTCCCAATACTGTGAGGATGTGGAGAACCCGAATCACTCATACATCTCATGTGATTTTGCTCAGAGAGGCTGACATGTATGAGTAACGATGCCCATTTTACAGATGAGGAAACGGTGACTCAGAGGAAGGGTATTTGGCCGAGGACCATGCCAGTGTTGGTTGTGGCAGGATGGGGAGTTGTGTGTCCCCCACTCCCACTTGGCCCTGACCGCTCCCATCACTGTGTCCTGGCCCTGGCTGCCCACGGCACCATGGGTGGGGCCTCTCCTCCAGGTGGACAAAGCCTTTGGTGGAGTTGGCGTCCCATCCAGAGTTTTATAGGTGGCACTCTTCAGCAGACTGATGCCTATCGTGGGGAGCAGCCCTCCGGAACAGCCCAGAGGGACTTGGCAGCTGGCAGGTGCTGACGATAAAGAACACCTACACCCTCTTTGTCTCCTTGAGCGAAGCCCATGGCATGAGACGTCTGGGGTGCTGGGCAGGCCTGGCATAGTTAACGTCGAGAGGAGGAACCTGACCTGCCGCTGAGCTGGCGTGTGTGCTGGGAGGTGGCCCCTCCTCCAGGCGCTGAGAGGATGCCAGGAGGAGCTCCCAGCAGGTACATCATGGGGTCTCCATGGTCCTGTCTTTGGCTCTCTCACTCTCAGCTACTACATATAAATATGTATAAACCAACAAATCAGAAGTGTACAAGAAAAGTCACACACAGATACAGCGTAGCATGGTGGTTGGCAGGGGTTGGGGAGATAGGAGAGGTTGATAAAAAGGCACAAACTTTCAGATATGAGATGAGTGACGGCTGAGAATCTCATGTAAAACATGGCTATGGTTGAGAACACTGCCTTGCATACTTTAAATTTGCTAAGAGAATAGATCTTAAATATTCTCACACACACACACACAAAGGATAAATATGTGAGGTGATGGATGTCAGTGAACTAGACGATGGGAATTCTTTCACAGTGTATGCATGCATCAAATCGTCACAATGTACATTTTTTTTTTTTGCTTAAAGTATTACAAAGGGTATTACATATGTACAATGTACATTTTAAATACCATGCAATTTCTCAATTACACCCCAATAAAGCTGAAAGAAAAGCGTCTAAAATTAAAATAGAAATTCCTTCATTCCACTACCACTAAAACTTCATCCTTTAGAAATCACCATGGTAAGTTATAAAAGTGATTCTTAAGCTTTGTTTTTGCTCTCAGCATTCACCTCGAGTGATCTCATTCATGCCATGACTTTGAACATCACTTATAGTTTGATGTCTTTCAAATCTCAATCTCCTGAATTCCAGGAACTGGTAACAAAGTCTACTGGAAATGACACCCCTATTTCAGCCAGGCACCAAAACATACATCTAAAACCAATCTTTTTATCTCCCCACGATCTGCTCAACTCCCACTTCTAGTTACCAGTTCATATAAAATGTGTGTTCTAATTTTACATGAAGAATTTGAAATGTTGTATAAAGCCAACCGCATTGATATTTTCCTTTTGCCGACGTTTCCCTGAGTCCAGAGGGCTTCTGAGACGTGAAGGGGCAAAGCCACGGTGATCAAGAAGCCCGGGGTCTAGAGACGCTTAGGGCAGTGGTTGTCACCCACACACAGGAGTCCTGGCAAGTGTCTGGGAGGCCTGCTGGGGCAGGGACTAGGGGTGTCCTACTTAGGATTCCCCTGAAAGCAGAACCTGAGGCGAGGGCTTGGGTGCCAGGAGTTGATTGGGAGGTGATCCAAGGAGGCAGAAGTGAGGGAGCACTGAGTGTGACGCAGGAGGGGAGGAATGTAAATAAAGTGTGTTAATAAGTGGATCACTGCTGTGGACTGAACGTCCGTGTCCCACCCAAAATCCATGTGCTGAAATTCAGCTCCCGATGTGATGGTATTAGGAGCTGGGGCCTCTGGGGGGTGATTCGGTCATGAGACCCCCACGGAGCTCCCTCTCTCTTTCTGCCTGGTGAGGGCAACAGGAGTTGATCGTCTGCAACCTGGACGAAGTCCTTACTAGAACCTCACTGCACTCGCTCCCTGGTCTCAGCCTTCCAGCCTTCAGAGCTGGGAGAAGTGAATTTCTGTTGTTTGCAAGTCACCGTGGTGCTTTGTCATGGCAGCCTAAATGGACGAGGACAATGACTGTGGGCAACTGGGGCTGGCTCCTGCAAGGCACTCTCTGAAGAGCTGTATGGAATACACCTCAGAGAGGGGAGGGCTGATTTCAAACCATAGAACTTCCCCGATTACTTTATGCACATTCAAGTCTCATGAGTTGTTTGATTTGAAGAAAGGGTTTGGCAGCTGGAATCACTTCAAAGACACTTCTTTTTACAGTCTGTTGTCAACTCAGCACTAAGTGTGAAGATTCGCCACGTGCCCCCTGCACAATATACGCCTGAAGGTCTATCCCTAATTCTTGGCATGTGCCTGAAATTCCAGCATTAGAATTTCGCCTCACGCTGGACCTCTTCTAGGCTGTAAGTGCCCCCGAGTACCCTCCTGGAGTTGCTGTCATCCATACAACTCTCCGTGTAACTGTGACTGTTGGGGTCTCCAAAACTGGGTTTGATAGGGGAGAAAGAACTTGCGGACCCTGGATAACAGAGGAGGGGGAAGGAGGAGCCCAGATCAGCCCAAGTTGGAGGGTTAAGAGTTCAAAGGTAGCATTTCTGTTCTTTATGGAAAGACAGGCTAGTCTAGTGCTATGGAGTGGGTGGTGGTGACCAGGAGCAGAGGACCTGCCCCTGCCTGAGCCTCCCCATGTCAACCTTGGCAAGATCCTACTTTGCTAGATCTGTTTCCCCATCCATGAATTGAGAGTGGACAGTAAGTGTGGAGGAAAGTGTTGGCTTGATCACGCTGCAAGTCTCTTCCCCGGGAACTATGGGGAATTGCACAACAGACCCACCTGAAAAGGAAGCTGGTTTCACGTGAAGCCGATGTGTATCAAGCAGAAATGCAGACCCAGTGTGGCCAGGCTTCACAAGAGAAGCAGCTAGTTTGAATATTATGTCATCTATTAATTTTTAAAGGTTAACAATAAATTCAAACACTTTTAAACGAAGTATGGGCCAAATTTAATCATTCCTGGCACTACTACATCCACCAATGTTTCTTAGGCATTGGTGTTCAGGAGAACCTTCTGGAGTGAAAGTAAGTGTGTGTATTTCTGGACTTTGTCTACAGAGATCCTGCCCAAGGAACATTAATTATTTTTCTCTCTAATAAGAATTTTTGTCTTAAAGTCTATTTTGTCTAATATTAGCATGGCCATTCCAGCTCTCTTTTGGTTACTGTTTGCATGGTATGTACTTTCCCATCCTTTTACTTTCAACATATTTGTGTCTTCGAATCTGAAATGTGTCTCTTGTAGACAGCATATAGTTTGGTCATTTTTTTTTGTAATCCAGTCTGCCAGTTTCTGCCTTTTAATTAGAGAGTTTAATCCATTTATATTTAATGTAATTATCATTAAGATATGATTTACATCTGCCCTTTTGTTTTCTGTCATATGTCATTGTTCCTTTTTTACTGACTTTGTGTTAAATAGATCTTTTCTAGTGTACCGTTTTAATTTTCTTGTTGTTCTTTCTTTCCATATACTTTTAAAAGTTATTTTCTTAGTGCTTGCCCTAGGGCAGGGGTGGGCAAACTTTTTGACTCGAGGGCCGGAGGGCCGGAACAAAAGCATGGATGGAGTGTTTGTGTGAACTAATATAAATTCAAAGTAAACATCATTACATAAAAGGGTAAGGTCTTTTTTTTCAATAGTTTTATTCATTTCAAACTGGCCGGATCAGGCCCCCAGGCTGTAGTTTGCCCACGGCTGCCCTAGGGTGACAATTAGCATCTGCATTTGAAACAATCTAGTTTGAATGAATACTACCTTAATATGGATTACATATAGAAACTTTACTCCAGTGTAGCTCCATTTCCTCCCCAATCCTTTGTGTATTTATTGTCGTACAAATTACATCTTTATACATTATAAACAAATCAACATAGTTTTATAATAATTTATGCTGTTGTCTTTTAAAAATATTTATTGTTAAAAATTTTGGTAAAATATACATAAAATAAAATTTATCATTTTAACTATTTTTAAGTGTACAGTTCAGTGGATGCTGAGCTGGGTCTTTAGCATCAGAAGGAAAGCCAGAGACAGGCATGAGTCTACAGTGTAGGTACACGGGAAAGCACTGTCAGGTGCCAGAGTCAGTTCCAGAGTGCAGCAGGGACTGGGACTAGTGACAGGCGAGGCCAAGAGAATTTGAAGTGTCTGATGCACAACTATGATCTCCTCCACTCCCCGTGCTGGGTTATCACACGCAGTTATAACAAGCTCCCCAGGGCTTCTAATGTGTGCTCTCCAAGGCGCTGGTTTGAAGTCTTGAGTGCACATTGAAATCACCCGGCTTCCCGAGTCTGGCGTTGGCTTATTGCTAAACTCTGGAGGCTGGTTCTGGTCTAGGTCTCCCTCTGTTGGTTATCTTTAAGATTGCGGCAGGCTGTCCCCAGCCCTCAGCCTCCTTGGGTCTTTAATATGAAGGCAGCACCTCTTAACGCCTCTCTCTGTGATTCCCCAGGGGTGTGGGCCCCTGCTCCATTCTAGGCAAATCCTCGGAGCTGAGCTGAGCCTCAGCCTAGGTCTCTCCCTGGTGCCACAGACTCAGCCCTGATTAACCACTTCTGACCAAAGGGGAAATCAAGTCCCACGCCTCTCAGAAGTCCTCCCACTGACCCTCAGGGGAATGATAGTGTCCTCCCGGGTGCTCTCAAACCCGGGGCTGTGGGGTGGGGAACCTCTTGGACTAAGATGATGCTTTGACCAGTGACTGACTCTGGCAACAGCAATGGAAGCTGACCTTCAGCGAACACATACTCTCTGCCAGGCACTGTCCTACGTGCTCAGCATGATGAACTCGCTGCTCATCACAGCTCTACGAGGTGGGCTGTTAGTATCTGCATTGTGCAAAGGAAGAAACTGAGGCATGGACTTGAAACAATTTTCCCAGTCGTAAGTCAGTTGAGAAGGCAGAGCCGGGACACTCAGGCGGTCTGGTGCTCTAAATAACATTATGTGTACTGTTTCTGTGCCCAGGCACTGCTAGCTCCTTGACATTCATATCACATTTAGTTTTGCAGAGGAGAAGTTGGGACTCAGAGAAAACAATGGAGGCTTGGGTTTGCTCCTCTGAACCAGGGCACCTTGCTGGCAGAACTCACGAGCATGCCCAATGGGCTGCCTTGATGAATTTGGTGCCATAAAAGTGCATGTGCCTCGTGATTCTGAGCCTGCGTCTTTGGGGGATGGGTTGTGAGAATCTACATGGTAACAAGCACCCCAGTTGGTCCTGATTTACAGAAAAGTTTGAGAAACCTCA
The DNA here is from genome assembly GCF_963259705.1 of Myotis daubentonii. Classification (NCBI taxonomy): domain Eukaryota; kingdom Metazoa; phylum Chordata; class Mammalia; order Chiroptera; family Vespertilionidae; genus Myotis; species Myotis daubentonii. The sequence continues at coordinate 31,897,391 of NC_081847.1, forward strand.
CTGCCCTTCCCCTCCACCCATTACAGCACAGCCACCTTAGATAAAAGACACTGGGGCGTGTGTCCCTTTCCCTCCATAACAGCTGGCAATGCTTTTGCTGCAGGTGATAGAATCCCTGACACCACAGGCACCCCTTGGAGAGATGGTGGGCTTGGTCCCAGAGCACCGCAATAAAGTGAGTATCACAATACAGTGAGTCGAAATCTTTTTGCTGGTGGAGGGTCTTGCCTTCAGTTTCTAAAAACGGCAACATTTAAGAAGTGCAATAAAACAAGGCATGTCTGGAGTGGCTAAAATCTAAAGACCTTTATTGTTTATTTAATAAAATGCCCAGAATTAGTCTATCGACTGGCATAGCTGCTCAGCAGTGCCATCGAATACCTCGTTCCTTCAAGCTGTGCTGCTCTCCTGGTTGTTGGCTTTTCTTCTTCATGCTTTTTGCTTCATAGTCTCGAGATGACTGCTGCCGATCCAGGACTCTTGTCCCCAGTCCCCAGGTTTTGTTGCAGCAACAGCATAGTCACATGACTTAGGCTCAGCCAAAGTTTTCACTTGGAATTTTTTTTATTAATCCTCACTCGAGGATATAGTGCCTTTGATTATTTTAATTTTTATTTTAGAGAGAGTGAAGGGGGGGGAGAGAAAGAGGGAGAAACATTGATGTGAGAAAGACACATTGATTGATTGCCTCCCGCATGTGCCCCAACCAGGGCTAAGACCTAACCTGCAACCCAGGTACGTGCCCTTGACTGGGAATCAAACCTGTGATCCTTTGGTGCGCAGACTGACATTCTAACCACTGAGCCATGCCAGCCAGGGTTCACCTGGAATTTTTAATTGGGAGCTGGTGGCAAAAACAAGTGGGGAAAATGGGGACTCCATTCTGGGGGACAATGGGGATGGTTCTGGTGGCCATCATGGATTCTGGTGCTGTATTATTCTTAGGTCAAGCAGTGATGCTCTCACTCCAAGGGCTTTTGTAATGCAGTTTTGACTGTGATTGCTGGCTGCATGGCCACTCTTGGCTCCTGCCCACTTTCTGAGCCTGATCATTCAAGTTCACCACTTAGTCTGTGAGTTTCCTGATGTCCTTTTAATACTTTTCCTCTCCGTGACCCAGCCAGACTCAGTTTCCACTGTTCACAGACAGGTCTGCCATGCTGGGCTCCTTCAGGTCGCAGCGGATAGACACGAGTCTCTCCTCAGAGAGGCCTTCCCTGGCCACGGGGGCGGGGGGGGGGGGCAGGGCGATGGTAGCCTACTATTCCCCAGGACAACACCCGCGTCTTCCCTTCATTACACTTATCACAACTTGCCAGTAATTTATTTGCTTGTTTATCTGCTTCTGTCTGGCTCCCCATTAGGATGTAAACTCCATGAGGTTATGACCCCCTGTGTGTGCAGAGCAGAGCCTGACACGTAGTAGGTGTTCAAGATGGTTGTGGTTGACTGTATAGATGCATAGATGACGGATGGACCCAAGGATAGTTAAAGGGGCTTGTTTTGGGACAGGACTGACCCGGGAGTCCCAGATGGCAGATAACCCCTTATCTCAGGCCACATTCCTCCCTCCAGAGTCACCTGGAGTCTGCGGGTTCTCTTCCTTCATGATGAGCGGGTGCATCATTGCCTATGAGAGAGCATTGAGAAGAGGAAACCCTATTCTTAAACAGATCACGAGGCTTGTCCCTGCCCGGGGTGGGGTGTCTGCCTCCCCCACAAACAGGCACCAGCCGAGCATAGTGGGGAACAATAATAAAATAATATTTACAGAAGAGGCTATCATTAACTTTAATGCCTATGTATAATGCCTACGTAGACCTCGATAACCCTGGAAATAACAGGGAGAAACGAATGACACTGGGAAATCACTCACCAGGCTGACATGTGTTGGAGCTTGTTCCAGTTACTATTGTTTCATAACAAACTACCCCCAAACTTCGTGGCGTAAAACATCCACTCACTGTTCCTATGAGCGAGGATTTCAGGCCGGGGGTGGCTTGCCTCAGCTCCACGGTGCCTGGGGCCTCAGCTCGAACACTCGATGTAACTCAGTGTCTGGGGCTG